>NW_028261393.1:26395503-27650503 GCF_051295495.1 Thamnophis sirtalis | reverse complement strand
ACAATGTTGTTTCTAATTAATTGAGGAATTTAGACGTCGTTTTTTATCATTAGGAATCTTAAAGTAACATATGGCAAACTGTATAAAATGGTAAAATATCCAGAATTTCTATAAAACACAAAGTTTAAATCAACAAAGCTAAAAAAATTATTTCATTTTTATTAGTGGGAGAGAAGGGAGGAAAGATGTGAGGCTTGTTCTGCAATTAGAAATGTAAAAGCAGAGAAAATGAAAATGTCAGTATTATTTGGATGGTTAAAAATAGCAAGTCCAGCTTCACACAGGCAGCACTCATTCAGCCATTAATGATGATAATAAGGCTCTAATTAAAGATGTTTTGAACCTTCTTCGAGACAAAATAATGTACACTTTTCAAACAAACCTGAACTATATCATGACATAATAAGTAAGTCATGATTAGTGCAAATTTAGATAATGCAATATTTGATGTAGTGCAAATTCTAAATTGATATCAGGTTCCATTTAATACTGCCCAAAAATCAGTTAGTGCAACACTAGCACATGCACATTTGTTTTAGCTGCAACTGATCTTTGGACGTGCAACATGAAGGAAGGGAAGATTCCCTCAAAGAAAAACAGAACAAGTTTTTTTTTTTTTAAGGCTCATTATTATGAGTGTAGAGCAAATATTTGATGCAATTGAATGATGAGCGTGGTCATAGCAACTCTAAAATAGGAGAAGATGTTGCAATGCCTAAATCTGCAGTAGATTATTTTGGGAGTTTTTTATTTTGCTTTCTCTCATTACTCTATGACAGTGTTTTTCAACCTTTTTGTGCAAAGGCACACTTTTTTCATGAAAAAAATCATGAGGCACACCACCATTAGAAAATGTTAAAAAAATTTAACTCTGTGCCTATATTGACTATATATAAAGTAATTTTCCCACGGCACACCTTACACTATGTCACGGCACACTAGTGTGCCGCGGCACAGTGGTTGAAAAACACTGCTCTATGACTTTGTTAACCGTAAATGTAAATTATAAATACAGGTAGTTCTCAAATTTATGACCATGATTGAGCCTGAAATGATTGATGTAAGTCATGCTGGTCATTAAGTGAGGCACTACCTGACTATGCCCAGTTTTACAAACTTTTGTCTGTCAGTCATTAAGTAAATCACTGTGATCATTAAGATCATACTGTACTCATATGGGGTCGCAAGAAAATATCCCCAACCATGGTTTTTATACGTATATGTAAGAAGATTATGATGAATGTTAATACTTAATAGATATATGTTAATAGTATTTACAAGAATGTATATTTGTGAATGTATATGAAAGGAAAAAATAAAACCTTATTTAAAAAAAGATCATACTGTGGTCATTAAACAAATCTTTTGAACACAAAGAGAGTTTTTTGCTGGAAACTTGAAGTAAACACTGCTGTCTGGAAAAATTGCCAGAAATTGCAATGAAGTGACCAAAGAATGGCCGTAAATGCGGGTCAGTTGCTGAGTGTCCAAAATGCAGTCATGTCATTGAGGGAGCAGCTGCCAGAAGCTTGAAGCAGGGCTCTAAGTATCCCTGAGGACGTCCTTATAACTTCAAAAGGGACCAATCATAATAACTCTGTATTCTTTTTGTCTTCTATTGTAATATTTCATCCATATACATAGAAACATTTACATTTAGAAATTTTCATTGCAATTTCAAATAATACAATCCTATTGTAGAGTCCGTTAACTGTACTAATCGGGACCTTCCTCTATAACCATGATGGTGAACCTATGGCACGCATGCCACAGGTGGCATGCAGAGCCCTCTCTGAGGGCACACGAGACGTCGACCCAGCTCAGCTCTGCTGTGCATGCACTTATGCCTCCCGCCGACCAACTGTTTTTCGGGTCTCTGCGTGGGCAAGGGGCACAAAGGCCTTGGATGGCCAGATTTTAAAAATTCTGCATCAAATAGAGCTTGTGAGCTGCCGCGTCTCAACCAGTGGTGAAATTCAATTTTTTTTTACTATCGGTTCTTTGGCTTCATGGGCATGGTGTGGCTTGGTGGGCATAGCTTGGTGGGCGTGGCAGGGGAAGAATACTGCAAACTCTTCATTCCCTTCCCACTCTGGGGCCAGCCAGAGGTAGCATTTGCTGGTTCTCCGAACTACTCAAAATTTCCTCTACCGGTTCTCCAGAACCTGTCACAACCTGCTGGATTTCACCCTTGGTCTCAGTTTCGATGATTGTCTAGCTACAGGTTAAGGGAGGCTAGGAGAGAATGAATGCTGGAATGGCCAGTGCATCCATTTTTAAAAGAAATCTGAACCTCCAATTGGCTGAGATGGCGTAATTCTCACATGGTAGCATCACTGGAGGGCATGGAGCCAACATTTTCACATTTCTTGATTTACTAGCTTAGAACAGTTACTAAAAATAGGTTCATTATGTCTCATTATTTTTTTAAGGCAATAACTCTGGTGGCCAAACATCTTGAGAAGTGGGATAGAAGGCCTTAGAATCAGTGGTGGGTTACAGGCCGTATGCCCCGGTATGGGCATACCGGAGTCTGCCCGGAGCACCGGATACTGTTCTGGTACAGTATTCCGGAGGGCCCACCCGAGCTCCTTACCCATCTTTTAAGTCTACGGCACTTCTGACGCACGCCGCATACAGCGCCTACATGACGCTCCACTGAGCAGTTGGAGCATCGTGGAGGCTCGTGGAGGTGCTAAGACGCATGTGCGCGATGCACGCATCCATGTGGACAGCGCCGGGCCCGTTCCAATCGTACCAGTTGGAACGGGATCCAGAACCCACCACTGCTTAGGATCCACCTCCCGGGTTCCATAACACCTTTACTACAAACATCTTCACAGACAAATCCATGTGGTTTTCCTGGGAGCAGCACGGAGGTGGGTGACTTCCATGGCATTCTTCCAGCCTCCAGCTAACCAAAGGCAGCTTTCCTTGGCTGTTCTGGAATTAGCCAAGACTGGCTAGATGTTGCCACTTCCATTAGCTCTGCCTCTTATGAGTATTAATTAAGGAGGAAAAGGAAATGAGTTCCTGCAGATTTTACTCCACTGGTCCTAACCGACTACGGGGGCTGTGCTCATCTCTGTTTCAAGGACCATTAAGCCAGTACTGTCTGAAGATGTTTCTGTGGTCATGTGGCCAGCAGGACATCAAAGAGCGCTGTTTCTTCCTCATTGAAGTGGTACCTATTTCTGTCTACTTACATTTTCCCGCTTTCAAACTGCTAGGTGGGCAGGAGCTAAGCGATGGGAGATCACCTGTCGCATGACGCTTAGTTCTTGAACTCGGGCTGCTGGCTTTCCAGTGTTAATTAATGAATTAATGAATTAATGAATATTGATTAAACCAGTAAATTATTTTAATCAACCATATGTTAGCTACCTAGAAGTGATTCAATCCCATTCTCTTTCGAGGACACGCTTGGGCTTTAACGTTTGTGTGTGTGTGTGTGTGTCTGTGTGTGTGTCTGTGTGTGTGTCTGTGTCTGTGTCTGTCTGTCTGTCTGTCTGTCTTGTCTGTCTTGTAGTTCCCCCAGGAAGTTTTCTAATGGGCAATACTGAGTGCTATCAACTCAAAATAATTGGGTCTTCTCAGTTGTAGCTTATCCTGTGCAATCCCTCTGGCTCATTTGTCAAATTTCATTGGGGTCTCGCTCAGTCATCTTTGTCTTCTATTCATACTCCTCTTGTGTTTTTCTGGCTTCTTTGGCTTCTGCCTCCAACACACACTAGCCCATGTTTCTCTCCTTCATGGGTTTTTGGTGGTAATGAAAATAATGGATAATTGGTAGGAAAAGCTAGGAAAATTAGAAAACAGATAAGACGTGCCAACTCAATGAAGCGGCAGACGTGATGAACCGAGGCCTTGAAGCCGTTATGGACTGGATGAGGGTTAACAAGCTTGTGCTCAACCCAGAAAAGACCGAGTGGCTGTTGTGTTTCCCTCCCAAAGATTCCACCAATATTCCATCTCTCAGGCTGGGGGGTCAAATTCTATACCCCTCAGAGAAGGTTCGCAACTTGGGAGTCCTCCTGGATCCACAGCTATCATTTGACCACCACTTGACGGCTGTGACCAGGGGGGCATTCGCCCAGGTTCGCCTGGTGCGCCAGTTGCGGCCCTACCTGAATCGGGAGGCTCTCACAACAGTCACTCGGGCCCTTGTGACCTCTAGGCTGGAATACTGCAATGTGCTCTACATGGGGCTGCCCTTGAAGAGCATCCGGCGACTTCAGCTAGTACAGAACGCGGCCGCGCGAGTGATTGTGGGTGCACCTCGGTTCACCCACATAACACCTATCCTCCGCGAGCTGCGCTGGCTGCCTGTCGATCTCCGGATGCGCTTCAAGGTGTTATTAGTCACCCATAAAGCCCTACATGGTAGTGGATCTGGATACTTGAGAGACCGCCTTCTGCCAATTACCTCCCTGCGACCAATAAGATCACATAGATTAGGCCTCCTCCGTATACCATCGGCCAGCCAATGTCGGCTGGCAACTACAAGGAGGAGGGCCTTCTCAGTAGTAGCCCCGACCCTTTGGAACGAGCTCCCCGTGGAGATTCGTACCCTCTCCACCGTCCAGGCCTTCCGCACAGCCCTTAAGAACTGGCTAGCCCATCAGGCCTGGGGATAAGGATAGCCGCCCCTCCCGAATGATGAATGTATGTTGCTTACTATTTTATTATATGTCTCTATGTCAATGTCTGTATTCCCCCTCCCTGATTTTATGTGAGCCGCCCTGAGTCCCCTCAGGGAAAAGGGCGGCCTACAAATATTAATAAAATCTCAAATCTCAAATCTTTGGAACATCTCCATTGATCAACAAAATTCTGTAAATACTGCTAAGATGGCTGTACGAAGAGAGCTTTCTCTCAGGACCTCCAACCTCACCCTCACATGGGGCCAGTTTGGGTGAAGGACTTCAGAAGTGAGTAGGGCCAGTCAGTCCCAAAGGAGGTCTGGTCTTTGTGGTTGGGAATTGGGTGCATTTAGAAGAAAAAATGGGCAGAGACAATCCTTGTTTAGTGACTCTCTAGCAACTCTTTGCTGTAATTGACAGTGATGAAAAAGTAACTGTAGGACCAATCCTCACATTTATGACCTTTCCAGGTATGTAAAGCAAAGGAAAGCTGAAGTCAAACCATAAGCATAGTTGTGGCTTCACTTAGTGACCACTTCACTTAATTACTAAGTTGCTGATCTCAAATGTAGTTGTTAAACGAGAACTATCAGTACTGGAAGCCTCGGCAAGGCATTTCCTCAAATCCTCCATATGGGGGAAAAAAGCACAACCTTTGACCTCAGTCTCTGCCCCCAACCCTGGTAGGAGCCAAAGGGTCAGTTGCAGGCCGCACAATTTCCATGCCTTCTGTATGCATTTTTCCTACATCTTTCCACCAAGCTTTAGTGAACAATATCGACTTTGCAAGTGCTGAAGATGTTTCTGTAACCATCTTCCTGATGACAAGTAGGTCAGGGGCTTTGTATTCGGTTGGCATCAACATCATCCTTTCATTGCAGTGGCATCCCTGGATTAATTGGCAACAAGAGGCACCACCCTGCGAGATCCAGAAAAGTAGTATAAGACATTTGTTGAAGTCCACACATCTTCAAATGGCCAAGGTTGAAAAACACTGGCGCTACCTAACAAAATGAAATTCAATAGTGAAAAGAGTAAGGTTCTACATTTAGGCAAGTATATGCGGTACCTTGCTCAATAGTAGTAACTGTGAGAGGGATCTTGGAGTCCTAGTGGACAACCATTTAAATATGAGCCAGCCATGTGCAGCAGCTGCCAAAAAAGCCAACACAGTTCTAGGCTGCATCAACAGAGGGATAGAATCAAGATCACATGAAGTGTTAATACCACTTTATAATGCCTTGGTAAGGCCACACTTGGAATACTGCATCCAGTTTTGGTCGCCATGATGTAAAATAGAATGGAGACTCTTAGAAAGAGTGCAGAGAAGAGCAACAAAGATTAGGGGACTGGAAGCTAAAACATATGAAGAACGGTTGCAGGAACTGGGTATGTCTAGTTTAATGAAAAGAAGGACTAGGGGAGAGATGATAGCAGTGTTCCAATATCTCAGGGGCTGCCACAAAGAAGAGGGAGTCAAACTATTCTCCAAGGCACCTGAGGGTAGAATAAGAAGCAATGGGTGGAAACTAATCAAGGAGAGAAGCAACTTAGAACTGAGGAGAAATTTCCTGACAGTTAGAACAATTAATCAGTGGAACAACTTGCCTCCAAAAGTTGTGAATGCTCCAACACTGGAGGTTTTTAAGAAGATGTTGGATAACCATTTGTCTGAAGTGGTGTAGGGTTTCCTGCCTAGGCAGGGGGTTGGACTAGAGGACCTCCAAGGTCCCTTCCAACTCTCTTATTCTATTCTATTCTACACCTTTTCAGCCTTCCCGGCTTCTGACCTACCCTCAGTTCACCTTTCCACTCCCTAAGCTTTCATCGTTTCACTTTTTTGTTCCCTGCTGCCCATGCCTATCAGTGAGGAAGCTGATTTTCCAGTTCTTCCTGCCACTTCAGCGAAAGTCATCTTCTGCCAATAAAGCACTGCTGGAAATCTGACGCAGCATGCTTAGCTTCTGACAAGCCTTGCCCAATGTGGGGATCTCTGGGGACCTGACATTCTGGAGTGAAAAAGAAAGTGAAATGGGGGAATTCCACCCAGGAACCTTCAGAATATTGCAAGAACTAGAATTGGCGTGGTTTTCAGTAAAACAGCTGGGGGGGAAGCCCAATCACAGGAAATGGGGCTAGCCCAGCAGCAGCAGAAAGGAAAACTCTGTGTAGCAATGTGTTAAAGAAGCAGGAATAGTTCCTCATTTATGTAGAGAAAAGAAGCCTTGGCACTGCACAACAGCCTCCAGGCACACATTAGCAGCACAAAGTGCAAAAGCTTCCTTGTGGGGGAAGATATGTCAGTGAAAGTGCCCTTGGGTGGTAAGTCCAGGAGGCTCCTTTTACAGAAATAAATGATCAATTTCTCCCTATCCAGATATTTTTATTTTACAGGTACAGTATAGGTGGTACCTTGTTCAATAGTAGTAACCGTGAGAGGGATCTTGGAGTCCTAGAGGGCAACCATTTAAATATGAGCCAGCAGTGTGCAGCAGCTGCCAAAAAAGCCAACACAGTTCTAGGCTACATCAACAGAGGGATAGAATCAAGATCAGGTGAAGTGTTAACACCACTTTATAATGCCTTGGTAAGGCCACACTTGGAATACTGCATTCAGTTTTTGTCGCCACGATGTAGAAAAGATGTGGAGACTCTGGAAAGAGTGCAGAGAAGAGCAACAAAGATGATTAGGAGACTGGAGACTAAAACATATGAAGAACGGTTGCAAAAACATGGTATATCTAGTTTAAGAGAAAGAAGGACTAGGGGAGACATGATAGCAGTGTTCCAATATCTCAGGGGTTGCTACAAAGAAGAGGGAGTCAAACTATTCTCCAAGGCACCTGAGAGTAGAATAAGAAGCAATGGGTGGAAACTAATCAAGTAGAGAAGCAACTTAGAACTGAGGAGAAATTTCCTGACAGTTAGAACAATTAATCAGTGGAACAGCTTGCCTCCAAAAGTTGTGAATGCCTCAACACTGGAAGTCTTTAAGAAGATGTTGGATAGCCATCTGTCTGAAACGGTATAGGGTTTCCTGCCTAGGCAGGAAGTTGGACTAGAAGACCTCCAAGGTCCCTTCCAACTCTGCTATTGTATTATTGTATTGTATTATTGTATTTATTTGTTTGTCAAGCACGTATAAGATAACAGATATAAGTACAGACATGATAATGAATACATGAAATGGGTACAAATAAATGGGGACAATAGGACAGGGACGGTAGGCACGATGGTACGCTTATGCACGCCCCTTACAGACCTCTTAGGAATGGGATGAGGTCCACAGTAGACAGTTTAAGGTTAAAGCTGTAGGGGTTTGAGGATGAAACCACAGAATCAGGTAGAGCATTCCATGCATTGACCACTCTGTTGCTGAAGTTGTATTTTCTCCAATCAAGTTTGGAGCGGTTTACTTTAAATTTGTATCTATTATAGGAACTGGGCATAGCTAGTCTAGTGAAGAGAAGGACCAGGGGAGACATGACAGCAATGTTCCAATATTTGAGGGGCTGCTACAGAGAGGAGTGGGGGAGGTCAAGCTATTTTGCAAAGCACCTGAAGGCCAGACAAGGAATAATGGATAGAAACTGACCAAGGAGAAATTTAACCTGGAAATAAGGAAAACTTTTCTGACAGTGAGAAGAATCAACCAATGGAACAGAAGTTGCCTTCGGAAGTTGTGGGGGCTTTCAAGAAGAGACTGGACTGCCATCTGCCAGAAATGGTGTAGGGTCTTCTTGGGTGGGGGATTGGACTAGATGACCTACAAGGTCCTTCAAACTCGGTTTTTCTGTATCTGTACTAACTTAACAATTGCAGTGATTGGATTATCAACTGCGGAAAGAAAAGTCGTGAAATGGGGCAACACTCAATTAACAAATGTTTCACTTAGCAATAGAAATGTTGGGCTCAATTGTGATTGAGAAGTCAAGGATTACCTGTACTCCATCTGGCGATGTCCATGTATATACTGTAGGTATTGTTTTGGTTGCTAAAGGTTGGGTTAGCAATGAAGAAATTCTTGGATTGGCAAAAAACAATAAATTATTCTCCTGCTTCATTTCAGTTTCTTAGATGTTAAGCTCCAACAGTGTACTCATAGCAATAATATTGGTGTAAACAACAAATAAAAATGTAATTAAACTTTCCATGATACCAATACTGGCAAAGCACAATAAAGTAATACTTAGCCTTTCAAACAGCCCATATGTCTTTTAAGATTAAAATTTGCAACAGGAATAACAAGTGAAAGAGAATGTGTGGGAATTTGTGTTCAAAATCAAATGACTGGGGAAAATTTGATCAGATTGGTCCCAAGTCCTCTTTCTTGCCTTTGCCAGAAAAACAAACCAAACAAATTAATGCAAACTATAGCTCAAACCAGATCCAGTTTTAGCCTTTCCAATATTCCATAATTAATATCTATGACAAATCTTCAATTCTGGATGCCTTAATAAATTCCAGTTATTATCATTGTTGTACCCTACAGTGGTGGGATTCAAATAATTTAACAACCGGTGGTTCTTTGCCCTAATAACTGGCTGGGTAGTCATGTGACTGGGTGGACTTGGCCAACTCGACGTCACTCATCACACCCAGCCCCTCCTCCTCCCAGCCACTCTGCCTTTCTCCAGGCCTTGGGCCTATACTAAGGTGACCAGACATCCCGCTTTTGGTGGGACAGTCCCGCATTTGGCGGGACAGTCCCGCTTTTGAACAATTTGTCCTGCATCCCGTGGCGTTTTTAAAAAGTCCCGACTCTCCGGACGCCCCTCCAATCCTCTCCTGAGGCAAAGGCAGAGCTCCTTCGGCCTGCAAGCTTATTCCGCCTTGCCCCCGAGTCTCGCTGCGAGGCGACCAAAGAAACACATTTTCTGGCACTTGGGAAAGACCACCCCACCTCCCATGCCCCTTGCCCATCTCCTTCAGTCAGACAAGCCCGCGTGTCATTGCGCAGCACCGGAGCGCGTGCCCTCTGCGTGGAATCCCCCACCCGGGTTTCTCTCCCCCCCTCTTTTTGTCAGGGACGGAATGGAGGCATCCACCAAGTGATGACTGCTGGTCCAGCTGGGGCTGCTTCTGACTCGCCTTCCAGGTAAGGGCTGGCGGGGGGGTCACCATCTCCCGTAGGACCTATCCTCTCCCCCCCCACCGCTCTTGTCTTTCCTTCTGCTTGCTCCATCCCAGCGGAGGCTAAGCCCGCCTCTTATTTGGACCTCCTGCATCCCTCCAAACGGAGCACCCCATTTCAAGCAATGAGGGCAGGGTTGCAAACACCCCCCCCTCTCCCCAAGGCTGTAGGTGAAAGCTGCTCTCCAGCATCCCGTCCCTGCCCTGCCTTCCCGGAGCCATCTTTGTGGAGGTCCTTTTTGGCTTTAACACGAAGCCTTGAGGGGGGAACAGGGCGCACCCAGGAACCTGTCTTGGACTCTGCCCCTGAATCAGGAATGCTGGAGAACTTTTTGGAAGGAGGATGGGAGGACGGATGGGGCGAGTACTGAAGGCATCCTGGCTGAAATCACTTTTTTAAAAAGCCATTTTTTAAAAATCCCACTTTTAAGGCGGTGAGCAGATCTAATGCTCCTTCCGACTCCCCACAACAGAGAAAGGGACGGGGGAAGAAAGTTAGGGAAGGAAGGAAAGAAGGAAGGAAAGGAAAGAAAGAGGGAAGGAAGGAAGGAAGGAAGGAAAGAAGGAAAGGAGGAAGGAAGGGAAGGAGGGAAAAAAAGAGTGACTGGCCTCATTTCATCCAAGCAGGTTTTCATGCCTAAAATGGGACTAGAAACTCCTGATTTCTTGTCTGGTGCCTGAACCACTACTAGGCAAACTGGCTCTCTTATCCATATTTGATCTACTGTGACCAAATATCTTCCAAATCGTGCCAGGAAAGCAGCTCAGCACAGCTGCATTGAGCAACAGGAATTATTTTTACAGCTGTGTAGTTTCTCCTTTTGCAAAACTAGCAGAATAAACAGCAAACTCGCCACAAGATTGCAAGTAACTTCTAAAACTTCTCCTCAAATAGCAGTTATCTGAAACTACCCAGTGAGCAGAGTTGGGTGTTTATATTATTGTATCTCTGAATAAAGCCATGCATTTGTTATAGAAGGTCATAGACAAATAGCTGTCCTTTGGGGTCATTACAGGTGTCTGGAATAGAAGAACATGGGTGTTTTCTGATACGGAAGCATTTTGTATAAAATAGAGTGCAACATTGGCTAATAAACAATAGCTCCAAACTTAGTTTTAAATCCATACATTTAAATTCATTGCTATTTTCACATACTATGTGAACGAGACAGTTTTTATATTCCAACACTTCAGGATACAGTGTTAAGCTTATTGCATTGGGAGATTTTGTACAACATTTGCTTAAAATATTTAAGAAAAAAATGGTTGGATACTTTGTTGTTTAGAATGCAAGGCAAGCACACTTCAATTTTAAGGGACTGGGATTATTTCCATATACTGTACAGCTAGACCTCGATTTACAACCACAATTGACCCTAAAATTTCCATTGCGAAGCAAGACAGTTCCTCATTTCATGACCTTTCTTTCCACAGTTGTTAAGTGAGTCACTGCAATTGTTAAGTGAACCATGCAGTCATTAAGCAAGTTTGGCTTTTCCTAGTCACTTTGCTTGTTGGAAACCAGCTGGGAAAGTGACAAATGGTGATCGCATAATCCTGGATACTGCAACTATCATGAACACATGCCAGGTGCCAAGCAAATTTTGACCATGTGGTCATGGGGATGGTGCAGTGGTCATAAAGGAGAAAAACAGTCACAAGTCAGAAGAGCAACAAAGATGATTAGGAGACTGGAGGCCAAAACATATGAGGAACTGTTTCTGGAATTAGGTATGTCTAGTTTAATGAAAAGAAGGACTAGGAGAGACATGATAGCAGTGTTCCAATATCTCAGGGGTTGCCACAAAGAAGAGGGAGTCAAACTATTCTCCAAGGCACCTGAGGATAGAACAAGAAGCAATGGATGGAAACTAATCAAGGAGAGAAGTTGTGAATGTTCCAACACTGGAAATTTTTAAAAAGATGTTGGATAACCATTTGTCTGAAATGGTGTAGGGTTTCCTTCCTATGCAGGGGGTTGGACTAGAAGATCTCCAAGGTGCCTTCCAACTCTGTTACTCTATTCTAACACATACTGTTTTAAAGAAGGACAGAGGGAACAATCCTCCAGGCTTCAATTATGTTGCACTGTAAAGGGCTTCTGGTCCATTTAAGTGATCACTCTTCATTTTCAGTTTGTCAGCTTTTAATACTTTGGTTTTATTAAATGAATGTTAGCATTCAGAAGGTGCCTTCACTATGTCCATCTGCCCTCTCCCCATCAAAGTTGTGCTCTCCAGGAAATAATTTTATGGGCCTGGGAGGCTGCTAGCATTTTCCATTAGAAAGCAGTAAGCCTTGTCTCAAAATTTGATCTATACAAAGTAGATTGTTTTCAGCTTTGTGTGATTTGATTGAGACGCTTTATCAATTGCAGATTGTAAGCAATTGTTTCTTTCATCACACCAAAGCCAAAGCAAAGAAACCACATTGATGAACCATAATACATAAAACTTTTGCTTACCACCAGAGCCCCTGAGAAGGATTAATTACTGATCTCTATTAATTCTAAAATGTTTATTGAAAAGTCCTGCATTCAGAAGGCATACATCTTTAGTAGAGGTCTATTGGACTCTTTCCATAATGCCTAAGAGGGGAAACCAGGGAAAGGATGCAACCACTCAATGAAATAATTCTTGTAAAAAGCAAAAAATTACAAACATTCTGTATGATATTTTTTTTACAGTTTTAAGTCTTTAGAATTTTGAAAGGAGGTTTTGATAAATTTCCTTATTTGCATCTGAAGAACTCTAATAGCTTAAAGATTCTCAAAATGCAGGAAAACTTAGTAGATGGAAAGTACCTAAATTCAGAAAATAAAGGTGAGGAACTTGTGTGAGGTAGAAAAAAACCCATTCAGCCTCTTCTCTTGTTTTCATATAATTTTGTAGTCACATGAACTAGAAGACCTTTTAGAGAAAGGCAGTTGTTTCATGAATCATGAATATATAATAATTACCTAGAGGGAAATTAAACATAAGTTCTTCAATATGAGACTTTGTTATAGAACAATAGGTGAACAATATAGACCAGTGACTCAGGGGTGAAATCAACTTACCTTTGCTACCGGGTCGCAAATGTGAGCCCACATGCCACCTCTACGCATGTGCAGGACCTTCCGTACATGCACAGAGTGACAAAAATGGGATGTGATGACGTCCGGGAGGGTGGATGGAGCCTCCTGCCGCCACCACTACCCGATTGCCCAAACCACCTGAGAGACCGCCTGCTGCCAATTACCTCCCAAAGACCCATTAGATCGCACAGGGTCGGCCTCCTCCGGGTTCCATCCACCAGCCAATGCCATCTGGCTACGACCCGGGGGAGGGCCTTCTCTGTTGCAGCTCCGGCCCTTTGGAACGAACTCCCCGCGGAGATTCGGACCCTCACCTCTCTCCCTGCTTTCCGAAAAGCTGTTAAAACCTGGCTGTGTCTGCAGGCCTGGGGTTGATGAGCTCCCTTCCCCTCTCGACAGGTGTGGTTGTTGGTCATTTTAAGTGTCTATTTTGTACTTGTATGTTTCCCCTTCCCGGTTACATGGAGAAAGGTATTTCTGTGGACCAGAGGGTACGTGGTTTTGTGTGCTGCCCGCGTGCCGTGGATGGGGCTTTGCTTGTTTGCGCAGACCAGTTGCTGGCATGCTGTGGACCAGTGCTGGTCCACAGATCAGAGGTTGGTGACCCCTGATATAGACCACTATTGGATGAATGTGGGAGTTGTGGAAAAAAAGTGAATGAGGATCTGGAGAACTGCAATGTCCTTTTAAGAATTAAACTTTCACTTAGGAGGCCAACAGTGAATCCAGTGATGGAACACAACATACCGTAGCAATATTTTAAAATCAATGAGTAGGGCAGTTATAAATAACCACAAAATTAATGATCTGAAGATAGGTTGCAAGTAGATTGAGCAACTTATATTGCCTTATCCTAAATTCCTCAGCAGTCTCCTCTAAACTAAGGTGACCAGACGTCTCGCTTTTGGCGGGACAGTCCTGCTTTTGAACAATTTGTCCCATGTCCCGCGGCGTTTAAAAAAAGTCCCGATTTTTTTAAAAATTTTAATCAAGAACTCCACCCCCGGTCAATGGTGTCCCTCTTTAGCAATGTTAAAATCTGGTCACCTTAGCCTATACCAGTGGTGAAATCTAACCACCCACCCCCCATTCTGTGGGTGTGGCTTGGTGGGATGGTGGTCATGTGACTGGATGGTCGTGGCCAACTTTTTTTCCACTTTCAGCTATTTTTTTTAGCTTTTCAAAGCATTTTTTTACTGCTGATTCGGGTGAACTGGCAGGGAAAAATGCTTTTAAAAAATGGGGGGGAAAGCTTGTGACACAGCTGAGCTGTGCAATCCTTGGAAGGTTTTTTTTTTAACTACTGGTTCACAGAACCAAGGACAATCGTCCCTCCAGGTTCGGCCAAACTGGGCCGAACTTGGAGGATTTCACCCCTGGCCTATAGGCAACACTTCCAGAAGTTTCCTGGTGCAAATTCCCCACCCCAGTGAAAGGATAGGGAGGGACCAGCAAAGCATTCTGCTCCATCACCAAGGAAAGGAAGACACTGGAGGCTGAGCTTTTAAAAAAGCAATATATTGTATCATAACAGCCAACATTTTACACCTGAGGTGGCAGAGCCAATAAATCCCATTGGTTCCTCAGAAGCAATTTACAATTAAAGCCCATTTGCACCCCAAAATAATAAATAAATAGCAGAAGGAGAAGGATAGACAATACCTCTGTGCGGGCAATTCTGAAAGAGACCAAGGTAAAGCTGGATTAACCCCTCCCTCCCTTCCTCTCTCCCTTCCTTCCTTCCTTCCTTTTTGGCCATTTTTTTGGCCATTTCCAGCCATTTTCCAGGCAATTTTTGGCCATTTTAGGGCCTTTTTCATTTGAAAAACAACCAAAACCAGCCTGGAAATTGGCCCCAAAATGGCAGGAAAACAGCCCAAAAAACAAAAGAAGAATTTTAACAATCGGTTCACCCAAACTAGTCTGAACTGGCTGAATCCCATCTCTGTTTTTGTATCGCTGACAAGCAGAAATGCACAAATGAAGACGTGTCCCAGGATAATGTTGCAGGATACAATCTGGGTCGATCACCAGGACCAGAGGTTTAGTCTTCTGAGCTTTTGGACTCATGCTGGAGCCTTTCCTCAGGGAAGTTTTCTCCAGCAGAATGTGTGTGTGCTTTGGGCTATTCTGTGTGTGGCATATCTATGGTGCCTGTTGTGTGTGGCTTTTTAGGTGTTGATTGGGGTGTTGATGAGGGGCTATTAAGTCATTGGCTGTTGTTTCTTTGTGCTGCCACAAAGAAACACCTCACCTCTTAAGTACTTGATAAGCTGGTGGTAAATAAGCATTCCTATTGACTGACAAGAGGCCTATTTCACAGGCTTCAGTCACTTCCCTGGTTGTTTTTGTGCCTGCTAGTCCAGCAATCTTAGTAGCAGCAAAATTGAAAGTATGTCCTTGTTTATTGCAATGTGAGGTTATCAATGAGTTCGGGTCTTCTTGTTTGACATCTCGCTTGTGTTTTTGTAATCTGGTAGCTAGCTTCCTCCCCATCTGTCAATCTGTCAATCCATGCAGGCGGGGTGGGTTCTGCTTTATTGCCAGTTTGTTTGTGCATGCGCTTCGCACACGTGCGCTGGATGCACGCTGCACACGCATGGACAGTTCAATTAAAATTGTTCTGCACCTGTGCAGAACTCAAAAACAAGATGGTGGCAGCAACAGCCAGGGAACCAGTTCAGGGGCGTGGCAGGCCTGGGTCACTACCTGTTTCAGCGACCCAGGCTGCCATTCCACTACTAGTTCAGCCAAACCGGTAGGAAACCACCTTTGCATGGGGATCCAGTAGGTTACATGGGAAGTATCTCCCACCTCAGGATTTCTTTTGAGGTCCTATGGACAATTCATTTCAAACAAAAATGCAGCAAGATTCAGAAAAATTCAGTTTATGCTTAAATCCCCAAAACCATATTTCTAGCAGTTGCAACAGCAATACAACCTTGAATATGGTCTTCTGCACTGTTTAGGAGAGCAATGGGCACAGACAGGAGAACAGCAGCAGGTACAGAAGGAAGAGTGAGAGAATATGAAATATTGGGACTCCATTTTGCACTGACTCATCTTCTTGTTTTGTTTGATTTTTATGCCCCCACCTTCCCCCAAATATCCATTTCCATCCTTTAATGTTGCTGGCTGCGTGCCTGTGTTGGAATGGGCTGCTGCTTTTCTTGACTTCAGCTGGCTGTATAGGGGATGTGCCTTCGAGCTGAACCCCCTGGGGGCACAAGACTTGTGTTCCTGAGCCCAGAAAGAGCCTGGCGCATCAGGCAAGGAGAATGCGCCCTGCCAATGTGCAGCTTTTGATTCTGGAGAGCAGCTGCCCAGTCTCTTCTTGCATCTCCTGGGAGAACGGGAGGTCCAAAGCTATGAATAAGAAAGCAGTTTTGGTGTGGTGAGGTTCAGTTTCATCTGAAGGTTGAATCACAGTTTGGTAGTGCAGTGATTAGAACGCAGTACTGCAGGCCACTCCAGCTGACTGCTGGCTGCCTGCAGTTTGGAAGTTCAAGTCTCATCAGCTCAAGGTTGACTGCGCCTTCCGTCCTTCCGGGGTGGGTCAAATGAGGACCCAGGTTGTTGGGGCAAGAGGCTGACTCTATAAACTGCTTAGAGAGGGCTGTAAAAAGCACTGTGATGCGGTATATAAGTCTAAGTGCTCTTGCTATCAAGAGAGAGAATCCTGGCCTGGAAGCATGGCTGATCTTAATCAAGATTGACCAGTTACAACAGCTTTCTCCAGATCAACACCCTGAGGGTATCTAAGACTACCATTCCCCTCAATCCCACTTCCCTAAAGAAGAAACAAGGGTCCTGCTGGTACAATCAATCAGTGGGGTGAAAATCTGGTGGGGGGTGTGTGTACGTGTGTGTAGGAATATGATACATCATAAACTGCTATAAATCTAATTGGCTTTTCTACAGCAATTGCAACTGAGCTCAGCTAAGAAAGAATGGAAACGCCTTGTGTAATCTGTGGGTGGTGTGCGTGTGTGTGTGTGTGTGTGTGCGTGTGCGTGAAAATCAAGGTGGCAGCTGCAATGATGCAATTGAACCTTCATCCTTTGATCCATGCATTGCTGCACAAAGCAATACAAATTGCAATTTTGGAAAATCATTGCCATATCAGCTGCATAGAGCCAGCAATTTGAGACAGATGCATCTTTGCATTTTAAATCATTTTAAGGGTGGGCTTTTTTGCGATGAGCAGCAATTTAAAAATACTTTTATTAGATTATGATGGTAACTGTGACAAATAAAAATCATCATCCTTATCAACAAGAGATGCCTTGCAGTACAACATTTCAGATACAACAATAGTGTTTCTAATCCCATTCCGCTCTGCCACAGACATTTTTTATGATATTTGAGATATGTGTTAGCATTTAGGAGTGAGATGGAGGGATTTCTAGATTGCAACATGTTAGGAGGGATGGTAAACATATTGGTGGGGAAGTGTGAGCTGGTGAGACACTTCAGCAATTTCTTCTTTTTTCTATAAAACACTGAATCTGAACATCACCACTGTCTTTATTCTAAAGATAAATGTATGTAATCATATTTTAAGAGAAATATGAGAAAAAGAAAAATCCATACTGGTCATCCTTGATTTACAAATACAGTTGGGAGGGACAGGAACTTCCATAGCTTAATCAATGTGTTCATAAAGTGAGTCATCATGCAATAGCATCCAATCTTACAAGCTTTTTTGTTGCAGTCGTTAAGTGAATCATGTGCTCGCTAAGCAAATTTAGGAGTCTGCTAAGGAGTCCTTCAGGATTGGGCGGCATATAAATGTGGTAAATAAATAAATAAATAAATAAATAAATAAATAAATAAATAAATAAATAAATAAATAAATAAATAAATAAATTTGGCTTCCCCCATTAACTCTGCTTGTCGGAAGCCCCATGGAAAGATTGCAAATGCCAATCACACGACCCTGGGATTCTGCCAAGAACCCAAGATCACACTCATGTGACCGCAAGGACACTGCGACGGTCGTAAATTCAAGGACCTGTTGTAACTCACTTTTTCAGTGGTGTCGTCATTTTGAACAGTCACTAAGTGAATTGCCATAAGTTAAGGACTATCTATAAAACATTATTTAAAAAACTACTTGATCCAAATTTAAGCAAGATTGGCATTTAAATATACCACCTTTATTCATTCATTCATTCATCTATATTGCATATGTCTAGACCAGTTGTGTCAAACTCGATTTCATTGAGAGCCGCATCAGGATTGTGTTGTACCTTGGGGGGCCGGGCTGGAAGGGGCCAGGGTGGGCATGGCCAGCTCAATGTCACTCATGTTGGGGGCATCTATGATAGCCCGAGCGCTCTGCCAGTGAAAATGGGCTCCAGAGTTCTGTTTTCGGCTCAGACAGTCTCCTGCAAGCTTCTCAGAGGTGAAATTCAGCAGGTTCTGACCAGTTCTGGAGAACCGGTAGCGGAAATTTTGAGTAGTTCGGAGAACTGGTAAATACCATCTCTAGCTGGCCACACCCCCATCTCTTCTCCACCTCCCCAGTCCCAGCTGATCGGGAGGGGTTGGGAATTTTGTAGTAACCTTCCCCTGCCACACCCACCAAACCATGCCATGCCCACCAAGCCAGACCCACAGAACCGGTAGTAAAAATTTTTGAATCCCACCACTGAACCCTCTGCCAGCTAAAATGGAGCTGTACTTTCACTGGCCGAAGCACTGGAGGCTGGTCCTTTGCTGTTTCCAGGGCGGCCCTAAGGGCCAGATCCAAGCAGAGTTTGACACCTCTGGTCTAAACCATCCATTTCCCTCAAGGAGAGGTTCTGGGCAATGTACAAACTAATCAATACAAAACACCCTATGAAATTAACACTAAAATATTACTATAAATTTAGGATTAAACATTTTAAAAATTGTAAGATTATAGCATTGTAAAATTTCAAAGAAATAAAAAAAACTGCAAGATGGTCATTTAACCTCAAGGCAAATGGAGGGCTCTCATGGACCTTTGCATCCCCTAAACAAGGCCACGGAGCCAAGTTGTGACCCCTTTACAGAAGGCAAGGAGAGGGGGAGTCCACCTCACCTCTGGGATGTTCCATAATGCGGAGGCAGAGAAGATTCTCTAGCTAGTCCCAATCAGTCAAAATATTACACAACGAGGCAAATGTAAATATTTAAAGTATAAATGGGTACCAAGAACTGATTAATGTAAAGAACTGATATCAGAAGGGCAACCAAGTATCAAATGTTTATACAAACTGTATTTTGTTTTTGTTTTTTGTTGTGGTTTATTTTATTTATTTATTTAGTTTGTCACTCATGTACAAGCTAACAGGAAAAAGAATAAACATGAATAAAAACACAGGAAATGGGTACAAATAAATGGGAACAGTTGGACCGGGATAGTAAGCACGCTGGTGCGATTATGCATGCCCCCTTTACGGACCTTTTAGTAATGGGGTGAGGTCAACAGTAGACAGTTTAAGGTTAAAGTTATGGGGATTTGAGGATGTAACAACAGGTCGTCGTGCATTGCAGGCATTGACCATTCTGTTGCTGATGTCGTATTTTCTGCAATCGAGTTTGGAGCGGTTTACCTTGAGTTTGTATCTATTGTTTGCCCGTGTATTATTGCGGTTGAAGCTGAAGTAGTCATTGACAGGTGGGATGTTATAGCAGGTAATTTTGTGTACTACACTTAGGTCAGACCATAGGTGGTGTAGTTGTAGGTTGTCCAAGCCCAAAATTTCAAGCCTAGTGGCATAAGGGATTCTGTTGTGAGCAGAGGAGCGGATGACTCCTCTGCTTAAATTATCTGGTTCAATTATCAGCAGTGATAAACTGAGACCTTAATCATACAATTTTGGTAATTCCTTTGTCCGCTTACTGATGATATATTTCTTTAACTATTTTTCTTTCATTTGTTTATTTGCTCTTCTTTTTTCTTCTTTTAAAACTGATAAATACATAAATAAATACTACTTGATCTCCTCCCTTCCTTAAACCCCAAATGATCATTATAATCAACATGTTTATAAACATTTGCAATTATTTCTGATTACAGTCCTTGTGTTAATTGTTTCCCCCTTAAAAACCCCACTCTCTAGGTTCATCTGGTTGTAAGATGTGTGATACACAGGAAGGCTTTCCAGCTTAAACATCTGGTCAAGATATTCCAAGTGTGGATTTTTAATTTTGCCTTTGCTGCATATTCCCATTTGGGCTTCCAAGTCTGGTACATTTGACAAAATGTTCTTTTAATGTTTGTCTTTGTGGCCTTCAGTTTATTTCTCAATATATTGTGATATTTTTTTATTTAGGTATTTTGGAAGAAATCCTAATTATATATAAAAAATGGAAGATGCAATTCAAACTTTATTTTTAAGACCTAAGAGACCTTTAATTGTGTATTTCTTTCCAGTACTTTGAGTTTTCTTTTTACATGACCACATTTAATGCATGTTCTTTTTATATCACAACATTTATAACATCTTTTATTATATGATTTATTTATATTTTGTCATTACTGAGAGAGTTATGTACCATCTGTAAACATTTCATACCAATTTTGTCTTAAAATGTAGTCTGGGGTAAATTTTATCAATTTTTCCCTCTCCACAATTCTTCCCATTGTCGTATTGCAATTATTTCTTTTAGATTTTGCATCCATTTAATACTTTCTATCTTTGTCAAATTTTAACAGCAACTTATATATACATCCTACTCAGTGGTGGGTTGCAAATATTTTTACTACTGGTGCATGCTCCCACACACGCACAATGCTTCTGCACATGCACAGAAGCATCCGGGCAGGTGGGTGGGTCCTCCCGCCACCGCTACTACCGGTTTGGCCAAACCGAGATCAACCCACCACTGAACCTAGTAGATGGTTGAGATTTTGTATGTTTCATTTTTTGAATTTTCCTCAAAGCTCTCTTTCTTTCTTAAGATCACTTTTATTCCTCCACCAATTTGTGAAGACATCAACAATGCTAAATTTTGAAATTCACCAGGTAATTGTTGCTGTGTCTTTAATTGACCTCTGGAATTTGAGCGGACCATTGCTGCATATATAATTGTCCTTTCCTTTGGCCGTTTTTAGGTGACCTATGAAAGTGATTGTGTGAGAGGTTCAGAGGGATGATAAAAAAAAAATGAAGATGGCACCTGCAAACCCTCCAATCAAAGACCAAATCCTTTCTTACAGGTTGGGAAACCCTTAAAAAGGGGCGGAGCTTCAACAGCACAGCTGCAGCTACCATCTTGACTTTGTTGACCCCCTGTTGAAAAATATTCTCCAAGATAGGAGAATTCTGGGCATTGAAGTCCACCCATTTTAAAATTGCCAAGTTTCAGAAATGCTGATCTAGGAGAACTACAGCATGCAAAAAAGGATTATTGTCTCAACAGATGTAGAGCTAAATATAAATCAACCTCATTTAACCTCACACAAACAGGAGTCCTCCTTTTATTTTTCTGAATTCACCAGCTCCCAAAATGTCTTTGATTTTTCAAGAGCTGTTGGGTCTTCCATTATTTTCTGTCTTCAGTACAACACAACCGAACACAAGAAGAACAGGCAGTAGCAACACTTGCAGCAGATTAAGTTGCATCTTTAAAATGGTTGCTGTAATATTTTTCCTTCTGTGGCCATTCCTCATAGATGCCAAAGCCTTACTCTATAGCATGGTGAGGGATTGATATGAGAAAAGCCACAGAGACAGCAAGGGACGTGGGACTGAAGTCTTCTGCAGGATGATTGGGAGTAATTGAGTATGTTTGAAGTAGAGAGAAGATGATGGGGAGACACGAAGATGTTCATCTTCCAACATGTGAAGGAATGTCCCAAGGGTAAAGATTTATTCTCTCAAATACCCAAGGGTAGAACGAGAATCAGTGGGTGGAATCTTTATACAAATTGATCCAATTTCAAGATAAGGAGGAATTTCTTGAACCTGAATGTTATGAAGCCACTCAACAGCCTGCTTCCTGGAGTCAGGGAAGGTCCATCACTGGATGCTTTCAAGCAAAGATTGGGACAACCAGTTGTTTGATCTAAGTCTAAGGCAGGGTCTCCAACCTTGGCAACTTTAAGCCTGGTAGACTTCAACTCCCAGAATCCTGGAAGTTGAAGTCCCCCAGGCTTAAAGTTGCCTAGATTGGAGATCCCTGGTCTAAGGATTCGTGTCCTGAGCAGAAATTCCATTAGAGATCTCCAAGTTCCCTTTCAATTCTACGATTCTCAATACAGGAAGTCCTAGAGTTACATTCCTTTAATGAGCAGTGGAAGTGACAACAGGGCTGAATGAAAGGACAAGATGTGCCCCTGAAGTTATGGCCATTGCAGTGCTCCTGGGTCATATGAACAAAATTAAGGGTGCTTGGAAACCAGGTTGTCTTTACAATGGTTGCAGTGTCCTGGGGTCACATGATGGTCATTTGCGACCTACTCATGGCTTCTAACAAGCAAAGTCAATGGGGAAGTCAGCAGGTGATAGCAATAGCAATAGCAGTTAGACTTATATACTGCTTCATAGGGCTTTCAGCCCTCTCTAAGCGGTTTTACAGAGTCAGCATATTGCCCCCAACAACAATCCGGGTCCTCATTTTACCCACCTCGGAAGGATGGAAGGCTGAGTCAACCCTGAGCCGGTGAGATTTGAACAGCCGAACTGCAGAACTGCAGTCAGCTGAAGTAGCCTGCAGTGCTGCATTTAACCACTGCGCCACCTCGGCTCGGTTTGATGTCTCGCTTAGTGACCTAACTGCTTAATGACAACTTTTCTGCTCCCAAGTGTGGCAGCAATTCTGTTTAGATTTCAGGTCATTGCATCCTAGGCTTGAAGAGGTAAGTGTGATGACTTGGGCTTTGGAGAAAGCACTTTTTTGACATGAGGACATTAACCAAATCAAACCACCATGCCTTCCAGAATAATTGTCCCTCTACCTCTGCCTCCTTGTAGTCTTACTTCACTAGCAATAGACAGCATCAGCAATTCTTGGCAATCCCAATTTTAGTCCTTTTTCACATGACCTCGAGTCCATGGGCCTCTCAGCCTTGTTCTGGGACTTGATGGCTTCCTACGGCAGACATGTTCCTTCTCCTAAGCCACAGCACCAAGGAGGAACCAGGTAGCAGTTTCCCCCTGTTCTTTGGCAAGGTGTTTTATGCTCAGACCTCATGTTCCTTGGTCACTTTCCTTGCCTCGCAAGGGTTAACCTACAGAGTGCCTTATCTTGGTGTGTGGGGATGGGTGTGTGATATTTTGGCTCTTTGTCAAGGCCCTTAATATACACACCCACCTGTGTTGCCTTGGGTCCAATAGAAATAGAATCATAGGGCTGGTGGCTCTTAGCATTATACTCTCCCCTGCATTGTTTTAAAGCACTATTTATTAACCTTGACCATTTTACGATGTGTGAACTCCAGCCCCCAGAATTCCCTAGCCAGCATGTTGGGAAGTTCTAAAGTGTTTTATTTTGCCTTTCAAAAAGGTTGTGTTTTCAGTCATAAATCTCTGTTCTCTTCTGTTCTCTTCTCTTCTCTTCTATGAATCTTTATGTTTTGCATCTAGCTTGATTTCAATGGGATTCTTCTGATCCATCATTTAAAACAGAGTTGGGATTTCTTGGGCTGTGCACTCTATGCACTTTCTTGGGCAGCTCTGCATTCATAAAAGGCAGATAAGAAAAGAACGAAATAAGATCTTCAATAAAGGACCAGCAAGCAAATGTGCAGCTGCTGGGACATCACAGAAAACCCAACCTTTCTCCAGGCCACCCGTGCCATGAAATGTGCATTGGTGCAAGCAGGAGGAAGGCAGGGGAGCTGCGCACGGGGCTATTGGCCGGTGTATTCCCTTGAGAAGTGTGGCTTGTTGAGAATGATGCACCTCTGTAGTGCGGTCACTTGATGAAACCCTGACCAGAATATCAACTAGGGCGGGGGGGTGGGGGGCCTCCTCCAGCAGCTTGTTAGCAGAGTTGCCCGGACCAATGGCTCCCTGCCTTCCGGCATTCCTCTTTCTGCCTGGCTGCACTGGAGGATGTGCCCAGCGTTATCAATCAGATACAGAGAGGCCTCTGTTTGGTGGTCACTTGGGACCTCCCAAGGCTCCAGATGGTATCACACTCCTCCAGGTTGTGACCACCAATCATTAGTGCAAGGAGGATTTAACTGCCAATTCTCATCACCGGTTACTTGGGAAAACTGGGTGGCTTTCCCTGCCTTCCCCCCAACCCAGCCATGGGCCCCAAGAGAAGGGGCAACACATCTACAGAGGAATGATTGAGTCTGTCATCTGCACCTCTATAACTGACTGATTTGGTTCTGCAACTCAACAAGACAGACACAGACTTCAGAGGATAATTAGAACTTCAGAAAAACAATTGCTACCAACCTGCCTTCCATTGAGGACCTGTACACTGCATGAGCCAAAAAGAGGGCCGTGAAAATATTTACAGACCCCTCGCATCCTGGACATAAATTGTTTCAACTCCTAGCCTCAAAACGACACTATAAAGCACTGCAGACCAAGACAACTAGACACAAGAACAGTTTTCCTCCTGAATGCCATCACTCTGCTAAACAAGTAATTCCCTCCTCACTGTCAAACCATTCACTAAGGCTGCATTACTATTACTATTAGTCTTCTCATTGTTCCTATCCCCATCTCCTCCCAGTTATGACTGCAGGACAGTGGTGGGTTCCTACCGGTTTGGACCAGTCCGGCTGAATCAGTAGTGGTTTGGCGGCCTGGATCACTGGAACCAGCAGCGGCCCAGGTCTGCCATGCCCCCAAATTGTTTATGACAGAGGCTTACCCTGTCAACATTGGTGGGAGCGTTGTTTTCTTCTGCGTAGTTTCTCGATCGTAGCATTTATTCTTGCTTATTTAGGTGTTGATTGCTAGCAAGGAAGCATTCTGATCTTTTTCTTCTCTTTTTAGGTTTTTCTTTGTCTCTTTTGAAAGGTGTGTAAAATGTGGTTTATCTCTATGTGCTGCGTATGCATGCTATGTGCTGTGCGCTCCATTCTACTATTCAAGAAACCAGAGAAATGCCTATCAGCTTCACTCCAAACTTAGTTTCTACTGTCTGGTCAGGATCACCCAAGGTTGAACACGGAGGGAGTCCGCGACCTAGGATCACAATTGGGGCAAGAATTTACATCGCCAAGCAAGATGGTTGCTAAGTAAGTTGTGCTTGATTTCATGACTTTTTTTTACCATGGTTGTTGAATGAATCACTGCAGTTGTTCAGTGAATTACATGGTTGTTAAAAGAATTCAGCTCCACCCCCTTTGACTCTGTCTGCTATAAGCCATCTGGGAAGCTTGCAAAGGGCAGCCTCATGACTTCAATGCTATAACCACTGTAAATAGGTGCCAGTTGCCAAGTGCCTAAATGTTGATCACATGACTGTGGGGATTCTGCACTGGTAGTAAGTGCAAGGACCAGTTGTAACCAGTGGTGAAATTCATTTTTTTTTACTACCGGCTTGGTGGGTATGGCTTAGTGGGCATGGCTTGGTGAGCATGGCAGGGGAAGGATACTGAAAAATTCCCATTCTCTCCTGATCAGCTGGGATTCGGGAGGCAGAGAAGAGATGGGGTGGGGCCAGCCAGAGGTGGCATTTGCCAGTTCTGCGAACTACTCAAAATTTCTGCTACTGGTTCTCCAGAACCTGTCCGAACCTGCTGAATTTCACCCCTGGTTATAACTCACTTTTTTCAGTGCTTGTGTAACTTGGAATGGTTGCTAAACAAATGATTGTAAGTCAAGGACTTACCTGTACAATAATTAGACTCAGGTGAAGATGGACTGGCCACTGCATCTTCGCAGCAACCACCCCTTTTAATAGTGATGGGATTGGCTTGTTTCCTCTTCTAAATGGATGCTACCATGATTGTTAAGCGTGAGGATTGATCATTGGTCATTTTTTCATAGTGCTGTTGTAACTTCAAATCATCACTAAATGAATGGTTGTAAGGCAAGGACTGCCTAAGTTCAGAAGTCATTGTGGTTGCAAGCAACTTCCTCCCAGCTGGGTCAGAAGAGAAGTACAGAGCAGTGCAGTGCAGTTATAGGTTGTCATAGGACCCGTTTCAGACCCTCGTTGCTAATGGGTGAACAGCAGGAGAAGTCATGTTCACTAAGTGTCTGTCTTTGTGTGCTAACACACAGAGTGATACCCAGGACCTACTTCTTCCATGTACTTTAGCAATTAGCACTATGGTGTGAATTGCATTTTAAGACTTCCCATGCAAGTGTTCAGAGTAGAACAACAAAAATGATAAGGGGTCTGGAAGCTAAGTCATATGATGAGTGGTTAAGGGAGCTAGGCATGTCTAGCCCAGAGGTCTTCAAACTTGGCAACTTTAAGACTTGTGGACTTCAACTCCCAGAATTCTCCAGCCAGCAGGCTGGAGAGTTCTGGGAGCTAAGTCCACAAGTCTTAAAGTTGCCACATTTGGGGACCCCTGGCCCAGCCTATCAAAGAGCAGGATGGGGGGGGGAGTGGATAACTGTCTTCCAGTACTTGAGGGGCTGCCACAAAGAGGAGGGGGTTGCCTGATTCTCCAAAGCATCAGAGGGCAGGACATGAAGTAACAGATGGAAGACGATCAAAGAGAAATCCACCCTAGAACTCAGAATTTCCTGACAGTGAAAACAGTTAATTGGTGGAATGACTTTTGCTCTGGAAGTTGTGGGTGCTCCCTTGTCACTGGAGGTTTTCTAAAATAGATTGGACTACTACCCTATGACTGGGATGATATAGTTTCCTGCCTTGAGTAGAGGTTGGACTAGAAGATTTCTCTCTTCCCACCCCATGATTCCACGTTCTAAGTTCTAAACACTTTTATCAGATGGCTTCCAGCAAGACTGAAGCTGAGGAGAACCTCAACCCTTCTGGAGGGTGGGTTGCTGCCGTCATTATTGCCGGTTCGGCACATAAATGCATGCCATTTGCACCTAAAAAGATTTGTGCATGCGCACAACCTTAGAAAAGGAAAAAATAGATTCCTGCAATGAAGATTGTTCTGCACATGTGCAGAACCAAAAATCAAGATGGTGGCAGCATCGATAGAACTGGTTCAGGGGTGTGGCAGGCTGAGTTACTACCTACTTGTCCGAACCAGTCCGAACCGGTAGGAACTCACTTCTGGACCATTCCCATCTGGCACTGTTTCCTCAAGACCCCTGAGGAGGGCATGGGTTTTGTGAGGGGCTGCCCTTTCCCTTTCCCTTCAACTATTTCCTGTCTCAAGACAACAAGCAGGCCTCTCTTTCATCCCTGGTGGGAAGCAGGAGCATGGGCAATGCGGCAGAGGCCTCTTCCTTTCTCTTGGCATGTCCACCATCTTGGCTTGGAAAACATCTTGGAGGGCTTCAGCATGGCTGGCAAAAACCATCTGGAAAGCATTGGAGGAACAGATGACTTGAGTTGACGTCCCAAAAGATGTTAGGGAAAATGCAACTGAAACCTGGATTCCTCCCAGGAATGAGTCCTTAAAGCTTACTATAAAAATCTGCATGCGAAGATGCTGTAGATAATCCATAGCTTACCACCCTTTCAGTCCTAAAGACAGAAGCAGAATGATGGATTTCTGCCCTGAACAGGCAGCTGGGTCATGTCTGGCTATCCTAGTTGGGTATTTCTTTTTAAATGGGTGGCCTAATTAGGCACAATTAAGCCAATTGTGCATCTGATGCACAACAGTAATTATGCCGTCTAGAAATGTTCTGATTCAGAAAAGGGAACAATGTGTAATCAAGATCTGACATACGCACCATCCACTGCACTGAGATTTGAGGGGGGCTGTGGATGGCATGTGAACCCAGTCTGGATCCCACCCAGATGTGGTCAGGGTTCCAAGTAACACCCCCAACAAAAGAAGACTCCGAGGCTAGCCATTCCTCAAAATTCCATTTTATTAGAGATGTTATATTGCACATCTGGGAAAACCCAAATCTGAGAGTTCCGGGTTTTCCCCACCCAAAAGAAAGTCAACCACAAGTCCATCACATGGTCCAATCATTTCAATGTCCCAACTAGAGACACCCCCAGTCACTCCCATCCAGGTGCAGTCTGGGTGTCCTTAACTCCCATAGAAAAGAAAGTTGTTACGGCTAATCCTCCATCGGCTCCTTGCAATCCTCCCTCTCGTTTTTCCCAGGCACTAAATGTGGCAGCCCTGAAGCTCCAACAGAAAAGATGGCTTCCAGGACTGGCAGGCCCACCCCCTCAGTTGAAAGGAAGGAAAAGGAAGGAAGGAAAAGAAGAAGAGAGAAAGGAAAACATTTCAAGTTGCAGCATTTAGGAAGATGGCAATAGCTGTGAAAGTCAATACATTATTTCTACAGCTTCTTCTCAGGCAGAATCGTTTCCTCAGCCCATTGTCTCAGCCTGGGCCATGGCCTCCTCACGGCCTGCCTTGCAAGGCAAATCCCCCTGTTCAGGACCCCCTCCTCTTGACTTGCTTTCCAGCTCCCTGGCCAGCCCCTCTGCCTCCAGCCCCAAAGCACACAAAGAGAAGCCCCTCTCCTCTTAGACCAGGAGGGCAGACTTACATACAATAGCAGAGTTGAAAGGGACCTTGGAGGCCTTCTAGTCCAACCCCCTGCTGAGGCAGGAAACCCTATACCGTTTCAGACAAATGGCTTCCCCTAGGGTGTCACCAGTGGCCAAGGCTACTTTGCAAGGCTGGCTGAAGAGCCATGACGTGGCTGTGGCCCAGGCTAAGAGAGACCATGGGGTGGGGGAAAACCGTTCCTGGCCAGCTCTCAAGGAACAGCAGTGAAAAAGGAGACTTTCCCAGCTGGGGGAAGAAATGGAGCTCAGGAAGGGAAAGGACCAGGGGGAACTTTGTGTGGGAGGAGATTTTCAGTGCAGGGAAGGGGTCAGAGACACAGGCTAACCCAGCGACAGGACAGGGAACTTGGGAAGAGTTGGGGACTGCATCTCCATGCTGGAGATAGTGTGCTCCATGTGAGGAGTGGGCATTTTCCAAGGGCTTGGGTGGGGACAGTGGCGGATTAAGGCTCCCTGGTGTCCCAAGCACTGACAAATCTTGGTGCGCCCCCCCCCCCCCAATCCTTCATTCATACTGTCCAAACAAATCCAAACTTCATTGGTTTTTCTCTTTCTTTCACAACTTTGTGGTGCCCCCTTTGGGTCTGGTGCCCTAAGCACATGCTTAGTCTGCTTCATGGTTAATACACCACCGCATGCATGCAGATATCTTTGCAAATGTCTCATAAAGTTTCCTTTGAATGGAGCTGGGTTTCAGGGACTTCACGATCACCTGTCATTTTATTGACAGATTTGCTGTTGACTTTGGGAGCCCTGGTAGCTATGATTTATCGCTTGTGGTTGTGTCTTCTGATTCATGATTGGAACTATGATCTATGACCTATCACTTTCTGGTTGTAGGTATATTGAGAGCTTATGCACTGGAGAAGAATTCCTTGTGTCCAATCATATTTGACCAGTAAAGAATTTTATTCTATTCTATTTTTTAAAATTTCCCAGTCTAACCTATAGCCCTGGTAGTATCCCATCCTGGTATAAAGCTAGCTGAACAGGCCAATAGTTGTGTCTGTAATCACTGAACAGGCGAAGAGGGCGACAGCTGCAGAGTTTGAATTAAGCTCTGCCCCACCGTCTAAAGACAATGAACAGCTGAGCTGCTTTGCAGAGAGGAACTTAAAGACCCTGAAGTGGCTGAGGAGGGGAACAACCTTTGTGTCCTCCCCCTTCGCTTTCATTGCATAATGAGATTTCTGAAAGTGCCCTCACTACCCCCTTCCACCTTCATTTACCAGGGAGAAGAGACAGGTTCATGAGTTACTGAAAGGTAAAATGAAATTATGGAAGTCTGAAATTATTTACCTTGGGAGCCTATTAGATTGTTTAAATCTAACCTTTAAAAGGTAAAGGTTCCCCTTGCACCTACATGCTAGTCGTTCCCGACTCTAGGGGGCGGTGCTCATCTCCATTTCAAAGCCAAAGAGCCAGCGCTGTCCAAAGACATCTCCGTGGTCATGTGGCTGGCATGACTAAACACCAAAGGCGCATAGAACGCTGTTACCTTCCCACCAAAGGTGGTGCCTATTTTTCTACCTGCATTTTTACATGCTTTTGCACTGCTAGGTTGGCAGAAGCTGGACACGTAACAGGAGCTCACTCCGTTACCCAGCACTAGCGGTCCAAACTGCTGAACTTTCTGATCAACAAGCTCAGCGTCTTAGCCCCCGAGCCACAGCATCCCTTTTAATCTCACCTTTATTGCTTTATAAATAACCAAAGGCAGTGAACATGCCTAATCCTCCTTGCTCCTCCAGTTTTCCTCACAACAATCCAGTGAGGCACCCAGCTGGTTTTCATGCCTAAGCTGAAACTAGAATTCACCTTCTCCCGGTGACAGCTCAAAGTCACCCAGTCAGCTTTCACACCTAAAATGGGACTAGAACTCATTGTCTCCTGGGGATAGGCAGAAAGTCACACAGCCAGTTTTCATACCTAAAGCAGGATTACAGCTGATAGTCATGTCTGGCTGGGAAATTCTGAGAGTTGAAGTCCACCTATCTTAAAATAGTTAAAGTTGGGAAACAATGGTTGGTTGTAACATCCTCCTTAATCCAGACAGTTTCCATTCAACAGAAACATTTGTAGGGTGGTGATATTTCCAGAAACGACACTAAAGCAGAAACTGCGAGTCCTGTCCAGTTCCTCAGGGCCATCCCTCTCTTCGAAAGAGATGCATTTGGACAGTGCCAGGGTGGAAAACTAAAGCTGTTGCAGAAATCTAGACATGCCATGCAGGGTTGGGTTCCGGCTGCCACTACTGCCAGTTCGCTCAGGGAATCTCTCCATGCGCATTCACAGTGCAACAAAAATTTTGCGCAGAAGGCAGAAACAAGAGGGCAGTGCCTACGACAACACCAAGAGAACTGGTTTGGGGATGTAGTGGGCCTGGGTCGCTGCTGGTTCCAGCGACCCAGGCCACCAAGTTATTAGTGGTTCGGCCAAACCGGTCAAACAGGTAGGAACCCACCTCTGATGCAATGTATGGCAGTGGCTGGGATCGTGCAGTGTGCAATTGCAAGGGTGTTTGGGAGGCCAGCAGCATCATGTTTAAAATTGGTTAAAAAGGAAGAAGAGACCCTTGTTTGTCCAAAATGGCGGGGGGAGCCATGGATGAGATGAGTCTTTTTCTTGGCATGGTTTTTCAGGCAGCTTATAAAGCAGAGGTCCCCAAACTTGGCAACTTTAAGACTTGTGGACTTCAACTACCAAAATTCTGTGTGCATGCCCCCCCTCACTGCCCCCCTGGCTTTCTTGGAGCCTGGGGAGGGTGGAAAATGGCCCAACATGCAAACCAGAAGTTCAGGAACAGACGTCTGGGTTGCGTGTTGCGCTGTTTTTCGCTCGCCGGAGGCTTTAGGAGGCTTACCTGAAGCCTCCGAGGGGGCGAAAAATGGCTGAAAATCACGGCTGAAAACCAGCTGGTCAGCATACGAATGCATGCTGGAGATGACAGGGCAACACCTTGCATGCCCTCAGAAATGGCTGTGCGTGCCACGCATGTCATAAGTTTGCCATCCCGGATTTAGAGCTTTTTGGTTGCCAGGATTCCCGATTTTGAAAGCAGCAGCTATTCTAGAGGCCATGGAGATGGATGACCTTGGGGGAAATATTCAGAAGGGCAAAAGTGCCCAGGAAAAGGAGACAGGTGTTAGGAAGAGCCTCAGTCTGGTTTCTCCCTGACTCACCAAAGTATAAGGGGAACAAAATATATAAGCAGAGTCTGCTTAGCAGACTTGCAAGATTTTGTTATGGGAGCCTCTCCCCATAAGGGTTTGTTTAGTCTTCCTGTAAAATCGGTTTCCTGACAGGTCTACCTCGTAGGGCTGTCAGCTATTCTCCCCCACCTTCCTCCTTACTTTCCTCCTAAACTCCCAAGGGAAATAAAGCAATCCTGACACACACAAACATTGTGAGGCAATCTTAAGAGAGGAGGGGAGTGAGTGAGTCAGTCTGCTTGTTCTGGGTTCCTGCTCAGCACCTTTGAGTCACTGCGATTGCCATGGGTGGAGAATCTGTAGCCGCCAGGCCTTACAGGTGCGGCAGGGTTGGGAAGAAATGGCCCTGCGAGCTGCACCTTTGTGCAGGATGTCCCAAAGGGGCTTTTTCAAAAGGCAACTGGACTTTTTTGGGGAGGGGGGTCCTCCTCCTGAAAACGTTTCGCTTCTCAGCCAAGAAGCTTCTTCGGTTCTGCTGAAACATTTTCTTTTTTATAAATATAAAATGTTTTTTATTAGATAAAACATTAAAAACATTGGACATAGTGCGACATTTCTGGCATAAACATTTCCATATAGTGATTGGATCTTACAATGACATTTTATATCCATTACATGGGTATGTGTATTTGGTCAGATTACCTGTCCATTGATCCTTTCTTTTATATAATTACTAACCATACAAATACATATCCGATTCCTACCTATCACACATTCTTAATACCCTATTTTCTAATTCTTAACTTGTCTGCATTTTTCTGTCCCGGCCTTTTCCCCTCATTTCTAACCACTGGTACCATTTGTCCCAGATTTCGTGATATTCCGTCTCATGCTTGTCTTTGTGCTCTAGAGTCAGTCTGTCCATGTCTTATTTATTATTTCTTGTTCCGAGGGAGTCTCTCTCTGGGAAGCAAAACATTTTCAAGGAAAAAAACCCCAAAGTCTAGTTGTCTTTTGAAAAAGCATCTTTGAGTGACCTGACAGACTGAGACCCTCCAGATACTTTTTGGTAGGAAGTTTCTTCCTAGGTTTGCAAATTGCAGGGTATGATGATAAAAGGCAAGATGGCGGGCAGGTCAATCCAATGCCAGCTCTCCCTGTTTTTAATGTGTTCCATTTGCTCTGGGGTTCCACTTTCCCCCTGTTCCCCATGTGACAAGTCACATTTGCCCAAATCCCCTCCTTCCCCCCAGCATTAACAAAGAGCACAGCTGTTGCCTTTTGATTAGGTCCCTTTCCATTGTCATGTGGGGCAGGGTTTTGCTTCAACCCCAGGAGGACAGGATACTTTGCACAGGCTCAGAGGCCCTGTGCATATGGAATTCCATTGCAGGAAGGAGGCTGGTGGACCCTCCGCCTCCCTCCTTGGTCCTTCAGCCTGGACTTCCAAAGATCGCCTTCCTTAGCTTCCGCTTCCTTTCTCTGCCTTCCTGGAATTTGTACCCCTCCAGATCTGTCTCTTTCTGCAATCAGCTCCCCCTTTTCCCATCTGCAGGAAGAGGGGTGGGATGCGGCCGCCATAGTAGGGGGTCTTGACGACAGCCGTTCCCATGGGAACCCGTTCCTCTGGTTTCCATGGCAACCATTCAGGGGCTTAGAAAGCTGCCTTGTCCCCCCTCGCTGCTCTCCATCCCCCTCCCCACCCTGCTATCAAAGAGGGCATCAAAAGCGATGCCAAAAGGGTTGGCCACGCTTGAGAGCTGGAAGACCTCTGTGTGTGTGTGTGTTTAGACGTCTGGGCAGCTTTGTCGTCAGTGGTCCTGATTTTTATTTACACACACACACACACACACACACACACACACACACACAAGTTAATTTCATCCCTTCGTTACACACACACACACACACACACAAATCAGAGTTAATTTCATCCCTTCGTTGCAAAACGTGTCCCTCAGCTCAGCACTGCTTTGCAAGACCATCTCAACAGGACATATTACCGCAGATGTTCTTTTTTTTTATTCCTTCTATTTTTTTAAATATCAAAATACTTTTTTATTTTCCATTTTCATAACATATAATCACATGTATACTATTACATAGCCAATATGATGTTGTATCAAGTAATAATTACATCAGTTCCTCTTGCCATCAACTCCCAGAAAGATAATAACCAATTATTAGCTCTTCTGCTCTCCATACACCACTTTCTTCTGCCTCTCTCCTCCCCCTCCTCACCTCCTTTCTTCCCTCCATCATCCTTTTCTACTCTACTTCCCTTTCCTTTCTCCTTTCTCCTTCTCCTCTCTCCTCATTCCACTCCTTCTTATTCTCCTCATCTTCCCCCCCTTACCCTCTCTCCTATCCCTCTCTTCCTATCTTTCTTCTCTCCTCTGCTTCCCACTCTTCCTCTCATTCACTTGGTGTATTTCAGCTTCTGAGCAAACTCCATTCTATGTTGATGGTATTTATGCTTCCATATCAATATACTTAACATATCTTAGTTTTAAAGAAAAAATAAGAGAAAACAGTATACATGTGCAATCATATTACTTTAAAATCTAACATCCTTTGTCAAGCCTAATATACTTCCCTCCCTCCCACCCTCCCCCCACCCCCCCAACCTTCCCTCCCCTGACTTCCCAGAACCCATACACGGTATAAATCTTTAACAAAAACAGTCTAAAATATATTTTAAAAAAGAATAGAAAATTGACATCTTTAAATTGAACTTAGCTCCTCCTTGCTAGGCTAATTTTAAACAATTTATATCATTCCTGATCTTAATCATAAACTACCTGGAATTTCTTAGTCCCATATTTATTTTGAGTATAATCAATCCATTTTTTCCAGTCTCGTTTATATCTCTCGTTTGAGTAGTCCTTAAGATATGCAGATATTTTAGCCATCTCAGCTAAATTTGTGACTTTCAATGTCCATTCTTGAATTGTAGGCAAATCTTCCTTCTTCCAGTATTGCGCCACCAACAATCTAGCTGCAGTTATTAAGTGCAAAATCAAATTAATCTCTACAGCTGTAGAATCAGTCATTATACCTAACAAAAATAACTGAGGGGTACCGCAGATGTTCTTGTTTAATTAGGAGGCATCCAACTACCCATCAGTGCTTTTACGGTGTTGGGTTGGGATTGAAAGTTGCAGGAGGCCGAACTGTCCTTAATGTTAGAAAGGGGGGAGCTCAAAGATGGCCCAGGAGCTGCAGAGCAGCAGGAGGAAGCCAGAGGGGTGGGGGCGATAGGGGGGGGGGATGTTGGCAGGGTGTTGAGTGTAAGTCAGCCTCATCCAGGGGTGGGTTTCTCGCCCCGTTCCAACCGGTTTGGTTGGAACGGGGCCAGCGGCGTCCTCGTGCATGCGCGCGGCGCACGCATGCGTACTAGCGTCTGTGCGATGCTCCAGCTGCTCCTGGAGGATCGCGCAGGCGCTGTATGCATCCTGCGCATGCGTGGAAGCGCAGAACTCGTCAAAACCAGGTAAGGAGCGCGGGCAGGCGGGTGCGTCCTTCGCCGTTCCCAGAAGTTACTTACTTCCGGGTTCGCCGACCAACCGGTTTGCAGGGACTGCCGCGAACCGGTTGACACCCACCCCTGGCCTCATCCCTGAAGGAACCACAGATCAACACCCTTTTAGCAAAGGCGTAAAATGAATGTGATGGAGCAGCTGCAAAGCTCTGACCACTGGTGTGTGCTACCAACTTTTCACCAAGGCTTCTGTCTATTAATAAAAATGGGAGTTCTGATTTTGGGCTAGCAAAGATTAACTCGGTTCTCCACATATTGGGTGTAAAGGTACATTAAACAGGTACTCCTCAACTTACGACAGTTGCTTAGTGTTCATCTGAAATTATGACACAGCTCCCCAGGATTACTTATTACCAGGATTTGAAGTTACGATGGCCAGCCACTCCTCAACCCGTAGCCACACGTTCGCATTTGGGATTGTGATTTACAATGCTTCCCCCAACCCAGAAATCAGCATTTTCTATTGGTTTCTGGCAAAAAACCCACTCATTGCAGACAAGGGATTCACTTAACAACCACCACAATAAAAGTTGTAAATTCAGTCATGGTCACATGGCACAGCTTACATAATTCTGGGCTCAATTGTGGTTATAAGTCAAGGACCACCTGTATTAGCGTGGTGGTGCAGTGGTTAGAATGCAATAGTGCCAGCTCAAGGTTGACTCATCCTTCCATCCTTCCGAGGTGGGTAAAATGAGGACCCCGATTGTTGAGGCCAATAGGCTGACTCTGTAAACTGCTTAGAGAGTGCTGTAAAAGCGCTATGAAGCAGTATATACTGTGTTTCTCCCAAAATAAGACTGGATCTTATTTTCTTTTGACCCCCGAAATAAGCACTTGGCCTTATTTTGGGGGAAGTCTTATTATTTTTGAGGTGCAGGAAGCAGCGAGCGTGGTCACCTCATGGCTGCTGCTGCTGTGTTGCAATGTTTTTGTGGAGGACTTATTATCCTTGGAGGTCTTATTTTCAGGGAAACATGGTTAAGTCAAAGTGCCATTGTTATTACATTTGTACTGTGATTATACCAATATTGGTGCAGTTCATTAAACACATTGAATCTGGTCCCAGATTTGCACGATGATATCACCATAAAATAACCGGAGCCTGGTTTGAAAAAAAAAGACTTTTGGCCTTGAAAGAGACCCTCCCATTTGACCAGAGGTCTTCAAACTTGGCAACCTTATGACTGATGGACTTCAACTCCCAGAATTCTCCAGCCAGCTCACTGGAGAATTTTGGGAATTGAAGTCCACCAGTCTTAAAGTTGCCAAGTTTGAAGACCTCTGCATTTGATCCTTGGAGAGATGAGGGCCTCAATCAGCCCAAAGGCATCACAAAGGCAGTACCAGTCTTGGGTTCCTCAAGATCATGTACAATATGACTCTTAAGAGCTGCCTTGAGTTGTTTGTGCAACTGCAGATATTTGCCCAGAGCTGCCCAGCCAACTCCCCTCACCCGATCCCAGAGAGAAGATCCGCAGAGAGCAAGGACAGAAGAACTCATGATTTGGAATCATGTTTGCCTGATGGATCAGTTTTCAGGACCAGCCCAGGCATTGCTTACCTTAATGGAAAGGTATGGGTGGTGCAGGAAGGGCTCCCAAGGTTCTGGTTGGGTGGGAGCTCTGCTGTTCTTGCAGCAAAGAGGGGGCAGCAGCAGATGCTTTCAATGTTGGTGGGGGGAATAGAGGGGATAAAATTTTATTTTGGTCATCCCAGCATAGGATCCTGGGGAATAGAACAGCAGAGTTGGAAGGGACCTTGGAGGTCTTCTAGTCCAACCCCCTGCCTAGGCAGGAAACCCTACACCACTTCAGACAAATGGTTATCCAATCTCTTCTTTAAAAACTTCCAGTGTTGGAGCATTCATATCTTCTGGAGGCAAGTTGTTCCACTGATTTAATTGTTCTGTCAGGAAATTTCTCCTTAGTTCTACGTTGCTTCTCTCCTTGATTAGTTTCCACCCATTGCTTCTTGTTCTACCCTCAGGGGCGTTGGAGAATAGTTTGACCCCATCTTCTTTGTGGCAACCCCTGAGATATTGGAACACTGCTATCATCTCTCCCCTAGTCCTTCTTTTCATTAAACTAGACATACCCAGTTCCTGCAACCGTTCTTCATAGGTTTTAGCCTCCAGTCCCCTAATCATCTTGTGATTGACACCCCACTCCCTATTTCATGCCTTTTGTCCTCCAAGGAGGCATGTCCTTGAGTGGGGCGAGAGGGAGACACCCACTTGGGCAAGGTCTGAGAGCCGCCAGCTAATTTTTTCCAGGTTTTCACAAACTTAACCCGTCTGTCCTTTAGAGGCCCCTGGCCTGTCTTGGCCTTCTGCTGCTGGACTGAGCCCAAGCAAGACTCATCGCTGAAAGAGCCACAGCTGGCCATGTCTCTTAGCAAGGGGCAGCCAAGGAAGCAAGCGCCTGCAGCGCTTGGAAAGGTAAAGAGACCCTGGGCTCTAATGGCAGCGAAGAGCTATATTTAGCAAGAGGCTGGCAAGTGGGAGGAGAGCAGGTTGGCTGGAAAACGGTGGAGTTGTGATGCTGCTCTCGGAAACTCAAAGCAAAGCAAAGCAAAGCAAAGCCTAGACTGGTGAGAAGGCAGAGATTCATCTACACCCGTGATAGCAAACCTATGGAACACATGCCACAGGTGGCATGTGGAGCCATCTCTGAGGACACATGGGCCATTGCCCTGGGTCAGCTGCAGTGCACATGGACACGCTGGCCAGCTGATTTTCGGCCTTTGAAGGGCCTCAGAAGGGCTGGGGAGGACATTTCGTCCTCCCCAGGCTTCAGGAGGGCGGGTCGTACATGCACGCACAGAGGTGGTGCAGCGGGGGGGGGGGTCATGTGTGCATGCACAGAGGGGATTGAATTATGGGTATGTGCGCAGATGTGCTATTGCACGCACGTGTACACTTTCGGCACCCGAGCCAAAAAAGGTTAGCCATCACTGATCTACACCCTTCTTCTATTCCTGGGGCAGATGGTGCTTGGATGTCCAGCAACTGAGAATCCTGCCAACATTTCTCCTAACCACTCGCACAGGAGCCCAACTCTAAACACGCCAGTGCAAGGGGTGCCCAATCTTGGCCACTTTAAAGCCTCCTTTTAAAATTCAGAAGGAGATGCACACTTGAGCAGCTGAAGATTTGCACACTTCTATAATTGGCATGGTCACCCCTAATGCAGGGTTATCCAGCCATGGCCACTTCAAGACCCGTGGATTTCAACTCCTCCTGGCTGGGGAATTCTGGGAGTTGAAATCCACAGGTCTTAAAAGTAGCCATGGATGAATACCATGCCAACTGCAGAAGCGTGCAAATCTTTAGCTCCTCAGGTGTGCATTTCATTCTGAATTTTAAGAGCATTATTAGATCAAAGGGTTTAATTGGCAAATCAGTGGGGTCTCGGCTTGGGAGCCTTCAATGGAATCAGGGCTGCTATTAGAATTCAAGGTGTCCTTTACCTGGGCAAGGATTTCCTTTGCTGATAAGAGGAGTCTGGGAGGGAGAACAGAGGGTCTTCCTATACGGAAGCACAGAAACTGACTTGGTTGTAACTGGCTAGTTGGCTGGCTGGCAGAGAGTAGGGCAGATTTACAGGAGAAATGCAGGCCAGAGCCACTCAACCATCTGTGGTCTTCCCTGCAACAATTCACTTCAAGAGATACGGATTCCAACCACTGGTTTGTCTGCTGCAAGGCCAAGAGATGCCTGTAAACCAGATGTGCTAAACAGGGACATTTCTGAGAGATGGGTAGGGGAAGACGGAGCTGCATTACAAGGGAGGAGAGGCCAGAGGTGATGAAAGATGCACTACAAACCCAAAGACATTGCAGGGTCTTCCTATGTCTTCTCACTGGCATTTTCCAAAGCATGAATTTCTCCAAATATGGCGGCTGGTTGGATAAGGAAGGGAGAGGGGGTCTTTGCTTGTTTCGGCCAGTTCTGAAAACCCACCATTAAAAGGGAAACAGCTTTTGATTAAGAGACTTTGCTCTCGTGAAAATGAAATGCTAGCTCTGAAACAATCAGCTCAGTTTTTAACACAGACAATTCCTCTACAAAAACAATCTACTACTGTGATCTCTCAACCACCACTAGTAGGCTTGTTTAAAAAGGAGAGGGAGGAAAAGACAATTATCTACCAGGAGAGACTGATGAAGGAAGAGACTGGGCTCTAAGCTGCCACAAGGCACTGTTGTTCTAAGAGAAAATGGGGTGCAAGCCTGACTATGAACCCAAAGAGTGTTACGGTGTTATGCTGCCCTCCCCATCCAACATCTTCCTTACAGCATCTCATGCAGTTAACCCAAGAGAGATGTGCATTCTGGTAGGCTGAGCAGATGTCAAGGTGGAACAGGGTGGGTGGGCGTAGCTGAGCTTTCCTGTACATGGGTCCCATACCAAAGAGTCTGACTGAAGTCCATGAGTCAGAAAAGATCCTTGTGAGCAATTTCTAGCTCCGAATTTGGCGTGATGATACCTTTTTCCTCCAAGCTGGCAATAAGCATAATGGTTTCCCCTCCAGGCTTTCCCACAGTCTGGCCTTCTGCTACCCCATCCGAGGGTGCAGGATGCATCATCCCAGGCAGGATTCCAGATTCAGTTGAAGAACGGGTCTGCCTGCTCAAGCAATGAGGGATCCTTTCTCTGCCCTCCTTGCCTCAGGCTTGGCCCAGCACCAGAGATTCCCCCCCTTAAAAAAGGCTTTTAATTATAAATGCTCATCTGGGGAAAGCAGCCAGGAGCGAGTCGGGAAATCCACGGACAGAAACTGGCAGCTGTACCTCCGAGCGCCTCTGGGTCTTGCTGCCATAGTGGGAACGACGTGCCAGATCAAGCACAAGATTCTGACACGTCTGTCTGGAACGAGCAGCAGCTCTCCATGCAAGCTCTCGCAGCCAATCTACAGCGGCCCCAGTAAGGCCTGTCACGTCTGCAAGCCTCCCTCAGGAGGCTGGTCGGGGCAGGGCAGGCAGAGGGTTGTGCCCTGCCACTGGCAAGGATTCGAACGAGAGATGGCAAAGCTGAAGCCTCGTGGTGCGCCTGGAGTCTGCTATGAATGCTGGCTGTGGTTCCTCTGTAGGGCGAGGTGGTGTTGCCACGAAACAAGAGGCAGGATCTTTTTCATCTGCCCATGAGCTGCACTGGGGCACTGAAAGCCAAGGGGGAGGAGGGCACGACCTATTTCTCACCAGCTGGGGCATTGAAACCCACTCACAAGCTCCATGGCAGAAGGTGGCCGCCAGCCTCAGTCTCCCTCGCCACCTGCCATGCTAGTCCTGGCTGATGTTGATCTGGCATGAGCAACCGGGAATCTCTGCCAACTGCCTAGCAGGGTGGCAGCAGCCACTTGCTGATAAAACTTACTATCTGGCAGTGCCATCTGAGACAAGAAATTGCAGGGGTGGCATCCTGAAGCATGTCTGGATTTTGATGTTGGAGGCCTTCTCTCCGTTTTTGTATCTGTCCCCACATCCCTCCCCACTAGTTCTCCCAGCCTTAGCCACGGCTCTGCAAAGACCCCAGGCTCCTGGGCTCCTCCCTCTTCCAGGGCTTGGCACAATGAAAGCCTCCTCCTCCTTCTCTGGGCACCTTGCAGGAGCAGAAACAAGGCTCTGCTGCCCTCTAGTGCCAGCACCTAGGAGCGCTTTCCAGCATGGTCTTGCTCCATGAATTCAAACAGATCACAGGGGGCAGTTTTCCAATGTTAATATGGAAGCTTTTGCTTCCATATTAACAGAACAGAATAATAGAATTGGAAGGGATCTTGTAGGTCATCTAGTCCAATCTGACAGATGGCACTCCCATCTCTTCTTAAAAGCTTCCAGGGATGAAGCTCCCACAACTTCCGAAGGCAACTTCTGTTCCATTGAATATAGAATACCACAGTTGCAAGGAACCTTGTAGGTTATCTAGTCCACCCACCCACCCACCCCCGGTCCGAGCAGGAGACCCTACACCATTTCTGACTAATGGCCTCTAGGGATGAAGCTCCCACAACTTCAGAGGGCAACTTCTGTTCCATTGGTTGATTGTCCTCACTGTCAGAAAATTTTTCTTTATTTCTAGATTGAATCTCTCCTGGGTCAGTTTCCATCTGTTTCCACTATTACATGAGTTTGTTCAAGCAGCTCCCCTCCTGCCTTCTATACCCTTGATCACAGGGCAACTACTACAGGTAGTCCTCAACTTATCATGAAAATCGAGTCCATAATTATGATCATGTCATGATGGTTGTTAAGTGGGTCATCGTATGACTGCCCAATTTTACTGCCTTTTTTCCATGTTGGTTGTTAAATGAACCCATTGTTTCAATGGGTATTTTGAAACAATTGCTGAACGCACAAAACGCAATCACATGATGCAGAGTGGAAGGGGAGGATTGCCATTAGAACTTCAAATCCAAGTCATAATTCCCTTTTGGGAGGGGGGGAATCAGGTATAACATCAAACAGTTGCTATGGGACTGGTCATATATCGAGGATTATCTGTATAGGCTGAATTTTGATGAAGAAAAACTAGATAATGTTTTAGCCCTGATAAAAAGTAATGGAGTGGGGGATAAAACAATTGAATGTCCATGTCCCTGAGGATGCACTTAAAAGACACAGGGAGTGGTCAAGATTGGTTTTCAAGGTGTTGAATCAGACTTTGGACAAATGTTTGTCAAGGAAGCTTTGATTTTGATTCCTGCAGAGTTGGGACTTCTTGACCCCTGAAGGACCTGCCAACATTAGGATTCTGGTTTGATTTCAAAAGCTCTGTCATATTAGCCTGGCTAAGAGGCTGAGCCTGTCAATCAGAAAGGTCGGCAGCTCGGCGGTTCGAATCCCTAGCGCCGCGTAACTGAATAAGCTCCCGTTACTTGTCCTAGCTTCTGCCAACCTAGCAGTTCAAAAGCAGATAAAAATGCAAATTTTATTTATTTTATTTATTAATACGATTTATAGGCCACCCAATCCCGAAGGACTCCGGGTGGCTAATAGAAATAGAAAAATAGGAAGATAGAAAAATAGGAGCCACCTTTGGTGGGAAGGTAACAGCGCTCCGTGAGCCTTCGGCGTTGAGGCATGCCAGGCACATGACACCAGAGACGTCTTCAGACATTCTGGCTCTTTGGCTTTGAAACGAAGATAAGCACCATCCCCTAGAGTTGGGAACGACTAGCACATATGTGCAAAGGGAACCTTTATCTACACAGGGAATCCTTGCTTAATGATCATCCTGCTTGAAACTACAACAGTGTTAAAAAAGTAGCTTTACAACTTGTCTGCACAATTATGACAATGACAACATCCCTGTGATTGCGATTTGGGCCTCTTGTTGCAGGCAGGTGGTTATGACCAGTCGTATCCCACAATCACATGATCATCATTTGTAGGCTTCAAACAGCTCCTGACAAGCTGGTTCAATGGAGAAGTCACCAGTGAAATAGCAAATTGCGGCCACTTGATGGCTCACTTAATGGATATGCGAGGACTCACTAAATAACTGAATGAGAAGTGATATGCTAAATTTGTCACATAATGTCTTGCTTGAAAACTGCAGTACTTAGCACGAATCGGGGATGGGAAGCAACATGTTCAGTTTGTTCTCCTTCCTCTGGGGCACCAGTTCCAGTCACTGTTGATGATGGAGAGGTGCTGTCCATAGTCTTTATTTTTGGGAGTGCTGCACAACTCAATCCTTCATTGGTTAGGAATGAGGCATCTGCAGCTTTATATACAAATCACCGGGACCTGATGGATTACATCCCATTCAAAAGGAGCTGGCAGATGTCATCTCAGAACCATTGCACCACATCTTTCAAAAATCCTGGAGCACCAGGGAATTACCAGAGGGCTGGAAAAGAGCTGGTGTGGTTCCCATCTTCAAAAAAAGGGGGGGAGGGGGAACGGATCCAGGAAACTACAGACCAATCAGCCTAACATCCATACCTGGGAAGATACTGAAAAAGATAATAAAAAAACAGATCTGCCAACATCTAGAAATGAGTAAATAACTAGAAGTCAGCATGGGTTTGTTAGGAACAGATCATGCCAAACCAATCTTATTTCATTTTTAAACATAGTGACAAAATTAGGTCGTCAGCAAAATACTGTGGACATAATATACTTAGACTTCAGCAAGGCATCTGACGAAGTAGACCACAACCTACTTCTTGGTAAGCTAGAAAAAAGTGGGATAGATAGCATCACCATCAGATGGATTTGTAACTGGCTGACAAACCATACTCAACGTGTAGTCCTTAATGGGTCTATGTCTACATGGAGAGAAGTAAGCAGTGGGGTACCACAAGGTTCCATCTTAGGCTGAGTACTCTTCAATATATTCATAAACGACTTAGATGAGGGAGTAGAAGGGGAAGTTACCGAATTTGCAGGAATAGCAAACCCCCTAGAAGATAGGCTAAAGATCCAGATGGGTCTTGACAGACTTAAACCCTGGGCCCTATCTAACAAAATGAAATTCAATGTAGAGAAAAGTAAAGTCTTACACTTAGGCAAGAAAAACCAGAAGTACACATATAGACTGGGTGAAACCAGGCTTAATAGCAGTGACTGTGAGAAGGAACTTAGAGTCTTAGTGGACAATCAGCTAAATAGAAGCCAGCCGTGTGCAGTGGCAGCCCAAAAAGCCAATGCAATCCTAAATTGCATTAACAGAGGGATATAATCAAGATCAGGAGATACTAATACCACTCTATAAAGTCCTAGTAAGACCACAGAGTACTGCATCCAGTTTTGGTTGCCATGATGTAAAAAAGATGTTGGAAGCCTAGAAAGGGTGCAAAGGAGAGTAACCAGGATGATGAGGGGACTGGAGGCTAAAACAAATGTCTCTGATAGCATGGATAGAGTGCAATGACCTTTAGTTCAATCCAAGCAGAACTGAGTGATTTGGGTGTGTGGACCATCTGATCAGGGACGTGCAGTCAGGGGAGGCAGAGCCTCACCACTGTCATCATGAAAAGAAAAAAAAATGTAAAAGGAAAAAGGCAAGAGCTGAGGTCAGGCTGAGTTAGTTGCTGCCAGAGTCACCATGGATGACTCTGCTTAGTGCTTAAGTTTAAAAAAGCCTCTAAAAAGTGCCCTTTACAGGAGGCAGCAGGAGAACGAGGTGCCTCATCTAGTCTGACTTTATGATCACTCGAGCAGAGCTAAGCAAGAGTTAAAAGCCAAAAAATTCCTGACGTAGATGAGGCACATCGTTCTCCTGCCTCCTGTAGAGGGTGTTTTTTTAGAGGCTTTTTTAAACAGTTAAGCAGAGTCATCCACGGTGACTCTGGCAGCAACTAGCTCAGCCTAACCTCAGCTCTTGCCTTTTTCCTTTTACATTTTTTTCCTTTTCATGATGGCAGGCAAGAGCAGAGTTGAAATCCTCTCTGAAACAGCTGGAAAAGGTACGTGTGGGCGGAGGGCGGGGGAGGAAAACAAACTTCATCCTCCTGGTGCAACTGTGTGTGTGTGTGTGTGTGTGTGCTTGCTTGCATGTTTGAGAGGGAGGAGGGAGCATATTGAGACAGTTCTTTAGTTCATGCATTATGTAACACTCTAATACTATGCCTTTGGGTCTTCTGAAATTTTAATTATTCAATCATAAGCAAAAACAATGTTTTCAGTAGAATGAATTTCTACTTCTTACACCTGCCAGCCAAAATGCTGCTAGTGGTATTGCTAACATGGGCTGAGGAGGAAAACCAAAATTTTCTAAATCCTGGTGCAACTTTGTGTTTGTGTGTGTTTGAGAGAGGGGGGAGGGAGGGAGAAAAGAAAAAGAAAGAAGAAAACTTATTTAGCAAAGTAGAAAAACAAATGCTGTCGCTTTAAATAGGAACTGAGCATGCCTGGCTGTAGAATTCTGGGAGTTGAAGTCCACAAGTCTAAAAAAATTGCTGCCTCACCAGCCATAAAACTCACTGCACGTCACTGCATCTGATGCCAGGAACCTTCCATGGTTAGTCTTGTATTGGGGGTGTGTGTGCCTCAGACCTAGTATGTAAGTTTGGGGGGGGGGGGGCTCTCCTGGATTCACAACTTCTGCTTAAAGAGCAGTTGTCACTGGATGAACCTTTGACCAACTTCAGGTTGGGCTCCAGCTGGGCCTGTTCCTGGACCAGAGGAGGCTGCTTATTGTCACTCATTCACGTGTGGCCTCTCATCTGGACTACTGCAATGCACTCTACTCATGGGCTGCCCTTTAAAGAGCTTCCAGAAGCTTCAAATTGTGATAGTTATTCTGCACATGCCACATCCTTGTTCTGTGAACTGAAGCGGTGCTTCTGGGTTAAACTCAAGGTGTTGGTTTTTACCTTTAGAGCTTTTCATGGCTTAGGGCAGTTATGGCTAACCTTTCACGTCACCCCATGCCAACCTGCGTACAGGAAATGGCACACAAAACCATCCCCCCTGGACTCGCTGGCCTTCGCACATACGGGAGCACCAAAACCGGAAGAGCAATGTTCTGGTGCGCATGTGCATGCTGGCACCCAAACTTCTGGTTTCCAGCATGTCCCCAACAAACAGCTGGCCATTGTGCGTGCGCACAATGAAAACCCAGTGTTTGGGTGCTGGCACATGCATGTTCGCCAGCTGACAGGCATGTGTGCACAGGAGCACAGAAGAAGAACCAGTGAGGCTGTGTGTGCTGCGCAGGATGACTGCATGCCGCTTCCGGCATGCACGCCACAGGCTTAGGATCAGGTTACTTGAAGGACTAACTTTCCCCAATTGTTTCCCCCTCTCCAATCCCCCTAGGCAGGAAGGGCAGGTGTGAGGTCCCATCAGTTAAAGAAAGCTAGTTGGCAGGGCTGAGACTTCTCTTCTGCCATGATGCCCACCATGTGAAACTCTTCCTCCAGAGATTAAAATGGCCCCAATCCTGCTGGCCTCTCCTAAGGCCTGAAAGACCTGGGGTTCTGGGCCTGGGGTCCTGAGGCTATGCAGGGACCTACCTCTTGGCTATAGTAGTGATTTGGGTTGATGTAGCTCGGTCGCTGTGCATTTTAACTTTTGTAATGTTTATAACATAATTGTCTTTATTTGAACTCTGCTTGCCACCCAATCACTTGTCTATGAGGATTCTCAATTATCCAGATCATGGTTGTTCCATAGGTGTTTCTCCAAGACAGATCTGGACTTTCTTCATTTTTTTCTTTTTTCCTTCAAGGAAAAAAAACCCAAGAAAGTCCAGTTGCCTTTTGAAAAAGCACCTTTGGAACACCCAGCTACTTGTTGAGATGGGCAGCCATACACACTGATTAAATAAATTCACACTAAAAACATTATGCCGTTGGTCTTGCTCAATTAATCACCAATAGCCAAAATGTTTTCTAGCTTGGCGTATTGGCAAGTCTTCTGGCGAGGGCTAGTTGCCAGGCCAAGACGGGTATCTGACTGGAGCTACCTACAAAATTTTGAATGACCAATATCTGGCAGCAAAGGTATCTCGCTGCCCTCACGTGGTAGACCTACATTTAATGGAAGTTTAAGAGATTGTATGAAGGATGGAAGGGCAGAGTTGATTCAGGAAAGGAGGGGAACTTCAAGCCATGGTAGAAGGTATTATCTGAGTCCTGGTAAATTAGACTATGTAAAAATACCTGTCCGAGCAGTGATGGCGAACCTTTTTCGTATGGCGTGCCAAAATTGCGCTCACGCATGCGATCACACACCCAATCTCCCTGCCCACCTGCGCAGGCACGCATGACCCCTCCCCAGGCTCTGGAGGCTTTATTGAAGCCTGGAGAGGGCAAAAATGGTCCCAATGGCCCAACCGGAAGTTGGGGAACAAACAGGTGGCCCGTTTTTTGCCCTCTCCAGCCTCTGGAGGGCAAAAAATCAGCTGGCCAGTGTGTGCGTGCATGCTGGAGCGGAAGGCTTGCGTGCCACCAAATATGGCTCTGCGTGCCACCTGTGGCACGTGTGCCATAGCTTCGCCATCAGGGCTTTAGCTGTGTGTAAAAAAAGCCCGTAGCTTTCTTTTTCAACACGCTCATTGTATTGCCCTTCTTTCCAAGGCATGTGTGTTTCTTGAAGTTGCCTCCTTGAAAAGCTGACAAGCTATAAATACAACTTCCTCTTTTGCTACACTTCTAGCAAGAGGCTCATTTCTGTCACTGCAGAAAACAAAGCAGCCGCAGGGCAGGATGAGGAAACTCAACCACAAAGCCCAGAGACACTCAGCAGGCTGGGATTATTTTAATTACCTTGGACATAATCTAGGGCTCAGCTGCTGCAAACGACAACCCCCCCCCTTTTTTTTTGCCAGCATCCATCAGCAATTGGCTGCGTCCTTGCTTTTGTTTAGAAGCCACTTCGGAAAGAAGCTGCCACGACAGAACTTTGCCATCAAGGCAAAATCTCCCCCTTGCTTGATTTGCCAGATGCCTTTTGCCGATGCTCACTTGGCAATAAGACGACCAAGATGTGACTCAATACCCGTAGTCCTCAACTTACAGCAACTGAGCCCAAAATTGCTGTTGTTTAAGTGAGGCAGTTTTACAATCTTTCTTGCCAGAGTTTTTAAATGAATCTGTGTATTAAGGATTGCAGGGTGAATCTGGCTTCCTCGTTGAGCAAAAGGGACCCTCCAAAACTGCCATAACTACTTGCCAGTTGCCAAACGCTGGAATTCTGATCACATCACTACCGTAGGGATGCTGCAACAGTCATAAATGTGAAAAATGGTCATAAGTTATTTTTTCAGTCCCCTTGTAACTTCAAAAGTTACTAAACAAAAAAGTTATAAGTCAAGGACTTCTTATACCATTGGTTTGGGGGGGAAACAAACCGCAATGGTGTAGATTGGTGTTTTTCAACCTTCAATGCTTTAAGAGTGTGGATATTAACTCTCAGAATTCCCCAGCTACACATGAGGAATTCTGGGAATTAAAAAAATCTACACTTCTTAAAATTACCAAGGTTGAGAAACATTGCTCTACAATCTACTCAGGATGGACAAATGTACCCCACAGAATGTTTCTGGGAGCCGTTAGAAGTTCCTTTGTGCTGCAAAGATAAAATTCTAGATCAGGGGTCTCCAATCTTGGCAACTTTACAATTTGTGGACTTCAACCCCCAGAATTCCTCATGTCTGGCTGGAGAATTCTGGGAGTTAACATTCACACCCCTTAAAAGCATTGAAGGTTGAAAAACACCAACCTACACGATTGTGTGTGTGTGGGGGGGGGGGGTGTCAAGCCAATGATACAGGTGTCCATGTAATCCTTAATCATGGCTGACTGAGGAATTGAAGTCCACACGTTGTAAAGTTGCCAAGGTTGGAGGCCCCTGCCCAAGAGCTTCCTTCCTTGTACTTCGGCATAGCCTGCTGAACTACAGCCCAAAGCCTTTCAGCAAAAGGATCCTGAAGCAGCAGGTAGCGAAGAAAAATCTACACAGTTAGCTTTGCCCCATTTATACCTCAAATTCTGGGCTGTTTCCTTACAAACATCCTTGTCTGATGTGAAGAATGTCTAAGGTGTTACTTCAAAGGCAGGGAATGCTTTTCGTAGCTGCCAGTTGCGCTCTCTCATCAGTAGGGCAAAACAGGCAGGTCTCATGGCTATCAGCAGATTTAGAAATAGGGCTTCCTGCACAGGATTATGCACAGCACCATTAGGAAAGGATAAACCACCCTAAACCAATGAAATTTTGCTACATGTGATTTGTTTTAAAAATACACACAAGGGTGTTTGCTGTGGTGGACAGGGAAATGCTCATTAAGGATATTCTATGGGTAGTTTCACTCTCTTACAGAAAATAAGATCAAGTGGGTCCTTTGGAGATTTTGGTTTTTTTTAGATACGTATCTGAACAAGCAGGTGTCAAACCCAGCACCTCTATGACTCTGTACAGCAAGGAACAATCACAGAAAGTTTCCTGGAGTGCAACAACATTAACAACACAACAACCCTATTGTGGGGGAAAAAAAGGTTGTAAAATCAGGTGAGACTACTACTGCCTTGCTTAGCAACAAAAATTCTGGTCCCAACTGTCATCCTAAGTCAAGGACTCTCTGTACAATTGGAAGACGACTTAACTTAAAGAATCACTACAACCCATTCCTTCCTCCCTACTTACCTCCCAAACATGAATGCTGGTTTTGAAAGACAATCACATCTGATCCTATGAAAAGTACTCTCTTCCAATTTTGAAGTACTTTTGGTAGCACTCTCTCCTGAATGTCTTTTAGAAATTGTAGGGCAGTTGAACTCTGAGTGACTGAGACCACGGCTCTTAAAAAATATCTCTTTGTACTTTTCTTAGCAAATGAAGCTGGCAAAACAGTCCATATCTTTAACACAGAAGTGTCCAACCTTGGCAACCTGCGGACTTCAACTTCCAGAATTCCCCAGCCAGCATGTTGAAGTGCACGGGTCTTAAAGTTGGCAAAATTGGACAGCCCTGCCTTAACATAAAGACCAAGCATTGAAAAAGCATTTACAATAGGTCACCAAGCGTGTGCAAATACAGAGGCAGGAGATGTTCAGACAGACTTCACTCGGCCCATGACTCCACTGCTGAGAAACACTGCCCTACAATCTACTCTGGATGCACAAATGTACCCCACAGAATATTTCCAAGAGCTGTTAGAAGTTCCTTTGTGCTGTAAAGATAAATCTTGTATTGGGGGCCTCCAATCTTGGCAACTTTGCAATTTTACTCAGGATTCTCTTAGGAAGTGTGCAATGCTGGAGAAAATCAGCTGGCCAGTATCTGGGGCTCACCCCAGTACTGACAGTGAGACCATGACTGAAATAGAAGTTAGCAATGGCTATTAGACTCACCTTTTGTCCATTATCTGGCCGGCCACAGAAGGAAGTGGATGATGGGCTAGAGAGGCTTTGATCTGACTCAGTAATGTCTTATGCTCTTTGAAAAGTAGAACAGGAAAGATTTGACTGGCAAGAAGCTCCCCCCTGCTACCCCTGCCTTTATATTTCTTCATTTTAACCGCTGATAGGACAGCTTCAGTGCAAGGATGCTCCATCTATACCAGGACTGTCCAAACTTGGGAACTTTTAAGACTTGTGGACTTCAACCCATGCTGGCTGGGGAATTCTGGGAGTTGAAGTCCACAATTCTTAAAGTTCCCAAGTTTGGACATCCCTGGTCTATAGCCATATAAGGCCTTTTTCCTGCACACAAAGGTTTATTTCAAGCAAACGCGACACAGGAGGAGACACAGAAAATATTATCCAATCCCTGAAGAGTGTGCATGTGACCTTAGTTAATTCTCACCCCTTGCGGTTTTATAAAACTTTTCATAACATTTATTAGTCAGAAAAGATGCTGCCAAACTACGAGTGTTATATACCTCCCTTCCCCACACTCTCTTTCTTCAAAAGGGTGAATCCCTTCCATCCCTCCAAGTGTCAGCTGAAATCATTTCAAGAGTTTCAATTCCTTCTTCTGCAGGAGTGTTTCTCAACCTTGGATGCCAGGCCGACTTCAACTCCCAGTATTTCCCAGCCAGACATGAGGAATCCCGGGAGTTGAAGTTCACACATTTTAAAAGTTGCCAAGGTTGCTGCTCTACTGTCATTGTCATTGCGAGGATGGACAAACGAACACAACAGAATGTTTCCTAGAGCTGTAAAAAACTCTTGGCCGCTGTAAAGATTTACAGGACTGCCCACCATCAAGAACCTGCAGCACTGGGTTGTTTTCTATGGAGGCTGGGGGAGAGAGAGCAGAGGAAGGACCGCCGTTCAAATTACAGATCTTATGTTGTTGTTTTTTGCTAAGTGCAGACACCCCCCACAAGCTCTCAGGCAGCCCAGGACACCAGCAAGAAATACTCCTAAGACTGAGTGGTTGTTACAGCTCTTACTGCTCCACAAAGCAGGCTGACAGAAATTGAGAGTAGAAAAATAAGATATTTTCCTTACCAAAGCAAAACCAAACCAAAAGAAATGGTAGAAAAGACATACAAAGCTCAGGGCCGGCCTGACTGCAAGATTCTCAAGCCCCGTGCTCCAGCATATTCTGTGACCCAGCGAGGAAACGCTTCTCCTGCAGGGCAGGGCAGGCAGCCCCCTCAATGCAGTCTCGGGTGGCCCTCAACAACGCTTGGAGCTGCTGTTCTCTGTTACCTTCTGCAACTCGTCCTCAGTTCAGCTTTAGATCAGTCTCTCTGGTGGCAGAGTACGAGTAAGCTTTCCCCAGCACCAGGCGATCCCGTAGAAGTTTGAAGAAAGCATAGTAGTTGCTGAAGAGGATCAGGGCCAGTGAGATGGTCTGGTGCCACTTCTCAGAGACCACCAGTGAGTAGAGCTGGTAGAAGATGACAGCCCCCTCGAGGAGGAGCAGGATGTTCAAGATCCGCAGAGGCTTGCTGAAAAAAAACTAGAGGGAAGAGAGGATCCTTTGGGTGAACAGCCTGCAGTTCCTGGTGCTAAGTGAAGGTCAGGGCTTCACAAAGGTACTGTGGATGTCCCCAATCCAAGCACCAGAGTAAAATCATATCATTCAACATTCACATCTTTCTTTCTTACTTTATTTATTTTATTTATACCCCACTGTTTTGCTCTGGTGAGCATTCAAAGTGACTAGCCAAACCAAAACAGAATCTAAAAAGTTAAACATTCAGAGTAAATAACTCAAATCTTCACCAGATCTTTTGCTATTCTCACCTTGAATCTCACAAAATTGCAATAGGGAAATGGAACTTTGGGGGAGTGGAACCCTTAAAAAAAGAAATAATTTTTTTATTTAAGCTGTGTTGCTCTCTTGGCTGTCAGGGTGGGGCTGAAAAACTGTGGATGACAATGCAGGAAAAGGGCACAGAGGAGAGGTTTGGGGGAATAGTGGCAGTGCCCAACAGAGGAATACCGAGGTGCATTCTAACTGTTTACAACAGTTGTAAACGGGCAACTGTTTACTGACAGGTTTTTTTTGTCAACAATTAGAGAGTATCCTTCAACTTTCTAGCCTGTGATTTTCAGATCAGCTACAAGAGTAATGGGCAAATAGTCCAGAAAAAAAGATTTACTGATAAAACCAGCCTTTTGCCAACACAACATACAGATGCAAGACAGTCTTCACTTTCACACAGAATGGTTGGTCCTGGAACTCCCAATTCCTAAGAACTCCCTGTTATTAACAGTGGCATCATTGGGTCTGTTCTCTGGGCTTCTCTTTCAATGAGAAAGTTACAGCCCAGCCTTTCTGGTGATGGCAGAATTAAATTCCCCATTTTCTCTTCTTCGGGCAAATGATGAACGTCTTGGCATGTTTTTAAATTAATGTTCAAGCCTCAGGATTGAAAAACACCCTGAGAAGGAACAGAGATTATAGAAAATTGTGTTCCAGGCTGGAGTGCCAATGAAAAGAATATCACCCTCTGTTCATAGAAGGCTCAGAGGCCTCTAGGCGAAAGCTACCTCTGCAACACTCATTCAGAATCCTTTGGGCTACAAGCTAGGCAAAATGGGGCCTGGTTAACTCCTGGTTGGGAGACCAGCTGGAAATCTCAGGGCTTGTAGGGTGCTTAAAAGAAAAAAAAACTTAGCAAACCACTGGCTGTGCTCTTGCGGTCACTAGAGACCAAATCACTGTGGAGGAAGGTCAGGACAAAATGGCAGCTATGCACCGTCAACATTTGTTACAAGGAGAGCAGCTTACGTGAAAGCGGAAGTGGGAGACATCCGAAGGCACGGCCACGTTGGAGTGGCCCACCGCTTTGTAGACGTTCTTGCTGTGTTTCACTAGCACCCCCTGTGGCCACAGACATTCGTCCGTCCACCTGAAAAATATATTCAATGGGTATTTGGAGGAAGGAACAGAAGAAGAGACTGGGCCTTTCCCAGCCACTCATCATTCCCTTTGGGGCCACTGACTTCCAAGTGGGAAGACAGAAGACTGCCAAGCAGCATGGAGGTTGCTTTCTTACTGTGAGAAGCTGGGCTGGAATTTTACATTAAAAAGGAATATATATACCATATTTTTCGGAGTATAAGATGCACCTCCCCCCCAAAAAGAGAGTGAAAATCTGGGTGTGCCTTATACACTGAATACAGTGTTTTTGGCCTCCAAAACCCCCATCCACTTCACAAAAATAGGCATGCAGAGGGTTTGGGAGCCCTGCAAAGTGCTCCTGGAGGGTGGGGAGGGCAAAAACGAGCAAAATGTGGGCCATTTTTTGCCCGTTTTTGCCCTCTCCCCAGCCCCTAGGAGCACTCTATAAGCCTCCCAAAATCTATGCATGCCCTGGTTTGTTTTTTGTTTTTTTTTGCAAAAAACAGGCCTGTTTTTGTGAAAATCCCCCCCCCCCCCCGCAGCACTTTGCAGCCTCAAACTCACTGCATGCCCCATTTTTTATAAAAAATGAGGCATGCAGAGGATTTGGGAGGTCTGTAGAGTGCAAAAACCTTACCTCTTCAAAATCTTGGTGTGTCTTAAAATCCGAAAAATAGGGTATATTTTTTTGAGTCTTTCAGGAGCGGGGGTGGGGGAAATAAGAAGGGTGGTAGATTGTCTTTCAAATAAAAAAACTTCAACTGCTAGAGAATCACATGCAGGTAGTCCTTGGGTTATGACCAGCCATTTAGCAACTACTGACCGATCACTTCATAACTACAGGTAATCCTGGAGTCACAACCACAACTGAGCCCAAAATTTCTGTGCCAAGTGAAACATTGGTTAAGTGAATTTGACCCATCGTACAACTTTTCTCTTCACGGTTGTTAAGTGAATTGTTGCATTTGTTCAGTTAGTAAGATGGTTAAGTGAATCTGCATTCCACGTCGACTTTGCTTGTCAGAAGGTCACAAGAGGGGATCACGTGACCCCTGGACACTGCAACCGTCATGCACGGGTCACTAGGCAGGCATCTGAATTTTGATCCTGTGACTGTGGAGTTGCTGCAATGGTCACAAGTGTGAAAAATGGTCACAAGTCCCTTTTTCATTTTAGCATTGAACAGTCACTAAATGAACTTCTGTAAGTCAAGGACTACCTGTATTTGAAGTTACAATGTATCTCCACTGGCGGTACTTACAACGTGGTTCTGAAGCTGCCCCCTCACAGTCACATGACCACATGTCGCGGCCCTTGGGAACCGTCCTACACTTAGAGTCTTTTGCCGCCTCCTGTTGTCATGTGACTATATTCTATGAAGATTTCACAGGAAACCAGCATTTCCGGTTCCTGGCAAAACTGTCCCATAGTGAACCATTTGTTTGTTTAACCACCATGTGGCTACTTAATAACTGCCACATAAAAAGTTAATAAAATTTGGTCGGTCAAATGGGTGACCCATTTTTACAATCATCATGATTTATGACTGTGAAGGGAAGAGGTTGTATAATGGTCATAAATTGAGGATTACCCATATTGCATTGAGATACAACTTCCTGCAAGTTTAGAGCAACACACCAAAATTAAACGGGCTGGGTTTTTTCAAGTCAAACAGGTATAGAAAGCAAACTAATGTTATGAACACAAACCTGTGAGGTAAAGGACTAGGCTGGCCAGACGTGCCACACAAATGCAGCCACTGCCCAATTCCGAACGTCACAGAAGGCTTCTTTTTATGGTAGACAGTTCCCCACCCCAAATTGGACATTAATACCAGAAGGCTCCTCAGATTTAGTGGGCGCTTTTCAAAGGATCCTAGATGGGCCATGGGGAGCCCCATAGAAAATGGGGAAAAGAATGGGGAATAGAGGCTATGAGCAGAAGGAGGACCTGGCCTTTATGCCAGCTTGTTAGGCCCCAAGTAGCATTTAGCTAGTTGGACTTTTAAAAATGGTTAAAATGTTGCTTTAAAAAAAAGACACCAGATTAGACCAAACTTGAGACACAGGTTGTTTTTTCCTTCCACTGCTTAATGTGGCATTCGGTACCTCCAGGCTGCAACTGCTAATTCTGAGAATTGGGAACCCTCAACCTCAAAGAGGACAAGTTTAGGAAGGCTGCTTCGTACAACCTGAGTTCCTGACTGCCTGAAAGGACAGAGAAATGGATTTTTGAAAGATGGAGGCCACTCACTGATGCTGCAGCACGTTGGAGCAAAGAGAAGGGTCGACCTTCTGCCAGCAGCCCAGATGTGCGGCCGCTTTATGCAGGAGGTCGCAGTAGCGGGCAGGGAGCAGGTGCTGCATGAGGATGACGGACGTGCTGATGGAGACCAACAGGAACAACTCGCAAGACCACTGCTTGTCGTAATACTGCGTGCTCTGTGGAGAAGCAAAAGGGGATCAGGAACAAACAGGAAAAAAACAAGGTCCACAGCTGTACTTTCCAAACTAGACTTGCATTTTCCCAAAGTATCCTGGTCATCCAAGGGGCAGCTCTTTGATGAGTGGAAACGGGAATTATTTGTGGAAGTCTACAGCGCTGGGATTGATCCAGCAAGGCCGTCCAACTTCCAAAGTTCTTTATCACACGGTGCTTCTGGAGACCAGAATAGGTCAGATATGTTTGATCTTAAAATTGGATCTGGGGGATGACTTTAAAATAGACTTATGAATAAAACCATAAAAGCATTTACTGTGAGGTAAAATGTGATAATATATGTGAACTATCTGAAACTTTGCCTCTATAACAAGGTTGTCCAACTATGCAGGGAGGAGCCAGCGTCGTGACGACACATCGCACGGACCCAATAGTCCGGGTCTGTCGATGAAACTTTTGTCTTTGGATGGTCCAGTAGGACCTAAACCGTCCCGAAGAGACGGTGACAGGGAAGCCAAAGCCTTGCTGGTCACAGGGACATCGCAAAGTCCCTGTTTGACCCAAGGGTAGTGCTTCCAACTGAGGACAAACAGACAGCCCCCAGGCTGGCATAGTCGGAGATGGCTCCTGAAGGAAGAGACGAAGCGAAAGCGTTCCATCTGGTGGTTTTTTTTTCTTTTTTTACTTTCAGAAGATCCGTGTTAAGAAACTTTTTTAAAAAAATAATAACAACATCTAGTCCCCAAAGTAAGAATAAGCAGCGATTTTGACACCTATTGGACTGCTACTAGAAAATTTCCTGCTCTAGTCAGTAACGATGTTTTGTGGATTGAAGTAATTGCAACATTTCCTGTCTCCCTGCTTGTAGTCTATGGACTGATCTTTTTTTCCTATTTTTTCCTTTTTACTACCCTATTTTTTTTTGTTGTTGGCTAAATTAAACTTCTTTTCTTACTTCAACAAATTTTTCCTTCTATTGGTTAAAACCATATGAAAGATATTTAAGGGAAAGCAAAACAAAAAACAAAAAAAAAAACCCCAAACCAATTGCCTAATTATTGAATCTGCCACCGGGAAGCCAAAGTCTGAACTTTGTTTCTGTTTTGGATACAATGTATCCTTTGTTCTGCTTCACTTGGTTTCACTGACTTTGCAATGGAAGGGTTTGGAATTTGCTTTTAAAACTTGATAAGACTGAAAGCACAAAACTTGTTTTTGTTAGTGCTTCTGGTAAATATTTTGGCAAGAGAAGGAAAAGGCAAGCAAGAATAAAAACCCTCCTACTTTAAAAACTTTGAAAGAACTGGTGTTTAAGATTCAAAATAAATAGAAACACATTTCCTAAAATTTTGACAGGCTAGAGTGATTCCCTTTCCTATTTTTTCTTCCTTTATATTTCTTTGCACTTTGAAAAATGGATCAATATTCAGAGGAAGAAAATTTAATAATACAAAACATCCTGGCTGGACTTCAAAATATTGCAGAAGGACTTAAGAGATTTGACAAGAAATGGGACAGTTTATGGGGTGCTACAGTTAAAGAAGAGGGGGTTGGAGCCCCAGAGATTAAAGAAGAGAATGGAAACATAGAAAATAAAGATAAGATCTCAGATGAATCCATCAATGGACTAAATATGAGCGAAAGTGAAAAGAAGGGAAGCTGGAAAAGTGTTTTTGACAACTCGGAGCCTTTCTTTCAATTTCAAGATGCAGGAGGGAAAAAAGAGTGAAAAAGATGGAACTAAGAAGACAAATATATCCAGAAACAAGTTTGATAACCAAAGTTAAGCCTACGTCAATAACAATTAAAGAGCAACGAAACTACATGAGAGGTTCCTTAAGCTACAGAGTGCAGCGAGAAATGTTAAACCCTGAAAAGACTCTAATAATAGAAATGACACAACTGCTGGCGAGAGAGAAAGTTTTATTTTGCTACTGGAAAGACACTGGCTGATAATGCCAATTGATGATAAAAATTAGTCAATTTTTGATGGTTAATAAGTAGGGATTTTAGTATTTTGTAGACTCTTATAGATTATTATTGAATGTTTAGTCACTAACATGTAATATATCATGATATTAACAATGAAAGGATAACCTTAATTAGGATAAATAACCAGGCCACAAATTGCAACTGAGATTTGGTGGAATGATAAAACCTATAAATTTGTGTTTTAGACCTTGCTATGAAGCTATAAATAATTTGGATTAGAATAAGAGGTGATGTGACGTAAATAGCAAACAACTGTTTTCTTTTCTTCTCTGTCTTTCTCTAATTACAATAATAAAAGGGAATGTTAATGCATATCTTGGAGATTTTCAATTAGAAATTTTAATTTGGATTAGAAATGACAAACAATTGTTTTTTTCCCCCCTGTCTTTCAACTATAAAAACAAAAGGAAAGGTTAACATATATTCTGGTGATTATTAACTAGAAATGTCATTTTTTTTTATTTTCTCTTTAGGTTGTCTTAGATTTTAAATGGTCATTTTGTTAACACATATTAATAGATTGTTGTTTAGAGATTGTTGCTTTTTGCGTTTGTGGAGAGAAAGAGAGAAAAATGTAAATAACCCTTAGTTAACTATAATAATAACAAAGATATGTTAGAGAGAGGAAATATTAGCTGTCCTACTAATTAACTTTATTTTTTTTCTTAAGAATATGTTATAAAGATATAAAGATATGCCAGCAGGTGGCTGTGTTTTTGAAATCTTAACTAAATGAAAATTGTGGTATGGTGATAGTAAAATATATAAATTTTTAACATATACAATTTAAACTGAATGGAATATATGTGATTTTGGACAGAACGCACGAAATGTACCTGTGACCAATGGATACGCTTTCTAAAAGATGTAATGAAAGATGATGCTTTTCTTTTTGTGTTTTTTTTGTAATAAAACTAATAAATTTTTTAAAAAAAGGTTGTCCAACTATGGCACCTTTATGACTATGGACTTCCAATGGTTGAAGCCCACAAGCCCTAAAGTTTCCAAAATTGTATATCCCTGCTCTAAAAACAATAAATGAATTTGTACAACCTTGCCCAAGGCACAAAACAAACTAGTGTTGAACTCTTTCAATAATGGTGGGTTTGAGCAAGACATCAAACCTGATATCCTTTCAACGCCATGGTCTCAAACCATATCTGAGATCCCTAAATTTATGGTGATGAAGAAAAACAGAAGAGGATAAAATCTCCTGATTCTGAACTACACAGAAGAGATGAGTAACTTCCAGAAGAAAAGGACAGAGCATTTTTGGGGCAGAATGCATGAGGTTAGGTTAGAGCAGGGGTCAGTAACCTGCAGCTCTGGAACCACATGTAGCTCTTTCATCCCTCTGCTGCGGCCCCCTATTGCTGGTCGGCTCCACAATTGATAGGGCTTTCGGTTAGGACAGGTAGAGGAAAAAGGACGCCGTGCTAGGAGGAGACTCTATGGTGGGGGAACTGAACTTCCGGTCGGCTCCAGAATTGAACCGGTGGGGGAGGGGGGCTTCTGGTTAGGACCTTTGTGGTTCTTTGAGTGTTTAAGGTTGCTGACCCCTGAATTAGTTATATAAATACATCAAAATTGGATCATTTCTAAAAGGGTCCAACCCTGACTGAGAGGTCTGCCCTCCCCCGTCCACCACTGAATTGTCCTGCAGGAGCCCCAGTCCACAAGCGCCTACCTTCACGAACCACACTGGTACAAAGGCCACATAATAGGCACTGAGCATGGAGCTTAGCAGCACCTCCTTCATGCGCCAGTTGAAATCCACTTTCAGATACTCCACTTCATTGCGGATCAGATCTGGGGAGAGACAGCAGGCGTGGGTGGGCATAGTCTCCATGCTGTAGAGCTGCCGAGTGTGCTGCTTCCAAGTCTCCTTGAGGACAGAGAGGTAGTCCTTTCCCCGCAAGCTGACGTCCCCTGTGTCGCGAGGGCCAATGCTGGCCACAGGAGAGAAGAAGCCGCTCTTACGGAAGTCGCAGTTTAGTTGCAGGAAGGGGATGTACATGCCAAACCTTGGAAGAGGAGAACAATTCTGAAGTAACTTTTATGAAGTTACAGTCATCATCCAAGTTACTTTCCAAACACTTAGCAGCTTATAATCTAACTGGTATTCATTTCAGAGTTCTCATGGAAACTTAACATGAATCTGCTCCTCTACTAACAAGTCAGTAAAACAAGTCAAGCGAGAGACTGGGATGTAGCCCGCTTAATGTCAGAGATTTGTTTAAAATAATTTAAAGAAATTACAAGTAACATAACACAATGCTTATTCTGGCATAGATAGAATAACTTATTAAAATACAGTCATCAAATATCCAGAATAGGACAATTATGTCATCACTGGATACTGACCAAAACAACTGTATATTAAAATAATAGAAACCCAAAATCATTTGGAGGACTAGAAATGCTTCATTCTTTAATACAGGTGGTCCTCAGTTAATGACAGCATCTGGGACTGGAATTTCTGTCGCTAAGCAATGCAGTCATAAACTGTGATATCACGGGACAGCTTAGCAATGGCAGGTCCAGTACTTCCTGGTTGCTGTCCTTAAGGGAATCCAGAGCAATCATTAAGCAAGGATGTTTGTCGCCATTTGCGACTTTCTGTCTGCTTCCCCACTGAATTTGCTTGTAAGAAGTAAGCAAAGGTCAGAAATAGTGATTATGTGACTTCTGGAGGCTGCAGCATCATAACAGCAAGCTGAGCACTGAGTACTAGTAAGAACCACTTGTTCAATGCCATCACAAGCTTGAATAGTTGCTAAACAAGTCATTGTTAAGCGGGGCCACCTGTAAAAGAACAAATTTTGTTAAAACTAGGTTCTGCCTCAATATATTTTGGGGAATACAAGACTATCAACAATATTTGAACAAGGATGAACAAAGAGAAACATTACAATTGGATTATATCGTGTAATAAGAATTTTAATTTTTAATGTGTGCCAGTGTGTTCACAAAAAAGTGACAATAAAGATTCTTATATTTTTTTCTTTTTTTGGCAACTTCCTCACTGAAAATAGAAAACTTAGTGGGCAAGGAAGAAGGTATCGCTATCTTACTGATTCAAAATGGATTAAAGCACCTGAAATAGCTATGAATAAATGAATAGTTCTATGAAGGATGAAAGATGAAGGGCCCCTCTGAGGTTGTTCATCAATGCCCTAAAATTACAAATAATCAGTGGGACAGTGAAATATTCTGACAATGCCTTACTGATCATTCCCTCACATTCCTTCAGGGGTTATAAGGAGTTCCAAGAATGCAAAAAATGGTGCATGTGGGCATTAAAGCAGCAAATAAAATTCTAAACTTCAGATTTTGGATAACAGACTTGCAGCTGCTATGAAAAAGGAGATTCCTATTTTAAAGCTCTTTAGAATGTAAACTAGAATGTAAAGCCAATAATGTAATGCTGTGAGCATACCACACTGGAGGTTAAGTGACGAGAATGTTATGCCTAATGCTCCACTAGGCATAGCATTCTAGTCGCCATACCTCCACTTTGCCATAGCAGTTAGGATGCTGATCCAGAAAGCAGGAGATCCTGAGTTCTAGCTCTCTCTGAGGCATGAAAACCAGCTGGGTGACACACTCCATGGGTCCAATCCACCTCATGGGATTGTAGTCGTGAGGAAAATAGAAGAAGGGAACATTAGGTATGTAATGTGTAATGATGGCACTGGGTGAACAACCACAGTGGCACAGTGGTTAGAATGCAGTATTGTAGGCCAATTCTGCTGACTGCCAGCAGTTTGATTCTCGCCGGCTCAAGGTTGACTCAGCCTTCCATTCTTCCGAGGTCAGTAAAATGAAGATCCAGATTGTTGGGAGCAAGAGGCTGACTCTGTAAATCGCTTACAGGGGTCTGTAAAGCACTGTGAGGCAGTATGTAAGTCTAAGTGCTATTGATATTAGTATGCTGGTGATATACAGCTTTGTAAGAGCCGTGGTAGCACAGTGGTTAGAATGCAGTACTGCAGGCTAACTCACTACTCGCTCCAGGAGTTCGATCCTGAGTGGCTCCAGGTTGACTCAGCCTTCCATCCTTCCGAGGTTGGTAAAATGAGAACCCAGATTTTGGGGGGCAATATGCCAACATTGTAAACTGCTTAGAGGGCGGTAAAAGCACTGTAAAGCGATATATAGATCTAAGTGCTATTGCTATTGTATCTATGCTCCAGGGTGGCCATGGAGTGTAAAAGGTGGATGGGGAAAACAGGCTGCAACTCAACAATGGCAAAACCTTGTGGCTGTTGAGTCTTAATGCTTCCTGGATTCAGGGCATTCCAGTCTTTGGTTTTGGACTGGGTTGCACTACACCAAGGAGAATTGGTACAGAATCTGGGGGCTTTTGTACTATTCTATATTGTTCTCCAGTAGAATTCTCTCCAGGACCAGCTGGGTGAGTTTGAGCTAATCATTCTCTCTCTCAACCCAACTCAATTCACACGGAAGGAGGAAGGAGGAACAATCAAACCCTCTTTTTTGGTACTTACGGATAACATAGGAACAAGAGGTTGAGGAGTGAATATGATCTGAAGAGGTGGATAATAGATTGGCACAGGCTCCAGCCTGCACCAGTTAGGACAGCAAAGCGCATAGTGACCAGGAAGATGGAGCGTGGCAGAGAGACCTTTCCCGTATGAGAGGCCTAAAGGAACAACAGAAACAAAACAAGGATACAGCTACTTCTGGTTAGGAGAAAAATAGACCATGCTCCAGAATTCTAGGTGCCGATTTGATTTTTGAGGGACTGTAATTCCTAAGTCTATGCCCACTCAATTTATAAGGACTTAGATTTTAATAAACATGCTTAGGATTGCAATATATAAGGCAAATACCTGGATGGGGTGAGGGGGTTTGGAACCCCATCATCCATGGAAATAATTTAGATGGGTTATGTATGCCTCTGAGGCAGCCTCCAGATTGGAGCTGGGTCCATTTTTCTTGATTGGGGTGGGTGGCAAAGGGCATAAATGGACCTATTTTGCCTTTTCCTATGCTTAATTCAAGATCTTTTGTGCATAAGGTTGCATCACTGAAAGTGACTTCTGGCAGCGCAACTCTGATGTTCTTCAGGCGCTAAATCTAGTTTCACCACTAGCCAGCTGTGCCCAAAAATATTCTCAAGGAAGACCATCCATTGAATATCTAGTTAGTCCTCAATTTACCACTGTAACTGAACCTGGAATTATGATCGTAACTCATGGCAGTCATTAAGCAGATCATCATGTGATTGCATCCAAATTTATAACATTTTTGTAGTGGTTGTTAAGTGAATACCCTGATCATTAAATAAATCCATTTTATCCAATAAGCATTTTTCTTTGGCCAGGAATCGGAAGTAAACGCCAGAAACTGGCAAAAAATGCTGAAAATTACAGTCATGTGATGAGACGCTGCAAACCGCTGTAAATGTGAGCCAGTTACCAAGAATCCAAAATGTGATTGTGTGACCGTAGGTTCTGTGTATGGCGATCAGAAATTCTGGAACTGGGTTTAAGTATCTTTTTGGAGGGTCTGTTGTAACTTTGAATGGTTCCTAAGTGATTTGCCATTAAGCAAGGATTGCTGTTCCCTTCTCCAACAACAGCAGTTTACAAGGGAGCAGGATCACAAGAGTACAAACCTTCCTTTTCTGAACTTATTTTTCAGATGTGCTTGACTGTTTATGGGATGGAGGCAACACTTCCTTCCCGCTGCTAGGCATTTTGTGCAAAGCTCCTAGAACTACCTTATTTCCCCGAAAATAAAACAGGGTCTTATTTTCTTTTGACTCCTGAAATAAGTGCTTGGCCTTATTTTTGGGGAGGTCTTATTATTTTTGAGTTGCAAGAGGCGATGCGGGTGGTCACCTCATGGCTGCTGCTGTGTTGCAATACTTTCACGGAGGACTTATTTTCAGGGGAGGACTTATTTTAGCGCATGTGCTCAAAAGCCCGATTGGGCTGATTATCCGACGAGGGCTTATTTTCAGGGAAACGGAGGGTAGCGAAAGCTACTAAGGACAGAGTTGCTGTTGACATAAGAAGCAGCCAAAGGATAATTGGAAGCAGTCATTTCCTGCATCTCTGACCCAAGAGGCACAACTTTACCTCTTTCACTTCCTTCACAATAGCAATTATCAATCTTCTTGCCAGAACAATAGTGGTCACTGCCAGGACATTGAAATCAATGAGATGAAAATTCTGCAAGGAGGAAAGACAAGACTATGGTTAGCCTAGGAACAGCAATCTAACAAATGCCGAAAAGCAATAAGAGTTCCCTGAGTCTTAGGAAAAATAGGAAAATAAAGCTATGTGTATACAGGTAATCCTTGATTTATGACCATAATTGGGACAAGAATCTCTACTGCTAACAGGTGGTTATAAAGTGAATTATGCCCGATTTTACAAGCTTTTTTTGCCATGGTTATTTAGTGTATCACTGCTGTTGTTAAGAGAATCACGTGGTCATTAAATGAATCTGGCTCCCCCCCCCAACTTCATTTGTCAGAAGCTGGGCGAGAAGGTCGCAAATGGCAATCACATGACTCTATAGCAGTCATAAATAGATGCTGGTTGTCAAGCCCCCAAATTTTGATCATGTGACTGTGGGGATGCTGTGAAGCTGAAGGCAAGATGACCACTTTTTCCAGTGTTGTAATTTTGAAAGTCTGCTAAATAAATGGTTGTAAGTCGAGGACTAATTGTATCTGCTTCTCTGAGCTGCATTCAGATAAAGTCTTTGAAATGACTGTCATATACTGTAATGTCCTTGCAGAAGTATAGCTCAATACGCCATTTATATTTACAATGTCTGAATCAAATCATGTTTGCTCCTGACCTTCTCTGGCACTAAGAACAACCAGACATAAAATCAGGAGAGTTGCCTTGTATATTTCTGCTTACTTACTTTATACTTTATTGGTCAAAAGTGTGATTAGACACATAAGAAATTTGTCTCTGGTGCAGAAGCCGTCAATGTACATGCAAAGCAACAGAGTAGTAATAATCATAATAAGGATACCAATAGGAGGGATGGTAGAGAATACTACTAAAGCAATACAAAATAACTAAATAGACTTAGACACAAGACAATACTGTGAGGATTAGGTATTCAGCAGTGATGAACTAGTCTCTGTGTCTAGTTGTTTTGGCATGCAATGCCCTATAGTAGCATCCTGAGGGGAAGACTTGAAACAGTTTATGTCCAGGATGTGAAGAGTTGCTGGTATTTTCTCAGTCCTCCTTCTGACCCACTCAATATACAGGTCTTCTATGGAAGGCAGGCTGGTTGCCAATTGTTTTTTCTGCAATTCTATATAACTATCTTTGGAGTTATTATATTAGCACTTATTACTTATTACATAATATATATTTACAGTATAATAGCACCAACTCCAGAAACAGACAAAGGGTGCCCCATCGTTTTTGACCTTTTAACTATTCAGTTCTTTCAAATCTTCAGGTATCTGGCTACATGGACTCCTTTTTCAGAACAGTGGCCCAACTATAAACAGGATGTAATAGATTTCCTCAGGAAACAATAAGCTATGATAACAGCCTTATGCACTGGAGTCCACAACTAATTTTGGCCCTGTGTGTTTTGGAATTTCCCTTTACTGTCACATTAAAATATGAAAAACCACCTCTTTGAAAGAACCTTTGATGTGCACCAATTTTATTTTTACTAATTTCATTCAGGGAATGGGCTACAAGCCATCTGCAATACCATTCCTAGCAACATCACAGCAAATTGAAGACCTTACTGTTCCCCCAGGCATCTGGGTCAGGAGGTTAGGCAAGATGGGATGAAAGTACAGCTTTTTGCTTGGGGGATTCTTGTTTTAACCAAGGCATGAGTTTTTGTTATGATGCTTTAATCTTTCTGCACTACCCAGAATAGCTCTACAAATCAAATAAATATAAATTACACTTCTCTCTCTCTCTCCAGTCACTGAGCTTTGGATTTATCTATAGTTATTACTGCTGAAGAACTATCTTCAAATTAGTTACTATATTTTTTCAGAGTATAAGATGCTCCAGAGTACAAGACGCACCTAAGTTTTTGGAGAGGAAAACAAGAAAAAAAAATCTGCCTCTGCCTACAGCATCCATTGATATTGATCTAACTAGTGTCCTTGCAGCAAATAGCAAACAGCTTGGCTAGTTTCAGCACATTATTGCACCTGATTCAGCACGAGCAGCTTATTGGCAGGTGGATCCCGAAATACCCCCATTAGCTGTTCCAGGCTGCGGGGATCACCACAGCCTATCACTTCCTTCGTGCCTCGTGTTTTTGGCCTCTGTGCCTCACGTTTTCAGTCTCCAAATGCTCCGTTTCAGATCCGTTCCAGGCTGCAGGGATCATCAGAGCACATAGCCTCCAATAGCCGCCTCCGCGCATCACATTTTTGGCCTCTGCACACCCTGATTTTGGCCTCTGCGTGTTTCGTTTTTGGGTGGTTCCAGGTGGCGGGGATTGCCACCATCACTCCCTGCTGCTCGGAACCTCCCAAAAATGTGACACGTGGAAGCCGAAAATGCAACACTCGGAGGCAGAAAATAAAACACGCAGAGGCGGCGATCAGCAGCAATGTGCTTTGGCAATCCCTGCAGCCTGGAATAGGTGGAGCATTCAGAGGCCGAAGAGTGAGGGCCGGCAGGTGGGCAGGGCTACATTCAGTGTATAAGACGCACCCAAATTTTCACTGTTTTTTTTTGGGGGGGGAGCGTTTTATACTCTGTAAAATACAGTATACAGTATTGCAATGGTCACTCCTGGCCCCACACAATGCCAACAACATCCTTTTCACTGAACTAGCACTTTGGCTTTTACTCCACCCAAAGACGTCTTCTTTATCTGAGATATAATTTTTGTATACTGGATTCATGGGTGGGATGGCCTGGCAAACTTTGGCAACATTAGCCAAACATTCTGGACACTACATTATGGTGAAACTACATTATCAACCTATCAACATCACTTGTAAATCTGCATCAGTTACACACTTCCAATCCGACATAGCACAAAACCTGCAGCCAAGCCCAAAGATGTTTTTTCAATCAGTTTTGACTCAGTTCTCTCTCTCCCTCCCTCCCTCAATATATAAATAAATGGCTCTGTATGTGTGTGTATGTTCTAGCATAACTCTGGAACACCTCGAGCAATTTCAACCAAACATGGTACCCAGATGACTTACTCTCTGTAAAAAAATACTGTGAGGGTAAGACACCCCTAACACTCCTCAGGGTGTGTGTTCTGTTAAGATACAGCCTGTTGTGCCTTAAAATGGCTTCTACTGTACAGCGCAGTGGAGTTGCCATGGTAACGGCTTCATAGTACTCCACAAGGAGGCTCCCTCTGGTAAGGGGGAAAATTTAACATTAGAAGTTACGTTTGGTCCGGACATTTTCCTCCTATAAATAAATACATGGGCAGGTTATCAACTAGTGAAGGAAAAATAAGATCAACATAAAACATACCAGGAAAAATCCACAAGGCAGACAAGGAAATCTATAGAAGGCTACTTATTTCAATTTAAAGCTGCTGCCTAAAATATTCATATATATTACCCATAGTGTGACAATCACAATCACTTTACAAGCAGCCATTCAGGTTTACCTGCAGTTTAAGACATTGTTTCACCCTGTTAACATCCTGCATAAGATTCAGATTCAGAACAGTATAGTAAAGGGAACACATAATTTTTCATGTAGTAACGGCAGCAAGAATAGTGTTTGCACAACAATGGAAAAATGATGAGGTCCCAACAGATGACAGTGTAATAAAAAATATTAGAATGTGCTGATATGGATAGACTGACACTTAAGATAAAAGAAAAAAAAAACAATACTTTTTAACATAGAATTTATTTTACCAATGGTTAACTAACAGGAACAGAGGTTAAAAAATAAACAGAATTAAAAAAAGATAACAAAAATGTGTACTGAAAATTTTGTAAGATGGATAAACTGTATTATTATTTTGTGATTAATATTGATATGTTTATTAAGATTACTAGTATGATTATGGTTATTGTTGTATACTTATTTAAAATTAATGGTGTCCAAACAACACGCTGTTCAGATAGACATGGAATCTTTTGTTTATAAAAGAAAAATGTATCAATAAAACATATATTTAAAAAAAGAGTCAGAGGTCAACTCTTCCCCTCTACTGTGTCTGCTAACACTTGCATGAGACATAGGGGTGTCATGTGAAATATCTGGCTTTGAGCTAGCCAAACATATTTAAATGTACCATTCTTAATTAACAACTATATTCCTCACTGGTTAGGATTTTGCAAGACTAAAAGAACCTCATCCTGAAATTAAGGATATCTCAAATTCCATAGGGGACTATCTTAGATACCTGGTTACTGACTTCAAGATAAATGTTTCTGAGCAACCAAATAAAAACCTGAGTATAATTCATAAACAGTTTGAAATTATTTTCCAAAGATTAGAATAGTGTTTCTCAACATTGGCAACTTTAAGAAGGATGGAGACTACAACTCCCAGAAATCCTCAACCAGGATGATTGCCTGGGTAATTCCGGGACTTGAAATTCACCCCTCTTAAAGCTGCGAAGGTTGGGAAACACTAGATTACAAAGACAGCAAAGATTTCCTATCATACTGCTTATATAATTGAGCTCACAAATGTGGGAACAACTATGTAATATTTGTAAATGGGTATCAGGAAGGCATTGCCACTGCCCTCTGTCTTCAGACCATAGGTATACAAATTTCTCTCATTATAATGGTTGACATATCTTATAAAGTGCATCAGAGTTTATGCTGCAATGTAGTTGCTGGGCTTGAGCATGCATGTTCCAATGGGTGCAGCCCCAGGCTTATCTTCAGCTATTGCGTTTTTATAAGACCCTTCAAATTAACATTAAGAGTTTTTAGAATGATTAAGCTGAAACAATATAGAACAGGGTTTAGGTGGCTGAAGAATTCTGGGATCGAAGTCCACATATCTTATGATGTGTGATCAAGGTTGAGAAACACTGGCATAGAAGGTTAATATTAACTTAGAGCCTAGATTTAAGAAAAATATAGCTTCCACTTGCAGCCTTTATACATTTCCCAAGACTCACAATAGACCCTGTTATAAATTACATTTCTATACACATAAGTTTAGTATTTGAACTATTTTAAGAAGAAATCTGGGCAACCATTTTCTCCAGCCTGATGGCTTTGGACTTCCTCTCTCACAATCTTAAGGCAGTAGTATTTTTTCTAGTTTTATAATTGTGACTTTAAGATCTTGCAAACAGGCAATCAGATATAAAATACCCACCAATGAAGTATGGGAGGGAGGGTGAGATGGTGGGTACCACCACACTGTTTTGTAGATGTTTATGTAGTGGACAAAGAGAGCAATAAGATGACAGAAGAAGAGTTGGAGTTCAAACAAGATGCTCCTCTCAATGGGCAGTTCTGGGATCTTGCAATGCTGGAGGGGAACCACTGTTTGGGTTGCCAAAGGAGGGCTGGAAAGACCTGTCCCTGAACCGCTCCTGCAAGAGGAAAACAGAATAGGTTAACTCAAAAAAGAGATTCGTAGACATTCATGTGCCTTATTCTGAAGGGGATAATTCCAATGGCCCAATTGATAAGTCAACATCACATGATCAATTTAAGCTAAGTTTATTTGAACAGGGTGGAGTAACAATCTTTACCTTGACGATACAAATGCTAATTATATGCTGGCAAATAATATCAAATAGAATTCTTATTGATAACATGGATTAAATTTTCTGCTTACAGTGAGACTACAGTTAATAAAGTGGAAGTTTGCACAAGTCAGACTTTGTGGTTGTTACCTCCTAGTAACCTAAGCATGTCCCGTTTTGAAATATTTCTGAGCAAGCATCTGTAATTGTTTGAGCAAGTGATTAGAGAGATTTACCTGCATTCAGAAACTTTGGTAATTTTCTGGTATCTATTTTACTTATTCAAGTTCCAGAAATGTAATTTGGCTTTACAGGTGGTCTTTGACTTATGACCACAATTGAGCCCAAAATTTCGGTTGCTAAGTGAGACATGTGTTAAGTGAGTTTTGCCCCATTTTATGACCTTTCTTGCCAGTTGTTAAGTGAATCACCGCAATGAAGTTAATAACATGGTTAAGTGAACCAGGCTTCCTCATTGATCTTGTCGGAAGGTGGCAAGAGAATCATATGACCTGGGACACAGCAACCGTCATACATATGAGCTAGTTGCCAAGTGGCTAGATTCTGATCATGTGACCATGGGGATGCTGCAATGATTTTACAAAAATGTCTTCAGCCACTTTTTCAGTGTCACTGTAACTTTGAATGGTCACTAAATGAACTATTGTAAGTCGAGGACTACAAATCTATTTTGCCCACTGCTCTTTCTCCTACTTTATTAGCATTTCCATGCGCAATCTGTTTCTGTGTTCATACCATTACAATACCATCTAAAGACTGTTTAGAACTATCATCCTCTCTTTACCACTTGCTAATAAAAGCAACAATAAATATAAAGCATTCACCTTACATCATTTATATAGTGCCTGCTATACAACTCAAGGCAGTTTACACAGAACAATTAAAACCAAGAGAACTAGCCATAACTGAACAGCCATAGCTCTCTAAGCACAGATATATTTTAAGATGGTGTAGAAGCTACCACCAGAGCAATATTTAGCATCAACATCATTTCCAAATCAAATTAGATTGTGGTTATTTTAAAGGCCTGAAGAATTGAAAACCAGCTACCATGAAAACAGTGAATCATTGCACTAATCTTCCTTGGCTCATCACCAGTGATCAGGATGTGAATACTGGAGAAAAACACTTTCTGTTGTGGTTGTGCATTTATCTCAAAAAGAACTTTGCCCCCCATCCCACCCCACCCTCTTCTAGCCTTAAAGTGGGAAATGTTTTATTGCAAATCACCTTGGGAAGACTTCTCTTAAACTATAGTATCGAGAGTATAATAATTCTTAGTCAAGTATTATGTAAATTAGGCAGGATTTACAATCATTGTAAGCTCACATCTACATAGTCAAGGTCTTGCTCCAAACTCTTATTCCCCAATAAAGCGAAATGTTTAAATGGGATTTCTTACTGGGCCTACTTTGGCTGGTTCATGTGGCTCTGGATTTCATAGAACTCTCTGTAGCACAGCTGTACCTGGTACGTGAACGCACACTAGTGACTGAAGAAGTTGTGGAGTGGCTGGCACCACCAGGAGCTCCAGTTTCACACAGAGGATTGCGGCAGTAGGATGTCCGGTTAGGTCCCCTTCTTCCCCCTGCCATAACCCCTGGCAATCAGAGGGGCAGCCCTGCTCCTCAAATGATTTCTTTGATTCTATGAACTGGAAATGAAAATGTTAGGCCTGCATTGTTATAGCAATTCCTAGAATATCCACAAAGCTCTGTATAGGTTTACCATTTCAAGAAAAGCATCTCATGAGGAGTTGGTGCAAATATCAAATCTACATATAACACAAACATCTTAGCAATCTGTACAAGGATGATGACTGGAACATGATAAAATTCTTCCTAAGCTGCAGATACATCAGGCTCAAAGTTAAAACTATAGATTTCCTGAAGCTCATTTCACTTTTATTCATTATATCACAGTAGCATGCTTCATGTATCCATTTGCCATTTCTTAACCTGGTGGTCTCCTGCTTCAATGGCTGACTAGGAAAAATGGGAATTATTGTCGAATAATGTGCTAAGGGGTACCAAATTGAGGGAAGCTGCAATGAGTTCTATTTATAACAATCCTAGAGTTGCTTCACGCAGATATATACATACCCTAATGTATTTGTACATCTATTTTGAGAAATCCTGTTCCAATTTTTGAATACTTCGGGAATATTTGCACATGGGTCTAGAAATAGCATTGCTACATTCAAACATTCAAAACTGGCTTCTAAATTTCCTGGAGCCACTTTCTCTCAAGTAGCCTGTTTTATTTATATATATATACACATATACATACACATACACACATACATACATACACACATACACGTTTATCTCCATTTCACGAAGTCAGGAACACATCCACAAGAGTATAGAAGAATCCACACAATACAGCAGCAGTTTTTTTCAAACTTGAAGTGTGTACTTCAAGTCCCAGAATGCCCCACGCATGAATTGGCTGGAGAATTCTGGGAGTTGAAGTTCACATCTCTTAAACATGACTGAGTTGGAAAACACAGGCTTTAGAGCAGAGGTCTTCAAAGTTGGCCATTTTAAGACTTGTGGACTTCAACTCCCAGAATTCTGGCTGGAGAATTCTGGGAGTTGAAGTCCAACAAGTCTTAAAGGGGCCAAGTTTGGGGACACCTGGCTTAGAGTGTCCACAGTTAAATAGAGGAAGGGAATGAACTGCCAGGGAAGATGTCCCTAAAAGCACCACGGGATAGAGCAGGAGGCCTTAAACCTGGAGTAGTAACTCCCGAGAAGGTGGCTGGAGCACATCCTTGGGTAATGGAGCCATTTGTATAGGTAGTCCTTGACTTACAACAGTTCATTTAGAGACCGTCCAAAGTGACAACAGCATTAAGAAAAGCGACTTAGGACTGTTTTTCACCATTACGACCTTTTGTAGCATCCCCGTGACCATGTGGATCAAAATTCAGAGTCTTGGCTACTGGTACATATTGATGACCGTTGCCAGCGCCTCAACGTCACGTGGATCTCTTTTCATAGCTTTCTGACAAGCAAAAGTTAGTGAGGGAAGCCAGGTTCACTTAACGACCAGGTTACTCACTTACCAACTGCGGCAATTCGCTTAATAACAGTGACAAGGTAGGTCGTAAAGAGGGACAAAACTCACCTAATGCCCCACAACAAAAATTTTGGGCTCCATTTTCCAAATTCAGAGTTTTTATGCCAGTGGGTAGACTTGTGGATACTTATCTGAAAATAAAAAAATTGGGGGGGGCTTTTGGGGGCTCCATTGTGGTCGTAAGTCGAGGACTACCTGTAAGGGCTCCCAGGTAAGCGGAGGAGGCTCGGAGCGCAGAAGCGCTTGTGCAGAACGAGGCCTCGCTAGGAACCCCGTGAAACAATTCTGGAGGCCCAGGGAAAGGCCCTCCTGTCGAGCCCCGCGATTTCCCGCCTTCAAGGCTTATCGGGAAAGGCCCGCAGGCCTGTTCCGGCGCGACCCTCGTGCCTGGCGTGAGGAGGGGAGCCGGGTGGACGAGATGGGAACGGGGCCCAAATGCCCATCCTCGTGCCGGAGGAGGCCGCAGCTGCCCAGCAGCAGCAACGCCAGGGTCCCCGCCTCCCCCGGAACGGAGGCGCTGCAGGAGCCCTAAGTAGCCCGCCGCGCAGACTCCCGCCTCCTTCGCCTCACCCATCGCCAGCAGGAATCGCTCAGCTCCGGCGGCCGCGGGGAAACAAGATGGCGGGGGCGCGGCGCGCTCTCGGCGCTGGGAAAGAGGAACGGCGGCTGGCGAGAGACAAAAGGTCCGTGGCGGAACGCGCAGAAGCGCGTCCCGCCCCTTCTCTGGGAGGAGCTCCGGAGGGTGCGCGCGCAGCAGCACGGCTTCCCCGTACCACTCTGCTCTTGATTGAATTCCAGCGCCTGAATGTGGGTAGCGCCTGAACCGTTTTGCCTCCGAAGCCAAGGCGTCTTATGCAAACCCCCGCCACAAGGATTCCAGTCTAGACAAGGCGGCGCTGGTAACTCCCCAGTCTGCCTTGCCAAGCTCAGTTGGAGAGTGCAATGACCCTGAACAGCAGAGGTCTTCAAACTGGGCAACTTTCAGACTTGAGGACTTCAACTCCCAGGATTCTCCAGACAGCAGAGCAACTTTCAGACTTGTGGACTTCAACTCCCAGGATTCTCCAGCCAGCTCTGGAGCTGAAGTCCACAAGTCTGAAAGTTGCCAAGTTTGAAGACCTCTGCCATTAAATCTCACAGCACCAGCTGAGCTAGGCAAGAAATAGCCTGGAATATTTGGCAAACTTTTGCCTAGTCAGCTATCGCAGACACGTCCGTGGAGTCGGCAGGAATGAAGCTAATTTTTAATTCAGACTCTTAATTCCTAAAACCGTCTGTCTCCAGCTGCCCAGGGAAGTGAAGCTGTTGGCTACTAAGGCTTGTGACTGTTCACAACTGTACAATCTTTGGCCCTGTAATTTAGCCTCTCCTGACAGCATTTGGGGCATTAGGTCTGGGGACTATCTTCATAGGCCAACATTTTCTTCTTGATGTACTGTACAAAAATGGCCATGAATAAAGATCTTTTGATTTCCAAAATAGAAAGTCAGTACACCCTCATGAATTTCAGATAACTTGGTTTAAGTTAAGGTGAGAAATTATAAAGCAGGAAATGTTGCCTGCATATAACTAGAATCACCAGCTTACATTTTCCAGAACTGTGCATTTACACTAAATGTTATTTTTTGATCCCACCTGCTCTCTACGGTTTTGGAGGAGTATTTGACCACTGGATTATTTAAATTTTGATTTGAAGGTGTACTTCAAACACTGATCCCGTAAAAGTGAAGAACTAGATTAGTCAGGAGTCAACATTTACTTTGACAGATATGTGGATCCTTTGAATATTTAAGCAGGTTCAAACAGTTTAAAATCTCTAATTTGTTTTTCAAAGGGTTAAACATTGCAAATGATAATAAAAATGGAAACAATATATCTAGACCTTTTGTTCCAACAGCTGTGAATGAAAAGGGGAGAAAAGAAATACCAAGCTCAATTTCTGTGCTATAGGTGAACATTTTTGTGGGTTACTTCTCAAGAACTGTTTGGCAGAAGGAATCTTTCTTCCAAATGCCCCATCCAGAATGTTTGTGTGGAAAGAATTATATTCATTTCCAAGAGGAAGGGTGCTATCATAATTAAATCCATTTTTTTCTGTTACCTACCTGGTAACAATAAACTTTCTATTTTCCATATTCTTTCTTTCAATACCGTGATAAATGTTTTGCCTGAGCCATATGAAGCCTGAATTATAATTTAAAAATAAAGTTCACCTGAATGTCCATAGGTTGCTCCATCTAATGAAATGATTAACATAAAATCATACTTTTTTTAAAAAAAAGAACCTTTATTCAAATATACTGTACTGTCATAGCACATGAAAATAGATCCAAATCACGCTCCTTTGTTCCAGTACTAACCATAAAAAGAGGATTTTTTTAGAAAGTCAGTGCATTATTTTAAAATATGAAAGTGCATGGAGCAATTATGAAGCAACAAATCACCAAATTATTCAGGTTTTGTTGAAACACTCTCCGTAGGCATAGGTATCAATTAGATTGCAATGTCATTTTATGTCAGCCAGAATTTATAGTACTTCCAAATTTACAACCAAAACTTAGGGAAATAAGCTAAATAGGAAGGACTACATTATCTATAAAATAAGCCTCTCTGAAGTCCTGTCCAGTACACATAGTGTTGAAAAATATTGGAAAATCTCCAAGACTTGATAAGAATATGTTCTATTATAAAAGTTGTTTCCAAGTCATCTTCTTTGATTTGAAGACTCCGCCTATTGGGAAAAAATGGAGAAAATTATTGAAATATAGCACTTAAATCTTGCTTATTTTCAACAGTTACATGCCAATGCTTCTTAAACAGTGGCACAGTATAATTTAGTGATTTACAATCAGAGCCCTCAAAAGACAATATTCATGTTTTCAAATTGCCCCTGAAAACTCAGTGAAGTTAAGATATCCATGTTGGCAGCCAAGATATGTTTTAATTTCCATTACATACTGGAGAGACATGTCACTTTGAGTTTAAGAGGTAGCTTGCATCTTCAGACCCATATAGAAATCATTGTAGGAAGAGGGTCATCTTAGTCTATGGTAGGAAAAAAAATCAGGAGTCTGGTAGTTTTCACAACTCTCAAATTTTATTCAAAGGCATTGGTCTGTGTGAGCTGCACCTATTGAACGCAAGTAGCCATGAAAGCTTATGCCTTGGGATAAAATGTGTTAGTCAGAAAAGGTGCTACTAGACTTCTTACAAAGAATTCACTAATCTTTTGATTCTTCCATTCATGATTAAGGGGAAACCGGTCTATCAATGTACAAAGCTTTTACAGATTGTAAAAGCAAAAGGCAATGAGCAAACTGTAAAAAATAAGAATACTCCCAAGAGCAGACACAACAAAATAGTGGCCATTTTTAGAAAGGTTTATGAACCATTGGTATATATAAAAAGTGGCTATAAGCTCTGGTATTAATTTATTTAAAGTCCCTCTCTGCAAGGCTTGACTCTCCCATCAGCCTGATAAAAGTCCATTCTAGAATGTTCTGAAGTTTTATTCTCCAGCCTGGGGTCCTACATGTTTGTGTGGGATAATTCCTACGCTTTTTTTTTTTTTTTCAGCCAGGCAAGGTGATTTACTCAGTTTGTTTTAAAGGTACAGTACACTTTCTTTTTATGGTGTTTTGGCATCCAATTTTGTTTTGTTGTTCTGGACTAAGTAATACAGCATCAGGTCCTAGCACTTGAGTTCTTCTAACTGGGAACTGATTTTGAGAGACTGCTTAGAAACACCAAGAGTTGTCTGATTATATGCACATGATGATCAGCTGGCATACGGCAGTGCCGGAAACCAGAAGAGATGGTCTTCTGTTTTCTGGAGTGAGCATGCGCGCCGGCTAGCTGATCATCACAGAAGACCAGCTCTTCCAGTTTCTAGCACTGCCGCATGCACAAAGGCCAGCTGATTGCCACATGCGCATGTGTGGCAGTAACCGGAAGTTCATTTTCCTGCAAGCGCATCCCCCGAGCTGCTCCTCTTCCTTCTTGTGGCCTAGATGAGAGTGCATGCAAGTGAAGTGCTCCCTTTTCGGCCCCCAGTGCCAAAAAGGTTTGCAATCACTGCACTAGAAGGAGTTTCTTTACTATAGGTTGAGATTTGCCACCTACTAGAGATTATACAAACTTTTCTGCTAGTCAGTAATAGAATCACGCAGCTGTTAAGCAAAAGCAAGTTCTGCCATTGCTTTTGCTTGTTGGGAACCCCCTGGGAATGTTGCAATCAGGTGACCTGGGACACTGCAAGAGTTCCAAATACATGCCAGTTGACATGTATTCAAATCTCAACCCTGTGACTATGGGGATAATGCAATGGTCGAAAGTGCTAGGGTGGATTATAAGTAACTTTATTCAGTGCCATAACTTTGAAAAGTCATTAAACAAATGGTCATAAGTCAAGGACTATGTCAACCTGAGTTCAACCTGTCAAGAATTCAGGTCAATTCTCTTTGTTGTGCAATGCTGGTCCCACAGCTAATTTGCTTACCACTGGCCTTTTTAAAAGATTTTCTATTAAGTACGTTTCTTAGTGCTTAATAAACATCATGTTGTCTGGGTATATAATTTACTTAACAATGCAAATTACATTTTTAATCTCCACCCCTTTTTCTAACCATTGGTAAACTAAATTCCATGTTTGATAATATTCTACATCCTCTTTCTGTTTAATTTTCAATGTCAATCTATCCATTTCTGCATAATCTAGTATCTTCTTGACTATTTACTCATCTCGTGGTATATCTTCATTTTTCCAACATTGTGCAAAAATAATTCTTGGTGCTGTTAAGGCATGTCATATTAAATACAGGTGAAACTCAAAAAATTAGAATATCGTGCAAAAGTTCATTTATTTCAGTAATACAACCTAAAAGGTGAAACTAAGATATGAGATAGACTCATTACATGCAAAGCAAGATAGTTCAAGCCGTGATTTGTCATAATTGTGATGATTATGGCTTACAGCTCATGAAAAACCCAAATCCACAATCTCAGAAAATTAGAATATTACATGCAATCAATAAAACAAGGATTGTACATACAATATCGGACCTCTGAAAAGTATAAGTATGCATATGTACTCAGTACTTGGTTTGGGCCCCTTCTGCAGCAATTACTGCCTCAATGTGGCATGGCATGGAAGCTATCAGCCTGTGGCACTGCGGAGGTGTTATAGAAAACCAGGATGCTTCAGTAGCGGCCTTCAGCTCTTCTGCATTGTTCGGTCTCATGTCTCTCATCTTTCTCTTGGCAATGCCCCATAGATTCTCTATGGGGTTCAGGTCAGGTGAGTTTGCTGAGCAATCAAGCACAGTAATCCCACAGTCATTGAACCAAGTTTTGGTGTTTTTGGCAGTTTGGGCAGGTGCCAAGTCCGGCTGGAAAATGAAGTCAGCATCCCCATAAACTCGTCTGTGGAAAGAAGCATGAAGTGCTCCAAAATTTCCTGGTAGATAGCTGCATTGGCCCTGGACTTAATGAAGCACAGTGGACCAACACCAGCAGATAACATGGCTCCCCAAATCAACACAGACTGTGGAAACTTCACACTGGACTTCAAGCATCTTGCAGTGTGTGTCTCTCCATTCTTCCTCCATACTCTGGGTCCTTGGTTTCCAAATGAGATGCAAAAGTTGCTCTCATCAGAAAAGAGGACTTTGGACCACTGAGCAACAGACCAGGTCTGTTTTTCTTTAGCTCAGGTAAGACGCTTCTGACATTGTTTGTTGTTCAGGAGCGGCATGACAAGAGGAATACTACATTTGAAGTCCATGTCCAGGATATGTGTGGTGGCACTTGATGCACTGACTCCAGCCTCAGTCCACTCCTTGTGAAAGTTCCCAACACTTTTGAATGGCCTTTTCCTGACAATCCTCTCCAGGCTTCGGTCATCCCTGCTGCTTGTGCACCTTTTTCTTCCACACTCTTCCCTTCCACATAACTTTCTATTAATGTGCTTTGATACAGCATTTTGGGAACATCCATCTCCTTTTGCAATTACCTTTAGAGGGTTTCCCTCCTTAGGGAGGGTGTCAATGATGGTTTTCTGCACAACTGTCAGGTCAGCAGTCTTTCCCATGATTGTGATTCCTACTGAACCAGACTGAGACCCCATTTAAAGGCCCAGGAACCCTTTGCAGGTGTTATGGCTTAATTAGCTGATTAGAGTGGGACACTTTGAGCCTAGAATATGCATCTTTTCACAATATTCTAATTTTCTGAGATTGTGGAGTTGGGGTTTTCATGAGCTGTAAGCCATAATCATCACAATTATGACAAATCATGGCTTGGAGTATCTTGCTTTGCATGTAATGAGTCTATCTCATATCTTAGTTTCACCGTTTAAGTTGCATTACTGAAATAAATGAACTTTTGCACGATATTCTAATTTTTTGAGTTTCACTGTATATACTTTTATCATCAAGTTTTTCTGATATTATACCTAATAAAAAAATCAGGTTTAAAATCTACATGTTTTCCTATCATCTTTTCTATCCACTTGTGTATTTTTGCCCAAAATTTTATTGCTTTGACATAAGTCAACCATAAATGATAAAATGTGCCCATTTTGGGGTGCTTATCGTTGATCTTCTAGGAGTACCTGGATTATTGGCTTACCGCATGAGATTTTTTTAAAAAGGAAAGTAGATGGACACTATAGCAGGATTGAATGTTAAATTAGCCTTTCTGTTCAGCTGCTCCATCTCACTTCCCCAACTTTACCAAACAAAATGCAATTTTGCCACACGTGCTGTCCTTATAGCACACTGTTCATTTCATTTGCTTTCCAATGAGAATTGTCAGCAACGTCTTCTGAAATCTTAGGCAGACCCAAGGATTGAAAAAAAGAAAATGTGAGTCGTGTTGGCATGTTTACCTAAAACAGCTTTGAAGTAGATCCCTTCTGTGGGGCCCCTGTACATCCGGGGAATCTTCTGCCCTCCAGTTCTAGCCATCCTTGACTTACAACAGTTCATTTAGTGATCGTTCAAAGTTACAAATGGTACAAAGTGACTTATGACCATTTTTCACACTTAACAACCGTTGCAGTATCCCCATAGTTGCATGATCAAAATTCAGGTGCTTGGCAACTGACTCATACTTATGACGGTTGCAGTGTTCCAGGGTCATGTGATCACCTTCTGCAACTTTCTGACAAGCAAAGTTGTCAGAAGTCAGATTCACTTGTCGCCAACTTAACAATTTTAGTGATTCACTTAACAAATGTGGCAAGAAAGGTTGTAAAATGGAGCAAAATTTACTTAAATGTCTCAGCAACAGAAATTTGGGGATCAATTGTAGCTATAAGTCAAGGACTATCTGTATGTGTGTATACACAAACTCACAATTATGTAGTAGTGTTTGTTCAAAATCTGTTACATGTCATAGGATTTGGTATTATTAGAATAAAGAAGTTTTGATTTAAACTGCTGTTGCAGAATATACAGCTTGTGTTTGGTATGAAGTCCTTTTTCAAATGAAATCTAAAAATCACGTGCTTATAAAATAAATAAAAGAAAATAAAAGAAACATGAGCCAGTGAGAGTGATGCAGCTACTAAAAAATAAAAATTCAATTTTGGGTGCATTAAAAGGAACGCACAATCCAGCTCATAGGGTGCAACTGTTCCACTCTATTTTGTCCATATCTGATTCATTTGGAGTCCAGTGGCCAATTCTGGACCCCCCATTTCAAAAAATGGCAAACTGGAACAAGTTTAGAGGAGTCAACTAATATAATGACAGTTTGGAAACTTTGTTTAGCAAACAGCAACTGAAAGGAGAGATATCATAACAGCTTCCAAATATTTGAAGGGCTGTGAGACACAAGAGGAATGTTTCATTCCATCCCAGAAGAAGGGAGAATAGAGATCTGGAGAAACTTTCTGATTGAAAAAGCTGTCAGTGAGTAGAACTGGCCATGAAGTGATGAGTACTCCTTTACCAGAGGTCTTAAAAAGGAAGTGCATGATCATGGATCAGAAATGCCAGTTAGTACAGATCCTGTACAAAGCAGGGAGTTGAACAAGGTCATTAGTCAAATTTCTATGCTGATGCAATCATAGAAACCTTGGTGGTTAACAAGGTGTGAAATACAATTGGTCTAGTGGTGAAGGCATCAGGCTGAAAAGAAAGAGACTGTGTCCAGCAATAGGCATGAAGCCTGCTGAGTACCTCACCAGGAAATGGTGAGTACTAGTCCTGCCTTAGGCAGGAAAGCTGAGTGACTTTAAACCATTTGCCAAGAGACGTTGAGTTTGAGTTTTGGGCCAGTCATACTTAACCTAACCTACCTTACAGTGTTGTCGTCAGGAAAACAGGACGGAGTCGTATGTTTACTGTTTTGAGTTATTTGTAAAAAATAATAAAGGTGGGATATATGTAAAATGGAATGCAAAGGGAGGTGGTGGCTCAGTGGCTAAGACGCTGAGCTTGTCGATCAGAAAGGTCGGCAGTTCAGCGGTTCGAATCCCTAGCGCCGCGTAATGGAGTGAGCTCCTGTTACTTGTCCCAGCTTCTGCCAACCTAGCAATTCAAAAGCATGTAAAAAATGCAAGTAGAAAAATAGGGACGATCTTGATGGGAAGGTAATAGCGTTCTGTGCACCTTCGTCGTTTAGTCATGCTGGCCACATGACCACGGAGACGTCTTTGGACAGTGCTGCCTCTTCGGCTTTGAAACGGTGATGAGCACCGCCCCCTAGAGCTGGAAATGACTAGCACACATTTGCGGGGGAACCTTAACAACCTTTATATGTAAATTTTTTTAAAAAAATTAAATTACCGTATTTTTGGAGTATAAGATGCATCTTTTTTTCCTCAAGAGGCTGAAAATCTAAGTGCATCTTATACAGTGAATACAGCATTTTTCCCCCAAACCCCGCCCCTTCACCAAAATGGCCACGCATAGCCTTATGGAGGCTTTCAGAGAGCTCCTGGGGGCTGAGGAGGACAGAAATGAGCAAAAAACAGACCATTGTTTCCTCAATTTTGCCCCCCCCCAGCCCCCAGGAGCACTCTATAAGCCTCCATAAGGCTATGAAAAATGGGCCATTTTTGCTCGTTTTTGCCCCCCCAGGAGCACTCTGCAAGACCCTCCTTCAAGGCTATTCATGCCTCTTTTTCTTTTTTCTTTTTAAAAAAAGGGCCCATTTCCACAAAAAACGGGCCATTTTTGGGAGGTTTGCAGAGTGCAAAACTCCCCCCCCCTTTGGAAAGCTCTTTAACTGATTGATGAGAATTACATTGATCAAGTGCTGTGCCAGCAGAAAGAAAGTCTTAGGTGCTGCAGATTTTCAGCGATTTCCTTCTCCAGCACATGGATAAATACACCTGGAAACATCTCCCTCCCTACCTACTCTCGCTCTCCCTACCTACCTACTGTATTTCTCTCTCTCTCCCTCCCTCTATCTACCTACCTATCCTCTCTCTCTCCCTACCTATCTACTGCATTTCTCTCCCCCCATCTACCTATGTGACCTACCTACCTACTCTCTCTCCCTACCTATCTACTGTATTTCTTTCTCTCCCTCTACCTACCAACCTACCTATTCTCTTTCTCTCTCTCCCTACCTACCTACTGTATTTCGCTCTCTTTCTCTCCCTCTCTATCCCTTTATCTATCTACGTACTTTTTTTTTAATTTGCCTCTTCAAAACCTTGGTGCGTCTTATACTCTGAAAACCACGGTAAATTAAATAAAAGCCTTAATAACACCCAAGCAAAGTAAGTACTTTGAAAAGAATACTTCCATCTTGAGCTTTTTCCAGAAGACAGACAAATGTTTGAGAAATTAAAAACAAAGAAATCTCCACTGAGAGACCATTCTAGAATGGCAAACCCCATCACTGCAAAACAACCCTTTGGGGGCTTCTGCCCTATCCTCCCTAAAACAGGGGAGAAACAACTCCATTTCCAGACCTCACTGGAACTGAGTAGTCAGGCCAACTCAAATGGGAAGATGTAATTCTGCAGATGACATCTTAAAACTTTAATGTCAGCCAATGCAAAAATAACCTATGCAAACTGTAAGACTATGGTTTCAAAATCAGACAAGCAAAAGTAGTTAAATAACATACCCAACATGTCCTCATCAAATGTCACTTTCACCCAAACCTCCAAGCGCTACCTGCAAATGGAAAGACAGGGTAAGTTTCCTCAGCACCACATGCAATTTGAAAGAAATTTTGACATCTTTTGCATGCAATTTAACGCTGCAGGGAAAGGAAACATGCAACTTAAACCTAAAAATGGGCATTTTAAGATAGTGAACAGCAATAATGGGTCAATAAGGGCTGAGTTTTTACTTGGATTTTGTTGATAAACACAGGACTAGCTACATCCATATTTATATTTAAGATTTAAATCTTTTTGCTTTTGCCCAAGGTTTACAGTTCATTACATTGACAAAAGAGCACAAGTATTAAAACATTATTACTAATTTATGCAGATGCAAGTGGATATATTTTAAGAATCTACTTTTAAAACATCTTTTTTTTCTTTTTACAACTTTTACATTAAAGTTAACACTTGAAGAATTTCAGTGCTAAATAGTTTATGCAAGTTGCCGTCACAGTTTATGTAAAAGAAATGTGCTATTAAAATCAGACATTTAGGTTACCTTTTGTTTTTTTCGGTGCATGTTAGCTTTAAGACATCCTGAATTCTCCTGCGATAATTTTCCTTTAAAAGGGGGGTTGGGGCGATCTTTTCATCAAGCAAGACATTAAACCCTGAAAGCTGACTCCAAACCATTGTGGAAAATTCAGTTATTTACATTTTTTTAAAATAACAATCTACAAATAACAACCTTTTTTGTGTTTTTGGTTTTTAAAAGTAATTTCCCTCAATCATGCACTTCTGTGCGCAATTTGACAGGAACAGTGGATATTTTTTTTCACCCCCAAGCAGTTCCTCCCCAATGAAAATCGAATTTTAAAAAATGGCCAAGAAGGGAGCAGAGAGACAAGTCACAATATTACATAGCCACCTATTCTGGTTTTAGTCCAGGAACAAATAGCCACTTAGCCTTATAGCCAATGGTGGTTTGAATTTTTGATAAATTCTTTCTCCTTGGAGACAGGAATGCAGTGACTTGAGGCTGTGTGAACTGGCCAGCTTTGCAATGTTCTGTTTTATGCCCCTTCCTCATGGGCCATAGCGAATCATCTGCCTGCCCCCAGCATAAGCCATTACTTTTGACTGTTAAGAGCTCTGGGTCCCGAGGCAAGTCATCCAAGATCCCCTTTCTTTCATATAAAGGTCTTTTAGTTTCTAGGCCACTGACCAAATTGGCAATGGTTTGTCCCAACCATGCCTGGTGTTCTGTGGAGGGTAAAATCCATGGGGATGTGCTTTGGGCAAGCGGCCCCAAAAGGAAGGGAGCTGAGGGAAAGAAGGCGGCTGTGCCCTTTTGAAATCAACTCTGGTTGCAAGGCAACAGCACAGCATCGCTGCCTACAGGGGGAAGGTCAATAGCCAGCAGAGAAAGGAAAGGCTTTCCTAAGCCAGTGCCCTCCAGAAGGATTGGACAATGAGTCTTACCACCCACAGCTTTGGGATGAAGCTGAAATCTATACTTCCCCAGGAACAGCAGGTTGAAGGAGGGTGAAACAAAACATTTATGCAGCAGCTTGAAGCCTTGTTCAACTTCCAGGGGGTGAAAAACAGTTTTGTTTTAAAATTATGCTCATTTGGCTTCATAAAGTTTTAAAGTTTCAGAGTATACCATTTTATCTCTTCTGATTTTAAATCTTTTTTAAGAAAACAGACCATGTTCTTTAACATTAATTTATTTTTATTGAAAGAGGAAAATCTATTTTACTGCTTGACCAGAATTTTAAAAAAAATGACAATTCATCACATTTACTTTGATTAAAAAAAAGGACTAAACTTTATTGACAAACTGCTGCAGACATCTTGACAAATTTTAGCTACCTATTTCGGCAAGCTTACACATGTAGTAGCATTTAATCTTCCAAGAACAAAATGGGAGGACAGTGTACAAATCTATGTACAAAATAAGCTCTCCTTGGTTTTTCAGCTGCAATGTCCCTTTTTAACATAATACGAGTGTCGAGACACACAAACATGTCACTGGAATGACTAAAAGCTTGATAATGTTGCCAATTGTAAGCCTGTACTATATTATGTACTGCAAACACTCGTGTTAGCTTTTCATTAAAGAAAAAAAAGACACAATGCACAGCTACTTATATTTAATACTTCCTAATATCAAAACACTGGGCAGTTAGAGCAATATAAAATTACAGAGCAGCTAGATGTCCATTTTCTTAAAATCTCTTCATGCACAATTGAGCTAAGAACACCTTTTGCTTGAAAACATCTGCCATTAGCATCCCAGAATTTGGGGACAAATTTCAATATCCACATTGGAAGTCTTTCTACAAACCTAATTTTTTTTTAAAAAAAAAGTTAAATCTACTGAAGGGGGGGAAACCCACCATTTAATTTGTTCTAGAGGATCCTTCCTATTGATGTTTAAAGTTAAGATTATTCAAGCAATTTGCTGTTAAGGGCAAAATTTTGACATTTGACCTTGCTTTTTAACTGTGGCAATCACTACAGTTACATTTTAATTCATTAAAAAAAAATCCTGAATTTTGAAATGTAGCCTACTTTGGGACTCTGCAACTAGAACTTTTATGGGTTGCCTAAAAAACAAAACAAAAAAATTTAAAGATTAACAAACTTTAATTCCATAACTGTTAAGCAAGCATGTCACTTTGGAAACTAACATTTTATCTCAAAAGTTTTCTTTTTAAAGGTACAGTTTTTGTTTATATAAGCTATAAACAGAGAAAGAAAAGCAGTCTACACACTTAAAAGTTGAATTCAGTTTTCTAACTCTAACTTATTTAAAATACTACATACAGAAGCAGAATGTAGGGTCAAGTGGTCGGGGGAGGATGGAGGTGGGAGAAAAAGGGAGCCAGAGAAAAATCAGGGAGACAATTACTTGTCTGTTGTGGTAAAGCAAGAGGAATCCTGGGAGACACTAGAATCAGAAACAACTGTTTGTTCATAAGGGTGATTTGCCCTGGTGAATGTTCTAATAGCGTCCGTACGGGTGCTCTCGATAGGCCCCCTTCACTGGCCTAGCAGGAGGGGCCTTGAGCGAAGGCCTAGTTCCGTTCCAGTCGTCTTGACCTGCGGGAGGGGAAAAAAAAACTCATCACATTTACTCATTTAGCTAAGAGGAAAAGGATAGCAGTTCTAGGGCAAGGACAATCACATTAACCAAGAGATTGTGAGAAGCCACTAAATTGGGTCTTTTCAGGTTGATTCATGTATTTAGTGATGTTTAGCATTGGAAAGCTTCTGTGCCACTCTTTCTCCATCTTGGCAACTTTAAGATGTGTGGACTTCACCTCCCAATATTCCCCAGCTACCATGTCTCCGAATGAAACTATGCATTCTACCAGGACACGGCTAAACAGAGTTAAATAGAGTCTATCTACTTTTCTATCCAAAAGCAGTTTCTTCAAGAAAACAGCATTCTCCACATTTGTTATGTGCAAAACTGTTCCCGCGATAACTGAATAGTTTGCGGAAAAAAGCGTCTTGGAAATGTTATAGCTCAGCAGATAGGTGAACTCTGCATATCCATACTATACTCACACCAGAATGCATAACAGTGAGGTTTCAACGCTGCTTTCAAGCTTCCTTCCAACCATTTTGGTTTTTTTTTTCCTTTAAGCAACTTACTTAGCATGTTATATTCTCCCTTTAGGAATTAAGGTGGTTTATGCAGCGCTTAAGAGCTGCAATTATATTCACACCTGCTTAGTGCCAGCAAAGTGACAGTATTATGTGTTCCCATAGATCCAAAAAAAGATGACACACAGGAGGGAGCTCACTCAAAATACTTTAAAAAGGGGGAAATCAAAAGTTTAGGATGGTAAAACAGAAGGAAGTCATTTATATTTCCATTTTCTTTCGATTGGCTAAAATGCCAAAAACTACATTTTCATTTCAGTAAGGATTCTTGCAAATACCACCAAAATTAATTCTCCCTTGGACAAACGGCTCGTACTCCAATCAACAATGTTGTTTCCCTGAAGTGCTCCACATACCTTATTTTTCTCATTATGGCTACAGGAAACCAGGTGAAACATCTGCTCCTACCACACTAATTAATTAGCAAGGGCATCTGGGCCCAATGTCCAGAAAGACAAAGACCCTTCAGGTGGACGACAAAGCCAGACAAATGATTTCCAAAAGCAGAGACCCGGGTTTTTTTTTTTGCGGGGGACGGACGGACGGGGGGGGGGGGGAACAGAAGGAGTGTCTATGTAGAGTTGAAACAAAACAGAGAAACTGTGCTGAAAAATACCCTAAAGTTTGCTATTGTCCAATCTGGGATAAATTCCAGACTGAAGTTCCTGTATGAAGTCCTGAAGCTGCTTTTCGCTGATGTCTCCAAATGAAAGAGCCACTTTAGTAGTTAATGCACAAGGTAGAAACTGGGTGACTATGAGTTCTAGTCCTGCCTTAGGCGTGAAAGCAGCTGGATGACTTTGGTCATCCTCTCTCAGCCCAATCTACCCCACAGGATTGTTCTGAGGAAAATAGGAGGAAGGTGTATTAGCTATGTTCACCACCTTCAGTTGTTTTATAAAAATAATAATGGTGGGATATAAATAAAAATAATAAATAAATATATTCTTAAGATGATTCCTAAAAACATTATCAGCTTATCATAGGATCTCTGTTTGAGCAAAACATATGATGCCCAAGTTCAGTTAATGGAATAAAGCTTGAATCCATACAATCACTGTGTTCCTATCCTGACACGCAGACGTACCATATGCCTCATAAGATTCTTGAGCTTCACCATGTCCATAATCGTAATATTCCGTTTCCCTGCAAGAACAAGAAGAGGCTGCATTGATATTTTCTAGCTATTGTACTGCTATTACTTAGAGTGGCCTAATTTGAGGTTTTGTTTTTTTTTTGCAAAGGTTTTCAGTAAGGAAAAGAAACAGTAGGCTCGGTTACCACCTTTAGTCTTTCTCATGTATGTCACATACGAAGCCAAACACAATATTACTTAAATATATGATAACATCTTTAAAGGACTTCCTTAAAAGTCAATATTCTGTTCCCTGCATCCCACTAACCAAGAGATGTGTATCAAGGTTGACTTGCAAGAAACTTCTTTCCACTCGCAACTTGACAAAGAAGCTAAGGGAGGGTGGATGGGTATGAGTGGAATGTGTGGGGAGCTGGGAGGAAGAAAAAGGAATTTACGTGAGCCATTTACAGCCTGAGAAAATCTTGCAACTTTAAAGTCAGATACAGAGGACTTTCGAAAGGCGCAGTAACATAGAATGGTGGACAGTGACAATGGGAGGCCCAGGGAAGGAAAAAGGGGTTTTACTATACTGCATTTCACGCCAAAATCTTAGAAGTGGTTTTGCTTCTTCTGTGCCTATATGAATCTATCAGTAAAGTTATCCTCTTTGTAAAGAAAATGTCCCATGAGTTTATTTTGCTATACATGCCAACTAGACAGTTGACATGCAGTTTACTGACATAGTCAGTTAGAAGCAGTAAACTATATACATGTATGCTGAAAAATTAGGAGCAAGCATTGTGTAGCTTGGCAGAATGCTCACTAGAATTAGTCCTCACACAAACAGAAGCAGCTGTGCCTATTCTATTATAGGGATCTCCAAACTTGGCAATTTTAAGATTTATGGACTTCAACTCCCAGAATTCCCCAGCCAAGTCTGAAGACCCCTGGGCATATTACAAAAAATATCGTGTTTCCCTGAAAATACGACCTGTCCTGAAACTAAAGCCTTGCCACATTTTTCGCATGGGCAAAAATATAAGCCCACCCCTGAAAATAAACCCCCTAGACATACACACCCCTCCGGCCAGGCAGAGCACCACTCAACGACATAGCGGTATCCTGAAGGCGCCAAGCCGCAGGAGCCGGGGGGGAAGAAAGGCACTCACATTGCTTGGTGTCTTCGGGATACCGCTAGGTTGGGGACTGGCTGCTGGAAGACTCTCTGTTCCAGCAGCCAGCCCACAATCATAGAGAGCACTCCTAGAGCGGCCGCTGCTAAAAGACTCGGCAGCCAAGTTTGGGAGTTTGGAACCGGAGAAGATGTTATGCTTGGAGTGTGGTGGCGGCGGCGGCTGCTGCAGGGAGAATTGGGCCCGGACATGTTGAGTCTAGGAGGCATGCCTGCTGGAGGCAGAACAGGCACTCGCGCAACCCCCTTCTCCAGCCAGGCAGAGCTCCATGCACTGACCTAATGGGTATCCCTAATGTGCCAAGCCGCGGGAGCTGGGGAGTGGGCAGAGCGCCACGTGGCTTGGCGCCTTAGTGATACCTCCTAGGTCAGTGAATGGTGCTCTGCCCGGCTGGAGAGGGGGATTGCCGGGTGGGTTGCTCATAAGCTTGGTCACCTCATGGCTGCTTCGCCCCTGAGGCTGTGCCCGGCTCTTTGGGAGCCAGTTCACAAGGGAGCAGCTTCCCAGCAACCCCAAAACAATAAGCCCTCCCGTATAATAAGCCCAAGGCCATACTTTGTAAGTAGAAAGAAAATAAGACCCTGTCGTATTTTCGGGGAAACACGGTAGATACAAGAAAGTGAAAAGGCTGCGTGTGCTTCTGCTCACTTTGTTATATGGAAATTAGAACTGGCTTTGTTGGGAAAACATTCAAGATGAATGCAAGGAGGAGTTACTTAGCAAAAGTAGATGGTAACAGAAAAAGAGATAGGGCCAAGGGAGCCCAGGTGCTGAATGTAGGTAGATTGAATACAAGAATAAGCAACTAGTACAAAATCATAATGGTGTTTCAAAACATTTGAACTCTTTTGAATATTCAGTATTTTTCCATAAATATGTGATCTGTTCTCAACACGTCCTAAAACTAGTCAGAGAACTGAGTCAAAAACATTGTACTTCTTCATTGATTTAGTGAGGAAAACAAGCCCAGATAAGAAACAGTAGAAAGGGCAATAAGCAAATCAAGAAACTTTCTTGGAAATACCAAACAGCTGGAATTAAAGAAGCTAAAAGGAGGACTTACTGTTGACCCTGGCTATAGTAGCCTTCATATCCTTCATAACTTTGCTCAGCGTAAGCATCATCGTAGCCCTGAAATGGACAAAAAAGAGAGAAGGGGTGTGTGTCAGCAACTAGAGTTGCACGAGAGGGTTCATTAGGAAAGGGAATGATGCCTCTAATTAAATTTCATCAGGCAGGAAATTTCTTGTAAGCCTTCATCTGGGAAGATGATTTAGCTCATAGGAATTTTCCGTGGAACAGAATTCTTTTTTTTTTTAAGCAAATCATCCAGAACTGATCATGAAAATAATTGAAGGTTAGGGTTAAAATTACATGGTATAGTTATAACTATTTCCTAACAACTATTTCTATCTAGCAACTATTTCTGATTATCTACAACATGCTCCCCAAAATGCAATCCAAAACGATTAGGGGTCCCATGAGTCCGAGATGCTCTCAAACCATCAAGCATGCAATGTTTAATATTTCTTACATAATCTTCGTAGGTCTCTGGTGCAGGAGGAGGGGGGAGTGGTATTCTTTGAATGCCAGCTGCACGAGCTCTTGAGGCAGGGGCCCCTCTCACTGCTGGGAGAGGAGGGACTCCGCGGGTCACAGCTGCTCCTCTTGCAATTGCGCCCCTCACCGGGGCACCCCGTACAAGGGCTCCACGGGGAGGCGGTGGCGGAGGGCCCACACCACGTCCTCTGTTCAGAAAAGGCAGAAAAAAGAGATACAGGTGGTCAGTATAGGAAGGCTGATCTGTTGCTTCTCAGGAAAATTACCTGAGATAAAAATGATTTATCTTCACAAAGCAGAGAAAGAAATAACCAAATTGGAAACCCAGTCTAAATAAGGTTAAGTATCTATCAATGTCGGTTCAAAAATAAATTAGTTCTAGCACTAAGAAGAGTCTGAAACCTCTAAATGAGACTATAGGTATTTTATTATTATATCAGAAAATATGGATAAGAAAGAGGGAGTAGTATTTACTTGCTAGCAAAACGCCTGACTCAGTTTCTATTACCTAAAGGGGCAGAGAGGAATTTTACAGAAAAGTTTATTTTCCAAGATACAATTCCCAAGATTCAATCTCTGAATCAATTGGGACTTTTTAAATTGTAAAGCCAACATTTTCAAAATGTAAGGCAAATCTACCAAGGGGCCCTCGAAGACATGAGGCAGATTAAAAAGTGTATAGGACAGTGAAAGTTAAGGTGACTTAAGCAGTGTTTCTTAATCATGGCAACTTCCACATATGTGGTCTTCAACCCCCAGAAGTGTGAATGGACCATTGGTTGTAGCATTGTGGGCTCTTGAGCCCAGAATTCTACAGCTAGTGTGTCACTTCACCTGGAAATGGCCAGAGTTGGGAAACACTGAACTAAAAGACTATTGCTATTTAAAAATGTTTAAAAGCCAGCTGTACAAAACGCTTAAATCTATCCCCGAAATAGTAAAAGATATGCCCATCTCAATTCAATTTGGAAACTAGATAGGTAGCCTGACATTGGAGACATTTTAGGCAAAAATCATCCTTGCTTACTGTAAAATATATTAGTACAACTATATGAGTGGGTATAATGAAAACTGAATCCACAATAAAGAGACAAGAATGGCAAGAAGTCTGTTGGAAAAATAATGGCATTCTCCTGTAATTATGTATGAAGTTCCAAAGCAAGTTAAATATACTGTATTAAACCAACATTCCAAATTTGCTGTCTAAAGGAAACTGAACTTTTATATTGTTTCTCACTTTTTTAATAGGACTGCATCATACCACAGATGTAACTCTCCCAAATATACTAAAAATATTCTTATTATTTAATGGCATTTGTTCATTTTCTCAAACCTAAGTCCAATATTAATGCTTAATCATTTCAAATTAATTACCCATTAATATGTTCATTTACCTAGGAACAGGTGGGGGTGGGGGAACTGCTCCCCTTCCACGGACAGAGATCCCCCGACCACGTGTTGGCTCTGGCACCCCATTGAGATAGGACAATTCCAAAAATTGTTCCTGGCAGATATCGTCCATCATATCCTATATAGAAAGAGAATTCATTTCTATTTGATAGAGTATTTTAATTTGAAAGACCATTTTTGTGCAGTCAGCAGCAGATTCTGTTTGCAAAAAAGGAGCATGTCATGCTTTTGCAAACATTCTTTGTCTCTTCCGAATTTCTATGTTTGCTATCCCTTTGATACTTTCACAACTTGTTTTAGTTCAAATTCATTATTTCTACTTACTGGAGACAAGGCAATGTTTTTAGATAAAGAACAAATGTCCACCAGTAAACCTAACTTGCTTCTTTCACTTCTGTCTCTGCTGTATACTTTTACCTTTCTTCCCTTTGGGGGTGCATAAATTGCTTCAAGCAATCTGCTGTAAGCTGAGTCACTATCGCAAGATGAGAAGCCATATACCTCAAACACAATACACAAACACAACAAGACAACCAGTCTCAAGCGATTCTTTATTTCTGTGTCCAATTGTCTCATCTCTATGAAGTTTTCCATAGTTGAAAACAGAATTGATAATTTTAGTTTTTATAGTCTCCCTAATTTGCTAATATGATTTTTATTAAAAGTACTAAAGCAATAATAAAAACTAAATTAGAATACTGCCTCCAAATCAAGTTTTTACGATTTGCTTTATATTGATTATTGTAGGGTACTCAGTCTGTTGTTGAGATAGCTTATATATTACATGGAATAAATAAATAAATAAATAAATAAATAAATAAATAAATAAATAAATTTACAAAGACCTTTCAATAAAGTCACCAGGAACTGAGCTCAACTGGAAGTGGTAGTTTTTGGTATTGGTATCATTTTTTTAAAAGAAGAAAACTGATTAATTTTATTATTTTCAAAGGCGTTCTGTTACAAAAAATACATTTCTATTTTTTAAAAGTACTGTCTCCTTTATTTGTTTAAAACTTTCTTGAATCACAATCTTGTTAGGCATTTTGCTTTTAAATTAAAATCCTTTAAGATAGCATTTCCCATTTCTTAATTGCAAGCAGCTTTGTTCTTCCGGCCATTCAGAATATCTATCTTAGATTGCAAATTATATGCAAATGTACTTTAAAAAATGAGGGTTTTGCATTGTATGTCCAGAAAGGCTGCATCCCAGACCAGATCTTTTTGAGGATGCTGATTATTTATTTTTAAGGAGAGTAAATAATTAGTAGCTTTTACAAAATAAGATACTGGTAATACAAGCCAGACTGGGTAACAATAACTACATAGCCTAATTGGGACTAAAGAGAGAGAAAAGCAAACCAGAGAAGGAGATGCTTCCTTTTTATTTTCATTCCAGCAAATGAGTGTCAGGCCCCAAGAACAACATGTGGAGTAACTTCTGAGTAGTTTATTGTTCTTATAGGTAGAATCTTGCCAGGTTAAACCATTCGCTAAATAACTATAGTTAACTGTTGACAGAACCGATAGGTTCCAAACTACATTCCACCACAATGATGTACTTTAACTTTCTCATAACGGCAACAAGAAAAGCTGCAAGGTTGGTATATAGTAAAACAGGTTCACGAGAAAATCTCCAGATTAGAGCATTTCACAAAATGTATTGCAGAAAAGATTTGAAGAACTTTGTAAGAAAGTGACCGTAATGGTTGCCAATAGTTTAAATGTTTTTTAAAAAGAAATGGAAGACGGATTTGCAAGAATAAATAAAGAACATAAAAATTTTGAAAAGATGAAAAGATTCTGCACTATACACTGTGGAGGAATGGTTGGAAAAATTGACAGCCTATATTTTTTCATGATACTGTAAGCACCCAGAGCTTGACTGTGAAATGGATGGCATATAAATTTAATATAAACAAACAATTATATTTACAACTGCTGTGAAGAATATTGAAAGCCACTTTTTATATCTTTATATATTTTTCTTACTTCACTTAGAGCCTTCTCTGTTATTTTTATCTTTTATTTTCTCTATTCCATCAAGTCTTGGCATTCAAGAAAACGCCATCCTCCTGACACCTTGGAAGAAAGAACTGTGCACCTTGCCAGGTAGAATAAAGAGAGCAGAGATCCCAATTGGAAAAGATGACCCATAGATAATAAGGACTGCACCATAAAGAAAATCTACTGGTGATCAAGGCAGTTCTTATGAAAGGGAGGTTATTCTGTCAAACAATGGCCAGGTCCAGTCAACAAGCAGGCAGTTGTCTTGCAAACCACTTGTAATTTATGCATAGGCAGAGGAAGGTGGGTAGATTGTGCCCTTGAGTCAGTGTTAACTCCTAGTGTCTTTTCTTGGCAAAAGTTTTGGAAATGGTTTGCCATTGTCTTCTTCCAAGAACTGAGACAGGGAATGGCTCAAAGTCACTCAGCTGCCGAAGGCAAGACTAAACTCATGGCATCCGAGTTTATGTTCTGGTACTTTCAATCACAACACTGAATAGGCTCACAATGAACATTACACTAATCCAAGTGTCAGATGACAAAGATTGAAATGACTGATATTACAGCATCTTGTTCCAGGAATGGAGATATCGGGCACACTAGCCTTTGGTAGGCTTTTAGGAGAGAGCAATTCCATCAAGAATGAAGTTGGAATTGGGAAAATTATAAATGAATAACATTGTTTTACTGGGATTTAACCTGATTCAGTTGCCCACCAGAACTTTTCTTTGGTCATCAACTTGATATCAACAGCATCCCCCATTTTGAATTGGAATATGACCCATCTCATATAGGTGCTGAACATTTGACTAACTAGATAGGAGTGGCCAAGGGTTCTTTTTTCATCTCTCTACCTAACAGGACTTATCTCACTGTTGTGGCCCATTGGCAGCAAACGGAGCTGGCAGCAGAGTTGGACAGTGAGGAGGTTGGGGAGGAACATGGGCCAGTCCTGGGGGCTGAGGAAAGCTCAGATGAGGGCTTTGCGTCAGAGGCAAAGAGGGAGCTAGACAGCAGTGAGGCAGATGAACAGCTGGAGCCTGTTCCCATGTGCACATGCGCAGAGATGCCAGAAGACAAGAACAACTAAGAAAGCAGGGTTGACTTGGGAGTAAAATCACAGGTGGAAGGTGATTGGTCCATAGGAAACAAAAGAGGAGCGAATGGGGAGTATTCATTCCTTCATTCGTTTCAGGAGTGGAAAGTTCTGCATGTAACTTTAAGAGACTCTGTTCCAAGTGTTGCCTTGCCCTGCATTTAGAAACTAGTTATCTGGCAGTTCTTCAAGTGAGATAAGGTTCGTGTTGATAAATCTTCCTCTGAAAGACTGTTTGCTAAGCCTTGCTGGCTGTGAATGAAAGGAATTCAGAGTCGTGTAAATAAAAGAGGTTGTGCTGGGACCAAGACTCTTCTTCATGCTTTTTAAGGAAGTCTAAGTCAGAACACTCAAAAAAGTGGTCCAGGAAGCTGAAATAACATGGTGTGTGTGTGTGTAGTATCAAGCAATCATTCATAAGAATGAGTGATGCAGTTTCAGTCACCCATCCCTAGCTCAGAACCCTGACAGCAAGGGAAAGACAGCAAGGGAAAGAAGGTTGGTCTTACCTTAACGTGTCTTTTCAGGGGAAGAGAGGGAGTGGTCACGTGTGGGTATTCTCAAAGCCTGATTGGTCCAAGACTGAGTAAAACTTCTTAAATGCTCCTTCCTGCCTTTCTAGCCCAGTTTCCTCGAAGGCGAACAATGGAATTGCAACAGATACAACCAAACAAACAAAAAACACCCCCGGGAGAACCCCCCCAAGGCCTCCCCTTGGCCCCACTCGAAAAAGGGCGGGTCGTGACCACTCCCTCTCTTCCCCTGAAAAGACATGTTCGGGTAAGACCAACATTCTTTGTCCAGCAGATGGAATCCGGAGGAGGCCTAGTCTGTGCGACTAATCGGTCTTTGGGAGGTAATTGGCAGGAGGCGCTCTCTCAGGTAGCCAGGTCCGATGCCATGTAGGGCTTTAAAAGTAACGACTAGCACCTTGAAGCGTGTCCGGAGACCAATGGGCAGCCAGTGCAGCTCGCGGAGGATAGGTGTAACGTGGGTGTACCTAGGTACACCCACAATCGCTCGCGCGGCTGCGTTCTGGACTAACGGAAGTCTTCGAACACTCTTCAAGGGCAGCCCCATGTAGAGTGTGTTACAGTAATCCAGACTTGAGGTGACGAGGGCATGAGTGACTATCCGAAGGGCCTCCCCGTCCAGGTAGGATCGCAATTGGTGCACCAGGCGAACCTGGGCAAAGGCCCCCCTGGTCACAGCCGACAAGTGATGTTCTAACGTCAGTTGCGGATCCAGGAGGACTCCCAAATTGCGAACCCTCTCTGAGGGGCGTATGATTTCACCCCCCAGGCTAAGGGATGGAATAGCTGGAACATCTTTGGGAGGGAACATCAATAGCCACTCGGGATTGAGTGCAAGCTTGTTCGTTCTCATCCAGACCCTAACAGCCTCCAGGCACTGGCACATCACTTCTACCGCTTCACTGAGTTGGCACGGGGCAGACAGATACAGTTGCGTGTCGTCCGCATATTGGTGGTATTTAATCCCGTGCCGTCGTATGATCTCACCCAGGGGCTTCATGTAGATGTTAAAAAGGAGGGGGGACAGGACCAAACCCTGCGGCACCCCATAATTGAGGGGCCTTGGGGTCGACCTCTGCCCTCTGACCAACACCGACTGCGACCTGTCCGAGAGGTAGGAGGACAACCACTGAAGAACGGTGCCTTCCACTCCCACCTCCCGTAACCGTCGCAGAAGGATACCATGGTCGATGGTATCGAAGGCCGCTGAGAGGTCAAGGAGCACTAGGATAGAGGAGTGACCCCTATCCCTGGCTCGCCAGAAATCATTGATCAGTGCGACCAAAGCAGTTTCCGTGCTGTAACCAGGCCTGAAGCCGGACTGAAAGGAATCCAGATAATCGGTTTCATCCAAGGACCGCCGGAGTTGAAAGGCCATCACTTTCTCAACAACCTTCCCTACAAAGGGGAGGTTGGAGACTGGACAATAGTTACTTAAAATGGCTGGGTCCAGAGAAGGCTTCTTCAGGAGGGGTCTCACCACCGCATCCTTTAGAAGGAGCGGGAAAGATCCCTCCCGGAGAGAGGTGTTAACTATCCTCTGGATCCAGCCATGTGTCACTTCTCTGCTGGCCTGACGCAACCAACGGCCAATGGTAGCCGAGGACACCCTGGCCCCCAATGTCCTAGGTTGGAAAGACAAAGCCCTGACCTGCGGACCCCCGCCATCTGACAGAGATAAATCTGCAAGGCACGATGCATGTCAAGGTGGTGCCAGAGCCTCTCCCTATCGCTACAGGGCACTGGACAGAAATCGGGCAGGATGATTTCCTGAGCTCTATGGAAGGGAGTGTTTACTTTCGGAAGAAAGGTAGGATCAGGCTGAAGGACCACCCTATCCTGATGAAAATGGCAAAGCTCCTCCTTGGAAGAAAGGGCGCCCAGCTCCGAAATACGCCTGGCCGAAGTGATGGCCACCAGAAAGGAAACCTTAAGGGACAAGAATCGCAAGTGAACAGACCGGAGTGGTTCGAAAGGAGACCCCGTCAACACCCTGAGAACTAGGGGCAAATCCCATGTAGGGAACCCTGTGTATGGAAGGAGGCCGGAGATTAGCCGCCCCTTTGAAAAAACGCTTGATCAAGGGAACGTGGGAAAGGGAAGAAGACCCCCCCCCCCCAGATTGAAGACAGAGCCGCCACCTGACGGTGCAGAGTGTTGTGAGACAAATCCCCGTCCAGGCCACTCTGCAGAAAGTCCAGGACGTTGGGGATAGTGTCCCTGGCAGGATCAATGCCAAGAGGGGAACACCACCGAACGAAAGCACACCATGTGGAGTTGTAAATTCGGGTCGTTGAAGGGCGCCTAGATGCCTCAATGGTACGAATAACCCCGGAAGACAAGTTCGCCCCCCTCATAAGCCGCCGTTCAAGAGCAAGGCGGTCAGATGGAGCCACGGGGGATCTGGGTGAACCAGGACCCCCTGGCGCAAGACCACCTCTTCCTGTGGAATCCTCCACGGGGGGGCCGCTGACAGTTGGACTAAGTCCGCGAACCAGGGTCTCCTGGGCCAATAGGGGCTACCACGATGACCAGAGCCTTCTCTACTACCACCTTCCTGAGGGTCCCTGGAATGAGGAGAATGGGAGGGAAGGCATAGAGCAGACCCTGTGGCCACCCGCTCCGGAGGGTGTCCGTGCCCTCTGCCGCCCGGGATCGAAAACGGGTGAGGAATTGAGGCAACTGCGCGTTCGCTGGGGTGGCAAAGAACAATAGCAATAGCAGTAGACTTATATACCGCTTCATAGGGCTTTCAGCCCTCTCTAAGCGGTTTACAGAGAGTCAGCATATTGCCCCCAACAATCTGGGTCCTCATTTTACCCACCTCGGAAGGATGGAAGGCTGAGTCAACCCTGAGCCGGTGAGATTTGAACCGCTGAACTGCTGATCTAGCAGTAGCCTGCAGTGCTGCATTTAACCACTGCACCACCTCGGTCCACTCGTGGGGTGCCAAACCGCTGACATAGCTCCTAGGACGGGTGAAGCTGCCACTCGCCGTTGTCCAGAGTCGCCCGACTCAGCCAGTCCGCCTGGTGGTTGGACAGGCCGGAGATGTGTTCCAACACCAAAGACGACAGGTGCCTCTCCAGGCACTGAGACGCAGGGCCTCTAGCCAGAGAGCCCGAGAGTGAGTCCCCCCATACGATTTATGTGGGCCTTGGCAGCCACATTGTCCATCAGGAGAAGCACATGGCGGCCCTCCACCAAGGTCCGGAAGTGCAGCAGGGCCAAGCGAGCAGCCTTCAGTTCCAACCAATTTATATTGTGTCGGAGATCTGAAGCCGTCCACATGCCCTGTGCCAAGCGGGAGCCCATCAGAGCTCCCCAACCGAACAGACTCACATCTGTGGTCACAGTCACCCTGTCTGGTTCTCAGAAGCAGCAACCCCATCGAATGGCCAGGGAGAGCCACCACCTGAGAGAAACCTTGACCCCCGCCGGAAGTCGGAGGAGCCGAAGAAAATTGCTCATCCTTCCCCTTTGGAACGGGATGAGTTCCCACTGAAGGGGATGGAGATGGAGCCTGGCCCACAGAACTATCCCTATACAAGAGACCATCTTGCCCAACAACTGTGACGAGAAGACCGAAACTGACCGACTTTTGTGCACCCTTCTTGCTAACAGCCGCAGACTCGCCTGATGGTCTGGAGACAGCCGAACCACCCCCGACATGGAGTCTATGACCATCCCCAGGTGAAGAATGAGCGTGGACGGAGACAGATGGCTCTTTGGAAAATTCACAAAGAAGCCCAGGGCCTGAAGACTCTGAATTGTAAGCTGAAGGTCCACTACCACTCAGGGGAGGGACCCCGCCTGAATTAAGACATCGTCTAGGTAGCATTGGAGCCTTATCGGGATGGAGCAGAGATGAGCCGCCAGTGCTGCCAGCACCTTCGTAAACGTACGCGGGGCGGAGGCCAACCCAAAGGGAAGAGCCCGTTACTGGTAATGGTGCTCCCCGTGGGAAAATCTCAAAAACCTGCAATGAACTGGGAGAATTGAAATATGAAGGTAGGCCTCTGTCAGGTCTATCGATGCCAAGAAATCCCCCTTCCGGATGCCCTGCAGGATAGACTTCAGGGAGGACATCTTGAAGCGTCTGTAAACCAAGAACCGGTTCAGACGCTTGTGGTCCAGAATTGCCCTCCAACTCCCTGAACTCTTTGGGACCACAAACAGGTTGGAGTAGTGGCCAAGCCCCTTTTCTCCTCGGGGAACTACCTCCACCGCCTGAATGTCGAGAAGGTGTTCTATGGCCTGATCCATAAGGCGGCGGCGCTCCAGGCTCCGAGACGGAGGGAATTAACCGGAAGAGATTCGGGGGGGGGGGGGAGAGAGAAATTCTAACTTGAGACCGTGACGAACCGTGGACCTGACCCAGGCGTCTGACATGATTTCGTCCCACCGATCTGCATAGAGAAGCAGACGGCCGCCTATGGGACGACTCGGGTTCAAGTCACTTCCCTCTGCAGTAAGGGCGACCGCCTCCACCTCGAAAGGGCCGTCGTGATTGGTGATGGAACCTGCCCCTGTCCTGGTAGGACGACCTGGAATACTGCCTGTCAGACCTGAAAGAGGAGAAACGTTGGTGATGGTCATAGTCAGGAGCCCTATAAGATTGTCTGCGATAAGGATGAGACCGAGTCTCAGGTTTTTCGCGTTGGATGGAAGGACCTTTTTCTTGTCCTTATTTTCAACAAGAATAGGATCGAGAGCCTCCCCAAAGAGATTGGGACCTTTCAAAGTGGCAGCCGCTAGATTCCACTTGGCCTTGTTATCCATCTGCCAATTTCTAAGCCATAAGAGACGGTGGGGTAACCGAGGTGGCCAACGCACTGGACACAAACTTGACTGTATCCAGGGTCGCATCCGCCGAGAATTGAGAGGCCGCAATGATTTTAGTCAGATCCTGATGGAGCCGCTCATCCTGGATCGGGATGCGATCCTGGAGCTGGTGCAGCCACATGACGGTAGTATGGTTGAAATAAGAGGCCGCCGCTGCTGACTTTATAGCCCATGCTGTGGCATTGAAATTTTTCCTCAAAGTAAGCTCAGTGCACTTATCCTCGGGTTTTAACTTATCCGCCGCGTCCCCAGATACCACCGGGGACGAAGAAACCAAGGTAGCAATGGGAGTGTCAATAACGGGCAACTGGATAGCCTGGGCAAAGGTCTGCTCCACATTGTAGAAGCGACGGTCATTGCTTCTTGGATTACAAAAATTGGAGGGGCGGGCCCACTGGTTGGTCAGGACCTCCATAAACAAGGGGGGAGCAAGAATCTCCTCCTTGTTCATAGCCGTGTTGGAAAACATGGCCATGTCTGGGTCCCTGGACGGAGGAACAGTAGGATCCCCCATCCCAATCTTAGAATCCTTGTGCAGGAGTCTTGAACATGGCCGGGGCAAACAGGCCCGAGGAAGATGGAGGATCGGGAGGGGGCGCATCCTCGTCCTCTGAAAAACCCATATCATGAGGATTCTCCTCCCCCATGACTGAGGTCTCGCTAACCATGGACGGGGAGGAAGCCCTATACTGGTGTCGGCCCAGCCCCCCTTGCAACCTAGAAGAATGGGAATTCCTGTTCCTCTGGGCAATGCCCCGCAAAATGGCTGCAGAAATAAGCCGTTTAATACCTTCAGGAAGGTGTTCCAGATCCTCCATGTCCCCATAAGAAGTGCCAGACCCCTGAGGCGCCAACCTGCGCGAAGGACGAGGCACCCTAGACGTCCCCTCCAAGGGATCTGCATACCTGTCCCCTGCCAGACTCGGGGCAACTGCAGGGGAAGAGGAAGGAGACCTCCTTCGCCCGGAATAACTGCGGCATCTGGCCCGGGAGCCCGAGGAAGAAGAGGGGCTGAAACCCCGAGTCGAAGAATGCCCAGAATGGGACCTGCTAGCTGAGACAGGCCTATCAGACTTGACCTGTCTCCCAGCCCTGGCGAAAGTCTCCTCAAGCACCTTGTGCCACCTGGCCTCCTCCCTCGTGGAGGCCCTAGAGGGGCGCTGGGTAGCCAAGGGCCTTACGAGGGGCTCCACAGGTCTGGGTCCCTGCCCCACTCCTCCCCCCAATGGGCCTTCTGCCTGGCCCTGGGGAATGACAATCCCTCCTCCATACTCCCCACTTACGTGACCTGGAAGGCGTGGAGGGATAGCGGGCCTCTGTAGGCCCCACCAGAGCCTGGGCCCTCAACGACGAGCAGGAGGGCTAGGCCGATCACCCCCGGCCTGGGCCTCGCAAAAGAACGTGCAGGCATGTAAGGCCTTGCGCACATGGTGGCAGCCAAAATGGCCGCCGAAGCTCCCCAACGGCTGGTGCGGCTAAAACAGGGGCCTAAATCATCAGCAACAGGCGCACCCGACTCTCCAGGGGTGTACTTCACAATCCGGAGGGGGGGGGGGGCAGCACAAGGCTCAACCCCCCCCAAAGCTGAGACTGCGCTGGCCTCTCAGGCGGAGCACGCGGAAGCCACCCGAATGCAAGTGGCAGCTCCGCAAACCTCGTGGGCGCCTCGTGACACTATCAGAGCCTCCTGCCGGCCTCACCGATGAAACCAGGCTCCCTGTGACAGCTGCGCTGGAGCACTGCACCCCCGCAGCCCCCGGGGATAGGCCTGAGGCTCCGGGCCTGCGGATGGGAGGTTCAGAATGCCCCACAGGGCCCTCCCCACCGCCGGAGGCAGAAAAGACTGACCCCTGGGCCGCAGCTACAAATGGAATTTCAAGTAAATTTAAGTCAATTTAAAATGTCCAATTAAACTGAATATAGTAAGCCAATTGAATCAAATAGGAAAAATATCACTAACTCTCTACTCACAAACTCAAGCAGTGCTTGGATCAAGAGACTGAGAGGAAACTGGGCTAGAAAGGCAGGAAGGAGCATTTGTTTTACTCTCAGTCTTGGACCAATCAGGCTTTGAGAATACCCACACATGACCATTCCCTCTCTTCCACTGGAAAACCAGACAGTCTACTTCTTCCAGGATCCTTTGTTGGTAAGTCACCAACACTTCCAAAGTAAGATTGTACTTCGTAATGAGGAACTGAATCTTTAGAAGAGACACATCAACTGTCCTTCAGGACAACAACCCAGAAATGTTTCACCATTCCTTTTTTCTATGATTTTTCCCCCTTCCCTGTCAACCTACAGCTCTGATATTTCCTGGTCTATGATTCAAACATTCTGAATTACTGTATTTCATTAAGACGTTTACTACTGATATGTTAATTCTGGAATTCAACAATTTTTTTCCCCAAAACATTTCAAATTCTTGTGTCTTTGGATGCCCAGAGGCCATTTTTCTAAAAAATGTCTGAAGGAAAAACAGCTGGGCTAACTCCAATTAATTCCCAAGATTGAACAGACATAGAAAACTAAGATAGCAAATACAGGTAGCTCTCGCTTACTGACTGCCTCATTAGCAGCGGTTCAAACTTATGATGTGACCAATCCTCAGATTTATGACATTTATGTTGCAGTGTCCTTTGATTGTCACAATTGGCTTCTGACAAACAAAATTAATGGAGAACACAAAAAATAAAATTGCAAGTGATAGTCAGGTGATGTTTTGCTTAAATAATTTTGGTGACTCAATGATAGAATAGAAAGTGGTGTCGTAAGCCCATTGTGGTCATATGTACCAATATGTCTTTATGCATTTGGAGGGGGAGTAGTAACTGTTACATACCGGAACGAGAAACTTCTTGACTTCTTCCATAGCATGGGCCATAAGAGCATAAGCCTCACAAGGAGGGCCAAAGACCTCAATGAAAACATGCAGATCCATGTTTAAGTGAGCATACTTTGGATCACCTCCTTTGCGCAATTCTTCTTCCTGAAGACAAAAATAAATTATAATTTATTTAATTATACTCCTTTCCTAGACGCCTTTCTTAATGTTTATCCATCAAGCACAAGATAAAGACTTATGCTACTCTGAAGAATTAGGACTGTACTATCTCTTAAAATTAAAGTGACAGAATTTGGCCATCGTTATTTTCTCATTGCAAGGCTACTAGAGGTCAAAAGAGATCCTTGAAGGTTAAATGCAGTACAGCTAGAAAGATGATAATCTTTGAATCTTTTCAGTTCTTCTCATTTCTGTAATACTGATATGCCTGGTGGCCTCACTCTTGATAATTACAAACTGGCAGCCAGAACAGAGAATTTATTGAGACAGGAATCCTAATTAATTTGGATGCCTTCTGCAAGGATAAGATCCTACTTCAGACTGATACTAATTATGTATTTTGGGGGTAGGGGAGGTAGGTGGCATTGAGGGGGTGAGGTTAATCCTTCCATATTCCTAGTGGCCACTTCATGTGTTTCATGTCCATTGGTAGTAAAAGCCTGAATAGGATTATTGCCCAGATCACTTGTGGTATTGTAAAATATTGGGGCTGCCTGAGGATTTGGAGGCAACCATCTTGAAATTATAACCCATTTTCTTAATTTCTGTGGAAACAAAAATTCAGAAACTATTTATCCAAACAAGCATTTTATAATCCGCTAATCCATTTGTAGACCCTGCAACATGCAATGTGCAGACAGAAAAATATTTTAATGAGGTATGAATCCAGGAAAGCCATTGAGGAATGAACATCAGTTCAGAGCTTAGTCACAGTACAAAGTTGCGGCTGAGAGTAGAACTTTCTCAAGACGATTCACTTAACTTCAGGAAGTACCTTTAGTTTTCAGCTATTGTGTCAATCTGCAGGTAACAAAAGGGGACAGATAGTAAATGCTGCAGTAGATGCTCCAAATTTTGTCCAGGGAGTCCTACCTTTGCCTTGTCTCTCATTGATCCCTTCCCTAGGACAGAAATCTTTGCTCCAGTTTCCTCCTGTAATCGCTTGATGGTGTTGCCTTGGGGGCCCAGTATCTTCCCAACAAAATTGAACTGAAAGAAAAGATAACTTTCCTCAGTTGACATGACAGTGGGCAGCAGAACGTTCTTATTTAAGTAGCAACTGTGCTGACTTCAGTATTCCAACCAAAAAGGAAAACAAACATTCTGAATTTTGGTATGGACTGCAAAGCAACAAGACAATTCTGCAGAGTAACTTCATTATTACATTATAGTTCTGCTTCAATTCTGAGCACATCATTCAGCAATAGCACTTGTATACCGCTTCATAGTGCTTTATATCCCTCTCTAAGGGGTTTACAGACTCAGCATAATGCCCCCAACAATCTGGGTCCTCATTTTACTGACCTTGGAAGGATGGAAGGCTGAGTCAACCTTGACCCAGTGAGAATCAAACTCTTGGCAGCTGGCAGCCGGTAGTCAACAAAAGTAGCCTGCAGTACTGCATTCTAACCAATGTGCCACAGCGGTTCTTTACTTATTAAATTACCTTCCAAATTACCATCTGCTGCATTATTTATTTTCCCTACCAAACCTATATTAAGATGTAAAAGAATAGAACCAAACTCAGGTTCAGGTCACAATTAGATGATCAGTAACGGTAGCATTTGCTTGTGAGTTACATATTGAAAAATTACATGCCTCGTATCTTTCATACCATCTTCATCACTTTTTCCTGGTTACCCATATTTTCTTCCATCTCCATTATTTTGGTGCCCATTTGCTTTTTTCCCTTCTAGCCTATGCGTATTTTGGATTGCCATTCTCTCTTCTTTTCATCCTTTCAGACACTTGCCCTTACTGGATTTTACCAGTCATATATTCAGGTCACTGCAGGAATGGATGCTGATCCCAGCCTCCTTCCCTAATCCTCTGCCCACTTTTTTTTCTACCTTTGAAATTTAATTTCTGAGGCTTCACTTTCCCTTTACAATTGTGGCAAATATAGATTGACAGTCCAACATATCTGAGAAATATCTGGTTCCCAAGAGTTTTATGCTAATAAAACTGTTACAGTTTTGTAATTTGAAAGTGAGTCTAAAGTGAAGGTAATCCTTTTCCAGATGTTAAAGGTATCTCACCTTAGGATACTGCTTGACCGGTATAAGAACTCGTTCCTTCAATTTCATGTTTTTATGAGAAAACAAGTCCAGGTAGGTCTCTTCTTCATCCTTCTTTGATTCACCTTTTTGAATTTTGTCGATTTCTAAAAAAAGACAAACCAGTTGTCAGTTGACTTCTATTATCTAAATGAAATGCATGATTTACAAAAAAAATGTTATTTATATGCATTAGCTGCATTATATATTTTATATGCTTCCCAAGACAATTCCTCTTCATTCAATATGGCTCAGATGAGCCAAAAGGTTAGTTAGACAACCATGGCTTAAAGGATACATCATTTCTCAAAATAAGTGTTATCTGGCATTAGGTAATACATTTTTACCAGAGAAATTCCATCCAACAAAGAAACTTAGTAAATCCTTCTTAATTTCACTTGATACCCCTAATGCAATTATGAAAAAATACATAATTCATATTAAGGATGAGTGAAGTACATATATTCTCAGCAGTGCCATCCAAGATAGGAAGGTCACCTTGGCTGCCCAACTAAAGCAAAGGGATGCCTAGGCAGCATAAAGAAAGATGCTAAAGTGCGATTAACTTTTTGGTGACAATAGCATTTCATTACACTTAAAAAATATAATGATACACCAATTCTTCCATTTATCAAAAAAGGACACAGGCAGACAAGATGAAATGGCTGATGATACTGAGCCAGATGATGGCCCCCTCAGGTGGGAAGGCATTCAACACACGATTGAGGAAGATCGCAGGAACTTTTGGAATATTAATGGCGTTATAAGATGTGGCTAGATTAAAGTCCTTGGAACAACTACTTACCGAGGATGCCATGAAGAAAAGAAAATCTGAAGATGTAAAGATAGAATTAAAGCAGGACATGCAATGGAAGGAGCAACATGAGAAAGCTGATCATAGTAAATGTGACTCAACTATACATAAATAACTTGTCAACGTTATTTATCAAAATCAAAGAGAACTGGAAGTAGATATTTTCAGCCAGTATGAACCTACTGGTTACCACTCAGGACATGAAAAACAAAAAAGGAATTGTTTTTATAATAAGGAAACATATAGCAAACACTAATGGGCACAAAGTAACCAAAATATCAACTAGACTTTGTAGACAACATTTTAATGTGATGGGCATCCAAACTTATCCAACCACCAATGTAGAAAAAAAGACCAATCTGAAATAGGCAGGACTTGCAAGCAAGATATGCTGTTTTGGCTGGAGACAGAAATGATTGCTACTATGTAGGCTGCTAAGAGTCACCAATGATTTGCTAACACATAAACTAGTACCAGAACATGGTTAGATCAGTAATCAGTAATCATTACCAAGTGAAAGGCTATAAGAATTGATGGAATATCTACAGAAATATAACGTAGCAAAAAACAGAAGGAGGCATAATAAATGTTCTAACTAAAATATGCTGGAAAAACTAGAGAATGACAGTGGACAATTATACCAATTTCAAAGAAAGGAGATTTAACAGAGTGCAAATGACCACATAATACAGTAGTCTTAATTTTGCCTGCTAGCAGTAATGCTCAAGATCTTCCAAAGCACATTAAAGCCCTGCATGGAAAGATAAATCATCAGTATTAAAGCTGGGTTTACCATAGAAACAGCCAAGGAATAAGAGACCAGAGAGCTAATTTGGTTTAATGGTTAAGGCACCAGGCTAAAAGCCAGGAGACCATGAGTTCTAGTCCTGACTTAAGCATGAAAACCACTGGGTGAGAACCCTCATGGGGTTGTTATGGGGGAAATAGGAGGAGGGAAGACTTTTATATAAGTTTACCATATTGAATTGAGCAGGAAATGAATGAATGAATGAATTGATTGATTGATTGATTGATTGTTGATGCCTGTTGGATGATGGAAATTTTATTTAACAAATATTCCATATGAATATTCACACACCATGATGTACTTTTAGCTAAAAAAATCAAAACTGTGTTATCAGTGGTTTGAATCAACAATTTGTAAATTGTTAATTTAAGAGATGTTGAGGACATGAAGTATTGGTTGAAGAAAACACCCAAATAAGGAAAATATTGCACTGACATGTTTTGCCAAGAACAAAAAAATTCGAATCCAATCTTTAATGTATTACTAAAAACACGTTTAAAATCAATATTTTTTTCAAAAAAGGTACAATATTCTGTTTGTTGTTTGAAAGAATAAAACATTCACTGCTATATTTCAAGTCCTATTCACTCACTCTAGAATATATATGGCTGTCATGCAAAGCATTCACATAGCCAGTAGAAAAGACTAGAAACTTCTAGACACCAGTGCTAATGAAAGAAATAAAAACTATTTGCTAGATTGAGCAAATCCTAACAGCCAACTGTGAATCATTTCAAAGAAATATAATGGGATTACATGCATACAAAAAAAGTGTATTCACTTAGCATTAGTGTGAAACAAAGTGGCTTTGTGTGCACATAAACATGGAGACAGTTAGAATCAGCTTCCAAAGTAGCTCTGAGTGTTGCAAATAATGAAAAAGCCTTAAATGATTAGCACTCCAAGCACCTGTTTTGAAAGCTTTGCACAGATCTTTAGTAAATATATTTGAGATCGCATGGGAGCGTTGGTAAGTTTTTTAATTTGGATTTTGTTTTGCAATAATACTTTTTTATTTATGTTACTGTGCTTTCAAAGCTTGCTAAAGTTTGGCTCATAAAACCCCTTGATTCAATAGATTTATAAATAGTTTAAATTTTATAGTAAACCTGACCCTTTGACATGAGACAGCTTATGAAAATATTTGTATTGATTTTTGCTGTTATTTGGTATGATGGCAAAGCTCCTTAGAGAACTTGAAGTCCAGAGTTTGTGAGGGAAGCTGTCAATTTATCTATCATTGTAATTATATTCAGGGAAAATAAAATTGGAGATAAGCCTGGATCTACATTTATTGATTTATATGCTGAAGTACTGTATATATCTTCCAACACCTACCCATCATTCAAAGTGGCTTAAACCACATCACAATAAAGCAACAATGCTTAGGGAAAAAAGCATATGAGAGGAAAAATGTTGAGCAGATAAAAATTATATACAAGCAAAATTTATCCAGCTAGGCAGAAGGTCTGACAGAATAGTTTTCACCAGTTAGGCATCAGAGAACCTCCGAATCTGCCTGTGGTAATAAAAACATCCTTTCTCATAGTCCATTATCCATTCCCCAGGAAGATTATACATAAAAGCTATTCAACCAGCAGATTTTGAGTAGTTGTCCCACTGATATGCAAGACACAAACTAAATCAGAATTATCTACAGATAAGTAATCTGAAAAAACAATCTATGAACTGGGAGACTGGAATCTAAAGGAAATTAAGGAGGAAAAATAGAGGGGAAGGGTACATTGTATAGATCAGAGGTCCCCAAAGACTTGTGGATTTCAGCTTCCAGAATTCTCTGGGAATAGCTGGCTGGAGAATTCTGGGAGTTGAAGTCCACAAGTCTTAAAGTTGCAAAGTTTGGGAACCTCTGGTATAGATAACAAGAATTTTGATTGGATCAAAACCTCATAGCTCGTATATTAAATTCTAATGCATATTTGAATGAGCCATATCCTTACTAATGTATTAAGAATTTATAAGAATTCAATTTTAATTTGCTTAACTATATATAATACACAACATGTACTACAGCATGTTGAGTTTTAAAGCCCTATTTTTCAACCAAATGCTTCATTTTGGCTCCTTTGCACAGCTTTATCTTTTTCTGGAATTTCTGGGATTCAAAAAAGGTGAAGAGGAGGAATTCCTTTAAGTGCTAAATGCTTTAAACGAACTTTGTTAGCCTAAGCAAACAAAACAAGGGATTTTTTTTTTTTTTGCTTCTAATCACTGTAATAATAAAAATGTTGTTCACATTTTTGCATTCTGATGCCTAAAAGAAAAGCAACTTTTACCAAAGTCAACAAGAGAGCTCAAGGTCAAAGACGGGTTCCTCTGAGGGATAAATGAAATGAAATAAATAAAAAGCATCAAGTAAATAAAAAATAAGCCCTTATTTACAATTTTTCAGAAATAAGCAAGGCTACCATTTTTTCCTACAAATTTCACATCTCAACTCAGCTAGAAAAGGGAAAACCTTCTGTGTTCAACCATCAGCAATTCTTTAATATAGCCTCTGTTGATGTAATAGGGCTATTTTTAACCCTAAATGCTATGGAGGGGGAGCCTGGTAAATATGCCCGCAACAGAAAACCCGTCTCTACACTGTCCCAGTTTCCCCATGAAAAAAAAAATCACATAGCAATTAATCTTTTAAAAACCCTTCAATAGTATTAGCAGAAGTTGCTTTAAATATTAGTTGCTATACAGCAGCTGCCCCCAAACTTTTGCACACCGGGAACTGGTTCCAGGGAGAAAGATTTTTCCCCCAGAGAAGGTGTGGTGTTAGAGAAGAACAGAAGAGAACAGAGCTAGAAGGGACCTTCGAATCCAGCCCCCTGCTCAAGCAGGAGAACTTATATCATTTCAGACAAATGACTGTCTAGTCCAGGGATGGCGAACCTATTTGGCACAAAGCCAGAAACCCAACGACCAGCTAGCCGTTGTGCATGTGCACCTCGGAAACCCGATGACCAGCTTGTCGGCATGCATGTGCCCCTTGGAAACTCAACAACCAGTTGGCCGGTGCACGTGTGCACGTCAGAAAGCTGGGGGCTTCAGAAAGCTGAGCTGAGGCAACGGTACGTGCACACAGAGAGGGCTCTGTGTGCCCCCTCTGATATGCATGCCATAGGTTCGCCATCACAGGTCTAGTCTCTTCCCGAAAACTTCCAGTGATGGAGTGCCCATGATTTCTGAAGGCAAAATTTTGTATGCTGCCTGCATCCCACGGATGGGGTTTTTGCTTGTCCCTGGTGTACAGGAACTGGTAGTGGGAACTATTTATCAAAGAGAAAAGTACTGTACAATTAATGTATGAAAGAAGAAAGAAAGAGAAGCATCCATTTCCTGACATACATGTTTACCAATTCAGCCCAGTGGCTGGGTAAGCTGCCCTCTCTTGATGTGGATCTTACATACAGGGATACATTTGGGCAGAAAACATTCAAAGAGAGGGCAAAGTCCAAAAACAGGGTCACAAGGAAATAAAGAGTTGAAAAGCCTGTTTGATATTGCCAAATAAACAGGATAAAACAAGGTAAAACTATACTCAGCCAGCAAGGCTCTCTATTATTGGTGGAAATGGAATTTAACTGGCAGAATTTAACTTTCCACTTTAAGGCTTGTTGCCTTTGAAACATTTATTCCTTTGAGGAATAAACGACTTTGCCCTTACAAGTATTGCTTTCCCTAAGCATCAAAAGTTGGTGTTTTTACATAAAGAAGGCTTTCTGAAAAGTAAGCACTCATTTCCAATTCTTCAGAAAGGAATAAATGTGTCAAAAGCAACAAGCCTTAAAGCGGACATGAAACTTAGAGATGGGAATTATTCTGACATTGTTATATTCTGCAGTCTAGCAACCCAGAAGACAACAGGGAACAACAAGCAACTGATAGAAAAGGGATAATTGTCCAGAAGTTAATTGTAGAAATCAATAATTTAGGATAAGTTCTTCAATTGTTTTCTATCTATGTTTCAGCAAATGGAATTTAGTGCTGTGAAGTAATTGACTTCCTCCCTAAACCCTGTATTAAAAGAATATGTAAAACGCTTCTCATCGGTAAGAACATACTGTAAACTGAAAATAAATAAATAGCATGCCATCCAGCAAAATTAAACTACAGATCTTTCAACTTGTTTGGAAAAGGAAATAAATTTCATTTCCATGTAGTTTTCTTGGTTCTCAGAGCAAGAACACTTCTACCTTGAGAGAAGAAAAGCAAAGCAAGTAACACATGCTGGTTCTTTGTTCTGACTACAGCGCTAATTTCCAGCCAGTTAGACTCACTTGATGTAAGAAGATCCTGAAAGCACAACAGCTGCACTGTTGCGATTAGATCCTATTAAAATGGGGAAGGGGGTGCTAGTGAGACAAAGACTGCCATTTCCACTCTGGTTGGTTCCAGAAGCATGAAACAAGGATTGATGCAGATATGCATACCAATGGCAAAGACAGACTACAAAGCTGTCTGTCTCTGCAGGAGAAGAGGGTATGCTGAAAAATCTCCTTTGAAATTATGTTCTCTAAAACATAAAGGAATTCTTAGTTTTGTCTTTTTAAATCAATGTTTTACAAATAATTAGCATCAGCTTTTCTGTACCAATGGTTAGAGTTACTATTATAATTCTTCAGAACAGATCCACTGCTATTACAGTGTGTTGGGGAAAAAAACAGGTAAAAACATCTTTCCATGGCAGTGCTCCAAAAGAAATTCCATGCTGGAAAATCACAAAGGAAATGCAGGAGAGAAAGACTCTATGGCCTAGATCCCATTTCCAACTGAAAGAGAGGGAATCAGCATGGAAATATTGTAACAAATCAAACTAAGACCTTAATATTCTTCAAAAGGAGTCGTAGCCTTCTTCTAAGGAAAGAAAGGCAGTTAAAAATAGCCTATTCACAATATAGTCAAAGGAACAAAAGACATTCTTCATCTACATCAACTCATTAGCTGTATTTACAAAACCACCTAAGTAAATCTGCAGTACAATCCTACTTAGGTGGGAAGGTTTTAGCAAAGCAGTTTGGAAGAGATTAAAGTCAGTATCTGGTAATGGAAGCAGTTGTAAAGATTTTCTGGAAAAATAGCTGGATTAACCTATTACCACAAACAGAGTTTTGGATGCACCATAAGGTTACAGTGCTGAATATTTTTTGTTTTTTGAGTGCAGAAAAATACTCATTAAAATCTTCTGTGATCACTATAGGTATAGAAGTGCTGAAATTGTCATTATACATAATTTGATACTTTTTGATACCAGACTTTTGCTAAATCCGTTTGTGAACTACTCCACAAAAACTTACATTGTAACACACAAACAGAGGTTTGTTCAAGTATACTTTATTACATTTGAAGGCTGGAAGCCCAAACATTTGATGACCAAAACATGCAGCCTAAATTTTAGTATGCAAACTTGAGTCACAATACTTCCAAACTTATGTTCATTGAATACAGTGTTGTAAATAATCAGCAAATGGATTTTAATCAGAACTTTATTATTTAAAACACTCATTTTCATAAGAATCTCAGGCATCAAGCACAGAGAAAAAAATAAGCAACCCAGAATTAACTTAATCTAAGTTGTTGATTGCTGTTCCTAACTACAAAAGAATCTTTGATGTTAAAACCACATTGACAGGTATTTAATATTTTCACATGGTATGTATGTGTGAAAAAGAACTACTTTTCCTACCCATAGGAAAATAATTCATGTATATAAACAAACAGATAAAATATCTGCTTAGCATGTCACAACTATAGCTACACCACTATCTGTATTGGCACTGGTGCTTTAAGAAAGCAATATTGTCAAAAGAGGTACAAAATGCCTTGCATGATCTGTCATACTTTCAAGCCAGCCCAAGGCTAAATCTTTCTGAAAAGGGAAAGGGCCAGGCGGAGGATTCAGTTTTATTAACTGAGATCTGCCCTCTTAAATCACTTTCAGATAGCCTGACCAGAAAGGGAATGGAGGAGAGAGTCCTGCTCTCCATACCACGCCTGTCCCCAACCCCTTGACGATGACGACTCTGGAATCCTCCTTCCAACCATGGAGCTAAAAGGTCCAAAGAAATTACATGCTGGGAAAGCACAAAGGAAATGCGGGGAGAGGAAGACCCTATGGCCTGGGGATCCCGTTTCCAAATGAAAGAGAGGCCACCCACATGGAAATATTGTAACAGATCAACTCTAACATCTTCATATTCTCCGAAAGGAGTCATCCCCTTCTTTTAAGGATTTACAAACCTGGCAACTTTAAGATTGGTAGACTTCAACTCCCAGAATTCTCCAGCAAGCATAGCTGAGCTGGAGAATTCTGGGAGTTGAAGTCCATCAGTCTTAACAGTTGCCAAGTTTGGTAACCTTGGCCTTAGAAGGTGGTGATGGCTCCTTTAGGAGAATATGAAGATCTTTATTAAAGTTGCCAAGTTTGAAGACCTCTGCTCTAAGGGAAGAAAGGCAGTTGAAAAAATTGCCCATTCACAATATAGTCAAAGAAACTTTTTTTCTCCACAACCTGGACGATGGAGAAAAATCTCCAGATTTCCCCCCCTCCAAAGGGGGGAAGATCACATCAGATCAGATTAACAATAGTGGGAAGGGACCTTGTAAGGTCATCTAGTCCAATCCCCACCCCCCTCAAGCAGGAGACATAGAACGTGAAACAATAGTTGGAAGGGATATTTGAAGGTCATCTAGTCCAACCCCCCCAACAGGAGACATAGAACCTAAAACAATAGCTGGAAGGGACCTCTGAAGGTCATCTAGTCCAACCCCCTGGTCAGGCAGGAGACCCTACCCCATTATTTCTGGCCAATGGCAGTCCAATCTCTTCTTGACGGCCTCAAAGGGATGAAGCCGGGGCCCGCCCACCCCCGAGGCATCTCCGCCCGAGGGAGAGAAGCCTGGCGCCGCTTTTACCTGCTTGCAGCAGCTGCATGGCGTGGGTGAAGGAGGGGTCCAGGCTGTCCTTCTCGGCCATCAGCTCGGGCAAGTACTTGTTCTCGGGCTCCGCCTTGGCCGCGGAGACGGCGCCGGGCATCAGCGGGGTGGGAGCCGCGCTGGGCGCCGGCGGGGCCGAGCTGGTGGCCGAAGGCGGCAAGAGCGGCGGCGGCTGAGGCCCGCGCGCTCCCCCGCCGCCGCCTCGGGCCGGCCGCCTCGGGGAAGCCGCCGCCTGAGGCGACTGGAGCCGGGCCACCCCGGCGGGGCCCGGCGGCCGGCCCAGGCGAGCCGCGGCGGCGGCGAGGTCCTCGCGGCGCTGCATCCGCGGCCGAAGGAGCGGCAAAGGCGCGCGAGGGAACAGGGTTGCCACGCCGACGGAGCTCCGGGGCCACCGGGGCGGGAAGCGGAAAGAGGAGGGGGACGCGGCTCCCGTGCTTAAGCTTCCGGCCTTTCTCTCCGCCGCGCGCCAACTACGGCCGCCGCCAACCGCTCCTCGAGTCAACGCCCGATTGCGCTTGCGCAGGACTCGCCGAGGCACCCTCCGCGCAGGCGCACCCGAGGGCCACTTGGCCGAAAAGCGAGACAACCCCCAACTCCAGACCCAGGCGCGCAGGCGCCGTCTTAGCTGGAGGGCGACGCCTCTTTTTCTCCGCGCACATGCGCACCAGGGCCTAGCGAGATCTCTTTGTCGGGGTGGAGCACATGGTTGCCTTCTGGTAGCCTCTCCGGTCTTGTGAGGAGGCGGAATCGGGCGAGATCGGGATTGTCCTTGTTCTCGTTGCAAGGAAAAACACAAATGATGCTTTGGGAATGTTATTCGGGATAAATGAGACATTGCAGAGCATTGCAGAGATGTAGTGCAGAGACGGGCCTTTTAAGCTTCCTTTGAGAAAGCTAAATTTATCTAAGTGGGGGAGAGAAAGGGAGAGGAAAGGAGGGAGAGAAGGAAGCAAAAGGGAGGAAAAAAGTAGGGGAGAGAAATATATAAGAAATATATGAACATAGAAGGATATAAGATGTATAGAAATAAGTACATTGAAAGAGTAATATGTATAGAAGAAATATAAGTATGTTAACCATATGAGTATATGAAAACTACGTGAAAATAGAGATATAGATATATAAAGATATACACATACGAATAAAAAGTATAATGGAGGCTTAAAGATGTGGAAAAACTTTAAAATTTATTTTTTTAAAAAAGAAGAGGAAATAGAGAAGAGAGGGACGGTAGAGGGAAGGAAGGAGGTAGGGAAGAGGAGAGGGAGAGGAAGCAAGGCGGTGGTGGAATAGGATATAATATGGTGTATGGAAAGCAGAAGAAAGAGCAAATGAGAGTTGTGGGTGGATGGTAAGAGGAATTGATACAATATTGGACAATACAAAATAATGCTGGTTAAGATGTAATGGTATACTTATGATTCTTTGTATGAAAATAAAAAAAAGCTAAATTTATTTCCGTCTGCTTGATAGGCTAGTGGTATACCGTAATGTCATTTATTTTTGCACCATGAAGTACATAGTTTTGGCTAAAAGAAAAACATGGTTTCCTGAACTTCAAAAGGAGGCATGGGTGCTATGCTAAAATGCTAGTATCTTTATTAAACAGCAAATAATATGACCACATTGCTTAGTGGAAGTAAACTGGGTCCCAATTGCTGTCATAACTTGTAGACTACCTGTTAAAAGCTTGGCACAAGAGGGCCATCTTGGCTGATATTTAAAATGTCCTGGAAGGGGGGGGTGGATTTCCCAAAGTATCGGAGCCATCTGGGCTATTTCCCTGTAACCTCTTTTGGCTACAGCAGAGTTCCCCAATTCTGGTGAGGGAGGGGGGAAAGAAGAGGGGATGATTTTGTGGGAGGGGCAAGCGCATGTGCATGTGACATTCGCAACATTTGCGAGAGTGGATGCGAGTGCCTGCAATGACGCAAGTGAGGCCGTGTGCGCACGCAGAGGTGTGCACACTCACTGGCCCCTTGTGCAGCCCAGTGGCAATTAGCCTGTGGCCCGGGAGTAGGCTGTGGTTCACAGGCTAGGAAGCCTTGGGGGGACTTTTAATGATCCTCGTAAGAAGTTCTTCCTGGCAAGCACATTTGGCTTGTGCAGGCAAGGCTGCATTTGTTGTATGGATGTGATATGCAGTAGCTTTCTTTTAGAGTGTTCTTAAATCTTTTCTGTCTAGTTTTCAGCTGGGGATTTCCTTGAGGTTTCTCATCCAATCTGATAAGTATTTTTCCCTAACACCCTCCTTTTAGATCAGGGGTGTCAAACTGGATTTTCTCTGCGGGCCTGTGGGAGCAGGAAAATGGGACAGACTCCTCCTGTAGCACCCTGCCGTTTTTGGCCAGCAAAGTTATGCTGGAGGCTGAAAATGGGCCGTGGGGGGGTGCACTCTCACCGCCAAGGTACCGTGGGCCAGTCCTTTGATATTTCCAGGCCCGCACCAGGGGCTACATTTAGGCACCCGGCAGGCCAGATGCTTCACGTCGGCCTTGAGTTTGACACCCCTGTTCTAGGTCTACTGCAGATAGAATGATGACGCACACACCCAATTTAAGGATCCTTGTAATAAATGGATATACATGTAGTGCTTGACTTAAAACCATTTGTTTCGCAATCATTCAAACTTAACACTGAAAAAGTGACTTACAACCGGTCCTCGCACTTACAACCATTGCAGCTGACAGAGATGAAGAAGATAGCATTAGGGCCATCCTCAGTGGACAAATTCTTCAGTATTGCTGACATGCAGCTATCAAAAGGGGCAGATCTTGCATTGCTGCATCTGCCATTTTGCCCTTTTTCAACACCAGCAAACTCTTTGGTGCAACAGTTCTCTCCTTCAATATCTTCGGATCAATTCCATCCCCCTAAAGCAGGGGTCCTCCAACTTTTTAAACAGGGCCAATTCATGGTCCCTCAGACTGTTGGGGCAGGGGGCGGACTGGCTGGGTGGGCATAGCTAGGTAGTCATGTGACTGGCTGGGTGTGACTAGATCATGTGACTGATTCTGTTTGTTTTTTGGGTGAGTTTTTATTCAATCTGGTTTTCTATTTCAGTTTCAGTTTCAGTTTTAATTTATTTGTATGTCGCCCTTTTCCCTGAAGGGACTCAGGGCGGCTCACAACTCAAAGGGAGGGGAAAAACAAACAGAATTACAAAAAACATAAAAGCCATACATAGTTAAAAACACAACAATCATACCATTCAAAGTGGGGCAGCAAGTCTTTAGCCCCAGGCCTGTCGGAACAGCCAGGATTTAAGGGCTATGCAGAAGGCCTGGAGGGTGGTGAGGGTACGAATCTCCACAGGGAGTTCGTTCCAGAGGGTCGGAGCAGCCACAGAGAAGGCTCTCCTCCGGGTAGTCGCCAGTCTACACTGGCCAGCTGATGGAATTCGGAGGAGGCCTAGTCTGTGGGATCTAATTGGTCTAGTGGAGGTAATTGGCAGTAGGCGGTCTCTCAAATACTCTCAAGTATTTGGCTAATTGGGCTCTTTAAATTCCTTTACAAATCCTAAATTGTTCTGCTGCGGCCCCAAGGGACAGATTTCTGCCTCGGGCGGCTGGGGGAGGGCCCTGTGGGGCAGTTTCTCTCCCCCCTCCCCACAGGCCAGGAGCTTCAGCTGGATCCCCGGGGTGCGGGGGTGCCAGCTCCTTATCGGCTGCTTAGAAGCAGCCTCGTTTACAGCAGCAGCGTCAGGAGCGTCTCCGGAGCCTCGTGGAGCGCGCGGCTCACCCGCTTCACAGCTGATCGCTCCGGAGCAACTGCCGAACCACGAGCTCTCTCTAAACTGCCGTGGGGAAGAGCGGGGGTGAGGAGAGCGTGTGTAGGTGCCGTGTGGCTCTCCCCGCTTCGAAATTACGCGGCGCCGGCTCCAGGAGCACGGCTGGGCATCTGAACTTTTGGGAGCGGCGTTTCTCCTGCGCACGGAGTTCCGGTGGCCATCTTGAGGGCTGCCACGTGCGAGAGGCCTTTCGATTTAAAACGCGGTCAGTGCAGGCCTAACATGGGGCCTTCAGCCCAGATTCCCCACAGGCTTTCAGGCCCTGGTTTCCGGTGGGACTTTGGAGGCCTGGTTCCTGCTCCCTTCGTCGGACACGTGAGTGGGGAATGGACGAGGGAGCGGAGATGCCCCAGGGCCAGGTGGCAGGCCCCACTGGGAGTGAGGAGGCCTTGGATCAGACGGGGGGGGGCTCTCCCCCAGGAATCCCTACCCACTAGGCGCCCTTCTCGATCCTCTACTAGGGAGGAAGCCAGGCGTCATAGGGCACTGGAGAAGACCTTTGCCAGGGCAGAGAGATAGGTCCAGTCCTCCAGGCCTTCGCCCAGAGACAGATCCAGATCTCCCCTTGGGCCTATGTCCGGCAGGTCTTCCCTTAGGGGGTTTAGCCCGGCATCTTCCTCTAGCTCCCCTGGTAGGCCTCACGCTTTTTCCAGGAGAGGGCGCTCTCCATCCCCTGTAGATGATCCCCTGGAAGGTTCGTCCAGGGGCCCCTGTTCTTCACAAAGGTTGGCCCCTCAGGGCCCTGCTTCTACTTATGGGGATATGGAGGATCTGGATAATCTCCCTGAAGGGATCAAAAGGCTTATTTCTGCAGCTATTACTAGGGGCATTGCCCAGCGAGACAAGGGCTCCTTTTCTTCTAAGCATGGAGGGCTAGGCAGGGTTCAGTATCGGGCCTCTTCTCCTTCCATGGTCAGTGAGGCTTCTTTTTTGGGGGGGGAGTTACCCCAGGAGATGGGATTCTCGGATGATGAGAATACCACCATTTCTGAGGAGCTTTCTTCCAAGGTCCTCTTTGTGCCCGCCATGTTTAAAATTTTCTTGGATAAGGCGAGGCAGACTACCAAGGTCGGAACTGGGAATCCTTCAGTGCCCCCCCCCAGGGACCCCGACATGGTCATGTTCTCTGCCACGGCCACCAACAAGGAGGAGATTCCTGCCCCTCCCTTGTTTTTAGAGGTGCTGACGGACCAGTGGGCTCGTCCTTCCAATTTTTCTTCTCCCGGCAGTACTGACCGTAGGCATTATAACGTTGAGCAGACCTTTGCTCAGGCCATTCAGCCCCCGACAGTTGACACCCCTGTGGCCGCTCTGGTTTCCTCCTCCCCGGTGGTATCGGGCGATGCGGCGGACAAGATAAAGCCGGAGGATAAGCGTGCAGAGCTTACCTTGCGGAAGAACTTCAACGCCACCGCGTGGGCTATTAAGTCGGCGGCCTCGGCTTCTTACTTTAACCGTGCCACTGTCATGTGGCTTAAGAAGCTTCAGGAGCGCGTTCCCATACAGGAAGACAGGATCCATCAAAATCTGGTCAAGATCCTGGCAGCCTGCCAGTTCTCAGCTGATGCGACCTTGGATACGGTCAAGTTTGCTTCCAGTGCCCTGGCCACCTCTGTCACCTCCCGTAGGCTCCTGTGGTTACGCCACTGGCAGATAGACAACAAGGCGAAATGGGATCTGGCGGCTGCCCCCTTCAAAGGGCCGATCTTTTCGGGGAGGCCCTTACTCGCATTCTAGTGGAGGATAAGGACAAAAAGAAAGTCCTTCCCTCCACGGCTAAGAAGGCCGAGAACAAGTCGCGTCCTTTCCGTAGGCAACGGTATAGGGCTCCCAGTTACGGCTATAACCAGCGCTTCTCTTCTTTCCCTTCTGACAGGCAATTCTCTGGGCAGGCCTTTCAAGACAGGAGTCGCTTCCAGGGCCAGTCTCGACGGCCCTTTTGTGGAGGAGGCAGCAGTCCCTACCGCAGAGGGAAGTGACTCGAACCCAAGTCGTCCTATCGGCGGCCGCCTCGCTCTTTATGCAGACCGGTGGGACGAAGTCACGTCGGACACCTGGGTCCGAGCCACGGTTCGTTACGGGCTCAGGTTAGAATTTCTCTCCACTCCTCCAAACCTCTTCCGGTCGTTCCCTCCGTCCCATAGTCGGGAGCGCCGTCGCCTGATGGTTCAGGCGATCGCCCACCTCCTCGAAATTCAAGCTGTGGAGGCGGTTCCCGCAGGGGAACGGGGCCTGGGCCACTACTCCAATCTCTTCGTGGTCCCGAAGAGCACGGGGGGCTGGAGAGCAATTCTAGACCTCAAGCGCCTGAACAGATTCCTGGTGTACAGGCGATTCAAAATGTCATCCCTCAAGTCTATTCTTCAAGGTATCAGAAAGGGGGATTTCCTGGCCTCCGTGGACCTCACGGAGGCCTATCTTCACATTCCCATCCTGCCCGCTCATCGCCGGTTCTTGAGGTTCTCTCACGGCTCCCGCTATTACCAGTACAGGGCTCTACCCTTTGGCCTGGCCTCGGCCCCGCGGACCTTTACAAAGGTCCTGGCTGCTCTGGCGGCTCATCTGCGATCTTGCCGGTTCATCTCCAATGTTATCTAGACGATGTCTTAGTTCAGGCGGGATCCCTGCCTCAGGCTGTCTCAGATCTTCGGCTCACCATTCGGAGCCTTCAGGCCCTGGGGTTCTCGGTGAACTTCGACAAGAGCCATCTTACTCCCTCCACTCGCATCCTGCATCTGGGGACAGTCATAGATTCCAGGTTGGAGGTGGTGCGTCTGTCTCAGGAGAGGCAGGTAAGCCTCCGTCGTCTGGCGGAAGGCGTTCGCGCAAGGCGGTCCACTTCCATCCTCTCTCTGTCACAGTTGTTGGGCAAGATGGTCTCTTGCATCGGGATTGTTCCGTGGGCCAGGCTTCATCTCCGGCCCCTTCAGTGGGAATTCATCCCCTTTCAGAGGAGACGCCTGAGCAATTCTCTTCGGTCTCTCCGCATCTCGGCGGGAGTCCGTGCCTCCCTGGCGTGGTGGCTTTCCCCGGCCATTCAGCGGGGGTGTTGTATCTGGGAGCCGGACAGGGTGACCGTCACCACGGACGCAAGTCTGTTCGGGTGGGGGGCTCTGGTGGGCTCCCAGATGGCGCAGGGCAGATGGACGGCCACGGACCTCCGCCACAACATCAATTGGCTGGAGCTGAAGGCTGCGCGGCTGGCCCTGAGTCACTTCCACTCCTCGGTGGAGGGGCGCCACGTTCTCCTCCTGACAGACAATGTTGCCACCAAGGTGCACATCAATCGTCAGGGTGGGACCCACTCGAGAGCTCTCTGGCTGGAGGCTCTGCGGTTGGGGTCCTGGGCAGAGAAGCACCTGCAGTCCCTGGTGTCGGAGCACATCTCGGGGCTCTCCAACGTCCAGGTGGACTGGCTCAGTCGAGCGACTCTGGACAACGGCGAGTGGCAACTCCACCTGTCGCTGTTCCGGAGGATCTGTCGACGGTTCGGGCCCCCTCAGGTGGACCTGTTTGCGTCTCCTGAGAATTCCCAGCTTCCGCGGTTCTTCACCCGTTTCCAGTCCAGTTCAGTGGAGGGCACGGATGACCTCAGGAGCCAGTGGCCTCCGGGCCTTCTCTATGCCTTTCCTCACATTCCACTCATCCTGGGGACCGTCAGGAAGGTGGTGGCGGAAGGGGCCTTGGTCATTCTGGTGGCCCCGTTTTGGCCCAGGAGGCCCTGGTTCGCGGACCTGGTACAGCTGTTGGTGGCTCCCCCGTGGAGGATTCCGCAGGGGGAAGTGGTCTTGCGGCAGGGGGCTCTGATTCACCCGGAGCCCCAGTGGCTCTAGCTAACCGCGTGGCTCTTGAACGGCGGCTTCTGAGGGGGGCTCATCTGTCTTCCAGGGTCATTCGCACCATCGAGGCGCCCCGGCGCCCCTCGACGACCCGCATTTATAACTCCACCTGGGCGGCTTTCATCCGATGGTGCTCCCCCAGAGGCATTCCTCCCGATAGGGCCACCATTCCCAACGTCTTGGATTTCCTTCAGAAAGGTCTTGAAGACGGGCTTTCGCAGAACACCTTGCGTCGCCAGGTGGCGGCTCTGTCTTCGGTCTTGGGGGGGGGCGGGGTCTTCTTCCCTTTCCCAGTTACCCCTGATCAAACTTTTCCTTAAAGGGGCGGCAAATCTCAGGCCTCCCCCCGTTCACAGGTTCCCCACGTGGGATCTTCCCCTGGTCCTCAGGGCATTGACGGGAGCTCCGTTTGAACCCCTCTGTTCTGTGCACTTATGGTTCTTGTCGCTGAAGGTGGTTTTCCTGGTGGCTATCACTTCCGCCCGGCGTATCTCTGAGCTGGGAGCCCTGTCCTCCAGGGACGACCTTTGTCATTTTCACCAGGACAGAGTGGTCCTTCGCCTTGACCCGGCCTTCGTTCCAAAGGTGAATACTCCCTTTCACAGGGCCCAGGAGATCGTCCTGCCCGACTTCTGCCCGGGCCCGGCCAATGACAGGGAACATCTCTGGCACCGGTTAGATGTCCGCCGCGTTCTGCGGATCTACCTCTGGGGGACCAAGGATGTCCGCAGGTCAGAGGCCTTGTTCGTCTCCTTCCAACCTGGGTCGCTGGGTTTGAGGGTGTCTTTGGCTACCATTGGCCGTTGGCTGCGTCAAGCCATTTCAGAGGCCTACGTGGCCTCGGGGCATCCGGCCCCGTCAGGTATCACGGCTCACTCCACCAGGAGCACCGCAACCACGGCGGCGTGGGCCACGAGGGCCCCGTTTGAGGACATCTGCCATGCGGCCACCTGGGCTTCTCCGACCTCTTTCATCCGGCACTATCGTCTGGATGCCTTTGCGTCTGCGGACGCGTCCTTCAGTTGTAGGGTTCTGCAGGGGGTGGCGGCTGAGGCTCCCCTTGGGCCCTAGTGTTTTCTTTCCCTCCCTGGGACCTTAGCTTGGGTATGTCCCACATGTGACCATTCCCTCCTCCCACTCTGGAAAAAGGACATTGGTCTTACCTGAACGTCTATTTTCTGAGGGGAGGAGGGAATGGTCACGACCCGCCCTGAGTTCTGTCATTTGGGGCCAAGGGGAGGGCCCGGGCGTTCCCGGGGTTTGTTGTGTTCTTGTTTTTTTGTCGTTTCAGTTGTACTGTTCATGTTCGAGAATCTGGGCTAACAGTGGATAGGCACCAGTATTTATAGATTTCCTCTCAGTCTTGGACCAATCAGGCTGTGATAAAACCCACATGTGACCATTCCCTCCTCCCCTCAGAAAATAGACATTCAGGTAAGACCAACGTCCTTTCTTTCTTTCTTTCTTTCTTTCTTTCTTTCTTTCTTTCTTTCTTTCTTTCTTTCTTTCTTTCTTTATCTTTCTTTCTCTCCCTCTCTGTCTCTCTCACCCACTCTCTTTTTGTCTCTCTCTCTCCCCCTCTGTCTCTCTCAGTCTCTCTCCCTCTTTATCTATCTTCTGGAGATGGGGAGGGGAAAACGAACTGTTTTCACCCATTTTTTGGCCCTTGGGTGTCTGTACACCCCATTTTTCACCACCACCCCTCCAGAAGCATTCTGCAGGCTAAAAACAGGCAAAAATGGCTCTTTTTTTGGCCAAAAACGGGCCATTTTGGCCTGTTTTTTGTCCTCCTGGGGCATTTGTATGCCCCGTTTTTCATTACCACCACCACCCCACCTAGAGAATGTCTCTGCAGGCCAAAAACAGACAAAAACGGCTCATTTTCTGCAGGCCAAAATTGTTGGCCTTAATCTTTCAGTTCCAGCCCGCAGGGCTCCCGAAGGTAAGTCCTGTGCTGGGCCAAAGGGTGGGTGGGGCAATGTGGGTGGGGCAGCCTTGTGGTCCTGTGCAGGCCAGATTAATGGCTTTGGTAGTTTGAGAACTCATGCCCTAAAGTCTAAGCCAGGGGTCTTCAAACCTGGCGACTTAAGACTTGTGGAGTTCAACAGCCAGCATGGGGAAGTTGAAGTCCACAAGTTGAAATCCACAAATCTTAAAGTTGCCAAGTTTGGAGACCCCTGGCTTAAGCCATGGCCCTATCTGCCCTATCATTGCAACCTTCAGTATTCTTGATAGGTGTGGAAGGAACTGGAAGCCTGATGATTAGTTGCCCGATAGTCTGTATCTTTTGGTTAGAGCAGGAAAACAGTTTTCTACTGCTCTCTGCTGGCAGAAACTGAAATGATATTCAGCAGAGACACATGTTCGATCATTCTAATGATGGCATTCACCTGGCTCATCAGTTCACTGGTTACACACCACTATCCAATTTCTCCCACCATTCCTACTACATTAAAGTAGTATCAAATAATTATCTTTCCAGGTACAATGAGTTTTTGACTTATGACCACAATTGAGACCAGAATTTCTTTACTAATCAAAGTGGTTGTTAAATGAGTCGTGCCTAATTTTGCTTTTTTTTTTTTTTTGCAATGCTTGTTAGGTGAATTAGGTGAACATACAAAACCTTTGCCTGACCAATCCTCGAATACAGCTCTTCTACCTGGAATTCACATTGTATATCGAACATTAATACAATTGAGAGGTATTTCATAAGAAGAGTCCTCCACTCCTCTGCTCATAACAGAATCCCTTATGCCACCAGGCTCAAAGTTTTGGGCTTGGACAACCTTGAACTACGTCACCTACAGTCTGACCTAAGTGTAGTACACAAAATTGTCTGCTACAACGTCTACTTGTCAATGACTAGTTCAGCTTCAACCGCAATCATACACGGGCAAACAATAAATACAAACTCAAGATAAACCACTCCAATCTTGATTGCAGAAAATGAGTTCAGCAACATAGTGGTCAATGCCTGGAATGCTCTACCTGGCTCCATTGTTATTTCCTCTAATCCCCGTAGCTTTAACCTTAAACTCTCTATTGTGAACCTCACCCCAATCCTAAGAGGTCTGTAAGGGGTGTAATAACTGCACCAGCGTGTCTTCTGTCCCTGTCCTACTGTCCCCATTTATTCGTACCCATTTCCTGTGTTCTTATTCATGTTTATTCTTATTTCCGTTATCTTGTGAGTGAGTGACAAACTAAATAAATAAAATAAAAATAAATAAATTACACAGTCATTAAGTAAATCTGCCTTCCCTCTTTGACTTTGCTTGTTGGATTGGGAATTCTGGGAGGTGAAGCACACACATCTTAAATTTGGCAAGTTTGAAAAATATTGTGTAGGTAGGTAGGTAGGTAGATGGAACAAGGGAGGGAGGGGAGAGAAAGAAAGCGTTCACTCATAGATGTGGATTGTTATGGTAAGAACCTGAATACTAATTTTCCAGGTTGATATGGGAATCGGAGTTTGGCCAGTCCTGCTTTTTGAAGCTTCATATATTGGAAGATCTGCTGCCAAAGTAGGAAGAAGCTTCATTTGAAAATAAATCAGTCTCTGGTATTCTTGAGCTATAGCTTAATCCATTCTTTCTAATAAGCCTCCTTAATCAGAACCTTTAGGCTGATTTTGGAGATTAACGGCTTCTGGCCAGACTTTGTAAGAGGAAAATTTGACAAAACCCTACTGGCAGGCAATCACTCTACTATATTTTATCTATTTATTGATTTCATGTACATAACTTCAAACCAGAGATGGGTTGCTGCCGGATTGGCCAAACTGGGAGTAGCGGCGGCGGGAGTCTCTGCCCACCCGCCCTTCTGCATGTGCGGAAGTGTCACACAAGCGTGTGCAGGAGCACGCCCATATTGGTAGTAAAGAAATTGGGAACCTACCTCTGCTTCAAACCAATAACCTCATTGAAATAGAAGTTATTAAAAATGCCAGCAAATTTCAATGTAGCAGAAGTTAAAAATTAGTCATAACATTCCAATCCTTTGACAATCTAACTGAGTTAGGAGATTTTGAAACTTGTATAGAATGGTTGAGCTGTCTCTGATGCAAGAACTTTTATTATATAGTTATCATGCTTTATTCTTTATAAATCTGATTGGCTTTTTTCATTTTTGAACTAATGGGTGGTGTAGAAATTTAATAAATAAATAAATATGGGCTGGATCCATCTGTAAGGAGCAGCCTTGCAGGTACCCAGGAGTGAAGCCATGCTATTCTTTAAATGTCCATAGCTATGGGTGAGATAAACATCCTGGGCCCAATGTTTGAGAAGCCAGGCTCTGCCTTTCACAAGCCAGGACAAAGGGAGAGAGATGGAGGAGTGACACCTCCTTAAAAAACCCTGGTCCAGCTGGCCCGGCTGAGAGCACCTCGTAAGGGCCCCTTTCCAGGGTTACAGGAGAAGACGGTCCACGGTTTTGAAGGCGGAAGAGGGCTCTACGCCCCAATGGCAGATGAAGCGGCAGAACCATCTTCTAGGAGAAGGGAAACTCTGATTACAAACCTCCACTGCCTTATGACTGTATCCACAGCCGGAGTCCTGGAAGCAGTTTGGTTGTACAACCACGTTCTGGTAACTCCTGCGACGCAGCTGGAACCAATCGTATTGGCTCTGCTGTTCTATTGGACTATTTCAGACATAGAGAGGGGGGATCTGCTGCTTGGGTAACAGTCTATCCTCCATATTAATCTACCCAGGCCTCGTGCTCTGGAGAGGACACTCCAGCTTTACCTCTTTCCAGAGCATGATACCATAGTCTTTTGAGACTGAATGATGCCAATGCCGTATGGGTGAGATGAAGTCTTCTGAAGGACACCTGTTCACATTGGTGCTTTGATTTTAGAAGTAACTGGCTGATGGCTCTTCAAGCAATAGCAATAGCAATAGCAGTTAGACTTATATACCGCTTCATAGGACTTTCAGCCCTCTCTAAGCGGTTTACAGAGTCAGCATATTGCCCCCAACAATCCGTGTCCTCATTTTACCCACCTCGGAAGGATGGAAGTCTGAGTCAACCCTGAGCTGGTGAGATTTGAACAGCTGAACTGCAGAACTGCAGTCAGCTGAAGTAGCCTGCAGTGCTGCATTTAACCACTGCGCCACCTCGGCTCCCTGCAGATGTTGCAGTGGACATGTCTTAAATCTCATTCAGCAGAGAGGTCTTATTTTATTTATTTATTTTACTGGTTTTACCTGTGCATTTTGCATAGGATCTCGGTGCGTGTTAATTGATTTAATTTGATTTTTGCACAGCCCATCTTCAAAGTGACGCATACAATGAACGGTACATGGTTCTCTCACCCAAAGCTTAGCTGTATGATCCCTAAGGTTACAAACAGCTGAGCATGTGTTCTGGCTCAATTTGTGGAAAACATTGTCAAATGAAACTTTCTAGCATCCAGAAGGGCTGCATGTGCTGAAGCAGCAACAGCACCATAGTTGCTGCCAACAAGAAATTCATCTCAATAACTTTCATCATTCTTTGAGTCCCATTAAACATGTGGGTGGGGGAAATTTGGTAGATTATGCTGCGGCTGGAATTTCAGAAGGCTTTTGGAAATCCCCTTCTCCAAAGTTCCATCAGAATAATTACCACAGACAGCTTTCACAACATGCAGGAAAAAGGCACATTTGTCACTTAGTGTCCTCTCCTCCCCCACCTCCTCTTCCTCTTCTTCCCCCCTTCCTCCTCCTCCTTCTTTCTATACCATTTAGTTTACAACAGAATATCACTATACAGTCTTAAAACCAGTCCCATGACTCTAGCAATGCTTTTTTTTTAAAGTATTTTTTTATTTTTTCATTTTCATTTTCATACACTCACATATATACTGTGCATAGCCATCACCATACAGCATTAAACAATAATCACAGCAATTCCTCTTGTCAACAATACCCCAGAAAATAGAAACCCAATATACCTCTTCCACTCTCCATACACCTCTTTCTTCCACCCCCCTCCAACTTTCTAGCTTCCCTCCATCATCCCCCTCTACCCTACTTCCCCTCCCCCTCTACCTCTCCTCTCTCCCGATCCACTCCCTCCCTTCCTTCTCACCTTCCCTCCCACCCTCTCTCCCATCCCTCTCTACCCATCTTTCTTCTTTCCTGCTCCTCCTCCCCTTGGTGTATTTCCACTATATGTCAATGTACTTAGCTTATCCTATTTTTAGAGAGAAATTAAAGAAAAACAGTATACATGTGAAGTCACATTACATTGAAATCTAACACATCGTGTCTAACCTAGTATATATCCCTCCCTCCCCCCACCCTCCCCCCAACCCCCCACCTCCTTCCCCCCCTCCGACTTTCCAGAACCCGTATACGGTATAGATTTTTAACAAACACAGTGTAAAATATATTAAGAATAAAGAAGTGAAAAAAAGTTAATAACATCTCTACATTGATCTTAGCTTCTTCTTGCTAAGCTAACTTTGGGCAATTTAAATCATTCCTGATCTTAGGCATAGGCTATCTGGAATTTCTTAGTCCCATATTTATTTTGTATATAGTCAATCCATTTTTTCCAGTCTCGTTTATATCTCTCATTTGAATGATCTTTAAGATATGCCGATATTTTAGCCATCTCGGCTAAATTTGTAACTTTCAATGTCCATTCTTGAATTGTAGGCAAGTCTTCCTTCTTCCAGTATTGCGCCACCAACAGTCTTGCTGCCATTATTAAGTGCAGAATCAAGTTAGTCTCTACCACTGTAAAGTCAGTACTTATACCTAGCAAAAATAACTGAGGAGTAAACTTTATCCTTCTTTTAAAGATATTTTGCATAATCCACCATATTTTTATCCAAAATGCCTTAACCTTTTGGCAAGTCCACCATATATGAAAATATGTAGCATCGAGAGAATCACATCTCCAACATTTAGGTTGTAAATTCGGATACATAGAAGCCAGCTTTTTAGGATCTAAATGCCATCTATAGAACATCTTGTAAAAATTTTCTCTCAGGTTTTGAGCTTGTGTAAATTTCACATTTCTTACCCAGATTCTTTCCCATGTATCCAACATTATTGGTTTTTCAATATTTTGAGCCCACTTTATCATGCAATCTTTAACTAATTCTGTTTCCGAATCCATCTGTATTAATACATTATATATCCTCTTTATATGCATTAAGCTTTGATCTCTTATTTGTTTAAACAAATTATCTTCAGCTTGGATAAAACCAATTTTTTGATCTATTTTCCACCTGGCCTGTAATTGCCCATACTGGAACCATGTTTGAACTACCTTCTCCTCTTTTAATACCTCTAAAGATTTTAGTTGTAGTACCCCCCTTTCCAAAATGAGAAGCTGTCTGTAAGTAATTCTATCCTGTTTTTGTGCTATATTCATATTTTCAATTGCATGTCTAGGAATTGCCCACATGGGTATCTTGTTGTTTAGTTTATATTGGTATTTTTTCCAGACCCGCAGTAAAGCATTTCTTAAAATATGACTTTTAAAATTCTTGTCCAATTTCTTGTTGAATAACAGGTAAGCGTGCCAACCATATACCAGATCGTATCCCACAATATTCAATATCCTATCATTAGTTAAATGAATCCAGTCACTAATTACAGATAGCACCACTGCATCATAATACAGTTTTAGGTTGGGTAGTTTCAAGCCTCCTCTCTCGCGTGCATCTTGCATTATTTTCAGCTTTACCCTCGGCTTCTTTCCTGCCCATACAAATTTATTGATACCCTTCTGCCATTCTAAAAGATTTGCATCTTTTTTAAGTATAGGTAACATTTGGAAAAGAAATAAAAATTTTGGTAAAATGTTCATTTTCACTGCCGCTATTCTTCCCAGCAAAGATAAGTGCAATTTCTCCCATTTTTTCATCTCTATCTATATACTATGCCAGAGTGGTTCATAATTATACTTATATAGTTTCCCATTTGAAGTTAAAATATTAACTCCAAGATATTTGACCTTTTTGACTACCTCACATCCTAACATTCCTCCTAATTCTTCCTTTTGTTTAGTATTTATATTTATAGCTAATATTTTTGTTTTTCCTAAGTTTATTTTAAAACCAGACACTTGACCATATTGATTAATCGTATTCATTAAAACCATACTGGATTCCTGCGGTTGTTCCAATATTATTACCAAATCATCCGCAAAAGCACGCACTCTGTATTCTTGCTGCCTAATCTTAATTCCTTTTAGACCATCCAAGCCCCGTATTTTATTCAACAATACTTCCAAAGTTATAATAAACAATAGTGGGGACAAAGGACAGCCCTGTCTCGTATCTTTTCCAATTTGAAAAGAGTCTGTTAAACTTCCATTGACTATGACTTGAGCTGTTTGTTGTTAGTATATTGCTTTAATTGACTGTAAAAAACTGTCTCCTATCTGCATTTTTTGCAATATCTTCAACAGAAATTGCCAATTAACTCGATCAAAGGCTTTCTCAGCATCCAAAAATATGAACGCAGCAGGTATTTGGTTGTTCTTTCCCAGATATTCTAATGCATTAATAATTAATCTAACATTACTTTTCATCTATCTCCCCTGTATAAAACCTGTTTGGTCGGTGTGTATCAATTATTGAATAACCAGCATTAACCTATTTGCTAGTATTTTAGTAAAAAATTTATAATCTACATTAAGTAATGAGATAGGTCTATAGTTTTTTGGTTGGGTAATATCTTGATCTTCTTTGGGTATCAAGGATATAAACGCTGTCTTCCAAGATGGAGGCACCTTACCTTCCGTTTGAATCTTATTAAATAATTCTTTAAGAGGTTCTACCATTTCTAACTGTAAATTTTTATAGTAAGCCGCTGTCAAACCATCGGTACCTGGTGCCTTCCCTGACTTTAACTGCTTAATTACCTGTAACATTTCCCCCAAGGTTATTGGTTGGTTCAATTTTTGCCTGTGCTCTTCTTTAACTAAGGGTATTTTCTCTTTATCTAAATATTTGTCTATATCTAAACCATTAATTTTATCCCCTTTATACAACTCTGTAAAAAATTCCCGAAATGCCTTTTGAATCTCATCCTGTTGAAACACCTCCTTCCCTCCGTAAGTCAGTTTAGATATATTTCAAATTTTCCTTTTTTTCCTAATCTGATAAGCTAACCATCTGCCAGGTTTATTTGCGTTACAAAAAGTATTGTGTTTTGCGTATAACAAACTAGTGGCTACCTGGTCAGAGATCAACATGTCAAATTGAGATTTTAATATGGTGATTGCTTCCTTAACCTTTGTATCGCCTGGATTCCTTGTTAACTCCAACTCTTTCCTCTTAATGTTGTTGCTTCCGGACTTGTTGCTGTAGCTTCTTGATCGATGGCCGGTGATTGTTGAGGTTGTTGCCTTTTAGCTTGTTTCTCCATTCGTCTAGTAATCATATGGCTAGGTCTTTGTTCCATAACACCTTGCGCTTCTAGGAGAGAGGGATGCTCCATCTTATCTGATAGTTGTGTAGTTTTCTGTCTGTCCTGTCCTTCTTGTTGTCTTTCTCCAAGTCCAGATGAGGCAGGATGTCCAACCTTCAAGATATTATGGTAAAAATCTCAGGCTTTCCATACAGAATTGAGACGATATCTTTGCCTATCAAATGTAAGTATAATACCAAATGGTGTGTCCCATCTGTACTGTATGTGACGGTTTCTAAGTTCTTCGACTAAAAAAGCGTAGTCTTTCCTGGCTCTTAACATTTGAGGTGGTATCTCTTTCAAAACGGTCAGGTCTTGACCCCCAATCTGGAGCTTAGTGTTATAAGACTCTTGTAGTATCATGTTTCTGAGCTCTCTTGTAGTGAAGTATATAACAATGTCTCGAGGAAGCTGTTTCTGCTTTGCCACCCAGGAGTTAACGCGATAAACTTTATCGATTTGCCAGTCAATCTTAATCCCCGATCTTCCCACCAGACAATCAAAAGCTTCTGATAGAATCTGTTTCAGGTTCTCCTGTTTTTCTTCACGCAGCCCCCTTACTCTTAATGCCAGCTCCATTTGCCTGTACTGTATCATAATAATTTCTTTTTCAGCATTTTCAACTTTTTGTTGCACCACCTCTGTTTTCGATGTCAAGTTGGTATTAGCTTCATTAAGATCCTCTAGACTATCTTCAATTCCGGAAACATGTTCTGTCAATACAGTTACGAGTCCCAGCATTTCATCTTTGATTTTAACAACCCTGGCATCAATTTTATCATACAACTCCTCTTTAAGTTCTTTTATTTTCTCTTTTATTTCTTTTATTTCTTCTTTTTTCTCCTGTTTTATCTCCTGTTTTATCTCCTCTTTAAAGTCTCTAAGTTTATCTTCCATTTTAATTATCTGAGCGTTGAGAGCCTCACTTAATTCCCTCAAGAAGAATTATTTCGTTAGCAAGTCTCCAGCAGGGGGCGTAGGGAGCGGAGGCTGCGACTTTGTACTAGGTATTGGAGATGTGCTTCTGGGGGTAGAGGGGGGGGTTTCAAATTAGGATTTGGTTTTGAGGCCATTCCAAGTTTTATCTTCAAGCAGTTAGTAAAACTCTACTGGCCGACTGTGCAGCTATGGGAAGAGATGCTGAGTTTCCCCCTTTGTTTTGAAGTTTGAGGCTCGGTAAGGCTTTACAAAGGATTTCAGAAAATAAGCATTGTGATGAGACAGTTCAGCATATTCATCACCATTTAAGTATCTCTAGATAAGCAAAATTAATGAGAGAAGAAAGTCTTGTAAAAATGAAACTAATTAGTAAGTTTCTAGTGGCCGGTTATGAGGCAGGGTAATAAATCACTCTTCTCCTTTGAAGTTTTAGAGTTCTGTAGAGTTAACAAGGCAATTAAGAAAATAGTCATTGTTACAGAAGAGTCCAGCCGGCTCGGCGCCATTTTGAAAGCCTCTAAGTAAATAGATTTTCGGAAGAAGATCTTGTAAAAAATGAAGCTAGGATTTGGATAAACAATTAATGTCCTCACAAATACGAGCTCAGCTCGTATTAAAATCAAATAAATCAAACTGTGAACTGAGTGGGAGAAAGCTTACTTTGCACTGCGCAAGGCAGTTGGAAATTCCCAGCACGGACGCCGTTCTGCCTCGGGTTGGCCCCCCTCTCTCCGCAGACACAGAAGCTGCAAAAGTCAGAGGGCATTTGCCAGCAGAACTATATCTTCTTCCCTTCTTGCCCGAAGGATAAGAAACCTGTTAGACGTCTGGTAGATGATCATCTAAACAGATACACGACCAGGAATTCGGGAGCAGCTGTGTTAAGCTGCTTCCATCAGTAAACTCCGCCCAGGAAGCCCCGACTCTAGCAATGCTTGAAAATGACAAAACATCAAAATGTTAATTTATGTTGTGTGAATGGAGCTAACATGGTTACGTTATGATTTAGTGTGCCATGCAAATTGACGCAGGTGGTTTACTTCAGTCGGTAGCTGTATCAAATGGCCGTGCAAGCCCAATGCTCACATTTACTCCTGTGGCTTGGCTGCCAACCAGGATCTTGTGCCAGATGGCAGGACTCAAGATGGTCTCAAAATACATATCCTCTCAGACAGACTTTCCTCATTACTGTGCACATTTGGACAAGATACAATTGCCCGCTCTGGGTCATGTACAAAAGAGAGATTGCCCAACCGCTTCCCTTTCTGCTAGGGGAGGAAAAAGTGCTTTGTCAGTTTGAAACCAAGAGAGGCTTTGGAAGCTGAGGCTGCAAAGGGAAATTGACTCGTTCCATTTCCTAATTGAAAGCCTCAGAGATCATATGGGGAGTCCAGGAAGAAATGAGGCAAAGGGAAATCCTTTTCAGGAAAAATGAGTGTTTTGAAAGCATAAGAAGGAAAAACAAGAAGTAACTACTCCTTTAATTATAATAATTGCGCAAAGCTATTTTTCCTTTTGTCTGTGTTAAGTCTATTGTCATAAGTGGTCATGCTTTTTGATCATTTGTTCTCTGTTCAGCTCAGTGAATTTGGTATTTTTGTGCAGCTGGGAGTCTCTTCAGCATAGGGCTTCTAAAGTAGATATTATGACTCCACTCAGAAACTTGTATTGTACAGGTAGTCCTCAAACCTATGACCACAATTGAGCCAATGAACATGAAATTTTTTGTTGCTAAGCAAGACATTCATTACATAAGTTTTGCCCCATTTTATGACTTTTCTTGCCACCATTGTTAAGTGAATCACTGCAGTTAAGTTAGTAACATACCATATTTTTGGGAGTATGACACACTCCCCCCCCAAAAAGGCTGAAAATTTGGGTGCATCTTATACTCTGAATCTAACTTTTTGGAAGCTTTTTTTCAGCCCTAATGAAGTGCTAACTTCATTCGTTAAAACCTCATTAGGGCTGAAAAAAAAAGCTTTGAATATTTTTACTGTAGCATACTGTTGGAAAAATTTCCCTTTTGGGGGAAAAAAAGTGTTGTGAGAAGCCGAGGATGAAATATCCTGTGACTACATGATTTATACTCTTTGGGGGATAGTCCCTTTAAAGGCAAGGCAGGGATTTTTCCTATTGGCTATCTGAGTTTTCTCAATGGCTTCCTTCAGGCAAGCGCTGGGCTGATTTGTTGATTCAGCTTTGTTACATTTTTACAGGTGTGAAGTGCTTTTGGCTGAATACCCAGACATCTAGTTAAGCTTATTAAGAGTTTCCCTGGCTGCCTGGGAAAAGAAAAAAAGTGGCAAAAAGTTTCATTTTATTATACTATTGTGTTTGCTTGCTTTTCTGGTGTTATGGGAATAAAAATGAATACCTGGTAGGCAGAATTCCCCCCCCCCTATTTTCCTCCCCAAAAACTAAGATGCGTCTTATGCTCCAGTGCATCTTATACTCCGAAAAATATGGCAGGTGTTCAGTGATTCTGGCATCCCCAATGATTTTTCTTGCCAGAAGTTTTCAAAAGGTGATCACATGACCCCAGGACACTGCAACTGTCATAAATACGAGTCAATTGCCAAGCATCTGAATTTAATCCCATGATCATGGGGAAGTACGAAAGTGTGAAAGTCATAACTCACTTTTTTCAGTGTCATTGTAACAGAATGAATTGTTGAAGCCTACCAGTAAATTTTCAGGGGGGGGGGGAGGGTTCAAATTATGATCTGTGATTTTGAACAATTTTATATTTTATCTCCTTTGTTGGTGAATATTTTATGTGGGACTTCTCATCATTGGAAGGAGCTTATATAGCTAATTCATGACTTACAATCCGTTGCTTGTTAACTGTTTAAAGTTGCAATCTACTTAATAACCTGGTTCTGAAGTTTCAATTATCACATGACTGCAATTAGCAACATGACCATATATACAGCCACTTACAGCATCTTGTGGTCATGTGATCACATTTTATGATTGTTGTGGCCCAGCAGCGGCTGGCTGAGCTGTTGGTGGACTCTGACAGCGATGATCATTATGGGACTGCTCTGGAGGATGAAGAAGACTCTGGAGGGTGTTTGGAGTCAGAGCAGGGACTAGAGAGGCCTGTTGGCCACCAGGTGGCATCTGAGTCAGGGAGCAGTGAGGAGGAACAGAGGGAGGTTGTCCCTGATATGCCTGTGCATAGAGCTGAGAAGAGAAGGGAGCAGCTGTGGAGAAGACATCATAGAAGGAAATAGGGACAGGTGGCTACTGTTGTGGCTCCTCCCAAAGAGCTTATAGGTGGAGCAACGGGAGGGGAATCTTTGCAGGAAACAACAGTCCACTTTACTAGCTGTTGAGAAAGCATTCCAGAACAATGGAATGTTGGAAGAAATGTCCTTCTGGGTTCAGTTCCAAGTGGGGAAAAAGACACTGGAAAGATGGAGGCTGCTTGGAAAGATGGTTTAATGGTGGACAGGATTACATGGCTTGGAGCTCCCGAGTGAAAAGGGAAGAGATGCTGAGAGTCCCCAGGTTTTAAGTCCTCTCCTGGGCTTTGAACTTCCTGGGGCACAGGAAGAATATTCTGATTAGTTGCTGTCAGAGGTCATAGCTAGCTTTATAGGCTATTTGTGTGCCAAGTTTGATTGAAGCTTGGTGGATGGTGCAATGAAGGGCAATGAAATGGGGTAGATCTTTGTTATGTAGAATAAACTGACCCAGGCTGTAATGGCCCATTTCAAAAGGTGGGAGTTTCTGCTTCTATGAGTTTCTACTTCTCTTTTAGGGGAAATATTCTGTCTTTTTAGTATAACTTAAAATATTTCATTTTTCTAGGCGAGGGGTGGATTTAAACTTCCAACAATGATTTGGTCAATTTACTTTCAGTTTTCAGCAAAACTGCAGCACAGTTGTTAATGGGTTTGCTTAATGAATCCAGTGTTTACGTCCTCCACAAAAAAAGGCGTAAAAGCAGGTTAATAATATGACCAACCCGTTTTATGATTCATGACATATGACTGTAATGGAGAGGCTCCATTATGGTCATATGTTGAAGGCTACCTTTATCTTCTTTCTCCTCCTCCTCCTCCTCCTCCTCCTCCTCCTCCTCCTCCTCCTCCTCCTCCTCCCTGCTTGATTCTATTCTATACTTTGCAAAATTAAGAGTAAAGCAGGGGGGCTGATTTTGTTTATGTATCTATGTATTGGGAACCCATTTGCTATAGTGACTAAGGCATCAAGCTAGAAACTGGGGGACCATGAATTCTAGTCTTGCCTTAGGCACAAAGCCAGCTGGGTGACCTTAGCCCCAGGAAGCTGGCAATGGCAAGCACCTTCTGAAAAACCTTGTGAAGAAAACTGCAGTTCAGGCAGACGCCAGGAATCAAGACTGGCTCAAAGGCACAAATATAGAGGCTCATAAGATCATCTCTTTCCTTAAATAAGAAAACTACATATAAATAGCAACTTAAGAGAATGTCAAGCTGCTGAGATCTGACTTGGGATCACTAAAAAATCTAAATGATTATGTAAACTAGTCATATACCCAAACACTATGAGGCCAGAATGTAGCACGATAGAATTCATTTTGTGTGGGGGTTTTTTCTTTCCTTTTTTCTGTTTCTTATTAGTTAGAGGCCCATTTTGGAGAATCAGCAGCAGCAGCAGGCCAGACAAAGCATCTCCTGGGAGTTAGATAATGTTTTTTATTCTGTTATTTTTATTATGGTTTTTACTGTTGTTTACATGCTAACAGCCCAGAGTCCTGTCTATGGGATGACCTACAGCAGGGATTGCCAAAGTTGCTGGCTGGGGAATTCTGGGAATTGAAGTCCAGAAGTCTTAAAGTTGCCAGGTTTGGGGACTCTTGACCTGCATATATACAGATGAAATGGCCTATGGGTTTATTAAATAAATAAAAATATCAATTAATTCCCAACCAGTACACTAAGACAGATTTCAGACCTAAGTGTCACAATTGCTCAACACTGTTCAGTATTTTTTTTTGGTTAATTTTTCCAGGGATGTGTGGTGTATGGTGTGTATAGTTTGAGTGCTAAATGGGACATAAGCCAGCCATGTCTTAAGGCAATGGAAACCCCACTCACCCACCCAACTATAAAAGTTTAAAGATAGTCAATTATAATGGGAATATTTAAATAAACTAACATCATGATGGCTTTTAGTTGGTAATGCATATGTTTAAACACACTTTTCTAAATAACCAATACGAGCTGTGTAAACAACAGCGTACAAACCACAACGGGAAGCTGTCACACAACTTAAGCCAAAACCAAACAAACCATATGATGGGTGATACTAGCTGATAAATATCCTTAAAATACATTAAATACATTTAAGAAACTTTGGAGAAAATGAAAGCCTTTTTTGTTCCACTTTCTCCACAAATGATATGTTAGCTTGGAAAAGAGGAAGTCTTTGGAAAAAAAAAAACTTAAGGCAAACCTGTTTTCTACTTATTTACCCAAGCATGTGCCTTCTGTAATTTTCCATCGGTGTCAAATATAAAAGAGTCTGTCCTGGATTGTAAACTGAAGTTTTATGGCAAGAGGAGGAGAAAGGTAATCTCTGTCATATGGTAATGCTGCAGGAAATAATCTCCCACTTTCTTTTCTGGCATATCTGAGCTGGTTTTAGTTTAGAGTTGGTTCTCAACCTGTGGTCCGTGGATCTGTGGGTGGGGTGGGGGTGTAGGAAGTTAAAACCCACCCCTCTCCTAGAAAAATGAAATGTCACAAATGTATCACAAATATCATTGACTGGCTCTGACAGTTTATACGGGTTTCTGCAAGCATCCTAGGTATTGACCAAGTATCTTCTTAAAATGTATGTTGTTCCGAATAACGCAGTCTAAGTTTTGATGGCCAGGTTGCGATATTTCATGATTTTTTCCAGTTCTTTTTCTTTGACTCTGATGTCTCCTGGAACAGCGATATCAATAAAATGTATACTTCAGCCCTCTGCAACTGTGATATCTGGCGTGTTGTGCTCCAAATTACGATCCGTTTGTATTCGAAAGTCCTATAAGATCTTCACCTTCTCATTTTCGATAACTTTTCCACTTTATGTTCCCATGACTTTCTGGATACAGGTAAATCATATTTTTTACATAATGACCAGTGGATTAATTTAGCAACTCGGTCATGTCTAGCTTTGTAATCAGTTTGTGCGATTTTGCTGCATTCACATATTAAATGTGAAACAGTTTTGTCTTTGTTATTGCAAAGTCGGCAGTTTGGGTTGTCAGTGGAATTTTGTATCTTCACTTTCATGGCATTAGTTTTTAGTGCTTGTTCTTGAGCAGCCAGTTTTAAACCTTCCGTTTCTTTCTTCATAGTTCCCCTCTTAAGCCATGTCCATGTCAAGTTGTCATCACATTTCCCTTCAATGTTTTTCAAGTGCTGTCCATGCAAAACTTTGGTTTTCCATCTATTTAATCTGTCATCCAGCTGTTTTTCCTTATATTCTGCCTTGGTTTCTGCTGTTTTTATGCTGTTCTCCGTTTTCACAGCCTGTAGCAAGTTTTCTGTACTTTGGTTCACATAATCATTCAAACTTTGTTTTTCTTCTTCTATAGTTTGATGGATTTGCAATAGCCCCCTGCCCTCTATTTTTCTTGGCAGGTACAACCTGTCAATATCACTTTGTGGATGTAAAGAGTGGTACATATTCAAAAGTTTGCGTGTTTTCCAGTCCAAGTTTTCCAGTTCAGCCAAAGTCCAGTTGATGATTCCAGCTGAGTAGCGTATCACTGGAACTGCCCATGTATTGATGACTTTAATTATGTTTCCAGCATTCAGCTTTGATTTTAATATTTTGTGGACTCTCCTGATGTATTCCTTTTGCGTTGACTCATTGACTTTTTATTGTTGTTGTTGTTGTTGTTATCAACACAATTGTATCACAGCGGCCAGTTGTTTCGCCGGATTTGGCATTGATTACTAGTCGGGCCCCACCCAGGGACCCCTTAGGACGTTGTAATGTATTTTCATAATATCCGTGCAGATCCAAGCAGTGCAGCTTTTTGCATTTGACTGAAGGTGATTTTGTCAAATTTTAACTGTTTTAAATGTAATTCCAGTGCTTTTGGAATAGCACCCAGTGTGCCGATTACCACTGGAATTACCACTGCTGGTTTGTGCCATTATTATTATTATTATTATTGTTGTTGTTGTTGTTGTTGTTGTTATTATTATTGTTATTATTGTTATTATTGTTATTATTATACAATTGTATCACAGCGGCCAGTTGTTTCGCCGGATTTGGCATTGGTTACTAGTCGGGCCCCACCCAGGGACCTAGGACGTTGTAATGTATTTTCATAATATCCGTGCGGATCCAAGCAGTGCAGCTTTTTGCATTTGACTGATGGTGATTTTGTCAATTTTTAACTGTTTTAAATGTAATTCCAGTACTTTTGGAATAGCACCCAGTGTGCCAATTACCACTGGAATTACCACTGCTGGTTTGTGCCATAGTCGTTTAATTTCAATTTTTAAGTCCTGGTATTTTGCGATTTTCTCATGTTCCTTCTCGGCGACCCTGCTGTCACTTGGTATTGCAATGTCTATGATTGTGATCTTATTTTTCTCAACCAGTGTGATGTCTGGTGTATTATGCGCCAGTATTTTTTCTGTTTGTATGCAAAAATCCCACAAGATCTTGACCATCTGATTTTCGGTGACTTTTTCAGGCTGATGTTCCCACCAGTTCGTTTCTGTTTTAATATTAAAATTTTTGCACAAATTCCAATGGATTATTTGCGCTACTGAATTGTGCCGCAATTTATAATCAGTCTGCGCGATTTTTTTACAGCAGCTGAGTATGTGATCAACAGTTTCGTCAGCTTCTTTGCAAAGTCTGCATATGGCATCATCAGAGGATTTTTCGATTTTGGCCTTAATGGCATTTGTGCGGATAGCTTGTTCTTGCTCTTTTTCTTTCTTTAATGTACCTGTTGTTAAGCATAACCAAGTTTGTTCACGGTCCACTTTATCTTTTATTTTTTCCAGAAATTGGCCATGCAGTGCTTTGTTCTACCAACTCTCCATTCTTGATTTTATCACATCTTTTCTGTATTCTTGTTTCGTCTGTTGGGCCTTCAGTAGATTTTTGTTCTTTACTTCGATTAATAGATGTTCTTGACTTTCTTTTAAATAATCAGCCAGTGCATGTTTTTCTTCTTCAACTGTTTGCTTCACTTGTAATAATCCTCTGCCACCTGATTTTCGGGGCAGATATAGTCTATCAGTATCACCACGTGGATGTAAACTGTAGTGCATTGTCATTAGTTTCCTGGTTTTTCGGTCCAAAAGGTCCAAATCAGCTTGTGTCCAGTTAACTATGCCAGCTGTGTATCTTATAACTGGTATTGCCCAGGTATTTATGGCCTTGATTGTATTTTCACCATTCAATTTAGATTTCAAAATTTTCCTAACTCTGTTGGTGTACTCTCGCACTGCATGGCCAATTTCTGGAAAAAATAAAAGATAAAGTGGACAGGGAACAAACTTGGTTATGGTTAAAAACAGGTACATTAAAGAAAGAAACAGAGTCACTAATCCTGGCTGCGCAAGAACAAGCTATCCGCACAAATGCCATTAAGGCCAAAATCGAAAAATCCTCTGATGATGCCAAATGCAGACTTTGCAAAGAAGCTGACGAAACTGTTGATCACATACTCAGCTGCTGTAAAAAAAATGGCGCAGACTGATTATAAATTGCGGCACAATTCAGTAGCACAAATGATCCATTGGAATTTGTGCAAAAATTATAATATTAAAACAGCAACAAACTGGTGGGAACATCAGCCTGAAAAAGTCACAGAAAATCAGATGGTCAAGATCTTGTGGGATTTCCGTATACAAACCGACAAAATACTGGCGCATAATACACCAGACATCACACTGGTTGAGAAAAATAAGGTCACAATCATAGACATCGCAATACCAGGTGATAGCAGGGTCGCCGAGAAGGAACATGAAAAAATCGCAAGATACCAGGACTTAAAAATCGAAATTCAATGACTATGGCACAAACCAGCAGTGGTAATTCCAGTGGTAATTGGCACACTGGGTGCTATTCCAAAAGCACTGGAATTACATTTAAAACAGTTAAAAATTGACAAAATCACCATCAGTCAAATGCAAAAAGCTGCACTGCTTGGATCTGCACGTATATTACGAAAATACGTTACGACGTCCTAGGCCCCTGGGTGGGGCCCGACTAGTAACCAATGCCAAATCCAGTGAAACAACTGGCCGCTGTGATACAATTGTACAATAATAATAATAATAATAATAATAATAATAATAATAATAATAATAATAATAATAACAACTCTCTCTTAGAGTGCTTGTTACAGTGGTGGGTTGCAGCAGGTACGCCCGGGTACCATTCTGGTACGGTGCTCCGGAGGGACCACCCGCCTGCCCGAGCTCCTTACCTGTATTTGAGCTCTTCAGCGCTTCCATGAATGTACATGGAGCGTATGGCTCCTGTGTGATGCTCCGCCGAGCAGCTGGAGCATCACAGAGGCATCGTGGAGGTAAGGACGCATGCGTGTGTGTGTGCTGCGCACGTGCATATGGGGGATGCCGGGCCCTGTTGCACCGTATCGATTGCAACGGGATCCAGAGCCCACTACTGGCTTGTTCCTATCTGTTCTTGGTACAACCTAAAAAAGGAGAGATGCAAAAGGCTCTCCCTTGCCGAGATATACTACAATACATAAAAATAATCTCTTTTCCGGGTCAAGCATCATAAATCAAGCACTCTCTTTAAAAATATTTTTAAAAACAGCTTATGTGTGAGAGAGTCCCGGTTTTGTTGGTTTAAAATACTAATGGCTTAAAGTGCTTTAAATGAACTTCTAGGGCATGTGATCCATCAAAAGTAATAAGAAAAAAACACATGCAGGGTTGCTTAAGACAGCTGGGTATTTAATAGACTGTTCATAGCAACTGTCTGCATGGCAGAGATAACTCTTTCAACCTGGCACATGGTTGGAATGAAAAACAAAAGGACAAAAAAACCTCCTGCCTCTCCTCTGCAGGGTATCTAGTTGAGTAAGCTCCTATCAAGTTAGTTTTTCACTTAATGACCACAACTGAGTCCACGTTTTTCATTGCTAAGCAAGATTAAGTAAATTTTGCCCCATTTTACAACGTTTCTTGCCACAGTTTGTTAAGTGAATCATTGTAGTGGTTAAGTTAGTGACATGGTTGTTAAGTGAATCTGGCTTCCCCATTGATTTGCTTGTTAGAAGGAATCACATGACCCTGGGACATAGCAATGGTCATAACTGCAAACCGGTTACTGAACATCTGATTTTTTTAAAAAAGAATTTTATTATTTTTCAATTACAAAAATAAACATTCCATCTTTCCTTCTGCAGTGCGTCGTCTGGGTACAAACATCTCTGTTTGTTCCTCTTTTGCCACATCTTTCACATTCATACTAACATTATTTCCTTAAGTTTAGTATTATAATATATTGAACATTTAAACATTATAAAACTCTCCATTTTTCTTCTTACTGTCTTCTAGTAATAATATATCAACATATATATCAATTGTCATCATACACATGCTAACAGTCTTATAGCTTTATCTAAGTGTATTTTCTACTTATTTTTTTTAGCTTTCTTCATCTCCAAACTCCTTTTTCTCTCTCCAACCATTGGTAAAATACTTCCCAAATCATATAATATTCAGTTTGTTCTTTCTCCTTAATTGCTAATGTTAATCTGTTCATTTTTGCACATTCTAATATTTTCCTTATCACCTTCTCATCAATAGGGATCTCTACACTTTTCCAATGTTGTTCCAAACATCCGAATTTTGACCACATGACCTCAGAAATGCTGCGATGGTTGTTCTAAAAACAGCCATGCTACTTTTTTTCAATGCCCTTGTAATTTTAAATAGTCACTAAATGAATGGTTATAAGTTGAGGACCACTTATATGACTGAAATCCACAGGATCTCTCTCCCATTTTAAGAACAACCCTGCCAATTCTAAGGCTGGTTGTTCTATCTATTGTCATTACTTTAAATTCTTTATATTTTATTTTAATCCCATTTTTTTTCCACGTTGCTCCTTAATTTTTATTGCTAGAGCTTGCAAAAAAATTGGATCTCAGCTGATACTTGATGCAGAGACACCTAGCAAATCCACAGCATTCCCCAGATAGTTAGTTCTTGATTGTTCCTTCTGTAATATTAAAAATAAATTTATTGATTTCTGACTGTGAAAATATAGATATACATACTTTCCCCTCAATAATAAGCAGCATTCTATCTTTCCCTGTTTTAGAACAACTAATACTTTTATTTGATTGCAGGTCTTGAGCAGATAATATTAGATTTTTTTTAAATATACTTTTTTATTTTCCATTTTCATAACATATAATCACATGTATACTATTACATAGCCAATATCCTATTGTACTAAGTAGTAATTACATCAGTTCCTCTTGCCATCAACGCCCAAAAAGGTAACAACCCATTATTAGCTCTTCTGCTCTCCATACATCTCTTTCTTCTACCTCTCTCCTACCTCCTTTCTTCCCTCCATCATCCTTTTCTACTCTACTTCCCCTTCCTTTCTCCTTCTCCTCTCTGTTCATTCCACTCCTCCTTATCCTCTTCATCTTCCTTACCCTCTTACCCCTTACCCTCTTACCCCTTACCCTCTCTCCTATCCTTCTCTTCCTATCTTTCTTCTCTCCTTTCCCACTTTTCCTCTCATTTACTTGGTGTATTTCAGCTTCTGAGCAAACTCCATTCTATGTTGATGGTATTTATCCTTCCCTATCAATATACTTAACATATCTTAGTTTTAAAGAAAAAAATAAGAGAAGACAGTATACATGTGCAATTATATTACATTAAAATCTAACACCCCTCGTCAAGCCCAATATTCATCCCTCCCTCCCCCCTTCCCCCTCCCCCCAACTCTTCCCTCTCCCGACTTCCCAGAACTCATACACGGTATAACTTTTTACCAAAAACCGTCTAAAATATATTGGGAAAAAGATAAAGAATTGATAACAGCTTTACATTGAACTTAGCTCCTCCTTGCTAGGCTAACTTTAAACAATTTATATCATTCCTGATCTTAATCATAAGCTATCTGGAATTTCTTAGTCCCATATTTATTTTGTATATAATCGATCCATTTTTTCCAATCTCGTTTATATCTCTCATTTGATTGTTCCTTAAGATATGCAGATATTTTAGCCATCTTGGCTAAATTTATGACTTTCAATGTCCATTCTTGAATTGTAGGCAAATCTTCCTTCTTCCAGTATTGCGCCACCAACAATCTAGCTGCAGTTATTAAGTGCAAAATCAAATTAATCTCTACAGCTGTACAATCAGTAATTATACCTAACAAAAATAACTGAGGGGTAAACTTTATCCTTTTTTAAAGAACATTTTGCATAATCCACCATTTTTTATCCAAAATACCTTAACCTTTTTGCAAGTCCACCATATATGAAAATACGTGGCGTCGAGAGAATCACATCTCCAGCATTTGGGTTGTAAGTTCGGGTACATAGAAGCCAACTTTTTAGGATCTAAATGCCATCTATAAAACATCTTGTAAAAGTTTTCTCTCAAGTTTTGGGCTTGTGTAAATTTTACATTTCTTACCCAGATCCTTTCCCATGTATCCAACATTATTGGTTCTTCAATATTTTGAGCCCACTTTATCATACAGTCTTTAACTAATTCTGTTTCGGAATCCATTTGTATTAATACATTGTATAGTCTCTTTATATGCATTAAGCTTTGATCTCTTATTTGTTTAAATAAATTATCCTCAAGTTGCATAAAACCAATTTTTTGATTTGTTTTCCACCTGGCCTGTAGTTGTCCATACTGGAACCATGTTTGAATTACCCTTTCCTCTTTTAATTCATCCAAGGATTTTAGTTGTAATACACCCCTTTCTAGGGCAAGAAGCTGTCTGTAAGTAATTATATCCTGTTTTTTACTATGTTCATATTTTCTATTGCATGTCTAGGAATTGCCCACATGGGTATCTTATCATTTAATTTGTATTGATATTTTTTCCAGACCCACAGTAAAGCATTCCTTAAAATATGACTTTTAAAATTCTTGTCCACTTTTTTGTTATATAGCAGGTAAGCATGCCAGCCATATACCAAATCATACCCCTCGATATTAAGTATCCTATCATTTGTTAAATTAATCCAATCACTAATTACAGATAAAGCTACTGCATCGTAGTATAATTTTAAATTGGGTAATTTCAAACCTCCCCTCTCACAGACATCTTGCATTATTTTTAGTTTTACTCTTGGCTTCTTCCCTGCCCATACAAATTTATTAATACCCTTCTGCCATTCTAACAAGTTCACATCTTTTTTCAGTATAGGTAGCATTTGGAAAAGAAATAAAAATTTAGGTAAAATATTCATTTTCACTGCTGCTATTCTTCCCAGCAGGGATAACTGTAACTTTTCCCATATTTTCATCTCTGTCTGTATACTATGCCAAAGTGGTTCATAATTATACCTATATAACTTCCCGTTTGAGGTTGAAATATGAACTCCTAAATATTTGACCTTTTTAACTATTTCACATCCTATCATTCTTTCTAGTTCTTCCTTTTGTTTAGTATTTTTGTTTTTCCTAGGTTTATTTTAAATCCTGACACTTGACCATATTGATTGATCATATTCATTAAGATCATACTAGATTCCTGCGGTTGGGTTAATATTATAAGCTTGGTTTTATAGGACTCTTGCATTATCATATTCCTCATGTCTCTTGTAGTAAAGTAAATTACAATGTCCCTTGAAAGATGTTTCTGCCTCGTCAGCCAGGAGTTAACATGATAAACCTTATCAATTTGCCAATCAAAATTCCCCCCTGGTCTTCCCATCAGACTATCGAAAGCTTCTGAGAGAATCTGTTTCAGATTTTCCTGGTTGTTTTCACGCAAACCTCTGATTCTTAGTGCAAATTCCATTTGTCTATACTGTAACATAATAATTTCTTTTTCAGCATCTCCAACTTTTTGTTGCACCACGTCCATTTTGGATACCAAATTAATATTAGAGTCATTAAGGTCTTCTAATCTGCTTTCAATTCCAGACACATAATCTGAAAACAAGTTAAGAACCCCCAACATATCATCCCTGATCTTTTGAACCCAGGTCTCAAGTTTATCAGACAGTTCTTTATGAGCAATGGATATCTCCTCCTTAAATTTTGTTTCCATAGTAACTACATGATTTTTAAATGCTTCAGCCAGTTCCTTCTGAAAAGTTTCTTTAGTTAAAGGCTCCCCTGTGTGGGGAGGAAGTAATGACTGTAGTTTTTTGCTAGGGGAGGGTGAACTGCCAGCACTTTTTGAAACCGGGTGGGGGGGAACCTTTTGGATAGGGTTTTGTTTAGAAGCAATTCCAAGTTTTAATCTTCTTCAGCCAATTAATAAGTCTCTGCTGGTCTATTGTGCAGCTGTTGCTATTTAATTTAGTATTAAATCACTCCTTTTCTTTGAAGTTTTAAGTTTTAAGCTCCGTAGAAATTCAAAGCCCGATCAGTGTTACAAAGCTGCTCGGCGCCATTTTGAATATCTCTTTAGCAAATAAGATATCAGAAGGAATTCTTGTAAAAATGAAGCTAAGGATTAATACAAACAATTAAAAGTTCACGTGTATAGGGTCTGCTCGTCTTGAATTCAGTAAATCAAATTTTGTTCTGAGGATGGGAGGTTGCTTTGTGTTGCCAAGAAGCAACAGGAATTCCTAGCACGGAGACAATTCTGCTCTCGGGTGCTCCTTCCTCCCCTCCCAGAATCGAACTGAGAGAGTCAGTTGGTGCGTTGCCCAGCACAATTAGCTCACCTTATCTCCTTCTCCCAAAGAAAAGGTAAACAAGCTGTCAGACGGCTGATGGATTGCTCATCAGACAGATAATGCGTCCAGGATTCCGGAGCTGTAACGACCAGCTCCCACCAGCAAGCCTCTCCCCCACCGGAAGCCAGCAGATAATATTACATTTTCATGCTCCTCATAATGTTGAAAAAATTGGAAGGAAGGAGAAGGGAATGACTGTAGAAGATGGAAGAATTACTGCAGCAGTAGGTGCATGATTGGGAAACCTGAAAAACAGGTTAGGGAGAGGGGCATATCTATGTGGTTACTAAGATTCAACACCACCTTGTTGGAAATAATCAATTATACCGCTACACCGACTATCTATCTTGCAAGTTCTACTTTCTGGGGGTCTTACATTTTTCTGTAATTTGACTGGTTATTATTATTGTTGATGCTGCTGCTGCTGCTGTAAAGTTCATTAGGTTCTTGTGAACCTGACAGTTTATAAATCACTGTATAAGCAAATACACATGGAAAGCGGGATTTGAGGATGCCAAGGGGCAAAATGGATGCCCTAAACATCTGCAAGGGTTAAAATATGAACAATGAATCTGCATACAGATGGGAGGTTGAACAACTAGCCTCGTGGTGCGACCGGAACAATCTGGAACTGAAGACACTCAAAACTGTAGAAATGGTGGTGGATTTTAGGAGAAACCCTCCCATGCTAGCACCTCTTACAATACCAGACCACACAGTATCAACAGAATAGGGATTATCATTTTCCAATAGATTATTAATTACTTATAAATGATAAAATGCATCACTTAAAATATTAAGAATCACTATTAACTTCAGGAATATATTTTAGAAATCCTAAACATTTCGATCAATACATTAAGTCAAACATTTGGTCCCACCAACTCTGGGGGGGATGGAGAAGGACACTGGAGGGTGGGGACCTGGAGATCTGTATTCCTAGATTAGGCAGGATAATGATAGCATTTCCTAAGGTAGCACAAAGAGAAAGACTTTGGTCTAGTGGTTAAGGCATTAGCCTAGAAAGCAGGAGACTACATCCTAGTCTGCGTAAGGCACAAAAGCCAGCTGGGTGACTAGGGGCCAATCATCAGGAGATTGTGAATTCTACTCCCGTCTTATCCATGAAAGCTAGTTGGATGACTTTGGGCCACTTACTTTGTCTCAGCCCAACTTCTTGTTATAGTGTTGGCAACCTTTAATACTCAAAAAGCCATTTGAAAAATTTTGTTCTGAAACTTTTCTTGGATTTATCCATATTTGACCTACTGGGGGTTGAAAACTCAATAAGTTTCATGCTGGCGGGTGTCGCACACTGGCGGTTGTAACACATTTTGAGTAACAGGGAGCTGCAGCAGAGGGATGAAAGAGCCACATGTGGCTCCAGAGCTGCAGATTGCTGACCCCTGTTGTAAGGTAAATAGGAAGAAAGTGCATTGGATATGTTCGTTTACTATAGTTATTTGCAAAAATAATAAAGACGGGATACAAAATAAATAAAGCAGAAGATTCTTTTCATCAACTGTGCTTTTTTTTTAATGGTCCTTAGAGTCGATCAAGATTCCTGGAAGCTGTCTGGGCAAGTCCCTACAATTTTCTTGGCAAGATTTTTTTGACTTGCCATTGCCAGCTTCCTAGGGTTAAGAGAAAGTGACTGGCTCAACATCACTGTTTCTCTGAAAATAAGACATCCCCAGATAATAAGCCCAATTGGGCTTTTGAGCACAAGAGCTAAAAAAGCCTTCCCCGAAAATATTGCAACACAGCAGCAGCCATGAGGTGATCAAGCTCGCCGCCTCCTGCACCTCAAAATAATAAGACCTCCCTGAAAATAAGTCCAAGTGCTTATTTCAGGGGTCAAAAGAAAATAAGATCCTGTCTTATTTTCAGGGAAACACGGTATGGATTTCTGCCTAAATTGGGATTAGAATTCAGGGTCTCTTAGTTTCTAGCCTGACACCTTTATCGCTACACCAAACTGGCTCTTTTTGTGCTGGAGAACAATTCAGCTGCCAATAATTTCATTTGGTTATTGAAATGGATGCTGGGCAGCCCAAAAAATTCTTACCCAGATTGCAAATGTTTCAATTTTTGCCTCCAGGTTTCAATATTTCCAGTAATTTTGCATATCTAGGAATACTCCTTTCAGAGGATTGCTCCTCTGGACCGGCTGGGTTATCATCGTGAGGTGGGGGGGACGAGACTGCGAACTTATCATCGATTTCAGCAGGCGTCTACCCCCCCCCCTATAACCACCTTTGCCGCCCCCCCTTTTTTTCCTTGTATCTCTGGACCTACAAGAGAGAGAGGGACTGTGGAACTCTCCCTCCTTGTTTACTATCATTGGTTCCCGACCACGATTTCTGCACTATCCCACTTGAGTGGTACTTTCTGTTAAGATCTGTGCAATATTTGTGTATTGGAGAGTGTATGGGGTGATTGCTGGTTGAATGAACCCACATAATTTTAACTATTTTTTGCTATACTATTGTATTTTTATATGTTTTAATGGATTTTAGTGGGGTATGTATGAGAGAGTGATTGAGAGTGCATCTAAGAGGATTGAGGGTGCGGCCTGGTGCCTCCCCCACTGAGTGCACAAGCAGAAGTGGTAGGGGGGCCCAGGCCTACCCCTCATCCTAGAATGAGTGATAGATGTGTCCTGCCGGGTAGAGCATGGGCCGTGGGAGGGGGGGAGGGACCCTCTGGGATGGGGGCGGGCTGGAGCATTCTGGTCATGTTAGGGAGGGGCAGGTACAATGGGGGCTACAGGGCTAGCCATTACCGGGGAAGGAGGGCTCGCTACGTCACAGCAATCCCTCGTTCCGGCCCTGTAAGTCCAACTCTAGGGCCAGATGGCAGGAAAAGCCAGGGCCCTGGTCTCAGGTTGCTGTTGCTAAATGCCAGGTCTGTGATCCAGAAAGCTCCCCTCATCCGGGACTTAATACTTGACGAGGGGGCAGACCTGGCATGTATTACTGAGACCTGGTTGGGCCATGAGGGAGGAGTCCCCCTCTCTGAAATGTGTCCAGGAGGGTTTCAGGTGCTCCATCAACCACGACACTGGAGAAGGGGTAGGGGAGTGGCAATTATTATCTGGGAATCTTTAGTACCTTGCAGGAGCCCTGCTCCGGAGATTGTTGAGTGTGAGTCCCTTTTCTTGAAGTTGGACCTAGGGGTTCAAGTGGGCGTGTTGTTGACGTACCTACCTCCTAGCTGCGTCACAACAGCCCTGCCTGCGCGCCTGGAGTCAGTAGCCGGGCTGGAGATTGAGTTCCCCAGACTGTTAGTACTGGGGGACTTTAATCTGCCGTCCTTAGGCGAACGCTCTGATGGGGCCCAGGAGTTCATGGCTTCCATGACAGCCATGGACTTGACCCAAGTAATCCAGGGTCCGACTCATAGAGCAGGACACACGCTTGACCTAGTGTTTCTCTCGGGGCAGTGGAGACGTGATCTCGAGTTAAGGGCAACAAACATCTCGCCCTTGTCATGGTCGGATCACTACCTGTTGAGGCTTGATTTTTGGAAGCTACTCCCCCACCACAGGGAGGTGGAACCGATTAGGTGGTTCCGTCCCAGACACCTGATGGACCTGTTGGGATTTCAGAAGGAGCTTGGGGAGATACCTGACTCTCTTGCCCATAATCCGGCAGAGTCCCTGGTCGCCGCTTGGAACACAGCAGCAATTGGGGCCCTGGATCGGATTGCGCCTATGCGGCCTCTCTGTGGCAGTGGATCCAGGAGGGCTCCTTGGTTTACTGAGGAACTCTGGGAGATGAAGCGCCAAAAGAGACGCCTAGAGCGACGCTGGAGGGCTAGTAACTCCGAATCTGACCGAACACTGCTAAGAGCCTTTATTAGGACTTATCTCGTGGCGATACGGGTGGCAAAATGTGCGCATTTTTCCGCTCTCATTGCATCCGCAGAATCGCGCCCAGCCGCCCTGTTTAGGATAACCCGTTCCCTCCTGAATGGGGGGAAAACGGGTGATGCCTTGCAGGCTCGAGCTGAGGAGTTTGGTCAATTTTTGTCGGACAAAATCGCTCAGATTCGGACAGACCTGGACTCCATTTGGACAGAACCAGCCGAGTTGCCGAGGGATGGTCTTACTCAGACTTTCTGGAATGAGTTCCAGCTTGCCACCCCTGATGAAGTGGACAAGGCCATGGGAGCGATGAGTGCCTCCACCTGTTTACTGGATCCGTGTCCCTCCTGGCTGGTTTCAACCAGCAGGGAGGTGACATGAGGCTGGCTCCAGAGAATTACGAACGCCTCCTTGATGGAGGGATCCTTTCCACGTCCTCTTAAGGAGGCGGTGGTGAGACCCCTCCTCAAGAAGCCTTCTCTGGACCCAGCTATTTTTAAAAACTATCATCCAGTCTCCAACCTCCCTTTTTTAGGGAAGGTTGTTGAGAAGGTGGTGGCCCTCCAACTCCGATGGACCTTGGATGAAGCAGATTATCTAGACCCTTTTCAGTCTGGTTTCAGGCCTGGTTACTCCACCGAAACCACTTTGGTCGTACTGACTGATGATCTCTGGCGGGCCAGGGACAGAGGCCATTCCTCTGTCCTTGTGCTCCTTGACCTCTCAGCAGCCTTCGATACCATCGACCATGGTATCCTTCTGCGACGGCTGGAAGTGGTGGGAGTGGGAGGCACCGTTTTGCGGTGGTTCTCCTCTTACCTCTCCGACAAGTCGCAGTCGGTGTTGGTCGGAGGACAGAGGTCGACTCCTAGGCCCCTCAATTATGGGGTGCCGCAGGGGTCGGTCCTGTCCCCCCTCCTATTTAACATCTACATGAAGCCACTGGAGGAGATCATCCGCCGGCACGGGATTAAATACCACCAGTATGCGGATGATACTCAGCTGTATCTGTCCGCCCCGTGCCAACTCAGTGAAGCGGTGGAAGTGATGTGCCAGTGCCTGGAAGCTGTTAGGGTCTGGATGGGAGTGAACAAACTCGCACTCAATCCTGACAAGACCGCTATGGATGTTGCCCCCTAAGGACAGTCCATCTAGTCCATCCTTAATCCCGGGGGGAGAAAACTTGCCCCCCTCAGAGAGGGTTCGCAATTTGGGGGTCCTCCTGGACCCGCAGCTGACCTTGGAACACCATCTGTCGGCTGTGACCAGGGGGGCCTTTGACCAGGTTCGCCTGGTGCACAGTTGCTGCCCTATTTGGACCGGGAGGCACTTCAGACAGTCACTCATGCCCTCGTCGTCTCAAGACTGGATTACTGTAACGCGCTCTACTTGGGGCTGCCCCTGAAAAGTGTTCGGAGACTGCAACTAGTCCAGAATGCAGCCGCGTGAGCGATACTGGGTGTGCCAAGGTACACCCACATCACACCTATCCTCCGCGAGCTGCACTGGCTGCTCATTGGTCTCCGAACACAATTCAAGGTGCTGGTTATCACCTTTAAAGCCCTTCATGGCCTAGGACCTGGGTACCTCCGAGACCGTCTCCTGCCACATACCTCCCTTAGACCAATAAGATCACACAGGATGGGCTTTCTCCGGGTGCCTTTAGCAGGACAATGCCGGCTGGCGGCGCCTAGGAGTAGGACCTTCTCTGTTGCCGCTCCAGCCATATGGAATGAGCTGCCCCCAGAGATCCGGGCCCTCCTCACTCTCATGGCCTTTCGCAAAGCCATTAAAACCTGGCTTTTCTGGCAGGCCTTCTGATTGGGTGTTTGTTGCGTTCTTTTTTAACTTTGTGTGTCCTATTGTTTTTAAGTTTTTTAAATTTCGTTTTATTCTGTAAGCCGCCCGGAGTCCTTTGGGATTGGGCGGCATAGAAACCTAATAAATTCAATTCAATTCAATTCCATACACCTGGGGAAGAAGGCTGTGTCTGTGGGTGCTTGGAAACATTCTAGTTTGTGCTTGAAACAAAAAAAGAAATTCTGACTTTGAGATTTGCTGATTAGATAGGTTTGTGATTATAGAAATGGCCGCTATATACTAAGTAGGCAAAAATAAAAAGTTGAGGCTGGAATTTTATTACTTTTATTCTACTGTGCTGAAGAGTTGGAAGTTAAGTGTTTTTTTCTGTTTCTCCCTTTACCACCACCCCCCGCCCTGCTTTCTTCCCAATTTTCCCATTGTTTTTATTTTTATTTTCATTTTATATTTGGATAATACAAGTATACAAGTAGTCCTCAACTTTTGACCACAATTGAGCCCCAATTTTTTTTGTTGAGACATTTGTTAAAACATTTGTTTTGCCCCATTTTACGACATTTCTTGCCACAGTTGTTAAGTGAATCAGGTTTTCCCATTGATTTTGCTTATCAAAACCTTGCAAAAAGTGATCCCTTGACCTTGGGACATAGCCACGGTCATCAGTATGAACCAGTTGCCAAGCATCTGAATTTTAATCACATGATCATTAGGCTGCTACAAAGATTGTGACAATGGTCATAACTGCCTTTTTTCAATGCTGTTGTAGCTTTTGAATGGTCACTAAATGAACTGTTGCAAGTTGTAAGGTAAAGGTTCCCTTTGCACACATGTGCTAGATGTTCCCGACTGCGGGGGGGGGGGAGGGGGATGCTGATCTGTTTCAAAGCCGAAGAGCCAGCGCCGTCCGAATATGTCTCTGTGGTCATGTGGCCGGCATGACTGAATCCTGAAGGCACACGGAACGCTGTTACCCTCCCACCAAAGGGGGTTCCTGTTTTTTCTATTTGCATTTGTACGTGCTTTCGAGCGGTTAGGTTGGCAGAAGCTGGGACAAGAAATGGGAGCTCACTCTGTTACGCGGCGCTAGGAATTCGAATTGCCAAACCACGGAGGTTTCTGATCCACAAGCTCAGCTTCTTAGCCACCACGTCCTAATTGAAAGTTGAGGACTACCTTTGTTTCTCTCTATACCTAGAACCTCATGGCAAAGAGCCTTGACCCCTGGCTCCCTCCACAATGATTACGGGATCTCCTCGTGGTATCCCATCCAATCCTGGGCCAGCTCCGTGTGTTCAGAGAGCCTCCCGCTAAGGGCGGCCACATGAAACCCCCCTCCCACCGCAGGAGAAAGAGGCGAGGCGGTCTGAGCCCGCGTGAAGAGTGGCGCGGAGGCGGCGGCGAGGCAACTGGGCCCCTCCCCTCGGCCAGGGCGCGGCGCAGGCGCACCTGCGTAGCACCAGCGGACAGGCGGGCGGCTTTCCTGACGGGCCTTGTGGTTGGTGGGAGGCCTCCTGCCTGTCAGGGCCGCCTGAGGGGAGTCGTGAAAGCGCCGCCGCCGCTTCTGCTGCCGTCACCGCCTTCCTGCCGGCCAGCTCCGGTCTCGGCCGTGACGTCGCGGGCAGGCGGCCCGGCTCTGCTCTTCCTCCTCGGCCGCTCCGCTCTGGCCCGGCTCCGCGTCCTGACGCAGGCAAAGGGGCCTCCCCGCCCAGGCCGTGTGGGAGGCGCCCGGCCCGCTCAGCGCCTGCACCTTCAATGCTGCCGGTGGGTAAGCGCGGCGGCGGCGGCGGGCGCGGGAGGGAAGGAGGCCATGGCGGCCTTCTGGCTCAGCGGCAGTTGCGCTCCGACGCCGTGGCCTGTCGGGGGAGTGGGACGCGGGGCGGCGCCGGGGGTGACATTGGAGGCGCGCGAGCTCCGCGGGGCAGTTGGGGGCCGGAGGGCGAAATGCGGGGCCCGAGGCGGGGCCTCCCTCGCCCCGGGGCTTTCCTGCCCTTTCCCGAGGGCTCTGGGGCGAAGGCTGCCTGGGCTGCGGCTGCTGAAGCCCTGGACGGGGGACGGGAGAGGGGAAATGCTGGCGGGGGGAGGGGGGAGCCTGGTGGATAGCAGCCGGACAACAGTGGGTCTTAGGACGCCGGCAGATCCGCTGAAGGATTTTGCAAGTGACCTTCCCTCCTTCCAGAGAGAGAATCCGGGCTTTCTTCTCTTCTTTTTCATAATCAAATTTTTATGTTTTATAATCCTTTCTATCTATCAGTGCGTAAATGGTGTGGTAACTGGGTAACCTACATTTCAGGACACGTAAACATAATCTTTATTATCCCTAAATGTTACATTTCTATTGTTTCCTATTATTTTGTGCATGCCTTTTATTATTTCTTTCTGCCCTTTTGTGTATCTTAACGTATGAATATGTAATTATTATTCCCCAATATTTTCTATCCTTATTTTACCCCCCCCCCCTCTTTTCATATGGCTGTAATATCCAAAGACGCGTTTCCCACCGAGCCAGGCTTTCTGAGCGCGGCTGCCCTTGGATGCAAAGATGGCAGCCCGGGTCAACGAGGGAAGCCCGGCTGCCTTTCGCTTCAGAGAACGGGGGAAGCAGAGGGCGGAGGGGGACGGGGCTGAGAAACGTTTCACCTGGAGCGCCCCGGGGAGGAGGGAGCCGCCGAGATCTTGCTGGAGCCATCTGTGGCATGGCATCCTAGTTGGGAAGGAGAACAAAATGGAGGCTGGGTAGGAGGCAGGTTGGGGAAGAGCTGGGCAGAATAAACTAGAAGCGCAGCTCTTAAATGGGGAGTTAGGGCAGTAGAGTAAGAGGCGGTGGTTATGTAACAATAGATGGAGTTTGGAGCTCAAGACGTTGAGGAAGTGAGAGCTGCCCATGTACAGTAGGCAAATGTGCTGCTTGGTAATTAAAAGGCCAAGAGGAGAATGCAAACAGAAGAGGGGGGTCAGGGTAGTTAGAAATGGGTAGCAAAGTTGGGTGAGAAAGCCCAGCAGAGACAGCTAATGGGGCGTCGAGGCAATCTGTTAGGGCTAAAATATTCCCAGGGGTTAAGGTCTTTTAGAAGCCTAGAAAAAAATTGTATGCATCAATATTTGAATTAAGTGGCTGGGTCCCATCTCTCCCTTTTTGTTTATTTGTTTGCGTCAAACTTTTTTTTTGTCTTTCTGAGGTTGATTTCAGTCTCCATGGACAGGTTGCTAGTTTCAGTTCACTCTTGTGTAAATTGAAAATGAAGAGAAAACTTGCCCACTTCCTGTTGAATGAGCAGAAGTGGTTGTGACTCAGAACTGCAGTAGTAAGGAAAACTAGGCACCTCCTCTTGTGACTCAAAGTGCAGAAATGAGCTTTGGTCAGTCCTTCACAAGAATTGGAACCCACAATGATAGGATCTCTTTAGGACACCTTGGCCTGTTGATTCATTTTGGAGGTCTGCTGAAAGTTTTTTATTTATTTATAAAAACGAAGGCTGTTTTTTTTTCTTCATTCTTTTATGTAACATTTACTCATTAAAAGCATTGTTTCCAATTGCTTACTTAAAGGTCTTTTAAAAAAAATGGTACTGATACTGGTGTTGAAGAGAAAAGTTCCTTTAAAAGTAATCTTCATTCTATAATCACAGAAAATATATTAATATGAGTTATGCATTTTGTTCCAAAAATTAGAATAGTTAATTCATTAAAAAAAACTAAGTCTCATTAAGCTTTTTAAATATTTCACGCACAAATCAATAATGTACCTAGAGTGTAATTTGTTAAGAGAGCTGCCAAAACTCGGGGAATTGATTTAAACTATGAGAATTGAGTATGACTTAACAGGAACACTTGTCACAAAAAGTTGTTCCTATAAAGCTAAAGTGCATATAATCTATCTTCTGCCCTTGTCTCTGTACTTTGCCTGTACTCTGTACTATGGTGGAATGTTGTGCTGGTTAACTGATGAGAGCCCAGAAGGAAGACAGAGAATATGTGGCTGTAAAGTCACGTAAATTGAATAAAGACTTTGTGGTTGTGTCTGAAGTAAGGTGCAAAAACTTTAGGATGCTGTGATGCACTTTTACTAATAAGTAATTTATTTGATCTGTAGATACTGTACTAAAAACTTTTTTTAAAAAAATATCAATTTTCAAACTTGGGGGAGGGGGTTGGAATTGAAATTTCAGCTTTATTTTAATTTCTGTCTTTTGCAAGTGATCATTTCTTAAAATTGATAACTTTTGTGCCATTTAGAAAATCTAGTTTTTCTTTCTAAGGAAAGAAACTGGAGGGGTGGGTGGGGAATACCTTTCATCATACAGCACAGAAGTTCTGCATTTTGTTACTGGAAGGAGATCAGATGCAATTTCCTGTTTTTTTTGGGGGGGGGGGATAAAAATCTTTATTCAAATCAGTGAATAATGTGATTTTTGCTAATGCACCACAAGAATAGATAGAAAGTTGATTTATAAAAAAGCACCCAAAATTGCAGTTAAAGAATTGGTACATCTTGAAGTAAATACAACAGTATTTTTTACATATGAATAACAATTTTATAGATTGTTCATTTGGAGCTACTGATAGTGATAGTCCAATGCATGAAATCTTTCTATCTCTAACTACCACACACAGGATACTACAAGGGAAATTCCGTTTTTCTATAATACTGACTTCTGATAAAATGCTAAGCTAAATGGACTTTTAGTCTGTGGGGTGAATGATAACTTGTCTAATATGGAAATGAATGTAAATAGCTTGCTTGTTCAGTAAATATATATATAACCTTTTACAATCATGCTGCATTTTGACCTTTATCTCACAAAGTTCTCCAAACGTAAACTTAATTTCTGAAACTAGTTTTATACTAACTTGTTTGTGTGATCTGGAGGTATACCAATAATTAGTCATTTTGAGTAAACAGAATTGTTCACATTGGTCATAGAAGATGGTGGGTCATCAGCTTCTAGAGGCTGACGTGTGAAATATACCTGAGGGGTGACATGTTGAGAGAGTTGGTTTTGTAATATTTTTTATTTCCATTCTGCCACATACTTTTCCTCCCTGCTTATACTGGAAACACATTCTCTCAAAATTGTGAGTAATTGGAAATCTTACAGTAATTTATTTATGGATCTAAATTTGCTTTTGAAATTAATTTTCTCATTTTAGCAAATTCTACGAACTCTGCAAAATCACTTTGTTCATTAGCACAATTAACTTCATGCATTATTTCCACAGTTCAGAAATGAGTTCTGTATTTGCAGTTTCTAGGTGTTTTCCACATCATGTAAGGTTTGTTGAAGTCCATTGATATAGATGTTACATTGAAAATAAATTGCCATTAATCAGATTACTGCAGTATGGAAAATTCTCCAGTGTTTTTATTTTTCCATGGAAAATTTTCTGATGTGGTGTTGGGTAATTTGCATCATAAATTTTCCAGTGCAATCCGAAAATTGCCTTATGCAAATTATTTTGAACAATTTGCATGGTGTACTTTTCCAAAATATTTCCCTGTTTAGTGTTTTGTAGAAAATATACATCATTGCAATGCAAATATATTGGGGACAATTCTTTACATTTCTTTTATAAGTCCCTTAATATTTTATCTTTGGTTTAGAATCTTAATAGCTTATCACCTAACCCAGTGGTTCTCAACCTTCCCAATGCCGTGACCCTTTAATACAGTTTCTCATGTTGTGAGCCCCAACCATAAAATTGGTGTCTCAGTTCCTAAGACCATCGAAAATATGTGTTTTCCTATGGTCTTAGGTGACCCCTGTGAAAGGGTCATTCGACCCCCAAAGGGGTCCCGACCCACAGGTTGAGAACCACTGACTTAACCCATCTGGGCTCCTAGAAATTTGGCACTGATGCCTAGAAACCTGAGGTGTTGATAAGCCCCTAAATGCTCACATGCCTCTCTTCTGTTTTTCTGTAACATTTAGTAACAAAAACATATTTCAGCATCTTGCTATTTTATAATTGCTTTCAGACTGCTAATATTTCAGTGTAGCAAGTAAAGATGCTTGATACCTGTGTATTCATGATTCATTTAAATTTAGATTAATTTCTCAATGTTTACAGCCCAGTGAAAAATTATTCTTGGTGAAATTATCACTAATTATGAAATGCTATTAGTATATTGTTTAATATAGAACAATCTTCATAACATCCTCTCAAACCAAATTATCATTGAATAGTGATTCCAGTTGTAGCATCCTTTATCCTATAGGCCAGTGTTTCTCAACCTTGGCGACTTTAAGTCCTGTGGACTTCAACTCCCAGAACCCCCCAGCTGTCTGGAGAATTTTGGGAGTTGAAGTACACAGGACTTAAAGTCGCCATGGTTGAGAAACACTGCTGTAGGCAGACATTAGGCTATTTTGAATGCTTAATTTGTATGTTATTTTGTTGAATGTAAGTCACTGGACCCTTTAATGAAAATGAATACCATTTTTTAAAAAATTCCAAATTTATAACTATAAATTAAATCTATAGGCTGCCCAATTAATAATGACTCAGCACAGAATGAGTTAAGAATACATTCAGTAGAATAAGATGAAAGAGAAGGTGGATCAATACAGCCAACACATTACAACAGTACAGATAGTCCTCAACTTACGATCACAATCAAGCCCAATTGCTAAATGAGACAGTTGCTAAGTGAGTTTTCTCCATTTTATGACCTTTCTTGCCACAGTTAAGTTAACCACTGTAGTTAAGTTAGTAACAAGGTTACTAAAGAGAAAAGAGAAACAAAGATTACTTACTTCTGAATGTGAAAAGGCTTAGTTATTATTATAGGACAGCGATGGTGAACCTTTTTTGGCTTGCGTGCCATAAGTGGGGGGGAGCGCAGGGGGGGGTCCTGTGCGGGCATGCTGCACCCATAATGCAATGCACGACCCCCCAGTGCGCATGCGTGCAATACAGGCGCGACCCCCCCATTTTTTTCATTCTTTTTTTGACCTCCCCAGGCTCCAGAGGCTTTATAGGAGCCTGGGGAGAGCGAAAACAGCCTCCCCCACCCCGCCTGGAAGCCCTCCGGAGGCTTCAGGGACCTTCAGGAGGTTTCCCTGAAGCCTCCAGAGCAGTCAAAACGACCCTCCGAGCAAACCGGAAGTGCATTCCCAAACTTCCGGTTTGCCCTTAGGGCCGTTTTTTTGCACACCCGGAGGCTTCAGGGAAGCTCATGAAGCCTTCGGAGGGCCTCCGGGAGGCGGGGGAGGCTCTTTTCGCCCTCCCCAGGCTCCTGTAAAGCCTCTGGAACCTGGGGAGAGCAAAAAATGGTTTTAAAAAAGGGTGAACTCAGCTGGCCAGCATGTGCATGCGTGCTGGCCAGCTGACAGGGCAGCGCCTCACATGCCCTGACAAATGGCTCAGCGTGCCACCTGTGGCATGCGTGCCATAGGTTCGCCATCACTGTTAAAGGAGGTTAAGCTGGAGGAGAGCCTGAATACCCGAATGCAATGAGAATTATACACCTTTATCTACACTAACTGATGGAAATCTGGCTTGTGCTTAAAATCTTGATAAAACATAGCTGCATACATTACTGAGACGTGGTACTATTTAATCATGATTAATATAGATAGCAACAATCTAAAGGCTGCTGCTGTTATTTCTAAAATGTTAAATTCCCCACCCTCCCCACCCTGAAGAAACAATATTCATAATATATCCTTGAAAATGTCTATTGACCTGACATGAAGAAGAGCCCCACAATTTTTTAATGTTACTATTTGTGGAAGTTCATATTACCCCCATGAAAAATACGGTAATGAAATGTGGAATACAGTGAGGAATAGAATGAGTTCAGATAAGCTAAAGGTGTTGCTTGCACACACTTAAAACTAGTATTCGATGTCTGGCTGATGGATTGGCAGCTTGTAAACTTGCCTCCAGAAGTTGCGGATGCTTCATCGCTAGAGGTTTTTTTAAGAGTGATTGGACAACCATTTGTTTGAAATGGCATAAGTCTCCTGCTTGAGCAGGGGATTGACCTCCAAAGTCCCTCCCAACTCTATTATTCTGATAGGACACTGAATTAGAAATTGGGCATAAAAAAGTAAGTGCATCTGAATTAAATGGACAACATTGTCAAGGTACTTTTTAAATTATCTGTCTTGTTAGCAGTGAAACTTAGTATTTGTTCCAGGACTTGCTTGATTAAGTTTTTAATCAACCTGGGCTTCTGTTATCTAGTATATGTTAGGGCTACAGTTCTCAAAAGTTCCCACTAGCATTGCCATCAGTCATGCTGTTTGGAAATTCTGAGTTGTAGTTTCAGTGCAGCTGGAGGCTATCCAGTTTGGGGGGAAGACTCTAATAAGCTAGGCTTAGCTAATGTTTAAACCATGTCCCTGTCCCTATGTCATGTCATTCCCAAGATCTGGGTTTCCTAATCTATTGCCTAATCTACTTTCTAAATTACTTCCAAAACTGCGATATCCATTTGAAAACCAAATTGTATTTTTTTCAAAGCTCAGAGGATTTTTTCCTTGAGCGCCATATTTTCTGTTTGTTAAGCAAACACGGTGCTTGTGTGAATGGGTGTTTTTACTGGAAATTGACAAAAAAAATCGAATTTCAGTTATGTAACCACAGAATGTCACGACCGGTTATAAAGTTGACTGATTGCCATGTGCCTGATATGTGGCAATCATTTGGTCACAAGAGGGGGCCAGCATGACCACTTCTGACACTTGGGGGAATGCCTTATTAGCTATTAAAGCATTGATTTGGTGGCCATAATAAATCTGTATAGTCATTAAGTGACTGGTTGTAAACTGAGGACTACGTATAACTGCTTCTGACAACAGTTTTTAATATACAAGCAAGTAAAGAGGAAATGTCACTTTCTGTTTCATGCCATTATTTTAATTATGGCCATGCTGGAGTTTAATCAAAGTGCTAATGATTAAGTTTGGGAGTGAGGGGGCAGAGACCATAGTTTAAAGAAATGAAACTATCAAATCCAGAGTCTGCTAGTATAACCAGTATAAAAGTAAATTGCTTTATGACTCTTCTTATGAGAAGAATAAAAAGGTAAAAAAAGAATCAAAATTAAAATAAATCATTTTAAAAGATCAGAAAAGGACCTTTTTGCACATGGTTTTCTTCTATATTTATTTAATATTTTTTCTTGTATATATTCTATTGTACTTTGATATTTATTAAGCAATCGTCATAAATTAAAATAAGTAATATAGAACCTTGGACTTCCAATAGTATTTTCTAAAATTTGTGATCCATGTGTCAAAGATGGTCTTGAAAAATCATATATGGTCATCTTAATTATTTTTCTTCAGGGTACTAATCTATTTGATGAGGTTACATTATACACAGTTTATATATTCTTAGTGCAGTTTCAGGTTTGCAAATAGTAATACCATCTCAGTTTCTGAAGTGATGGTTTCCTTTGCTAGCCTGTCATATTTTTCTGTGGTTGCAATGCTACATAGAAACAAATGCATTTCTACTTTTGTTTGCTCACCATTGGCTGCCTCTGTTACTATGGTTTGAATCATTTTTAAAAATCATACAGTAGTTGCAGGCTGTCCTATTGTGACATAGGCAGTTGGAAAAATGAAAAGTAGAAGAGGTTAAAATTCTGCACTATTGTATAAACTACCCATTAGAAGTCTAATCCCTTAGGAATTGTTAAGGAGAGCTATAGCAAGAGCATTTCTTTATGCAAGCAGTAGTTGTTTTATAAATCTCTTCTCACTTGTAACTACCGGTATATGGTTAATTGATTCCCTAGTGTCAGTTGATAGTTTCTCTGCATTCAATGTTGTTTCAAGCTGTTTGCCTAGAAAATGGCTTCACCTCCCTTCCCTGGCTATCGGACCATTTGAGATTCTTTGGGGACCTGAATGCTTTACATGTATTGATAGGCAAAGAGAAAATTGAACAACAGCATTGCAAAGCAGTGTTTATGCCTCAAAATCCCATTTCACATTGCCAACATTTTCTACATTTTATTAAGTGTCCCTTTTAGTTTATCTTTGCCAGTCTGGGATTTTCTATGTATTAAACTTCACCAGCTATAATCTGCAGTCAGCACAATTGAAGATCATGTTACTTGGGACCTGAGCTGGGGTCCCATGCAACTAATGATTTACAGCTTTAAATCCTAGAAGTAGTAATGAAACTGGAAAATGCGAGGGAATGTTTCTATGGCACATAGTTTTTGCACATTGATCTTTCCTTCCTTCAAAGTAGTCTTTGATTCTGAAAGGCACTGTGTGCTTAGTGACGCAGCACATGTCTCTACCACCTTCTCTATAATATTGTGGTGGGGATAGAATTGTGAAACCCACTTGGTTGTATTTCCCCAGTAGGTGAACATGATAGACTGTTGCAGACATTACATAACTCTTTGTAATAGCTAAATTGTTTTCACTCATAATCCATAAAATTTAGGTTTTCAGCATTCCCAGGACTTGGCTAGCTTTTTCTTTGATTAAAAAAAACCCTCTCCATATTCAGATTGGATTAAGGGTACTTACCTGGGATTGTGTAAACAGGCTACTGAAGTGATTAAAGTGCTTACCTGGGAATGTATAAACAGGCTACTGAAGCATGTAGTCCCTTTCTTAGTATATTGTCTTGGGTAATGTACGTCACAACCTTGGTAAAGATCAACACTGAAGTGAGGCAGGTTAGAATTTCCTGGTATTTGTTTTATGTTATGCGTCATGGAACACACCGCCTTGGGAAAATGTGAGCTGAACTGTTCTTGGCTTTCAGTTTTCTCCTGACGTGACTGCTATACATATGCTTGATGCAAACAGAGCACTTAACAAAGCCCTTAATTCTCATATCTTGACACTATTGAAAGGCAGAATTAGTGCTAAATCTGCATACAAGGAGAATTAGTGCAATGTGTCATCTGTAGGCTATATGTATCAGGTGATATGAAAGTTGCCTCTTTCATACATGCATTCTTTAAAAATCTATGAATACCTCTCTGTAAGCCTAGATATTTCTTCCTTGTCTTTTAGGTTTTCCATTTGAATCCAAGCCACACATTTATGGCGATTCTGAGTGTCAGGGCAGATTTCTGCCGGGCCCAGCACAGCACCCTGGCTGAGAAGTGAGCTGGAGGCTGGCGTCCCTCGTGGGATAACTCAACCTGGCCTTGAAGACTCAAGACACTGAGAGATAACCCTCAAATATATGGGGTTATCTTTTGTACATTGGAAACCTCTTCCTCTTAGTGACACTAGAGAAGCAAAGCCTGGCTGAACTCCGTTGGAGAGAAGACTTGTCCTTACAATTTTCTTTGTGCCTCACCAGTGCCTAAATGTAGTCAAGGCTGCCTATTTTTTGCATGTAATAGAAACCTGCAAAATCTGAAGGAGTGCCACCTGCAGTGATTGAGGCTGAAGTTGAATTCCAGCAGATGCTCAAGAAAAGCAGTATTTCTTAAAGTGAAAAAAATATTTTGAAGAACAAGACCAAGGAAATAAGGAAAGCTCTCACCAATTCCCCACTTTAGTGGTCTTTGATGTTTTCTGCTGTGAAACATTGCACAATTTGATTTTTAATTTTTGTTAGCCCTCATACACTTTCCTCCCTTCGCCATTATGAACCGTCCTGCTCCAGTGGAGATTACTTATGAGACAATGCGCTTCCTGATTACCCACAACCCAACCAATGCAACCCTCACCAAATTCACAGAGGTAAGAGGGGTATCCATCTATGATGTATAAAGTTTGAAGCATTTGAAAAAGTATTGAGAGATGGAGAAATGGAAAGGAGGAAGAAAGGGCATGTCAAAAGAAGAAAAAAGTAATTTTATGTAGCCCATTCATAAAAATCCCTCTGCTGTTGGTTCACAGATTATTGAAAAGAATTCATTCTTTTAAAAGTACAGCCCCCATGGGTTCCTACCAAAAAAGGGGGCCTCTTTCATAGAAACTATATGGAGCAGAGAATAGCTATGATGAAATCAATACACATAGTGATAACAAGAGTTCCCACCATTGCAGTGCCCCCACAGTCACATGAACAAAATTCCACCCACTTTTACAACCACTGTTACCACCCCCTTCGCTGACTTTCATTGTCTTCATCTGCCTCCCTTCTGCTGGGCTGTGCATCCTGGCCATGCACTTGTGGGTGAGAGCTATAGGAGGAGGCTGTGTGCGCTGCACTATGCTCCACTACTGGCTGGTTCCTTCTTTCTGGTAAGATTTCCAGCTGGTAGTGCCAACTGGGTGGCAGGGGCATTTGGTGGCAGCAATTAAGTAGGTGGCCAAAAGGGCAAAGATAGATAGGTGGAGATGCATTGAAGTAGAGGCAGTTATTATCTTGCAATAATGTCTTGGATCTCATGGAGTCCTCACTTAGCCATGTGAGATTCACTCAGCAGCAACTGGGATTGCTGGAACCACTACTGCTAAGCAGAGTAGTCAGATGAGGTTTTGCTTAAAGGCTGTGTCACTTAGTGATGGACTTGCCAGTCCCAATTTAGGTAGTTAAGTGAGGAGGACTTGCACTTCACCATATCTAGGTTACTCACTTTAACTATTCTGTGGTAAAAATGAATGTCAGTCTATTTCAGCTTTTAAAATAAAGGAACCGTGATATTCCTTTGACTTGCTTTGAAGAGACTATTAGTGATCCTGTATAATTGTCAGCAATTGACAGCTTACATAATAGAGGAGTATGATGAAAATACAAAGAAGGTTCCCCTCCCCCCCTGTCTTTGATATGTTTAACACATAAATACAGTTCCACTTTGCAAAACTGACTAATATACTTTACTTTCCTGTTTTCTCCCAAAGTCTCTGTCAGATACTGCTCAGGATCTCACAAATTCTCTGAGCTGGTAGATAAATTTGCAGATTAAAAGTGTATAATGGACATTTCATAAGATGGTTGCAAAATAATCATATGTTAGAATGAACACAGTACTAAGCAGCAATGACCCACTGCTGTTTTATTATTCTAAAAATGCCTTGAGCATTTAAACTCCATAGTTCTATTTCTGCCTTAGGCACAAAAGCCAGCTGGATGACTTTGAGGCTGCCACTTTCTCAGACTTAAGAAGTCACTTCTGAAAATGCTGCCAAGAAATTGCAGATTTGTGTAATCACCAGGATTCAGGATTTAATTGATTGACACTTCCTCAAGAATCCCTTTTACTAGTGGGGTCCAGAGGCTTTGCTGGGAATGCAGAAGACGTTTGAAATGAATGTCTTGCTTTGCAGGTTGCTAGTTTCCCTTTATTTTTTAATGATAAGATCTATCACTAAAATGAAATGATTTGCTTACTCTAACAATTATTGCCATAGATTACCATCAGAAAACAAGGCAATATTTCAGACAAGTAAAGTTTGATGGTTGTCCAAACAAGGCAACCAAACATTTCCATGCAAATGAGATTAGTAGAGCTGGTGGTAGTGGTTAGTTTTGTTTTTCCTCATTGTGAGGCTCTTGTTTATGTTGGGGACACTTAACATTTTTTATCTTTCTTCCCTATGGTTAAAAAAGTCATTCTTAAATATTCTTTCTTTTAGGCTGTTGATAAAGCTTGCTTGCCTGTATCCATAAATAATATGTTAAAGGCTAAGCAAAGCAGTTTTCTTGATATAGTCACTGTAACTTGTGGTCTTCTGTTAAAAGAGAATTTGATGTTCAGCTGTTAACTTGTATAAACACTTTTTGCCGTCTGTTAAGAGTTTACTCCAGGTGAAAAGCTGATGCCCTCACTTCTGTGTATATGTTCTCTATAATTATCTAAAAGCCAGATGCTTTACTATAGTCCCCGATTTAGTACAGATATCTGTAGGATTATTTTTACCATGACCAGAAAGCAGGAATTTATATTTCTTAAAGTGGTGTGTTAATTATTATGATGGTCTTGTCAATGAATTGATCTAATTCCCCTTTAAAATACTCTGTTACTTTTCACTATAATTACAAGAGCAGCCACATTTCAGCACATATAACTATCTCCTAGCAGGGTAGAATCTCAGAAAAATATCCTGGAGCAATTTAGAGACAATCCCCACCTTGAGTGAGTTTGTTTCTTCCCAAAAGCTTTTGAAAAACAGAAAAGAATCTAAAATACTTACTACGCAAAAGAACTTAGTCTCTGTCTGGAAATGTTCAGACCAAAAATTATATATATGGGGAAGAATTATATGAGCAAAATGTGTACTTTCTCCCTACCCCTTTTCCTCAGCTTGGTAGTACATCTTACTTTTTTATTGATGGAGGATGAATTCCAGGATATATGAATTTTCTTCTGTTTCCAGAGTTAACGTTACTTGACTATTTCTCCTAATAGGCAAAAATAAAGGGGTTCTACATTCTTGAAGTCCAACAGTCTGTTGCTCCATTTGTAGAAAAACTAGAAACATTTACAGCGGTGCTTAAAAGATGTGAAAAGATGTCCTTTTGGGTTTTCAATATTTCATCATATATATGACCTTAACTATTACCTGTTCTCCAGGCAAATTAAATAAGTTAAAAGCATACCTGATTAGATTCAGGTGTTTCAATCAAAGGAATTATACTTTCCCCTTTAAATGAATGTGCATTCTTAGAGGTTCCAATATTTTTGCCACATGCAAATACATAGTTTTGGACTATTTTCCTCAATAATAAATGGACAGTGTTTTTTACTTACTTGTTTAATTGGGAACTCTTTATCTAGTTTTAGGACTTGTATGGGGAACTGATTACAAGATGATGTAGGTCCTCAATTGTGACTGGTTGAAGTTGCAACGGATCTACCAGAGGTGGGATTACTTACGATTTGCCATGGTCACCTCCCCCCCCCATCATGTGATCCCATTTTGAGTGCTTGGCAACTGGAATGCATTTACAGTTTGCAGTGTCCTATGGCACATGACTGCATTTTACAACAGTCTTGGCCAAGTTCAGTATTTAAGGTATTTTCAATTTTTTTTCAAAAACCATGCCCATAAGCAAATGACTGCTTGTGGCTGTTTTATGACCACGGGGTTTACGTGACTGCTGCAAAAAGGCTATAAAATCAGGTCAGTCAAGTGACTTTATCTGCTTTATGATATCATGAGTTATGACCATAATCAGCAGGCTCCATTACAGTCGTAACTTGAGAACTACTTGTATTTATGTAGAAATACTGAAAATTCCAAAGGGTTCACAGTTTTTAAATACTGCTGTATAATATTACTCTTTTTTATGCATTGTTGACACAGAGGCACCAGGGCAGCCATCTTAGGTTGCAGCAAAAATACTTTCTTTTGATAGGTTGCTATAAGTTAATAGTTATTAATAAAGCTGCATGTCTCCACAAGTGACACTTTTTCCCCCTTACTCTGAGAAATAAATTGGACGTTTCCTGTTTGTTCACAAAAGGAGCTGAAGAAATACGGTGTGACCACCTTGGTGCGAGTTTGCGATGCTACCTATGATAAAGCACCTGTTGAAAAAGAAGGAATACAAGTTCTGGTGAGTATTCTTCAATCTTTGGGAAATACAATCACGAATAGAATGGGACTGACAATATGGAAATCTTTTAATGTCATTGTTAATTTCTTTTTAAAGCTGTGGAATGTTCCTGCATCTCTGTAAAATTGATTTGGAATCTGGGCTGTAAAGCAGCTTGCATTTTTCTCCCTGTAGGTCTATGACCAGTCAAGGTTTAGACAGTTACTCATTTAGAGGAAGAAGGTATAAGTAGTATCCTGTTCATATCAGAACAAAGATTTCAAATTGGTCAGTTCAGCAGATAATACTGAACTAAATTATTAGATAGAGAAGTCACAGAGGAAATAGTCACAGGTGGTTAACTGCCTGTTTTCTGAGCAACCCATGATTGTGATCTGAGTAGTGTATACTAGCATGTCACTTTTTAGCGGCTGAGCATATTTTGATGTATTGAAAGTTGCAAACCAGCCAAAAGGTATGAATGAGAAAGATCACATTCTTAGCAGCAGCAATCCTGGCAACCTCTCTTGCCACTAAATCCAACACAGCCATTAGAAAAGAACAGGTAATCCTTGCTTAACAACCAGCCACTTAATAACCATTTGAATTAATTGTGACCTGTGAAGCACTTCTGATTTGCTGCAAAATGCCCTCCCCAAGAATGTGATCATTGTCTTGCTTAACCACTGCTTCACTCAGTGATTGAGATTCTGGTCCCAATTGTTATAAATCCAGGTATTAATACTAAAGTCATTCCCAGCTTGTTCTCTCCCAGCTCCAAGACTCAGGTAAGGGATTGCCCTCTTGGCTGCCTACCTATATTCTTCTGCCAGCTGCTTCTGCACCCATCACTATATACTACTACTGTGCTGGCCAGGGACTTTCACTTTGCCTTCTTTTGCACTGGCGCAGCCAGGGCTTGCTTTCATGTGCTGAGGTTATTTTGCAAAAGAAGGGCCTGGATGGGACATGAATGGAGGTCCTGGACAGGTCATGAGAAGTCCTGACTGCACCAGTGCGAAAGAAGGTGGTACAAAGAAGGTCACGGCTATACCATAGTGATATATGATGTGAGCAGGGCTGGGTGGCAGGAATACCGGGTGGTAGCAGGTAGGTGGATGGCCAAAAGGCAGCTGTAAATGTGGGTGACCCTGAATTTTGTTTCTGTGACCACAGAGGCATTGCATTGGCCAGAACGTCAAGGACTGGACTTTTAGTCCCTTCATTCAGCACTGATTGAATGGACATTAAACAACAATTATCTGTAATTAAATTGAGCCAAGGAAGCTACGTATTAAAAAAAACTTTTATCTCCATGCCAAGATCCCTGAATTCTTGTTTTAGAAACAAGAATCTTAAAAATAAACTGATTTCTGAGAGTTGCTTTTAAAAAAAAGAGAGAACAGCAAATCATAGAAAAACCATGGGAAACCAGTTTAAAAAAATACTTAAGAAATTTGGTGAGGAAATTCACTGCTTTGGTTAACTTTTCCCACTAGCAGGAGGGACTAAGTGTGAATGATTGAAGCTGCAGGACCTCTATTTCATTACTTATTTGCATTTATCTCGTAACAATCTTAGTCTTTTGAAGTCTGTATGTTACTGGACCAAGTGTAAATGTGGGTTGAGTACAGATAAGACACAGGTTATAGGTGTGATTTATTCAGGTTTAATGGAAAAATGTACTCTAGATTTTCATGTAGCATCTTTGCCAATGCCTTATAGAACTGAAAGTTTACTAAAATTTTGCAGCTATGCTACTATGTCATCCCAGGAGAATTTAAAGATTTACTGATGTGTGTATGTATTTATATATATAGACACAGTATGTAGAGAGTAAGATGCAGAGGATATATTTATGCTTAGATTTCTTACAATGTCGATTAGATATTGAATGTTAAGATTTCAGAATGCATGTTCAAAGTAAAAACAAACCCTATATTTCAATAAATGCAACTTTTTAAGGTGAAGTATGTATAACTGTAATATAATCTTAAATGCAATAAAAATTAAGGGAGTCAACTTCTCAGATTGTATTTTTGTTTTATTTAGAATAAAATGGCATAAAATAGGGATGTGGCTTAAACATAAATTATTATGGTATTTTTATTTCAGTTCATATTCATTGATTATTCATCATGAACCTAAAAGTTAGTAAAAGATTTTGGATAACTTTGGCAAGTCTAAATATTTTGAGATCAAAGTTAAGATTTCTTGGACAAGTATGGATAATAAAATATTGGGACTTGGATCCTGCCTTGGTTTCAATATTTTCAAATAAGAAAAATCTTTTATAGATGTTACTACAATTATTAACATCAACATTTGGGACAATTTATATATAATTAAAGGGAAAAAAGTTTTCATGACTAGAAATTATGAAAATAATGAAAGGACAACAAATTACTATGGAAAGATCTTGGAATTCCTATGTCTGTTCAGAAAATATTTATTTAAGAAATGATTTAAGATGGAGGATTAAATGAGATATCTTTTTAAAAAAAAATTGAGTACTGATTTTTCTGAATGAAAACTTGGGGCCCTCTGGTTATAATAGTCATCCTAATTTGTTCCAGGCCAAAGCGTAGTCTTTTTAAAGGTGAAACTAAAGACATTTCAAGAAGCTCAACTTGGTAGGCTTCTTGTCAGCATTACCAAAGTGAGCAGCTGTTGCTTTCTCCCAATATTATTTTTGGATCTTTCGTACTTCTAGGAATTCTCAGCCTTGGAATTCCTAGAAGTTGCCCATCCCAATTTCTTTTGGGAGCTGCTTTGATTTCAGCCTTAGCTAAAATCGATTAGGAACCTACCATCTTTGAGCCTAGCTTCAATACAAATGTGTCCTATGTGTTTAATGTCAGTGTTAAACCTCAGGATCTCAGAAGGAGTTTTAATGTTAAAAAACATGTCTCATTTAATCTTCCAGCTCGTAAGTACTGTTAAACAATTACAGCCTGCTATATTCAGCTTTTCATACAGACAAGCTCTGGTTCACTTCTTTTACTCGAAAAAGTGAACTAAATAAAAACTAACATAGGCTTCTCAGTTAAAACACACACATCCTCCCCAGTCAAAAAGCATAGTGTTTGGAAATTATTTTATTATTGTGGGACAAATTACTGTTTATAATTTAATTCACTTTTTCCAGTCTTTGAAGATGCTTTGATTGCTTGCTCACATATTGGATTTTTTAAAAAGTTGACATACTTTTACTGTGTCCAAAAGAAAAGGTATTTCAACTTTTTCCAAAAAAGTAAGGAGTTTTTGGATTAATGTTTTTTTATTAGTTTTCCCGGTTATAAAGTACACAGAATTTATTTTCAGAGTTTTTATAGCTTTTTGTACAGTAGGCTAAAAGTATGGATAAAACATTTATATTAGATGACAACAAATTTTTATAGTTTGCTTCCACAGTTATATATCCAAATGCATTGTAGGAGAATTATGCCAAATGCCATATTCCATTTTCTGGGATTTTGTTTTCTATTCTGGAACCAAGCCAGAGTATAATTCAAGGATAGATGAAATTTGTGTGAATTAAATAAAAAAAACCAAAAGATTGTCAGCATGGAGATTAAATATGAACCTGAGGGATCACCGGGACCAGATAGAAATGCTGAAGGCTGTGTTTAAATAATCATAAGGAAAATTAGCTTTTTGTTGTGTTTAAAAAAGTATAATTTTTATTAAGTAGTAATGCAACTTTACAAATAAAACAATATGTTTAAAATGTACATTTTGCAAGTGCATTGTAAACTCTTGTTTGTAATTATGGTGGTGATGAAAAAGTAACTTTCAGACCAATCCTTGCATTTACAACCTTCACAGATTTATAAAGCAAAGGAAAAGTGGAGTAAGATCATAAGCAGAGTCACAGTTTCACTTATCAATAGCGTGGATCAACAACTAAATAGTTGGTTCCACTTGTAGAATGAAGACTGCTATGGAAAAAGTATATTCGATTCTGTAAGAAGCTTAATTCCTTAATCTCAATTAGCATAGATTAAGTTAAATACATACAGACTGAAAAAATTTATCATGTAAACCCTTTCTTAGAAATGTTTATGCAGACAGCCAAACTACATGCTGTAATTGTATTCCCATTTTAGTTGAGATTTTAGATGATATACAGCTGTTGACCTCTCTTGTATTTTTGATCCTCTAGTAAAACACACACTTGATGGTTTTTGTTCCTTTGATCAGCACTTGCCTTTTTTATTAGATTCTGTGGGTATTTCTCTATAAAGAACTGCTTCAGCGAAGCAGTTGAAGTGATGTCCCAGTGCCTGGAAGCTGTCAGGGTCTGGATGGGAGCTAACAGGCTTGCACTCAATCCCGACAAGACCGAGTGGCTATTGATGCTCCCTCCCAAGGATGGTCCAGTCGTTCCATCTCTTAGCCTGGGGGGTGAAATTATACACCCCTCAGAGAGGGTTCGCAATTTGGGTGTCCTCCTGGATCCATAGCTGACGTTAGAACATCATCTGTCGGCTGTGACCAGGGGGGCCTTTGCCTAGGTTCGCCTGGTGCACCAGTTGCGACCCTATCTGGACCGGGAGGTCCTTCGGATGGTCACTCACGCCCTCGTCACCTCAAGACTGGATTACTGTAACACGCTCTACATGGGGCTGCCCTTGAAGAGTGTTCGAAGACTGCAGTTGGTCCAGAATGCAGCTGCGCGAGTGATAGTGGGGGTTCCCACGTTACACCTATCCTCCGCGAGCTGCATTGGTTCCCCATTGGTCTCCGGACACGCTTCAAGGTGCTAGTCGTTACTTTTAAAGCCCTACATGGTTTAGGACCTGGCTACCTGAGAGACTGCCTCCTGCCATTCACCTCCCAGAGACCAAGAAGATCACACAGATTAGGCCTCCTCCGGATTCCATCTGCCGGTCAGTGTTGGCTGGCGACTCCCCGGGGGAGGGCCTTCTCTGTAGCTGCTCCGGCCCTATGGAACGATCTCCTCATGGAGATCCGGACCCTTACTACTCTTCCGGCCTTCCGCAAAGCGATTAAGACCTCGCTGTTCCGGCAGGCCTGGGGCTGTTGATTTTATCCAGCCCCATTCTAAGCTGTATGTATGTTGTGAAATTTTAATGTTTGTTCTTTTTAATTTTTATATGTCTCTCCCCCCCCCCCCCCGTTTTTATCTGTAAGCCGCCCAGAGTCCCTAGAGAGTGGGCGGCATACAAATCCTAATAAAACCTAAACCTAAAGCAAAATCTTAGTCAATGTCTGGGTTTATCTCACCATTTCATAGGTAAGAGCTATTCAACATGAGTGGCAAACAGTCATAGATGATGTGGCTAATCTTCTACTTTGGGGGGGGGGGGGTCAAACTCGCAGCCTGGATGCATCACACGATAGCCACACCCATGTCCGGTTAGCGAAGGGGGAAAAAGTCACTATACATCATCTGACGATGCAAATTTGATGGCATTCTTCTTGAGGGCAACGTGCTTATGATTGCCTTCCAATATGGGGAAATATGTAGCAAAAATGGTCCTGTCCCCCCAGTAGGAAAAAAATCCTAATGAGATTTTTATTATGGATTGATCTAAGTTGGCTTTCTTTATTTCCTTAGTCTACAGAATCCATGAGGAAACACCCCCCCCCCCATTTCTCCTGTTGTCTTCAGTTCATTTTAGGTTGTTTATTTACAGAGTAAAAAATTTGTATCTTGTTCTGAAACAAGCATTCTAAGCCACCCAGCATCCGGACTGCTCTGCTAGCTATCAAAAAAGTGAGACAGTTGAGAGCAGATTGGAGTAAAAGTTTGGAGAAGAATTTTCTATGTAAAGAGTGGTGGCAATGAACAAACCGTCTCTCCATTGTGATTGGTACATCAACAGACATTATGGGGAAAGGGCATGAGGACCCTAGATTGAGAGAACTACATTTGGATCATTTTCCCCTCCTACAGTCCTATACGTTCAAGCTTTCAACCACTCCCTTCTGTTTCCAGATTAAGATGGGGGGAAATGTATTCAATGAATTCTACAGAGTACTTGTAGCCGAGGAAAATTCAAATAGAAATCCTTCCAAACCAACAGATGACCTTGGCCTTTCTGCTACCTCCCACTTTCTTAATTACAGGGTAATTTAAAGCAATTTAAAAATTACAATTTAAAGATACCCTGGTAATCTTGGAGATCTGTTTGAGAACTAAAATGGGTCCAAGGTGCCTATAGAACAACTCACTGATCTTGCCTCGGTAGATTACATTTAATTCCAGTGCCCTCTTTTATAACATTGGTAAACAAGCCCTCGTAAGGACGGCATTCCATAAAGGAAAAGAGAAGGGGATGGTCATGGGATTTTATTGAGATTAATCCATGGCAGTTGTTGAAACATCACAAGTGCATGTGTTGGCTTCCAAGAATAGCTTGCGCTTGAAAAGCAGGCATGATTAAAGATAACAAAATTCTTTTCTATGAATGGTTTCATTAGAAGGTGTCACAGAGAAGTCACTGTGTCTGGAACAAAACATAACTTGACTCTGGTGGTCGTAGATGAGTGGAATATGTTTGTAAGTTATATTTAGTAGGCTCTGAGAGCAAGCTTTGAGCAGTATCTGAGCCTAATTATTTGCCTGATAGTTACCAATTTGCAGGTTTTTATTCATATATACATTGTGGCCCTGAAGAGCTAAAGCCCAATCTAGTTCTCTGGGGTTGTGGGGGAAATGGGAAGAAGGAACACCATATATGGTTCTTTGAGTTCTTGAAGGAAAGACAGGAGATAAATCTAACAAACAAATATATTTAAAAACTGTTCTTCCTGGCTTAGAATCTGTTCTTTAACATGTAAAACAGGGAATAATAACAGCCAGTTCAAGGCTGTTTGGGAAGAAAAACAAACATGAAACAAATTTAGCAAGTTATAAATATATTCCTAGTAGCAATGAATGCAGCTCTTGTCCTTTTGGTCTCCTTCAGAATTGAAGGGTGCACTTCATGAGTCTTGCAACTTAGTCAGCTTCCATTGCTGCTTCAAAGACATCTTAATTCCTGGCTCGTGACAAGAACTTATCAGTGGCAGCTTCAATTTCAGTAGCTCTGCCCTGAACCACAGCTCTTGTGCCTCTTTTTGTGGGTGGGAAGTTCCCCTGGTGCAGGACATCCATTCTGATAAGGCGCTGCAGGAAAGGTCTTATATAGCTGTCAACCTGTGAAATAAAAGGGCTTTTGAGTTCTAAACAGATGCTGATTCATTGAAGAGCTTGAATTAACTTCCAGCAGTAGTGTGTGGTAGCTTCTTGCCAATAACATGTTGTTCTCATGTGTGATTACAACATGATGTACTTATGAAATAAACTATAGGATGTATTACAGCAAGGATCTCTGCATTGAGGCTGCTAGTTTTTCCTTTGATATCTCCAGGGACTTCTATTCATGGTGCATGTGGGTCCCTCTGCCCTATTTGCTGTCATCACTTTACTATCCTAGCGTGTTGAGTTTGTTTGCCTTTGGTCCACTCCTGCACCTCTTTCGCTGTTTCTGAACAAAAGTGAAGAAATGTGACACTAAATTTTTAATTGGAAATTAAAAAAAATTAAAATTAGCAGCTGCTTTGTTTGGCCAGGTACTACCTGGCACAGTGTACTAAGGGCCATTATCTCTGGTATGGTGATAATTACTCAGTTAACTTTTCAGATCTATTGTACCTTTTTCAGAATGGAAAAAAGGGACAAAAATACTATAAGATCTGACTCTGGTCTTGTCTGACAAAAAATGCTTGAAACTCTTTTCCTGAAAATTAAAGCAGATCTGCTTTCTGGCCATCTATATTGGCTGTTGTCTTTACTAAGTATATTGGGATCTTTGGAATCAGATGCTTTGTGAGGAGGAAGAGCAACCTTGGGTTGCTGCCTTGGGTTTGATGAATGTCATCTGGACTGGGTGAGATATGTGTTCAATATGTCCAGATGTTCAGAGTGTCCAGATGCTTGTAGATTCTGGGAAAACCTCCAGATGCCATCAGTCTAGATTGAGAGCCAATTTGGTCTCTGATTTCCCTGCATGTGTTTTAACAAGGTGGGATTCCTGGCTTATTTTTTAGGGGCTTGATTTTGTACTACCGATAGCACAAGCTGCAGAGTTATCTGTTCTGGAGATTGGATAAAATCTTGCATTTGAGAACTAGTGCCCATATTTTCTCTTTCTTTCTAGATCAGTCCCTTTTCCTTCTGTGTTATATGCTAGCTAAAGTAAGCCTGACTGCTACCATTAATGTATGGATGTTGACAATTCTGACCCATCCTCCCCTTCCCGACCTTCTTCTTATGCTCTTAGAACTGTGTTGCATCTGCACGAAAATTTTGTAGTTTGTGTTTTGTATGTGGAGCAGAAAACAACAAATTTAACAGTGTGAGGGATGGAGGCAGTACCTGGCCCAATTCTCCATAGTGAGGGGATTGGACTGAGTCAGATAAGATCTTTGGGACACGCCCTGGTCACTAGGTACTGCCCCGTTATCGACTCAGTCCCTCAACTGGACGGTTTGCCATTCTGGATCTCCTGTAATCTTGGAAAACAATATAAAAGACTGAACAGAAAAACAGAAATTGCCTCCCTGCCACAAAGATCAACCTCCTCTGGACTGGATAACTCCCCGGTGGGGTAAAAGGACTGCCACAAGCCCTCAGGGGTGGCACGCTGCCCAGGCCACTGAGTGAGACCAGGGTCACTCAGTGAGGACTTCTGCCGGGCAAGCCAGAAAGACAAAGGCACAAGCCTTGCCGTGGAGGCTCTACTGGCGCCAGAGCACTCCGCCGCGCCGCACAGGGGTGGAGCGGCGAACCGTGGCTTCTCCAAGCGCCGTGGAGTGCCCGCACTGCTTCCACGTGGTCCGACTCATTGGAGAGGCCACGAGTGAGAGCCCGGCTACAGCAGCATTGGAAGGAGGCAAGGAAAACCAGTGGCAAGGGTGCGCAAAAGCTCCTCGGAGCACAAGCCGCTTGAAAAAGCATTTTTAAAGGCAGCGCCTTTGTTTTTGGTGTGTGGTGCCATTTTGAAACCGGGAGGAAACACGTGACCCAAGATGGCGGCACCAGCCGCTCCGAGGAAGCCGGCAGGACCCAGGTAACTGCATCGATGGCCAGTAGCCCCACCGGAGGGGCAGAGGTGCACCCATCCAGTGGCCACCCCAGAGGCTTTCCAAAAGGGGGGGAGCAAAGGCTAGAGCCAAGAAGAAGCACCTTTCCCCAGGGCAGAGTTAGAGGCAGAGGGTGGCCCCAAGCCTTCCAAACCCTCTTCAAAGTTTGAAAAGCGAAGGCACAAGACTTTGGAGCGGATCTGCAAAGAGGCGGGCAGACAAAAGACTATCCCAGGCCTGGGAACAGAGTGGAAGGCTCCAGGGATTTCTTCAACCAGCGGGGCCACCGAGGAGGACCCTGCTTTGCAGGCAAGGATCCCTATTGACACTTCAGGCCTTTGGGGCTCTGCTCAGGGGTGGTAATCCCCTCCCCTGCATCGTTGGGAACAGCCCTGCCCACGGGACTACCACCTCTGGGGTTTCCCCCTGCACAGGTGGGCATGGGCACCAGCCAGAAATCCCCCACAGTGTACCCAACTTTCAGGACCTGATGATGCATGCCTTCCAGCATTGCATGGCAGCGGCATTCCAACAGCCACAGGTGGCATCCCCTCCTAGGGTCCTAAAGGGGCTGGAAACCCATGGGGAGGACCCCCCAGGTCCCCGGCCTCATCCCAAGAGGACAGTGACCTGGAATGCGAGGAGGGCGAGATTAGAGAGGATAAACTATCTGAAGACGAAGGCATGCCCCCTCCTAAGCTGGCCTTTTTCGGGTTATTCCAGCCCTCCTTGTACAAGTCACTTCTCTTCAAGGCCAAGACAGCCGCCAAGCTCAGAAACAGAGCAGCAGAAGCACCGCCTCAACGCCAGGGATTCTCAGCAGAAACCATCTTAGATGAGCAGGCCATTGAGGCCGACACGGTGCCAACCCCCAGGGCCTTTCTTGACCTGGTCAAGTGTCAATGGGCATCTCCCACAGCGGGACGCATGCCCACATCCATGGACAAGGCTTTCTTCAATGTGGATCAGGACATGGCTCAGGTGCTGTCGCAACTCACCATCGATGCACCTGTCATGGCTCCCCATACACCTACCAACATGCCCGGGGAACCAGAGGATGCTCTGAAGCTGGAGGACAAGAAGGCGGACTTCACCCTGCAAAGGAGTCATCAAGCGGCCGCCTGGGCGGTGAAGGCCACCACCTCCTTCTTCAATCGGTCTTCTCTGCTGTGGCTACAGGAGCTGCAGCAACAAATTCCCATAACTGATGTCAGAGCGCACCAGGACATCAACAAACTGGTAGCAGCCATCCAATTTTCATCCGATGCCACCTGGACTGCAGCCAGGTTTGCCTTCAGGGCGATGACCTCGTCCATAGCATCTGGTAGGCTGCTGTGGCTGCAACAGTGGCAGGTCGACGTACGCCACAAATGGCGCCTGGCATCAGCCCCCTGCACAGGGGGCTCCCTCTTTGGAACGGCTCTGGATTACTACCTGGTTGAGAACAAGGACAAGCGGAAGGTGCTTCCCAACGCTCCGAAGAAGGGCAGCTTCAGGGCGGCTCCATACCCCAGGTGTTCCTATTCCTGGGGATAAGACTTCGGGTCCTCCTTCCGGGGTCAGAATTCCTTCAGGGGGTCAGATGCGGGGTACTCAGGTCCCAGGCAGTACCAGGGAGGATTCTCTGCCAGGCAGAGATACCCAGATAGGCAACAGAGAGGCAGGCAGCAGAAGCAGCCCTTTCGAGGGGGCAGAGGAGGCGGCGGGGGGCGCTCCTTCCGCAAAAACTAGAGCTAGATCTAACTCACCCCCCCTTTGGGGGGCGCTTGGCATAGTTTGCTGACTGTTGGGACCAATCCTCCTCTGATAAGTGGGTACAGAACACCATTAGGTATGGCCTTTCACTCAAGTTCCTTTCCAGCCCCCCAAGTTTCTTCTGGATCTGCCCGGTCTCAAATAACCAGACCTGGAGGTTACTGATGCAGGAGGCCATTCAACACCTTTTGGACATCAGGGCTATCCAACTAGTGCCCTTAGACCAGCAGGGTCAGGCGTATTACTCTATCTTCTTTGTATTCCCTAAGGCCTCGGGTGGCTGGAGAGCGATTCTTGACTTGAAACTCCTGAACTGCTTCATTCACTATAGGAGGTTTAAAATGCTCCATTCCATCTTGGAGGGGGTTAGGCAGGGAGATTTCCTCACCTCTATAGACCTCACAGAGGCATGCACATATCCATTGCTCAGGAACGCCGCAAATATCTCAGGTTCTGCAACCTAGGGCACCACTTCCAGTACTGGGCCTTGCCTTTCGGGTTTTCTTCTGCCCCCGAGTTTTCACCAAGGTAATGGCTGTCCTAGCAGCGTACCTGAGGCAGTTACCTGTTGGAATTCAATGTTATTTAGATGACCTGTTGTTGCAGTCATCCTCCTTTAAGGGTGCCCTATGGGATCTAGACATCACAATGACAGTACTGAGAGACCATGGGTTCTCGGTAAACTTGGCCAAAAGCCATCTTCACCCCTCCACTAGTCTGGTCCACCTAGGAGCCCTGATGGATATAAAGGCAAGCAAGGTTTCTCTGTCAACAGAAAGACAGCTCTCCCTTAGGCACCATGGTCTCCGCCATTGGCATTGTCCCTTGGGCTCGCCTCCACACGAGAGACATCCAATGGTTCCTTTTGCCTTTCTAGCGAAGGCGCATGAGCTGTTCCCAGACCAAAGTCCTTCTCCCAGCAGAAGTCTCCCGCCCACTGATCTGGTGGATGTCCCCAGCGATAACCAAGGGCGAAGTCTTCAGAATGCCAGACCGGGTGACGGTAACTATGGACGCCAGCCTGCTTGGGTGGGGTGCCCATCTGCAGGCTCAGATGGCGCAAGGACAATGGAGCCAGGCGGAATTGACTCACAATATCAACTGGTTGGAGCTCAGGGCGGTCAGCCTGGCCCTGTTACAATTCCATCGCTCTGTCAGGGGCAGGCACATTTTAGAAAACATCATCAACAAGGCTCACATAAACAGACGGGGGGGGGGGGGAACCAAATCGAAGGCCCTCATGCGGGAGGCCAAAAGACTGGGGCAGTGGGCCGAAAGAAATCTTCTGTCATTGACGGCGGAACATATAGTGGGGGTGGACAACATCAGAGCCGACTGGCTTAGCTGGACCGAAGTGGACAACTTGGAGTGGAGGCTGCAACCAGCTATCTTCGAGGAGGTGGCAGGGCACTTCGGACGCCCAGAGGTCGATTTATTCGCCACTCCTCTCAACACCCAACTCCCGAGGTTCTTCTCCAGGTACAAGACACGGGGGGGCGGAGGTGGTGCTGTTGCCCCTCACTGGCTCCAGAGGCTATGGTTTGCCGATCTCCAAACTCTCTCGGTGGACAGGTCCTGGAGGATCCCCCGGGAGAGGATCTCCCTCAGCCAGGGGTCACTGGAGCACCTGGACCCTCAGTGGTTCCAGTTGACCTCTTGGCGCTTGAGCGGAACATCCTGAGGGAAGACCACTTCTTCCCCAGGGTGATACAGACCATCCAAGCCGCCCGCAGACCCTCCATGGAGCGCATTTATGGCACTACATGGCGTGCCTTCTCTACATGGTGCAACTTCCGGGGGCACGATCCGGTGCGGGCCACTGTTCCACAAGTTCTGGACTTTCCCCAGACGGGCAATACAATTAAGAGACAGTTCTCGGCCATCTCATCGGTACTTCTGTGTGGCAGGGCCCAGACCTTGACTCACCATCCCATGGTCAGGCGATTCCTCAAGGGGGCATCCAACCTCAAACCGCCCACGGTACACAGGTACCCTTCCTGGGAGTTGCACAAGGTATTGGACGCTATGACAGGCGCTCCGTTTGAACCATTACGAACTGTGTCACTAAGTTTTTAACTCTTAAGGTGGTGTTTCTGGTGGCCATCACCTCTGCCAGGTGGATATCCGAACTGCAAGCAATGTCCTCCAGGGAGGACCTCTGTGTGTTTCACCTGGACAGAGTGGTGCTACGGTTGGATCTCTCCTTCATACCCAAGGTGTGCTCCTGCTTCCATCGCTCGCAGGAGTTGATATTGCCCAACTTCTGTCCAGACCCTTTTGCCCATTGGAGAGAAAGTGGCACACCTTGGACATAAGGAGGGCTCTGAGGATTTACCTCAGAAGAACCTGGCCGAACAGGAAATCCAAAGCTCTGTTTGTCTCCTTCCAGCTGGGGTCTCTGGGTAACAAGGTGACTTCCACCACCATAGGCAGGTGGTTGCAGACCTGTATTGCTACGGCCTACCAATCACAGGGTCTGCAAACACCGAGTCCTATCACAGCACACTCCACGCAAAGCATGGCCACTTCAACGGCCTGAGCCATGTAGGCTTCATTGACTGAGATCTGTAGGGCAGCCACGTGGTCTTCCCCCTCACCATTCATGAGGAACTACAAGTTGGACTCCTTTGCCTTGGCAGAAGCATCATTCGGTCGTAGGGTGTTACAGGCTGTTCACAAGGTGGGGGACATGCCCCACCAGGCATACGTTTGGCCATGTTGTCTTCATGTGTAACCCTCCCTAGGGACGTGTAGGCTTTCGTACATCCCATCCTGGATACTCCTCCCTTCACTATGGAGAAAGAGCATTGGTACTTACTTGATATGCCTCTTCTCATAGTGGGGAAGGAATATCCAGCCCCTCCCTGACATCGTTATCTAGCAAGTGTTACATTGGTTGTTAAACTGTTATGTTGAAGGTGTGAATCAATAAAGGTTTGAAACTAAAATAAAAGTCTGGAGTGGATAGCACAACGAGTCGGATAGAGTTCTTCGCCGTTAACTGGGCAGTACCTGGTGACCAGGGCGTGTCCCAAAGAGCTTATCTGACTCAGTCCAATCAACGAGAGGACAAGGTCAACCCATCCTGGATACTTCTCCTCCACTATGAGAAGAGTAAGTACCAACACCCTTTTTGTGGCATTGCTTTTAAAGTGCATCACTCTTTGCCTTTACTTAAGCAGTTCAAGACATCCCATGGGCTACATCTCAAGTGAAGCTAAGAGAAAGGAGGCCTAATGGCTGAGTAGAATTCTGATCGTCCTGCTTTTAATCTGTTACTACTTTATTACACTAGCTACTTTCTCGATTGAAGTTACAAGCAGACCCTGGGTTTCTTTGACAGCATGGTGATCCCCTGGTTTGGATGAGAGCACTTTTGGGTTATGTTTGGGATTAGTTACATTTGAACCTTAGTTGCTTAATAATACTATCAGCTAAATGAAGAATGTAATTCAGTTAAAATGTTATACAAATCCTACTGTTTTCCTTTTTCCTTTGGCTGAATAGGCTTCTGAGCTAGAGTTATTCCATTCCTTGTTGGAAATGAAATAAATTTGAATTAATTTAAATTAATTGACTTGATTAAACACAAGGCTATTTTAAATATACTGTATTCCATTGTTCTTGTTGCTGAAGCAGTAATTAATTCAGATATGCAGTTCCTGCTAAATTAGGCTGGAGGCTTCAACACATTATCTTCTCCATTGACTAAATTGGTTCAAAGACTTCTGCTGTCTGGGAGGATTAGTCTTTCTTCTATTTGTACTGCTTCTTCATTTGCAGAACTGGAACAAAAATAGTCTCCCTTTTCCAGTGACAAAAACTCTGGTGAATGTCCCCTTTAACTCTAGCCAAGACTTTCCTTTAGCTTTCTAGTTCTGCACATTCTTTTCCATTTCTAATATTCCATTACCTAAAGTCATTTAATTTTAATTGTCTTTTCTTTAAATCTCTTAAATTGGCTTTCTGTTCATTCCGGATTATATTACGTGACCTTGCCCTTCTCTTCAAAGATCTTCACTATCCTTCCTTGTTTCATATCTTGATACTTTCCTGTCTGCAACTTTCATTCCTTCAACTCCGTCAGTTGAAAGTCATTTCTCTTCAGGACTTCATCCTTTCAGACTTCAGTTGGGACTTCAACCAAACCGGAAAATAAGTCCTAGCATGATTTTTCAGGATACTCCAAAAATAAACCCCAGTTAAGATCATCAGCCAAATGGGTGCATTTAGTACCATATTTCCCCCCAAATAAGACCTAACAGGAAAATAAGCCCTAATGCATCTTTTGGAGTAAAAATTAATATAAGTTATGGTCTTATTTTTGGGGAAACCCAACAGACAGACACTTATACATACACTTTCTTAAAATATAAATTTGGGCCAGCATTCAGATTTTGAATTGTTTTTCCAGTGGACATTTTGGGATGTCAACTTTCATGCTGAATCTTCTGAGAAAACTTGTTTTTATTCCTTCACTTCAAGACCGGCTACTGCCTCTTTCCAGGAAAAATAAATCAGGCACTTGAATATTTCAGTTTTGCAAGTGAGTCGTTTCGTTCCTAGCCTCAATTTACATTTGACTATTACATAGATTCTCAGAAATATGTCCTAAGACTCCTACTTCAAAGTGGAGTTGTTCTGAATATGAAGGATGCCTTAATCTTTCTCCAAAATGTTGCAATGACCAAGCAAACTACCTCCTCCCCAGAAAGCATTTTTTTTCCACATTATTAAAATAAAACTAATGTATACCTTAGAGGACAAAAGTATATCTAAAGCCTTTTCTGGACCTCCAATTCAAAACTAAATGTTATTTCATTTACATTTAATAAATATTAATTAAATTATAAAATCTGTTTGTGCATGTGTGATTAAACTCCACTCATTTAATACTTTTTTGTTTCTGGTATATAAAAACAAATTTAGTAGCAGTATTTGCTTTCACCGGGACCGCATCCAAATTTCCTGGGGCCTCATGTTACACAGTTATGAATTAGGAGCCTGATTATTTCTTCTTTACAGCGTGTGTGTCTTGTGCCTCCTGTTTTAAGTTGTTTCCATCAATTTGCATGTGGACCTTCATGAAAGCCTTGAAGATATGGGGATGTTGACTCTGTTCTGCTTGCTTGGAAGGAAGTTGGTGGCATCCCCCTTCTCTACAGCTAGAATGGACCTCACATTTATTTATTTATATCCAGCCATTATAAATAACTCAAGACAGTGAAAACACGCAATGCTCCTTCCTCCTCTTATTTTTCCCACAACAACAACAACAAGAAGAAGTGAATTGCGCTGAGAGAGAGAGGGAGTGACCCAAAGTCACCCAGCAGGATTTCATGCCTTAAGCCGGACTGTCTTCTGGTGTTTCAAAGGTGCTTTTTCAAAAGGCAGCTGGACTTTGGTTTTCCATTTCTCATCCAAGAAATTTCTTCAGTTCTGAGTGGATAGTGGTGATGGGGGGTGGAAATATGTGTGTGTGTGTGTGTGTGTGTGTGTGTATACACACATATACACATATGTATATATGTATGTGTGTGTCTGTGTATGTATATATATACACACACACACACACATTCAGTCATTTGGTCATTAGCACACTCTCTGAGAGTGTTGAGGTCACTTGGGGGGCTAGCTCTGCCCTATGGGTCACCTGAATCAGAGTGCAAAAGGATGTGGAATCTTCTTGGAACTGACGAAAGTCCAGTTGCCTTCTGAAAAAGCACCTTTGAGACAACCATGATCTGGATGACTGAAAATCTCTATAGACATGTCTTCTGGTGATTGGTCCATTCAGATGGCTTTCATGCCTAAGGCGGGACTAGAACCCATTGTCTCCTGGTGATTGGCCCAAAGTCACCCAGATGGCTGTCATGTCTAAGACTGGACTAGAACTTGTGAGCTCCTAGTTTCTAGCCAGATGCCTTAACCATTCAGACCAAACTGGATATTCCTCTTCTTCTCTTCCAAAGGACTGGCCATTTGATGATGGAGCTCCACCCCCCGGTGAAATTGTGGAGGACTGGCTGAACCTGTTGAAAACCAAATTCCGTGAGGAGCCAGGCTGCTGTGTTGCTGTGCATTGCGTGGCAGGATTAGGAAGGTAAACGTTGTCTTGCATTAGAGCAGGAAAATTAACTGTAATACTGTTTTGGGGGGGGAGAGAGAAAGTGGGTGGGATATAGCAAAGAGGCAAATTGGGTGAGGCTGTGCTTAGGTTAGCAAAAGTGAGATTTGTGTGGCTTTCTATGAAAGGGGGGTCTTACTTTGTAACAGCGTTTCGGGCTTATTGTAGTTTTGACAGGATGCCCACTTATGTCAGATATACTGTCAAAACTTGCTTATCGCTTGTGTCAGATGCCACTGGATGAATGTAGCCCAGTCTCTCTTGAGTGAGGCAGCTGCCTGTCAATAGGCATTTGTTTGTCTGCAGAAAAGTGACTAGTCAGCTCCATAAATTTCTGTCCTACCTCTGAGCATAAAATGAATGGTATACGAGACCATTTTGTACAGCAATGTGCCTCTTGCAAAGAGATTTTCCCTTAGAAGTGCTCTAGATCCTGATAAGGCATACATACATTGTTTTCCCTTCATTAAGCTAATCTTTGACCATGTAAAGTCTTTCAGTTTCCAATTTATTCTTTTAAAACATTCATCTTTAGGACATTATAAAGCATGAGAATCAATCAAGCAGGTGCTAAAGTGCAGGCCTCCTAATACGCCTCTTAATACTCCTCGGAGTGACACAAATAATTCTCATTGAATTGAGAAATAAATAAATAATAATTGAAAATAATTTAGCTTAGTTTAGCTACACTTCTAGATAACATGTCTGCACTCAGTAGGTGCTCCTGTGTGTGTATTGTTATAGAGGTGTGACAGTGTTTCAAACATGAAACAAGGCTGGTCTGAGGTTCCTCTGGGTGTCCAGACCTTGAAACACTCTAGATTTTCAGTAGAGCCAGACCAACCTGCTTCAAACTTGAAATATCTATTTTGACATTGGGATGTTTCAAATGTGAAACATTTTGCAGTGTTAATGTACACTTCATTAGTGTGTTGAGCATCGGGCTGTTGGTGGAGGATTGCCTGATTTGGTGTTAGACTTCTTTTTTATGCTAATGGCCTGTGAAATAGCAATTTTAAGATATCAATATCTTTACTGATAATATCTTTATGAGTGCTTAGTAATACAAAGGATGGATAAGTTAAGAAGCCCAGAGCGTCTATAACTGTTAGCATGAGTTTCCTTTGTGAGGATTGCCATATGGGCTGCAGTGTTAAATCAGCTCATTAAAAATTGTTCCTAATTACAAAGCAAAGGGATCTTTATATTCTTTCCCATGTTTCATTTATTTGTAAAGAGCTATTTCAGCAAAATGTACAAGCCATATTATATCACTTCTGTTTGGCACCCAGAAAACCATTGACTTGGACTTGAATCGAGATCAGAACAGGTGTTCTGTTGCTGCAAGGCAGAAACTGTCTTGGGCCAATGGCTATGCTAATTGGATTTATTTCTGAATGTTTATTGGATGAATTTTAAATCTGTCTTAATATTTCATGCCCTTCCAGAGCTCCAGTTCTGGTTGCCCTTGCACTCATTGAATGTGGAATGAAGTATGAGGACGCTGTGCAGTTTATAAGACAGTGAGTGGGGTTGATCTTCTGGGGTATTCCGTCTCCTCCTGCTTGTTTTCTATTTCAGTTTTTGTCTTGAGGAAGTTTCTGTCACAGTGGTTGAAGTAATTCCGATTTTGTGCAGAGGTAGCTGTGAAAAAACCTTAGTTCAGACTTCCTCCCAGGGTTTGGGTTTGGGATTTCTGCTGGTACTAGACATTGTCCCCTAAAGGACATACAAGCTTTGGCAAAAGAACACCTTAATGCTGACTTGTTGTCTTGCTTCCTTGAGATTTTGACCAACTCCTTTGGAATGCTTGGCCAGTCTGGATGGGAGAGTTTCCCTGCTTAAGATTTTTGGTCCAGGTGATAATGGTACCCTTTCCAGAGAAATTTAAGTTTTCTGTGCAGCAAGTGCCCTTTAAGAGATAATTCCTACTGCTTTTAACTAAAGAAAGATGCTGCTGCTAGCAAAGGTAGCCTGCATTTCTTTTAATATGCCACATGTTTTTAACTTAGGAATTTATCTCACCAATCCAGCTTGCTTGTAAAATATTTTTTATCTCATCTTTCCTCTAAGAAGCTTGGCAAATGAGGTTCCCCAAAACATCCCATTTTATCCTAACACTTCTGATTTGGCTTTGGCTTATGGACACTTCTCTTTCTCCTTGCAAAGAGAGGAAATTTATTTATTAAATTTATATGCCACCTGCTTCAAATAACTCTGGGTTGCTTGCAATAATAAAAAAGCATAGATATAAAAGCATTACAGATACATTTAACAACAGTTAAAACCAAGGGTGTGGAGAGTAAAGGAATAGACATTTGTCTCTTAACTCCAGCAGCCACCTCCAGCAGCATGCATCCCTAGCAGGGCCCCAAGCCAACTGGGACAGCAAGCTTTAAGACTCCTCTGGAAGGATAGAAGGGTGGAAGTGGATCTCACCTTTGAGGACAAGATGTTCCAGAGAGGTGGTTCTTCTTGACCCCACTAGCCAAAATCCCTCCTGACAGGATCTCCAGAGGCCTCTTCTGCTGGAGTGGGTAGAGCAGACCAAAGCCATTAAGGTGAGGGGTTCCCCAGATAATCTGCTCCCATGCCATGAAGAGCTTTAAAGGTGACACTTTGGACCTGAAAGCAAACTAGCAATCAATGCAGCCCCATTGCTGGGTCTTCCCTGTTGTTGAATTAATGCAGGTAGCAACAACTAAATTGCAGGTTTAATACAATCTGTGGGTCCACTTGCCCTTGTGTGCACATATACCAATCATTTTGTTTGTCTCGTATCTTACTGTCATTGGGGTAAAGTGGAAGGGCTGGATAAGAAAGCAGTTTTCAATTGTCTATTCTTGGGGCTGTTCTATTTTAGTCATGGATTCAGCAATTATATGCTAATGCCCGAAATGCTCTTGTATTTCAGGAAGAGGAGAGGAGCCTTCAATTCTAAACAACTGCTCTATCTTGAGAAATACCGACCGAAGATGAGGTTACGCTTTAGAGATGCCAACGGGCACTGCATCGTGCAATAAGCCAAGTCCCTTTGTGATGTCTTTGACGCTATCATGGCTGTCTTTCTGGACTTGTGGAATCTGGAATTGTAATTCTTGCATTGAGCGACATCCTGGCCGTTGTGGAGTCAGGGCTCCTCTGCCTTTCTCCTAATGATAATGATTGTGATAAAAAATAAAATTAAAACGAAACATTTCAGTGCAGGATTGTCTTCTCATGTTAGTCTGATCATCTGCCAAGTGATGGGAGTTTCCTTACTTTTCTGTATTTTTAACCTTTTTTGGTGGAAGAAAACCAAATTGATTTTATGTTTTGAGGAACACCGGAGTATGTGCAGAAATTTGTAATGGTGGAGTAGGACGGGGAGCCCTAATGAGGTCCTAGCCTGAATTTATTATTTTTTAGTTTTAGAAGTGGTTTCTCTTTCATTTTGTTGAAACCTGGAAGATAGAATTGGAGTTTGGTATGGTCCATGTGAGTGAGCAGCAGCCTTAAACCCTGTGGGGTGCTTTTAGAAATAGTGTGATATATGTATGTGTGTAAGTTTGCTGGCAACTGGTTGTTTTACCAGCGTCAGTAAAGGCAGCGTCAGTAAATCTGATATTCTGGGTTAAAGCCCTTAACTAGGTGGTATTTACGAGCATCTTTCAGTTTACACCTGAAGAGGCACCAGGAAGAAGGCTGGGGGCGTGGGCTCATTTCATAATGCTGGTGGCTGTGATACATTTAACAGTGACGTTTCATGCTCTTTTTATGCAGATGTCCAAATTACATGATGGTGGGTATTTCCAATGTTGTCTTCAGTGCTGAGATATATTGCTCAACATTTGTCTACAGTTACATGTTATCTAAATGTTTTGAGTTAGAAGTTGACTTCCTGCAATTTAAGCAGAAAAAAAATATCTTCCAGCAAAGAGAGAGACTGAATGTTTTTGGTGAAAACATTTAAAATGCCAACTTATGGTATCATCCAGGATGGATGAAAAGGTGGTACGTTTCCTCCCTGGAGAGATCTTAACAGTTGAATCAAGTCTCGTCTTCTCATGCTGCTTTTCCATCCATTGGCATCTTGAGCTCCCCATGCCTGCGGGCGTTTTTCCAGCTTAGCCTCTCATAGAGTTCACCTTAACCACTGATTGCCTTGTTTTTAACTTTTCACCAGGTTCTTAAGGGAGACTTGCTGATCACATACTGTCAATGCCTCATATGTTTGTTGTCTTCGTGTAAAATATCGGGAAACTAGGCTCAGTTTTGATTACTGATTTTGATTAGGAAAGGCAGGAAGTTTTGCTTGTACGTTTGTTCATTTTAAGTTACTTCTCTGCCAAATTGCTTCAATTAAACTGAGTTGTTTGTCTTCCAGCTCAGTTTTGCTTTTAAAAATGTTTGCTGAAGATTTTTAATTTATATTCTTCAGTCTTTGTGCAGCATCAGGCTCCAGTGGGATCCTCCAGCTGCTCTATCAGTGAACACAGACAAGGCCTTCCAGCTCTCCAACAGGGTATCTCACAGTATATTGTGTTGAATCACTTGATATACAGTAGTCCTTTTAAATATTTTGAGTCTAAAAATCATTAAAAGCTTCCTGGCAAACTTGTGTGAAAGCTGATTGTGGTGATAACGCCACTTAAATCTCGATGTGGGTGACCTGGAGTGCAATCTTATGCATGTTGATTGAGAACTTCTTTAAATGTAGGGAAACTGACACCCCTGAATGTTTGTAAGATTGCAGTCTTGACTGAATTTAGTTTGTAAATCTATTAAGCCCCAAATGCCAGATTCCTTGATATTTTGTTTTTTCACATTGTTGTAAAACATACAAGTGTTCAGAGTGGCATGTCTTACATTTAAGAAAGATCATGTTTATCTGGAAGCATAATTCTAAGAAGAAGAAAAATAGAGCTGTCTTTCCTTATTTCCTGCTCTGGCTGTCACACATATGCATAAAAGTACACATCCTTGTAATCAGATCTTATTTCCTAAAAAAATGTTATTTTGACCGAAAAATGCTGCAGCATAATGTGTTGAAGTCAGATTTTTAAAAATTCCTAAAGTTCTGCCCTAAACCTGTAAAATAATTGATTTCTTTTCTTTTCCCTATGTATAGTTTTGTTCTCCCCTTTCAGTTTCACTGTATTGTATTACAGTATATTAGCTTGTATTTCAAACCTAGCAGAACTGATTGGGGGCGGGTGGGGGGAACAGTTCGGTATACAGGGCTACACATTCTGTCATAGAATAGAAATGCTGGAGCTTCAATGTGAGCCGAGCTTAATAGGCACAATTTCTGGTTTAGCACTTGAAACATAGTGCAATAAAGTTCTTACTGTAAAGTCTCCTGCTTGCTTCTTAGTGAATTTGTTACAAGGACCAGCTGTTTTGGGTTAGGGCAGAAGTCCAGAGACTGAAAGAACTTAAAAGGTTTGCTGCCTCCATCTGGAAAATACAAGACTTTTATTTTTGGGTTTTTATTTTTTCCTGTGTTAGACCCAATGGTGAAAATGCTTTTCAGAGAAAATGATCCACTCCAATCGATTTGCTTAATGCCCAAGCTTCTGACTCTGCACTGCCTTTTTGTTAGGAATCCAGCTGTCCTTCAGAGGACTGTGAGAGGAAGGACGTTTGTGTGCCCGTACCTGGTGCTGCCTGAATCTCTACTTGAGTAAGATGCATATATTGGATGCTGTCAGAATCTCTTTTTTTTTCAAGATTCGGTTCCATAATGACAACAGTCACATAAATGCTGTGCTACACAGAGGAATTTATCAGCTTGAATGTTAATCCCAACACATCCTGCTTTAAATGGCTGAACTTTCACTTCAAGATCTGGGCATTCCTTAGTTACTGGGCTGATTTGATGCAAAAATATGATATGAAGTGAGCTATGAATTAACCACATGCATTGTGAGATTTAGGCATAAATTAAATAAACCACAGCTTAGGCCTCACAATCCGTAGAACCTCCCAAAATTTCAGAGATTGTTTAAAAAGAATTTTATGTGGCTTTTATATGTACTTGCGTAGTAAATGTTTGTGAAGTTTTAAAATGGCTTTATATGTAATTAAAACACATTTTCATTTTTTGTGGTGATCAAGGATTGTTTTGGTACGCATCTTTGTGCAATTTTTAAATAAGAGACCTTCAAACTTTATATAGCTTAGGGCCTCATCAAGTCTAAATCTGGTATTGACCCCAGGGGCCAGGTTGCACGACAAACTAAGCTAAAATGTGGTTACCTGTTTTGTGGTTTGATGCGTCATGTAAACACAACTATTGTGTTGAGTCTTGAGTCTGCATTGAGTCTTGGAAACATCTGCTTTCTTGAAACCTAACATTTTTTCACAGGAGCCAATCTCAGAACAGGAATTTAGGGTACAGGTCAGAATCTTCAGAGTTTTGTTAATAAGCTCATAATTAGCCAAAGTCAGGGAACTATATCTTAGGAAACCAAGCTTGTAGATGGAAGTAGATACTAAATCTCAGCTAAATATCCTTCACCCAGTTTTTCAGGAGAGAAGACATCAAGTAGTACTAATTCTCTTCAGAATCTGTCCAAAGAAAGGATCTCACCATGCCTCATGAACTGGGCCACTGAAAATACTCTTGCCAAGTCATGTTTTTTTTTTTTAAAAAAAAAGCTTTGTTGAACGGTTCTAACTAATAAAACCTGGTTAAAGAAACCTAGATATGCTCATGCCTCACTAAGCCAAAACCAAACAACTCCCTGAATTAGTTTCAATTGGCTGCACACACACAGACACACACCACATAACTGATGGCAGGTGGTTTAGGGTTGTAAACAACCAATCTTTGCCTCAAAGTTACCATTGTTAGATCAGGGTTTAATGTGCCTGCTTAGTTCATGCCAAGAGTTTTCAGACTTGTTTTGTTTGAGGTGCGTGGCCTGAAGTATTTTATTACCTGATTATTCCTGTTGGTGCTCAACAGGCTGTGATGCCAAAGGCAGATGAACAATTCAGGCCAGCTCTTAGCAGGGGAAAAACAGTCATCCACAATGGATGGAAAGGCTTTGAGCAGGGTATCCTGACCATTTCAGTAGCGCCAACCTGTTTCCATGACCTCCCACTGCTTTGAGGCTCTTTTCCAGCTGCCTCTAAGTCTCACCTTGTTTCAGCCATCCTTTAAAGCAGGGGTGCCCAGACTTGTGGACTTCAACTCCCAGAATCCTCCAGCCAGCTCTGCCAGTTGCCAAGTTTGGGGACCCCTGGATCCAGGCCAGCTGGCTGGAGAATTCTGGGAGTTGAAGTCCACAAGTCTTAAAAGTTGCCAAGTTTGGCCACCCCTGCCTTAAAGCCTCTTCTTCCTACCTCCCTTTGCGTCATTCAGATGCTGCCCAAATATTCCACCTTACTAGAAACTGGATCTTCCAGATCTCGGCTTGCAAAGGGGGAGAGGCTTCCATCTCTTGGTTGTCATCGAATGATTGCCCGAGTTCTATAGCCCCGATCTTCTAATTTAGAGGTCATTATTTTATTCCAGCTGAGCTACACCCCCATCAATTATGCAAAATTCAAAGGATACTTAAACCCAAATGACGAGTACGATAGAGGGAGAAAACCACTAGGAAGGCTCTACTGCGAGATCCAAGCCATCCCCATTCCTGCCTTCGGTGCCTTTCCCGGATCCTGTCCGCGTTCCGCTTGAACCCATGGCGCCAAGCCTTCCCGACGCCTTTCAGTTGCGTTGAACTACAAGGTAAGTCATTCCCTGCCCAGACGGCAGTAACTCCGCTTCCCACTCGGATGGACGCCGCTCCCAATCAAGCAGAAGCCAGTCCGCTACACGTGCTGGGCGGGCCGGGCCAGAAGCGCTCAAGTCCCCGTCTCCTCCGCCTCTTTGGCTCATCGGGCAGGCCCCGCCCGCTAGCGTGCCGGTAAAGCTCCGCCTCTTTTACCGCCTAACCTCGGTATGCGAGTGTCCCCCCACGTGGGCGGGGACTAGGGAAGTAGGCGGGGCGTTCCCAGGTAGGCTCCCAATCCCTTTGCAAAGGAGGCGCGTGGGTTGTTAACTGCTGAAGCGCACGGCCGTTGGGAAGGAGCCTGTAAGCCGCCCGATTGCGTCCCATCCTGGCCCTGCTCGGCTGGTGGTCTTGCATTGGAAAGGAAGCCAGCGAGGAGACGTATCCGCCAGTTCCCCGGGCTTCGGTGGGGCCAGCCTCAGCCCGAGCGGTGGTCGTGGAGACCCCGGGGACAAATGAGAAAGAGTGGCATCCGCCTTAACCCGTGGGAAAAGACACGCGGGCGAGGACTCCCGACCTGGTCCAGGCCTTAGAACCGATGATGTTTTTAACCCCACTTCCTTTTAAACGTTAAGTTGCTTAGTCTTCTTGCTTAGTCCTTGGGTTGGCTCAGTTTTTCTTCCAGCTGATCGTGCGCGAAAGGTTGGTGATACAAGCAAGTAAGAGTATTTCCTAAAATTCGCCCTAAAGCAGGGGTGTCTAAACTTGGGAACTTTTAAGATTTGTGGACTTCAACTTGAAGTCCCTGCCTTAAAGGTCTCTCACCTAGATTAGACGCCCACTTTTCCACACTGAGCAAACACACCACCAGTTGTGCCTGGACTGGACTGGACTGTAACAAAAGACAAGGAATTTCACCTCCCCCCCTCAATCGTTTTCTCTCAATTAAAAAAAAAACGTTTTTTTCCTTTTCTTAGGAGTTGATCATAATAAGGATGTGCTGAAATTAGGAAACATTTTCAATAGAGGAATAAATAAAAAATAGTACAATTTTAATCAAGTAAATGAATCAGATGAGCTTTTCTCTCCTGGCTTTCTCAACTTTACAATACAAATCTCATCACTCACTGGTCCTTGACATGCTGGAGGGGAGTAGTGGAGAATGTAATCCAACCTGTGAAAGGAAGGCATCTTTTCAATGGGGAAGATTGGCATAAAGCAGGGTGGTCAAACTCCTGGCCTATAGGCTGGATGCGTCATGCGCTGGCCATGCCCACTCCCATTTTAGCAAAAGGGGGGGGGATCCCAATATATCATGTGATGATGTGAGTTTGACATCACTGGCATAAAGGAATATGTTTCAATTATATATATTTTGAGGGTGTGATAATTTCACCAAGCATAGAAAGCCTTGATAAGCAAAATGTATGATTAGGAAAACAATACAATATTTTAAACAGCAAAATTACATTCTAGGACAGTTTTTCAACCTCCTAACTTTAAGATGGGTGCGCTTCGATCTTCCGGAATTCTCCCAGCCAGCATGCATCTTGTTGCAAACAATGCTGGCTGGGAAATTCTGGCAGTTGAGGTCTACCTGTCAAAGTTTTGGGTACTGAGTAACACTATTCTAGAAACTCTGGAAGTTGACATCCACAGGAAACATAAGGAGAGAAATAAGCTCTAGTAGAATCATAGTAGACAATAATGTTACAGTACCTGGGATTGGAATGTTGATATTGATTTTAGTAGGGAAAAAGTTACACTGCAAAATGATGTTATGCAATCAAATCTTTTGGTTGCTTTTTATCAAAACTGGGAAGGACTATTTTGGTTATAAGTCATTTCCATACAATAAAATAGTTCATTAGTATTAGATTTTCCCCCCCATAATTCCCATATCTTGAATTTCTAGATCTTTCTGAATCCTCCTGATTAGCAGGTTATAACTGTATTTATTTTCATTTATCAGAACAATGCTATTCATAGACAAAATTTATTCCAGGAAACAGATTCAAAACTATATAATGCCAGACTGTCACTGCTAAGAACAGCTGTTTTTTAATTTACTGTCTTTCAGATATTTTGGACCAACTCTTAAGAATTTCCAGATTCTCACAGCCTTCTTGGGAATTGAAGCTTAACAAATCAGGCTGTCTAACAATGGCAGGGAATCTCTAATTTCTACAATCCCTGAATTTTAAAATGTGATGAAGCAAAATGGATGATTTTGAGAGTTAGCTTGGGCCAGTTAAGATGCAGGCTTAGAAATCAGGAGTCTGTGAGTTCTAGCACTGCCTTAAGCATGAAAGCTGGCTGAGTGACTTTGGGTCAGTTCCTTTCTCTCAGCCCAATCTACCTCTCAGGGTTGTAGGAAAAATGGGAGATAAAGGAGTATTATGTATGCTGCCTTGAGTTACTGAAAAAGTAATAAAGGTAGGATAAGAATCAGAAAATACAAGATTAAGATAAGATTTTTAAGAAGATATTTTTTAAGACAACCATTTGACCAGTATGGTATACTATAGGGTCTTCAGCTCAAGTGGAGTTGGACCTCCAATGTCCCTTCCAATTCTGTTATTCTGTATTTTATAGTTGAATGTATGTGGATGAGAATGGAAAAAGATGGCCTAATAAGGAAGGATTATTTTGAGAATCTAGGATGGGAAATACATCATGTGAAGTGTTAATACAACTTTATAATGCCTTGATAACACACTTGGAATACTGCATCCAGTTTTGGTCGGCATGATGTAAAAATGATGATGAGACTAGAAAGAGTACAGAAAAGAGCAATAAAGATGATTAGGGGATTGGAGGCTAAAACATATAAAGAAGGGTTGCTGAAATTGTGTATGTCTAGTTTAATGATAAGAAGGACTAGGGGAGACATGATAGGAGTGTTCCGATATCTCAGGGGTTGCCACAAAGAAGAGAAAGTCAAACTATTCTCCAAGGCACCTGAGGGTAGAACAAGAAGCAATGGAGGAAACTAACCAAGGAGAGAAGCAACTTAGAACTGAGGAGAAATTTCCTGACAGTGAGAACAATTAATCAGTGGAACAACTTGCCTCTAGAAATTATGAATGCTCCAACACTGGGAAGTTTTTAAGAAGATGTTGGACATCCGTTTGTCTGAAATGGCATAGGGCCGGGATGGTGAACCTATGGCACGCATGCCACAGGGGGCACGCGGAGCCATTTGTCAGGACATGCAAGGCGTTGCCCTGTCAGTTGGCCATCTGAGTTCACCCTTTTTAAAAGCCATTTTTCGCCCTCCCCAGGCTCCAGGGGCTTTATAGGAGCCTGGGGAGGGCAAACAGAGTCCCCCCTCCCCCCGGGGCCCTCCGGAGGCTTCAGGAGCTTCCCTGAAGCCTCCGGAGCACAAAAAACTGGCCCCATGGGCAAACCGAAAGTTCGGTAATGGACTTCCGGTTTGCTTGTAGGGTCGGTTTAAGCCCTTCGGAGACTTCATCAGGGACCTTTCAGGAGGCTTCCCGGAAGCCTCTGGAGGAGTCAAAAGGACCCTATGAGCAAACCGGAAATCACTTCTGATTTGCTCGTAGGGTCGGAGGGCTTAAACCTACGAGCAAATCAGAAGTGACGTCCGGTTTGCTCGTAGGGTCTTTTTAGTCCTCCGTCTCTGAAGCCTCCGGAGGGCCTCTGGAGGGAGGTGGGGGAGGCTATTTGTGCCCTCCCCAGGCACCTATAAAGCCTCTGTAGCCTGGGGAGGGTGATAAAAGCATGGAAAAATGGGGGGGAAGCACCTCCCTTGCGCGCATGCGCATTAGGGGGTTGCATGTTGCATTATGGGTGCGGCACAACCACGCACGACCCTCCCCTGCGCTTCCCCCTTATGGCACGCGAGCCAAAAAAGTTCGCCGTCGCTGGTATAGAGTTTCCTGCCTGACTAGGTGGTTGAACTAGAAGACCTCCAAGGTCCCTTCCAACTCTGTTATTCTATTCTATTTTATTCTATTCCTTTGAATAATTAACATTCTTCAGGGACACATAGTGTTTGGATTCTTAACAGTTTTAAAATGTTATGTAAATGTTCATTTGCTTATCTTGTTTTTCTCTTAAACACTAAATAATGTATATTTTCCTTGGATTTGTTTTTCTTTTGTGATATATGCTTTGCTTGTAAACTGCTGCCTTTTAAGAGGGAAGCAAAGTAGTGAACTGAATGGAGTTACTCGTTGCAGTCTGCAGAAGGGAAGGGAGCAAGTAGGGAATTTTTTAAAAAAAATCTTAAGACCAAAAGAGTCTGAAAGAGTGAAATAATGCACCCTCATTTAAACCCTCATTAAATACTTGGCTCTGATTTTAACCTCAGCTGGTAAAGATGATGGGGAGGGGGCAAAAATAGATAAAAATAATGGGAGAAAGACTGTGCTGTATCTCTGTTTGATTTTTCTTCTTTTCACAATACAGAATCCATAGTTTTGAAGGATTGTACAGAGAAAAGAACATGAAATAGCAATTGCCTTGCAAGGAGAGAATACATTGAGGAACCTTTTCTACGAAAAGCATCAGTTGGTGAAATTACAAATGGAATCTACAACATATCATTCCGAAAAAGCAGGAACAAAGAAAGAAAACAGTAGAAAACAGATTGGTTTGACCTCAGAAATATTATCAACATCTTGCAGAAGCCGAAATAAATCTCTAAAGCAGAATACAATAATAAAGGCATCCTTTGTACTGCTGAAAAACATTAACCGTGGAAGGAAAGAAAAGCATGATTATTATTTAACGGCTCCACGTGGAAAGCAGTTGGCACCACCAACACAGCACAAGAAGTTTCCAGCTTTTAGAAAACTGCAAGTAGCACTGTATGACATATTGGATAAAAATTGTGTTGCCACGCTAAAGAAGTCCTTTCAAATTTCAAATGTTGGAGCATTGGTAGAAAAGGAAAAAAAGGACACAATAAAGAGGGGCACCACAGAGGTAGATAACTCTATGGAAGTAGGGGAATTTTCTGGAGAATTGGACCCTGGGCAAACAAATTCAGATTGTGACCTTAGAAAATCTGGAAATGGAGCCAAATCTTCCAAATTTTTGGCCTTGAGTGATCAGAGTTTGTTTGCAACATTATCTTTTATCAAACCAAACCATGGAAATGCAGTAATGGGTCCTTGTCATGCCCAAACAGATGAAGAAAGGAAAATAAACTTTCAAAAGGCTTCTCTTCTGATTTTTGACGCAGAAAAAATGAATACTAAATGTCTTGAAACAATTGAAAAATGTATGGAATCTGGAAGCCATGTGGTTAAAGAAACAGAGAAGGAAAGTGCCTATTATGAATCAGAAGGTGATCAAGATGTGGAAATAATGCTCTCAAGAGGTTCAAGTGAAACTACTATTAGTGATGTAACCCAACCCTGCAGCCTACATTCCATCTCTATCTCTGATAAAGGAGCTTTGCAGAGTAAGGAAATCATCCCTACCTTTAGCAGGGACACCTTCTCCAAACCATCAATTAGCAGAATGATCTTGACTGATAAAAAATCTCATGAAGGAGACAGATGCCAGGTATCTGAACGTCTCTCATCATTTTCAGAAATCAATCTTAAATTAGACCTACAGACTCTAATGTTGAACAAGAGTGAAATTAAGCTGCCAATAAAGGAAATGATGGGTCTCAGTCTGAACACATTAACTGAAAAGGTCCGTGAAGATCAAACGACCCTGGAAGAGGAGGAAAGTAATACCAGGAATAGCAGTAAAAATACAGAGAGATTTTGGTTCCTGCTAAAAAACAATGAAATTCGATATGATGACGCTCCGGTGTGTGTAGCTGATGAAAAAATGGCTGGAGATTTGGTTTGTGGAGATGATGGCCTTTCAGATCACAGTGCTGAATGTTTACTATCAGATGGGAATTTAGCAAATCAGACATATCCAGATGAAAATGATGGAGCCTTCATACACACTGAGATCAAAAAAGCAACAATGTCAGTTGAAGACCAGGAAGTCAGTTTCTTCAATGATGAAAAAGAAAATATGGATTGTCTGCCAGCAGAAGAAAACATTTCTGTGGAAGTATGATTATAGATATTCTCTTTATGGAGGGTACCAATTCAATTTAGGAAAATGTCCCCTGTGCATTCTCGGCTGCATCAAATGTGACCAGATTCTTAATATAGGAATAGTAGTAAGGCAATCTAAAAATATAAAGGTAGTCCTTGACTTATGACTACAACTGGAACTAGAATTTCTCTTGCTAAGCCAAGGCAGTTGTTAAATGCCCATTTTTATGATCTTTTGTTGCCATGGTTGTTAAGTAAATCTCTGCAGTTGTTAAGTGAATCTTGTGGTCATGAAGCCAATGTGGCTTTTCCCCTTGATTTTGCTTGTCGGAATCTTGGCTGGGAAGTTTTGAAATGATGTCCCAAAGGTGCTTTTCCAAAAGGCAACTGTATTTTCAAAAAATGGCCCCCAAACAGCTAAAAATGGCCCAAAGGACAATCAGAAATGGCCGGAAAATGGCCCCAAAACGGCTGAAAAATGGGCTGGGGTCAGCCAGTGGTAGGATTAGCCAGTTCTCCGAACTGGGCAGAATTAGCAACCAGTTTTCCTGAACCAGTCTGAATCGGCTGAAGCCCACCTCTGCTTAAGATCCTAAATGCCAAAAATCAGCATAAATAATAAAAGCTGGGTCTTTGTCACAAAACACACCCAAACAAAATATATTAATGTTATTCATCAGCATAAATATTCTATCTGTTTCTCTGGTCAGATTTAGCCTACATTTGGTTGGTAAAAGAGAGTCTCCAATGGAGAATTCAATGTGCCATTTCTTAGGTGCAAATTTCAGTCCCAGCTTCAAGAAAAGGGAAATTTAAAAGCTAGAGCAGTCTAGGAAATATCTTTATTTGGTCCTAGTGCCGAATGGAATAGTCGGAAGCATGTTTGTGCTTGATTTTGATGATGGATTTAAGGGAAAAAGATCAGGAGACGATCCTTTTGTTTAAACTAGTCACTAAAAAAGAGAGAAAGTAAAATGAAAAAATAATTTAAGATTTGTATGTTCTTTCTAAGGAAGAAGAAAACTTTCCGCTGTGTCAGTCTCAGAGCGTAAAAATGGTCTTTTATGTAAGTTCCTTTTCTCTTTGCAGCATAATAGATAGAAACTGCCTTTGATTAAATTTTTCCACTGGAGAAATTGCTAAATGTGCAGCACAGATGTCTTGTTCCAGGTTCAAACTGCTATATCTAGAATGCAAAATCTGAAATTACTAGTTCTTGTGGGGATGGCTGTACCAGTCCTAAGTGTGAAAAACAAGTCATTTTTTCAGTGCCATTGTAACTTTGGTGGGTCACTAAATGAGCTGTTATAAGTCAAGGACTATCTGTAATTGTGTGTGGGGTTTTTCCTCCAGGAACTGTTTGGGTCATTAGTGAAACTTCTTGGAAGCCCCAGTGTTAATCAGAAAAAGTCCAGATTGGGAAGACTTACCGAACTGGAGGATTCTTCAGATGCTGAGGTGAATCATTCCATAGTTTCATTTGGTGTTGTTATTTTACATCGTCCTTTGCAACTTTATGGAATAATTGAATAAATGACAGAATAGAACAGCTGTGAATGATGGAATACGGAATAGAATTCACACATCATTCAGGCAAAAAACAACAACAACCCTAATAATTTGTGCCAAGAAGAATTCTGATAAATTTCTACGCAGAGCAATTGATGTTGTAGAAAATAAGACCCCTCTCATCAATGCAATGACTAATGTATTGATCATTTATTGGTTCATTTTCTGGTGATCTTGAGTGGATTATCAGGTTCAAAACCAGAGCATTTAGCCAAAAGAGTATGTATATAACAAAATCATTTATTTTGAACATACTTTCCAGGACTCCTTGCTATGAAATAATTTTTAAAGCACAATAGCAAAATTCCCTTTGGATTCTTCCTTTGTTTCTTTTGGATATCTGAAAGTTTGATGGATTCTTGTTTGTTGTACAACCAATATTGATTTATTTAGAAATTCCTACTGAAGGAAAGGTCCAAAAGACCCTAAAAATTTCGCATTTGCCAGAAATTCTTGTTTTTGCTTTTCAGATCTTTTGCAACCAGTTGCTAGTTCATGGGGTGGGGTGGGATCAGGTAACGAAAACAGCTTGGTCAGTAAAACCCTCAGAAATGCTTGCTCTGATGAAACCCCACATGTTGCCATGGGGTAAGGTGACCTCATTAAAAAAGGGAACTTGGAGATAGTAAATGCTAGGAATTGCCTACATAATAATAAATTATATATTGATTTACTGAATATAGGGGATGGAAGTGGGTTGGTCTTTTAGGGGATGGCTTATGGAGCTTGTGAGTGTTCTGATCTAGGCTTCCTGAGATAGTAAAATGCACATGCTTAGTCCCAGAAACCCTCTTTTTATTTCAACGGCTGTGAATTATGTTCATTCACAGTCCGTAATGAGTCCCAAATAGTATGTAAAGAGTCCAGCAGAAGTCTGCTACAGTTTTTCAGGATAAGGCTGATAAGCACTTACCTTTATCTCCCTTGAAATGCTGCCAAAGACCTAATTGCCAATTAGCTTTGCAAGGTCAAACCGAGACCAGAATGAACAAAGTTGCTTCCTGCAAAGGCTCATGTTCCTTTGCTCCTCCTTTATTTCTTATGGGAGGGGGCAGTCATCTCCAAGCCTTACTACCAAGTCTCGCCTTTTGTCTTAACTGTTCTTTCCTTCTGGCAGCTCTGCACATGTGCGCACTGGGAACAGACTCCCCCTGTTCCTCTGCCTTGCTGATGTCAGACTTTGGAGGCTCCGGAGGCAGCACATAATTCCCAGATAGTCCTGGCTCCCTCTCTGCCTCTGATGCAGAGCCCTCATCTGAGCCTTCCCCAGACTCCAGAACTGGCCCATGTTCCTCCCTAACCTCCTCACTGTTCAACTCTGCTGCCAGCTCTGCAGGCTGCTGGCAGACCACAATAGTGAGCAAATAAATCTTTTAAAATGTACTGTTTAAGGCAGGCGTCCTCAAACTTGGCAACTTTAAGACTTATGGACTTCAACTCCCAGAATTCTCCAGCCAGCCTAGTAGGAGTGATCCCTGTGTCTTTCTTTTGTGCAGAATAAAGTCTTTTGAAATCTCCACCTCTGTGTGTGTTTCCAGTAGGTGTTGCACACAGGGAAGGGCCAGCCTTCTGGGGCAGTGTCATTTTTTAAAAAAATGGAACTGTTATTGTTTCTAAAGTAAATGCTTAACTTACGTTCTATAAAGAAAATTCTGGGCTGTTTTGATATTAGATAAGCAGTTAACAACTACATATCAGTTGACACCGCAAGTAGAGGAAACACAAAGATAAAAATAGAGCTTATGCTAACAAAAACTAGGTTATGGTTTAACTGTAGATATGACACAGATGAGGTGGGGGGTGGGGAAAGTAAGTACCATATAAGGTAGATGTCTTTGATAGGATGCTGAGCCAAAGGTGTGGTGGGGGAAGTGAACTTATGTTAGGGGATAAAAAGCTGGTGAACACTTCATGCTGTATCTACCTTGTGTGCACCTGTATTTGCAACGATGTGAATGTATTCTTTGCTGCTTCGAAGTTATTGTCTTGAGTAGTTCCATCATTGAACTCATACTGTTTCTACCCTGTTTCCCTGAAAATAAGACCTCCCCAGAATACAAGACCAATCGGGCTTTTGAGCGCATGCGCTAAAATAAGCCATTCCCCGAAAATATTTCCAGGGCACCTAAGTATAGAACAAGAAGCAATGGGTGGAAACTAATCAAGGAGAGAAGCAACTTAGAACTGAGGAGAAATTTCCTGACAGGTAGAACAATTAATCAGTGGAACAACTTGCCTCCAGAGGTTGTGAATGCTCCAACACTGGAAGTCTTTAAGAAGTTGTTGGATAGCCATTTGTCTGAAACGGTATAGGCTTTCCTGCCTAGGCAGGGGGTTGGACTAGTAGACCTCAAAGGTCCCTTCCAACTCTGCTATTGTATTGTATTGTATGTAAACACATGTGCATCCGGTCCCTGCCATTTCCTATGGTTGCTTGCCACACAAACAACATGAGGTGAGGCCGGAGGTGGGAGAAAGGGAGGGGAAACATGCCCCCACATCCCACGTCCTTACCTAACAGCCACTCCCGCAACCCTACCCACCATGCCCCTTCTGTCACACTAATGGCCGCTGCAAAAAGAACGGCAGGCACAGCGTCGTGTCTCGCTGCCGCAGCAGTGCAACACAGCAGCCATGAGGTGACCACGCTTGCTGCCTCCTGCACCTCAAAAATAATAAGACCTCCCTGAAAATAAGGCCAAGCATCTATTTTGGGAGTTAAAAGAAAATAAGACCCTGTCTTATTTTGGGGGAAACATGGTAACAGTGGCAATAGTTAAACAATCTATGGATTGATGTGATGCCTGAGCCCACTCATTGGGTAAACTTCCTCCTCCCACCACATGCAACTCTGGGCTGCATACTAACAATGACAGTAACCAATGGATAATTTAATTCATATTCAAGTCTGCAAGAGGCAATTCATTAAATCCTGGTTGTTTTCCTTGCATGATTGTCATAATTCCTGCAATGCAAGAAACGTGAAGGCAGTGACACCAAGAGCTCTTCAAAGAGAAAAAAAGAAGATAGACTCTGTTTAGCAAACAGAGCCATGCACTTAGGTACGTTGCTGCTAGTTTATTTATTTATAGTATTTATAACCAGTCAAGAGATCTGGGCATCTTATTAAAAAGTAAAAGTGTCTTATACTTTCAGATATCAGTTCTGATTTCAATCTTTCCCAAAGGTGCTTTTTCAAAAGGCAACTTGTCTTTCTTTTCTTTTTTCTTTGAAGACATTTCACTTCTCATGCAAGAAGTTTCGTCAGTTCTGATGGTGGAGAATGGAAGCATCTTATGATCCTTGCAGTAACTTAGTGCTAACGACCAGGGGACTGCAAGGAATATAGCTCCTTCCATTCTCCACCATTCAGTCCAGTGGTGGGATTCAAATTTTTTTACTACCGGTTCTATGGGCTTGGTGGGCGTGGCAGGGGAAGGATACTGCAAAATCCCCATTCCCTCCCAATCAACTGGGACTCAGGAGGCAGAGAATAGATGGGGGCAGGGCCAGTCAGAGGTGGTATTTGCCGGTTCTCCGAACTACTCAAAATTTCCGCTACCAGTTCTCCAAAACTGGTCAGAACCTGTTGAATACCACCTCTGATTCAATCAGAACGGAAGAACCCTTTTAAGTGAGAAGTGAAACGTCTTCAAAGAAAAGAAAAAAGAAAGTCCAGTTGCCTTTTGAAAAAAGCACCTTTGGGACAACCATGACCTGGATCAGTGGTCCCCAACCTTTTTATCGCCGCGGACCAGTCAGCCTTTGATAATTTTACCGTGGCCCGCTGAGCGCGCGCAGGGGCGCACAGGGCTCTCTTCCCTGGAGCCTTTGCGCACGGCCCAGGAGCTTTTGCGCATGGCCCAGGAGCCTTTGCGCTGCAGCCTGGTCCTTCGCCTCCCCCCCCGGAGAAAGCCGGTCCGGAGAAAGCCAGTCCCCGCGCCTCTCACTCCCACACGCGCCACCTCCGAGCGTCACAGCCCCACCAGCCCCGCATAGAGCGAGCGAGCAGCTCAAGGTCACCTCCGGACAGCGGTAGTGGCAGAAAAACCTGCAGCAAAGGCGCCAGTTAACCACCACCTGCTTACCAGGGTTGGCTGCCTCGGGCGCTTGGGCAAAAGTGGCCCCGAGGAGGCGGACGCGCACAGCTGAAATCATTGGGTGTCAAACTGGGTACAGAGCCCTGGTGGCACCATGCTTCCTGCCCTGCCCGCTAGTAAGACACCCTGGAGGCGGGAAGTTCCCGTTCTCTTACCTGGGCTGTGACGACTATTGGGGAAGTGTGCAGCGCCTCAGAAGTAAAGCTGCCGCCGCTGACGCCATTCCTTGGAAGCGACGGAGCGGCTGAGGCAGGAAGGCGCGCGGCGGTGGCAGCTGTTCAGCCAGCCGCCTCGCAGGAGAAGAGCCGCTCTTGGGTTTCGCAGGGGGCGGCGGTAGTGGCGGTACCAGCAGCGCCCGGGGATTCCACCAGTGCGCGCGCGGACCTTTGGGCAGCTGTTCATGTCCCCCGGCCGCTGCGCGGCCCGGTGCCAGGTACTCCACGGCCCGGCACCGGTCCGCGGACCGGGGGTTGGGGACCACTGACCTGGATGACTGAGAATCCCCATAGACACTTCAATCCTTCATATTGTAGTAGGAAGGAGACTTGGATAGTTTGAGGATTTGTTTATTTTATCTATTCAGGAGCAAACTAATAGATTGGATTAAGGTCAACCCCGTTATCAGTGACTCCCAGTTCAAGGACTGGTGGCCACATTGGGAATTTTGAAATTGCATTTTGGCTGTGTTACCCACAATTTTGATGGCTGGCTTCCAGTTTAAAAAAACCCAAAAAGAAAAACTGGGGATGCTTCCCACCAATATTGCAGAATACACTATTTGGTGCCGCAGTTTATTTTTCCTGTAGTTCTTGGCAAAGAGGCAGATCTCCAAACAAAATAACCCCATTTATTTTTATTTTATAGGAATGTTATGGCCCCCAGAGGCCTTTTTTGAAATACGGCTGATGCTAGAAGCTGGTGCTTTCCTTTATAACTTCCCCATTGCTTCCTTAATTTTGTTTACAATTATTTTTTAATTAAACATCCCATTGTGCGCAAGAGCCTGGAGGGCGCAAACGGAATTGTCTGTAGACATATTGGTGTTTTTAAACCCTGCCCTGGGGACGTGTGTGATAAGCTTTATGATGGAGTAAGAGTTTGAACAAATGTCAGCTTGCTGTGGGCCTGTTCCCTCCATCATATTGACGATCAACTGGGAATTGTGAAATTTATTGGTCATAAAGAGTAAATAGAACATATACGAGCTCTCAGTTTGATCCATCGCAATGCAGTAATGGGATAATTTATGGGATGGATAAGACTGTCTTGTTGGCTGGGAGAAGGGTTTTAGATGCTGGTCCAAAGTCAGGGTACTGTTATGTGATTGGCTAAGGATTAATATCTTGAAAAAGTGTCTTCCTCATATACAATATTTTACAGATTATGAGGATAAATTAGAGGCACCTTTGTAGAGGTAAAAAAAACCCCCAAGATGGTAGTTATAACTGTGTGGTTGAAGCCGTAGTCTCTTGTATATCTTGACTTTTCAAATCTCCATGAATCTCACACAGTTCAAGCATTTTTTGACATTTCAATCATCATAAATACTTCTTGACAAATCTCAGAATCTCTTTTTTTGGCTAGGGAATTTTCCAAGGATTGATTAATAGACATGCCTTTGAGCGTGGTAGAGACCAATGCAACACAGGCAGAATTTTCTCATGTATGTATGTATGCATGTATGTATGTATGTATGTGAATATACAGTGTATATACTCTGTGTGTGTGTGCACGCACACACACACATGCATGCACGCACAGTATATACACTGTATATTCTCATGTATGTATGTAAAGGTAAAGGTTTCCCTTGCACATATGTGCTAGTTGTTCCCGACTTTAGGGGGTGGTGCTCATCTCATTTCAAAGTCAAAGAGCCAGCGCTGTCCATGGTCATGTGGCCGGCATGACTAAACATTGAAGGAGCATGGAACGCTCTTCCCTTCCCACCAAAGGTGGTTCCTATTTTTCTACTTGCATTTTTTACATGCTTTTGAACTGCTAGGTTGGCAGAAGCTGGGACAAGTCACGGGAACTCACTCTGTTATGCGGCGCTAGGGATTTGAACTGCTGAACTGCCAACCTTTCTGATCAGCAAGCTCAGCGTCTTAGCCACTGAGCCCCCGCGTCCCTTGTATGTATGTATGTATGTATGTATGTATGTATGTATGTATGTATGTATGTACCTACCCTGTTTCCCTGAAAATAAGACCTCCCTGGATAATAAGCCCAATCAGGCTTTTGAGCGCATGCACAAAAATAATCCCTCCCCTGAAAATAAGCCCTCCTGAAAATATTGCAACACAGCAGCAGCCATGAGGTGACCACGTTCGCTATCTCCTGCACCTCAAAAATAATAAGACCTCTCCGAAAATAAGGCCAAGCGTTTATTTTTGAGATCAAAAGAAAATAAGACCCTGTCTTATTTTCAGGGAAATGAGGTAGGTATATATAGATATATATGTATACCAACACACACACACACATGCACAGACACACGCACACACACACGCACGCACAGACACACATCTGTTAGTGAAACAGCTTCCCTGAAGAAGGAGATATGAAGAAGGTAAGATTCTTCTTGCTAGAATGTTTATTGCAATGTCAGCAATAATTCAGGAGTGCTCATTAAGGCCTATAAATTGTTGAAAGCCCTGATAGGCTCTGAAGAATACGTGTCATGCACTAATGAGTCACGCATTTCATTCGGTGGATGTTTTAAACTCCTCTGTTTAATTTCTAGAATCAGTTTGAAATGTATGTGAAAAAATACAAAATTCTGAATGATTTAAATTCAGGGCTGATATCGTGTTAAAAGCATTAGTAACGGGGTCATAAGCAGCTTTTTGTGGAGCCACGGTGGCACAATGGTTAGAGTACAGTACTGTAGGCTACTTCAGCCGACTGCTAGCTACAGTTTAGCAGTTCAAATCTCAACGGGCTCAAGGTTGACTCAGCCTTCCGTCCTTCTGAGGTGGGTACAATGAGGACCCAGATTGTTGGGGACAATATACTGACTCTGTAAATCGCTTAGAGAGGGCTGAAGTGGTATATAAGTCTAAGGGCTATTGCTATTAGTAACTGCACTGGAGGTGAATGGCAGCCTGCAAATTTCCGAGTTAGAAAAGTCAGAATCTACATCTTCATGTCACATAGATAAAGAGATATGTGATTACTCCTGTTTCCCAGATCTTGAAAGCAAAGCTTGGAATTTTAAGAGAAAAAGAGAATTCCAGGAAAATTGAAGCGGAGAAGCAGAATAAAGAGATGCTTCAGATAACGAGCTGAATAATTTCTGTTTTGAATCTTTTGTGATTTGGAATGGCAATTTGAATTCCTGCCCTAGTCTCTTTACTTGGCAAGTTTAAAATGTGTAGACTTCAACTCCCAGAAATCCCCGGCCAGCAGGGTTTCTGAGGAATTCTGGGAGTCAATGTCTTAAAGATGCCAGTTTGAGAAATGTGGCTTTATAGCAAGGTCTTTTTTATTACTCGAAAACAAGTACAAAGCTCTAAAGTGCCCCAACCTAATCCTCTCATTTAGTTCTGAAATGATTTTAATTTTTGAATCTGGATTGATAATTAGAGAGAGCTTTTGAATTGGTACCTGTCTCCACAGAAGATACTATCTCAGTTGAGGCAAATTTCATTAAACTGATTGGAAGGTTGAGAATGGTTTTTTTTTTTTAGAAGTTAGGGTGACATTCTTCTATTTTTTTAACAGATTAACAGTTGGAAGGGACCTTATAGTCCAACCCCCCTGCCCAAGCAAGAGACCCTACACCATTTCTGACAGATGGCAGTCCAGTTTCTTCTTAAAAGCTTCCAGTGATGAAGCTCCCACAACTTCTGAAAGCAACTTCTGTTCCATGGGTTGATTGTTCTTACTGTCAGAAAGTTCCTCCTTATTTCCAGGTTGAATCTCTCCTTGGTCAGTTTCCATCCATCATTCCTTGACCAGCATTCAGGTGCCTTGCAAAAATAGCTTGACCCCCCTTCTCTCTGTAACCGACTTGGAAGGGACCTTGTAGGTCATCTAGTCCAACCCCCTACCCAAGAAAAAGACCCTACACCATTTCTGACAGATGGCAGTCCAGTTTTTTCTTGAAAGCTTCCAGTGATGAAGCTCCTACAACTTCTGAAGGCAAGCTGTTCTGTTGGTTCTCATGTCAGAAAATTTTTCCTTATTTCTAGGTTGAATCTCTCCTTGACCATTTTCCATTCATTATTTCTTGTCTGGCTTCAAGTGCTTTAGAAATAGCTTGATCCCCTCCTCTCTGTGGCAGCTCCTCAAATATTGGAAGACTGCTATCATGTCTCCCCCGGTCCTTCTCTTCACTAGACTAGCCATGCCCAGTTCCTGCAACCGTTCTTCATATGTTTTAGTCTCCAGTCCCCTTATCATCCTGGTTTTCTAGAGTCTCAACATATTTTTATAGTATAGTGACCAAAACTGGATGCAGTACTCTAGGTGTGGTCTTACTAGGGCTTGCTAAATGTGTACATATATTTGACAAAAAGCAGAGCTTTTAGCAAGGAAGTAATAGGCTTCCCTCAAATGTCTTTCTGCAAATTAATTTGTTGTATTGTCTCAAGACTTTTCTATTATTTTAAAAGACTGCAGAACAAAAGAGAAGACAACACCAAAAAAGATGTCCAAACCAATATCTAGGTTTTGGCTCTCTCAAGAGCAAAGTCGCATTAAAGTTATGGAAGCCTTGACAGAAACCCTCCAGAAAAGGTAGGTCAGTATGGCTGAACATCCTTGGTATACAAGAGGACAAACTTGATGAATTTAATTTTAATTACCATTATTAACCCATTTGGGATTTCAAATTCAATAAACAATGGCAATTAAAAATGAATTGATGTGTGGAATCAAATGTAGGATTCCAAAACTAATAATCAATGTTCACTGAAGAACTTACTTATTTCACAGTGTGGACTGGAGATTATACTGTTACTGTCTTCAAGAAAGAATTATTGTCTTAATAGAAAGAAGCCTATCAGGTGGTGATAGAAATTTTGATAAAGCTTACTGAGAACAGACACTTCAAGGATACATTTCCTTCTATGTTTTTATTTTGCTAACACAGTAGCACTTAACGATGGTGGCAAATGAAAGTCCCATTTATTTTACTTACATATGTGATAGTATAAATAGCATCCCTGGCTCATGAAGATACTTTTTGAGATACATTAAGAAAATGAGGACCACCAACATTCATCCAGTATGCTTTAGAATAGAGTGGTAGCTTGAGTTGGCCTCTGTTTGATTCATAGAACTCCAAAGCAAATATTCTTCCTTGGTGTTTTCCAGTATCTTTAAATAATGTGTTTAATTGAAAAGAGAACAGCATTCTAAATGGCCTGTTTGCTAATTTTGGGTGGAAATGAAAAGAACACATGTTATTTAGTGTGAGCGATTGACTGGTTAGACCAACTTATCTCCTGCCTCTCTATTTCAGGCTGAATGATTCCCTTGACATGGATGTGCAGAAAAATATAGCATCGAAAATAGCAAAGAAAGTGGAGACAGAGATATTCAAACATTTTGGCCGTGTGGATCGGCTTTATAAAAACAAGTATCGCAGTCTGCTCTTCAATCTGAAATCAACAGACAACCAGGTCATAAATCTCCCCCCCCAAAAAAGCAAGCTAAGTTGCCTCATAGTTCATTTCAAAACATTAAAGAGAATCTTAACTATGAAGCAAGAAACTTAAAATATGGCTTGCTTTATTACTACGGTATCTCAGGCTGTCATTCATTTTTTTGTTCCATTTAAAATAACATTTAACCAGAAAGGGTACTTTTAAACCAATACCTAATGAGCAGAATAAATTATTCTTATGAATTATAATAATTAATAATTAAGGTAAATGATAAATTATAAGATAAAATGATAAATTATAAGATAAAATGATAAATTATAAGATAAAATGATAAATTATAAGATTAAATCATTCTTGCCCGGTTTTTATTCAATATAGTATAAAAGGAAGGATTAGGAGACTGCAGATTAGTGGTTTATGGCTCCTCCAAATTCTGCTAGAATTTGAGTCATATAATTTACGATTTAGGCAAGGTTTAAAATGAGCTTTTCATCCAATTCTTGGGTTTAACTGTGTACTGAGTGATAGTACAGGTAGCTACTTCATTTAGCAACTTCTGTGTTTAATGAATACTCACAGATGACAGTGATGAAAAAGTAACTTTATGGCCAATCCTTGTATTTATGACCTTTGCAAGTCTGAAAAGCAAAGAAAAGCTGAAGTAGAACTGTAGGCACTCTTATAACTCTATTTAACAACCATTTTGCTTAATGACCAAATTGCCAGTTCCAACTGTGGTTGCTAAACAAGGACTGCCGGTAATATGTAATCATCCTTGAGTTGCCAGAAAGCTGCATCAGCATGAAATTAGCTGTCACCCTTGTTGGTCCATCTACTGCCTCTACAGGTAGTCCTGGACTTATGATCAAAATGGGGACCAAAATTTCAATCTCTAAACTATTTAATCATTAAATGAGTCACACCTGGTTTTATGATCTTTCCCCTACCCCCTACAGAGAAGTCAGTCGCGTAGTTGTTAAGCAAATCTGACGTCTTCCATGGACTTTGCTTCTCAGAAACAAGCTGGGAAGTTAGAAATGGGAATCGCATGATCCTAGGATGCTGCAACCATCATAACTACATGTTGGTTGCCAAGTGCCCAAATTTTGATCATGTGACTGCAGGGTCAGTTGTAATTCTTTTAGCCATTGTAACTGCAGCACTTTCCAAAGTGAGAAAACCAAAAGTACATTTATAGTAGTACAGTCATCTGTGAGAGGGATCTTGGTGTCTTAGTGGACAACCAATTAAATAGGATCCAGCAATGTGTGGCGGCAGCCAAAAAAGCCAATGCCATCCTAAGTTGCATTAACAGAGGGATGCAATCACGATCAAGTGAGGTACTAATACCACTCTATAAAGCCCTAGTAAGACCACACCTAGAGTACTGCATCCAGTTTTGGCCACCAGACTATAATAAAGAGGTTCAGACTCTAGAAAAAGTGTAGAGAAGAGCAGCCACAATGATTAGGGGACTGGAGGATAAAACATATGAAGAACGCTTACAGGAACTGGGCATGGCTAGTATAGTGAAGAGAAGGACCAGGGGAGACATGATAGCAGTCTTCCAATATTTGAGGGGCTACCACAGAGAGGAGAGGGAGTCAACCTACTTCCTGAAGGCCAGACAAGGAATAACGAATGGAAAATGGTCAAGGAGAGATTCAACCTAGAAATAAGGATAAATTTTCTGACATGAGAACCAATGGAACAGAAGTTGCCTTCGGAAGTTGTAGGAGCTTCATCACTGGAAGCTTTTAAGAAGAGACTGGACTGCCATCTGTCAGAAATGGTGTAGGGTCTTCTGCTTGGGTAGGGGGTTGGACTAGATGACCTACAAGATCCCTTCCAAGTCTGTTATTCTGAGATGGGTGACATATTAATCAAATAAATAGTTAAACAAAAATAAAGTTCAAACATTAAACAAACAGTTGCAAGTTGGGGACTAATTACCCTGACTCACTTCCCAACCTTTCCTGGAAGGTTATATAGGTGATGAAACGAACAAATATGAAATATTTGGAGACCACCTTTGAACAGTGTTGGAATAAGTAGCGAATATTACCTTAACATTTCTGCAGCTAAGCACAAATTAAGGCTGTTTGTGGGCTGTGTGGTGAGATAAAGGCAATCCATGGGACAGAAAACAGTTGCCGTCCGTGGATGGTGAGATGCAAATGAGGGCCCAGCCACCCATTTGAAAGAAAGAAGTTTATCCATTTTGAGTTGGAGAAATCTAGAGAAGGCAGTGAGGAACTGGTGACCCAGTCAGTTTGCTAGAATATTGTATTACAGATCTTGGTTTGCAATCTGTATGACACTTTGTTTCAAAGGCATTGCTGGTTTCTTGTATTCTTTCATGGAAAAGAAAAATAAGGCTATTTTAGGCCAGCTATTATTGTTTTAATTACAGCTCTCATGCAAAACATCTTTTGCTTGTGTTTTCCCCAGCTCTTCCACAAGTTGATGCTTGGAAAAATCACCCCAAGGAGACTAGTTCAGATGAACTCTTTAGAGATGGCCTCCAAGGAACTAGCAGAGTGGAGAGCCAAGAAGTACAAACATGTAAGTTGAAGTCCCTCTGCCCTTTTCAGCTCAGTTGACTTATTTGGAAGGATAAGAATTTGCTGCGGGTACAAATTCAGCCTTATATTTCCCCCATCTGCAAAAGTTAATATTGGTAGCCAAGTTTGTTTGTTTTAGTAAATTTATATGCCACCCAGCTTACTTTCAGGGGACTCTTCCCACCCGTAAAAGGAGGAAAGTGTGTTGAATATGTTCACCCACTGGTGAAATTCAAATGTTTTTACTACCACTTATGTGGGCGTGGCTTGGTGGGCGTCGCAGGGGAAGGATACTGCAAAATCCCCATTCCCTCCCCACTCGGGCCAGTCAGAGGTGGTATTTGCCAGTTCTCTGAACTACTCAAAATTTCTGCTACCGGTTCTCCAGAATCTGTCAGAACCTGCTGGATTTCACCCCTGAGTCCTACCATTGCTGGGGGTAGTTTGGGTACTTTTCTGATCCTTGAGTGGCATTTGGGATTGTCTGATGAAGCCAAAAATGGGAAGGCCTGTCACAAGCCAGCAGCTTATTTCAGAAGCCGCTGGTCTGTCACCAACCATCTTGATTCCAATATCAGATATGTGTCCCTTTGAATGTCATGTGTGAAATGACCCTCCTCCTTGGGACCATGTCTGTGTCGTTCTCTTGCTTACAGGAACTGGAGATGATTGAGAAAGAGGAGCGAGAGGTGCCAAGACGTTGCTCTGAAAAGTTCACCCACAAAGGAATTGTAGAGATCTACAGAGAAGCAGATATAGATGTGGCATCTGAAGAATTAATTGTGAGTAGAGGATAGTGTTTGGGCCAGGGCAACCAACTGAACCTTGCTGTAGGCAGTTCCCTTGAGTCTGAAGGGAGACATATCAAAGGTTACCCCCAATTGGATGGTTAAGATCTGAAGAAGAAGCCCTTGTGAAGATATGTTCTGGTCAGAGACCCTTCCTCCTGCCTTAGAGGTCTTCTCTTGCCTTGCTATCAGAGGTGGGTTCCTACTGGTTCGGACCAGTTTGGCCGAACTGGTAGTAACTTGGCAGCCTGGGTCGCTGGAACCGGCAGCGGCCTAGGCCTGCCACGTCCCCGAACCAGTTCTCTTGCTGTAAGCGCTGCCATCTTGTTTTTGCCCTCTGTGAGAGCAATTTTTGTTGCACTGCGTATGTGCCAGTGGTAGGTTATGACCGATACGCCCCGGTACGGGCGTACCAGTGCCTGCCGGGAGCACCAGGTACCGTTCTGGTATGGTGCTCCGGAGGGCCCACCCACCCACGCTCCTTACTGGTATTTGAAGTTTTCAGGGCTTCTGTGCACGGAGTGTATGGTGCCTGCACGAAGCTCCGCCAAGCAGTTGGAGCATCACGGGTGGTAAGTACACATGCACTCGCGGCTTGCGTTCATGTGGCGGACACCCGACCCCGTTGCACTGTACTGGTTGCAACGGGATCTGGAACCCACCACTGGTATGTGCTCACAGCGTGCATCAAGTGCACGCTACGTCCCTGAACAAACAGGCAGTAGTGACAGCCAGAAGCCACCCCTGCTTGCTATGTAACTTGGGGATTGCCTCTGGACTCTGTTTTCTGTTGCAGTGAATTTATAGAGATTTCATCAGAAGTTTAGTTCTTGGGTAGTTTCAGTATTTATTATTTCCATGTATTTACAAGTTTTTGTGGTGATTTGGTTTTGCTTTTCCTTGCTGCCTCCTTTCCTCCCTCCCCCTCCCCTCCCAGAAAAAAGGCAGCAGCAGATCAACCAAATAAGAAAAGGTTTATATTCATGTTATATATGGTGACATTCTTGGAATTCTGTATAATTAGTGGAGCCAACATTGGAAAAGGAGTCTGGATTAGATGCTTTTCCAAGTTCCTTTTTGAGTCTTACCATCCTACATGCAACCTTACTCTCCTTGATATTAACATTTCCTTCAATTGCCATAGAAATTAACCAAATGGGTGTTTCTACACTGGAAATTGAACTCTTGGGAAAAGATCTCTAAAATCTAATGTTTAGATTGTTCTTACTGACTTCCTTTTCTGATATTGCTAAAGGTAGCCTTCAATTTACACAATCATTTGTAAGCTATTTGAAGTTACAACAAATGACTTACAGCTCTCCCAGTGGTGGGATTCAGCCAGCTCCCTATTCGGGAGAACCGGTTGTTAACTTTCTAAGCAGTTGGGAGAATCGGTTGTTGGAAGAAATCTCAGCTTGTTTTTTTCCCACTTTCCAGGGCTAGTCCTCTAAGGAAGGCAGGAAGGAAACATTCTGGTGTTGTTTCTAGCCTAATCTTTATTGCCCTGCTTACAGAAACTGCCTTTCCGGTTCACCCTTATTACATTGTAACAGCTAAGGCGAAGCGCCCATTAACCTGAGTGATGTTGAGTTGGCCATGCCCACCCAGTCACATGACCACCAAACCACGCCTACCCAGCTGGTCATTAGGGCAAAGAACCGGTTGTTAAATTACTTAAATCCCACAACTGACCTGTCCTCACACAACATTTGCAGCAGCCCTACAGTCATCTGATCAAAATTTGAGGCTTTGGTAACCAGCGTGTAGTTATAAGCGTTACAGTGTCCCATCAGGGTCATGCGATTGCTATTTGCAACCTTCTTGGCCAGCTTCTGATAAGTAAATCTAATGGGGGAAAGCTGGATTTGCTTAATGATTGCATGATCCACTTAACAACTGTGGCAAAAAAAGTGATGCAGAATCAGGTATAACTCAATTATCAGCTGTCTTCCTTATGTGATCATAAGTTGGGATTTACTTGTAGCAAACTGTATTTTTCTTGTCAGAACAGCTCCATTGGCTAAGCCCCCACCCTCCAGTGAATAGTATTAAAGCTGCAAGTTTCATTGACTTTATCATAGATGTCAACTGGTGAGGCTTAACATTAAAAGCACAGTAACTCTCCTTGTGGTACATTATTTTTAGGAATCATCACTACTCGAGGTGCCATCATTAGATGGGGACAACCAAATAAGTAAGTTTATTTATTTGGTTAATATTTTATTGATTGAAAGCATTTATCTCGCTACCCATTTTCTCACCATGTCTTGGCTGCTCCCATTCCAAATCAGTTAAAACCATATTAAATCTATAAAACTAAACACATTAAAAACAGCTATATAAACAATCTCAACTCTCCAAGTGATTCTAAGTACTCCTGTGCTTTAAAAGATTTGGAATTTATTTTATTTGTATTTGGAACTTAGAGTAGGGGAGGCTCACAAACTGCTTTTGGTGCTTTGGAATTTTGCATTCAAGCCACTCTAGGGGCTGGAAGAAACAACTAGCTCCAGGTTTTGGTGTAAAATCTACAGGCTGTTTTTCTACTGACTGTCATTCTGAAATGAAGGAATGGAACCGAATGTTGATTTTCAAATGGTTTCTTTTTAACCACCTTTGGGGAGTCTGCAAACCTTCAGGTGATGACATGACCATGCCTCTCTTTCTTAGGTTATGTTACTACTTCATTTCAGAATCAGTTTTTTCCACCAGGGAATGGTATTGTCAGAGGGAGCGTGGGATGATTTGGAGAAGAAAAACCAACCTTGCAAGGGTCCAGTCCTTTTAACCAGAAAGACATACTGATGTTTTTTGAATAAATAATAAATAAAGCAATGTCAATCATGGAATTTAAGTGATACAGTGCATCTCAAACTTCAGGGCTTGCTGTTTGTATATTTGTTTATTAACTTTTTATGTTAGCGTTTGAACATGGGTTTTGAAACATTTAAAATTTAGGAGCATTTAAAATACCCAGGTAGTCTTTGTGTGGAAAGTTATGACTGATCTTTGCACTTAACAATAGTTGTAGAGTACCCAAAATCATGTGATCGAAATTTGTACCTTTGCCAACCAGCATGTACCAATTTTTGGACTATAAGATGCTTGTTTTTGCCTTCCCCAGCCCCCAGGAGCACTTTGCAGGCCTCCCAAAGCCTCTGCACATCCATTTTTCGAAAGGGGGGGCGGGTTTTTGGGAGGCAAAAATGCTGTATACAGTGTATAAGAGGCACCCAGATTTTCACCCTCTTTTGGGGGGGAAAGGGTGCATCATACTCCAAAAATATGGTATTTACGATGGTTGCAGCATCCCTGGGTCATGTGATCACCATTTGTGGCCTTCCCAACTGATTTCTGACAAGCAGTCAATGGGGGAAGGCTGAAATCACTTACTCTATTTTTCAGCGTATAAGACGTACCTTTTTCCCTCCAAAAAGAGGCTGAAAATCTGGGTACGTCTTATACACTGAATACAGCATTTTCTGCCTCCTGAAGCCCTGCCCTTTCACCAAAATGGCCGTGCATAGCATTATGGAGACTTTTAGAGAGTTCCTGGGGGCTGGGGAGGGCAGAAATGAGCAAAGGTCAGGCCGTTTTTTGCTCAATTTTGCCCCCCCCTCAAAAGCACTCTATAAGCCCCCATATAGCTATGCATGCCCTTTTTTTGGTGAAAAACTGGCCCGTTTTCACAAAAAATGGGCTGTTTTTTGCTCGTATTTTGTTTCCCCACCCCCAGGAGCACTCTACAATCTTCCTAAGGGCTTTTCATGCACTTTTTTTGAGAAACGAAAACGTTTTGGGAGGTTTGTAAAATGGAAAAACCTTTTTTTTAATTTGCCTCTTCAAAACCTTGGTGCATCTTATACTCTGGTGCATCTTATACTCCGAAAAATATGGTACTAACCATGTATTCACTTAAACTGATTGATTCATAATGTATTCACAACATGTGATTTGCTTAATAACTATGGCAAAAAAAATTGTAAAATTGGGCACAACTCACTTAACAACCGGCTTTGTTAGCAGCGGAAGTTGGGGTCCCAGTTGCAGTCGTAAGTTGAGAACTTCCTGTAATTGAAAACAACACTTAAAAGTATCTTTCTTTCTGACTCTGCAGGACAGTTGGCTGCTGACAATGAGCGGCTGTTTGAGCCGGCCACCTATAAATTTACTTTTCAGCAGGAGGCAAATCCCTCTCAGATTTTGCATCAAAACATCACATGCTCCGAGATTGACAAGAGACCTCAGGATGAGGGCAGGTCTGTCTCAATTTATGATTTTCAAATGATGTGTCCACATTCTGTGAACCTAAACTACTTGAGTGTCTTGACCTTTTCAATAAAAGCTTCCAGAAATCTTAAGGAATGCTGTGTGATTCCAGCCTCTCAGCTGACTAACAAGCAAGTACTGGAGTGTATAACACCAGACATATCATTAAAAGGTACAATTATGAAACTGCAACTCACTAACTATGGCCCAGTGGTAGGATTCTAATTATTTTACTACTGGTTCTGTGGGCGTGGCTTGGTGGGTGTGCTTAGTGGGTGTGGCAGGGGAAGGATACTGCAAAATCCCCATTCCCTCCCAATCAACTGGGACTCGGGAGGTAGAGGATAGATGGTGGCGGGGCCAGCCAGAGGTATTTATCTGTTTTCTGAACGAATCAAAATTTCCGCTACCGGTTCTCCAGAACTGGCCAGAACTTGCTGAATTTCACCTCTGCTATGGCCATGTCATGCGGGGGAATTCCCTGGAGAAAGCAATTGTGTTTAGAAGAGTTAGTGGTAAAAGGAAATCAGGCTGCCAAAGAACGTTGGTGGCTGGACACCATCCAAGCTGACACCAGGCAGAGTTTTGTAATGACAAAACTTCTTCCTGCCCCCAAATTTCCAGTCGCTATCACATTCAGGAGGGGAACACATACTGAAAGTCAAACGCAGTGAAGCCAGAGCAAAATGTGGCACTGTTTATTTTCATCTAATGGTCATCTCTAAATTATTTGAGTTTCTTAGCAGGTAAGGTTGCGTTTTGCAAACTTATTCTCCTAATTTATGGCTGATTGCCTTCCATATTCTTTTCTGGACAGCAAGAAGCATGTTTAATGGAGATTTAAAAGGCTGGAGTAGTGGTTCCTTTTTCCATCCCATGCAAATTGGTCTGTCTTCTCTCTGAAAAGAAGATATTTGAACCAAGAAAATGTGGTGCCTGTTTATTTCTTCTCTCCAGGCTTTGAATAGGAGATAAAGTCAACATTTGTCCTTTGGCCAAAAGAGCCCAATGCATTGCATTTTGGCAAAAGAAGGTATCAGCAAAACCAGGAAGAAACTGGTTAGATCTTTTTGGTCAATGCCACGCAGTTGGCAGCTAGATATTAAACCCATCTTTCATCTCTCTGCTTGCTTGTTTTGTGACCATCCCTCAAGTACATCTGTTGTGCATTTCTTTATTAAGTTTTAATTTTATTCAATCATTAAATTTATATGCTGCCCATCTCACGATCAAAGTGTGTCAGTGTGTAAGAATTTATGAACTGGAATAGCCATAATAACAAGTCAGACAATGGGAACTGTTTGGAGACTGAGACACAGGATTTGTTGTGAGCCATGTGAGACTACTTGGAGCCTGGACATGGTTTAGCTTAACTGTTCTGTGTATATAAAAGTTTTTTTTGTCTTTGATTGAGTGCTCTGCCTCCTTGCTTCTTATCCTTGTCACTTCTACTTCTCCCATGTTGCAAGAGCTGCATGGGCATTGTATACATGCATCATGTTTTACATTATTGTATATAAAGAAGTTTCTTCTATAAATGAATCCTGCTGAATTATTTGCTTGTGTGCTGGCTGGATTGCTGCAAACTATGACAAAGTGATTCTTTCAATTGGATCCATGTTAGATAATCTCTATTAAATGTGCTTTAGCTTTCAGTAGTCATTTCTATTCGAAATTTATTATGTAGAAATATTAGTATATTAAAATTGAGTGGAAACCCATAGTGATTAATTAAGAAATGAAATAGGAAGACCCAAAGTCAGAGGTGGGTTCCTCTTGGTTTGGCCTGGTTCGGCCGAACTGGCAGTGGTATTTTGGCCTGGGTCGCAGAACCAGCAGTAACCAGGCTGGCCATGCCCCTGAACTGATTCTCCAGTTGGCACTGACATTGCCAGCATGTTGTTTAGTAATGTGCATGCGCAAAGAACAATTTACATTAAAGTGTGTGCGCACGTGCATCGTGCATCTAGTGTGTGCTCATGCAAAACGCGCACGAAGCGAACCGATAGTAGTGACCCACCTCTGCCCAAAGTAGCTGGTGTGTACTGGTGCAACAGACCATGGTTTGCAGATTTCTTTCTCTTTCTTTAGGTCTGCCTTTGTTAGCACTGCAAACCGAAATCGACCCGCGGCAAAGCAGTCCAGCTACTCAGTCATCTGGAATGGGCTTATCCAGACGTTCAGTGTGAAGCAGTTTGTAGCCAAAGCATATCCTGTTTCTGGTTTTGGTCCTCGTCTCTGTCAGGTAGGGGTAGTACCTTTAGAAGATAATATTTGTAGCTCAGAGTTGAATGGTGTGGTCCTTGGTACTCTCTGAGCTTAGTTGTTTTCTTGCTGATGTTTCGTTAACCAACTAGGTAACATCATCAGTGCTAGGACATCAGCGCTAGTCTAGCACTGAAGATGTTACCTAGTTGTGTAATGAAATGTTTGCAGAAAACAACCAAGTTCAGAGTGCTCTGAAGGATCCCTCTGGTAGTGGTAGCTTTAAGTAACTGAATCAGCTATGGGCTACTTGTGAGATGCACAACCGACACCCCATTTGCAGCCTCTCAGCAAGACCTGACCTGTTGCTGAAATTCAGCCACAGAATGGTCAATTTTGCCCATGTGATTTTGGGCACCTGCCTTTTTAAGTTGAAATGGGAATTACCTTCTGATTCCTCTTCTTGCCCATAATGCCACCAAAAAGGGCCAACATATTTTAGTGCTATTCCACATTGGGATGCAGTGATGGTAGCAGACAATTTCCTGATGTCCTGACTTACATAATATTAGTACAGCCACTCTTGTGCCCCTAGAAGGAGTGTGCAATTTCTCCATTATTCCACTTCTGTCATTAGAACATTACCCATCATGGCTAAATTTAAAATATATAATTACATAATGCAATTCAAATGCACTTAGTTGCAAGAAGTGGTGTCTGCAAAGAGAAACAAACTGCAATGAATCCATCCATCCATTCAGTTTTGATAACTCCACATCTCAAATAAGTGGTTTGATATATTTTTTTAATGAATGCTGGGAGGGGAATTGTGGGAGATGAAATCTCACAGTCTAAAGTTGCTGAGACTGGGAAACACTGGTTGCAGCCAGTCATGTGACTGCAATTTTTGCCAGTTTCCAGTATTTTTTGCTGGTTTTTGGCATTTGAAATTTGGAATACAGTATTACACCCATTCATGAGAATGGATTTGCCATTAAGTAGTGACTTACTTAATGACTGCAACTACTTACAACAGAAATTCTGGTTTCAGTTGTGGTTGTTAAGTGAGGACTCACTGTATACATTTCTAATGCACTCTGCTTAGAATAATGTGTACTATTTGGTCACTGAATTCCTGGAGGGATATTGTGGAATTGAGGAAAGAAGGAGCAATCAGATTAGTTATGCTTACAGAAATGCACCACAGTTATTCTTATGTTCTTATGGGTGGGGCAGGCATGTTCTCCTTCCATCAAGTGCCAGGGTTCCAAATAGCATCCAAAATGCTATCCAAAGTATTGCCCAAAGTATGGCCAGAATCTGAAAGCTTCCCGGTTTCCCGCACCTAGTTGAAAGTTCAAGATCTTGACCCCATACCCACCAGTCCATCCCATGGTCCAATCTTCCACTGCCATGCTGGTAGTTCCACCCATCTAATTCCAGTCAGGTGCAGAGACAAAAGGATGACCTTGGCTTTCTAAGAAGAATTTTGTTATGGCTTCATAGTATGTGACTCTGTACAATTCCCCCCCCCCCCTCCCATTTTCCCACAATAGAAATTTCATAGTAGAATAATAGAAAGTGTGGCAGGCCAAAGACCCAAAAGAAAAGATGGCTGACATCAGGAGCTTATTAGAGAGCTTCAAACATATCTGTGGGGTTTTGCTGTGGGGTTTTGGCCCTATTGGTTTTCTTATTTTATTATAGTCCATAAGCAATGGTGGTGTGGTGGCTCAACACATGGTTAAGATGCTGGGCTTTTTGGCTGGAAAACCGTCAGCCCAGGTTTGAGACCCAAGCACCATGTGATGGGGTGAGTTCAGAGGTGGTATACTGCCAGTTCGCACCAGTTCGGGCGAACCGGTAGTGGCGTGAAGCTCCGCCCACCCACCCTGACGTCATCATGGATCCTCTGTACATGCGCTCCCACTACCAAACAGGTACTGAAAAGAATAGCCAACCATTACTGGGTGAATTCCTGTCCTCGACCCAGCTCCTGCCAACCAAGCAATTTGAAAGCATGCAAATGCGAGTAGATAAATAAGTACCACTTCGGTGGGAGGGTAACATCATGCTGGCCACATGGAGAGATGTCTTCAGAAAACACTGGCTCAATGGCCTTGAAACAGAGATGAGCACCATCCCCTATAGTTGGCAAGGATTTGCAGAATAAAATCTGCAGGGACTTCTTTATCTTTACCTTGCCATAAGGAATGCTGATAAAAAGTGTATCCACTGGATTAACCTTACTTCCAAATATGGAGCTTTCTTTTTTGCAACACTGAAAGTTTGCCTTTTTTATTTTCTTGCAGGCTTTACCAACAGTTCTTCGGTCAGCGGGATGTATTCTCCCCAAGAATGTCTGGGCTTATGTAGACAGCATATGGCCAACAAAGAGGGAGGTATTTTCATTCTTCCTTTGTTTAGGGATGGTTATTCATATCCTAACAAACCAACTTCCACTTCCAAATATAGGATGCAAGCAGTGGTGGGATTCAACCAGTTGGAACCTATCTGGGAGAACTGGTTGTTAACTTTCTAAGCAGTTTGGAGAATCGGTTGTTGGAAGAAAACTCAGTTTGTTTTTTCCCACTTTCCAGGGCTAATCCTGGAAAGGATCCTGGAGGCAGGAAGGAAACATTCTGGTGTTGTTTCTAGCCTAATCTTTATTGCCCTGCTCACAGAAACTGCCTCTCCGGTTAACCCTTATTATCTTTTAACGGCTAAAGCAAAGCACCCGTCGATGTGAGTGACATTGAGTTAGCCATGCCCACCCAGTCATATGACCACTGAGCCCCACCTACCAGCTGGTCATTAGGGCAGAGAACTGGTTGTTAAATTATTTGAATCCCACCACACGATGAGCCAAGAGCCAAGGTGGCGCAGTGGTTAAAAGCAGCACTGCAGGCTACTGCTAGATCAGCAGGTCAGCGGTTCAAATCTCACCGGCTCAGGGTTGACTCAGCCTTCCATCCTTCCGAGGTGGGTAAAATGAGGACCCAGATTGTTGGGGGCAATATGCTGACTCTCTGTAAACCGCTTAGAGAGGCCTGAAAGGCCTATGAAGCGGTATATAAGTCTACTGCTATTGCTATTGCTATGTGGGGGATATTGGAGGCCATCTAATCCAACCTTCTCCCCATAGGTGGAGTCCTATGATTGGGCTGAAAGGATTTGGCTGGCCAGTCACCCAGGAAGCTTGCATGCTGAAGGAAAGACTAGCACTCACAGGGTCTCTTCCTAGTCTATCTTGCCATCTTTTCCAACCAGCAGACTCCCTGTTGCCTTGGTTTTTGTTCTGTACATACTTCAAAGAGAACTTTTTGTTATTTATTTATTTATTTATTTATTTATTTATTTATTTATTTATCTATCTATCTATCTATCTATCTATCTATCTATCTATCTATCTATCTATCTATCTATCTATCTATCTATCTATCTAATCACTAGCCTCAATTCATTCTCAGTTTTAATCAACCTGCCCCCATCTTTGGGCTGTATTCTAGTTTCATTATACAACCTTTTGTTCCATTTTTTAAAAAGTTCTCCTTTGTGTTTCTCAATTTATAAGAGAGCATCTTTTGAAAGGATGCTGGTCTCATCAGCTGTCTCTTGGTTTTCCCTTCTCTCTGGCCCTGTTTATGTTTGGGCTTTAATTATGTTGTTTTTCAAGACTCTCCCAAGCCTCCTGCAGAATTTTTTTTCCCTTCAGGATTTCCATTCTTAAAATCCTCTCTGTTTAGCTTATGGAGTCAGTTAGCTGTGTTGAAATCTGGAACACCCCCTGGGTGTAAATTCTCCACTCACAAGTCAAAGCTTTTGCAGTTTCTATTTCTTCAATTGTTTCTTATTTTTTAAAGTTCTCTGTTTTTATTCTTCATACATACATTCACAATTATACATCCTCATAGTTATTATCGATATTGTGTGTATATCTTTAAACATTTATAAATTCTTTTCTCCATTTAATTGGGACTGCTTCTCCTGCCATCCCATTCATCCACCTTATTTTATCATAACCCTACTTTTCCTTCCCTCTCCTTTTCTCCTTCCCTCCCTTCTTCTCTACTTTATTCTTTTCTCCTCTCCTTTCTCTTTTCTTCTTCCCCTTCCTGCCCTCTCTCCTACACTTACTTCCCCTCCATGTCTTGCTTTCCTTTCCCCTTTCTTCTTTCCCTCTCCTCTCCCTTCCTTTCCTCTCTCCCTTCGCTCTTTTCGTTGTTGTGATTACTTCAATCTGATGCATTTGGGGGATGATATTTGAGCAGACCCAGTTCTTTATTTTTCTTCAGTTATTTCTTAGGTTAGGCTTAATTTGCCAATGTAACGCTTAACATAAAGTATAGTAAGTCTCTGAACACACACACTTCACAAAGAGTTTGCCTATTCCTGCAGTGTGCTGGTGGTATAGGCAGCCCCTGCTTTAAAACCATAAATTATATAGACAAATGTTTATGTTGCAAAACCTTTTTCCCATCTGCTAATGGCCTTTTTCTTACCTTTCCATTTAGGAAATGGGGGTGATACGATTTCGCCCCAGTTTATCCAGAGATTTCGATTCTTACCACACTTTGTATACCTACCTGAACAACAGACAGAGATATGGCATTGTGGAAAGCAGCCTGATGGAGATATTCCTGGTGCCATTACCAGCCTACCAATTGGTGCCTTCCCAGTTCCACCCAGTAGGTGGACCAGGTAGGAACCAGACCAGGTCACTTCTAGGTTGTTGGTTCTTAGGAAGCTGGGCAGCTTAAAACCAGGAGATATGTTCTTAGTAAGATAAGCTTCCTGTCAAGGAAAATGGATGCGTTTTTTTGTTTTTATTTCTTTGGCTATTATAATTTAATACAACCTCTCTGTTATGAGTTCTCTTTCAAGAGAACTTCTCTTTGTTTCAGCAGTTTTGTAGAGTTACCATTTCTGGACTGCAGACATTGGAATGGCCACTAGATGACAGGAAAGAGAAATGTTCTGCATCTTTTTGCTGCCATCTAGTGGCAACTGAACTTTTGCAGCAGAGGTATGAGCGCTCAAGTGAAATTAGAGAAATGAAAAAAAACGTCTGAAGAAGAAAGAGAATGGCAGAAATCAGCTCCCCTCTTCCCCCCTCCTCCCCGGCCTAGGCCTCCTGCCAGTGCTGCTGTGTGTTGGAATTGCCCGCGTCTATTAAATTGGGTGTCAATCTGTTCCACTGTCTATTGGTTTCCCGCGTTGTGCATGTTTTCCAGAAAAAAAGCCCTAATGCCCTGATGGCAATTCTATGGCACTCTGTAGGTACGGATACCATGGCCAGCTGCTTTTCTGGTTTCTAGCATGCGCATGCACACCGGGCAGCTGGCTTTTGCATTTGCTAGAAACCCAAAGACCAGCTGGCCGGCACGCATGAACACGCATGTGCACCGGCCACCTGGTCTTCAGATTTCTGGCACTCCAGCAGACATAAAGACCAGCTGGCCAGCATGCCAGAGTGCCAAAGAAAAGAGGAAGGAGACCAGAAGACGGCTTGGGCACTCTGTGCTGAAAAGATTCCTCATCACTGCCCTAATGCATCTCCCCCCCCCATATAAGTCCGGGTCTTATTTTGGGGGAAACACGGTAGATGACAGGAAAGAGAGTGTTCTGTATCTTTTTGCTGCCATCTAGTGGCACCTGAACTTTGGCAGCTGAAGGATGAGAGCTCAAATGAAACCAGAGAAATGAAGAAGCAAAAAAAGATCAGAAGAAGAAAGGGAATGGCAGAAAGCAGCTAGTACTGATGATGTTACTTAGTTGGGTCATGAAACCCCTACAGGAAAACAACTAAGCTCAGAAAGCATCAAGGACCACATAGATAATTGCTAGGATTATTGGTATCTGGCAGAACAGGAGTAACCAAACGAAAATGTTGTTTCACCCGCGGTTGACAGAGTTCTCTGATTACATGTCAAGAGAACATACAAGGCAAGTGGAAGCGGAAGAAGAATTGAACTCAGATCCCCAGTCAATGTAATCAACCTGGCCAAAGTAGAAGGCATTTCTACAGTTGCAGTTCGAACTCAACCCGAAGAAAAAGAAACAGGATCCATGAAAGCTGGCATGAGAAAGCCTGAGCGAACACAAGGTCCTGGAGGGAGTATAAATGAAGTTTTCTGTGGGAAGATGCATTAAATGGTGTCAAGATCTTTTGCAGCTAGCAAGATTGTTAGGGAACTCAATGTGATGTCATTCTGTTAAAGCAATTCCAGATTAAGCTAACAGTTAAGCGAATGATATTTGGCAAAGGAGTCACTAGTCAGAAATGTTAGCTCTGATATGTGCACCAAGGAAGATATCATCTATGTCAGTGTTTTTCAACCACTGTGCCGCGGCACACTAGTGTGCCGTGACATAGTGTAAGGTGTGTCGTGGGAAAATTACTTTATATATAGTCAATATAGGCACAAAGTTAATTTTTTTTAACATTTTCTAATAGTGGTGTGCCTCGTGATTTTTTTCATGAAAAAAGTGTGCCTTTGCACAAAAAAGGCTGAAAAACACTGATCTATGTCAAGGATGCCCAAACTGCAGCTTTGAGATCATAAAAACTCCTCTTTTGTTGTTGTTAGTTGCAAAGTCTTGTCTGACCCATTGCAACCCCATGGACAACGTTCCTCCAGGCCTTCCTGTCCTCTATCATCCTCTGGAGTCCATTTAAGCTCACGCCTGCTGCTTCAGTGACTCCATCCAGCCACCTCATTCTCTGTTGTCTCCTTCTTCTTTTGCCCTCCATCTTTCCCAGCATTAGGCACTTCTCCAGTGAGTTCTTCCTTCTCATCAGGTGGTCAAAGTATTTGAGTTTCCTCTTCAGGATCTGGCCTTCTAAACAGCAGTCAGTGTTGATTCTCCTCTAGGACTGACCAGTTTGATCGCCTTGCAGTCCAAGGGACTCGCAGGAGTCTTCTCCAGCACCAGAGTTCAAAGGCCTCCATTCTTTGGCACTCAGCCTTTCTTATGGTCACAGCTATACATTGCAACTGGAAAAGCCATAGCACTTTTGTTGGTAGGGTGATGTCTCTGTTTTTTAGTATGCTGTCTAGATTTGCCGTAGTTTTGCTCCCCAGGAGCAAGCCTCTTTTACTTTCTTCAGGGCCACCCAAGATGGACAGGTCATAGCAGAGAAAACATGATCCACTGGAGAAGGAAATGGCAACCCACTCCACTATCTTTGCCATGAAAACCCCATGGACAGTACCAAAAACTCCTTTAAAAGTTGCCAGTAATTTGTTATGTTTAATGTGACTGGAGAGGGAAACCACTGAGAATTCTTGCAGAGAAATAACATAAAATTCATATTTCGCATGAAGTTCTAAAGGCAAAGGTGGACTTAGCCCCAAAAGGTGATGCAACCTTCTGTTATATCAGTGGGTCCCATTTCAATTTTGCTGGGTGTGATGCATACCAGGCCTCTTGGATGATTCAGTGTCCTATACTTTTGTATGCTCTAGGGGCAAACATGGGCATGTTGGAACTTTTATTGAACTTCACTGAATCTCCAACGTGTGGGACGGATTACAATCAACCTCCACATGAACCGAGACTATTCTGCACTGTTGCAGAATCTTTAATGATGGGCTTTTCAGGATGTCTCCTTTCCTCAGCTGTCATCTCCCCCCTCCCCTCCTCCAATGCTGTCATTTTCACTGGCTTTGTTATGATGACCTTTGCATGCCTGTTTGGAGACAACGTGGTATTTGATTGTCCTGCGGCAACTGGAACAGGATATTAAAATTTCTCCATCGACATTTGGAATTGGCCTCGTCCTTTCATTTCGCATTCCAAAATGCCAGAGAATCATATGCACAGCTACCAAGTGTGCTATTTACTTAGATCCGGGGCAAGGGATGAAGAGGAAGAGGCAGGGGAGCGCATACCAGTTGGTCAAAGCTATTCATCCCGTCATTTTCTAAATAAAGCAGATTAGTCTCCTTTACCGCGTTGGTTTGTTTCAGATCTAAGGAAAAGATTCTGAGAGTTGTACTTCAGAGCATCTGTAGCGCACTAAGGTAAAGCATTGTACAGCACCTGTATAATGTTAGTTAAATCTTTTGGATAAATAAGGGCCAACAAGTTTAAAGACTTGTTTTAAAACCCCAAGATTACCAAAAGGTTTGCTTTCCCTTCCTCCCCCCACCCCCTCCCCTACTCCCTGTCAAGTTTGACTTGCAAACTGTTAGGATGTATTTATTATATCCAACAGGCTTCTCGTACCTAGAGCAGTAAATCACGACTCTTCAGACCAGGGCTGGGTTCCGGCTGCTGCTACTGCCAGTTTGCTCAGGGACGCACTGCGCATGAACTTGATGCCACCTGTGTGCACATGCACAATTCTTTAAAAAACAAGATGAACTGAGAGAACCGGTTCGGGGGCGTGGCAGGCCTGGGTCACTGCTGGTTCCAGCGACCCAGCCCACCAGGTTACCACCTATTGGGCCGAACCGGTCCGAACTAGTAGGAACCCAGCTTTGCTTCTGACTCTTACAGAATGTCTGTATTCAGGAAACTGCTTATAGCACTGATGGCTAAGCTTTTTACCATTGAGTGCCAGAAGCGGGGGGAGCACGATGGGGGGTTGGGTGCATGTGTGTCTACACTCATAATTCTATGTGCCTGTCCCGTGCACATGTGCGTGCTCCCCCCATGTTCCCCCCGCTTTTGGCATGCGATGGCACGGTGGACCCGTTTTTCGCCCTTCCTAGGCTCCAGAGCCTTTCTAGGAGCCTGGCAAGGGCAAAAATAGCCTTCCCCCACCCCTGAGGCTGAAAACAGCCTGTTTCCTGACTTATAGAGGGCCCGAAGAAGGCCCGAAAATCAGCTCAGCCAGAGCTGAGCTCACGTGCCCACCAATATGTGCCAATATGTGCTCACGTGCCCACCAATATTTGCTCACTATCATGGGCTTATAGCAAGAGATTGGGGATAGCCGCCCAGAGTCCCTAGGGAGTGGGCGGCATACAAATTTTATTAAATTGGAAATTTATTAAATTGGATATGACAGCCCTAGATTAATTCCTTCAATGGAGACAGGAAGAAAACCATTTACACATAGTTTATGGCAGTCCACCAAAATCAATATCTTCATCCGCTGCACACTAAATAAATATCTCCATCTCTATCTCTCTATCTAATCTGTGCCTATATATCTGTACCAGTGGATGGTGAACCTATGACATGTGTGTCCAAAGTGACACCCCATATCATTTTGCGTGACATTCCAGGGTTCACCAACATCCGACCACAATTCTTCTCCCTGTTGGAATTACCAAAGAAACTGAATGAATACAAACACAAGAAATATCTTTGGGCACTACCCAAAGATCATTTCAAATGGATTCTCCCCATCCATGCCAGCATTTGTCATCTTCAAAGGCGTGATTGATGGTAACACAAAAAAGAGCGCAGCTTGCAAAAGGCAATGGCAACATGGCAGCTGCACAGTTCCCTTGTTTGCCAACTGCTGCACGGGGTGGTTGTTTGCACAGCAAAGATCATTTTTGAGGAGCAAGCGCAGAGAATATCTGCAACCAAAGTCTGCAAAATGTTAATACTATCAGCAATTGTGTGTAATCAACTTTGTGTCAACCAGATGTGCATTGGATTAGGAATGAATATGTAAAGAGTTCCGTCTCTTGTTCAGGATGTATATGTGTATATAAGAGAGACATGCCTGTAGGGTCAAGTTAGGCATTTTCCAAATTTTTGACATGCCAAGCCCAAAAGATTCACCGTCACATTGCCATATATATGCATGATTTAAATTGTAGGCGTTTACTTCCTGCAGAAAAGACAGTAGAAAATTGGCTGTTCACTTCACAGCCTTGAGAATGGGAAGGAGATGCTTAAGGTTCACATTATGCTTCTCCCTGGCGTGAGAACTACAAATTCCTGCCCCACGAACTTCATTCTTTTCGGTATTGGCAACCAGCAAAGAGAAAGGGCTTTGTTTAAAAATGTGTGAGACGCTTGTGAAGTTGTCCCTGGGCAAGTCCTTTTCATTCCATGGCTTTGTTTCTTTCAACAGGACTTGATCAACGCCACCCAGCTTTGCTGCTAGGGCTGATCCTGCCCAAAAGGACTAGTCCGGACATTCTAAAGACAAGTCATGATCTTCCACCTAAAGCCAAGAGAAAGAGGGTCACTTCTAAGGTCAGTCTGGAAAACAGTCGCTTCACTGTCCCTTCACATTTACAGGCAGATGTTGGTCAGGAACAGACCCCACAGCCTCTGTGCACAGGGGAGCTTTCCTCAAGCCTTCCAGAGCAAGAGGAGCTGACAGTTGATGGTCTTCTCGGTCTCATAGAACAGCTCAAAAGAGACATACTGTGTAGAGTGCCTTCCGCTTCTTGCCTCCAAGATGCAAGAGATGAAGTCCATCAAACTCCTTTGGGCGATACTTTCCATTCAACAGCAGATTCTGCTTCAACTGGAGAACAATTGGGCAATTTAACCCTGGGAACTTGGGGATCACGGCCATGTCCGAGTGGGGAAGAGATACAGTTTTTTATCGATCCAGATCTATCGGATTTCTGTAGCCTGCATGGGCCTCTTTTACCTTCTGGGGTTTTACATCCAGATCAACATGGAACTCCTATGGCCTTACCCAATGGAGCACAAGGGATAAACACCTTTGGGAATCCACTTCCACCGAGTGTCCTTTGTGCTGAAGCCGTGACCCCTGTGGAAGAATGTCAGGCTCAACTTCCACCCCAGATTCCTTATGCCAACACGATTGGAGCGCATAACCCATCTGTGCAGGAAACCTTAGGTCTTCTCCAATATGTGACACAGATGCAGTCCAGCATTCAAAATCTGGAAGCTCAACCATGTAGTCTCCTTACACAGGAAATGATCTCTGCATTGTCTCAGATTCCAGCTGGGTTAGAGTCGTTTCCAGTCCAGCAAGACGGTGGATACTACATAGGACCAACCTGAGATGCTTGGGAGGGTGACAGGTATGATGGTGGTGGCTGAAACCTGCAAAATAGAGGACAACTCCTCTTTGAGAGCAAACAGGGTAGAAATAAGGGTAGAATAAGCTGCAGGTGAAGGAGGTTTCATTACTTTTTCTTAACCTGCTTGCATATTTATTCCTTATAATTCTAAGAGACTGGGGTACATTTAGGTTTCAATTGTGCGTTGATTGGGGTTTAAAAGTTTATTTAGATCAGCGTTTCTCAGTCTTGGTGACTTTCCCAGCCAGCAGGGAATTCTGGGAGTTAAAGGTCCACACACCTTAAAGTTACCAAGATTGAAAAACACTGAGTTGGATACGGTAAATTACCCGAATCCTAGTATCTCTATCTCATACCCTGGTTGTGACAAACAGGTAGCCAATTGGCTCACCAGAAACCATTGTAAACTCATGACTTAAAATGAGCATTTTCCATGAAGTTCATGGGAATTGGCATTGGGTAATTTCCAGGGCAAAAAAGAGATGGATAGTTTTATGGTTTTATGTTATATGCTGATGATTTTGAATATGTATGTTGGGCAAGAGGCAGATTCCATGAGGAGAATGAGAATTGCATTGGGGGTTGAAGTTATTGTCTGAATAAAAGACAACTGTTCCTGACGTTTATTTCCATGTTAAGAAACAATTCAAAAGTGTTTTTTAAAATAAATAAATAAATAAATAAATAAATGTTTTATTATGTGTTAAATGTTTTGTAAGATTATGGGGTTTTGAGTTTCTTTTTAAAATCTTTTTTTCAAAACCTGTGCTGAGGTAAAGAAAAAGTTGGAATGGCTGTTTTCTGAATAGAATCTCAGAGTTGTAAGGGGGATGTGTGTGTGGACTTCAGTTCCCAGAATTCCCCAGAAAGCATGCTGGCAGTTGCAGTCCACATCTAAAGTTGCCAAGACTGAGAAACACTGGTGTGGTCCAAGTCCCTTCTCATAGTAGGATACATCAGAACACGGTCCTCAACCTTTTGGGTGCCAGGGACTGGTTCCATGGAGAGAGTTTTCCCACGGACCAGAGGGGGTGTGGTCTCACAACACTGCCTGCATCCCGTGAATGGGGCTTCACTTGTTTGCGTGGTCTGGCTTCTGGCATGCCCTGGCCTGGTGCCGGTCCACCTACCAGTGGTTGGGGACCCCTGCATTAGAACAATGTTTCTCAATTGTGGCCACTTTAAGATGGCTGGACTGTAACTCCAAATATGCTGACTGAGGCATTGAAGTCCACACATCTTAAAGATGCTAAGAGTGAGATACACACTGCAACATACCATCTCTGAAACAGAGGCCTGTTCAGCCTCTGTTCGAAGACTTCTACTTGGATGCTACTGTTGTTAAGGAAATGCTAAATAATTGCACCAGGAAAATTTTCTCACATTCAGTCTCCTGTTTAGAAGCATGATACTCTACTACGTGGTGGCTCAGTGGCTAAGACGCTGAGCTTGTCGATCAGAAAGTTCAACAGTTTGGCGGTTTGAATGCCCAGTGCTACGTAACGGAGTGAGCTCCCATTACTTGTCCCAGCTTCTGCCATCCTAGCAGTTCGAAAACAGGTAAAAATGTGAGTAGAAAAATAGGGACCACCTTTGGTGGGAAGGTATCAGCGTTCCGTGCGCCTTTGGCATTGAGTCATGCCGGCCACATGACCATGGAGACGTCTTCGGACAGCGCTGGCTCTTCGGCTTTGAAATGGAGATGAGCAACGCCCTCTAGAGTTGGGAACGACAAGCACATGTGTGTGAGGGGAACGTTTACCTTTACCTTTGTACAGAATAACATTATAAATGAAGTTACCATATGTCTAGGAGAACCACTGATAGAGCATAAATCACATTCTGTGTGAAGGGAGGGAAGGAAGGAGGGAGGGAGAAAGGGAGAAAGGAAGGAGGGAGGAAGGGAGGAAGGAAATACTGGGAAAGTAGAAATATCCTCATCTGAAATTGAAATGACAAGGAAGTGCCAAAATAAGATGAGCATTGCCCCCTAGAGTTGAGAATGAATAGCACATTTGTGTGAGGGAAACCTTTACCTTTATCTTCCTTACCTTTTGTTTGTTTCTTTACCTGTCTGCAAGTACAGGTAGTCCTTGACTCACAATGGTTCATTTAGGGATTATTGTTACACCAGCAGTGAGAAAAGGGACTTATGACCATTTATGACCACAACCACTGCTGCAGCCCCACATGATCAACCTTCAGAAACTTGGCAACTAACTCATATTTATGACGGTTGCAATGTCCCAGGGTTATGTCCTCACCTTGCGACTTTCAGACAAGCAGTCAATGGAGAAGCTGGAATCACTTAACAACTGTGTTACTGGCTTAACAACTGCAGCAATTCATTTAACAACTATGGCAAGAGGGTCATAGAATGGGGGCAAAACTCACTTAACAACCGTCTTGTTCAGCAAGAGAAATGTTGGGCTCAATTGTGGTCGCATATCGAAGGCTGTATAGAGCCCTGTGAATGACAAGCTGGAAGTAGAGAGCAGGTCTATGGATGGAGCGAATTGTGGCCTTCAGCAGCTAATGTTGTCCAAGGACAGGAAGGCTGTAAGGTAGGTTTCTGAAAGTTATTTGACTTTCTGGTGCTGAAAATATGTGGCAGTCATACAAGCCACCCTGTCAGGGTTCCAAATAGCACCCAAAGGTAAATCAGAGTCCGAGGCAAAGGATTCCTCAAAGTTCCAATTTATTAAGAGAGCCATGTTGGCACATCTGGGAAAACCTGAATCTGAAAGCTTCCCGGTTTTCCACACCCAATTGAAAGTTCAAGATCTTGCCCCCATAAGTCCATCCCATGGTCAAATCTCCCACTGCCTTGCTGGCAGCTTCCACCCGTCCAGTTCCAGGCAGGTGCAGAGACAAAAATGACCTTGGCTTTCTAAGAAGAATGTTGTTATGGCTACATATCACCCAACTCCATATAATCCCCCCTCCTATTTTCCCACAATAGAAAATAGACAATAGAAAGTGTGGCAGACCTGAAGTCCAAAAGAAAAGATAGCTTGCAGACATGACACACCCATTGCTTCCTTCCTTTTCACTCAGGACCAACTATATCAGGGGTCACCAACCTTTCAGACCTCAGGGACCACTAAATTCATAATTTTAAATCCCGCCGACCATTAATATGATCTGCCTAATGACTGGGTGGGTGGATGTGGCCAACTTGATGTCACTCACATTGAGGGGTGCCTCGCCGGACTCTATTTGCCCCTCCCCTCCCAGCCACTCCTTGCCTGCCCACCTGGGCTGTTTAGGGCCCCAACAGAAAGCAGTTGCTGGAGCTAAGCAGCCACCACAAGAAAGAGTTGGCAAAACAGCTGGCTCAGGTCAAATTGGATCTGATCAAGAAGGAGGCTCAGCAAAAGCACCTCACTGAGGACTAGGAGCATAGTCTTTCCAAGCAGAGGGGAGTGTAATGCCAGGTACTGGTGCCTGGAGGCTCAGGGGGCTGAGATGGTCAGCCAGTTCCAGGCCATGATTCAATCCCATTGGAACAAGGCCCTCCGGCTCTTTGCACCTTTGTCCAAAGCCCCGCACCAGGACGCCGAGGCAGACCCCAAGTTGGAATTTCTGTCCCCCTCTGTCCTACACAAAAAGATCCCAAGGGGGGGAGACTCTCTGCAGCAACACAAACGTTCAGTGCACGTGTCCGTCTCAGAGGCCGCAGTTTGGGGACCCCTGATTTAGTGCAATATAAAAAATGCAAATAATTTTTCTGCGGACCACCAAACTTTTCTCAAGGACCACCAGTTGGTGACCGCTGAACTATACCATCTGAAGAGTAACTTCTGCAGGCTCCCCCCACTTTCTCATTGCCTTTCTTCTAACTCTTTCCTCTTTCTCCCCCCCCCTCCTTCTGGTTATTCTTTCATATATTTTTTTCTGTTTCCATTATGGGTAACAGAATGGGCTACATGTAGTCCTCAACTTACGACCACAATTGAGCCCCACATTTCTGTTGTCAAGTGAGACATTTGTTAGCTGAGCTTTGGCCCATTTAATGACCTTCCTTGCCACAGTTGTTATGGGGATCACGTGACCCCAGGATACTGCAACCATCACAAATACGAACCAATTGCGAAGCATCTGAATTTTGAGGGCCTCTGGAGAGACTGTTTTCGCCCGCCTCAGGCTCCTAGAAAGCCTGTGGAGCCTGGGGAAAGCGAAAAACGGATCCATAATGCGCCAAAAGCAAGGGGGAGGAGGGCAGGGATCGTGCCCATGGTATTATGGGTGTGGCACGCCCGCACACGACCCCACTGTGCTCCCCCCCACTTTTGGCAAGTGATGGGAAAAAGGTTACCCATCACTGCCTCAGACTGTCTACTGTCGACCACACCCCATTCCTAAGAGTTCTATAAGGGGTGTGCATAAGCGCACCAGTGTGCCTACCATCCCTGTCCTCCTGTCCCCACTTATTCATAACCATTTCCTGTATTCATAATCATGTTTATACTTGTAGGAAGCTAAAACCCACCCCTCCCTCTCCTAGAAAAATGAAATATCCTGGGAAATATTGAAAAGGCAGAATATTATATTCCCCTGGATAAGAAATGGAGAAACATGTTTTTAGGCAGGAAACAGACTCACTCTTAATAGCCCCCACCTTTGTCAATGGAACATTAAAATGCCTGAGCCAGTCTCTTCTACATAACAAAAACTCCTCCCCTTCAGCTCCGGGGTGATGGGATTAAGGCGTAATAGTATTGGCCCTTTACCCATCTCACCACAGGGTGCCTCGGGAGAAACAGTGCTCAACCAAACCTGGATTCAAAACGCAGCCTAGAGAGTTGCCCCTGCATGGCCCCATGGGAGTCTGACAACCAATCAGAATACAAGCTCAAGATCAAAGGCCAGAGAGGGCATTAAAACCAAGGACTTTCAGCATCTCTGCCCCTTTTTCTTCTTCACCCAACATCTGGAAGCATATGATCCCCTTTTCTGTTCAGGAGCTCAAACCATGTGATCCTGGCCACCATTAAACCATCTTTCCAAGCAGCCTCCATGTGTCCAGTGTCTTTTCCCCCGCTTGGAATTAAACCCCAGAAGGACATTTCTTCCAACATACTTATATCTGTTCTCTTATACTGTACATGCGTGACAAAATAAATAAAATAAAGAAATGGTAAAGGGAAAGAGAGTCTGTAGAACAGGGGTGTCAAACTCATGTCGTTACGGGGGTGTCATTTGATGTATTGAGACTCCCCCCTTTTGCTAAACCGGGTGTGGGCGTGGCCACTGCGTGATGCATCTGATCCGCAAATTTGACAGTCCTGCTCTAGAAAATCTCTCTCCTCCAGCTGCTTTCAGTGTCCAAATGAGGCAGGTGCTTTTTTGGGGGCGATGCTGAGGCTGCAACCTCTGACTTTGACCACCAGATGGTGCAGTTTAATAGAAAATAACACTGTTTTCCTTCAGGGGAGACTGTTGTGGGCGGACTTGGCATCTCCTTGAGAAAATGCTCTAGGCCTGTTTTTCCAAGCCTGAAGTCTCAAGAATTCTTTGAGGATCAATTTATTTTCAGGTTTATAGAGTAATAATAAATAATAATAAAGTCCTTTATTTACAACAGTTCATTTAGTGACCATTCAAAGTTACAACGGCCCTAAAAAGTGACTTATGATCATTTTTCACACTTACAACATCCCAATGGTCACACGATCAACATTCAGCCACTTGGCAACTGGTTCCTACCTAGGACGGTTGCTATGTCCCAGGGTCTCATGGTCTCCTTTGGCGACCTTCTGACCGGCAGAGCCAATGCGGAAGGCAGGTCCACTTAACATAAGGTGACCAGATTTTCAGATTGGTAAAGAGGGACACCATTGACCGGGGGTGGGGGGGGGGGGTTCTTGATTAAAATTTTTATATAGAGCAACAAAAATTTTCATAGAACGCAAAAATAGTATTGTAATATATTTTTTTTATTTCAACATAACTACAATTTACAAATATAATACATTTATTTACATTTATATTTATTAAATATATTTACAAAAATTATGTACAGTATTATTTTATTCTTTGGCATATTTCTCACTTGAGTGAATTTTTTTTAGTAGATTGCTGTCGTCGTTTAAAAGGTCATGAAATTTTTCACAAGAATTTGTTAAATTATATTTCACACATAAAATGGCTTTCAAAGTCTCAACACTTAATTGTGATTTTTCTGATGTCCACACTTTATTTACCGTAGAAAAAACGTGTTCAGTCGCAGCATTAGTTCCTGGTAAGGACAGAGCGTATTCCACAATTTTTAGTGCATTATTGTATGGAACATGGTTTGTTTCAAAATGATGAAATATTTCTAACCATTTGTTCTCTATTGTGATTTTTGCCCAAGATTGCCCAAGATTTAACCTTTTCCTTATCAATATATATATTTTAATAATGATACCTCATCAAAAAGATCATTTTCAGAAATATTACTATATGGGAAATTTGAGTAATATGATCGAATGATTTTTGCACATCATTCCAATTAAGTTTTTGTTTTAATGCAACCCAATGAAAATGTTCAATATCTCTGTAATGTACCGTCCACTCTTCTAAATAACCTATGCAGTTACTATAGAACTTTTTAACGTGATTCATGATATCTGCACGATTTATTGCACCTTGTTCTTCTAGCTGTCTTATACTATTACGGATAGTTAACGGAATAAAAATATTTTATAATCGCTCTTGATACTGAAATTTTAAATTATTAACTTCATTTGCTACTTCGATTACCGAAATTTTGTCACCTTCAATAAGTTTTATAGCATTTTGAAAAAGAACTGCTTGATTGTGTACAAACTCTAGCCAAATTTTTGAAGATTCTTTTTCAAAAAACTCTTCTAAAACTCTAGGACATTTATCCTGTGATAGAAAGTAGGATTTCAAAGGATCGTATATTTTCAAAATTCTTTCGACAGCTGGCAAAAGAGCTAACCAGCGCATTTTACTGTATCCAAGTATTTTCTGATATTCAACTTCCGCAGTTTCACAAAATTCTTTAAGCATTTCAACGCGCACAGTGTATATATAGAAATAAGAATATATTTTAACAACAATATTTTTTACATCTATGGGCAACAAGTCAGCAGCTGTTTGAATGGTGTTATGTATTATGTGCGCTGCACAACCAACACCAATAATGTTTTGATTAAGGTTTTTGTTTAATTTATAAAAAATATTATTTGTACCTCTTCTCGCTTTTCCTCCAAAATTTGCATTCGTGTTGTCTCCACAATATGCAATTATTTTATGTTTTAAATTGTTTTGTTTCAAAATATTAATAATGGAACTGAAAATTATTTCAGAAGTTTCGCCGGGCAAAGAAACAACATCTAAAATTCTAATTTGTATTCCAGTTTCCGAATCAAAAAATCTAATAATGGTTGGAAATAACTTTATATCCTTATGATTAGATGTGTCAATTTAAAAAAAGAATCCACACAGAATAAATTGAAGTAACTATGAAGTAATTGACTATTTAAAAAAAGATTCTATCCAAAATAAATTAAAATAAACTATTTTTAAAAATTCTATACTCAATACTTTGAAATGTATTGTGCATAGAATTTTTAAAAATAGTTTTACTTCAATTTATACTGTGTGGAGTAGTTTGAAATGTTTTACTTCAATTTATTCTGTGTGGATTCTTTTTAAAATTGTCTTAGACTATTTAAAAAAGATTATATCCAAAATAAATTAAAATAAACCATTTTTAAAAATTCTATATTGTGCATAGAATTTTTAAAAATGGTTTATTTTAATTTATTTTGGATAGAATCTTTTTTTAATAGTCTAAGACAATTTAAAAAAATAATCCACACAGAATAAAACTATTTTAAAAAATCCTATGCACAATAAATAAAATATTATTTTAAAATACATTAAAAAATAAAAGAAAAAAAAACCCAGGTCACTTACCAGCAGGCAGAATCAGCAGAACTCCGATGCGATGGATCCTCACAGCGATGGATGGAAGCAACAGGGAGCAGGCAGGCAGAGATGCAGCAGGAACAGATAAGACACTGGACTGGACTCTGGAGGGACAACAAGGCTAGGGTCACTAAGCAGGTCTGGAGAGGGTGGGGTGGGGAGAAAAGCTAGGCCATCTTCACCACCAGCCCGCAGCTTTCGCTAGGGAATGCCTTCCCTTGTGAAAGCTAGGCCGCGGCAGCTACTGCCAGCCCGTGGCTTCGCTAGGGAAGGCCTTCGCAAGGGAAGGCCTTCCCTTGCGAAAGCTAGGCCGCCGCCGCCCACCTGAAGCCTCCCGAGTCCTGCTGCCGGGGCTTAGTTGCTTACCTGAGGGGGAAGCAGCAAGCTCCTGGAAGGCGAAGACGAAATGGAGGTCAGACTCAAGCAGCGCGAAGCTTTTAAATTTAAACATTTCACCTCCAGCCCACTCACTGGGCTGGCTTAGTGTGGATGGGCGGGGGAGCGAGTGAGCGAAATGCAATGTGCCAAAAATGAAAAATCGGGACTTTTTAACAACGATGCGGGGCGCGGGACTAATTGTGGAAAATCGGGACTGTCCCGCCAAAAGCGGGATGTCTGGTCACCTTAACTTAACATCTATGTTACTCACTTAACAACTGCAGTGATTCCATTAACAACAATGGCAAGAAAAGTTGTAAAATGGGTCAATACTCACAGCAAATGTCTCACTTAGCAACATACGTTTTGGGCTCGATTGTCTTAAGTCAAGGGCTACCTCTTGACACTACCTGACTGTTGTTACATCCTAAAAACCCCCATAACTTTAATCTTAAACTGTCTACTGTTGACCTTACCCCATTCCTAAGAGACCAGCGTGCCCACCGTCCCTGTCCTACTGTCCCCATTTATTTGTACCCATTTCCTGCGTTCTTATTCCTGTTTATTCTTATTCCTGTTATCTTGTACATGAGTGACAAAAAATAAATAAAAATAAATATCTGTCTGTAGAGATTCTCAGTCATCCAGGTCACACTTGTCCCAAAGGTGCTTTTTTAGGAGGCAACTGGACTTTCTTATTTTGTTTTGTTTTCCTTGAAGACCTTTCGCTTCTCATCCAAGAAGCTTTTTCGGCTCTGACAGGATAGCAGGGAATGGAAAGATTGATATTCCTTGAAGTCAGCTGGTCATTTGCATCCTTTTTAGAGGATGGTTGAAGCACTTGGAGGTTGATCTGTGTCCTCAGGGTCACCTGAGTGGGGCTTCTGGTTTCTTTAGTCTCCATTTTTTTGCTGGAAATCCACTCTTATTCCCACACCACTCAAAGGGTGTTTATCCTACAGACATTTAGCAATGCAATCTTGGATGAGAAGCGAAACATCTTCAAAGAAAAAACAACAACAAGAAGAAAGTTCAGTTGACACCACTGAGTTATTTCAAATGTGAATAACATGCTTTTAAATTCAGGTGGTTTTCCCCCTCCGACATCTTACGTGTTTTGGAGAACTGTCTCAGGTGTACCACTCAAAGGTCTTCCTCCTAAAAAAAACATACATCCTTTCTAGAATGTGACATTGTAGAAACCATGTAAGATTTATGTACCAACAGACATAACAGAAGTAGGTTTGCCAGATCTAACTGCAGAGACCAGGATTACTATTAGAAGATAGCACTGAGGTGCAGAAAACTCCTTGCTGCCTTCTGGATTTCAAGGCCAAATTTGGAAACTCTATAACAAAATGTGTTTTGCCCTCAAAGTCTTTCAACAAACTTTAAACAAAACATTTTTGATAGATATTTGAGATAGAGATACTGCCTTGATGAGATCTCACTTGGAAAACTCTCCAGTTCTGGTCATCACGACTTTTTCTACTTTCTACAGTAGACTGAGTGCACCCCTATGGGGCATGTTTAACTCTTAATCTTTTGTGTGCTTGAGGTCTTGCAATGTGGGGTGAGTGTTCTGAGATGGGAAGTGGCTTTATGTAATTAAAGGATTTCCCTATCTCGAGAAGACTTTCAAGAGCCGCGGTGGCACAGTGGTTAGAGTACAGTACTGCAGGCTACTTCTGCTGCCTACCGGCTGCCTTCAATTTGGCAGTTCGAATCTCACCAGGCTCCAGGTTGACTCAGCCTTCCATCCTTCCAAGGTGGGTCAAATGAGGACCCAGATTGTTGGGGGCAAGAGGATGATTATGTAAACTGCTTAGAGAGAGCTGGAAAGCACTGGGAAGCGATATATAGGTCTAAGTGCTATTGCTATTCTGAGTCCTGCAAAGTCCCTTGGGTGATTGGATAGGAAGTACCTATAAGCTGTAACTGTCCTCCATGTGCTGGTAACTTCTGCTGATTGACTTTCAATTCCCTTTTCTGGGTGATTGTGAGTAGGCTGAGGCCTAAAGGGACCTGGTGGGATGTGGGGGGAGATAGTGTGTGTGTGTGTGTGTGTGTGTGTGTGTGTGTGTGCATGTGGGGGGGACGCTGAGCATCCCTGTGGACAACAATGGGATAAACAATGGCAGGGGCACTGCAGTGGTTTTAACTTTGAAATCAGATTGCAACTAACTTTTGCAGAGTCTGTTGTAACTTCAGATGGTTGGTAAGTGACCCATCATAAGTGGAGGACTACCTGTGTTTGATCCAATGGCTCTCCTGATAAGATTGGACCTAAATCATGAGCAAAGGATCCTACATTCGCAAGCAATGGTTCTGGTCCAAGTCTTAGACCAGGGCCAGATACATCTGGTTCTTCTGACCATCTTCTTCATCTGAAAACTCTCCATCATCACAAAGTTCAGAGCACTCAAGTCCTTATTCTTGGCTGACCTGACCTTAAATGGTATTCTTGACATGGTGCTTACCTATTGTGGCATTGTCCCATGCAATGCCTACTGTTATCCATCCAGAGCTACAGTTAAATAGGGTTCTTAAGTACCGTATTTGGGGAGTATAAGAAGCACCTTTTCCCACCCAAAAATAGGGTGAAAATCTGGGTGTGTCTTATACACTGAATGCAGAATTTTTGGCCTACTAAAACCCCACCCACTTCACAAAAATGGATGTGCAGAGGGTTTGGGAGGCTTGCAGTGCTCCTGGAGGCTGAGGAGAGCAAAATCGAGCAAAAAAAGGGGCCATTTTTGCTCATTTTACTCCCCCAGTCCCCAGGAGCACTCTACAAGCCTCCCAAAGCCTATGCATGTCCCCCCTTTTTTTTGCAAAAACTGCCCATTTTTGCTTGTTTCCCCTGCCCCCCCAGCCCCCAGGAGCACTCTATAAGCCTCCCAAAGCTCTCCATGCCCCCCCTTTTTTGCAAAAAAACCCGAGGTATGCAGAAGGTTTGGGAGGCCTGGAGACTACAAACACTTTTTAAAAAAATTATCTCTTCAAAATCATGGTGTGTCTTATGCTCTGGTGCTTCTTATACTCCGAAAAATACGGTATCTGCAAGGCATTTTATCTCAAGAGATGGAATGTTCTGCATAGCTAATGGCAGGATGCTCACAATGTTCACTGTTTGAAAGCAGTCATGGATGCAATTGGAGTGAAGATTTTTGGCACAGGACCTGGTGCAAATATCTAGGGCAATGTTTCTCAACTTTGGCAAGTTTAAGATGCATGGTGTTCAACTCCCAGAATTCCCCAGCCAGCAGCAGGACAAGAGAGGGAGTTTATTGATTGTGGCATGCTTCCATGAAACCAAATCAGAACTTGTCTTCAGGTTTTATGTTCTGTGCCAATGTAATTAATTACTAGCACTTTCAAATGTTTATGGGGTATCTGATAACTCTTGTCTCACCTATTTCTCTCTCCCACCCACCCACCATGCCATTAACTGAATTTTTTTGACATAACACCTGTTTCAATCAGAAATTTCTCACTATTATGCCTTTGATTTTCTGGAAATAACAGTTAAATAAAGTTGCAAAACTTTTTTTTAAAATGACTGTGCATTTTACAGCATAGGGCTTTATTTATGTGGCAACAAAAGGCAGACTTTTATAATCCTTCACAAGATTGATAGTTATGCTTAATTGCAAGAGCAAGTTACTTAATGACTTATTTTTAACATACAGCAATGAAACAGGGATTAAATAAAGTATGGTAAATTCCAATAATTTATCAGAGCCCATTTGGGTGCAGAGTTGACTTCATTTGCTTGGCTGTATTGAACTGCTGACATTAGGATGCATAGTTGGGATGTTTGTGTAAGAAAGAGAAGTTCTCCAATTGTAGCTGAATTGCAAAGTACAGTTGGACGGGACAACTGGGAGTGTCAATTTAGCAGCATCTCAGCCATTTTGGTTTCACCCATGTTGTAAGAATGTCAAAAGTGCCCTAGCATACCTAGTCTTATTAACCTTTTAGGCTTATACCCTGTTTCCGTGAAAACAAGACTTCCCCGGATAAGCCCAATCAAGCTTTTGTGCGCATGCGCTAAAATAAGCCCTCCTCTGAAAATAAGCCCTTCCCCAAAATATTAGAACACAGCACCAGCCATGAGGTGACCATACTCGCTGCCTCATGCACCGCAAAAATAAAAAGACATCCCCAAAAATAAGGCCAAGTGCTTATTTTGGGAGGTCAAATGAAAATAAAACCCTGTCTTGTTTTAGGAGAAACATGGTATACCACCCCATAAAGCTTTACAACACTCTCTGGGAGGTTTACAATGTATGCATTATTTGCATATTTTCCCCAACAATCTGGGTCCTTATTTTGCCAACCTCAGAAGGATGAAAGGCTGAGTCAACCTTGAGTCCTGTCAGGATCGAGCTCTAAACTGTGGGCAAAGTTTGCCCGCAATACTCCACTGTAACTACTGCGCCACCAGGGCTCATACATCTGCATTCAACAGAGTCAGTCCAACTGCATAAATTCTCAGAATATTTCTTGGGAGAGCACCAATCTTTTGAAAAGGATAAGAAAAATGTTTGTGTATAGTTTGGCTCTTGGATCTTTTGCTAGAGGACAATGAATGTTTGAGGAGCTGACTTACAAGCTATCCTTGACCGTAGAACTAAAGCATTGCCAAGCTTCTCAAAATGATGTATTTCTAGCAATAACTGGAGTAAACAACTTTACAATCTACTTTTCAAGGTTCCGCTGGGTGAGATACTGTGGTACAATCAACCAGACCAGAAAGAGCTTGAATGTCATCTAGAAAGTCTGTCTTCCTGTTCCTGAATTTTATGAAAGTGAAGACACTCAAACTCGGCTGTCAAGTTGGTGGAAGTCAAGCAAGGTTGAAAAAAATAAGAATTATACAAACTTCAGGCTGGTCTCTTTCATGCTAGTCTTGGGGAAAATTCTTGGAAAGTGCAAGAAGAATTAGCAACCTTCACCGATAGCAAGTTCATTGGAGTTGATGCTCTGAAATGTGTCTTCCTTGTTTTTTAACCACCTGGACTGTCAGGCCTGCCTCCATTCAAACCCAAGAAAGAAAACCCGCGACTCCATTGAAGTAGAGAAGAGGCATTTTTACTGAGTTTGAAATGATAGCAGAGAAAGAAAAGCAAGATCTGAATAAGGTGACCAGACGTCCTGATTTCAGCATGACAATCACGCTTTATAACAATTTGTCCCGTTTCCCGGCGCGTTTTTTAAAAAGTCCCAATTTTCTGGCTTCATGTTGAAAGCCCAGGAGACTTTGCTTAAGAAATCCTAACCGGGGCAAGACAAAAGACACTCTGTCTAACTAACCTCTCTCTCTGTCTCAGTACTTTCATTAAAGATATTAAAACTTTAAAGCAAGAAAACGGACCCCCCCCCGTACCTTTTACTCACTTTTATAAGAAAAATGACCCATTACCATAGAACTGCAGGAAATACCTGGCTAGAGAGGGAAGCAACTGTTACTTCCTGGATTTTCTGGAGGGGAGGGGCACAGAGCTTGGAGGTCTGCTTGTGTGGGAAAAATGGTGGCTCTTCTTTTTTCTTTGAAAAATATTTCCCTGGGACTATTTAACCATTTTAATTTGCTCAGTTCTTTATATTAACATCTACATCATTCTGGATTGACTTGGAGTGTCTGCCTACTGGTAAGTGGGTTTTTTCTTTTATTTTTTTAATGTATTTTAAAATAATATTTTATTTATTGTGCATAAGATTTATTAAAATAGTTTTATTCTGTGTGGATTTAAGTTAAGAACTCCCTGTTATTAAGCTTTCCTCAATTAATCTCTGAGTAGATTCCCACAAATTTCAAGATCCCAAGGGCACATCTTGGAAGCTACACCTTTGCTTAGTTTATAGATGATGCCTTTCCTTAAATATAAAATAAATACATTTATTGTTCAAATGTGTACATCTCAATAGAAATGACTCACAGGGGTGACAACAATCCACTAAAATAATAATATAAAACAGTAATTACAAAAACAGGAGCAACTGTTATGAAAATTATTATTAAAAAATAAAGAATAAAAATGGAGTTATTAAGTATATTAATTGCAGCAACCACAATACAATAGCTCGGTCCTTCTTTTCATTAAACTAGACATACCCAATTCCAAGGAATTAAAAGACGCTTGCTCCTGGGGAGGAAAGCTATGGCAAATCTAGACAGCATCCTAAAAAGCAAGGTGACCAGATTTTCAGTAAAGAGGGACACCATGCTGGGGACTCCCTGACATAGCATTTAGCACTTAGACTTACACACCACTTCCCAGTGCTTACAACCCTCTCTAAGCAGTTTACAGAGTCAGCCTATGGCCCCCAACAATCTGGGTCCTCATTTTATCTACCTCAGAAGGACGGAAGGCTGAGTCGACCTTGAGCCTGGTGGGATTTGAACTGCCAATTTGCATGCAGCAGGCAGGCAGCAGAAGTAGCCTGCAGTAGTGCACTGTAACCCCTGCGCCATTGTGGCTCATGGAGTGAGTTGCCATTTATAAGTTGCCTGTTGATTTTCCATCTATGTCTTGATTGTTAGATTTATTGCTTTTTTCAGCCTCTCACAACTTCTCACGTCTTCATGCCATTCATAACTAATGTAGTGAATTCAATTTAATCCACAATAGCAAAAAATAAAAATAAAATACTCGTGGTAGCTAGTCTAATCAAGTAAGGCCTGGCAGTTATGGATGGGTATCAGCATCACAGTGGCTCTCAAAGCTTTATATTTGATATCTTAGAGGACTGATACATAATGGCTTCTTGGTGTCCAGTCAAAGGGAAAGAGAATTCTATTATTCTCGACCATATTGCTACCCTGTAGGCTTTCAATGTGAAGGACCCGCAGTGATTTTGGAGACATAGAGGCAGTGGTGAAATTCAATTTCTTTTACTACCGATTCTGTGGGTGTGTGTGGCTTGGTGGGCATGGCTTGGTGGGTGTGGCAGGGCAAGGATACTGCAAAATCTCCATTCCCATCCCACTCTGGGGCCAGTCAGAGGTGGCATTTGCTGGTTCTCTGAACTACCCAAAATTTCTGCTACTGGTTCTTCAAAACCTGCTGGATTTCACCTCTGCATGAAGGATTTACAGTTCCCCTTATTAGAGATGGCTCAGGACCGAATCCCATGCATAATCAGCAAAATTCTTTAGTTCACACCCTACCTCTCTCTGCACTGAGGTGATCCACTACTGATTCAGTAGAAGCAAAGCATTAGGAACATCAAATAAGAGCATAAGTCCAAACGAAATGGGCCTGATCTTTCTACGAAGAGCCAAGATTTGACCTTCAAGAAACTGTATGACAACAGTTAACAAAACATGTTTTAAGCTAGGAAATGTAGAAAGCATTCTGCTCGTGGCAACAGGTTTGTTTGGAAGCTGAGACAGTACAATCATTCACCTGTTAATCACTGAGGAACGCAGGTGTTTGTGAATGCCATTGTACTAATTTGTTGATGGCCTTCCAATTGGCATCTGATTGGGCCATCGTGGAAACAAGACGATGGATGGGAAGAAATGTTGACATGATCAAGCACAGATTTTCTCTGGTTCTTTTCTCCTCTAATTAAGTATCAATCAGTTCTACAATTCTTTAATATGGTTTGTTTATAATCAGTTTCCCCCAAAATAAGCGCTCCCTGAAAACATTGCAACACAGCAGCAGCCATGAGGTGACCATGCTCGCTGCCTCCTGCACCTCAAAAATAATAAGACCTCCCTGAAAATAAGGCCAAGTGCTTATTTCAGGGGTCAAAACAAAATAAGACCCTGTCTTATTTTTGGGAAAACATGGTAATTAGATGTATACATCCCACTTTTATTTTGTACCATTCAGATAAGTATATTTCCATATCCTAGATTGCTCAGGACATCAAGTTGTGAGCTGGGTTGGTTTAGAGAGAGCACAATTGACCCCAAACCACCACCAGCTTCCATTGTAAGGGAGTGTTGGAAATGAAGGTCTCCCAATTTCTAACTTGGTGCCTTTAACCACAACGCCAAATAGACTCTCTTATTGTTTAATGCAGTCCTATGTACAGCACATGGAAATATAAGTGTCAGCTAGGAATAATAGTTGCACTGACAGACTTTTATTTATCTACATCAGAGGTCTTCAAACTTGGCAACCTTAAGACTTGTGGCTGGCTGGAGAATTCTGGGAGTTGAAGTCCACAAGTCTTAAAGTTGCCAAATTTGAAGACCTCTGATCTACATGTTTTAAACATGTGCAACTCACAGTTCTTGTTGCAATCAGTTTAAAGCAGCTAAAGTGATGAACAAAAAGCCTTTTTAAAAAAAAAATCATAGCAGTTGTAGGTCAAAGAAAGAACAAAGGAAAGATCACAAAACAAGAGAAAAGAATAAAACAAGCATACCAGCAGAAAAATAAAGAACCACAACAATTATCAAGGGAACCAGAAACCAACAACTTCTGTTGGTGCTCAGAACTTTCTGATAAAGCCAAACTGCATCTAATGCATGAAAGCATGCCCTAAACAATGTTCAACTGCCTAAAAGATAATTTGCTTTTAAAGTCCTTTCAAAGGGGAAGAGAATTTGGAAGAAATTCGCCTGATGAAATGTAGCATTTTTACAGAGGTGACCCCATGTGAATATCCCTCAGGTCTCCTGCATGACTTCTCATGTAACCATTCAAACTTCTCCACCAAGAGATGTGAAAACTAGGCAACCTATGACTCATTGGGTCATTGTTTCAAAGATATTTCCTTTACCGGATTCCTACATACCTTCAACAAGGGCAGGGTTTCTAATGTATTGGAAAAATTCTTTGCAATTCAGGGAGATATTCAGAGTACATCTTTTAGAATAGAATAGAATAGAATAGAATAACAGGACATTAGAAGAGAGTAGAATAGAAGAGAGGAGAGAAGAGAACAGAGGAGAGGAGAGGAAAGGCTAGTGGAATAGAAGAGAGTAGAATAGAAGAGACAATAGAAGAGGAGAGGAGAGAAGAGAAGAGAAAGTCTAATAAAATAGAATGGAATAGAATGGCATTCTTTATTGGCTAAGTGTGATTGGACACACAAAGAATTTGTCTTTGGTGCAGATGCTCTCAGTGGACATAAAAAGACAAGATACATTCGTCAAAAATCATAAGGTGCAACACTTATTGATAGTCATAGTGTACAAATATGCAATCAAATCATATTAGGAAACAATCAATATAAACCGTAAGGATACAAGCAACAAAGGTACAGTCATACAGTCATAACTAGGAGATGGGTGATCGAAATGATAAGAAATTAATAGCAGTGCAGATCCAATTATTTGTTTAGCAGAGTGATGGCGTTCAGGAAAAAAACTGTTCTGGTATTTAGCATTTCACCGAGGCAGCCTTTGGTGGTGCCATCTTGAATGTAACTCATATTATAACAGTCAAACATTAGCAGTTGACCACAGGAAATGTTTTATGACATTTTGTACTGTATCATAAAACGTTTTATGAAATTTGCCAAATGTTAGTTCCACAGGAATCTTGGATCCCAGATTTTGGATGCATTCTATACATTAGCCCATTTGAGGTTCTTTGGTTCAAATCATGTGATGTGATGCTTGGTTTCATCCAGTTAAAAGTCATAGTCACAAAGAATTTCAATAGTATATTAAACAGTGCCTCCAATATTGGCATTTGTTCCTAATCTCAAGGACTAATGTGAGCAAGAATTGCATTGTGACATCACTCGGGCTAATGGTATGCATGGCTTGGCTCAGAGAACAAATTTGTTGAATTTCTTGGCCATACATGTTTTCCAAATGGAACCCAGAATTCCTTGGTGCTCAATAAAGGTCAGGTTTTAAGACAAATATTTTCAAATATATGCAAATATCTTCAAAGCCATTAATTTTCTCTGGAGATACCTCTTTTTTCTTTGACACATCCTTGGAGAGCGAAATGTTTTTTGGAAGGAGATTCACTAAGAGTCCTGTCTCAGTACACCCACCTTCATTTTTGATAAAGGAAGTTTTAATGTTAATTTCATCAACCTAACAATCGACTTGACCTAAAGCAGCAGTGAATTTTCAAAAGAGTTTTCTCTTATGCCAGCATTAATTGCTTTAATGACTATCATTAAAATGCAGACCAGAGGCAGAGGAATCCACATTCAAAGTTTTTTTAAAAAAGACATCACATTTTTTCCCATCAAGATTTCTTGTGTTCTTTAGACAGAGTGGGCAAATGGTTGAAACAATAGCAAAAGTCACAAAGCTGGTTTAACCAGCTATTTAAAAAACCCGGATTTCCATTCAAACTATCTTCAGGGTTTTTTTTAAAGTTGAGAATCAGATCCTCAGGTTTAGTGAGTGAACTAAAATGATTTTGAAATAGGTCATTTTTTAAAAAAAGACACCAAAGCATTTAAACTTCTCAGCTCTTCTTCTTTTCTTTTTGTGCCATATCCATCATTGGACATTGGTGATCATGTTGGCAATCCTATTTTTGTCAACAGCCACATGAAAAAGTGCTCCCAAGCTTTCTCCAAAGCAGTCCCTTAGGTTTTGAAGCCATGATGTTCTTCTTCTGCCTGGAGCTCATTTGCCTCCAATTTTTCCATGGAGGATTAAGTGAAGGATGCCGTATTTTTCTGGGTGTCGCATTACCTGTCCAAAATATTTAATTTTTGCTTTTTAATGGCTTTGATTTCCCTTTGCTTTCCCAGGCTGCTTATCACCTCCTCATTTCTGATTTTGTCAACCCAGCTTCTCAGCCCTATCAATGGATTTCATCCATAGTGATTTAAAACATTTTGGGCCAAAACATGGCTAATGTTTATGAAAAGAAAAAAAATGTTGTAGGTAAGGAGAACAAAGGGCTACAAGTTGCTGAAAATCTGCATTTAAACAACATCCTAGGAATAAAATATTACTTTAAAACACAGTCTCGTTTTCTGGAGGAATTCTGTACCCCAGAGAGATGTGTTCTGTCTTATTCCGGCTCTCGTCCATTGGGGCCTTGACAGATGTTGCTGCATTGTAAACAAAACAAATTAATTAAATGAAAATCAGAACATCGGCACTTTCATAATTGGCTAATCTACCGGCCCCCTAATATAATTAATTATGTTAATACAGCTGGCAGCTGCCATAAAGGGAAAAATACTGCTGATTAACTCTATCAGAGAGGGGCAGTTTTCCTAACCAGGGGCTCAATCTGAAGCACCCCTCTTGTATTTGACTCATATGGAAGCCATCAACGTTTCCCAAGACTTTTAGATGTTTTCCTCATCTTTCTCCATTCTCAAAGCCCAGGCAAGTAAAAGAAAGGAAAGTCAGATAGTGGATTTTGTGAGTGCCTTTCCAGAAAACGCAGTTGGAGGGAGATCGATTCTTCCCCAAGGAGAAAACACCAAGGAGTCATTCTTACATCCCATTAACTAGCTTGACTTATGACCGCAAATGAGCAACTGAATAGCAGTGAAATGTTAGAATTAAACAATGGGTAATTACTTACACACACACACACACACACACACACACACACACACACACACACACGTATTAATAGTAGAATTATATGCATTATATTATATTGAAGAAATGGAAAGAACATGAATAGAAGTACTTTAAATGTATAAATAATAATAATAATAATAATAATAATTATTATTATTATTATTATTATTATTTAATTAATTTTGTGATTGGTACTAAAACAGTATACAGAGATATTGAATAATGGAAGAATGAAGGATAAAATTCTGATTTAATTAAAGAAATATGAATAACAAAATAGGTGAAAAACACATCTTTGAATATTATAGTGATATGAAGGGGGAAATGTTAAAATGGGGATAGAAAATAGGGGAATAATAGTAATTATATATTCATAGGTTAAGATATACAACAGGACAGAAAGAAGGGTAATAACAAAAGGCATGTGTAAATAATATGAAATAATGGAAATGAAATGTAATATTTAGGAGTAATAAGAATATGTTTATGTGTACTGAAATGTATGATACCCAGATACCACACCATTCATGCAGTGATATGTGTGTGTGTGTGTGTGTGTGTGTGTGTGTGTGTGTGTATATATATATATATACACATATACATATACATATACATATACATATACATACACATACACATACACATACACATACACATACACATACATACATACATACATACATACATACATACATACATATATATATATATATATATATATATATATATATATATGCAATACAGCACAGGTTCGAATCCTAGTAAGGGTATGGCTAGCTGATGAGAGCTAAATAGCTTGAAATAGATCTATACTAGTCTCCCTTTATTTATTTATCAGCACAAATAAAACACACACACACACACACACACACGTACGTACGTACGTATATACATATACATATACATATACATATACATATACATATACATATACATATACATATACATATACATATACATATACATATACATATACATATACATATACATATACATATACATATACATATACATACATACATACATACATACATACATACATATATATATATATAACATTTTTACAACCCTCGGTATGCCCAAATATGGGAGGAAGATCACTACTTCCATTCTCTGTCCTTCGGCTCGTCACAAGAGACCATCCAGGCAGAAACCCAATATTTTTACTGTTGACTTTTTGTTACATTTTGTTGTATTTGTGCTGATAAATAAATAAAGGGAGACTAGTATAGATCTATTTCAAGCTATTTAGCTCTCATCAGCTAGCCATACCCTTACTGGGATTTGAACTTGGGCTATATTACATACTAGGCAGACATCTTAGCCATTAGGCCACAGGCTCTTATCCGTTATCAGCCAAGCCAGAGTGAAAGGTATTTTTACAACCCCCGGTATGTGATGAGCCGACGGACAGAGAATGGAAGTAGTGATCTTCCTCCCATATTTGGGCATACTGGGGGTTGTAAAAATCTAATAGATACCTTTCACCCTGGCTTGGCTGATAACAGATAAGAGCCTGTGGCCTAATGGCTAAGATGTCTGCCTAGTATGTAATGTAGCCCAGGTTCAAATCCCAGTAAGGGTATTGCTAGCTGATGAGAGCTAAATAGCTTGAAATAGATCTATACTAGTCTCCCTTTATTTATTTATCAGCACAAATACAAATATATATAATATAATATAATATAATATAATATAATAATATAATATAATATAATATAATATAATATAATATAATATAATATAATATAATATAATATAATATAATATAATATAATATAATATAATATAATATAATATAATATAATATAATTAATATAATATAATATAATATAATATAATATAATATAATATAATATAATATAATATAATATAATATAATATAATATAATATAATATAATATAATATAATATAATAATATAATATAATAATATAATAATATAATATAATATAATAATATAATATAATATAATATAATATAATATAATATAATATAATATAATATAATATAATATAATATAATAATATAATATAATATAATATAATATAATATAATATAATATAATATAATATAATATAATATAATATAATATAATATAATATAATATAATATAATATAATATAATAATATAATATAATATAATATAATATAATATAATATAATATAATATAATATAATAATATAATATAATATAATAATATAATATAATATAATATAATATAATATAATATAATATAATATAATATAATATAATATAATATAATATAATATAATATAATATAATATAATATAATATAATATAATATAATATAATATAATATAATATAATATAATATAATATAATATAATATAATATAATATAATATAATATAATATAATATAATATAATATAATATAATATAATAATATAATATAATATAATATAATATAATATAATATAAATTTTGATTGGAACAGACTTATGACCACAACTGAGCCCAAAATTTCAATCGTTAAGCAAGACAGTTGTTAAATAAGGTTTACCCCATTTTGCAATCTTTCAGGTTAAGTGAATCACTGTGTCAACATCTAAAGCGTTTCCATGACTACTATCAACTTGAGGAGGGGGGAAAATGCCATGCATACTTTTGGCCAGAGTAAAGGTCTCATATTTCTGTACTGGGATGTGAATGCGCATGTCCTGAACCTGGCCATAACTTCCTGTTGGAGAATGTGATTGATGACTTCAGGCAGAGGGGGAGGGGGACACAGGGGTAAAGTTCAGATGCCATTAAGTGGGATTTAGTTTCGGCTCCACAGAAATCCATGCCAAGATGTTAGTCCTAATAAATGAATGTTTGTTTTTTTACCTTGTCTGGAGGCTGGTAAATTAATTAGGTCAACTCTTGGAAACTTCACACACTGCAATTGTTAAGTTAATAACACCGTTGTTAAGTGAATCTGGCTTCCCCCTTTGACTTTGCTTTTCAGAAGGTGGCAAAAGAGGATCATGTGACTCTGGGACCTTTCGGCTGTCATAAATATATGCCAGTTAACCCAGTGTACAAATTTTGATCACATGATGCTGCAATGGTCGTAAGTGTGAAAAATGATTATAAGTCACTTTTTTCAGCGCAGTTGCAACTTCAAGCAGTCACTAAATGAATGATTATTGGTTAAGGACTGCCAGTACTACCACGACAACTAGAAGTCCTGTCCTGATGATGTTGGCTTTCTCCCATGCCCCAGTCCATCTTTTCTAGTTAATCATTCTGGTTTCAAAGTACAGGTAGTCCTCAACTTGCGATCACAACTGAGCCCGACATTTATGTTGCTAATCCTTACGATTTATATTGATATTGATTGTTTCCTGATTGCTTATTTGTACCCTATGACTATCATTAAGTGTTTGTACCTTATGATTCTTGATGAATGTATCTTGTCTTTTTATGTACACTGAGAGCATCTGCCCCAAAGACAACATTCTTGTGTGTCCCATCACACTTGGCCAATAAAGAATTCTCTTCTCTTCTTCTCTCCTTCTCTTCTTTCCTAATTTCGTTCTATTCTATTCTATTCTATTCTATTCTATTCTATTCTATTCTATTCTATTCTATTCTATTCTATTCTACTCTACTCTACTCTACTCTACTCTACTCTACTCTACTCTACTCTATTCTATTCTATCCTATCCTATCCTATCCTATCCTAATTTCATTCTACTCTACCCTACTCTACTCTACTCTACTCTACTCTACTCTACTCTACTCTACTCTTTCCTAATTCTATTCTATTCTATTCTATTCTATTCTATTCTATTCTATTCTATTGTTCTGTTCTGTTCTTGTTTCTGTTCAAAGCATTGTTAGAGACCCCACACACCCACTTTAGGGTTTATTTTTTTTCCTCCCCTCTGGCAAGAGATTTCGAAGTATCTATAGCAGGACTGCCAGATGCTGTAACAGCTTTGTTCCTTACACTCTCCATCTTGTAAACTTGCAGGATGTTTTTTATTTCGCCATGTATAGGTATACAATAAGACTGTGATGTTCCTCTGCGTAATATACTGTATGAGTGTGTATGTGGGCATAGGCAGGATGGCTATCCTTTGAGAGCTGAATGCAATGAAATTTCATTTTAATGTATGCTGATTAGTGTACATTTAAAGTGACAATAAAGTTTCTACTTTATTCTGTCCTGTTCTGCTCTGCTCTGCTCAACTCTACTCTATGTGAGAAATTTGTTAAGTGACTTTTGCTCCAATTTTTGACTTTCTTGCCATATTTGTTAAGTGAATCACTGCAGTTATTAAATTAGTAATACTGTTGAATATGCTTTCCTCATTGACTTCACTTTTCAGGTTACAAAGGGTGATTGCATGACCCCAGGACACTGCAGCTGTTATAAGTGTGAGTCAATTGTCAAGCATCCAAATATAGATCATGTGGCCACCAGGATGCGGCAAAGGTGATAAGTGTGAAAAATGGTCATAAGCCACTTTTTTCAGTACTGTTGTAACCTTTGAATAGTCGCTAAGTGAACTGTTGTATGTCAAGGACTATGTTTCTCCTCTTCTCCTGCTATGCAAAAATTCTACATATTGACAGCCTGAGCTGTGGCCAGGCCCACTCTTCTCTAGGCTCTGTGCAATGACCTCAACTATATGATTCACTTGACGACACCGATTCACTTGATGAGGTGAAAATGGTTGTAAAATTGGGTCTGGTCATGGGATGGACTCATCTAATGACTATATCACTTACTGATCAAAACTGGTCCCAAGTGTAATAAGTTAAGAACTAAGTCCAGGGACAACCTGCAGGCATGCTTACAATCTGTCCTGTGGCTATTTCTGAACAGGGACGTGCAGTCAGGCAGAGCCTCACCACTGTCATCATGAAAAGAAAATAAAAATGTAAAAGGAAAAAGGCAAGAGCTGAGGTCAGGCTGAGTTAGTTGCTGCCAGAGTCACCATGGATGACTCTGCTTAGTGCTTAACTGTTTAAAAAAGCCTCTGAAAAGTGTCCTCTACAGGAGGCGGCAGGAGAACGAGGTGCCTCATCTAGTCTGACTTTATGATCACTCGAGCAGAGCTAAGCAAGGGTTAAAAGGCAAAAAATTCCTGATGTAGATGAGGCACATCGTTCTCCTGCCTCCTGTAGAGGGCATTTTTTAAGAGGCTTTTTAGAGGCTCTGGCAGCAACTAGCTCAGCCTGACCTCAGAGCTCATGCCTTTTTCCTTTTACATTTTTTTTCTTTTCATGATGGCAGGCAAGAGCAGAGTTGAAATCCTCTCTGAAACAGCTGGAAAAGGTACGTGTGTGGGTCGGAGGGAGGGGGAGGAATTCAAAAAGTTTGATTGCATGCAGAGCCACGTTGCCTTTTCAAAACACACACACACACACACACACACACACACACACACACACACACACACACACACACCTGGATAAAAGTATATAAGCCCAGCTTCACTGATTACAAGTTTGAAAAGGCAACATGGCTCCATCTGCAATCAAAGGGTCGGATCGGAAGGCAGCATGGGAATGGGGGAGGGATATAGCAGAGGAGCTGCTTTCAAGCCATTGGAAAATATATCCAATCCAACTTCTGTGTTTGTGTTTGTTTGAGAGTGAGTGAGTGAGAGAGGGATCCAACTTCTGTGTGTGCGTGTGTCTGTTTGAGAGAGGGGGGAGGGAGGGAGAGAGGGAGGAAGAAGAAAAAGAATGAAGGAAAACTTTTTCGCAAAGGAGAAAAACAAATGGTGTCACTTTAAATCGGAACTGAGCATGCCTGGCTGTGGAATTCTGGGAGTTGAAGTCCACAAGTCTAAAAAAATTGAAACCCCTGTATCAGTGCCTCACCAGCCATAAACCTCACCGCATATCACTGTTTCTGAACATGAGTCTCCTGGCCTCCTGAAAGATCAGCCAACCTATTTTGTATGATGTCAGAATAGACTTACCGGTTGAAAGATCAATGGAAGACAGGACCGGTCTGAGATGAAACAGGTAGGGCCTTCTCAATAGTCAGTTCAAGCTCCTCTTTGCTTTGCCCTACACCAGGGGTCCCCAAATTTTTTAAACAGGGAGGTGATTCATGGTGTCAGATGTGCCTACTTCAAAATTCAAGAAAGGAAACCCCCAACTTCATTCGTTTAGAAAAAAAGGTACTTTTACTGAATATGAAGTGATAGCATCGCAAGTAAAGCAAGATCTGAGGCTAAATGGCAAGAAATTGTACATATCAAAAGTTTACCCAAATCCCTCCCCCCAACATCTTCAGGAGGCCTCATCCATCTGGTATGCGGAGACAGTTGACCTTAACCAAACCTAAACAGGACAATTCAGCATACGCTGAGGATGGTGAGAACAAAACTCCCTCCTCGTCCTGATATATCACTTCCAGCATGATTCCCCTCCCATATACCGAATCCCTCCTCCCCATTACTATGGCAGCCAACAGCAAGCAAGTGATATAGAGGCTCATTCACAGTCCCTCAGACTTTTGGGGGGCTGGACCGGCTGGGTGGGCGTGGCTATGTGGTCATGTGACTGGGTGGACGTGGCCAATTTAGCAGTCCATTTTGCCTTTGTCCTTGCTGTACTTGCCCCTCCCCTACTCACCCACTGGCCCTGGATCATGTGGCTGCACTGGCAAGATCACCCCTCAGTCAGCTGGTCCTCCCCAGCACCCTTCGGCCTTACCTTCGGCAGCAGCGGTGTGATCAGAAGTGCAGCTCAACCAGTGAAATAACTAACCAGAAGTGCAGCTGGAGTGGATGCTCACTGGAAGATAAGGCCGATGGTGAGGGGCAGGGCGAGGGGTGGGCCTGAATCCCACCACTCTGTGGGCCGGATACTTTGCATTGGTAGGCCGTATCCAGCCCACGGGCTGTAGTTTGAGGATTGATGTCCTACGCCAACATGTCTCTCGGCCCCTTGAAGATGGATGCTAATACGCATGCATGCGCCGCGCATGTGCACGAGGACGCCGCCGGCCCCGTTCCAACCAAACTGGTTGGAACGGGGCGAGAAACCCACCCCTGATTGTAGGTCACTTTTCCCAGTGTTATTGTAACTCTAGACACTGAACAAAGGGTTGCAAATGAAGGGCTACCTGTGTAGGAAGGTGGGTGTTTGGTCCCTGGCACAGTTTATTTTACTTAACCCTGTTAGTTTTTCAGCTATTTGCAAAGCTTTCTCAGACAACTATTTTGTGTTCTTACACTTCTTTTTCTATGGTGGTGGTGAACATTTCCTGCGAGTCCCTTGGACTGCAAGGCGATCCAACTGGTCATTCTTAGAGGAGATCCACCCTGACTGCTCTTTAGAAGGCCAGATCCTGAAGAGGAAACTCAAGTACTTTGGCCACCTAAGGAGAAGGAAGGGCTCACTGTAGAAGAGCCTGATGCTGGGAACGATGGAAGGCAAAAGCAGAAGAGGACAACAGAGAATGAGGTGGCTGGATGGAGTCACCGAAGCAGAAGGCGTGAGCTTCACTGGACTCCAGAGGATGGGAGAGGACAGGAAAGCCTGGAGGAACGTTGTCCATGGGGTCACGATGGGTTGGACACAACTTCGCAACTAACAATGACAAAAATTATTTTTTTAAATTTTATTCCACCTATTTTTTCATGTAAACTTACCTAATACTCCTTTCTCTTCCTATTTTCCCCACAGGTTTCCCATACTTTCCCTTGTGAGGTGGGTTGGGTATAAGAAAGTGATTAGCTGAAAGTTACTCAGATCGCTTTCATACCAAAGATGGGATGGAAAGTCTTCTGGTTTCTAGCCTGATGCTTTGCCCACTACACCACACAAGCTCTATTTACTTATTTATATTATTATTCCGAACTGATGCTCTTTTACATAGGATGACTAAATAAGCCCTGCTCCCAATTAAATCTTGGCCACCAGGTCAGCACAATTATGCTGGCATCTTTCCTGCTGACTTAAGGCCTGGAGGAAAACACATGAAGGGGACTCTGAGCCCGAGTCTGATCAAGAGAGAACGAAGGACACGTGGCCTTGAGAAAAGATGACGGAGGGGAAGAGGTTGGATCACTTCAACACCTGAAAGGATGTCGCCCAGAAGATCAAAAGCTCCTCTCTCTTGTTTCAAAACAAGGGATGCAGAATAACAAACCTGGGTTACAGAAAGGGAGACAATGAGTGTTGAAGGCCATGGGCAGAAAAGTTAGGATGTTGGTCATGGTGATGAGATTGAAGCTCCCCGTTTTTTAAAAATGTATTTTTATGTAAATGTGGATGCTTGGATTTGAATTTGGATTCCTGCCCTGCACAGGACTTGACTTGATTGTCTCCAATACAGGTAGCCCTTGACTTACAACCATTTGTTTAGTGACCATTCAAAATTTCAATGGCATTGAAAAGAAATACTTACAACCGTCCTTGCACTCATGACTGTTGCAGCAACCCCAGAATCACGTGATCAAAATTCAGGCGCTCTGTCAGCCTCTATGATGCTTGCTTACTATTGGCTGCCATAGTAAGGGGGCGGGAGAAGCATTGGCATTTGAGTGGGGAAGCGAGCTGGAGGAGGAGGTGGGAACGAAAAGGGAGGTTTGCTCTCATTGTCTACTGCGTAGCTGAATGGACTGAATTATACCCAGTCAAGGTCAACCATCCCAGCATACCAGATGGGTGAAAACACCTGAAGAGGCACCCCACATGACACTATATGGGTTGGGGATTAGACATTCAACCTGGGTCTTTATGGGGAGGGATTTGGGAATAACTTTCAACATGTAACTTTCACGCCTTTAGCCTCAGATCTTGCTTTTCATTTCAAACTCAATAAAAGTACCTCTTCCCCAGTGGTGGGTTACACCCTGGTATGGGCATATCGGAGCCTGCCCGGAGCACCATGTATCGTTGCAGTACGGTGCTTTGGAGGGCCCACCTGCCCGTCCGTGCTCCTTACTTGTGTTTTGGTTCACCGACAAATGCATGCTCGACAAAAGCATGCCAACCAAACCACGGTGAGAAAACCACGAGTTCTAAATCGCGCCGACAAAAGTGCGCCTTCAACAAACAAGTAATAACCGTGAGTTCTAACCCTAACCCTAACCCTAACCCTAACCCTAAACCTAACCCTAACCCTAACCCTAACCCTAACCCTAAACCTAACCCTGAACCTAACCCTTACCTTAACTGAAATTGTGCTTTTGTGGGAGCGGTTTTGTCGGCGCATTGTTGTGGGCGCATGTATGACGTCGCGGTTTTCTCGCTGCGGTTTTGTCGGTGTGCTTTTGTCGTGTGCTCATTTGTTGGGTCACGCTGTCTTTACACTCTCCGGTGCTTCCGTACACAGCACGTACAGCACCTGTGTGATGCTCTGCCGAGCAGCTGGAGTGTCATGGAGGCTCACGGAGGCATCGCTGAATGGTAGGAGGACGCCGGGCCCCGTTGCAACCGATACAGTGGGATCCGGAACCCACCACTGTTCTTCCCTAACAAACATGGAGTTAGGGGTTTCCTTCCTTGGGTTTTGAATAGAGACAACCTGACACGCTCGTCAACTGGCATGTGCTTAGGACCATTGCAGTGACCTGCTCAGCTGGCTTTTGACAAGCAAAGTCAATGGGGAAAAGTCAGATTTGCTTAACAACTGTATGTGATGATGATCACTTAACAACTGTAGTGATTTACTTAACAACCATGGTAAAGAAAGCCAGGAAATGGAGCATGACTCACTTAACAACCAACTTGTTTAGCAACATAAATTCTGGTCCCAATTCCGGTCATAAGTCAAGGACTGCCTATATCTCCCCAGTTCTAGGATTCTGGTTTAGAACCCATCCAGTTTCATGCAGAAAAATTTACTTCTTGTTCCTTAGCTGATGTGTTCATCCAATGACTTGGCACATGGCAGTTTGAGCTCCCATATTTTTCCACATCCAGGATGAATAACCAGAAATCATCTAGCCAAATGCAAGAAACAGCTGTAAAACTCTCGGAGCAATAAAAGTCAGACTTAACAATTTCTAATAGTCATTTGGCCTGGAAACCTGCATCTTGCTTCTGATTTAAACCAGCAGGGGGCAGTAAAGGCCTGTTGAACGGCCTGATGGTGGCACTTTAACGCAAATGGAGCAGGGTTTCCTGGTCCAAAATGGAAAGTAGCATTTGGAGATTTTGTGGCAGAGGTTTTTGGAGAAGCAGCTCCTGAATTGGGTGTGAAACAGTCAATTTCCAGGTTTCTTATCACTTGCTTGAGCCTCGTAACGGTGATCCTGATGAATATAAACTCTCGGGGAGGGGGGGTGTTAAAAAAAGACTTTTTGTAGCCCTCTTAAAGATGCCATCTTTGTGGCAAGGCAAACATCTCCTTGTATTAGCCACCTCCCTCCCTGTGAGAGTAACTCATCAGTAGTGACAACACGTTGCATTGACACCCCCCATCACAACAGCTAGTTGCCAAGAGAGTTGCAGTAACAATAGAGAATATAGAATTCTTTATTGGCCAAGTGTGATTAGACACTAAGGAGCTGTCTCTGAGTGTGTGAGGTGGGATATCCTCATCTTTCCACCTGTCATGGCTCCATAAACGCATGCGCAGCTGGTCCCCACAATTTCCTGGTGGGGAGGGGGGAACATACTCCACGTGGCCCACATGGACCTGCTATCCATGCAGAATGGCCTTGCGGAGGCTGCTCCCGCAAATCCTAGCTACCACGCTCCTTTTCTTAGTGGCGGCCACAAAAAACAGCATCAGGCCCAGCGATGCTAGGGCTGGCAAGAGCGTGCCAGAAACAGAGACAGAACTTCCGGCCCTCTCTGGATCATCTGATCTGTGGGCTGAGGGCTGAGGTTAAGGGGCCCCCTGAACCTCAAAAATAATAAGACCTCCCTGAAAATAAGGGCAAGCTCTTATTTTAGGGGCCAAAAGAAAATAAGAAGAAAATCCTATCTTATTTTCGGGGAAACACGGTATTGGCTGTTGTCAGATTCCCATGGGATGATGTAAGGGTTATATAGGGGTCACAGCTGGCTCTATAGGCAAAAGAGGAAATTCAAATCCTAGGTGCTCGTCTGAGCTAATTTTGTCAACTTTTTGTTTGTTGTGTTGTTTTGTTTGTTTTGTTTATTTGTGTTTCTGTCTTGACCCAGTCTTTCTGAATGGATTACCAAATCTGAATTTCTAAAAGCTGCCCTCCTCAGTTTCTGCTTGGGGCAGGGAAACTGGGGCTGGCCTAATCCCTCCCTCTCTCCTCAATGTGAAAAGGCAAAGAACCACTGGATTTTTCTGAACTCAACTGTTCACCCTCTAGGTCAGGGGTAAAATCTTCTACTTCTCTTTCATGCTCTGTTATCTGAAGACAGAAAATTTGCTGGGTCTTTCTGTATGCACAACCTGCTGCCTTCTGCTAAGCCAGCCGTGACCAGAAGCTGTTGGAGCTGCATTCAGGAGTGCACAATGGATGACATCATCCTCTGCTAGTGACCATGGTGACAATGATGTACCTGATCTCAGGCTAGAGGTCACACCATAGTCCACAGCTGTGTTTCTCAACTTAAACCTATAAACTGTGTGACTTTCACCCCAGAATTCCCCAACCAGCCTTCTGGGAGCTGAAATTCACATGGCTTAAAGTTCTTGAGAGTATGAAACTCTGGTCTACAGGATGACCTCCCCTCCTCTCTCCATCACACTTTTAAATCTCTGGAGTCTTCCTGCCATGACGAGCTAAGCATGGCTGCCCTGAGCAGCAGCTTTTCCCACTTGAGAAGAGCAGATAAACCACAAAAGACCACAATAAATTGACAGGAAACCAGCTTTTTAGCAGAAGTCTCCAGATTCAGTTCCAGTTGTCAATGTTTCGACTGATGAACCCAACCAAAGGAAGCACAGTCGAGACAATCCAATTTCTGAATGCAAAATTTTACTGAGTACATCATTTCGGCACTGATGAGGGCAAAATTAGATCTAACCAATTCCCACATAATTAAGTTATAGGATTAACCCTCCCCTATTAATGCAGATCACTTTGTCCAATTGAGTGTCATTGCATTGCTATGAGAAAAAAGTCTTTGGGTTTGGCAAACACCTGCTGAAGTGTCCTTGGTTCTCATGGGTCGTCTTCTTGATGTCTAGAGACTACATTTCATCTCACCCTTCCCTCTTCCCCTGGTTCTTTGGCAAACTGAGAAGTGATAATAGCATAAGAATGCTTCAAGCTTGACACCTGCATTGGCATTTGAAAGAATGCAAGAAACCAGGTGGAAAGTTTCACCTTAGGAGTTTCTATGTAGGAATCAGATAGACTTTCATGGGCGGAATCTGCCCCTCCAAATCTTGGTGCTTCCAAATAGGTTGAACTTGCCCTCTGAGATTATGGAAGCTGAAGTTCAAATACCTCTAGAGAGCATCAGATTGGGGAAGAAAGGGCTAGGTTGAGGTGAGTACCTTTTACTTAATTATTATTTAATTAAACTACAGTATTTCACTTTGTGTATAATTGAACATGTTAAGGAGTAGAATACTTACTGAAATCTAGCAAAAGGATAAATATTTTGATTATGCTTGCTGTTAAGAGACTGGATGTGCCATAATATGGTCCAAGTGGCAGAGGAATTCATGCTAGGAGTGTCTGAGGGCCAAAAAAAGTCAAGATGGCCACTGCACTTGTGCAGTCAAAGCCCCTCCTCTCTCCAAACATCATAGGTCAGTAATTGGCTAACCTTTTTGTCGAGGCGTGCCAAAAGCGGGGTGAGTGGGAGGGGTCGTGCCCCACACCCATAATGTAATGCCCTCCCCCCATGCATGTATGCACAATCCACCCAGGCATGCCTAAAGGGCTCACTGAAGCCTCCAAACTTCCGGGAGGTGCGTTGGACCATTTTTCTCCCTCTGCAGGCTTCAGGGAAGCCTCCTGAAGCCTCCAGAGGGAGAAAAATGGCCCAGCGGGCAACCTGGAAGTTCGTTCCCAAACTTCTGGTTGGGCCATTTTTCACCCTACCCAGGCTTCAGGGAAGCCTCCTGAAGCCTGCGGAGGGCAAAAAACAGCCCAACACACAAACCAAAAGTTCGGGAATGGACTTCCGGGTTGCCCGTTGGGCCATTTTTCTTGGCCGAAAATCAAGGCCGAAAATCAGCTTGCCAGTGCATGCATGCCAGGGGTGTGTTCCTGCCAGTTCTAACCTCTTCTATAGAAGAGGTTCCACAAATCTACAGTGCCGTTTAGAACCGGTTCCAGCTCCCTCCCCCAGCCAGTCTGCACATCATCAAGATGAAGAGCAAGAGGAGGAATTCTGGGAGTTGAAGTCCACAAGTCTTAAAGCTGTCAAGTGTGAACACCCCTGCATTTTTTTCCTAAAGAGTGAGGGGTGCAAGGGTCTTGTAACTTGACAGCTTTAAGACTTGCGTGCTTCAAATGCCAGAGTTTCTGAGCCAACATTTTGATTGCTAAGCAAGAGCTTTGTTAAGTGAGTTTCACCACATTTTGCAAGTTGGCCATGCCCATCCAGTCACATGACTGCCAAGCCACTCCCACTTGGTCACATGGCTGGCAAGCAACTCCCACAAATCAGGCCACACCTACAGAAGAGGTTCTAAATATTTTTGAAACCCACCACTGATGCATGCGTGCCGGAGCTGATAGGGCAACGCCTAGCATGCTCTCAAAAATGGCTCATGTGTGCCATAGGTTCGCCATCACAGTCATACGTCGTCTTCAGCCTGCCTTGCTCTGACAAAAATCCCCCCCCCCCCACAACAACCAACAATTCATTCATTTCTGTTTTCCTGACCTCCAATGCCTTTTTCTGCCACACTGTACCCTGGACAAATGGAAACAGTTAATTTACCACACAATTGAGATTGTCTTCCTCTTATTCTCTTTTTCCCCACTCCTGTCCTTTCTCTTGCCAGTTTTGTGCTGTGAAGCTTGGGGAAAAAAATTCTGCAGGATTGTGATGGAGAAGAGAGCAGTCAATAAATCTCTCGGCCGCTGTGGATGTGACCAGAATAATCTCCCTGGCCAGTCGGGAAACATTGCCCAGGATAGCTGAAAACAGACTTGAAAGCTGCCAGGTGTCCTGCCGCTCTTTCCATGGAGTGATTCCTCCCCCACCCAGCAAAATGCCTCCATGGGCCTCCCCTGTCCTGCTGATTCATTTTGATGCTTTGCATCAGCTGCGGTTGGCCAGTTAATGACTTTGTGGATTCCTGCACACATTGGATTTAATTACTTTTAATCTTGTTTCTGTTCAAACTCGAAGCATTGTTAGAGACCCCACACAGCCACGTCACTTCATTTCTGTTGCTCCCCTCTGGCAAGAGGTTTCGAAGTATCTACCCTGTTTCCCCAAAAATAAGATAATAAGCCCAATTGGGCTTTTGAGCGCATGCACTAAAATAAGCCCTCCCTGAAAATATTGCAACACAGCAGCAGCCATGAGGTGACCACACTCCTCGCCTCCTGCACCTCAAAAATAATAAGACCTCCCAGAAAATAAGGCCAAGTGCTTATTTCTGGGGGGGGGGGTGTCAAAAGAAAATAAGACCCTGTCTAAGTTTTAGGGAAATACAGTATAGCAGGACTGCCAGATGCTGTAACAGCTTTGTTCCTTACACTCTCCATCTTGTAAACTTGCAGGATTCTTTTATTTCGCCATGTATAGGTATACATTAAGACTGTGATGTTCCTCTGTGTAATATACTGTATGAGTGTGTATGTGGGCATAGGCAGGATGGCTATCCTTTGAGAGCTGAATGCAATGAAATTTCATTTTAATGTATGCTGATTAGTGTACATTTAAAGTGACAATAAAGTTTCTACTTTATTCTGTCCTGTCCTGTCCCGCCCCGCCCCGCCCCGCCCCACCCCGCCCCGCCCCGCCCCACCCCATCCTATCCTATCTATTCTATCAGTGGTGGGATTCAAATAATTTAACAACCGGTTCTCTGCCCTAATGACCAGCTGGGTATGCGAGGCTTGGTGGTCATGTGACTAGGTGGGAATGGTCAACTCAACATCATTCAGGTCAATAGGTGCTTTACCTTAGCTGTTACAATGCAGTAAGGGTTAACTGGAGAGGCAGTTTCTGTAAGCAGAGCATTCAAAATGAGGCTAGAAACAACAGAATGCTTCCTTCCTGCCTTCCTTCCAGGATTAGCCCTGGAAAGTGGAAAAACACCAAAGGAGATTTCTTCCAACAACTGGTTCTCTGAACTGCTTAGAATGTTAACAACCAATTCTCCGAATAGGTGTGAACCAGCTGAGTCCCACCACTGTATCCTATCCTATTCTTTGTGTATAGTTCATAGCCAGACTGCTTGAGTAACTTACAATACAGTGAGTTTACTTAAAGATGCTTATGCCACTTACTTGCTAACTTCACTGTGCATTCCTACTTCTGGATCTATCAACAGACTTAAGATAGATGTGCAGGTAGTCCTCCACTTATAACCATTTATTTAGCAACCATTTGGAATTAGAAAAGCATTGAAAAAAAGGACTGGACTGCCCAGATGTTACAACTGTTGTAACATCCCCCCAGTCATGGGATCAAAATTTTGGCACAAAAGCCAGCATTTATTTATTTATGTGCAGCCCATCTCACTATCAAGTGACTTTGGGTGGCATATAAACTTACAATGGCTACAGTGTCCTGGGGTCAAGTGATTGCCATCTGCAACCTTCCTAGCCCACTCCCCACAAGCAAAGTCAAGAGGGGAAGTCAGATCCACTTAATATCACGTTTCATTTAACAACTGTGGTGAGTCACTTAATAATGGTGGTGAAAATGATAGTAAAACCTGGTACAATTCATTTAATAACTACCTTGCTTAGCAATGGAAATTCTGAATCCAATTGTGGTCAAAGGTTGAGATTTTTTTTAAAAGGTAAAGGCTTCCCCTTTCCAGTTGCATCAGACTCTATGGTGGGCTGCCCATCTCCTGTTTCCTAGTTAAGGGAATCAGCTTTGTCCAAAAAAGCTTCTGTGGTCATGTGGCCACCATGGCTACATGCTGAGGTGCATGGAATGCTGTGACCTACCCATCAAAGTTGTACCTATTTATCTACTCACTGGCAAAGCTCAGCCATAACTTGTGAAATCAGATCTGTCTGCAATGAGGTATTGCCAAAATGGTATTCCTAATAAATGATTGGATTTCTTTTGAAACTTAGCTCGAGGCTCATGAATTAATTAGGGCATCTTTCGGAAACCTGACATTCACATTTGCATGCTTTCAAACTGCTAGGTGGGCAGGAGCTGGGGCATGAATGGGACCTCACCATGTCATGCAGTAGTTGGGTCTCAAACTGTTAGCCTTCTGGTTGACAAGCCCAGCGTCTTAACTGCTAGGCCATCACACACCTCAATGTTTGAAGGATACCTTAATTGTTGTTCATCTAAGACCAACCCCTCTTGTATTGGGTCACAACTGCTCTGAACTAATCTGGGTGGGGACAGGGAGAAGTCAAGGGTTGGGGAAGATTGTTGTAGAGGCATTGGAGCTCTGCCCTACTGTAAATTGTTTACTCCTTGTTCTTAATCTCTATGGGCCAGCAAGTCTTGCTGATCCACCTTCTCTGTTGCCTTGTTATTTATTCTCACCCCAAAGCAAAGGAACAGCCCCGGTTGGTCTGCAGTGCTTAGAGCTTCGACATCCAGCAAGTAACAGGAACAGCTAGAGAAGAAAAAAAAAAACTATGGGGAGAAAGCAATAATTAAACAAATTCCCCTACGTCAAAGACGTAGACAGACTTTCTGGGCTTTGACACATGTGGTCAAATGTCCTCAGGATTCATAGGCAGCCTTCCAAATATTGCCTCTCCTTCTGTAGATGGCAGAAGACTCTAGCAGAATAGGAAGCTATAGCCATGAATGCAACCAGGTTGATGGTGAAGTGCAATTATTTTTCCCCAGGATGGAAAGAAAGTTTCCAGTTTTCAATTCCACAGTTGATTTATCATTCTCAGCATGGCTCTTCCTTCTCTTCTGCTGTCCAGATATTCCCCCTCCCCCTGTCTTTTGCTCTGTCTTGCAGCAGGAAGCATGATAACATTATCCTCTTTTAAAATTGGCTCTATTCCAGGGCTTTTAATGCTAGTCTGCCCTACAGAAATACAGCAGCTAAAGCCTTCTCCCTTACTTGTTAGAAACTGCTCCCCTTTTTAGCAAGTGAGGAGGATGCTGAAGGGATGGGATGGATGAGAGTGTCTTCAATGACTCCTATTTGCCAGGCATAATTGTTGCCACACCAAAGGCTTGTTACTAGATTTCCAAGTGTAGGCAAAGCTCCCTTGAAGTCTCTTTTTGGAGCCCTTTCCAGAGCTCCTGGTCCACAGGAGGCTGTGCCTCCTGCCAGAACCTTGGACTGTATCCAATGGCAGCCCGTTATTGTCAGTGAACTCCAATCAATATGGAATAATAAGAGGAGAACCAAGTAGGTAAGCTAGATGTCAAGTGATGCCTTGCTATTCCCCCCTTATTGGACTCAAGGAGTACATGAAGAACAAAGAGCCTACTAGGAAACACCTAGATAGTATTTAGACTTTTATACCACTTCATAGTGCTTTTCTTCTGTGCGCCTTTGGCTTTTAGTCATGCCAGCCACATGACTATGGAGACGTCTTCAGACAGCTCTTTGGTTTTGAAACAGAGATGAGCATTGCCCCCTAGAGTTAGGAATGACTAGTACATATGTACGAGGGGATACTTTATCTTTACCTTAGTGCTTTTACAGCCCTCTCTAAGTGATTTACAACTTGCCCCCAACAATCTGGCTCCTAATTTGGGACCTTGGAAGGATGGAAGGCTGAGTCAACTTTGATCTGGTCAGGATCAAACTGCTGGCAGTTGGCAGAGTTAGCCTGCAATACCGCATTCTAACTATTGTGCCACCATGGCTCTTCCACTGGGATACTGTATTGACATCACCAACTAATAGCTGCTTTCCCGTTTTTCAGTCATAACTGGGGATGCAGAGGATCCAGTTTAGAAACTTTTGCAGACCAAACAGCTTTTTTAAAATCAGTTATAGCCCTTACTTTGCTCCCCTTATAATGGGTTTCTTGGATCTTGAATCACTTCTGGCTGTTCTTCCTTGTTCCTCCCCGATTGTTCACTTGGTCCCAGTCATTCCTCAGCAAGGAATTCATACTATGATATTTCCAAATTGTGATCCTGGAGCCATTTTTTGAACCAATATATGGCTTTAGATCCACTAGTATGTTTAGAATATTCTGACACAATATTCAGTGTAGTAGAAAAAGAGAGAGACCTGCCATCCTGGGCCCAATGTTTGGGAAGCCAGGCTCTGCCTGTCACAAGCCAGGACAAAGGGTGAGTGATGGAGGAGTAATAACTCCTTAAAAAACCTTGGCCCAGCTGGCCCAGCTGGTGGCACCTCGTAAGGGACCCTTTCCAGGAGAAGACGGTTCACGGTTTTGAAGGCAGAAGAGGGCTCTATGCCCCAATGGCAGATAAAGTGGCGGAACCATCTTCTAGGAGAAGGGAAACTCTGATTACAAACCTCCACTGCCTTATGGCTGCATCCACTACTGTAAAAGGCTTCAGGAGTCCACCTCCAGGCAAAATTCGCAGCCGGAGTCCCGGAAACAGTTCGTGACTTTGTACAACCACATTCTGGCAACTCCTGCGATGTAGCTGGAACCAATTGTATCGGCTCTGCCGTTCCATTAGACTATTTCAGAGACGTGGAGAGGGGGGATCTGCTGCTTGGGTAACAGTCTATCCTCCATATTAATCTACCCAGGCCTCATGCTCTGAAGAGGACATTTCAGCTTTACCTCTTTCCAGAGCATGATACCATAGTCTTTTGAGACTGAATGATGCCAATATATAATATATATAGAAAAGGAGAAAGCGGACAATAATGAAATGCAGGGCTTTCTAGTTTTATCTTTGAAAAATAAAATCACAAATGATACATCAATAGGGTGAAAAAGACTTGTGGGCAAACCTATTTTCTGGAGGCACAAACTGGCAGGGATGAACCACTGGAGCACCACAGTGGTTCATCCCTGCCAGTTTGTGCACTGCCAGATAAGCTGGGAGCGAATGAGAAAGCAGCCTACCCTTACCTAACAGCAGACACACCTGACTTTCAGTCTATATTCACTCTTCTCAGTCCTAAAATCCTCACTATAGGAAGGACAGTTGTAGGTCTACGGTCTTAAGTAAAGTCAGATTACGCAAGCCCCCCCACTTTTGCATTTTTTCACTTAATGTTTATTTTTATTGATTGGTTAATCAACCATATCCAATCATAAACTAGCATCTGCCTGCTAAAATGGACTAAATAGATACAACAAGTCAGGTTATAGAAACAGTGTAAAATATCCAGATAAGGTCATCACCTTGGCAATTGAGCCCAGTATGATCTGGGTAGGAAATGCTCACCCGGATGGTTTATTTATAAGCCTGGCGACCTTTCTGACTGCCCATGTATTGGTACTTTGAGGAAAAAGCTTCTTGATGGGTGCCAATGGGGTGTCCTGATGATTAGTGGCTCTAAATGCTGCACCCTGGCCAGGACACATAGTTGGTGATCTAAGAGAACATTTGTGGTGTTTTCTACACATGAAGGTCATTTTCCTCAATGTATACTATGATGGACTTGCCTGTATTTGACCCTAGAATCCAAGAACTCAAATCTTGCTCTGCCTTTTTTTGCTAGAGAGAAAAATAACTGTTTGAATTTGGAAAACCGAGGCTCAGAAGAGAAACAGGCCCATCTCCAGAATTAACTGACTCAGATCCTCAGGGATCTGGGGATGAGGATGGGATGGAAAGAATTGAGAGAAAGGAAAATCTGTTTCAGGAACAATGGCTGTCTTTAAACAGACAGAGGGAAAAACATTTAGTTACAAATATTGCATAAAATATTTTTGACTTTGGGTATTTAAATCCCTCGTCTTTGATAATTATTGTTTATACAAACTCCATTCCACTTTTTGTGTGTGCAGCTCAGAACAACTGAACATCAGAGTAACCGCTCACCAGAACCAGGCCAACCTCATCCTGTGATCTATCAGATTCTTATCTTTTCCTCTAGATTTCTCTCTTCTAAGCTGCTGCCTGTAATTTCAGTAGGTCTATATTTTTACCTCCTCCACTGATGAATGTCTTGCATGTGACTACTTAACATGAAAAAGAAATGTTTATCTCTTCTTCTCTTACTTCTTTTCTTTTCAAATAAAGGTTGATTCTATTTATATCACGTGAGAGTGATCTGTCTCCCAACGGAGGTGCACGTGAGGATTATTTTTCCTAGTTGCATGTCTTAATACTGGTGTCAAGAAGTGGTGCAATAGAATTTATTTCATTTCTAATCAGACTTACTTTTAATTTGCCAGGGATGTACACAGGCTATGTGGATTCTATGCATTTCATGTGCTCGGGTTAAGGGGAAAGAATACCAGGCAAAGGTATCAGTGGTTGGATTCAATTTTTTTTACTACCAGTTCTGTGGGTGTATCTTGATGGGCATGGCATGTCTTGGTGGGCATAGCATGGTAGGCATGGCAGGGAAAGGATAGTGCAAGATCCCCATTTCCTCCCAATCAGCTGGGACTTGGGAGGTAGAGGATAGATGGGGGCGGGGCCAGTCAGAGGTGGTATTTACCTGTTCTCTGAACAACTCAAACTTTCCACTACCGGTTCTCCAGAACTGGTCAGAACCTGCTGAATACCACCTCGGAAAGGTATGTCCCAGAAGGAGAGGCAGTGGCAGCAGGAGCAGTAACTACTGGGTTAGTTGGAAGAGGGCAAGATATATAGATTTGGAGGGTTCCTGGACCAGCCTTAGGCACGATGAGTTCAGTTCTGCCATTTCACAATGAAAACTTGTTTTGCAATAGTTGATTCTGGGGAGAATTTAGTGTAGTGGTGAAGGTGTTGGCCTAGAAACCAGGAGACTGTGAATTCTAGTTCAGCCTTAGACATAAAAGCTGGCTGAATAACTTTGGGCCAATGATCAGGAGATGTGAATTCTAGTGTAGTCCTGCCTTAGGGCAGACTGCATACTTTGGGCCAGTCGCCAGGAGATAGTGAATTCTAATCTTGCCTTAGGGATGAAGGCGAGCTATATGATTTTGGGCAAATCATTAGGAGTTGGTGAGTTCCAGTCCTGCCTGAGGTATGAAAGCTGGCTGGGTCACCTTAAGCCAATCACTCTTTTCAGTTCAACCACCAACTTATGGCATTGTTGTGGGGAAAATTGGATGAGGAAACAGTATTAGGTATGTTTATCTTCTTGAGTTATGTATAAAGTAACAAAGGGTTAAAATCAATCAATCAATCAATCAATGCGGAAGCAGATCAATGACGTGATTAATATTTTTTTTTACTACTGGTTCTGTGGGCGTGGCTTGGGGGCATGGCATAGCTTTGTGGGCATGGCTTTGTGGGCGTTGCAGGGGAAGGATACTGCAAAATCCCCATTCCCTCCTGACTCCTGGGGGAAGGATACTGCAAGATCCCCATTCCAACCCCACCCAACCCCACTAACCTGCCTTCCAGCTCCATTCTCCTGTTCAGGGCAACAGAAGATCATATGGGAGGCTGGGAGGCAGCGGGTGCGGGGCCACCCTATTTGCCAGTTCTCCGAACTACTCAAAGTTTCCGCTACCGGTTCTCCAGAACCTCTCAGAACTGGCTGAATACCACCTCTTCAGCATATGCTGGTGGGACTCCCTCCAAACAATATTGAGAGAGATACTATCCAATGAAGAGAATCCACTCATATTTCTACTTCTCAGAAAGGTGGGAGAGACTAACGCATAAGCAACAAAGGATGTAAGCATACATGTTCATAGGTAAAGGATCCCAAATCCTTCACTATAGGTAACAGAGTTCAGTTTACACCCCATGTCTGTTTTCCTTCAGAACCGCCCCCTCCCAAAAAAAGTTATGTAGGGAAAATAAAGCAATAAAGCAGGGAGAGAAAACTTTCCCATAAATCAAGAGGAGGGGGCAGCTTGGCAATGCCAGACACCCAAAGAAAAACATTTCCCATGGCAAAGTTTTGGGATTGTTCCAGTAAGATAACAAACTGTGGCCTTACACTGTGCCAGTCAGTGCCGACTGGCGACTACGCGGAGGAGAGCCTTCTCAGTTGCAGCTCCGACGCTATGGAACAATCTCCCCGTGGAGATCCGCACCCTCACCACCGCCCAGGCCTTCCGCACGGCCCTTAAGATCTGGCTATCCCGTCAGGCCTGGGGATAAAAAATCTTAGTTTGTCCCCTCCCGAATGATGAATGATTGTTGTGTTTTATTTTTTAATATTATGTATTGTTTTATGTTTTTTGTCTTTGTACCCCCTTTCCCGTGTTTTGTAAGCCGCCCTGAGTCCCCTCAGGGAAAAGGGCGACCTATAAATTATAATAAACAAACAAACAAACAAACAAACAAACAAACATCTCTATATATCAACTTGATGGATTCTATTCATCTGAGAACTGATTTCCCCCCACAAAGAGACAACAGAAATGCCCAAATTGTTTGGGGTGAATTCTGCTGACCCGAATGGCTGATAATGCTGTTTCCATGCTCACAATAATTGCTTCATCTGTGCATTTGCACATATCCATTGTCGTAATACCAATGAGTATATTTATTTATTTATTTAAAATTCTTCTCTATTGTTTCTGAGTATAGAATACCATTACTCCTACCAATATACCGCAGTTGGTATACAATAAGCGTAAAAACATTTCAGGCTTTTAAAAAAAAAGAAAATGTGTATAATTGATGCATTTAAATGCAAATGTAGAGAGAGTCAATAGCAATAGAAATAGGAAAATTAAAAAGGGTTGGCAGAAAGGGGGAATCTAGTACATATTTCCTTTTATAGCAAGCCTGACTAGGCAGGAGGAATGATAAAAAGGTCATAACTACCATGTTTTCCTGAAAATAAGTTCCAACAGGAAAATAAACCCTAGCATGATTTTTCAAGATGCTCATAATATAAGCCCTAACCCTCAAAATAAACCCCCATTAAGATTGTCAGTCATTTAGTGCCATATTTCCCTGAAAATAAGACCTAATGTGTCTTTTGGAGCAAAACTTAATATAAGACCCAGTCTTATTTTTGGAGAAACGGTAGTATAATATATAAAATTCTGGTTAATTGTAACATCTCAGATTAGGTAGGTGAAGAGTAATAACGATGGCTTTTTTGACAAATGGTTTAATAACCTGTTAAGAATAAAAAATATCAGAGATAACATTTTTGAGTTTAGGAAAGAGGACGAGCTGGATTTGATTTGGGCAACAGGCTGATCTACAGAAAGCCTAGAAGGGTGAAATAATTACATGCATTAACTCAATCTTGAGATTTTTATACTTTCAGATGTTTATATTCCATCTCCATCATCTGGGAGAGGACTTCTGGACAAAGGAAATGAGCTCATAATAAAAGACTTACTGCCCATGTATATCTTATAGGTCCATGCATATTTTATTTCTCCACAATATAAAAAAGATGTGGAGACTCTACAAAGAGTACATAGAAGAACAACAAAGATGATTAGGGGATTTGAGGCTAAAACACACAGTATAAAGAAGGATTTCTGCAATTGGATAAGTCTAGTTTAATGAAAAGGACATGGGTTGACAGGACAGCCATCTTCCAATATATATGAGGCTGCCACAAAGAAGAGAGAGAGGGAAACCTATTCTTCAAAGCCCCTGAAGCAGTGATGGGTTCCGGCAGACACTACTGCCAGTTTGCTTGGGGATGCGCCACCCGTGCTTGCTTGATGTGCGCTGTGCATACATGCACAGTACAACGAAAATTGCTCTACACATGTTCAGAAGCCAAAAACAAGATAGCCGTGCCTACAGCACCGCTTGGAAAACCAGTTCAGAGGCATGGTAGGCCTGGGTCACTGCCGGTTCCAGGGATCCATGCTGCCAAGCTACTATTATTCTGGCTTAACCGGTCTGAACCAGTAGGAACCCACCACTGCCCTGAAGGCAGGACAAGAAGCAATGGATGGAAACTAATCAAGGAGAGAAGCAACCTAGAATTTAGGAGACATTTTCTGACAGTTAGAACAATTAATGTCTTTCCTCCAGAAGTTGTGGGTGCTCCAATACTGGAAGTTTTAAAGAAGAGATTGGACAACCAATTGTCTGAAATGGTACAGGGTTTTCGGCCTAAGCAGGGGGTTGGACTAGAAGACCTCCATGGTCCCTCCCATCTCTGTTATTCTGTTATTCATGTGTTACTAACTTAACACCTACAGTGATTCACTTACCAACTCTGGCAAGAAAGGTTGTAAAATGGGACAAAATTCACTTAACAACTTATGGTATTTTTCAGACTGTAAGATGCACTTCCTTTCCCTAAAAGAGGCTGAAAATTTGGGTGTGTTTTATAATCTGAATATAGCTTTTTCGAAGCTTTTTTTCAGCCCTAATGAGGCGCTAACGAGTGAAGCAGCGTTGCCTGTTTTTTTCATTGCTTCTCTCTCCTACGATCAGCTGTGCTTTAGAAGCTGTAACGAGTGAAGCGTTCTTCTGTTCTTCCCTGCTTTACCTGCTTTTCTCATTGCTTCTCTCTCCGACGATCAGCTGTGCTTTAGAAGCTGTATTTTTTATCCCCAACCAGGGGATAAAAAACACATGGACACATGCTCAAAACCAGCAAACGTATGTGCTGAAGCTGACCAGACTAAGGACGCTAGCCAGATGAATATCTGGTAGGCAGAATTCCCGCCCCCCCTACTTTCCTCCCCAAAAACTAAGGTGTGTCTTATACTACGAAAAATACTGCAGCTTAGCAATGGAAATTTTGGGCCCAGTTATGATCATAAATTGAGACCCATATGTAATTTGTTTTTTTTTTAAAGTAGATAAAGCTCAAACTTGTGACGTTTGCAACTCTGGCAAGAAATGTTGTAAAATGGGGCAAAACTCACTTGCATGTGATGTTAAAAAAATGTAGAAAGAACATCCTGGAAAAAGACCCTCACAAACTACTTTAATCTGTCTCTTAAGCAATTCACCAAGATTTTCCTTGTATTTTTATCAGGGTCACCTTCACGACAACCAGTTGCTAATCTTTTCTGAATATTTCTGTTTTCTCTTTTCTCATTTTATATTCTCCTTTTCCTTCTGAACGACCTTTTTCTTCACCTTAGACTTGAAGGCTGCTGGATGAACATACGAAACAGTTCAGAATGAAAGTAAAATCAATTCCATTTATTATTTTTTAAATAGATAAATATTAGGTTTTGGCTCACCAGCAGTCAGCTGCACCACTTTTGAACCAGTCCCAATAAATCACACATCAATGAGAAAGTGAAGAACCGATCTCCAGCTGCCCTGCTGCCTCCCATGAGCTAATCTCAAATGAACCGGCATTAAAATTTTGTTTAATGAAAACATCAAATCAGTTCCTACTGGTAATAACTGCTATTGAATCAATAGTGCTTCCTAATATTCTTTTCTTGGTTAGTTAGGTTAGAAAGACCCTGGGGCATTGTTTGCCAAAAGTGTTCTTTACTAAAGCCAAAGTGGTTAGAGAAGAGGGAAAGCAGGATCTGAGATTTTTGTGTGCAAAAGATCCAGTTAACTTTCCCTTGTTCCCAGCCAAACCCCTGGTTATCAATCATTGTCCAATTAGGTGCTACTAGATTGTTTGGGGAATGTTTTCACGCATTTGCATGACCTTTTGCTGTGACCTTGAGGCAACTGCACAGAACTGAAAAACAAGATGGCGGCGCCAACATTGCTGACCAGGAAACTGATTTGGGGGCGCGGCAGGCCTGGGTCAGTTCCAGCAACCCAGGGTGCCAAACCACTACCGGTTCAGCCGAACTGCTCCGTGTCAGTAGAAACCCACCACTGGTGAGAATGGAGATTTTACACAGTATCCTTCCCCTGTCACGCCCACCAAGCTACTCCCACAGAACCGGTAGTACAATTTTGTGTATGTGTGTGTTTATGTGTCAGCAAAGTTAAGATAGACATTTTCTGAATTTTTGTCACACTGAGCCCCAAAGCCTCACCAATGTTGCTATAAGATGCACTTGCAGAAATTTTGGTCTAATCATTTGGCCCATACTCATGTCTCCTTGTCTGGGTATCTCCTGCTAGCAGCCTGGGAACTATTCAAGTTACAAGCTTGTCATAAGTCAAGGACTACCTGTATGTATTTGAACTCACTAAGCCTTAATTGCTCTTAGTCTACATACAGGTGCAATTGGGCTCAAAATTTCTGTTGCTCAGATACTTGTTAAGTGAATTTTGCCTCATTTAACGAACTTTCTCACCACAGTTGTTAAATGAATCACTGCAGCTGTTAAATTAGTAACATGGTTGTTAAGTGAATCTGGTATTCCCATTGATTTTGCTTTTCGGAAGGTCATGAAAAGTGATCAAATGAATCGGGGACACTGTCAAAATATGAATCAGTTGCCAAGCACCTGTGTTTTGATTACACGGGGAAGCTGTAATAGTTATAAGTGTGAAAAATGGTCATAAGTTATTTTTTTCAGTGCCGTTGTAACTTTGAATGGTCACTAAGTGAACTGTTGTAAGTCAAGGTACTTGCTTCATCGCTGGTTATTGTCAGAAGATTTAAAATGCAGCAATAAAAATGTCCAGACTTGTTATATAACCTTGGATTATCGTATGTTTCCATCAGGTTGCAACAATGTTTTGTGTGTATACGTGTGTATAAGACTAAGCCTCTCTCCAGCATAGAATATGTGCATAAAATATAAGGTTTTAAAACCTTTGTTCAAGTAAATAATTTCCCAGTGGAACTGTGGTAATATTCCCACTATCTTGGTGTCCATTGCTTCTTGGGATAATTAACAGTTACATCAGGACAATAGAATTTTCTCATTTCAATATCCAGGGAAAAACCAAAAGTTGCTGGACTCAGTCAGTCAGTCAGTCAGTCAGTCAGTCAGTCAGTGTGTGTGTGTGTGTGTGTGTGTGTGTGTGTGTGTGTGTGTGAGAGAGAGAGAGAGAGAGAGAGAGAGAGAGAGAGAGAGAGAGAGAGAGAGAGAGAGAGAGAGAGAGAGAGAGAGAGAGAGAGAGAGAGAGAGAGAGAGAGAGAGAGAGAGAGAGAGAGAGAGAGAGAGAGAGAGAGAGAGAGAGAGAGAGAGGCCTGCCTGCCTGCCTGCCTTTCTGTCTTCCTTCCCTCTTCCCTTGCTGCTTGGTCATATGCTGTGATTTCTCAGAAATATTTATTTGTTTATTGCTTTTAAAGTAGTGGTAAAAAAAGGACAATTGTATTAGAAACTATATATAGAACTATAACTATTTACTGCTCAAATAATATATTATGCTTTCCCCCTCCTTCTTCCTTTCTTGTATTTGTTCACATTCTTTCATGAGAGAAATTCTGCCTGACGAAATTCTTTCCCTTCACCATTCTTAAAGGCAACTTTGGAGATAATACGTACTCCCTCCTCCCTCATATTCCAGTACTGTTTTATTTCTGGCTGCTTATAATATTTTATCCTAATCAGACCTCCCCAAAATTCAACAATTTCTGGATTGGGAATCTGAGAAGAGTTATCCCTTGAGGGCACATGAAAAGCACCAATCAAATCTACCTGATCTAAGTGAGGCAGCTCTTGAAAATATATTTTTTCTATAGCAATCATCAAAGTTTGTTTACCTTTCAGATAAGGGAAATTCAAAATAGGTTTTTTTCCTTCCTTGTTTATTGACCTTGGATCTAATCCAGTTCTTGGAGTCAAACAGCTTGTTATTTTTAGCTTGCTCTGACTCTTCCAACTTTTCTTCTTCTCATACAGCTCATTCTTACTTTCTTGCTCTTTAAGCTTTTAAAAAATTATTATTTTATTAGCAACCAGCAGTCAGAAGATGTGATGAAAATTCTTTAATTTCACAACATATAGACAGATTTAACCATACAGTAGTTTCAATTGGGAAAATGTGACCATCCTAGACCAAGTCAAGTCCAAAAATGCTAGAGAATATCTAGAAGTCTTGCACTCTAACAAATCAGCCACCAATAGACACATAGAGATCAAAAACATCTATAGACTATGCAAAAGAGACAGTCAACCGGCCCATAAAGGAACAAAAAGCACCTCTACACCAGCAATCAGCACCCAAATCAGCATAGATTAACTCCAAAGTTAATATCACACCAACAACCGAATATACCAGCGGTCACCAACTGGTGGTCCACGAAAAATTTTCGGTGGTCTGCAGAAAAATTATTTGCATTTTTTAAAATTGCACTAAATCAGGGGCCCCTGGTCTGGATACGTGCAATGAACGTTTATGTTGCTGTAGAGAGTCTCCCCCTTTGGGGTCTTTTTGTGTGGGTCAGAGGGGGCAGAAATTCCAACTTGGGATCTGCTTCAGCCTCCTGGTGAGGGGCTTTGGGCGAAGCACCGCTGGTGGCAAAGAGCTGGAGGGCCTTGTTCCAGTGGGACTGCATCATGGCCTGGAACTGGCCGACCATCTCAGCCCGCTGAGCCTCCAGGTGCTGGTACCTGGCCTTGCACTCCCGCAGGTTTTCCCTCTGCTTGGAAAGCCTATGCTCGTAGTCCTCAGTGAGGTTCTTATACTGAGTCTCCTTCTTGGTCAAATCAAATTTGAATTGAGCTGTTTTGTCAACTCTTTCTCATGGTGGCTGCTTAGTCCAACAACTGCTTCCTGTTGGGGCCCTAAGGAGTGGACGGGCAGGCGAGGAGGGGCTGGGAGGGGAGGGGCAAGTAGAGGCTGGAGAGTGAGAGACATTGAGCTGGCCACATCCACCCAGTCATATGACCACCTAGTCACGGCCACCCAGCCGGTCATTAGGCAGATCATATTAGTGGTCCGCGGGATTTAAAGTTATGAATTTAGTGGTCCCTGAGGTCTACTAAAAGATTGGAGACCCCTGAAATAAACAATACTTCAATCAAGAAATGGCCAAAGAAGCCAACAGCAAACAGCCCAACCAAAGAATCTCTAAGACCATCCCTCCCCCCCCCAAACACTGACAGGGAAACACATCAGAATATAAATCTACAGCAAACGGCACTCCTTATTAGCACTGATGATGTTACTTAGTTTGGGTAATGAAATGTCTGCAAGAAAAGAAACTGAGAGCATCAGGGACCCATTATTATTTTATTATATATAAACATAGACATATTTACTTTCGTTATAGATTCATTTACCAAATGATGCTACAATCAGCTAATCATCTTTTAGAATAGCTGCTGAACTCGGATAGATACATATACAGTACACACATATATGCATTTATGTACATATATGTATATATGTTTGTATATATATAAAGGGACACGGTAGCTCAGTGACTAAGAGACTGGGCTTGTCGATCAGAAAGGTCAGCAGTTCAACGGTTCGGATCTCTAGTGCTGTGTAATGGAGTGAGCTCCCGTTACTTGTCCCAGCTTCTGCCAACCTAGCTGTTCGAAAGCATGTAAAAATGCAAGTAGAAAAATAGGAACCCCCTTTGGTGAGAAGGTAATAGCTTTCCGTGCGCCTTCGGTGTTTAGTCATGCCGGCCACATGACCACGGAGACATCTTCAGACAGCGCTGGCTCTTCGGCTTTGAAATGGAGATGAGCACCATCCCCTAGAGTCGGGAACGACTAACATATATGTGCAAGGGGAACCTTTACCTTTATATATATACAGTACAGTGATGGGTTTCAAATTTTTTTAGAACCTATTTTGTAGGTGTGGCCTGTTTTGTGGGAGTGGCTTGGTGGTCATTTGAATGGGTGGGAGTGGCTTGATGGTCGTGTGACCGGGTGGGCATGGCCAACTTGGAAAATGTGGTGAAACTCACTTAACAATCTCTTGCTTCACAACCGAAATGTTGGGCTCAATTGTGGTCATAAATTCTCTTTCTTTCTTTCTTTCTTTCTTTCTTTCTTTCTTTCTTTCTTTCTTTCTTTCTTTCTTTCTTTCTTTCTTTCTTTCATTCATTCATTCCTTCCCTCCTTTCTTCCTTCCTTCCTTTTGTCTCTCTCTCTCTCTCTCTCTCTTTCTTTCTTTCTTTCTTCTCTCTCACACCTTTCTTTCTTTCTTTCTTTCTTTCTTTCTTTCTTTCTTTCTTTCTTTCTTTCTTTCTTTCTTTCTTTCTTTCTTTCTTTGATTGAGCCTTTTGGGGATGTGTTTCTGGTGCTACAATCCCAAGTACACAATGATTGGCAGGAAAAGGGGGTGGATTTTCCTGCAGCTTATCCTTTCTCCCTTCTCTTTGACAGCTGCCTGGTTTCTATTTGGGGGGGGGGGAGAATCCATGCATTTTTCCTCCTCTAATGCATGGATTCCTTCCCCTGTCCAACCAGGCAGCTTTCAAAGAGAAGGAAGCGTGCACCACATGGGCTTTTCCACAGCTAAAGAAGGAACAGGAGGCGAGGATGGCAGGCCAGGGGAGGGAGCCTTCTGGTACGGGACCTCTGGAAGAACAGGTATGAGGAGGCATGTTAAATTTCATGAAGGGGTACCGGCATACCGGTGCGTACTTGCTGAAACCCACCCCTGATACAGTATATATTTTCCCATGCAGGAATTAACATTGTGAGTCTCCGCTGGAGAGCTTTGATGATAGCAGAAGAGGTTGGCAAGCAAAGCTCAATAATTTGCAAGAGAGCCTGGACGCTTGCACCAAAGGACCATAATCAGATAGCACTAATAAGAGCCATGCTAAGATCCAGTTTGATTTGCCTTTTTTTTTTTAAAAAAAGAGCAGAAGTAGCTACCCTGACCCCAATGGAATGAATACAAATTTGACACATTAACAGCAGGGATTTCTTCGGCCCTTCAAACCACACTACTAATGCATTTTGTTCCTTGGCACTTGGCTTTTGCCTTTGAGGTACTAATTTTGACAGAGCTAACTACAACAGTACCTTTTGTGAAACTTCTCCAGCTTGCGAAGGAGCACAACTAATTTACTGGGCTTGACCTAGCAGCAAAACTCTGGTGAAACCCATGTAGTAGGAATTGGCCCTGCCTTGAACTGCCAAGCTGATTGGCAGTTCAAATGTCTCCATGAAGAGAAAATGGCTTCAGAGTAATTTAAATGGAGTTGAGATGGGAGCGAATGGCAGCAATGCCAAGAGGGATGTGGGTACTTTAGTTAGCTAATATTCAAAGAGGTTGAATGTGTAAGTCTTCACTCTGCAGGCTTTCAGGACTGGGAAGATATAAACCATTTTCTGAATCAGAAGCCTTGAAGGATATATTTTATTGCAACTCCCTTAAAAGTTGGCATTTGACAGAGGTTGGCATCTATCCCTCTTTTTCCTGGTACTCTTTCAATTAGGGGAAAGTAATTTAGAATGAGGAAAATAAACCCTCCGGATGTTATGCATTAAGGATGTGTTAAATAAACGCAAACTCTTCCTCCATCCCACTTGGGGCTGTTGGATGTGTGTGGCCAACAAATTGCACCAAGAGAAGGACTTTATAGTCCAAACTGTCATATAATGCACTCCAAATGAGCTGGCATTCATTTAGAGCAATTATGGCTTTTTATCTTCAGATTTTCTTTTAAAAAAAGAAAATGCAGTAAAAAAAAGGAGTAATGGAGAGTGAGGAAAAAAAAAACCTTTGCAATTTAATTTTTATAGCCCTAAGCGGGATCCTAGGAATATTTGACTGTCTCAAACACAGCTGTTGATTCAACCTGCAACTCTCAGCCCTAACTTGCCACACACATTTCTCATCTGGGGAAAATTGATGGAAGGAGCTCCTGAATGAAAGATGGGGCAGATATTTACCAAATAAATACATAAATTACCATATTTTTCAGAGTATAAGGCACACTTCCCCTCCTAAAAAGGGTGAAAAATTGAGTGCATCTTAAACACAGAATGTAACTCTGGCCACCCACCGGCCCCCACCCACCAGCCCCCCACTCTTTGACCTCTGCCTCCTAGCAATTTACCTCCTTGCAGCAAATGGGGAAAATGGGGCTTGCAGAGGCTACAATAGGCTATGGCAATCCCTGCAGCCTGAAACAGATGATCATGGGGAGGCCCCTGCTGAAACTGAAATTGAAAGTGAAACTGGCTGTTTGCTGCAAGGAGGCAAATTGTGGGAGGCAATGGCAGATTTTTTTTTCTTGTGTTTGTTAATCAGGCTAAGCTAAGGTGACCAGACGTCCCGCTTTTGGCGGGACACACCCGCCTTCCAACGCATTTTCCCGCGTCCCGCCCGCCTTTTTAAAAAGCACGCTTTTTTTGGCGCTCGCAGCTCCCGCCCATCAGCTGCTAGCTTGCTGGGCTGGCTCATTGTTCTGTTCTCTATCCTACCTCCTACCTACAAATTTAAGCCAGCCCAGCCTGCCGCTCACAGATTGGATTGGCCTGGACTCCAGCCAATCAGTGAGCTGGCTGGGATGGAAAACCGCGGCATGCTTAAAGTTTTCCATCCCAGCCAGCTCACTGATTGGCTGGAGTCCGCTTAGCATGCCGCATGAGTCCCCCGCCCATCCGTTGCCGCTCGCAAGGGCGGGGTAGCGTAGCGAGTGAGCGGGGAGCGAGCTTGCCTTTCCAGCTCCACTTCCGGACAAGCTGTGGAAAAACCTCTGCGAAAAGTGCCACCTGGGGCCGCCGCTTCTTCTCCGAACTCAGAGTAAGTGACGGGCGGGGCGAGTGAGGGGGGGGTGGCGGGATCGCCACCCGCTGCACTGCAGTTGACTCACCCCGGGCCGGGCGGGCTGGGAGGCTCTGGGCGTCCGGGCGGGAAGAGCACAGAGAAAGGCAGAGCGGCGCTCGACGCGACTCTGCTATTTCTGCTGGAGGAGTCCCTAGATAGGGAAGGCGGGTGGCGAGGCAGAGGAAGGGAGCGCAAATGGCGGATCCCGGGCTCATATGCAGAGGGAGCTCTCCAGGCACAGGAGCGCTGGAAAAGTGCCCCGCTCATGCACCCACCGGGACGGAGCACGCTCGCTCCAGCCCTGCCTGCCGGCAGGACTTTGAAGTGTTGGCTTGCCGCTTGCCTTCCACTTCGGCCCGCGCGGAAGGCAATCCAGCCCTTTCAAAGTCATGCCGGCAGTTTAGAACTCGCCCGCCATTCAGCAAAACATCTTTCGCTGAATGGCAGCCGAGGGGCACACTTAAGTGCCAGCATGAGTTTGAAGGGCTGGCTTGCCTTCCATGTCGGCCCGCGTGGAAGGAAAGCCGCACTTCAAAGTCATGCCGGCAGTGGGAAGCCTTTGCTGGCCCGATACCAGCTCTGAAGTTGCTTTCCTTTCTACTAAAGCCCCTGCTCAGCAAAGCAAGTCCGGGGAAGTCCTTTGAGCTGGCTAGAAAAGGTCTGCCACGAACTGGGAAGCTGACGCACCCCCCTCCTCTCTGCCCCCCCTCTGCAACCCCGGATACCCTCTGCCGCCGTGCCTGAAGCATGGGAGCGCTCACCAGCCGGCAGAACGCCGGAGTGGAAGAGGTGGATGTCCCGTCCAATTTCCTCTACAGATACCCCCCAAAATCTGGTAAGACGGAGCAAGCAGGGGGGGGAATATGCGAGAGGTTTGCGGGGAGTCCCGCCTGGCAGGGTTTTGCGCGCGCTCCGTACTCTGAGTTGAGGGAATGGCGAGCAGCGGCTGCAACCCCAGAGTTCGGCTAGGCGAGAACTTTAAGGCGAGCGGCGGGACGAACCCTTGCTGTCAATCTCCCCCTCCCCTTGTGCCTTTTCGCAGCCGTCCCATCGTTCTCCCGCCAGTGGGGCTGCTCCTGTGATCCCCCCCCCGTGGCTGCGAAGGAGTTTCCCGAGAGTTTTAGAGGGTCAGGAGTACGACCCTCATTGCAACGTCGCCATTTGCAAGCTCCGGCTGCTTGGGAGGGTGGTTATTCATGTATTTTTTTCTTCTTGCTTCCGCTTTCTTGCCGGCTTGCAAGGATTGTGGTGGCGGCTTGGATGGAAATAGTGACATTCGTGGCATCGCGCTTGGGGTTAAAAACTGCTTTTCGTTCGCGGCAGCAACTGCTCTTTGAGAATTCTTGCTTGAAAAAACAGGACTCCCTCACGCGGTCCTGAATTGAGGTCCATCTCCCTCCACCCCTAATTAAAAAGCCCCTGGTAAATTCTTGCCTGTCCTGTGCCACTTGGCATGCCTGCCTGTTTAGTTGTTATTGCGCTGATTGAATTCTAAAATACCCCATCAATCTACCCCATCCAGAGGTGGCGGCAAGAGCAGCGCGTTGTTGTTGTTGGGGCCAGCCTGCTCGTCCATGGCTGGAGCCGTCATCGCGGGCGTTAGGGACCTTCCGTTCTTCCTCCGCACCTCGCCCGAGCAGTCCTTACAGTCGCTGCCCGGCTCCAGCCATGGACGAGCAGGCTGGCCCCAACAACAACAACGCATTGCTCTTGCCGCCACCTCCGGGTGGGAAGCAATCACGCCTGTGCGGCCCCTGTGCTGCGGTGGGAAGCGAGTCTGCAAGGCTTGGTTGCTTCCCACCCGGAGGTGGCGGCAAGAGCAGCGCGTTGTTGTTGTTGGGGCCAGCCTGCTCGTCCATGGCTGGAGCCGTCATCGCGGGCGTTGGGGACCTTCCGTTCTTCCTCCGCACCTCGCCCGAGCAGTCCTTACAGTCGCTGCCCGGCTCCAGCCATGGACGAGCAGGCTGGCCCCAACAACAACAACGCATTGCTCTTGCCGCCACCTCCGGGTGGGAAGCAATCATGCCTGTGCGGCCCCTGTGCTGAGGTGGGAAGCGAGTCTGCAAGGCTTGGTTGCTTCCCACCCGGAGATGGCGGCAAGAGCAGCGCGTTGTTGTTGTTGGGGCCAGCCTGCTCGTCCATGGCTGGAGCCGTCATCGCGGGCGTTAGGGACCTTCCGTTCTTCCTCCGCACCTCGCCCGAGCAGTCCTTACACTCGCTGCCCGGCTCCAGCCATGGACGAGCAGGCTGGCCCCAACAACAACAACGCACTGCTCTTGCCGCCACCTCCGGGTGGGAAGCAATCACGCCTGTGCGGCCCCTGTGCTGCGGTGGGAAGCGAGTCTGCAAGGCTTGGTTGCTTCCCACCCGGAGGTGGCGGCAAGAGCAGCGCGTTGTTGTTGTTGGGGCCAGCCTGCTCGTCCATGGCTGGAGCCGTCATCGCGGGCGTTGGGGACCTTCCGTTCTTCCTCCGCACCTCGCCCGAGCAGTCCTTACAGTCGCTGCCCGGCTCCAGCCATGGACGAGCAGGCTGGCCCCAACAACAACAACGCACTGCTCTTGCCGCCACCTCCGGGTGGGAAGCAATCACGCCTGTGCGGCCCCTGTGCTGCGGTGGGAAGCGAGTCTGCAAGGCTTGGTTGCTTCCCACCCGGAGGTGGCGGCAAGAGCAGCGCGTTGTTGTTGTTGGGGCCAGCCTGCTCGTCCATGGCTGGAGCCGTCATCGCGGGCGTTGGGGACCTTCCGTTCTTCCTCCGCACCTCGCCCGAGCAGTCCTTACAGTCGCTGCCCGGCTCCAGCCATGGACGAGGAGGCTGGCCCCAACAACAACAACGCATTGCTCTTGCCGCCACCTCCGGGTGGGAAGCAATCATGCCTGTGCGGCCCCTGTGCTGAGGTGGGAAGCGAGTCTGCAAGGCTTGGTTGCTTCCCACCCGGAGATGGCGGCAAGAGCAGCGCGTTGTTGTTGTTGGGGCCAGCCTGCTCGTCCATGGCTGGAGCCGTCATCGCGGGCGTTAGGGACCTTCCGTTCTTCCTCCGCACCTCGCCCGAGCAGTCCTTACAGTCGCTGCCCGGCTCCAGCCATGGACGAGCAGGCTGGCCCCAACAACAACAACGCATTGCTCTTGCCGCCACCTCCGGGTGGGAAGCAATCACGCCTGTGCGGCCCCTATGCTGCGGTGGGAAGCGAGTCTGCAAGGCTTGGTTGCTTCCCACCCGGAGATGGCGGCAAGAGCAGCGCGTTGTTGTTGTTGGGGCCAGCCTGCTCGTCCATGGCTGGAGCCGTCATCGCGGGCGTTAGGGACCTTCTGTTCTTCCTCCGCACCTCGCCTGAGCAGTCCTTACAGTCGCTGCCCGGCTCCAGCCATGGACGAGCAGGCTGGCCCCAACAACAACAACGCACTGCTCTTGCCGCCACCTCCGGGTGGGAAGCAATCACGCCTGTGTGGCCCCTGTGCTGCGGTGGGAAGCGAGTCTGCAAGGCTTGGTTGCTTCCCGCCACCGCCTCTTCCCTCGTCCGTCTCGATTGCTGGAAGCAGTAACAAACGGCGCGTCTGCTCCGCTGTCAGCGCCTTGACAGCCACCCCAGCCGGCGGCTACCAGGCCTCGCTGGAGTCAATTGCAAAACCGCGTTCAGCGCTTTGAGGACCTGAGGCATCTTGGGAAATGCAGTTCCCTATCGGAAAGAATGGAGTAGCTGCGAATTTGTAACAACAGAAGATAATAACTTGGTGCTTCGCAGGTTACGAAAATCTCAAGTTTGATTTGCACACTGTTTTTTAAAAGTTAGATAAAGAAATTATGCTGTGAAAGCGACTAGAAAGCCTCCCCTCCCCTTCCTGTGTGCGAGAAAGGGAAGGAGAGGAAGGAAGGAGGGAGGGAGGGGGGAAGGAAAAAGAAGAAGGGAGGGGGGAGAAGATGGAAGGAGAAAAGATGGATGGAAGGAGAAAGAATGGGAGGAGAAGGAGGAAGATTGAAGAAAAAAAGAAGAAAAAGAAGAAGGGAGGGAGAAAAGTGGGAAGGAGGTAGGAAGAAAAGGGGAAGAGAGGGAAAGAGCAGAAAGACAAAGAGGATGAAGTTGATAGGCAAGAGGAAAGAGGAAGGAAGGAAAAAAGAAAAAGGGAGGGAGAGAGGAAAGAAGAAAAGATGGAACTAGAAAGGAAAGAAGGGAGGGAGGAAAGGGGAAGACAGGGAAAGAGCAGAAAGACCGAGAAGGTGAAGGTAGATAGGCAGAAGGAAAATAGGAAAGGAGGGAAGGAGGAAGGAACAGAAGCGAAGAGGAAGAGAGAAATGGAAAGAGCAAAAAGACAGAGAAGGTAGATAGGCAAAAGAAATGAAGCTGAAAGAATGGAAGGAGGAAGGAAGAGAAAAGGAGGAAGGGAGTGAGTGAGGAAAGAAGAGAGGATGGAAGGAGAAAGGAAGGGAGGGAAAGAGCAGAAGACGGATAAGGTGAAGGTAGATAAGCAAGAGGAATGAAGGAAGAAGTGAGGAGTCTCGGGGAGGGGGAAAGAAAACATTTAGTGACCAAAGTTACAATGGCATTGAAAAAAGTGACTGATGACCATTTTTCACACTTAGCGACCGTTGCAGCATCCTCATGGTCACGTGATCAAAATTTTGTTTGGCAACAGATTCATATTTATGCTGGTTTCAGTGTCCTGGGGTGACCTTTTGACAAAAAAATTTTTTTTTAATCAAGCCCCCCCCCCCGCCCCGCCCCCCCCGGTCAAAGGCGTCCCTCTTTTCCAATCTGAAAATCTGGTCAGCTTAGGCTAAGCTGAAACAGGCAGTTTGCTGCAAGGAGGTAAGTCAATAACTATAAATGCCTATAGAATGTTCAAATTATTACACTTATTTTTTAAAGGCTGATTTATTATTGTTCTAGAAAACTTAATAAAATGAAGAAGCTTTTTAAAATAAATGTTTGATCTAAAGAGGCCAAGTGCTATTGTATTTTCTTTTAAATAGCATATAAATAGTATACTTTCAGAAAGCCACATCAACTTTAACAGCTTCTGTACAAGTATAGTCTGAAATATAATATCACAAACAGTTTATATCGTCTGTGCTGTTTGCTGCAAGGAGGCAAATTGCTGGGAGGCAGAGGCAGATCCCCCCCTTGTTTTCCTCCCCCAAAGCTAGGTGTGTCTTATACTTTAGAGTGTCTTATACGCTGAAAAATACAGTAAATAAATACAAACTTCTGGGTTCCACTAGAGAGGGACTGGAACTGGGAAATGGCCAAAGAATGGGATTGTCGTCAACACTGCTGGAAGAGACATCCATCTGGTTTAGTTCCAAGCTGGGAGAAAGGCATTGGAGATAAAATGGAGGCTGATTGGAAAAAGGATCCATTTATTGACGAAGCAGAACCACCAAGCACGTGTGATTTTTGGGCAGCTGACTACATGGAGTTGAGAAGGTTTTTATACCTTTTCTTGGGCTTTGCACTTGAGCTTCCTGTTCCTGTGCAAGGACATTTATTCTCTTGGCTGTTGTCAGACTCCCATGGGGCAGTTATGTAGGGGTCATAGCTGGCTCTATAGGCAAAATACAAATCCTAGGTGTTTGTCTGAGCTAAGTTTAGTTGAAGTTTGGAGGGTGATGCAATAATTCCAATTATGGCTTAATGGCTTTGCCCTGTGTTGGCTCTTGTGTGAGGGCTAATCTGTCTTTGTTCAGACTTTGCTGCAGGGAGTAATGGATTACCAAATCTGCATTTCTAAAAGCTGTCCCAGCATCTTGGGGCAGGGGACTGGGGCTCTGAGTTTCTGTCTCCCTTAAGATTTTTAGTTCTCTTTTAGGGGAAATATTTTATCCTGCCTTTTTCTAAATATTCCCCAAAAACATTTCATTCTTCTGGGAGAGGGGTGGGTGCTAACCTTCTATAACACACACACACACACACACTGTTTTGTAATTTTTGTGTTTGTTTGTATATTTAATTACAATGTGTCCTTCTGGCACAGGAATGGTGCCAAACCCCAAGTATGTGAAGTGTTAATACCACTTTATAATGCCTTGGTAAGGCCACACTTGGAATACTGGATTCAGTTTTGGTCTCCATGATGTAGAAAAGATGTGGAGACTCTAGAAAGAGTGCAGAGAAGAGCAACAAAGATGATTAGGGGACTGGAGACAAAAATATATGAAGAACGGTTGCAGGAACTGGCTATGTCTAGTTTAATAGAAAGAAGGACTAGGGGAGACATGATAGCAGTCTTCCAATATCTCAGAGGTTGCCACAAAGAAGAGGGAGTCAAACTATTTTCCAAGGCACCTGAGGGTAGAACAAGAAGCAATGGGTGGAAACTAATCAAGGAGAGAAGCAACTTAGAACTGAGGAGAAATTTCCTGACAGTTAGAACAATTAACCAGTGGAACAGAAGTTGCCTCCAGAAGTTGTGAATGCTCCAACACTGGAAGTCTTTAAGAGTATGTTGGATAGCCATTTGTCTGAAATGGTATAGGGTTTCCTGTCTAGGCAGGGGGTTGGACTAGAAGACCTCCAAGGTCCCTTCCAACTCTGCTATTGTATTGTATTGTATTGTATTGTATTGTATTGTATTGTATTGTATTGTATTGTATTGTATTGTATTGTATTGTATTGTATTGTATTGTATTGTACAGTACAGCAGTTGACAAGGGAAGCGAGAGACAGGAGGAATTTCTTTAGCTAGGTTTAATATAAAGAAATAAAGGGAACCAGAAAAACTTCCACTCTACTTGCTAGTGAATTTGTTAAGGTGGCATCTCTGTATGCCCTTTCACGCTCTTTTCTTGGAACAAAGGTCATGGCTGCCCCATGGACTGGGGGTTAGGGACCCCTGATCTAAGGAACTTGTAGTGATACAATGTTTTCCCCAAAATAAGACAGGGTCTTATTTTCTTTTGACCTCCAAAATAAGCAATTGGCCTTATTTTCAGGGAGGTCTTATTATTTTTGAGGTGCAGGAGGCAGAGAGTGTGGTCACCTCACGGCTGCTGCTGTGTTGCAATATTTTCACAGAGGGCTTATTTTCAGGTGATGACTTATTTTAGCGCATGTGCTCAAAAGCCCGATTGGGCTTATTATCCTGGGGGGTCTTATTAATTAGGGAAACAGGGTAGGGGGTTCAGGGCGATCACTTCCGATAGCTTACCTGGTACTCTGCCTGTATCTATATCTTGGAAATAAACTTCACCTCTTAATGCAACTGCCTATTTCTGTCTTCGTTTTCTTGTCCTGGCTCAGAAAGAACTGGATTTCCTCCCGACACTCCATAAAAGAGGCATCTGTTTTTTAGCTTCATTTTCTAACTGTGATTGCTCACTGTGATTGCTCTTTCCTGAGGTTTTATGTGCCTATAGTGAATGTACAGAAGAGGAAGGAGTCAGGCAGTCTGGTTCAATAACCTACATCGATTTTTTTTAAGGATGCTTGGAGAGTATCCATACACACACACACAGTTTATGCAGTTGCATGGCTAAAATCTTTACATGGAGCACAAAAGGATTCTGTTAGGTATTGTAATGGCTGACTCTGGTTCTGTCAATTTTTTTCTGTGTAAACATAACATCTGAAAAAATAGCTGTGATTAGAAGGCAATGCTGCATTTAAATATATCATTCCTTTTTGTTAAGAAACAACTACATATATACATATATTAACTGCACTTGAGATTTGTTTTAGCCGCATGGGAGCTGACTTTTGGGCAGAGAAAAGAAACGTGTAATCAAAAGACTAATTGTTCAGAAATATCTGGCTCCAACTATTTAGCACTTTGCAGAATTAATTAATATAATCTGGTATTTCTCAATCTCAGGAACTTTAAAGATGTATGGATTTCACAACCCCCAGAATTCCCAGCCACCCAACATGCCTGGGGAATTCTGAAGTCCGCACATCTTAAAGTTGCTGAGGATGAGAAACACAGATAAAAGTAAGGCAACTTTAATGTGACATCCCCAGAGCCTGGTTTAATGGGAGCTTCTCCTAAAGCCACATCTTAAGGCAGAATTGGCAGAATCTTCAGTCTTGCAATTGGCTGGCAGGGAGATAATATAAATACCTGACTCCGAGAAGAAGAGCTTGGAAGGTCCAAGGGAGGTTTTCTTTTATCAGATTAACCGATTAACAGAGTTGAAAGGTTTGGTTTTGTTTAATTTGGTTTATTAGATTTATATGCCGCCCTTCTCCCAAGGACTCAGGGCGGCGTACAACATTAAAAGAAACACATAGTACAAAAGTTAAAAAAATTAAATAGAATATCCCAAACAAACCCAATTAGATAACAATAACATTTTTTTTAAAAAAAATCGAATTAAAATTAACAATGATCAATAATTTATTTTATTCTTTTCAGGCCAGACTGGCTTGCTGGAAAAACCAACTTTTTAGGGTGCGTCGGAAGGACCGGAGGTTGGGGATTATATGAAGCTCCGGGGGAAGCTCATCCCAGAGGGAAGGCGCTCCCACAGAGAAGGCTCTCCCCCTGGGGAATCGCTAGCTGACACTGTCTGGCCAACGGCACCCTGAGGAGGCCAACTCTGTGGGAAGCGAAGGTTGGAGACGGGACGATAGTTGGCTAAAGAAGCTGGGTCCAGGGAAGGCTTCTTAAGGAGGGGCCTCACCACCGCCTCCTTCAAGGCGGTGGGAAAGAACCCCTCTCTTAACGAAGCGTTGGTAATTGCCTGGAGCCAGCCTCAAGTCACCTCCCGGGAAGCCAAGACAAACCAAGAGGGACACGGGTCCAGCACACAAGTGGCAGCACTGAGTCTCCCCATAATCCTGTCCATGCCCTCAGGAGTCACAGGGTCAAACTCATCCTAGATGGTCTCCACAAGCTTCATCCCCATCGACTCACCCGAATCTACCTAGTCAGAGTTCAAGCCTGTCCGGATCTGAGTGATTCTATCCTGAAGATACTGAACAAATTCTTCAGCCCTATCCTGCAAGGGGTCTTTCCCAGCTCCTTGGTTAAGTAAGGAGTGGGTCACCCTAAACAGGGCGGCTGGGCAGTTATCTGCAAACGCGATAAGAGTGGGAAAATGTTGCCGTTTTGCCACTTTTATCGCCACTAAGTAGGATTTAATATGAATTCTTACTAGTGTTCGATCAGATTTGGACCGGCTGACCCTCCAACCACTCTCTAGGCGTCGTTTCATCTCTCGGAGCTCCTCGATAAACCAGGGGGCTACCTGGGATTGACACCGGGTCAGAGGCCCCAAAGGCACAACACGATCCAAAGCCCCAGTGGCCGCTCTATCCCAGGCTTCCACTAGGGCTTCAATCGAGTTGTGAGCAAGGGATTCAGGAAAAGTCCCAAGCTCCATCAGGAACCTTTCAGGGTCCATCAGGCACCTGGGGCGGAACCATCTAGTCGGTTCTGCCTCCCTGCAGTGAGGAATAGCAGTATGGAAGTCAAACCTGATGAGGAAATGATCCGACCATGACAAGGGTTGGATAGAAATATCCCCTAAATCTAGATCATTCATCCACTGCCCAGAGACAAAAATCAGGTCGAGCGTGTGTTTCCTGTTATGGGTGGGGTCGTGAATTAACAGAGTTAGGTCCATAGCCATCATGGAAGCCATGAACTCCCCAGCTGACTTGGATGTCTCGCCAATGGAAGGCAGATTGAAATCCCCAGGATCAAAAGCCTGGGGAAATCAACTGCCAATCCAGCTAACACATCCAGCAGCTCCAACAGGGCCGATGATATGTAGCAGGGAGACAGGTACGTAACAAAAAGGCCCACCTGAACTCCAAGGCCCCATTTCACAAAAAGGGACTCACATCCATCTATCTGAGGCACAGTGACCTCCTGAGGTCTGAGACTTTCCCTAATAACCACAGCCACCCCCCCGCCCCTGCTCTGGGCTCTCGGCTGGTGAAACACCCGGAAGCCTGGTGGGTATAATTCACTAAGGGGAACACCCCCCTCATGGCCCAACCAGGTCTCTGTAATGCATGCCAAGTCCGCTCCACCCTCTTGTATGAGGTCGTAAATGAGGGCAGCCTTATGTACCATGGACCTGGCGTTAAGCAACACCAGCAGGAGACCAGGGTCCTGTAATCCCGAGCACCCAGGGGTGTGAGAAGGGTGATGAGGGTCGGAACGCGCGATCGCTCTTAAACAGCGAACCCGCATCCCCCGAACATAATTTGGCTCTCGGCCCCCACCATATCTGCCTCTCCCACAAACAGTAGAGATGGTGAACCCCCCCCCAATGGAATGGCTTAATGTCTCCCCCGGAATCCCAACCCTTCCCAGCACTCCCGACCCGCGCCCATTAGTTAGCTCTGGCCTGTGCCGTGGCAGACTCCCCCGCAAGCCTGTCTGAGCCATCCATATCAACCTCCCCATCCACCCTTAAAATTTGATTAAAAAACCCTTGTAAAAAATTCCTAAGAAATCTCTTCTTCACATGCCACCTCTTGGGATCCAAAGATTCGTCATTAAGGAAGCGTCTTGATAGACAGGAAGGCCATCCTTGGGAAAGGGGGAGTTCCCAAAGGGAATAAAGTTCTGTCGCAGTATAGCATAGAGGAGAGTGTGGCATCAACCAAACGGGATGACATCACGGGGAGATGGAATGAGGAGATGACATGTCCATGGGGGAGAGGGGAGCCGACAGTGTTCAAGGGGGGTAGCGGGAAGCTGCTGCTGGGCACACCCTCGCCGGTTGCAGAGATCCCAAGCCGGGTGACCCACTGCCGCTGAGCACTCCTACACTGGCTTCAGAGACCCCAGGCCGGGCGTCCCAATGACCACAACCACGCCGGCTGTGTTCAAGAGGGGTAGCGGGAAGCTGCTGCTGAGCACACCCGCACCGGCTACAGAGATCCCAAGCCGGGTGACCCACCACCGCTGCCGCTGAGCACACCCACACTGGCTACAGAGATCCCAAGCCAGGTGACCCACCACCACTGCCACTGAGCACACCCACGCCAGTTTCAGAGACCCCAGACTGGGCGTCCCAATGACCACACCTGCGTCGGCTGCAAAGACCCCAGGATGGGCGTCCCGCAGCTGCCGCTGACTGCACCCACACTGGCAGCCGCCAACGCTCTTCATTCTCCTCTCACCGCCAACCGCCTTATTTCACTCACGATGTTCTGGCTATGAAGCAGTAAATCGCAGCTCAAGAGTATCCCCGAGGTCCCAGGAAGTTCTCATAGCTAGACCTGGAACCAACGATGGAATAGGGTACCCCTGCAAGCCCCCGAGAAGGACAATCATCTTCCCTTTATAGGTCATCTAGTCCAACCCCCTGCTCAAGCAGGAGACCACGCACCATTTCTGACAAATGGCAGTCCAATCTCTTGTTGAAAATCTCAAATGATGAAGCTCCCACAACTTCTGAAGGCAACTTCTGTTCCATTGGTTGATTGTTCTCACTGTCAGAAAGTTCCTCCTTATTTCTAGGTTGAATCTCTCCTTGGTCAATTTCCATCCATTATTCCTTGTTTGGCCTTCAGGTGCTTTGGAAAATAGCTTAACCCCCTCCTCTCTCTGGCAGCCCCTCAAATATTGGAAGATTGCTATCTTGTCTCCCCTGGCCCTTCTCTTCACTAGATTAGCAAACATTCTTCATATGTTTTAGTCCCCAGTCCCCTAATTATCCTGGTTGCTCTTCTCTGCACTTTTTCTAGAATCTCAACATCTTCTTTATAGCGTGGTGACCAGACTGGATGCAGTACTCTAGTGTGGTCTCACTAAGGTTCTATAGAGTGGTATTTGTACCTCCCTTGATCTTGATTGTATCCCTCTATTAATGCAATTTAGGATTGCATTGGCTTTTTTGGCTGCCATTGCACACTGCTGGCTCATATTTAGCTGGTTGACCACTTAGCTGGGGGTGGGGTGAGATAGATCCTGCCACAGAAAAAGCACACTTCCTAAGTATTATGAAGGCAAGACTTAAAAGCTGGAGATTTGCTTCCTGTGTGGATATTAGTTCTTGAGATAAGGTGGCCCCCTCAAATAGCCTAGAAGGAGGTGCAGCTTGTAAAGAAGAGGTATTATACAGGTAAACTGGGAGGTACACCTTAACTAGCCACTCTGCTGCATTCTGGAACATTTCAATAGTTCAATTGGGAAGTGACCAAGGTATGAGTCACCATGACCACTTTGCCGGTTCCCCTTGTGGAGGACTCAGATCTGGCAAACGTCTCTTTCCTCCTAAAAATAAGGGGTCATTTAATTCATTCATTGATTAATTATATTTTACTTGAAAAAAATGGCCATCTATATTGCATAAAACATTGCTAGGTGACTAATAAATGAGCACACAAATAATATATAAGCAAGATTGCTTCACTCTGTCCAATGGACTTGAAGAAAACAATCCTATTGCACCTGGATTCAGGTGAGTTTCACTGTTCAGATCCTAAGAAGTGGCCCTTGTCCTGAGTATGTTTTGTGCCCACCCTCCTGCCAGTGCCTGTCCCGTGTTGTTGAAATATGGCAGCTCTAGCTGTTTTAATCTTGACTAATTGGACTTACAGGGAGAGCTGTACTCAATTATACCACCCTAATTAAAGGACCAAAGTTACAAGTGTGACGTGTCTTGCTTTCAGCAATTATGATTAATTATGGCAAAAGACGCACACAGATGTTTACTGTAGAATTCTGCGGGCAAACGGGAGTTGAATATTGATAATTGAATCATCCTTTTTGAATGGGGGAAAAATCTGGGGGCTGTGATCGCATTTCTGTCTGTGTTCTTTTGGAGGGGCATGGAGAAAGGAAGGAAGGAAGGAAGGAAGGAAGGAAGGAAGAAAGGAAGGAAAAAATGTTTTTCTGGACTGTCAGCATGGATAGTCCAGGAAGAAATTATGGAGTCCTAGGACAGGAATCCTTAGACCAAGGGTGTCCAAACTTGGGAACTTTAAGACTTGTGGAGCAGAGTTGGCTGGGGAATTCTGGGAGTTGAAGTCCACAAGTCTTAAAGTTCCCAAGTTTGGACACCCCTGCCTTAGACCATCCCAACACATGCTTTTCTCCAATACTTCTGATGGAGTCTCCATGATTTCAATAGACTTCCACCGTTGGTTCTCTATTCAGCCTCATAGACTCAGGAGAATAAATCAATTATCTCTTTCCTGTAGATGACTTTGGGGAACAAGGGAAAGAGAAGCTGCCTTGGAAACAATCAGAACAAAAGAGGGAGGAATCCCCAATGGAACGGTCAAAGGAAGAAAGTTAAGAAGCCTGCGCTAATGGATCAGGCAGTTAAAAGTAGCAGTGAGACGTTTCTACCTTTAGATTTGCAAGAGTTTGTTAATGCAGCCTAACAATAAAGGAGAATTAGCTCATCTGTTCGTGTTTCCTGTCTAGTCTACTCAAGACAGCTAACCTTGAAGACTGCTATATAGAGAGAATTGTAATGGGATCGACAGGTGTCATTCTGGGAAATAGTTAATTCCGGTTAACAGTTAAGGCAGCCATGGGGAGGAATTGCGAAGTCCCATTACCCAGCAGCCATATTGCAAAAATACCCACAATGTGCTGTCTCATTCCAGATGTGTCCTCCTGCCCAGAAAATAGGAGATGTCTATGCCAAGATAGTACATTCTGTTGAATATGCTAATCATTGGCTGCCTTTTTGAAACATGGGAAGCTGTAGGATTGGGTTTACAAACTTCAGTCGATAGATTTGTAGAATAAAGGTAAAGGTTCCCCTTGCACATATGTGCTAGTCGTTCCTGATTCTAGGGGGCGGTGCTCAATCTCCGTTTCAAAGCCGAAGAGCCAACACTGTCCGAAGATGTCTCCGTGGTCATGTGGCCATCATGACTAAACACTGAAGGCACACAGAATGCTGTTACCTTCCCACCAAAGGTGGTTCCTATTTTTCTACTTGCATTTTTTACATGCTGTCAAACTGCTAGGTTGGTAGAAGCTGGGGCAAGTAATGGGAGCTTGCTCTGTTACACAGCAATAGGGATTCGAACCGCCAAACTGCCAACCTTTCTGATCGACAAACTCACGTCTTAGCCACTGAGCCACAACTTCCCTTAGATTTGTAGAATATATTAAGCTAAAAGCTAACCAGCTTCATTAAGAGCAGAATATGTGAATCAGATAATTATCTCTTGCCAGAGAAACTTACCATATAGATAGAGTGCACAGCAATTCTTCACTCTTGATACGAAGATAATCCCCCCCCCCCAATTTGCACGGGTAAAGCAGACATCAGCATCTTGTTTCTTGCTGTGAGCTTTAAAAAATGACATTGGAGCTGCCACAGTAGGTGCACACAGAACCTTTAAAGTGTAAGAGAACTTAACAAATTCAGAGATCCAAGAAGAAGGAAGCTAAAGGTGACATAATAGGGTTAAGGGCAAATGGAGTTTTATAGCCTAAGACAGGGATCCCCAAATTTGGCAAATTTAAGATTTGTGGACTTTAATTTACAGAATTCCTCAACCAACCATGCTGGGTAGGGGATTCTGGTAGTTGAAGTCCACAAGTCTTAAATGTCTATGGAGATTCTCAGTCATCCAGGTCATGGTTGTTCCCAAAGGTGCTTTTTCAAGAGGCAACCTGGACTTTCTGGTTTCTCGGCTGAAGACATTTAGCTTCTCATCCAAGAAGCTGCTCCAGTTGAAGAAGCTTTTGGTTGAAAAGTGAAACATCTTCAAAGAAAAACCAGAAACTCCAATTGCCTCTTGAAAAGTCCCTGTCAGATTCCTAAAAGTGATACTGCCATTCAGTTGGGAGGAGGGGAGCCTCAGAGTTAAATCATTAGCTACATCTGAAACAACTGAGTTTTACAACTTTACAACTGGTTTCCTGTCACCGGGAGACTGAAGGTCCCAATATCTCTAGAGGGATGTTTATGATAGCCATGTGGGATATATAACTTTGATGTCTAACTAGAGATAGCCATGGGAACATGTGTTTTATTGACTCCCAGGGCAGAAGAGTCAAGGATGCATCTTCACACTTGTGTATTGGTCAGAATCTGCATTCGGACAAAGGGGAGGGGTCATTATCAGCTTAATCCTATTTGCATGGCCTAAAGGTTTTCAGATGCTGCTTTGCTTCTAATAGTTTCCATCCTGACTGATTAGAGGTTCCTTTTGAAATAATCCGTTTCAAGAGTCTTTACTTTCTCAAGTTATGGGAGGAGCCATTAAATAAAGCAGCATCTCTCTGCAAAGTGGTTAACCAGGAGAGAAACATTTTTTCTCTACCGAGGGGACCCAGCAACCCATGTCTGAGCATAACAGCGAACAAGGGGAAACTGACTGCTGGAGGGAGATGGAAACCCCTCCACAACCAGAGACCTGCTCCTTGTATCCTGGCGGAGAGAACGGAGTGAGCTTGGAGGACCCCAAAAAGCCCCGTTGGTCAATCAGAATCGGTATGAAAGACGGCTGGGAAGAGAATACTAGGGGAATCACTCTTACCCGAGGTAGCCAAAAACCAGGGTGGAAATTGGAGTTAGAAGCCCCCTCTGACCAGGAGGAGCTAGATGAAGCCGCGCTGAGAGAGGATTCTCTGAAGAGGCATGTAACCCAGTTGGTGATGGAAATGTTGGAAAATCTCAACATCCGGGGGGAGCCAGACTGGCAACCGAGAAGCGTTGGAAGGGCGGCAAATGGGGGTGACGCCAGGGAAACTAACCCCCCTCTGGTCCCTGCTGATCAAGCTGACGGCACAGCAGCAACAGCTAGGAACCCAGAAAACCCTCCCCCCCAGTTGGCACATGGGTTGGGGGCCACTCTGAACCAACCCCGAAACCTGCAGTTAGAAAGGAGAACTCCTTCCCTGGGGGCAAAATTTGATGGGAACCTGAAAAAAATGGGATTCTTTGTGGCACACGTGCTCACCTACATGCAAGAATATGGGTGTGATTTTCGAACCCAAGGAGCCCGAGTGCGAGTGGTCACCCTAGCCCTGGAAGGAGCCACTGACAGATGGATGCTGACTTTACATGATGCCGATGCATCAGAACTGCGGGACTGTGATCGGTTCATGATGGCCCTGTGATGACGGTTCGAGAACCCCCTTGCAGACCACAAAGCATGAGACCGCATTAAAGTTGTGAAGCAGGGATGCCGGCCAGTGGCAGAGTATACTGAAGAATTCTGAGACCTTGCATGTCATGTGAACTGGCCAGACGATATCCTGGTAAGCTGGTTCAAGGATGGGCTGAGAGATGGCCTCTACAATGCTTGTGTGGCCTGAGGTGCCCCAACCCATCTACATGAGTGGTATCTTATTGCTGAAGAGGCAGAGATCAACATGGCCAGAAATCCGTATCGGGCAGGATGAATGTGGAAGAAATCCCCACCCCAATGGAAACAAGAATCTTTTAAACCGGAAACAACACCTTCTCCGAAATCCTTAGTCTGTTTCAAGTGTGGAAAAGAGGGGCACCAAGCTGCAGAATCCCGTTCTCAGGAACTGGCTAAGAAACCAGATTGGCCATTGGGGGGAAAAACCTACAAAACCTGGCCAGTGCGGAAAGGAGATGGCCCTGAGGAGCAGGGAGACTGTAGAATTTCCACCCCCTCCCTTCTTTGAGGAGGAAACTCCTGCTTCGCAGCAGGAGGAACCATACTCATCTGGGAAGCAAACCAATTAAACCGCTTACTTTGCCCCTGAGACTATTTATCCCCAACTGGGAGAGGGGGATGAAAATCACAGCTTTACTGGACTTGGGGTGCACCCGCTGTGGTTCCACCACAAATCCGCGAAGCCCTTATCCACGGAGACATAAGCGCGAAGACTAATTTGCGTCGTTCGAAGCGCTAAGGAAAAACGTGACCCTACCGCGATGACATAATCGCGGCGGGCAAATCCGCGCATTCCCAAGCACTCAGTACCCTAAACCTAACCCTAAACCTAACCCTAACCCTACCCCTACCCCTAAACCTAACCCTAACCCTAACCCTAAACCTAACCCTAAAACAAACCCCTAAACCTAATCCTAACGCTTACCTTAATTGAAATCAGCTTTTTGCCGCAGCGCCGTTTTAAAGCGCCCTTCTGTTGCTGCGCTGTTGTCGCAGTGGTGATGACGTGCGGTGATGATGTCGCGGCTTTAGCGACACGCTTATATCTCCGCGGATAAGGGCTTCGCGGTTTTGTCATGCCACACCTACTGTTTGATCAGCCCAACCCTGATAAGGAAGCTGAGGATTAATGTAAGGAAACTGAAAAGCCCCATAGCTTTTTGCCAACTAGATGGGTCAATAGCAGGGGGTAGCCAGCTTCATTTGCCACTGAGCCTCTACAGATAGGCATCGGAAGCCACGAGGAAATGCTTACCTTTATAGTGGCACCTGGCATGGAATGGCCACTAGTTCTGGGTCTTGCATGGCTGAATAAATGGAACCCTAAAATTAATTGGAAGCAAGGCACCATAAGAGTGCAGATGCACATGACTTTTGCTGAGAATCCAGACAAAGAAACTGAGGGGGAAGAGCACCTAGAAACAGCAATGCCTTACACTATGCCAACCCAGGGCATACCCAAAGAATGTAAGGACTTGGCTGAGGTTTTTAGTGAAAAAGCATCTGATGAGCTTCCCCCCCGCTGTTCCACTGACTGTGCGATAGAAATCCTACCCGGAGCCAAACTCCCTAAACCCAAGATGTATAGCATGTCTCCAAGGGAGCTGGAAGAACTGAGGGCATTAATTGAAAAAAACTTAGCAAGGAATTTCATTGAACCAGCCCGACCAAAAGTTGCAGCCCCAGTGTTGTTTAGAGAGAAAAAAGATGGCTCCCAATGCTTATGTGTTGATTTTAGAAATTTAAATTCAATCAGTATGGCAAATGTATATCCTCTCCCACTCATGAAGGATATGCTAGCATACCTAGCCAAAGGGAGAATTTTTTCAAAGCTGTTTTTAAGGGAGGCTTACTACCGTATCAGAATTAAGGAGGAAGATGAATGGAAAATGGCATTTTAACACCCCTTTTGGATGCTATCAATTCAAAGTGCTACCATTTGGGCTACAAGGGGCCCCTGCAGTATTTATGTAGTTAATAAATGAAGTGTTGTGGGAGCATCTATATAAAGGCTGCATAGTCTATATTGATGACATTTTATTATATTCTGAGACCAAGGCAGAACATGTAAAACTAGTCCAGGCGGTTCTGAACAAACTTCGCTCTGCAAAACTTTATGCTAAACTCTCCAAATGCAAATTCCACCAAGAAAAAATTGAATACTTAAGATACCGCATCACACACCAGAGCATAGAAATGGATCCTTCGAAAGTACAATCAGTACTTGACTGGGAACCACCAAGAACACACAAACAGTTGCAAAGCTTCCTGGGATTTGCAAACTTTTACCGGCAGTTTATCCCCACTTTTGCCCAAATTGCTCTCCCCATCACCAAGCTCTTAAAAATGAAGGGGGAGGGAAACCCAAAACCGTAGCAGCCTTTGAACTGGACAATGGAATGCCAAGAAGCATTTGAAAAACTTAAAAGGCTGTTTTCGGCAGAACTGATCCTAATGCACCTGGACACAGAGAAACTGTTTGTCATACAAGCAGATGCTAGCGATGTGGCGATAGGAGCCATCTTACTTCAGAAAAATGAGGAAGACCAATTACAACCATGCACTTACACTTCCAAAAACTTAAATGAATCTGAGCAAAGGTGGGCCATTTGGGAGAAAGAGGCTTATGCAGTTCGATGAGCTCTTTTAACCTGGAGACATGACCCGACCTCCAACCTCCATGCCCCTCCCCTCCAGAAAATCCAGGAAGTAACACTCGCGGCCTCTCTAGCCAAGTATTTCCTGGAGCTTTATGGTACTTGGTCATTTTTTCGTATAAAATGAGGTAAAAGGGGTGCGAGGGGGGGGTCTGTTTTCTTGCTTTAAAGTTTTAATGTCTTCAATGAAAGCACTGAGACAGAGAGAGAGAGGCTAGACAGAGTGTCTTTTGTCTTGCCCCGGTTGGGATTTCTTAAGCAAATCCACTGGGATTTCAACATGAAACCAGAAAATCGGGACTTTTTAAAAACGCCCCGGGACACGGGACAAATTGTTATAAATCATGACTGTCCCGCTGAAATCAGGACGTCTGGTCACCTTAGGTTTCCTGTCACCGGGAGACTGAAGGTCCTAATATCTCTGGAGGGATATTTATGATAGCCATGTGGAATATATAACTTTGATGTCTAACTAGAGATAGCCATGGAAACGTGTGCTTTATTGACTCCCAGGACAGAAGAGTTAAGGACGCATGTTCACACTTGTGTATTGGTCAGAATCTGCATTCAGACAAAGGGGAGGTGTCATTATCAGCTTAATTCCATTTGCATGGCCTAAAGGTTTTCAGATGCTGCTTTGCTTCTAATAGTTTCCAGCCTAACTGATTAAAGGTTCCTTTTGAAATAATCCGTTTCAAGAGTCTTTACTTTCTCAAGTTAGGAGAGGAGCCATTACAGTCCCCTTTGGGACACAAGTCTTAAAATTGCCAAGTTTGGAGACCCAAGGGGAAGCCAACCCATTCAGAAGGATTTCAAAGTCCAACCCAGAAAAAGACAACAACAAACCATTCCCACACTGCTGCCAAGGAAAGAGTGGGGGCCGGAGACATAGTGAGAATCACTCAAGTTGTAGTGTTAAACTCCAGTTACTGGGAAAAAGCAGAGAGCTTTCACAAGTAGATCTGGGGATGACGACAAGATCAGACCAAACCTATAAGGGCAACCCATCACCAGTGGTGCCATTACTGAAATAGGAGAACGTCATTTTACAAAGGAACATACAATTTGAATCAACTTGCTTCTTAAAGCCTGAAATCATTTGAATGTGTATAAAATATATCCAACTATTTGGAAAAAACAATCTTAGGTGGCACAGAAAGAATAGATCATTCAGGGCATGGTCCTCACAAAGGAATGGAATGGCAAACATCTTCTGAAGGGACATTTATGCTGAGGCTGAGGGAAAAAAAAGAGTATCTACAGGTAATACTTGACTTATGACCAGTTGCTTAGTGACCACTCAAAAGTTATGATGGACCTCCCAAAAGGTACTTACAATCTGGTTCTCAAATTTTGATGGCCATCCCCCTCAATCACATGACTGCATTGTGGGTGATCAACAACCAGCCTGCATTTACAGCTGTTTGTCATGTCCCCTGATCGCGTGACTGGGGTTTATGTCATTTTTGCTGAAAACGTTAATATATATTTTCCTAGTCCGTGTAAGATATACGCTAAATAAATGCATAAATTTGCTGAAAAGCCATATTGACTTCCACTTTTTGGCAAAAATGCCCCATAACAAACAATCCGTTTGCTTAACAACCATATTATTTGGTTAAACACCACAGATTCATTTAACAACTGTGGTGATTGGCTTAATGACTGCCATAATAAAGGTCATAAAATTGGGCTGATCAGGGATGACTTAATGAATTCTTTAATGAAAGAGGTCTGAAGGGTTTTCAGGATTCTGTACTTGAATCCTGAAGTCCTGTCATTACAACCCATTAAAACAAAAGTTGGGCTTCCTTGATCAGGCCCTCTAGTTAACAGGTTGAGAATATTGCTAAGAGTCTGCTTCCTTCTATTGGAAGAAATGGTTCAGTTCCAAGTGGGGAAAAAGACACTGGAAACATGGAGGCTGCTTGGAAAGATGGTTTAATGGTGGACAGGACCACATGGCTTGAGCTCCTGAACAGAAAAGGGGGATCACATGCTTCCAGATGTTGAGTGAAGAAGAAAAAGAGGCAGAGATGCTGAAAGTCCCTTGTTTTAATGCCCTCTGTGGCCTTTGATCTTGAGTTTGTATTCTGATTAGTTGTCAGACTCCCATGGGGCCATGCAGGGACAACTCTGTAGGTTGTGTTGTGAGTCCATGTTTGGTTGAGCATTGCTTCTTCCCAGGTGTCCTGTGGTGAGATGGGTAAAGGGCTATAATTCTATCATGCCTTAATACCATCACCCTGGAGCTGAAGGGGAGCTCTTTGTTATGTAGAAAAGACTGGCTCAGGCATTTTAATGGCCCATTGACAAAAGGGGGGGCTATTAAGAATGAGTCTACTTCCTGCCTAAAACACGTTTCCTTATCTCTCATCCAGGGAAATATAATATTCTGCCTTTTCAATATTTCCCAGGATATTTCATTTTTCTAGGAGAGGGGTGGGTTTTAACTTCCTACAGTTCTAACTTAGTAAATGACAGATCCAAAATTATTTGAATGAGTGACTATCTGATGAACACAAATGTTACACAAGTATGTGCCCCTTCTACACGTATGACAGTGGAAGACATTAAAGAATTCTATAGCAAAAGAAAAGAATTGCTAAAAGCAGCATTTAAAAAGTTTTAGTACGACTAATAAGTGATTGGAATGCAAATGTCGGTGGAATGGAGGCGCCTGGAATAATAAAAAGATTGGATAGAAGCAATGTAAGAGATAGGTTAATAGAGTTTTGCAAAGAAAATTCTTTGTTTATTACCAACACCTGCTACTAGAGACATAAATACAGATTCTACACCTGGACATTAGCAGATGGACCATATTGGAATCAAAATGACTGTATCATAGGAAACCAAAGACGGCAAAGTGCGATCAAGTCAACTAAGACATTCCAGGTGCAAATTAAGGAACAGACCATAAATTATTGATGTCAAGTATATGGGTTAAACTTCAAAAATTAAGGAAAGAAGGCATGCCAGAAATAATTGACTGAGAAGATGTAAGATCAGTAAATAAGATCAGCATGAAGTCAATTCCATATGCGAAAGAGAAGCTATGGAAAGGTTCAAGAATCTTTGTGAGAACTGAAACAGAAAAAAAATTGGTTAAATTTCAAAATAGAAAAGATTCAAGTGTCTTTCACAATAAACAATTCCAATATTCAGAGAAAAACCCAGGACAATCCCCGTAGCCAACCACAAGCACTACAATGACTGAGCACAGATTTTCAACGTTGATCAAGGAAGGACAAGTGAAGATGTCAGCAGGCAAAGAACAAAAATAAATCTTTAGAAGATCAGAGAAATCACAGGATTTTTTGTTGCTTAAGGTAGCATTGCACCAGAGTAATCATGGAAAAGAAGACATGGCTAAATCAGGTTCCAGGAAAATGAGATGCCAAAAACTTTTAGAAAAGGACTGTAGAACAATGGAAACATTTTTGGGGAGAGAATATACTTGGGAACTAATAAGTGAGATGGGAGACTTGTCAAAGAGGAAAGAGACAGCAATAAAATGTCTATTGACCTATTAAGGATGCAGGAGAAGAACACTGTCCTTGCTGGCAGGGGGCCAGTAGCTCAACAAGAGACCCTGGAAAAAAACTGTAGGTTTAAAGATTAGAAGATTAGATGGTTGGTTACACTGGTGGGTTCCGGGCGGTACGGGCATACCAGTGGTAGCTGGGAGCAGCGACCACTGTACCAGAACAGTGGCTCATTTGGCCCACCCACCCGCCTGTGTTCCTTATGCTTTTTGATGCAAAGGGGCCAATTGCGCATGTGCGCACAGCATGCAGCACCTGCGTGACCTCCCCCAAGCAGCTGAGTGTCGCTGGGTAGTGGTGTGTGCATGCGTGCACAGCACGCATGCTCGACAAGCACATCCAGCCCCGTCGCAGCGTACCTGTTGTGACGGGATCTGGAACCCACTACTGGTTGGTTACACATACTGGTACTAAAAGAAGGGCCAACAGAACATGTAGATTAGGTAACATTGGCCTCAGGGGTGAGTTCCTGTACCGGTTGGTACCAGTTCACTTTGCTTGTGTGTGTCTGCCGGCTGCACGTTGCTTGCGCATGTGCAGTTGACTAAAAATTGTTCTGAGCATGCGCAGAAACATGCCGGCAATGGAAGAAGAGACCGGGGAACTGGTTCAGGGGCATGGCCAGCCTAGATCACTGCCGGTTCTGCGACCCAGGCCAAATTGCCATTACCAGTTCGGCAGAACCGGGGGCAACCCACCTGTGATTGGCCTGGATCCCTCATTCAAGCAAGGTTTTATTTATTTATTAAATGTACAGGCCACCCACCTGACTATCGTGCTTAATATTTATTTATCTAACAAACATATGCTGCCCGCTTGGGTGCAGGTGGCCCTAGTCCATGATGGCGAACCTATGGCACACAGAGCCCTCTCTGTGGGCATGCCATACGTCATCCCAGCCCAGCTCTACTGCGCATGCGCCTCCCACTGGCCAGCTGGTCTTTGGGTCGCTGCTGTGCATGCGCACATATAGGGGATGCACACACACATGCTTGGGCGGCACTTGCATTGCATTTTGGGACATCGCGCAGCACCCCCACACCTCATTTTGGCTTCCAGATTGGTGCCGGAGATCTTACAGGCCCCAAATGGGGTGCATATGGCCCCTCGCACCCTATTTTGGGCCTGCAAAGCCTCCCGCACCAACCTGGGAGCCAGAAATGGGTTGGGGGTGCATGTGCTAAGGTCATGCGCACATGTGCAGGGGGCAGGGCATGCGGGGGGGGGCTGCATGCACATTGCCTTGTGGGTGTGAGGGTGTGCTATCACATGCATGCGCACACTTTCAGCATACCATGACAAAAAGGTTAGCCATCCCTGTCCTAGGTAGTTTACAATCATGAGAACGGCAAGATAAAACTTTAACACAATCAATATAAAAACTGGTTTGAAATTGACGAGATGAGAAGGAAGGGAGTAAAATGTCCATGGGGAGGAGGTGGTGTCTTTTCTTTGTCCATTACCCACCTCCAGAATGACGTTGGGCCCCTATGCTGGTTGGCAGAAAACATCTTCAGACGCTTTGGGAAGGCCAAAAGAGAAGGTTTGGATGTCAGCATGATGTTCCAGGAGAGATGTTCCAGATCTGCCCCAGGTAGGTCCCTTAGAAAAGAAAAACCCTCGACTCCATCTGGTTGAAGTGATAGGTTCTTTTAGTGAAGGATACCGGCTGCATCAAAATCAGGCTAGAGCTAAGATTTTTCTGTGCAAAAAAGATACAAAACGTTTCCCTTCATCCCAGCTCCCCCCCCGTTCATTTTGTCTTCAGCCAATGAAGAATCGCCTAGGTGTAATGGTGGGATTCAGCCAGTTCGCACCTATTTGGGAGAACCGGTTGTTAACTTTCTAAGCAGTTGGGAGAACTGGTTGTTGGAAGAAATCCCCTTTTGTTTTTTTCCACTTTACAGGGCTAATCCTGTAAGGAAGGCAGGAAGGAAACATTCTGGTGTTGTTTCTAGCTTAATCTTTATTGGCCTCCTTACAGAAACTGCCTCTCTGGTTAACCCTTATTACATTGTAATAGCTAAGACAAAGCGCCCATCGACGTGAATGACATTGAGTTGGCCACGACGTCCACCCAGTCACATGACCACCGAGCCCTGCCTACCCAGCTGGTCATTAGGGCAGAGAACCGGTTGTTAAATTATTTGAATCCCACCACTGCCTGGTTGTCTTGAGAATGCAGAGATGTTTTGGGGTAATCCATATTCTTTCTCAGGGTGGATGGCCTTGAGTGCTGGCACTAACTGATTCTGGGCTTCTCTGTTTTTTGTCAAACTGTCATTTCTCCCCTCCATATTTCCCATCATATAGTAATACAAGTTTATTCTCCCTCTCCCCTAGTCTTTAATGGCAGGATGCCAATGAGGCACCAGGCTGAAGATGGCAGACCTGATAGCCCTTCTCCTGGACTCAGCCAGCATTACTTGACCAATGGGGGTCTGCAGTGGTGGAATTCAAAAACTTTTACTACCGGTTCTATGGGCGTGGTTTGGTGGGCGTGGCAGGGGAAGGATACTGTAAAATCTCCATTCCCTCCCTACTCCAGGGGAAGGTTACTGCAAAATCCCCATTTCCTCTCGATCAACTGGGACTCGGAAGGCAGAGAATAAATGGGGGTTGGGCAAGTCAGAGGCGCTATTTACCGGTTCTCTGAACTACTCAAAACTTCCACTACCGGTTCTCCAGAACTGGTCAGAACCTGCTGAATACCACCTCTGGTCTGCAGCATGCCCCTTCTGCCCACCTGAATGGGATGGGCAAATTCCAGTGGGGTAAAACAGTTCCTCAGAAACCCTGGACCCATGCCAATGAAGGACTTTAAAAATAAGAACAAATAATTTGAATTGAACCTGGAAGCAAATTGGTAACCAATGCAGTTTATGGATGGGCCACCTGAGAGGCCCCCAAAACTGTCTGTGCAGCTGCATTAGGCAAAGAAGAAAAGGACATGGTGAGAGACTGGAGGACAAAAAAACAGGCAGGTTCCAGAAAGCTGAGAAGTTTATAAGATCAGATAGCTACAGGAAGAGAGTTGGAGAGAGTATGAGGATTTAAGGAAGAGGCTTGCTTATTCTTAGATGACTACACCAATGTTTTAATTGCATATCAGGCTGAGATTTGGAATACATTAAGGCTAATAGATGTGCCAGAACATCCTAATTATTATTCTATGGAATCTTTACAAAGAACAAGAAGTGATTAAAGGAACTGGATTTAGAGAAATCGTGTTGGTCTGAATAGAGAAAGCATGCGTATTATTATCCCCAAATCTGTTTCACTTACACAGAAAATATATTATAATTGTGTTCGGACTGAAAAAGATGACAGCTGGAATCAAAACGGGAAGTCAAAACACAAACAATTTGAGCTATGTAGATGACACCACTGGGTGAACTGAAGTAGAAGAGCTCATTAGGAAAATGAAAATGCAAAGCAAAAAAATATCTGGGTTACATTTAAATAAAGCTGGCCTCTCTTCCTTTAATCCTGGATGAATGTGCCAACCTGGCATGTTTTACAGAGACCTGGCTAAGGGGGGGGGGAGGAGAGATTGACTCCCCCCACCTTAGACAACTGACTGCCAGTTCTGTCTGGTTGGATACTCTGCCTTTCAGCAACACTAATTTGGAAGGTGGAGATGTGGTGGGGTTGTCATTAACAAAAACTCCAGTTCACCATCCAACAGTCTGACACTTTTGAGTGTTTGCTTCTGTGCTTGGCTGGGCAGGAGGAGGGAGGGACCAGAGTGTCTAGGACTCCCTCAAATTAAAATCCAGGTGCAGCGGTGCCATGAAGCAAATTCTGCCCTTATGAACTTAAGTCCTGATGTCTGATCGTGGGTATTGCATCTTGACATCGTGATTTAAGTTTCATCATTTGTTCATTTTTTTTATTCTTGTTGTTATTCAACCACTAAGTTTTGTCTGACTTGACAACCCCATGGAACACAGCACACAAGTGGCCAACTTTCTCACTTAGCAACAGAAATTTTGGACTCAGTTGTGATCGTATGTTGAGGACTAATCATAATTGCCCCCTGCTCTTCCTCAGTAGCATATTGGGCATCTTCCAACCTGAGGGACTCACCTTTCACTGTTATGTCTTGTAGCCCTTTGACACTGTCCATGTGGATTTATTGGCAAGGATACTGGCGTGGGTTTCCATTTCCTTCTCCAGTGGATCATGTTTTATCAGAACTCTCCTGTCAGCCTCTACTTTGCATGCTTGCTATCGGCTGCCATAGTAACAGGGAGGGTGGGGGCTCACGGTATTTGGGAGGGGAAACGTGCAGGTGGAGATACCTTAAGAAGGGAGGTTTGTTCTCACCATCTTCTTTGCATGTTGATGGCTCATGTTTGGGTTTGGTCAAGGCCAACTGTCTCCGCATAGCAACTGAATGAGGCCACCTGAAGATGCGCCCCACATGACACCTTTGGGAGCTGGAGATTGGACATTGGGTTGAGGTAAGTGGGGGGCGAGGGATTTGGGTAAATGGTTGATATGTACAAGCTCATGCTTTTTTGCTTCAGATCTTGCTTCACTTGTGCTGTTTTCATTTCATGTCCAGTAAAAGTACCTTTTCTCTAGTTAAATGGAGTTGGGGTTTTCTTTCTTGGATATTGAGGGATGCATGCCTGACACCTCCACTATGAACTGTCGATCCTGAGTGGCTCTGCACAGCTTAACCCATAGCTTAATTTAATTTTGCAAATCCCTTCACCACAATAAGTGATCCATGAAGGGTTTGTTCACCCTACAAAAGTGTAATTCGTTAGTGACATGTCCACCCTACCGCCCAATATTATCTCTTCTTGAATGATCTCTCTTGGCGTTAGGCTACCATAAATTCTTGCTTTGGCAAATTTCACTGTCAATGCTGAATTTGCATGGTGACTTGGAAGTCAACATTCACCTTGATGACCAAAGTCCCAAAGACTTCTAGACTCCACCACACAACAGGGCACATCCTGGTGGCACCAGTGAGTTGAATGAGGAAGAACATGGTTGTCATGGATACACCACTTTCAGGTCATTCTTAGATTGGGAACTAAGAGATAGAATGCCATTTAAAGTGGTCTGAACTTGAGCCTATTGGATCTGGAATGTTTTCTGACTGCTCAAGGAATTCCCTGTTTCATTCATTGCTAATACTGTTGAAGTCTTGTCCGAAGTGGAGACAATGAAGATAGTCCACCTAGTTGATGTTTTTGCTCTTAAGTTCTCTCTTCTCTTCCACAGAACTTAGTTAACACTTTGTCTTACCAGGAAACTTAGAATGATGAAGTCAATAAGTAAATGCTGGGAGGGCAAATGGAGAAAGTCTTGGTTATTATATGCCCCAAAGTAGAAAGAACACAACTGAGGAATGACGGGTGAAGAAGACAGAATTAGTAGAGATGGCTTTTAGAAACGAAGCATGAGGTAAAATACAACGTCTTTATTAACAGGCAACTGCAACGAACAAGTTCAGAACACGGACAGCGCGCGGGCCGCCTGACAGCTATTTATATTTGACAGCTGTCAGGCGGCTGGCCAATCGGCGGCTAGTGATTTTCCCGCCAGCCGGCAGGCACGCCTGGGCCAATCAGGAGCCTGTGGCTCTGGCCCCGCCTGTCGGCTGAGTTGAGAAAACGCAACACCCCTTCCCCCCAGACAGCACATGCGTAGTCCTTCAGGTATGCTGGTCTTCTGCGCACGGGTTGTGAACGCCCGAGAGAGGGAGTGTCCGTCGTCAGCGAAGGAGGAGGTCTGCTGCTGTGATGCAGCAGATGGGAAGGCCCAGCCCCATAGTCCGCGGGAAAAGTTGAAGGTAGGAGTCCTTCTTTTGGTGCGGCTATGGACTGGCAGTGGCATGGAGTGGGGAATGCAGCTGGAGATGGCAGAGCCGCGGCTGGACGTGGCTGGGCAGGTTGGGCGGCCACTGGGCAAGCAGGCCCCGGCTGCGATGGTTGAGCAGACAAGGCGGCTGGTGGCAGGGGCCTCTCGGTTGTCCGGCGGCACAGCTGATTCAGATGGCGCCGCCATAGTCTTCCATCACCAAGCTGGACCCTATAAGAGCATGGCCCAGTCAGCTCTATAATGACCCCGGGTAGCCATTTCGGGTCTCCAGCAAAGTTTTGCGCGAAGACCCCCTCACCCACCAGAAAAGACCTAGAGGGCTCGGGAAGGGGGGCAGCGGTGGGAGCGAAGGAGGGATGCAACCAGTCAATGGTGGTCCTCAGGCAGCGATCCATAAAGATCTCCGCGGGACTCTTGCTGGTAGACTGGCAGGGGGTTGAGTGCTGGGCTAGCAAGTAGGTCCGGAGGTGGGCAGGCCAAGGCAGGTGGGCAAGGTGGGCCAAGACTTCCTTGGCCGAATGCACGGCACACTCAGCCATGCCGTTGCCAGCCGGGTGGTAGGGGGCAACAGGGGCGTGCCGGATGCCCAGGGAAGCGAGGTAGGAAAGGAAGGTGGCAGATTGAAACTGGGGCCCGTTGTCAGAGACGATGACATCCGGGATGCCATGGGTGGTGAAGAGGGATTGGAGAATTTGGATGGTGGCACCAGCCGTGGTGGACGTCATGGGAAAGACGTCCTCCCATTTGGACAGGGCATCCACAACAAGGAGAAATGAACGGCCATCCAGGGGGCCGAAGAAGTCCAAATGGAGGCAGCTCCATGGGGAGGTAGGGGTCTCCCAGGAGCGGGCCGGGGCAGAGGGAGATGCCAGCCAAACGGCCTGGCAGGGAGGACACCGCTGGACCCAGGCAGCGATGTCAGGGTCCATGGAGGGCCACCAGGCATATCTGCAAGCGAGGGCTTTCATCTGCACGATGCCTAGGTGCCCCTCATGGAGGCGGCAGAGAACTTGCTGGCGGAGGGCAGCAGGTACAATGACCCTGGAGCCCCAGAGCAGGCAGTCCTGTAGGACTGACAGTTCGTCCCGGCGGCGAAAGAATGGAAGAAACTCGGCCGAGTGAGTCTCCTCCATCTAGCCCCACCGAACTGCATCCAGGACCCTCTGGAGGAGGGGGTCGGAACGGGAGGCCTGGGAAATGTCCACGGCAGAGAGAGGACACTCAAGGTCATCGGTCAGGGCTGCGACCGAGATGGAGGGGGCAGGGTCAGAAACCGGGAGGGGCAGCGGGCAGCGGCTAAGGGCATTGGCGTGGCCCATGTGCTTGCCCGGCCGGTACACAAGGGAGTAGGAATAGGTGGAGAGGAATCCTACCAGCGGCCCATGCGGGGAGATAGGATAGGAGGAGTGGGCCGGTCCCCTGAGATGATACCCAAAAGGGGTTTGTGGTCTGTCAGGAGAGTGAAGTGGCGGCCGTATAGGTAGGGGTGAAAACATTTTACTCCCACAATGGCCACAAGGGCCTCTTTGTCCAACTGGCTAAAATTCCGCTCAGCCTTGGACAAGGTGCGAGAGTAAAACGAAATCGGGGCCTCAGAGCCATCAAGGTAAGAGTGGCTGAGCACGGCCCCCACACCGAAGGGGAAGGTGTCGCTGGCTAGGAGGAGTGGGAGGTGCTCGTCATACTGGACGAGCACAGGGGCAGAAGTCAACAGAGTTCTGACAGCCGCGAGCGCATGCGCCTCACGGTCTGTCCAGTTCCAAGGGGCGGAGGCATCGAGGAGGCGATGCAGGGGCTCTGCAACAGAAGCCTTGTGGGGTATAAAGGAGGAGTAGAAATTGAAGAGCCCCAGGAAAGCCTGGAGCTCCGCCTTCGAGGAGGGGGTGGGGGCGGAGGCGATGGCCTCTATCTTAGAAGGAGTGGGGTGGATTCCTCTGGAATCCACAAGGAACCCAAGGAATTCCACAGATGGCATGCCTAGCTGGCACTTGGACCGCTTCAAGTGCAAGCTGGCATCGCGGAATCGGGAGAGCACCGCCCTGAGGGTCTTGATGAGTCCTGATTGATCCGGAGCGGCAATCAGGACATTGTCAAAATAGGACACAACTCCCGGAATGCCATGGAGCACCCGCTCCATGAGCCCTTGGAAAATACCGGGAGCCACACTGACCCCGAACTGAATCCGGCAGCACTTGAAAGCCCCATGGTGAGTTACAATGGTTTGGGCCGTGGCGGAGGCCTCATCCACCGGCAATTGCTGGTAGGCTTGGGCCAGGTCCAATTTTGCAAAAATCTTGCCCTGGCCCAAGGAGTGCAGCACATGCTGCACTACGGGCACGGGGTAGGGATGCACCTGAAGGGCTTTGTTCAGGGTCGCCTTGTAATCGACGCAGACCCTCAGGGACCCGTCAGCCTTTAAGGGCAGGACGATGGGGGTTTCCCATGGGGCATGGTCGACGGGCTCCAGGATGCCCTGAGAGACCAGTTTGTCTATCTCTGCGTCCACATGAGCCCGCAGGGCGAAGGGAACCCGTCGGGCCTTCGGGCGGATAGGCGCCACCATGGGGTACAAATTGCGGGAGATGGGGTTGCCCTTGTAGCAACCCAGAGCATCGGAGAAGACATCATCGTACTCTGACAAGAGGGAATCTAGGGAAGACACAAAATGGAGGGAATTAATGCCGGCTATGCTGAGCCCAAAAGCTCTAAACCAGTCAAGCCCCAGGAGGGAAGCTAGGGGGCTTTGGACCACCACAAGGGCAGAGAACCATGGAATTTGCAGAACCTGACAGGGAAATGCCCGCAACCCAGGATGGGGATTGGGTTACCCTGATAGTCACGAAGGAGGCAGTCAGCAGGGGCCAGCTGGCTAACAGTGAGGGTCGGTATTAATGACCTCAGGGTGTCCCAAGACATAATTGTGCAGGCGGAGCCCGTGTCCAATTCCATTTTGCAGGGGTGGCCAGCGAGTAAGACGCGAAGATGCATCTTACCCTGGCCACCATAGGAGGAGGAGGCAGTGGAGTCGGGCAACTAGTCGGGCAGAGGAGGCTCTAGGTCAGAAACTGCGTAGCACCCCAGGTGGGTGGCAGAGGACCCAGGAGGCTGGCATCAGAAGGCAGCAGGTGGAGCGGTAGAAGCAGGATGAGGAGGCCTCGGGTTACAAGCGTTCCCCAGAATGGAATGGCAAACGTTGGAAATGTGGCCCTTCTTCCCACACCGGCGACAGAGGGCTGTTCGGAAGCAGCAGGATGCCCTGGAATGGCGGCTGCCACAGCTGAGGCACACGCCGCCATCCTGAGGTGGCAGGGAGCGGAGGCAGTCAACAGAAGATGCGGCATCGACACATGGATCGTGCACCATCATCTGACAATGAACAGCCGAGTTGGGCAGCACCGGCATCGCAGACGGAGGGAACCGGCAGACGTCAGGGGTGGACTGGCCGGCCATCTCGTAAGAGCGGGCTTCGCCCACCACGATCTTCATTGACAACTTGGCGCAGGACAAAATGCGACGGTGAAGATTGATGTCAAGGAGCCCAAAAATAAACTGCTCCAGGAGAGTGTCCTCAAGATCTGCAAATTCGCAATTAATTGCGGCAGCCCTCAGCTCAGCCACGTACTGGCTGATGGATTGTCCTTGTCTTTGGATACAGCACCGGAAAAACTGCTGGTGCGAATAGTTGGAAGGCGTAGGCTCATAGTGTAGCTTGAGCCAAGCCATGAGGAGATCAAGCGACATAGTGTGCACCGGGGTCGGTGCTGAGAGAGCCCTGGCAGTGGCAAACATTTCTGGGCCGCAGTAGTGTAAGAACATGTCCCGTTGTCTCCCCTCAGGGAGCTCGGAGAGGTCGTGCGCTTGGAGGAAAACCTCGAACCTCTCTAAAAATGCGTCCCAAGATTCGGCCTCTGGCCTGAAAGTGGTGAAGACTGATGAAGGAGCCAGGGCAGGGACGATGGCGGGGTCTGTGTCGCTCATCCTCGTCGCCAGTTTTAGAAATGAAATGTGAGGTAAAATACAACGTCTTTATTAACAGGCAACTGCAACGAACAAGTTCAGAACACGGACAGTGCGCGGGCCACCTGACTGCTATTTATATTTGACAGCTGTCAGGCGGCTGGCCAATTGGTGGCTAGTGATTTTCCCACCAGCCGGCAGGCGCGCCTGGGCCAATCAGGAGCCTGTGGCTCTGGCCCCGCTTGTCGGCTGCGTCGGGAGGACGCAACAATGGCAAAATTGACTTCTCTGCTTAGAGAAAGGGCAATAATGCATTTAACAAGACTGAAAATCCCTTGCTGAAAAAAACAAAAAAAAAAGAATGTAATTTATGGTTTTGATAGTTAGAAAGGATAGATTATGGAAAGAAGGAAATTAAGATGTGAGTTTAGAGAAAGAGAACAAAATATAAAAGTACTCGTAATTGCTGTTAGGAAGATAGAAAGATGCTCCTTCCTTTCCTTTCCGTTCCGTTACATACTGAAAATCAGTATGGTAGTTTCCACCAAGGTCCTCTGCTCTGGCGGGAACAGTATTCAAATCTGATTGGTCAAAGGGTCTGACAGCTTCCTGTTAAAGGGCTGCTGCCAAACAGAATCTTTGCTGGATTGTACATAGTTGTCACTTAATAAAGAGCTGTTTGTTGCTGAAGCCTGAGTCTGCCTCATCCATTCACCCTATCTAACACTGGCGATGAAGGTGGGATTGGAAGGCAACTAGGCACCAAAAAGAGCAAATACAATTCAGTGAATCAATCCAGCCCAGAGCGAAGCGCGGTATCGAGCAGCCATCTTAAAGCGGCTAATTCAAATCCACTTGCTGAGACAAGATGAATATGTATGCCCCACCAGCTCCATACAACCCAGCCACCGAGCACTGGCACTCATATATGATGAGGTATGAATGCTTCCTCGAAGCCAACAACCTTCTGGGCTTATCCAAAGGCCAGAAGAAAGTAATGTTCCTGAGCTACTGCGGACCAGAAGTGTTTGAGATGGCTAAAGACTTTTCTGAACCAACACCGATTCAGTTGGTCACTTGGTCGTTTCTACAACAGACACTGCGGACACACTATGCTCCCAGACCATCTAAATACATACGGAGGCACAAGTTCAACCTCCGCAACCAGAAGGAAGGCGAAACAATCAGCCAATATGTTGCTGCACTTCAAAAGGCTGCGGCCTACTGCGAGTTCAGGGACTTAGATGAACTCTGGCTGGACAGAATTATATGTGGTGTTCGGGACATTAATTTACAGAGGAGGTTGCTTGCCAAGACAAACCTCACTCTACAAATCACCCTGGACAAAACCAGGGCTATCGAGTCTTCAAACAAGTCGACAGAAACCCTACAAAGACAAAGCAGCCCAAAGAGTGCGTGCAAAACTGCGAAGGTGCATAGTGAGACTATGGAGCCAGAAGCTTCAGACAGTGAGGATGACATCTGCTGCATGCGCACTGACCATAAAGAATAGGTGCAGAAATTTGAATCGCATTTCCCGTCTTGCACTGGCTGTGGAGGCAACCACCAGAGATTGGCTTGCCATTCCCGGGATGCCATCTGCCAGCACTGCAAACGAAAGGGGCCCATCGCCAGAGTCTGCAGGAGTGAATTCCCCGCAGCACCCATACAACCAAAGAGGAAACCTGCATGCCCAAAACCGTCAAGACTAGGTGCATGGCAATCGTGATCAAAGCAGCCAGGGGCAGAAACCGGATCAACCTTCCAGACCACCATCGGTCAAGCCTGCATGCCGCAGGCCAAAAAGCTGAAAGTCATAATCCTCCTTGAGGAATCTCAATGCTCCATGGAGATTGACATAGGGTCATCACTAACCATTATGTTCTGGGCTACTCTCAAGAAGGCTGTCCCCAATTTGAGGAGGCACAAGCTGAGGGTTCCAGACCTACGCCTGAGTGACTACCAGCGGAACCAAATCCAGATTCTGGGCCAAGGCATTTTCTGAGTGCAATTCAAGTCCTTTGATGGATTGCTTCCTGTGATGGTGGTTGACGGAAACTTGCAGAGCCTCCTAGGCTTGGATTGGTTCTAATCCCTGGGCCTGGGGGTGACTGGAATCAACGCCGTTCGTGATGAGAGCACCGAAGAGCTCCTTAAGGAATTCGAGGACGTCTTTTGGCACTGGTCTAGGTAAGTATATGGGGACTCTAATCTCTTTTAATTTGGACCTCAACATGGCCCCTATTAGGCTAAAACCCAGGAGAGTCCCTTTTGCTCTCTGCCCCAAAATTGATCTTGAATTGGACAAATTAATTGGCCAGGGAATCCTAGAGCCGGTAGAGCATGCATGCTGGGAGACCCCTATAGTGACCCCAGTCAAGCCTGACGAGTCAGTCCGCATCTGCGCGGATTACAAGTGCACAATAAATAAAGCTTTACAACAAAGCGCTTATCCTGTACCCATTGTACAACACTTACTAATTTACTAGGCCCCAGAAAAGTACTTGCTAAATTGGACATGGCACAGGCATACCAACAGTTGCCTGTAGATGGTGCCACAGTGGAGCCCCAAACCATTGTGATGCATAGGGTTGCTTTTAAATGCACTCGGCTACAATTCGGCGTTAGTATTGCGCCTGGACTGTTTCAAAGCATCATGGAATGGCTTTTTCAGGGGATACCAGGAGCCGTCCCCTATTTTGGTGACATTTTGGTATCATCTGCAAATAAGGAGCAACTTTTCAAACAACTTATGGCTGTTTTGACCAGAATTAGCAAAAAAGGTCTCCGCCTTAAAAAAAAAAAAAGCCAAATTAATGTGCCAAGGGTTGAATTCCTAGGTTACCTCATTGACGGCTCAGAGATTCACTCCACAAACAAAAAAATTAAGGCAATCCATGATGCCCCTACACCACGCAATTAGACCGAGCTCCAGATGTTCCTCAGACTCCTTAACTTCTACAGCGCCTTTCTCTAACAGAAAGCCATGGTTGCTGAGCCTTTGCATCAGCTCCTCAGCAAGAAAGTGAAATGGACCTATTGAGAAAAAAGAAATAAAGAAATTAATGACATTCTAGATTGACCTTAGCTTCTTCTTACTGAACTAACTTTAAACAATTTAAATCATTTCTGATCTTAAGCATAGGCTAACTGGAATTTCTTAGTCCCGTATTTATTTTGTATATAGTCAATCCATTTTTTCCAGTCTCGTTTATATCTCTCATTTGAATGATCTTTGAGATATGCCGATATTTTAGCCATTTCAGCTAAGTTTGTTACTTTCAATGTCCATTCTTGAATTGTAGGCAAGTCTTCCTTCTTCCAATATTGCGCCACCAACAGTCTTGCTGCAGTTATCAGGTGCAGAGTCAAATTGGTCTCTACCACTGTAAAGTCAGTACATATACCTAGTAAAAATAACTGAGGATTAAACTTTATCCTTCTTTTAAAAACATTTTGCATGACCCACCATATTTTTATCCAAAATGCTTTAACCTTTTGGCAGGTCCACCATATATGATAATATGTAGCATCGAGAGAACCACATCTCCAACATTTAGGCTGTACATTCGGATACATAGAAGCCAACTTTTTAGGATCTAAATGCCATCTATAGAACATCTTGTAAAAATTTTCTCTCAGATTTTGAGCTTGTGTAAATTTCACATTTCTTACCCAGATTCTTTCCCATGTATCCAACATTATTGGTTCCTCAATATTTTGAGCCCATTTTATCATACAATCTTTAACTAATTCTGTTTCCGAATCCATCTGTATCAATACATTATATATCCTCTTTATATGCATTAAGCTTTGATCTCTTATTTGTTTAAACAAATTATCCTCAACTTGAATAAAACCAATTTTTTGATCTATTTTCCACCTAGCCTGTAATTGCCCATACTGGAACCATGTTTGAACTACCTTCTCCTCTTTTAATACCTCTAAAGATTTTAATTGTAATACCCCCCTTTCCGAGGTAAGAAGCTGTCTGTAGGTAATTCTGTCCTGTTTTTGTGCTGTATTCATATTTTCAATTGCGTGTCTAGGAATTGCCCACATGGGTATCTTGTCATTTAATTTATATTGATATTTCTTCCAGACCCGCAATAAAGCATTTCTTAAAATATGACTTTTAAAGTTCTTATCCAATTTTTTGTTGAATAACAGGTAAGCATGCCAACCAAATACCAGATCTTGTCCCTCAATGTTCAATATTCTATCATTGGTTAAGTGAATCCAGTCACTAATTACAGATAATACCACTGCATCATAATATATTTTTAAGTTAGGTAGTTTCAATCCTCCTCTCTCACGTACATCTTGCATTATTTTCATCTTTACCCTCGGCTTCTTTCCTGCCCACACAAATTTGTTGATACCCTTCTGCCATTCTAAAAGGTTCGCATCTTTTTTAAGTATAGGTAACATTTGGAAGAGAAATAAAAATTTTGGTAAAATGTTCATTTTCACTGCCGCTATCCTACCCAGCAAAGATAAGTGCAATTTCTCCCATTTTTTCATCTCTGTCTGTATGCTATGCCAAAGTGGTTCATAATTATGCTTATATAATTTCCCATTTGAAGTTAAAATGTTAACTCCAAGATATTTAACTTTTTTAACTACCTCACATCCTAGCATCACTCCTAATTCTTCCTTTTGTTTAATATTCATATTTATAGCTAATATTTTGGTTTTTCCTAAGTTTATTTTAAAGCCCGACACTTGACCATATTGATTAATCATATTCATTAAAACCATACTAGATTCCTGCGGTTGTTCCAATATTATGACCAAATCATCCGCAAAAGCGCGGACTCTATATTCTTGCTGCCTAATCTTGATCCCTTTTAAACCATCCAAGCCCCGTATTTTATTCAACAATACTTCCAAAGTTATAATAAACAATAATGGGGACAAAGGACAGCCCTGTCTTGTACCTTTTTCAATTTGAAAAGAGTCTGTTAGACTTCCATTGACTATAATTTGTGCTGTTTGCTGTTGGTATATTGCTTTAATTGACTGTAGAAAATTATCTCCTATCTGCATTTTTTGCAGTATCTTCAACAGAAATTGCCAGTTAACTCGATCAAAGGCCTTCTCAGCATCCAAAAATATAAACGCAGCAGGGATCTGGTTGTTCTTTCCCAAATATTCTAATGCATTAATAATTAATCTAACATTACTTTTCATCTGTCTCCCTTGTATAAAACCTGTTTGGTCCGTGTGTATCAATTGTTGAATGACCAACATTAACCTATTTGCTAATATTTTAGTAAAAATTTTATAATCTACATTCAGTAATGAAATAGGTCTATAATTTTTGGGTTGAGTAGTATCTTGTTCTTCTTTGGGTATCAAAGATATAAACGCTGTCTTCCAAGATGGAGGGACTTTACCTTCTGTTTGAATCATATTAAATAATTCTCTAAGAGGTTCTACCATTTCTAACTGTAAGTTTTTATAGTAAACCGCTGTCAAACCATCTGTACCTGGTGCTTTCCCTAACTTTAATTGCTTAATTACCTGCAGGATTTCCCCCGAGGTTATTGGTTGATTCAATTTTTGCCTATGTTCTTCTCTAACTGAAGGTATTTTCTCTTTGTCTAAATATTTGTCTATGTCTAAACCATTAATTTTATCCCCTTTATACAGTTCTGTAAAAAATTCCCAGAAAGCCTTTTGAATCTCTTCCTGTTGAAACACCTCCTTCCCTCTGTAAAACAGTTTAGATATATTTCGAGTTTTCCTTTTTTTCCTAATCTGATAAGCTAACCATCTGCCAGGTTTGTTTGCATTACAAAAAGTATTGTGTTTTGCATATAATAGATTAGTAGCCACCTGGTCAGAGATCAACATGTCAAATTGAGATTTTAATATGTTAATAGCTTCCTTAACCTTTGTATCGTCTGGGTTCATTGTTAACTCCAGCTCTTTTCTCTTAATTTCCTCTTCCAGTTCTGTTCGTTTTAACCCTTGCTTATTTCTATGTGTTTTATTTATATTCATCAAAACTCCTCTCATATACGCTTTGCTTGCGTCCCATACAAATTCCATAGATGTACCCTTATTCATATTCAAAACAAAATATTCAGATAATAATTTTTTACAATCATTAATATACTTTTCATATCTAAATAAGTTTTCATTCAATCTCCAAGACCTTCTTGCCTGCACTACCCTTCCCAACTCCATCCAAACTGGATTATGGTCAGAAAGGACCCTAACTGCAATCTTTGTTTTCTTGACCCTAGAAAGCAAATCGTTAGTGGTTAGGATAAAATCAATCCTTGAAAGGGATTGATGCCTGTCCGAGAAGAAAGTGAAGTCATATTCCTCTGCATTTCTTTCTCGCCAAATATCTCTCAATTCAAAATCATCCATAATGTCAAAGAAAGATTTGGGTAACTTTGCTCGCATCTTGGTATTTAGGCGGGAAATCTTCTTATCTCTCTTAGTGTCTATCACTCCATTCCAGTCACCCAATAGTATACAGGAACTATAGTCCCACTGTACTAATTTAGCATGAAGATTTCTATAGAATCTATCTTGCTGTTGATTGGGAGCATAAATTCCCAAAAGTAATGTCTTTTTCCCTTCTAAGATTAAGTCTAAAGCAATATATCTTCCGAAGGGATCTGCTTCTATTAATTCAGCTTTCATATCTTTTCTTAAGTATACAACTATACCATTCTTCTTTTCCATAGCAGAAGCTGCAAAATGTTGACCAAGTTTTGAGTTGATCAAATATTTTTGATCAGTTGACTTGATATGAGTTTCTTGCAAACAAATTACATCGTTCTTAAACTGTTTGAGATAATGAAATATTTTCTTCCTCTTCTGTGGAGAGTTCAGTCCATTGACATTCCATGTTAAAATCTTAGTTGTCATTTTTGGTTGGTTGAAGCATTTTTAGAGCTTCCTGCACGGCCTGTTTAACCTTAGGTCTAGCTCCTCCCATTGCTTCCAGATTTGTTGTTGTAGATCCTTGATCGATGGCCGATGATTGTTGATGCTGTTGCTTTTTAGCTTGTTTCTCCATACGTCTAGTAGTCATGCGGCTAGGTCTTGGTTCCATAGCACCTTGCACTTCTAGAGAAGAAAGATGCTCCATCTTGTCTGATGGTTGTGTAGTTTGCTGTCTATCCTGTCTTTCTTGTGGTCTTTCTCTGGGTCCAGATGGTGCAGGGTGTCCGGCCTTCAATATATTATAATAAAAATCTCGGGCTTTCCATACAGAGTTGAGGCGGTACCTTTGCTTATCAAATGTAAATATGATGCCAAATGGTGCATCCCATCTATACTGTATCTGACGATTTCTGAGTTCTTCGACCAAAAAAGCGTAGTCTCTCCTGGCTCTTAACATTGGAGGTGGTATCTCTTTCAAAACAACCAGGTCTTGACCGCCAATTTGAAGCTTAGTGTTATAAGATGCTTGCAGTACCATATTTCTAAACTCTCTTGTAGTAAAATATATAACGATGTCTCGAGGAAGCTGCTTCTGCTTTGCCAGCCAGGAGTTGACGCGGTAAGCTTTGTCAATTTGCCAGCCTTGATTGGTCCCTGGTCTTCCCATCAGGCGGTCAAAAGCTTCCGATAGGATCTGTTTCAGGTTCTCCTGTTTCTCCTCACGCAGCCCCCTTACTCTTAATGCGAACTCCATTTGTCGGTACTGTATCATAATAATTTCTTTTTCAGCATTTTCCACTTTTTGTTCCACCACCTCTGTTTTCAATGTCAAGTTAGCATTGGCATCATTAAGAACCTCTAAAGTATCTTCCACTTCAGAAATATGTTCTGTTAATACAGTTACAAGACTCAGCATGTCGTCTCTAATTTTATCAACCTTAGCCTCAAATTTCTCATACAACTCCTGTTTAAGTCCTTTTATTTCACTTTTAATTTCATTTTTAATTTCTTCTTTCATTTCTTTCATTTCCTCTTTTCTCTCCTCTCTATTATCTCTAAATTTATCTTCCATTTTAATTGTCTGTGCATTAAGAGCCTCGCTTAGATTACTCAGAAAAAATTCTTTCGTTAACACATCCCCAGCAGGGGGCGTAGGAAGCGGAGGCTGCAGCTTTGTGCCAGGCACTGAGGATGTGCCCCTGGAAGTAGAGGGTGACGACTTCAAGTTAATATTTGGTTTTGAGGCCATTTCAAAATTTATCTGCCTGCAGTTAATAAAACTCTATTGCCTAAATAAGCAGCTTTAAAAAAAGAGGCTTTTATTTTGAAGTTTAAGGCTTGGCAAAACTTTCAGTGAGTAAACATTGTAACAAGACCATTCAGCAGATTCATCACCATTTAACTTCCAAATAAGCAAGGTTAATAAAGGAGTAAAATTCTTCTATTGTGAAACCAAAACAAATGATAAGCAATCTCTTTTGTTTTGAATTCTTTTGAGGATTTGCATTGTCTAGCAAAAAGTGTTCGTTATTACCGGAGAAACCAGGCTGCTCGGCGCCATTTTAGAAGCCTCTGAGTAAATAATTTTTCGGAGGAGAAAAAGAAAAGAAGCTAAAATGTTGATAAGCAATTAATGTCCACAGTGAACGGATCCAGCTCGTGATAAGAATAAATCAAACAAAACTTTGATCAGAGTGGGAGAGACCTACTTTGTCCTGCACAAGGCAGTTTGAAGTTCCCAGCACGGACAGCCGTTCTGCCTTGGGCTAGCCCCCCTTTCCTTGCAAGCACAAAAGCTGCAAAAATCGAAGAGCATTTGCCAGCAAAACAGTTTCTTCTTTCCTTCTTGCCTGAAGGATAAGAAAACCTGATAAGACGTCAGATGGAAGATCCTCTAAACAGGTACGTAGCCAGGAATTCGGAGGCAGCTGATTTTTTGCTGCTTCCACCAGTAGGCTCCTCCCAGGAAGTCCCAGCGGACATGTTCCTTGTCCAGTACAACCAGACTCTGCCACTTGTGCTGACTTGTGACACTTCCCTGTTTGGCTTCGGGGCCGTCCTCAGCCACCGGATGCCCAATGGAACCGAGGCGCCCATCACCTACTACTCAAGGACACTGTCAGCTGCCGAGCGGAACTATAGCCAACTGGATCGTGAGGCTCTGGCTGCGGTAGCTGGTGTTAAATGGTTCCATGAGTACTTGTATGGCTGTGATTTTGAGATCATCACAGACCATAAATCACTTTTGGGCTTGCTGGCTGGGGACCCACCTATCCCGGCTTCGCTGTCACCATGAATGAGTCGTTGACTATTTTCCTTGTGGCCTATAGCTACCACTTTATTCATTAACCTGGCACCACATTGGGGCATGCTGATGCCCTCAGCCAGTGCCCTCTATCAGAACTGCTTGCCGATCCGACCCCTGAGACACCAGTCCTGCTTATAGACTGCCTTGAGGCTGGTCCTGTTTCCTCCAGTGAAGTCACCCACCACTCAGCTAAAGACTGGACTCTGAAACAGGTTTTGAACTGGGTGTGGAGAGGGTGGTCCAAGAGGCTGGTTGGGCCAGAGTTTAAAATGTTTTTTGCTAAAAGGGACGAACTGTCTGTTGTTAATGGTTGTTTACTGTGGGGGGACTGGGCCGTTGTTCCAACCAAACTGCGAGTTGCAGTATTAGAAGCTTTGCATGTAGGGCACCCAGGAATTGTCCGGATGAAATCTTTGGCCAGGAGTTACGTGTGGTGGCCTAACATGGATAGGGAGATTGAAGAATGGGTGGCTACCTGCACACCGTGCCAGGAGTCCAGACCAGTTCCCATGGAGGCACCCGCTAAGGAGTGGGAGTGACCTCAAGCACCATGGTCTAGGGTGCACAGTTCATGGCCCAGTATTCATGGTAGTTGTGGACGCATACTTGAAATGGTTAGAGATAGTCCTCATGGCCACGGCAGAAGCAGTCATCAAGGCACTACAGAGACTTTTCTCCACTCAAGGCCTGCCTGATGTCTTAGTCTCTGACAATGGGCCCCAATTTATGGCCATGCAATTCAAAACTTACTTAACATCGCAGGAAATCAGGCATGCCCTGGTCGTTCCGTTCCATCTGACCAGTAATGGACAGGCAAAAAGAATGGATTTGATCCGCTAATAAGCCCTATCTAAGATGGGGCCGGGAGATTGGCAAACATGGGTTGATCAATTCCACCTAATTCAGCACATCACACCAAGTGTTATCACTGGGAGAAGCCCCTCTGAGCTTCTAATGTGTCATTGGCTAAGATCACCTTTAGACCGGCTACACCCAAACTACTCTGCTGCGACGCTCCCAGATTTGACCGCCAAAATTAGACACTTTAGTTTAGGGGATCAGATTTATGCCCACAACTACACTGGGGGGCCCTCTGGATTCCTGCCATGGTTACAGGAATTACTGGACCTCGCTCGTATCAATTGGAGCTCGAGGACGGTATAACTTGGAGGCGGCATATTGACAAGCTCCGTGGCCGCCTCTCCCAATCCAACCTTAGGCAACCAGAGGTAACTCCTGCACGAGTTAGCCCAAGCCCTACCCAAAAGGAGCACGAATTCACTCCTTCCACAGACGTCTCAAGCCCGAAGGTACTGGGGTACTTATCTGGGGAAGTTGCAGGGCCGCAGCGAGTTCCGAGCGAACCGGCTCCAGAAACTCCAGTCATGTCCTGTGGAAAGTTCCAGGAGCTTCCACCAGGCGAAGCCACAAAGACAACAGGTCCATCTGACATGATTGAAGATCCAGCATCGACTGAAGTGCACAAGTCTGGGTGAGTCACCAGAAAGTCTGCCTACCTGCATGAGTATGTTACAAGTTGGACGAACCCAACTAAGAGGGGAGGGGTGTTACATACTGACAATCATTATGATAGTTTCCACCAAGGTCCTCTGTTCTAGTAGGAACAGTATTAAAATCTGATTGGTCGAAGGGTCTGACAGCTTCCTATAAAAGGGCTGCTGCCAGACAGTCTTTGCTACATAGTTGTCACTTAATAAAGAGCTGTTTGTTGCTGAAGCCTGAATCTGCCTCATCCATTCACCCTATCTAACCCTTTCCTTTCCTTACCTGTCACTGCCTCTTCGTTTAATAACCAAGAAAGAAACCACTCAACTCCATGTTTCAGAATTAAGTGTACTTTTACTGATTATAAACGATGAGAAGCAAAGCAAAGCTGAATCTGAGTAAAAAGGCGCGAAAGCAATAGATATCAATACATGATTCATTCCCCTCCCCTTGGTACCCCAGTCCATAGTCCAATCATAATTCGCCCAACTGTCAGGTGGGAGACATCTTCAAAAATCATCATCAGGTGGGAATGCTGGACAGTTGGCCTTGGCGGGAAACTCCCCTCCTTCCACATGCACAGAGACGGTGAGAATAACTCCCAATAAACAGTCCTCCAGTACAGAATGATTCCCTCCCCAAATACCATGCCCTCCCTCCCCGTTTCAATGGTAGCTGAAAAGCAGCAGCGAAGCAGAGGCTGACATTACCTTTCCTTTCCTCTCCTCTCCTCTCCCCTTTCCCCTTTCCCCTTTCCCCTTTCCCCTTTCCCCTTTCCCCTGCTCTGCCCTTTGCTCCCCTTCCCTCCTCCCTCCTCTCCTCTGTGCGACTCATTTCATAATTGCCTCACTTAGCAACGGAAGTTGTGGTTTCAATTATGGTTGTAAATTGAGAACTACCTTTGTAGCTAATGCATTGTCTATGAGTCTTCTTCAGCTGATTACAACTTGTAACAATCATTGATATCTTGGTTGCAACTGTTTTCAATTACTGCAATGCATTTTAAGTCGGTATGTAAAGTGAAAAGTGTCCAGAAATTGCAATTAATGCAAATGCAGCAGCTGGGATGGTGATCAGTGCAAGACTCAGGCATTAAATGAGGTTTCTGCTAAAGGACTGCACTTATATCAACTGCCTACCTATAATAATAAACATCTTTGGGCTTCACCATCCTAGGAATATGATTCCTGTTCAGAAGCTACCTGGTTAAATTATATCAGCAGAGAAGCATTTTTCAAGAGCCTTCTGCTATTGAAATGTTTACTATTGGAGGTAGGGAAAAGGGGCCTTGTCTTATGGTGATCCCGGGCTGTGATAGCAACAGCAATATCAATAGCACTTAGATTTACCATATATACTGCTTCACAATCCTCTCTTAGTTGTCTACACAGTCAGCATATTGCCCCCAATTGTCTGGGTCCTCATTTTACCAACCTCAGAAGGATGGGGGGCTGAATCAACCTTGAGGATTGAACTGCTGGCAATCAGCAGAATTAGCGTGCAATACTGCATTCTAACCAGAGGTGGTATTCAGCAGGTTCTGACCAGTTGTGGAGAACCAGTAGTGGAAATTTTGAGTAGTTCGGAGAACCAGTAAATACCGCCTCTGACTGGCTCCACCCCCATCTATTCTCTGCCTCTCGAGTCCTAGCTGTTCTGGAGTATATGGGGATTTTGCAGCAACCTTCCTCTGGAGTCGGGAGAGAATGCAGATTTTACAGTATCCTTCCCCTGCCACGCCCACCAAGCCATGCCCACAGAACCGGTAGTAAAAACAAATGGAATCCCACCACTGTTCTAACCATTGCACCATCTGTGATCCATGCTAAGGACACATGTTTGCTCTCAAGCAGGATGATATTGAACCTGCACTTATGCTCAGCTTTTAACTGTTAACAATTTTACTAACTGATCACATTTGGGCTTTGGTTTTGCATTGCATTAGGTTGTGTTGCTTTATAATTGGTTTTTAATTGTTGTAAGCCACCTTGAAAGCTGGAAAGGCAGCTAATATTACCTTTGAGTCAATCTTAGCTCTCGGTGGCTGCTTGGACAAGTCGCTGCAATTTTCTTGGCAAGATTTTTCAGAAATGACTTGTCATTGCTTAATTCCTAGGGCTGAGAATGAGTGACTGGCTAAAGTCATCCAGCTGGGTATGTGCCTAAAACAGGGCTAGAACTCACTGTCTCCTTGTTTTTAGCCTGGTGCCTTCACCACTACCCTGTGTATGTGCATACGTATGCGTAGGTGAATAAGACAAAGGTGAAGTTAATCAGCGTGTTTGGCAAACTCTCTGCTGACAGTGAAGAAGTGAAGTGGTTGACAGTTTCATGTTCTGAGCTCAAGGATAGATAAAAATGATAAGTGTTCTGGAGAAAGAATGGGAAGATTAATCCCAAGGAGGAAGACACTGACAAACTTATGAGACACTCCTAAAAGATAAGGATATTTCTATGACAACTAAAACAGAAAGCAATGCATTCACCAGTCGAAAGGTATGACTGTAAAAGTTGGACATTGAGAAAGAATGTCAGAGAGAAGATGGACACATTGAATGATGAAGAGGAGATTATGATTAACTTAATTTCTCCACTAACAATGAATCATGGAAGAAGCATGCTGTGACAATATCTTTTTCCTATGAATCTCCATGAAATTGCCTCCATCTAGACACCAGCACATGAGTGAGCTAGTTAAAATAATATTTCACTCCTTATTCCAACTTTGTTCAAGGGCACCTAAAATTATAGAATTGGTAGGCTTTTTCCTTCCTTCCTTCCTTCCTCCCTTCCTCCCTCCCTCCCTCCCTCCCTCGCTTCCTTTCCAAGCAATAACATATGCAACAAAACAACTCCTTACTAAACACAGTAGTCAAAGATCATCCATTAAATCCATGCATCTATTTCTTCCTAAACAATTCTGAGGGTTTTTTAAACCCACTATTCATTAGCTACCAGTAGCAGGAGGAAGACATGATAGTATAGTTTTCTGTCAACACAAGAGTGGCTGGAGAACTGTTCAATGCAATAGTGGAATAGTAATGGAAACCCTAAGAATACTCTTAATAGTAGGCTGCTGTCTTGAAGTGATGACCAGAAAGAATGTTCACAGACTTTGGGCATTGATGCGAGCAGATGATGGAGTAGGAAATCTGACTATGCTTTACAAAGCTAAGACAAGAGACAAAATACATGGAGGAGATTTAGGGAGATAATTGAAATCCTCTTAAACATTCATTCAATCACCAGAAGTTGACCTAACTAACTTGTATTTTCAAGCACCTACCTAGCACCTAGAACAAAGTATTCTAAACTAAAATAGCAAAAAGATCTCTCTCTCTGTCTCTCTGTCTCTGTCTCTCTGTTTCCTCCTCTCTGTGTCTCTCTCTCTCTTTCTCTGTGTGTGTCTCTCTCTCTGTCTCCCCCCTCTCTCTGTCTCTCTCTGTCTCTCTGTCTCTGTCTCTCTCTGTCTCTCTGTCTCTCTCTGTCTGTCTCTGTCTCTGTGTCTGTCTGTCTGTCTCTCTCTCACACAGACAGACAGACAGACAGACAGACATTGTTGGTGACTGCCAGTCAGAGCTGTCCCCCTCCAACCACTTCCACGTGGAGCTGTCTTCTCAGAAATGCTCTAGATTTGAACAGGACATGATGAAAATACCACTTTAGAAGCATCATATTTGTCACAATTCCCTGTTGCACCCCTTTTTTTTCATCATCATAGTGTCCTCCAGTGACGTGCGGTGAGCTTTATGGCTGGTGAGGCAGCAATTTTTTTTAGACCTGTGGACTTCAACTCCCAGAATTCTACAGCCAGGCATGCTCAGTTCCGATTTAAAGCAACAGCATTTTTCCACCTTGCAAAATAAGTTTTCCCATTCTTTTTCTTCTCCCTCCCGCTCCTCCCTCCCTCTCTCCCTCCCTCCCCCCTCTCTCAAACAGACACACGCACACAGAGAAGTTGGATCCCTCTCTCACTCACTCACTCTCAAACAAACACAAACACAGAAGTTGGATTGGATATATTTTCCAAAGGCTTGAAAGCAACTCCTCTGCCATACCCCCCCCCCCCCCCGCATTCCCCTGCTGCCTTCCGATCGGAGCCTTTGATTGCAGGTGAATCACGTTGCCTTTTCAAACTTGTAATCAGTGAAGCTGGGCTTATATGCTTTTATCCAGCTCTGTGTGTCTGTGTGTGTGTGTGTGTGTTTTTGTGTGTGTGTTTTTGAAAAGGCAACGTGGTTCTGCATGCAATCAAACTTTTTGAATTCCTCCCCCCTCCCCACACACGCACCTTTTCCAGCTGTTTCAGAGAGGATTTCAACTCTGCCCTCATGAAAGGCCAGAGCTCTGAGTCAGACTGAGCTAGTTGCTCCCAGAGAAATCTAAAAAGCCTCTAAAAATGCCCTCTACAGGAGGCGAGAGAACACGTGCCTCCTTTGCATAAGAATTTTTTTGTCTTTTAACCCTTGCTTAACTCTGCTCAAGTGATCATAAAGCTAGAGTAAAGGAGGCCCGTAGTTCTCTCGCCTCCCACTGCAGTTAAGCACTAAGCAAAGTCATCCACTGTGACTCTGTCAGCAACTACCTTAGTCTTTTTCCTTTTAATTATTCTTTTCTTTTCCTCATGATACTGGTGAGGCCCCACCTCCCCTGCCTCCCCTGACTGCACGTCCCTGGTGTTCTCAAACATTTGTCGTCCATTTCTAAGATTTCTTCAAGCCAAGTTTGTGTTGATGGAGAATTCTGGAGGTTTCATCCCAACACATCTGCAAAGGATCAGGTGGAAGAAAGTTGATGTATAAATGGAGTCAACCTATTCCTTGCATCCAGCATTTTTCATGGTGTATGTCTGAGCGCCTTTACAATCCTGACTCTAATGACTTGAATTTTTATTTTTGGAACAGCTGGTTCCTGAAACTGGAGGCTGGTCTTGCAAAATCTCAAACAATAATGTTTTCCAAAGCTCTGTGGCCCAGACAGCATCTTCGTAGAGAACGAATCCTGGGTATTCTATGATCTTGGCAGAAAAATTATAAATGAAATGGGTTACTGAGGGATTTATGTGCTAGTAGAAGAAAAGAGGCTACATATGCTGTCTGCCTGGATGAATTTGTTTAGAGGAGTGGAAGGGAACAGCACAGGAAGGGTTGGTGGGGTTTTTTTTTTTTTTTGCCAATGTCTCAATAATGAATAAAAAATCATAAGGGAGGGAGAGACAAAACTCTCGGCTGCTTCCCTCTTTGCTTCCCTCCTCCCTGCCTTTTCTCTCAAATAGACCATCTGATGGAAACAAATGAGCAGAGGAAAGTCTTGCAGGCCAGCAGGTAATTAACTGTTTTGCCTAATGTGGTTTGAGAAGGGCTGCCTTGCTATCAAAAAGGCAACAGAGAGTGAGGGTGAGGGAGAGGGCAAGGGGAGGGGAGGCAAGAGGAGAAGAGGAGAGGAGAAGAGAGGAGGGAAGGGAAGAGAAGGGATGAGAGAAGGGAAGGGAAGGAAGAGAAGAGAAGAGAAGGGAAGGGAAGAGAGAAGGGAAGGGAAGAGAGAAGAGAAGGGAAGGGAAGGGAAGGGAAGAAAGAAGGGAAGGGAAGAGCAGAGAGAAGAGAAGGGAAGAGAAGGGAAGGGAAGAGAGGAGAGAAGGGAAAGAAAGGAAAGAGAAGAGAGAAGGGAAGGGAAGAGAGAAGAGAGGGAAGAGAAGGGAAGAGAGAAGAGAAGGGAAGGAAAGGGAAGAGAAGGAAAGAGAAAATACAAGAGAAGAGACTTTTTGTCCTATCATACCATCTTCTGGAGGGACTCTAGAGACTCTCCAGGAAGACAAAGAAAATCAAACATAAGAAAGGAAAGAAGAAAGGGATCCTCCAGAGCACACATGGAGAGCTTGGATAGAAGATGGAGCTCCAAGGAGGCAGGAAGGCAGGAGGACTTTTTGGAAGGTTTCAGATGGGAAAAGGTGGAAGTGGGTTCTGGAGGCCCAGAAAGGGGTAGTGGTTAGAACTGCTATTCTGGAGGTAGCTTAATGAAATCATGCTGGGTTAAGACTAGAAAGATCTCAGTGAGCCATGAAGCTGGATGTGGACAAACTGCCACCTAGCCTATCTCAGGGTGTTCTGATGAGAAGGGGATAGGTTACAGAGGTAGGTTCCTACTGGTTCAGTCCAGTTCGACCGAATAGGTAGCAAAAATCTGCCATACCATTCCGAACCAGTAGTAATGACAGCCTAGCTACGCCCCTGAACTGGTTTCCCGGTCACCGTTCACTCGCCCCGCACAGTCTCTGCTCTTCAGCTTGCCTGCCTGAAGCGCTGCGCCCCTGATCTGTCTGCCAGTTAAGCCTGCGAGTTGCGGCTTAGCTAGCTGCCCCTGCCCCCTTCCCCGTGGCCCTGCCATGCTTCCATGCCTTCCATGCAGTCTTCCCGGAGTCCCTGTGACCAGCTTGCGGGCAAGCGGAAGGCTGTGTGGAAGGCAGGAAAGCATAGCAGGACTGCAGGGAAGGGAATAAGCAGCCTACTCCTTTCCCCGTGGCCTTGCCATGCTTCCGTGCCTTCCACATGTCCTTACTGGTGGTCCCCCATGCCTGTTTGCCTTCTGAGGTCAGTGTCTAGCCCGGCCTTGCCAGTGGGTGGGCGGGCAGCCCTTGATGGAAATGCAGACACTGTGCTGGGGCTGAGAGGGGCAGTGGCGGTGATGCTGCAGGAGGGCAAGCGGACATCCCGGAGCTGCGGCAGATGCACCTGTTCCATTTCTGCAAAGGCAGAGACCCCCCCACCACTACCCTGCTGCAGGGCGATCCAAAGAGGAGAGGAGGATGCTGAGAAAATGCTGTCTTCCATCCGGGCCTGCCTGCCTCTCGTGCCGGCTCCTCGTGAGTGTGAGGCAATTAACAGCTTCTCGGACTTGGGAAGTTTTTTTTTTACTGGGCAAGGTTTTCCCTGCACACAATGGCTGAGAGACACTCACAGTGGGGTGCAATTTGGGGGGTGGCAGTGGATGGTGTGGGCCGGGCCACAAGATGCGCATCTTACCAGAGACTGGCAGCTCTGGATCTTGTGGCTTTTTCAGGGTTTTCTTTAAAAAAACCCACAAAACAAGCTTGCTTTGTGAGGGAGCAGGCAAATGGGCAGCATTCCTCACCCCATCTCCCCAGATGCTTGCAGCCTCAGAGAAAGTCCCGGCCCTTGCAGAGTAAAGAAAATTGAATCTCATGGTTTCCAGAAGTTCTTAATTGCCTTTACTGTGCAAGGGCTGGGAGTTGCTGCAAGCTCTGAGGCTGCAGGATCCCGGGGAGGGGGGGGGATGCTGCCGTTTGCCTGCCCCCTCCAGGAGTAACCTCGAAAATTTTCAAGCTCATCTGGAGAGGTGTTATTTTTTTAAGAAAAAACCCCCAAAAGCTGCCAGTCTCCAGTAAGATGTGCATCTCGTAGCCCACCCTGCCCCATTCCCTGCCCCACCTACCACCCCCAAATTGTACCCCATGCGAGTGTCTCTCAGCCACTGTGTGCAGGAAAAAACCTTGTACAGTAAAGAAAAACTTCCCAAGAATGCAAGAAGCCTTGCACTCACAAGAAGGTTTTTCGCAGCGAAGGGAAGCGACTTGGAGCCTGCTTGGAAGGGAGCTGTGGCAGCCTACCTGTCCCTTTCCAGTACTTCGACCCCCAGGTGGGAGGGGGCCAGGGGGTACCATAAAGGGGGCAGCAGCTCCGCTGTGAACAGAGGGAAAAAAGTTTGGCTTCTTTCTGCCCTTCAAGAATTCAAGGTTAACGGCTGCAGCAGAGAGAATCCCAACTTTTTCCTCTCCCTCCATTCACAGCAGAGCTGCAGCAGCCTCCCCCCCCACATGTTGCCCAGTTATGGGCCCATGCTACTCTGCCCTGCAGTATTCAGGTAGAAGGGGCCTCTGTTTGGGAGGAGAATTTGGTTGCAAAAAGGCCAAGGGGTGGGCAGCCTTGGAAGGCCTGTTCATCCTTCCCCTTTTCCTCTCAGCCCTGCAAAACCAGAAATCTCCCCCCCTCCAAGCAGCAACTGAGGCTGTGCAGGGGGGAGGAGAAGATAATTGGAGAAGAGAAGATGATCTGAAAGATCCCAATTCTTCAGGAAGAAAAGTTTCTGCAAATGGGAGGGGGAGGGGGCAGCCGCAGCTTCCAACGGCCCTTTAGCCATAATTTCCATCAGAGAAGATGTTGGGGCGGTGGAGGAAGAAAGGGGTCCAAGAAGCCCAGAAGCCTGAAGAGGTCTGCATGGGACTCTGCTGGCTGCAAAGCGCGGCACAAAGGGCAGAAGCCCCCGAACCCAGGAGCTCCAGCAGCAGCAGCGCCCAACCGCCTGGGATCGGGGTGGGGATGGGGCTGCGGGCGTTGCGCACAAGCAGAGAACTCCTTCTGCTTTTCACAAAGCCATTTCTCCAAAGAGCCTGATGCAAGAAGGGATGATGATTCTTTCCCAAACCATCTAGAGAGCTCTTCAAAAACTATAAATTGGGTTAGCGTTAGGTAGAAATAAAGATAATCCTCAACTTACAACCATCATTGGGCCCCAAATTTATGTTGCTAAGTGAAACACTTCAGTGACTTTGGCCCCATTTTGTGACCTTTCATGCCACAGTTGTCAAGTGAATCACAGCAGTTGTTAATTTAGTCACACAGTTGTTAAATGAATTCGGCTTCCCCCATTGACTTTTCTTGTCAAAAGAGGATTGCGTGACCCAGGGACTCTGTGACGGTCATAAATATGAACCAGTTGCCAAAGATCTGAATTTTTATTATGTGACCATAAGGGAATGTTGCAATGGTCGCAAATGTGAAAAATGGTCATAAGTCACTTTTATTGTTGCTTTTGTAACTTTGAAAGTTCACTAAATGAACTGTTGGTAAGTCAAAGATCTCCTGTATTTGGAAGCCCCAGGAATCAGATTTCTGTAGATACTAACGCTACCTAAAATTGAGATGCGGTCATTAGTTTTGATCCAGATCTAGAATGAACTTTCTTGAATAGCTCCTATACCAGTGATGGTGAACCTTTTTCCCCTCAGGTGCCGAAAGCATGCACAAGCGCACAATCGCATGCACATACCCATAACGCAATGCCCCCCAGGTCCCGCACATGTGACTTCCCATGCAACCCCATTTTGGTGCTAGCAGGCCCCCCTGAAGCCACTGGACCAAAAACAGGGAACGAGGGAGGGGCGCATCACCCCCACAATTTTTGGTCCCAGGAGGCTTCAGGGAGGCCGGCTAGCACCAAATCACCCTCACACATGCGATCCCCCAACCCCGTGCATGTGCGTGTGTCCCCTCACCCCCCATGAATGCATGCGTAACCCTCCCAACAGAGACACAAAAATCAGCAGTCATTTTAAGATTTGTGGACTTCACATCTTAAGGTGGGGAATCACTGCCGAGATGCACTTAAAAAAGTTCTGGGCCTTCTCTCAGGAAATTGTGGATGCTGTTATCATTTTTTTAACCTCCTTTCTTGAATGGATCCTCCTGCATTTTTCTTTGCTTTTTGGAAGAGATGATTATAACTTGTGTTTTGAGTTTCTTTTATTTTGTTTCTGGCGAACGGTCTGGAGCAGATCCTTTAATGTAATTAGAATTCTTCATTTCTCAAATTCTACTTTGAAATTTCAGTCAGGGAAACAGTTTGTACGTCTCAACAAAAGTATGAGCAAGCTAGAGCAAGGGGAAAAAAAGGAAGATATATTTTTATTGCGTTCCCAGGGTGATGCTCTTACGCTTGATAGATGAGAAAATCGAGCAGCTTCATCCCAAAATTAACAATGCAACTCTAATCACACTTATTCCAGGGCCTCTGGAAATGGAAAGTAAACAGAATGGCTGGTAATTCTTTTAAAAGCTGGCTGCTTGCTCCCAGTTTTTAATATCCCTTTTTTCCTGGTCACCTATGGTGAATAAGGAGCACTTCTAGATGAACAGCTGGATGTTTTTCAAAACTAGCCTATCCCCTTTAAAATGACAAATAGCTAGGAAATGTGAGCCTGTCTGCTACATACTCCTGCCAATTTATATAAATGATTGGTTCTGCTGTTTAACTCACCAAAATTCTGCTTTTGAATGATTCTTGTTTTTCTTCTCGTGTTTTATTCTGTTTGAAGGGAATGGATAGATGTCAGCATTCATGCTCAAAGAAAGAATGCCAATGTTGCTTTTTGCATAAGATTACTAATTACTTCAATTTCCCAGGAAAGCTAGATGTTTTACTGCTTCTACACCCCCTCTGGGAGAGAAGAGCAATGTGTTTGGCTTCTGCATTTTTTATGCTGTGGGCTTACAATAATACGAATGCTATCACTTTCTGGAAGTTCAAAGAATAGCAGTGGGCGGAGAGATGTGAGAGAAAACTCTTGAGTTAGTCTTTCCACTTTCTTATTTAGACGACAATTGTTTCATGGCATCAGATGAATGGAACCATGAACTAGGGGCAGGTAATGTATAGTTATGTATACCTTCTCCTTGAAGGTATCTGCCCATCTAGATCCAAGGTAGATATGGTGGACACACTGCGGGTCTGTTCTCTCCAATTTGTCACCTATAAATGTCTTGTCACCTAGGAGAGGGGTCACCAACCTTTCGGACCACAGGGACCTCTAAATTCATAACTTAAAATCCTGCGGACTACTAATATGAATCCAGCACACTGCTGGCTGAAACACCTGGACTCCCAGTGACACGATGGGGTCCTTCAGGCACTTAGCTTGGCTGCCTGTTTTTGCAATCTTATACACTCAAGGAGCCATTTGGACCCATTTCCCAGAGAAAAAAAACCACCAGGATCTCTCATCTCTTTCGTTCTCTCTCTTTCTGTCTTTCTCTCCCTCTCTCTGTCACATCTCTCTTTTCTCTCTCTCTTTTCTCTGATCTCTCTCTTCTCTTTCATCTCTCTCTTTTCTCTCTCATCTTTCTCTTTCTCCCCCCCTCTCTCATCACTCTTTCTGTCTCATCTCTCTCTCATCTCTCTCGTCTCTCTTTTCTCTCATCTCTCTCTTTCTCTCTTACTCTCCCTCTTGCCCCCTCTCTCTCATCACTCTCATCACTCTCATCTCTCTCTTTTCTTTCTCATCTTTCTCTTTCTCTCTTACTCTCCCTCTCGCCCTCTCTCTCATCACGCCCTCTCTGTCATCACTCTCATCTCTCTCTTTTCCTTCTCATCTTTCTCTTTCTCTCTTACTCTCCCTCTCACCCTCTCTCTCATCACTCCCTCTCTCTCATCACTCTCATCTCTCTCTTTCTCTCTCTCTCTCTCATCTCTCTCTTTTCTTTCTCATCTTTCTCTTTCTCTCTTACTCTCCCTCTCACCCTCTCTCTCATCACTCCCTCTCTCTCATCACTCTCATCACTCTCATCTTTCTCTTTTCTTTCTCATCTTTCTCTTTCTCTCTTACTCTCCCTCTCGCCCTCTCTCTCTCTCATCACTCTCTCTCATCTCTCTCTTTTCTTTCTCATCTTTCTCTTTCTCTCTTACTCTCCCTCTCACCCTCATCACTCTCTCTCTCATCTCTCTCTTTTCTTTCTCATCTCTCTCTTACTCTCCCTCTTGCCCTCTCTCTCTCATCACTCTCTCTCTCATCTCTTTTCTCTCTCATCTCTCTCTTTCTCTCTCCCTCTCCCTCTCTCATCACTCTTTCTCTCATCTCTCTCTTTTCTTTCTCATCTCTCTCTTTCTCTCTCCCTCTCCCTCTCATCACTCTCCCATCTCTCTCTTTTATTTCTCATCTCTCTCTTTCTCTCTTACTCTCCCTCTTGCCCTCTCTCTCTCATCACTCTCTCTCTCATCTCTTTTCTCTCTCATCTCTCTCTTTCTCTCTCACTCTCCCTCTCTCTCTCATCACTCTCTCTCATCTCTCTCTTTTCTTTCTCATCTCTCTCTTTCTCTCTTACTCTCCCTCTCTCTCTCATCCCTCTCTCTCTCATCTCTTTTCTCTCTCATCTCTCTCTTTCTCTCTCACTCTCCCTCTCTCTCTCATCACTCTCTCTCATCTCTCTCTTTTCTTTCTCATCTTCTCTCTCTCTCTCTCTCTCTCTCTCTCTCTCTCTCTCTCTCTCTCTCTCTCTCTCTCTCTCATCTCATCTCATCTCATCTCATCTCATCTCATCTCATGGGTCAGCCAGTTTCTTGGGGTAGAGAGGAAGTCATGCATCTCCCAGTTGTGCAGCACCAACAAGGGCCAGAAGCAATGCCTGCGAGATCCAGCAAGAAATGAAGCTTTGCTCCCATTCATAGAGAAGGGGGCCATCAGATCTGGGCTGCAAAACTGATGATGAACCCACTTGTTCATCTGGAGCAATTGGTAAGCAAAAGCCAGACCTTTTTATATCTCTTTGCTACCTGGTGATCATTGTGAGTTTTTTCAGCCCAGATCTGGTAGCCTTACAAAAAGCTCTAGATTAGAGTTGTCCATAGCATATGGTCAAAAAAGTCAAGATGGCAGCCCAGACCATACCATTAAAATTTTGCCCATTTTTCAAAACACAGGGAGCATTCTGTACAGTTGTGGCTGCCAACTTGATTTTTTTGACCACACCCTGTTGATAGCCCCGCCATAGACCAGGAGATGGCATCCATCATAATAGGATGGCAGTTACATTTCTGTTAACCAGCCTGGTTGACATAGCTTCTTGGACAAATATTACATCCTCATCTATGAATTACCCAGGTATAGTAGAAATGGATTGAAAAAGTACATTACAGGCAATTTTGTTTCTTTGCCACTCAGCCTCTATGTGAATACTGATCTCCACCCCCCTCTAGGCTTTTGCAATTTATTTAAATTGGCTGCTCCGTCACCTTTTTGTTGAACACAGTTTTCCACAGAGAAATAAAAGGAGAGAGAAAGAATGTTGAAGAGGAATGAAATCTACAAATGTTGGGAAGGAAGGAAGGGAGGGAATCGATGCTGGACTGGCTTTGGCTAATTAGGGGGCACTTGAGATAATTAAGCAAGCTTTTCTCTTTTGACTTTGACCTTTAACTCTTTCTGGCTAATTAGCTTCGGGGATGACCAGGCTTGACAAGACTTATTGTCTTTCCCATCTCTTTTTGAAATTACATATTGATGTCTGCTGAAATGAGTCTGTGCTAAAGAACAGAAGATGGTGGAATGGACTTATTTTGGATTTCCCTAAAGCTTTTCTACTCCTGGCAATGTTGAAGTTTTTCATTCCCACTGAGATGGTTTTGGCAGATGTACCCCACAGTCTGTCTGATCCCTGTCAACGCTGGTCCTTTACTGTATTGTCTGAACTTGCAACAGTTAGGGAAAACTTGGAAGAAACCAGCATGCACATCACATGGGAGGACAAATGTTTTCTTGGAGATGCTATTTTACTGTCTTTGTGCCTCCAGGACAAATGTATGATCACGTTCCAGTAACACCTTGTGATTGACTAGATATGGGGTGGGAAACCTGATGCCCATCAGGTGGTTTGGATGATGACTCCCATGAAGTTCATTCAGTGTAGTCAAGGGAGAAGAACTTTAGGCATAATAGCTTAAATAGTTTGGATAATGTCCCTGCCCAGCAATTGGAATCTCTTGCTTTTGTGTATAAAAGGAGCACCACACAAGGAGCTGATCGGAATATGGTTCTTGTCAGGTAAAATGTAGATGTGTCTCATTGTTTGGTAACACTATTTGAAGAAATGTCCATCTGGGTTCAGTTCCAAGTGGGGGAAAAGACACTGGACACATGGAGGCTGCTTGGAAAGATGGTTTAATGGTGGACAGGATGACATGGCTTGGAGCTCCCGGGTGAAAAGGGGGATCACATGCTTCCAGATGTTGACTGAAGAAGAAAAAGGGCTGAGATGCTGAGAGTCCCTGAGTTTTATACCCTCTCCTGGCCCCCATTTCCTGTCCCTGTCCCTGTGTAAGAAATGTATTCTGATTGGTTGTCAGACTCCCAGGGGTGGGAGTCTTAGCTAACTTTGTAGGCTGTCCTGAGACCCAAGCTTGTTTGCCTTGCTGGCTGATGTAATCTTCCCAGGTGCCATGGGGTGAGATGGGTAAAGGGTTAATCCTACCTTTGTTATATAGAATAGACTAGCTCAGACCTTAATGGCTCTTTGACAAAAGTGGGGGGGGGAATGAAGTTGCAGAGAGCTGTTTTGTCTTTAAAAATATGTTTCTCTTTTTCTCATCCAGGGAAATATAATATTCTGCCTTTTTAATATTTCCTAAAATATTTCATTTTTCTATGAGAGGGAGGGGTGGGTGCTAACTTCCTACAACACAACAGTTCTGGCAGCTATTTACTTTTTACTCATTATTATGGTTTGTTGCACAGTGATCCAGATGTTCAGACTGGATTTGACATTTTTATCCACCTAGTTAATCCTTTTCAAAGACCAGAGATAGGCAGATGTGGTTGTTTGAGGGTGTTAAAGGTATGGTCACAGGATGTAACCTGTTCTGAGTAAAACTGTGTTTTGTAATTGATAATCCAGCCAAAGGAAGGAATTTTGTCTTCCTTACCCTGTTTATGGCCCCCAGATTGTGTCAACCAGCTTTTCAAATCCAGACTTGAAGAGAAATCCACAAACAACAGAGATGAGAACAGCAACAGAATGAAGAGCTGGTGAGTAGGCCAACCCTTTGTAATTTTTCTTGGGACAAGGAGACAACTAGAGATCATCCACAAGTGCTCCAGACAGTTGTTCCTCATAGGCAGACCATAAGGCCGTAGTCTCTGATGGATTTAAGAAGTAGGGGAGATGAAGTAGCACCATTTTGCTTAAACTGTGGTTACTGCTTTTGAAAGGACACCAATTACAAACTTATTAAAGGTCTAGATCTGTGATGGTGAACCTATGGCACGTGTGCTCACAGTGGCATGCAAAGCCATGTCGCCTGGCATGCGTGGCCTTGCCTGTTTGTCTTCTGGGTTCCTGGCCTGCATGTGCGCGCAATGATCAGCTGCCCTTCGCACGCATGGCAGTGCTGAAAACCGTTGTGTGATGCACTCCGGCTAGCTGATTGTCGGGTGTGCATGCATGCCAGAACCCAGAAGTTTGGCTTTTCCGGAGCGTGATACCTTCATGTGCATTGCAGTGCCAAAAATCACCCTGCTCATGCACACCAGCCAGCTGATCGTTGGGCGCTCATAGGCAGTAGAACCCAGAAGTTAGGCTTTTCTGGAGCGCAGCCCTGATGAGCGTGTGCGCGTGATGTTTCCATGTGACTTTTTTGGCACTCGGTGCCAAAAAGGTTCGCCATCCCTGGTCTAGATGAAGTTGAAACAAGATTTTGGAATTAATTATAAAGAATCCTTCCATTAAAGAGAATTCATTGTTGTGAATTCTTTTTAAAAAGCATAATAAGACTTCAAAAATTAGACACTAGAAGGAACAAAAGATCATAATTAACGTAGAACACTTAAACTTGACTTACTAATGCAGAATGAAGGAAAATATAATGGACACGATGAAGGATATTTTTGAACAATGGACCCAAAACTTAATTTGAAGAGAGCCTGCCTCTATAGATAGGCTGTGTTTAAAAGATGTTATGGAAGAGGAACAGGCCTGATATGACAGATTGATATGAAAGTGAATTTAAAAATGACAGGCCATAAGAATGGCATGGAGGAAAATATGGGTCATATAAACGAAACTGGCTGATGTCTTAATAACTAAAATACAAATAACAAACCAAGAGAGTGACCTGGGTAATTTTCCTAGATTAGACTTGCAAAATAAGCTTGTCATAGCTTTGAAGAATTTTGTGAGAAGGGATAAAGAAAAAAAAAGAAAGGAAATAGTTTTTTAAGAAATCATTTGAAGGGACTGAAAATCAAGATGGATAGAAGTAAAAGGAATTGGTGTATTTGATCAAGGTCAAAATAAATATATTATTCTCTCTGGTAACTATTAATTGGACTATCATTGTCATCAGGATTAAACTCTTGAAATTGTATGAGTTTGTTTATAGATAAGAAGTTTTGGAAAGAAGGGATCCTTTGTCATTCTTAAAGAGCAAATAATAAGTTATTAAGATTGTTTATAGTGGTGAGAAAAAGAGTAGTCACTTCTTTATATATTTCTTTTTTTCTTTACTATATTCTTATTTTTTTGTTTCTATTTTACTTTCTCTTTTTTCCTGCACCTTCTTTTCCCTTTTCTTTCTATTCTGCTATTTTTCCTCTATTTCTGTTTGCAATAGTTTATACTGTTGTTAATTGTAATCTTTAATAAAATTAAAGATTTACTCTACAAACCTCCCAAAAAGGGCCTGTTTTTCATGAAAACAGGCTTGTTTTCCCCCCAAAAAGGCATGAATAGCCTTTAGGGGGCTTGCAGAATGCTCCGGGGGGGGGGGGGCAAAAACGAGCAGAAAACGGTCCATTTTTTGCAAAAATGGGCCCGTTTTTCGTTAAAAAAATTGCATGCATAGCCTTTAGGAGGCTTATAGAGTACTCCTGGGAGCTGGGGTGGGGGCAAATTGAGCAAAAGGTGGCCCATTTTTCACTCATTTCTGCCTTCCCCAGCCCCCAGGAACTCTCTGAAAGCCTCCTACAAGCTATGCACGACCATTTTAATGAAGGGGGTGGGGTTTCGGGAGGCGAAAAATGCTGTATTCAGTGTATAAGACACACCCAGATTTTGAGGCTCTTTTTTGAGGGAAAAAGATGCGTCTTATACTCCGAAAAATACGGTACGTATGTACGTACATATATACATACATACAAATCCCCAGGTTGCTCTGAAAATAAGACCTCTTTGGATAATACACACAAATGGGCTTTTGAGCGCATGCACTAAAATAAGCCCTCCCTGAAAATATTGCAAATACAGCAGCAGCCATGAGGTAACCAGCTCACCACCTCCTGCACCTCAAAAATAATAAGACCTCCCAGAAAATAAGGCCAAGCGCTTATTTCAGGGGTCAAAAGAAATTAAGATCCTGTCTAATTTTCGGGAAAACATGGTGTGTGTGTGTGTGTGTGTGTGTGTGTGTATGCAACCTACTTAATCTACCCCATTCATTGAGGAAAAGATACATCTCTGGCGTTGCTCGGCAACTGTCTTCATACCAGCACACCAAAGTATGACTATACTGTAATTGCCATTATCAAAACCGCATTTCAAAAGCTCTTGTTCTCATGTTATGAAAACAGCCATACATCTTGTTTCCATTTTCATTGACTGAAATCTTTAGAAAAGGAGGCTTGTTATGGGGATGGGGCTATGAGAACTAACCTAGTTCTTGTGCCTTGAACGAAACTGCCCTGAATACGATGCTGCCTCAGACAAATTGTGTTTTTTTTAAAAAAAATGTCTTTGTAAGTTCTCGCTGTAAGCCACCCTGGGCTGCATTGTTTGAGTTAGGTGGGCATTAATATTCTTTAAAAAAAGTAAGTAAATACGTAAGGGTAAATCAGGTCCATACACTAAGCCATTGCAGAAATTGGAGGGGGTTTAGCAGGCTATATGAATACGTTGCAGTCATCGTTAATCTGGGTTTAGGTTTATTGCATTGTATGACCCAATACAATCTGTTCTCCTGTGTTTGCATATGTGGAGCATGAATGTGCGCACACACCCACACCCACACAAACTAGGAAAATGAAAATGGGACGTAATGGTGGAGCATACAGAGAGGATCATGGTTCTGGGGACTGGAAAACCTTGTCAGACCTTACTGCACCTCTGAATTTGCTAAAATATGAATATTGGATCCTGCATCCTGTGGCTTTGGCTGTATTTGGCTGCCAAGGAAGTCTTCCCAAGCATCCCACCCCACCCCCACCCCCACTGCAATGCTAATGTGATGAAATGCTTTGTTTTGCCACCAGCCGCCTTTGTGGGAGAATCTTGAAAGCTTCCATTCCTTGTGATCTCTCTTCTGGATTTCTCATGTGCATCAGACTGTTGTGGTCCACTGGCAGCCTGTGGAGCTGGCAGCAGAGTCATACAGTGAGGAGTTTAGGGGGAAAATGGGCCAGTCCTGGAGTCTGGGGAAGGCTCAGTCGAGGGCTCTGCTTCGGAGGCAGAGAGGGGGCCAGGCCATCTGGGAATTATGTACTGCCTCCAGAGCCTCCAGAGTCGGACATCAGCGAGGCAGAGGAACAGGGGGACCTGTTCCCAGTGTGCACATGTGCAGAGCTGCCAGAAGGCAAGAACAATTAAGACAAAAGGGACGATTCAGGAGTAAGGCTTGGAGATGATTGGCCCCTCCCATAAGACATAAAGGAGGAAGAAAGGCACGTGAGCCTTTGCAGGAAGCAACTTTGTTCGTTCTGGTCAGTTTAAACTCTGAAGCTCTGGTTTGACTCTGTGCTCCGTGTGGCCTTGCAAAGCTAATTGGTAATTAGGTCTTTGGCAGCATTTCAAGGGAGATAAAGGTGGGTGCTTATCAGCCTTATTCTGAAAGACTTTGGCAGACTTCTGTCGGATTCTTTACAAACTATTTGTGACTCATTACGGGCTGTGAATGAACATAGTTCACAGTCATTGAAATAAAAAGAGGTTTGGGGGACTAAGCGTGTGCTGTGTACTGTCTTAGGAGGTCTAGATCAGAACACAGACAAAAGCAACTGCAGAAAGTCCAGGAACAGGGTTTTTTCTCTTTACCTGAGGGGTGGGGAGAGAGGTTAACCAGCAGCTGAGACCAACAGGAATCTGTCTGGGAGAGGAGGCTAAAGTAATTGCTCTCACACTTGGATAGAGCCAGGGATACTACAGTTACCATATTTTTCAGAGTATAAGACACACTGGAGTATAAGATGCACCAAGGTTTTGAAGAGGCAAATTAAAAAAAAGTTTTTGCACTCTGCAAACCTCCCCAAAATGGCCCATTTTTCACAAAAACAGGCCTATTCCTCCCCCCCAAAAGGCATGAGTAGCTTTTAGAGGACTTGCAGAGTGCTCCGGGCGTGGGGGAACAGACTGTTTTTCCCAAAAATGACCCTGTTTTTTGTAAAAAATAGGGGGGGGCATGGATAGCCTTTAGAACCCTTATTGAGTGCTCCTGGGGGCTGTGTGTGTGTGTAAAATTGAATAAAAAATGGGTTGTTTTTTACTCATTTCTGCCCTCTTCAGCCCCCAGAAGCTCTCTGAAAGCCCTCTACAGGCTCTGCACAGCCATTTTGGTGAAGGGGGCGGGGTTTCAGGAGGCAAAAAATGCTGTACTCAGTGTATAATTCACACCCAGATTTTCAGCCTCTTTTTTGAGGGAAAAAGGTGTGTCTTATACTCTGAAAAATACAGTAGACTATGCACCTGCTCTCCAAGAGTTGATCTGCTATTTCAGGGTAAACCAGTGTTTCTCATGGTCTGCCACATAGAAGAGCATTATCAACCTATTCACCAAAGCACCTGAAGGCAGGAGAAGAATCAACAGATGGAAACTTATCAAGGAGAGATCTAACTAAGAACCAAGGAGAAATTTCCTGGCAGTTAGAACAATTAACACCGTAAGCCACGGTGGTGCAGTGGTTAGAACGCAGTACTGCAGGCTACTTCTGCTGATCACCGGCTGCCTGCAATTTGGCAGTTCAAATCCCACCAGATTGATTCAGCCTTCCATCCTTCCGAGGTGGGTAAAATGAGGACCCAACTCATTGGGGGCAATATGCTGACTCTATAAACTGCTTAGAGAGGGCTGTAAAGCACTGTAAAGTGGTATATAAATCTAAATGCTGCTGCTATAATCCAGAGGTCTTTAAACTTGGCAACTTTAAGATTTGTGGACTTCAATTCTGGGAGTTGACATCCACAAGTCTTAAAGTTGCTAAGTTTAGGAACCCCTGCTATAATCAGTGGAATGACTTGTCTCCAGAAGTTGTGGGTGCTCCAAAACTGGAGGCTTTTAAGAAGAGATTGGACAACCATTTTTCTGAAATGTTCTAGGGTTTCCTGCTTGAGCAGAAGGATGTACTAGAAGACTTCCACAGTTCCTTCCAACTGTTATTCTGCTATTCCGGCAAAGCTGGGAGTTGAAATCCACACACCTTAAAGTTACCAAGGTTGAGAAACAGTGGTGTGATATTCTCTTAACTTCAGAGCTGCAGGGCCCCCAAATCCTTGTTCACAGCTGCAAAAGTCTACTCTGATAGTGGTTCATGAAACAATAGACTTGCCCACTGTCCAGCTATTGGCTGCTGACAAATCTTAAGGATGCCTCTCAGCCAGCAAAGGCTGGTCCATCCCACTGCTTCCATAGCTGGAGTTGCAGTTGAAGATTTTTAAAGCCTTCAATGACAGATTTATGGATCCAACATTTAGATTCTGACAAAGCTGCCTCACCAGATATTGAGATCTTGGTTGGCCTTTTCACCAGAGATTAACTGGAATGAAAGAAGATGGAAGCATTAATTGTGGATCATTGTGAAGTATCAACTTAACACACAACAGTGTTTCTCAACCACTCAGTTTTTTAAAAAAAAATCTGGGAAGTCCATTGGTTGATTGATTGGTTGGTTGGTTGGTTGGTTGGTCAGTCGGTTGGTCAGTTGGTCATTCATTCATTCATTCATTCATTCATTCATTTCATTTCATTTCATTTCATTTATTCATTCAATTTTTATATTTCTATTCTGAAATTCTATCTCAACTTCATACCATTTGAGACACCTTCAACTTTTTGCTGCATCCTTACTGATATTAATTGCTAAGGTGTTCATGGATTGTGTATGTGTGTGTGTTTGCACACGTGTGTGTGTTTGCGTGTGTATCAAAAAATATCAAGATTGTGGTTACAGTTGCATGACCAAACCCACACATGCATGCACTTAAAAAGAAATAGAGCTTTGATTGCTTATACATTCAAATAGATAGGTAAGTAAATGATGATAGATAGATGATAGACAGACAGACAGACACTGTAGATATAATTCAGTCAAAAGGCCAAAAATGTTGTATTCAGTATATAAGACACACCCAGATTTTCACCCTCTTTTTTGGGGGAAAAGGTGCGTCTTATACTCTGAAAAATACGGTAGGTCATTGAAATTTGAATGAAATCATTACAACAGTGTAAGTAATGAGTGTCTATCAACAGAATGCCTATCATCTCATAAACATCTTTTAAAAGAAAAATGGACATTTGGTTTCCATAACAGTGGGTCTTGGATGAAGTGATAAGTGACACGTAAGGAAATAATGAAATCACGAATCTATTCTGAGCCTTTAGCACTCCAGTGAGTTTTATGTACATCTTGGCAATCTGGGGGGGGGGGGGGAGCCAGGACTTCTCCCTTCCACCCTTGGTGACAATTCTGTGCCCAACAGCCATGCTGGAGCTAAGCCAGACCAAATGAGACCTTGACCTGGGCAGAGAAGGAGGAAACTGGAGTAGCTTGTTGGTGAAGAGAAATTGGGTCTCTTCTCTCTGCCTTTGTTTGGGAAGGCAAGAAGACTGAACGGAGGGGGAAGAGAAAGAGAAGAGAAAACTGTTGTTCTTAGAGTAAGTGCCCTGGGAAAGTCTTTGCCCAGCCTGTCAGGAAGAGATGAAGCTAATTATAGATCATTCATCAGTGGAAGGTTGTAGTTTCTGGTTCCTCTTCAAAAGGCCACGAGGTGCAGAGTGAAGCATGACTTGGCACGCTGGAGACTCATTACATCTGACAACATTTCATGGCTGCTTTTCTGGGTCATTGATGGCTGCAGAGAAGTGCTTGCTGTCTCAGGGAGGCAAGTAACCTGTCTTAAGTTTCAGCAGTGCTATCAGAGATGAGAAGCAAAGAGGAAGGTGGGGATCTGGTTCTCTCACTCGCCTTTCTGGCTGACCCAAACACTTTCCTGGATCATTGATCCTTTTCTAGGACTGGCCAAAGCCTGGAATCACAAAGAATCTGATGCCTGGGCTATACACACATGCACGCAAGCACGCAAGCACACATCAAATTAAAGTTTTTGTGTGAATGCATTTATGAGGCTTGTAAAGAAACTGATTATGTTGTACAAAAAGAGCCAAACACAAGTGCAACTGCTTTATGTTGCTAGCTGATCCTTCTCAAAAAGGCAGTGTAGGAAGTTAGCACCCACCCCTCTCCTAGAAAAATGAAATATCCTGGGAAATATTGAAAAGGCAGAATATTATATTTCCCTGAAAAAAAATGGAGAAACATGTTTTTAGGCGGGAAACAGACTCACTCTTAATAGCCCCCACTTTTGTCAATGGGCCATTAAAATGCCTGAGCCAGTCTATTGTACATAACAAAGAGCTCTCCTTCAGCTCCAGTGTGATGGGATTAAGGCATGATAGTATTAGCCTTTACCCATCTCACCACAGGGCACCTGGGAAGAAGCAAGGCTCAACCAAACTTGGACTCAAAACACAGTCTAGAGAGTTGGTCCTGCATGGCCCCATGGAAGCCTGACAACCAATCAGAATACAGGATAAAGATCAAAAGCCACAGAGGGCATAAAACTAGGGACTTTCAGCATCTTTGCCCCTTTTTCTTCTTCACCCAACATCTGGAAGCATCTGATCCCCCTTTTCTGTTCAGGGCTCAAGCCATGTGATCCTGTCCACCATTAAACCATCTTTCCAAGCAGCCTCCATGTTTCCAGTGTATTTTCCCCCACTTGGAACTGAACCCAGAAGGACATTTCTTCCAACAGCAGGATTCTCATACCTGGGAATATGAGACATTTGCAGTTTATTTTGACCCTAGGATGCCCTAGTGGTCCCCTAATTTCCCTTTGCACACCCTACTGATATAAATAGAAGAGAATATTTGTTGCTCAGGGGTGCACTGTGAGGTCCTTGGTGCTCTCTGAGCTTGGTTGTTTTCTTGTAGGCATTTCATTACCCAGCTGGGTAATATCATCAGTGCTAGAAGGTAGTGGAGTTATTGCTTTCCCTTCTAGCACTGATGATGTTAACTAGTGGTGGAATAAAACATCTGCAATACAACAGCTCAGAGAACACCAAAAAACCCACATAACACTGGTCTTATTTCACTTCCAGCCAACATGAAATAATAGGGTTGGAAGGGACCTTGGAGGTCTTCTAGTCCAGCCCTCTATGCCATGCCAATCCCTATAACATACCAGACAAATAGTTGTTCAGTCTCTTCTTGAAAACCCTCCAGAGATGGAGCACCCAAAACTTCTGGAATCAAGTCGTACCACTGATTAATTGTTCTCACTGTCAGGAAATTTCTCCTTCGTTCTAGGTTGTCTATCTCTTTGATAAGTTCCCATGTTACTTTTTATCCTATCCTTGGGTGTTTTGGTCAACCCTTTATTCTTTGTGACAGCCTTTCAAGACCTTTTTGTAAAATTTCTGTTTTACATCCTGTTGGATTGGAAAGAATAAAAGGCCCATGAAAGTCTTCCAAGTGTGATAAACAAGAAAGATGAGGACTAAGTGGAGGGACCTTAAAGTAATTAAGAGGGAGAAGGGACAATAGGAATCTATATTTCTGTTAAAAAGAAGGCCAGAAGACATCTCTATTTCTTAACTTTTCTTTTCTTTATCTTTTCTGCTTTTTTTCTGTATGGTTTGCCATTATTATATTTAGATTTTTAATATCAATAAATTAGAAAGAAAAAGAAAGGGGGTGGGGGGCATATCTGATGTCACGACGATACGACGTGCGACCTTGGGGCTCCAAGTTCGCCATCGATATCTCTGCCACTGGATGGTCCTTTTGGACCTAAACCATTCCGTAGATATTGTGATAGAGAAGGGCACATCCTGCCGATATCAGGGACATCGCAAAGTCCCTGATTGATCCAGGAGAAGCTCTTTTTTTCGGCGATAGAGAAACAGCCATTGAGGCTGCTGAAGTTGGGACAGCTCCAGAATGGAAGGAAAGCAGGAAAGAAGTGTGTGTTGAATTGGTGAGATAAACTTTATTATTAGAGAAGAGATCACCCCCCAAAAATAAAAGTTAAATTAAAATTGAAGATAGAAGAGACTAAGCAGTGAGATTAAGTCAGAATTAAACTTATTGTGTTATCTTTTTTCTTTTTTTCTTTTTACGGATGGAATTTTTACAAATCTTTCCTACTTTTTAAATTGGATTGGTTAATTTTTCTTCTTCTATTTTTCACTTTTTTTCATACTTTTGGATTAAGAATTTCTTTCTTTTTACAATGCTTGATCGGATTGTTTTTCTTTTAAGAACTTTTCTCCTTAAGTTTGGAATACAAAGAGGGATGTAAAAGCAGAGGAAAAAGAAGTAACACTGCCACTTAGAGGCTGGAGATTTGGAAACATTGTTTTCTTATTTTCTCTTTGAACGTTTGACTTATATCTCAAGGCTTCTCAGTTTGTTTATTGAAAGTGATAGTGGGAAGAGCATGGATTATTTATACAGATGCTCCTCTGAAGTACTATCAGTAGCTGGACTGGAGTGAAGAGAAAGCCTTGACTTGAAAGATTATAATGAACTTGCTTGAAATTTAACAAAAAAGTCTGCATGTTATAGTGGCAGTGTTTATAAGTTGGAAGAATGGTGCAGCATGAAAAAGAAACATTAATATTGCAAATGGTTATGCTAGAAATTCAAAAATACTAGTAACAACAGAGAATATTGAGAAGAGAATGGAGAATATAGAACACAGAACAGGAAAAATAGATGGAAAAATTGAGGATAGTTATCAAACAATGATGAAAGTTGAGGACAGAGTTCTAAAAGTTGAAGAAAAAGATGAACAAAGAGATAAGAAAATTGTTGATATTGACAGTAAACTGAGCATGGTTGGAAATGGCAAGAGTGGAATATGGAAAGGGGAGATCGAAGGATTGGAACTCTATCTCAGACCTCAAAATATAGAAGAAGAAAAGGGAGAAAATTTGATTGAAGTAATGAGAGAAATTTTGGCAGAAGCATCAGTGATAACCAAAGGCAAGCTGATGGAAGGAACAGATGGAGGGTTTCAAGTTTTTACAAGATACGTTATGAGCAGCAAGTTGCTAAGAGAAGTCCATATAAGACTTACCAAGAAAGCAATCAGAACACTAATACTACAAATGGCAAGAGATATAAGATTGCACTACTACTGGAAGGACACAGGATGATGTAATGAAAGGTCATAATAAAAATCAAGTTAAATTTAGTTAAATTTAGAGTATATTTATAAAATGGAGTGATAATAGTTATAGTCAAATAAATGAGTAGTCATGATAATAATGCACACACACATATATATACACCAAATTGATAATATGAAACTTTATACAAATTGTAAGTGAGGACTATGGAGAGTATGTTTAAAAGCCTTGTTATTAAATATAAACAATTTTTATATAGAATATGGTATAAAGATGTCATATTATTGGATGATTTTAGGGAGATGTAATGAAATGCAATAATATAGATTTACTTTAAATTTAGAATATATATATATAAGATTGATGATATAAGAATTTGTGTAAATTATAAGCAGGGACTATTATGAGGAAGTACAAAGCCTTGTAACCAATTGACATACTGTACGTTACTGGAGAAGGATTTTTATGTATTGTGTGTGTCTATGTCTGTTAGTTTTGTTTGTTTAAAAATAAAAAATAAATAAAAAAAGAAAGGGGGTGGAGAGGGAGGGAAGGAGGGAGAAAGAAAGGAAAGGTGGTAGATTTTAGGAGAAACCTCCTATACTATCACCTCTTACAATACTAGATAACATAGTATCAACAGTAGAGACCTTCACGTTTCTAGGTTCTATCACCCTGATAGCGAACCTATGGCACACGTGCCAGAGGTAGCATGCAGAGCCTTCTCTGCTGGCACATGCGCTGTTGCCCCAGGTCAGATCTCCATGCGTGCATTCATGCATGTCTGTGCATGTGCACATTTGTGCATATGCGTGCACCTTTCAGTTTGGGTGTGTGTGCATGCAGTTTGCCAATCTACTGAGGAATAATTGAGTCTGTCATCTGCACCTCCATAACTGTCTGGTTTGGCTCTGCAACCCAACAAGACAGACACAGAGTTCAGAGGATAATTAGAACTGCAGAAAAATCAATTGCTACCCATCTGCCTTCCATTGAGGACCTGTACACTGCACGAGTCAAAAGGAGGGCCATGAAAATATTTACAGACCCCTCGCATCCTGGACATAAATTGTTTCAATGCCTACTTTCAAAACGACGCTATGGGGCACTGCACACCAGAACAACTAGACACAAGGACAGTTTTCCCCCCGAATGCCATCACTCTGCAAAACAATTCCCACAATACTTTCAAATTATTTACTAAGACTGTATTACTATTATTCTTCTCATCCTTCCTAGTACCTATCTCTTCCCACTTATAATTATAACCATGTTGCTTGTATCTTTACAATTTATATTGTTTTGTTTCCTAGTATGATTTGATTGCTTATTAGTAACCTATCACTAAGGGTTGTATCTTATGATTCTTGATGAAGATATTTTATTTTTCTTTATGTAAATGGGCACCAAAGACAAATTCCTTGTGTGGCCAATCACACTTGGCCAATAAAAAATTCAATTCAATTCAATTCAATTCAACTCTATTCTATTCTATTCTATTTTATTCTATTCTATTCTATCCTATAAAATAGCAATAGCAATAGCACAGACCTATATACTGCTTCATAGTAATTTACAGCCCCCTCCAAGTGGTTTACAGAGTCAACATATTGCATATTGGCTCCTCATTTTATCAACCTTGGAAGGATAGATAACTGAGACAACCTTTCATATTCATAGTTTTATTAATTTATAATATGACATAAAAAAATACAAAAGCAAATATCACGGAAATTAGGAAAGGAAAAAGGGAAGTGAATAGTGGGGGAGAGCAAGGGAAAAAGAAAAAAAGGCATTGACTTCTGACTCATTTGGTACAGTAAAATAAGGCATGAAGATCTACCCTCAACTTTTTATTTTTTTGTAATAATAGAAACTAGCCATTTCTATAACAACAAATCTATCTAATAGGTAAAACCCAAAATCAAAGTTTTATTTTTTTCCACCTCAATCACAAAGTCCAGAAGTGGTTTCCAAGTAGAAATGAAAGTATTTGTAATTTTTTCTTTGATCAAAGCAGTCAAATTTAGCCATCTTTGCTAATGCCATTACTTTTTGTAGCCATTCATCCATTGTGGGGATCGAGATGACCTTCCATTTCTTTTGCGTAGAGGAGTCTTACTGCTGTCAACATATATAACATCAGAGTTCCACATTTTTCCCCCAAGTCCATGTTCCATTAAACTCAAAAGAAAAGTTTCTGGTTTTCTTTCCACTTTAAGAATTTTCTTTATTAAGATATGAAAGAAAAAGAAACCATGAATCAGATTGGCTGATTAATAGATTGGCTAAAGATAGTCCATTTTAAATTTGGAAAATATGCCATGTCTGCTGCAGTGACGTGTGGTCAGCTTTATGGCTGGTGAGGCACTTTTTAGACTTGTGGACTTCAACTCCCAGAATTCTACAGCTAGGCATGTTCAGGTCCGATTTAAAGCGACAGCATTTTCCCCCCTTGCAAAATAAGTTTTCCCATTTTTTTTCTTCTCCCTCCCCCTCCTTCCTCCCTCTCTCCCTCCCTTCCCCCTCTCTCAAACAGACACACGCACACAGAGAAATTGGATCCCTCTCTCACTCACACACTCACTCTCAAACAAACACAAACACAGAAGTTGGATTGGATATATTTTCCAAAGGCTTGAAAGCAGCTCCTCTGCCATACCCCACCCTTCCCCTGCTGCCTTCCAATCGGAACCTTTGATTGCAGGTGAATCAGTGAAGCTGGGCTTATGTACTTTTATCCAGCTGTTTGTGTGTGTGTTTGAAAAGGCAATGTGGTTCTGCCAGAGCTCTGAGTCAGACTGAGCTAGTTGCTCCCAGAGAACTCTAAAAAGCCTCTAAAAATGCCCTCCACAGGAGGCGAGAGAATCCGTGCCTCCTTTGCATATGAAATTTTTTGCTTGTTAACCCTTGCTTAACTCTTAAAAGGCGAAAAATTGCTTATGCACAGGAGGCCCCTATTTCTCTGGCCTATATATAGTTAACACTAAGCACTGTTCCAAGTCACTGTGAATCTGGTAGCAACTACCTTGGCTTTAATTATTTTTAAAAAATTCTTTAAAATTCTTTCCTTTTCCTCATGACTGGTGAGGCCACGCCTCCCTTGCCTCTAGTGACTGCACGGCCCTGGTTTGCTGTCGCAAAATGACTGCCATGAGGTTTGGCATAAGTAGTACCACAACTCCCTTTGACCAGGGATAGACTGGCAAGATGCTTCTGCCATCTCAGCTAACACTGGAATGCTGGATCTTTTCCTTTTTGTCAGGGTTTGGCAACCTTAAACACTCAAAGAGCCACAAAGGTCCTAACCGGAAGCCCCCCATTCAATTCTGGAGCTGACAGAAAGTCCGTTCCCCTACCATAGAGTCTCCTCTTAGGGCAGCATCCTTTTTCCTCTGCTGACTGGAAGTCCAATTCCCCCACCGTAGAGTCTCCTCCTAGTGCGGCATCCTTTTTCCTCTGCTGACCAGAAGTCCGATTCCTCTACCATAGAGTCTCCTCCTAGTGCAGCATCCTTTTTCCTTTACCTGTCCTAACCGTAAGCCCTATCAATTGTGGAGCTGACTGGTGACAGGGAGCCGCAGCAGAGGGATGAAAGAGCCACATGCGGCTCCAGAGCCATAGGTTGCCAACCTCTGCTTTGGGCAAATGAGCATTCACCCAAGAAGGCTTTTGGTTGTGGTCATCTGGTGGCCCTTTCATTCTCTTGGAAGATCCATAGGAGTAACATAGACCATTTGAGAAAGGAACCGATGCTGAAGGGCTAGTATTTTGTATTCCAGTTTCCCACTTGGCATTTTAAATATTTCTAATTAAAGAAGCTGTAGAAAATATTAAGTCAAGTAGAACCAAGTGTCTGGTGGAATCGATAAGAGTGATGGGCACCCTGGCACCTTTAGGAACCACATGCTGGCTCACTCATCTATCCCAATTAATGTTGATTACTTGCAGGTCTTCCAGGACTCAACTGGGCATGACTGGGTCCTTTTTTTAACCAAAGATGGCTTATCGTTTTGCTGCTCTTCAAGAGGTTACAGGAAGGACTGGCTATGGAGCCTGAAGAAACAATCAATTAGAAAGAATAAAAGTTCTCAGGAGACCCTCTGCCAAAAGATAATTTTTCTCCCTTCGCCCCCATGTTTCCTTCTAAATAGCTTCACTTTACTGTGCAGCACCCAAAAGTCACAGCATGCATGCAGTTCAGCTTCCAGGCTATTAGCACATGTATGTTTCTGGTGCAAGCCTCAGCATATGGATTCTAACTTCAGCAAATGGCTCAGTAGCGAATATTTCCCAATATGTTACTGTTTTTTTGGCCATGACCCATCTGTATAATAAGCTGAGAGCAATGACTCCTGCAGGTCCTTAAAATGCAAATATTTTTAGAGAATGCTAGTTCTGGGTTTTCCAGACCTAACAGCGATGGTCTGGATGTGTTGCACAGCAAGTACAATGGAATTGCAAACATGTTTAAATCAGTAGAAGAGAATATTTGTAGCTCAGTGTTGAACTGTGATTGACCTAGCAGTGGTGATGCTATCTAGTCAGGTAATGAAATGTCTGCAAGAAAGTAACCAAGCTCAGAGAGCACCAAAGAATCCACATATCCTCTCCAGAAGCCAACATACAGATAAGCAGGGTTTAACATCAGACCAACAATCAAGCAGAAAACAATACCCTAATCAAGGAACTATCAAGGAGAAAGCCATACGCCCCCAATTCTGACCAGGAAAGCTGCCATAAAAAAATACGACACAAATCCCACACCCATTAATGCTGATGTTGTTATTTGGTTGGGTAATGAAATGTCTGCAAGAAAACAATCAAGCTCAGAGAGCACCAAAGACTCCACATATCCTCTCCAGCAGCCAACATCCAGATAAACAGGGTTTAACACAATGGTGAAATTCATATTTTTTTTACTACTGGTTCTGTGGACATGGCTTGTTGGGCATGGTGTGTGTTGGTGGATGTGTCTTGGTGAGCGTGGCAGGGGAAGGGTACTGCAAAATCCCCATTCCCACCACACTCTGGGGCCAGCCAGAGGTAGCATTTGCCGGTTCTCTGAACTACTCAAAATGTCTGCTACCGGTTCTCCAGAGCCTGTCAGAACCAGCTGGATTTCACCCCTGGTTTAACACCAGACCAACTATCAAACAGAAAACAAACTATCAAGGAGAAAGCCATACACCAACAACTCTGACTGGGAAAGCTACCATATATAAACACAATGCAAACACCACACCCATTAACAATGATGTCATTATTTGTTCGGATAATGAAATGTCAGCAAGAAAGCAGCCAAGCTCAGAGAGCATCAAGGGCTCCACAATGTCTGAACTTCTCTTTTTGCTTCTTGTTGAGCTCTAATTGGATCCCTAGTCTCTGCGTTCAGAATGCATGAGCTCTCCTCATGGTGGACACTTAGAAGCTATGAAAGCCAGGCCATTTGAAAGACTATTATTTTTGCATTATAAGCTTGTAAAATAATCAGGGATGAAATCCAGCAGGTTCTGATAGGTTCTGGAGAACCTGTAGTGGAAATTTTGAGTAGTTCGAAGAACCAGCAATTACCACCTCTGGCTGGCTCCAGAGTGGGGTGGTAATGGACATTTGGCAATATCCTTCCCCCAGGAGTGGGGAGGGAATGGGGATTTTGCAATATCCTTCCCTCAGGAGTGGGGAGGGACAGGGCCGGATTTTCCTATAGGCTAACTAGGCTTCAGCCTAGGGCCTCAAGATCAAGAGGGGCCTACATTCAAATTGTTAGCAAAATTAAAATTACACTATTCTAAAAACAGTGAACATTAAAACACTGAACCGAAAATAAGGAGAAATTCTACGCATGTGACTAATAAACAAACTTAAAAATGTATTGGTTAAGATCGTTCCAGCGCCACGGCAGTTGGGGAGCCCGCCCACGTTCCCGGCACCAGCGGTCGGGCGAGTGGCGCGGCCACTCCCAGTAGCCGCCCCGTCGACGCGGAGCCCACCAGCGGCCAGGCAGGTGAGGGCGAGGGGGCCAAGCCAGGCAGCTGAGCGCAGCAGGGGAAGCGGCTGGCCTCACTCCCTTTGCCGCAGAGCAGAGCCACCCTCCGTCAGGAGGCCAGCTATATATATTGATATATATTGATACATCATAGTAATGATGTATTTTATTTTCTCTCATGTAATTTACAAACTTAAAAATGGGAGGTGAAAGGGCCTCATAAGTGGAATAGCCTAGGGCCTCTTTTCATCTAAATCCGGCCCTGGGGAGGGAATGGAGATTTTACAATATCCTTCCCCTGCCACACCCACAAAGCCATGCCCACAGAACTGGTAGTAAAAAATTTTGCATTTCACCACTGAAAATAATGGTCTGAAGTTCTAAGGACACTCAAACTTCAGAGATAGTTTTAGTGGTAGGGCATCCCCCCAAAAATCAAGAAGGAGCCTTTGATTAAATGTTCACGGCAGGCACCTTGATTTTTTGGGGGGGGGGGGCTTCGTGGACACTCCATCTGGGATGGACTAACTCAGGACATGACCAATTCACTGCAGGACAATTCACATAGGATAACTCAACATGATCGTGGCACGACAAAACCGCGCTCGACTAAAGCGCGCCCGATTAAACCGCATCGCTGACGTCATCAACAGGGGGACAACAGCGAGCGCGGAGAAAGAAGGGCGCTTTAAATAGCGCTTTGAAAGCAAGCTGATTCAAGTTAAGGTAAGGGTTAGGCTTAGGGTTAGGTTTAGGGTTAGGATTAGGTTTAGGGTTAAGTTAAGGGTTAGGGTTAGGTTTAGGGTTAGGTTAAGGGTTAGGATTAGGTTTAGGGTTAGGTTAAGGGTTAGGTTTAGGGTTAGGTTTAGGATTAGGTTTAGGGGGATTAGGTTTAGGTTTAGGTATTAATTTTAGGTTTAGCAACTAACTTGACATTTAAAACTGAAGTGGTGGAACAAAAAGTTGAAAACGCTGAAAAACAAATTATTATGATACAGTATAAGCAGATGGAGCTTGCATTAAGAGTCAGGGGGCTGCGCGAAGAGAAGCAGGAGAACTTAAAGCAGATGTTTTCAGAGGCTTTTGACTGTCTGGTGGGAAGACAGGGATCCAATTTTGATTGGCAGATTGACAAAATTTATCGCGTTAATTCGTGGGCGGCAAAACAAAAGCAACTCCCCCGAGATGTGGTAATATACTTTGTTACAAGAGAGTCCAGAAACATGATATTACAAGAGTCCTATAATACCAGACTCCAAATTGGCGGACAGGACCTGATTGTCTTGAAGGAAATACCACCTCAAATGCTAAGAGCCAGGAGAGATTATGCTTTTTTGGTGGAAGAGCTCAGAAAGCATCAGATACAGTATAGATGGGATGTCCCATTTGGCATCATAGTTACATTTGATAAGCAAAGATACCGTCTCAATTCTGTATGGAAAGCTCGAGATTTCTATCATAAGATTCTGAAGGTGGGACACCCTGAATCATCTGGATATGGAGAAAGACCACGAGAAGGACAAAGCAAACAGCAAACCACACAACTACCAGATAAAATGTACCATCTTCCCCTTCCAGAAGGGCAAGGGGTCAGGGAACAAAGACCCAACCGTGCGACTACTAGACAAATGGAAAAACAAGCCACAACACAACAATCTCAACAATCACCGGCCATCGATCAAGGAGCTACAGCGACAAGCTCAGAAGCCGTGGGAGGAGCCAGACCAAAGGTGAGACAAGCCATGCGGGAGGCTCTAAAAAAGCTTCAGGCAACCAAAAATGACAACTAAGATTTTGACATGGAATGTTAATGGACTGAACTCTCCACAGAAGAGAAAGAAAATATTTCATTATCTCAGACAGTTCAAGAATGATATAATTTGCTTGCAAGAAACTCATATCAAAACAACTGATCAAAAATACTCGTTTAACCCCAAACTTGGTCAACATTTTGTGACCTCTGCCACTGAAAAGAAAAATGGCATAGTTATATACTTAAGAAAAGACATTAAAGCCGAGCTGATTGAAGCAGATCCCTTTGGAAGATATATTGCACTAGATATAATCTTAGAAGGGAAAAAGACATTACTTTTGGGAATTTATGCTCCTAATCAACAGCAAGATGGATTTTATAGAAATCTTCATGCCAAATTAGTACAGTGGGACTTTAAGTCTTGTATACTATTGGGTGACCGGAATGGCGTCATTGACACTAAAAGAGATAAGAAGACATCTCGCCCGAACACCAAAATCTGAGCTAAGTTACCCAAATATTTTTTTGATATGATGGACGACTTTGAATTGCGAGATGTTTGGCGCGAAAGGAATGCAGAGGAATATGACTACACCTTTTTTTCTGATAGACATCAATCTCTTTCAAGGATTGATTTTATCCTAATTCCTAATGATTTACTTTCTAGGGTGAAGAAGACAAAAATTGCGGCGAGGGTTCTTTCAGATCATAACCCAGTTTGGATGGAACTGGGAAGGGTAGTGCAGGCAAGGAGGTCTTGGAGGTTGAATGAAAATTTATTTAGATATGAAAAGTATATTAATGATTGTAAAAAGTTGTTATCTGAATACTTTGTTCTTAATATGAATAAGGGTACATCTATGGAATATGTATGGGATGCAAGCAAAGCGTATATGAGAGGAGTATTGATGAATATAAACAAAATACATAGACACAAACAAGGGCAAAAACGAAAAGAATTGGAAGAGGAAATTAAAGGGAAAGAGTTGGAACTAACATTAAATCCAGGTGATATAAAGGCTAAGGAAGCAATCTCCATATTAAAATCCCAATTCGATATGCTGATTTCTGACCAGGTAGCCACCAGTTTATTATATGCAAAACACAATACTTTCTGCAATGCAAATAAACCCGGCAGGTGGTTGGCTTACCAGATTAGGAAAAAAAGAAAAAATCAAAACGTATCCAAATTGCGTTATAGAGGGAAGGAGGTGTTTCAACAGGAGGAGATTCAAAAGGCATTTCGAGAATTTTATACGGAACTGTACAAGGAGGACAAAATTAGGGGTTTAGACATAGATAAATATTTAGATAAAGAGAAAATCCTCCTAGTTAGAGAAGAATATAGGCAAAAGTTGAATCAACCAATAACCTCTGGGGAAATCCTGCAGGTAATCAAACAACTAAAGTTAGGGAAAGCACCAGGTACAGATGGTTTAACAGCGGTTTATTATAAAAACTTACAGTTAGAAATGGTAGAACCTCTTAGAGAATTATTTAATAAAATTCAATCGGAAGGTAAAGTGCCCCCATCATGGAAGACAGCGTTTATATCGTTGATACCCAAAGAAGATCAAGATACTACCCAGCCAAAAAATTATAGACCTATCTCATTACTTAATGTAGATTATAAAATTTTTACTAAAGTATTAGCAAATAGGTTAATGGTGGTTATTCAACAATTGATACATACCGACCAAACAGGCTTTATACAGGGGAGGCAGATGAAGAGCAATGTTAGATTAATCATTAATGCTTTAGAATACTTGGGAAAGAATAATCAAATCCCTGCCGCACTCATATTTTTGGATGCCGAGAAGGCCTTTGATCGAGTTAATTGGCAATTCCTGTTGAAGATATTGCAAAAAATGCAGATAGGAGATAGTCTTTTACGGTCAATTGCTGCAATATATCAGCAGCAAACAGCCCAAATCATAGTCAATGGAAGTTTAACAGACTCCTTTCAAATCGAAAAAGGTACAAGACAGGGCTGTCCTTTGTCCCCACTATTGTTTATTATAACTTTGGAAGTATTGCTGAATAAAATACGGGGCCTGGATGGTTTAAAAGGGATCAAGATTAGACAGCAAGAATATAGAGTCCGCGCCTTCGCGGATGATCTGGTTATAATATTGGAACAACCGCAGGAATCCAGTACGATCTTAATGAATAAAATTAATCAATATGGTCAAGTCTCTGGCTTTAAAATAAATTTAGGAAAAACTAAAATATTAGCTATAAATATGGACACTAAACAAAAGGAAGAATTAGGAGCGATGCTAGGATGTGAGGTAGTTAAGAAAGTCAAATACCTTGGAGTTAACATTCTAACTTCAAATGGGAAATTATACAAGCATAATTATGAACCACTTTGGCATAGTATACAGACGGAGATGAAAAGGTGGGAGAAATTGCATCTATCCTTGCTGGGTAGGATAGCGGCAGTAAAAATGAACATCTTACCCAAAAATTTTTTTTTTTCCAAATGTTACCAATACTTAAAAGAGATGCGAACCTTTTAGAATGGCAGAAGGGTATCAACAAATTTGTATGGGCAGGAAAGAAGCCGAGGGTAAAGATGAAAATAATGCAAGATGTACGTGAAAGAGGAGGATTGAAATTACCCAATTTAAAATTATATTATGATGCAGTGGCATTATCTGCAATCAGTGACTGGACCCATTTAACCAATGATAGAATATTGAATATCGAGGGACATGATTTGGTATATGGTTGGCATGCTTATTTGTTATTCAACAAAAAATTAGATAAGAACTTTAAAAATCATATTTTAAGAAATGCTTTATTGCGGATCTGGAAAAAATATCAACACAGACTAAACGATAAGCTGCCCATGTGGGCAATTCCTAGACATGCAATTCAAAATATGAATATAGAACAAAAACACGATAGAACCACTTACAGACAACTTCTCACTTCAGAAGGGGGGGTGTTACAATTAAAATCTTTAGAGACACTTAAAGAGGAGAAGGTAGTTCAGACATGGTTTCAGTATGGCCAATTACAGGCTAGGTGGAAAATAGACCAAAAAACTGGCTTTGAAATAGTTGAGGATAATTTGTTTAAACAAATAAGAGATCAAAGCTTAATGCATATAAAGAGGATATATAATGTATTAATACAGATGGATTCCGAAATGGAACTGATTAAAGACTGTATGATAAAATGGGCACAGAATATTGAGGAATCAATAATGTTGGACACATGGGAAAGGATCTGGGTAAGAAATGTGAAATTTACACAAGCACAAAACTTGAGAGAAAATTTTTATAAGATGTTTTATAGATGGCATTTAGATCCCAAAAAGCTCGCTTCTATGTATCCGAATGTACAGCCTAAATGTTGGAGATGTGGTTCCCTTGATGCTACATATTTTCATATATGGTGGACATGTCGAAAAGTTAAGGCATTTTGGATAAAACTGTGGTGGATTATGCAAAATATCTTCAAAAGAAGGATAAAATTCACCCCTCAGTTATTTTTACTAGGTATATGTACTGATTTTACAGCGGTAGAGACTAATTTGGTTCTGTACTTAATAACTGCAGCAAGACTGTTGGTGGCGCAATACTGGAAGAAGGAAGACGTACCTACAACTCAAGAATGGACTTTGAAAGTTATAAACTTAGCCGAGATGGCAAAAATCTCAGCATATCTTAAAGATCACTCAAATGAGAGATATAAACGAGACTGGAAAAAATGGATTGATTATACACAAAGCAAATATGGGACTAAGAAATTCCAGATAGCATATGCTTAAGATTAGTAATAACTTAAACTGTTTAAAGTTTGGGTAACAGTAAGAAGCTGAGTTCAACGCAGAGATCTTTTCGATCCTTTTCTTCTGCTTTGTTTTTAAGATACCTTAGACTGTGTTTGTTAAAAAGCTATACCGTGTACGGGCTCTGGGAAGCCGGGGGGAGGGAAGGGAGGTGGGGTTTTAGGGGGAGGGGGGAGGGGGGAAATATAATATGTCTTAGATCTCAAAGCACATGATTGCACTTGTATACTGTGGCTTTTTAATGGTAGTGTAAAGATAGGACAAGCTGAATATATTGATAGACAATAGAAATACACCGAAGGGAGGAGTAGAGTGAAAGAAGAAAGAGGGGTAGTGAGGGTGGGAGAGAGGATTGGAGGCAGGAGGAGAAGGAAGGGAGGGAATGTATTGGGAGAGAGGAGCGACAGAGGGGGAGGGGAAGTAGGTAGTAGAGGGGAATGTTGGAAGGAAGAATGTAAGTTGGAGGGGGTGAAAGAGGGTGTATGGTGGGTCAAGGTGGCATATTGGGTTTGTATTTTGGGGGGTAGGGTCTATGAAAGCGAGGGCTGTGTTTATTATTCAATGTTATATGCCCCGGTCATGCACAGTATACATGTGATTGTATGAAATGAAATGGAAATGGAAATAAACGTATTTTGAAAGGAATTTTAGGTTTAGCGTTTACAGCATGCTTCTGTCTCCCCGCTGTTGTCGCCCTGTGATGACGTCAGCTACGCGGTTTCATCGAGCGCGCTTTAGTCGAACACGGTTTTGTGGTGGAACCCAACATGATAAGTGTTATCGGCCACTGTTTCTTCAACGTTATTTCCATTGACAAATTTGGGCAGACTCAGGACGGGCGGATTGGTGAGTTATGGTCCATGGGGCCACAAAAAGTTGGACATGACTTAGCAACTTAACAATAACAAGAGCCATCTTTTGTCTTGGAGAGCCCATGAACATAGTCTACCCTGTGCAGTATGCTGGGTCCATGGAGGAAATGTGATTTTTCACCCTGCAAGCTCATATAATCTTTGCCCTTTTGCATGTCTGAGTGTTGACCTTGGGTGATAGCTTTGGAATTGGGGAAATCCTATTTGCATGTGAAGGAGTTCCACATCTCGAGGGGATTTTCTTGGGTTTTAATTGAGTTATCTAGCAAAAGACTCCCTTAGTCAGTTTCGGTTTAGGGATGAAATTTGGCAGAAATGCTTAAATGGTCTTTTATTTTATTGCTTAGGATTCACTGACAGGCCAGGGCTGGTCAGGGTCAGTGACTGGCATGGATGGCAAAGGTGGCATGGTTGTTTTTCTTCTTACAATTGTATCTCTGGTGGTGCGGTGGTTAAAGTACAGTGTTCCATGCAAACTCTGCCCACAACCATGGAGTTCAATCCTGACTGGGCTCAAAGCTGACTCAGCTTTCCATCCTTTCAAAGTTGGTAAAATGAGGACCAGATTGTTGGGGGCAATATGCAAATCATGCTTCTACATTGTAAACCATCCATACCAGAGGTGGCATTCAGCAGGTTCTGATCAGTTCTGGAGAACCGGTAGTGGGAATTTTGAGTAGTTCAGAGAACCGGTAAATACCACCTCTGACTGGCCCCACCCACATCTATTCTCTGTCTCCCCAGTCCGAGCTGATTGGGAGGGAATGGAGATTTTGCAGTATCCTTCCCCTGCCATGCCCACCAAGCCACATCACACCACACCATGCCCACCAAGCCACACCCACAGAACCAGTAGTAAAAAATGTGAATCCCACCACTGACCCAGACAGTGTTGTAAAGCACTTTGGGGTAGTATGTAACCCTAAATACTATTGCTATGGCTGTCCCACGAGACTTAAAACCCAATCCATCTAACTAGGATTGACCAGGTCACCAATATAAATTATATGGCTTCATGGCATCAACTATTTTGCCCATCTTCAGCTAGGTTGGATGTCTGCCACCCGATTGCTGGAATAGACAAGTTAAGGAAGGGCTGTGCTGGGCCCTTAGTAAGACGTGATTCACTCCTTGAGTTTAATTAGCAATTCAGCTAACGGTTTGTAATTCAGGCACGACCCTGATTGCATCCGAAAGCTACTTTATTTCTTTGCTTGCATTCTGAGCACTAATTATGCTTCTCTGCCTGCTAATTGCTTTCTAGACTTCCACGGCTATCTCTTTCCAGTAACATTTATTTTTCATGCCTCTCTGTGTTTAAAGGTATCAAACAGGAGGAGATGAAAGGGAAGGGGACAGCCAAGGAGGCAGAGGCATCCGTGACAGAGCTGGGATGAAGCCAAGTTGAAAGGGAATGCATTTATGTCCGTGTGTGTGTGTGAGAGAGAGAGAGCAAGAGTGAGCAATGGAACGAGACAGTGGTGAAATTCAATTTTTTAACTACTGGTTCTGTGGGTGTGGCTTGATGGGTGTGGCAGGGGAAAGATACTGCAAAATCTTTATTCCCTCCCCACTCCAGGGGGAAGAATATTTCAAAACCTCTATTCCCTCCCCACTCCTGGGGTACAGATACTGCAAAATCTGCATTCCCACCAGTGACGTGCAGTGAGGATTATGATTGGTGAGGCAAGAGCGCGCCAGTGGCAAGAAGCAACGTCCCCACCGCTGTGTCTGACAGGCCAGGCGTCTTGGGTTTATGGCGGACATAAACGTGAGATGCCTGTCGGAAACAGCAGCGAGAACGTCCATGCTGTTGCCGCGCTCTGCCGCCTCGCCCCCCTCACCTCCTCCAACCCCACCGCTGTGTCCGACAGGCCAGGCATCTCGTGTTTATGGCAGACATAAACGTGAGATGCCTGGCCTGTCGGACACAGCGGTGAGAACATCCCTGCCACTGCCGCGCTCTGCCGCCTCACCCCCCTCACCTCCTCCGACCCCACCGCTGTGTCCAACAGGCCAGGCATCTCGCGTTTATGGCGGACATAAAGATGAGATGCCTGGCCTGTCAGACACAGCAGGGAGAACGTCCCTGCCGCTGCCACGCTCCACCGCCTCGCCCCCTCTGACCCCACCGCTGTGTCTGACAGGCCAGGCATCTCAGGTTTATGGGGGACATAAACGTGAGATGCCTGTCGGACACAGTGGTGAGAATGCATGCCGCTGCCGCGCTCTGCCGCCTCACCCCCCGCCTCCTCCGACCCCACCACTGTGTCCGACAGGCCAGGCGTCTCGTGTTTATGGTGGACATAAACGTGAGATGCCTGGCCTGTCGGACACAGCGGCGAGAATGTCCCTGCCGCTGTCACGCTCTGCCGCCTCACCCGCCTCACCCCCCTCGCCTCCTCCAACCCCACTGCTGTGTCCGACAGGCCAGGCATCTCGCGTTTATGTCCACCATAAACATGAGACGCCTGGCCTGTCGGACACAGCGGGGAGAATGTCCCTGCCGCTGCCGCGCTCCACTGCCTCACCCCCTGCCTCCTCTGACCCCACCTCTGTGAAGAAAGAAACACACCCACCCACCCACCCACACACACACAAATTCCTCACAATAAAAAATTACAAATTAAATTACAATAATTTTGAATCCCCCCCCTCCCTCTGTCCGATCCACATACCTTTTCCAGCTGTGGATTTCAACTCTTCTCTTGTCCGCCCGCCATGATGAAAATGTAAAAAATTAAATAAAAAGGCAACTTAGGCACGATTTGCTGCTGCCAGATCAGGAGGCAGAGAACCACGTGCCTCCTTTGTATAAGGAATTTTTTGCCTTTTAACGCTTGCTTAACTCTGAGCAAGGGTTAAAAGGCAAAAAATTCCTTATGCAAAGGAGGCCCGTAGTTCTCTCGCCTCCCCTGCAGTTAGCACTAAGCAGACTCAGAGTCATCCACTGTGACTCTGGAGTCTGGCAGCAACTACCTTAGTCTTTTTTCTTTTAATTATTCTTTTCTTTTCCTCATGACACTGGTGAGGCCCCGCCTCCCCTGCCTCCCCTGACTGCACATCCCTGATTCCCACCCCACTCCAGGGGAAGGATACTGTAAAATCCCCATTCCCTCCCCATTTTGGGGTCAGCCAGAGGTGGTATTTGCCGGTTCTCTAAACTACTCAAAATTTTTGCTACCAGTTCTCCAGAACCTGCTGAATTTCATCCCTGGAGAGAGACAGAGAGAGAGGGAGGTGAGACAGATGAGATCGATGAGTGATCCCGGTGTTTTGTTTTCTGTGGGAAATGGGTCCAAATGGCTCTTTAAGTGTTTAAGGTTGCAGAAACAGGCAGCCAAGCTAAGTGCCTGAAGAGAACATGTGTGTGTTTTGTTGGGGTGAAAAAATCTCTATTTTGGCATCTCCTCCTTCCCCAGCCTCTTCCCAGCTCTCTTTCCCACTCCAGATGTCTGGAGGAGGGGAGCAGAGTGATGTTTAGCTGTCAAGATATTGGACTTTTCTAACCACGTCTCTGAACATTTGGGATTTGCTTTTTCTCATTAAAAAAAAGGAGATTTCAACATTCTCCGGTCCAGAATAGACAGTTGGATATTTGGAAACTCCAGCAAAGGCTCATTAAATCTCTGTGCTTTGATGGCATTAACTTTGAACAAAAGATTTTTGCGGAATCCTCCTTTTCGCTCCCTTTGGGGGACCCCCTCATGCAGGGGAGGCGATTCCCTCTCCTTTGCACCTGAAGAAGACGAGACTGAACAGAACAGCCCCGGAGTTTCTCTGATTCATCCAGAAAGAAATGATAGACTATGCCATGCTTTGCAATATACTTACTGCATTAGTGTTCAGTGGACTCGATTTCACCCCGGGTGAAACTAAAGGAGATTCAGAAGATCAGTTTTGTTGGAGGCTTTGATAAAACTTGAGGCAGAGAGTCTTGAGCAAAGACTCCTTTACTGGGCCTGTTCCTTTGCATGGTAACTCCTGGACAGTATGCTAAGCTTGCAGGCTAATGTCCTTTTTTGAGATATTCCTTGTATTGGAAGGAGACTTGGGACTCTACCCAGAAGGACCCTAGTCAGTGACAGATGCCAATGGAGGGCTGGTGGCAATTTATCCTCTCTGCCTCCCCACTGATACAAGCACATCCCTGTCCCAAACGTGTGCCTGTAGCAAAGGCAAGGAAGTGGAAACATTCACTTATCTTTTCTGGTTTATTGGCCATATGAGAGCATGCTGGGATGATTGGTGTAACTTTGGGCACTGCTGCTGGGGACTTTCTAAGCTCAGTGAGTCTAAGCTATGGATACCACTTCAACTCTCGTTCTGCCCTGAGCTCACTCGGTGGCATCTGGTGAGCTGTGAGTCTCTTTCTCCCCATGCGCTAAAAGGAATGTTTGGTTCTTCTTGGATGCTAAGACCCCAGTTAAGGTCATTGGAGGAGAAGGCTTAGGATGGCCTCAAAGCTAGATGAACATTAAGGGTTACTCATCAGCAATATCTCCATGCAAAAAGGTTTCTTCTTAGTCTTGATTGAGATGGTTTCAGTTTGGAGCAAGGGAGGTTGATAAGATAAGGGACCACTTTAGGAGTAAAGGCAATTCAGTTTCTTCCCTTCCTCCAGGAAGATATAGCTGTGGACAGATGGCAGAAAATGATTTTGCATTACATGGCAACAGATTGGAAAATATAATTACAGTGTGGAACAATGGCTGTGGCAGCTGGACCCCCTCCCTTTGAAATTCCAGAGAGTGGTTTGCAGGAGGAAAGAGGAAACAAATCATATCGCTCAAGCTGAATGGAAAAGGGAATTGGAAAGAGGGAGAGGCAGCTCTACACATGGACTTTCCATGGTCCATCCTATAGGAGGTTGGGGAAAAGAGGGAGGAAAAACGGAGATGGATTAAATATCGGTCAGAGGTTGTCATGTTCCCAAGAGTCTCCAAGAGAGCACAACAGAAATTATTACAGAAGATGCTATGGATTGCACATCTTAAGACAACTAAAAGGTAAAGGTAAAGGTTCCCCTTGCACATATGTGCTAGTCGTTCTTGACTTTAGGGGGCAGTGCTCATCTCCGTTTCAAAGCCAAAGAGCCAGTGCTGTTCGAAGACGTCTCTATGGCCATGTGGCCTGCATAACTGAATGCCAAAGGCACATGGAACACTGTTACCTTAGGTGATTCCTATTTTTCTACTTGCATTTTTACATGCCGTCGAACTGCTAGGAGGTCAGAAGCTGGGACAAGTAATGGGAGCTCACTCTGTTATATAGCACTATGGATTCAAACCTCTGAACTGCCAACCTGTGCTGGCTGAGAAATTCTGGGAGGTCAAGTCCACAAGTCTGCCAAGGTTGGAGACCCCTGTTATAATGGATGGGACACAGCTACCTTCCCAACTTGGTGCCTCCCAATTGAATTGGGATGACAGTGGCCCTGCTGGTTAGGCAATCAGGGTATCAGAAAACATTGAAAAATAATCTCTCACTCAACTTTGGCTTCATACATTACATTATGCCCTGTTTTCCAAAAAATAAGACCTCCCAGGATAATAATCCCAATTGGGCTTTTGAAAGCATGCACTAAAATAATCCCTCCCCTGAAAACAATCCCTCCTTGAACATATTGCAACACAGCAGCAGCCATGAGGTGACCACCCTCGCCGCTTCCTGCACCTCAAAAATAATAAGACCTCCCTGAAAATAAGGCCAAGCGGTTATTTCAGGGGTAAAAAGAAAATAAGACCCTGTCTTATTTTTGGGGAAACACGGTAGCAGTTTGTTTCTTTTGCTTCAGCAGATTGTATGGAAGTAAACCTTGTAGCTTGCTCAGTGGGATTTCTTAATGCAATCCATTTGGGCTTGTTCAACAGACCACAGGTTAGCACAAAGTGTGAACTTTGTTTTCTTAATAATAGGCTAGTGTAGGGTGACCAAGAAGATACCCAGATTAGAAGTGATGTCGGTTGGCTACTCCCTTCTCCCTCTCAAAGTTTAGCCATCCTTCGCCTAGAGAGTGCCATCTTCAGCCTCACTTTAAAGATATCATAGGACGTGGCCACAATCCAAAGTTTAGCAAGATACTTTTCTTTTGTCTTCAGGAAAAAATGAGGAGGGAAGTTGCTCTTTTCGCTGTAATGTGACTGTGAGGAAGAACTCCAAGAATATGCATGGGAAATCAGCCTCATTCCAGTTGATTCCAATTGACTTGAAAATCTACAGGCTTTTGGAAACAATCCATGCTTTGGGAAGGTCTCTTATAACCAGTAAAAGGGGTTTTGTCCTTCCCATTCTCCCAAATTTGCAGTGAGGCTTACTGAAAGTCCTGCAATGGAACACACTGCAAGCTGGTTAACTGGATGCATTTTTAATTGCTCGATCAACATATATTTGCAAACAGGTGTCTTGCTGAAGGCTAAATCTCTGTTAGAGTTTGCAATCAGAAAGCAAAACCAACACAAGGCAATTCATCATGAATCTCGAATCAAAGCTGGGATGTCTCATGATTGGAACAGATGACACCGAGAGTCTACTGCTTAAATCAAAGAGTGGACAATGTGTGCAGCTCAGGTGCCCTCCTTCTTTTATTTATATTATTATTATTTTTATTATTTCAATATTGGAGAGGCAATTATCTAATGATGTAATTGGAGTAGGATTAGAATTGCTTGTAGGCAATACAATAAGATGTTCTACTGTCTGCAAATGCATTCATTTCCATTTGGCTCTTATTTTAGGGGGCGGGGAGACGACCCGGGGAAAACTGATGAAAAATATTGTGTATTTCTGCTACCTTTTGGCAAGATGTTCTAGAAATATCCCAAAGTCCTCAAAATGGGAGAGAAACCTATATGTGACCCACAGATTTGCCCCCTCCTTTCTTAAGTCAAGAAGGTCAACTGGAGTCATAGAAACAAGAATCTAGTTGCAAAAGAAACACCGGTGAAGTGACACAAAGCTGCCTGAAATTCTAAACACTGAGAAAAGCAAGATACCATGAAAATGTTATTTTTCAGCACTGAATGCATCTTGAGCAGAAATGTGTAAAAATCAATATCACAATGATCTCTCCTCCATTCCTGCTTTTTCAGCTCTAACTCTGAATTTTCCTTCTGCTTTGTTCAGCAAACATACCGTGCCTTCTCTGTGTGCTATTCTTTGATTTGCATGTCTGTCTGTCTGTCTGTCTACTATCATTTCTCTCTCTCTTATCTTCTTTCTTTCTCTTTCTCCCTCCCGCTCCCCCTCTTTTTTCTTTCTTTCTTTCTATCTATCTATCTATCTATCTATCTATCTATCTATCTATCTATCTATCTATCTATCTATCTATCTATCTATCTATCATCAATCTATCAATCGACCTACCTACCTAACTATCTGTCTATCATTTCTCTCTCTCTTCTATCTTCTCTCTCTCTCTCTTTCTCCCTCCCTCCCGCCCCTTCTCTTGTCTGTCTGCCTGCCTGCCTGCCTGCCTGCCTGCCTGCCTGCCTGCCTGCCTGCCTGCCTGCCTGCCTGCCTGCCTGCCTACCTACCTACCTACCTACCTACCTACCTATCTATCATCTATCTATATTTATCTATCTATCTACAATCTACCTACCTAGCTAACTATTTACCTACCTACCTTATCTGCCTGCATGCCTTCTTCATTATTATTCTTTCTTTCTCTCTCTCCTTCCCTCCCCCTCTATCTTTTCAATTTGCATGGCTGCCAAAGGAAAGTTAAGAATTTTTTTAAAAAAAACCACTAATAGAAATCATTAGAACACATTTCATCAGATTTAGTATCTTCTTTTTATTTTCTTCTGATCCTAGGCGTCTTACAACATATGAGATGGAATATTTATCACTTCAAAGAATCCACCCATAAAACCAGGAAACAATAAAGCAAAGCAATTAAAAACTACCTGTCAGTTCATAGTTGACATCACATGAAGCTGGGTGTTCTCTTAAGGGGCTCTGCTTTTTGTCATTTTCTGGAATATCATCATGGAGCCCACCTGACTTCATCGTCTGGGATGTCATCAGGAAACACCAAACCTCACAGAGGAAGGAAGAAAGGAGGGGATTGTTGGGAAACCCCACCATCCCTTGGATTGCCTCTCCCTACTAAATTAGGTTCCTTGTATGTCATGATGTTTTCCTCAATCCCCTCCCCCCCCCACCTACCTATATTAACAGAACCTGTGGGCAAGAAGCTGACTGCTCGGCTTTGCTTAAGTTTAGGAGCAGTGGCCTAATTTATGGACTACAAACTCATAGTTGCTATCAAGGGTCTCTGTTTAACCTCTTCCAATCGCTTTTCTTTTGAACCCCTTGAAGTGGAGATGTGTAGAATTTCACCATGGTGTGCTCGACCTCTTCTATTAAGCTATTGCTCCAACCCCCAGGATTTATGGCATGACATACATGTACTTACAACCAGGGATGGGCAGTCAGGGGAGGCAGGGGAGGCAGAGCCTCACCCTGTCATCATGAAAAGAAAAAAAAATGTAAAAGGAAAAAGGCTGAGCTAGTTGCTGCCAGAATCACCATGGATGACTCTGCTTACTGCTTAACTGTTTAAAAAAGCCTCTTAAAAAGTGCCCTCTACAGGAGGCAGCAGGAGAACGAGGTGCCTCATCTAGCCTGACTTTATGATCACTCGAGCAGAGCTAAGCCAGGGTTAAAAGCAGAAAAATTCCTGACGTAGATGAGGCACGTCATTCTCCTGCCTCCTGTAGAGGGCATTTTTTAAGAGGCTTTTTAGAGGATCTGGCAGCAACTAGCTCAGCCTGGCCTCAGCTCATGCATTTTTCCTTTTACATTTTTTTTTCTTTTCATGATGGCAGGCAAGAGCAGAGTTGAAATCCTCTCTGAAACAGCTGGAAAAGGTACGTGTGGGTCAGAGGGAAGGGGAGGAATTCAAAATTAATCCTGGTGCAGCTTTGTATGTGTGTGTGTGTGTGTATGTATGTTTCTTCACTCAAACAAACTCTTTCTCAATTTGAGAGAGTTTGTTTGAGTGAAGAGAGGGAAGGGGGTAGGAGAGGCAGGGAGGGCAGCCCGCCAGCTCAGGCGGGCGAAAGTCACTTTCTTTCGCCCGCCTCTGTGTCCGTGGCAGCCCGCCAGCAGAGGCGGGTCTTTTGCCTGCCTCTGCTGGTGGGCTGCCGCTTTCTTTTGCCAGCCTCTGTGTCCGCAGTGGATACAGAGGCAGGCAAAAGAAAGCGGCAGCCCGCCAGCTCGCCCGCCTGAGCTGGCGGGCTGCCAATTTCTTTTGCCCGCCTGTCAGAGCTCAGGCGGGTGAAAGAAAGAAAGCGCTTTAGACAGTGGGGTGTCGGGGGAGAGGAGAGCATGCTCAGGCATTCTCTCCTCTCCCCCGACATCCCACTGTCTAAAGCCCTTTCTTTCTTTCACCCGCCTGTCAGAACTCAGGTGGGCGAAAGAAAGCAAGCACTTTAGACAGTGGGATGTTGGGGGAGAGGACTGCCTCACCAGCCATAAACCTCACCGTATGTCAAATGGCCTGAAAATGGCCCAAACCCAGGGCATTTTCCAGGCTGTTTCTGGGCTGCTTTTCGGTGCTCCAGTGCCCGCGAAGACCAGCTGGCCAGCGTGCATGAACGCACCGGAAACCGGAAGAGCAACTGGTGACAGTGTGCATGCTCACAGAGAGGTCTCTATGTGCCACCTCTGGCACATGTGCTATAGGTTCACCATTACGGATCTATACCAATATCTAGGCCAGAGGTGTTAAACTCAAGGCCTGAGGGCCAAATCCAGCCCATGACATGGTCAGATCCAGCCCATGCAGCCATCCTGGAAATTGTAAGGGGCCAGCCCACATTGCTACAGCCTGGCCCACACTATCCCAGCAGGCACATGTGCATGCAGGAGGCAGTGGGTGCACAGTCCCATCCCACCCCATCCCTGCACGCATGTGTGTGCAGGAGGCAGTGGGCCAGCATTGCCTCATCCATCTCTCGCCCCTCAGCCATCACCCCCTCCTCCTCTTCCTCATAGATCAGGGGGATGCAGCCACGGCCACCGTCAGTTGAAGTCCATACATCTTAAAGTGACCAAGGCTGAGAAACACTCTGCAGTGGGAACTGGGTCATGTGGTTAGTGTAGGATTCTGTGTTTTTTGCAAACCAGAAAACAGGTCAGGTGTTTGTAGAATGCATCCCTTAGTACTAGAAGCCTTGCCCTAAGCTGGCCTGAAGCTTTTGCCCTTTGGTGGTCATAATGAGCTGGGAAGGAGGTCTTCACTGTTGGAGAGCTGTTCCTCTGGATGAATTGCAAGCCGCTGAGCCCAGAAGCAGCCTTGCGGGGGGAGGGTGGGGGTGGTGGAGACAAGTAACCCTGCTGCTGCAGATTTGGAGGGATATCTTTTGCCTTGTTGCACCCCTGCTGTGCCAGAATCAAGGTAAATAAAGTATTTTGAAAATGCATTTGTCTCTAGTTAAATGTATTCTCAAGGAATCTGCGGAGGAGGGGAGAAGTTCTTGCCCAGGGCTTTTCTAGCCAGGCTCTTTTTTGAACAATCTCTACTCAAATTTCCCAGCTGACAAGGAAATGTTTCAGGGTTTCAGATTGCTTAATTCTGAAATAATAATAATAATGCAAACAGTAAACACAACTTGTAGACAGTTCTTTTTTTATTAAGAAAGTTGGTTTTCCCTGATCACAGGCCTCTATGTCTTTTAGGTGGGCACCTGAGAAACACTGAGCAGGTGAGGGTGGGGGGCAGGAAATCAGACACAGCGTGTAATCTGTGGGTCCTTCGTGACTCCTGCAGATGGTAGTCATGGCTCAACTTTGCTGAACTTCGTGTTGTGTGGCAGTTATAGCCTTTCCTGGGTAGGGAAGCCCTTTGCTTGGTCACTCATGCCCTGGTCATCTCCCATTTGGACTGTTGCAATGTTCTGTGCATGGGCTACCCTTGAAAAGTATCTGGAAGCTTCAGCTGGTACAAAATGCAGCTGTGTGAGCAACTGAAGGCACCCCAAGGACAACACATGCAATGCCTCTGAATCCTGGTTTAGAGACTGTTTAGAATGGTGACCCTTTTGGCTTTTCTGCAAGACAAACAGAGCCGACCATAACAGAGGGTGTGAGCAAAGTGGGGATTCTCTGAGCCGGAAGCTGGAGAAGGCTAGAAAGAGGCTGATTCAGTCTAATGTTCAGCCTTGATAAGAAGTTGGGAAAGATAGGAGAGAGCCAGACAAGGGCAGAGTGGCAGAGTGGCAGAGCTGCGCTGGTGCCATGGATGGTTTTCTCTGGCCACACGAGCTGCTTTGATGCAGGAAAGGTTGCCAATTGTTTTGACTTCCTCTTTGATGAGTCAGTTTGGTGGAGTGCTTAAGGCACCAGGCTATTAACTGGAAGATTTTGACTTTGAGGCACAAAACCAGCTGGGTGACTGGTCTTTCCCCACCCCCACTGTCCAAGGACACAGTCAATGCTTCCAAAATCTTGCCAAGAAAACTACAGGGACAGATTCAGGAAATTACGAGGAGTCAACATTGATCTAAAGGCACACACATAGTAGAACAGAGTGCAGGGATGTTCACAGGGCAAAGAAGGGTAAGATGGTGGCTTTAAACGTTGCAATCAAAACTTTACCTGGATTTTTTTTGGGATGTGTGTTGCACGGTGATGCACAGTTTTGTCATCCCTCTAACTCCCTCTATCGCTCTACAGGTAGCTCTCAACTTAGAACCATTCATTTAGTGATAGTTTGAAGTTGCAGCAGCACTGAAAAAAATGACTTATGACTGGTCTTTGCACTTACAATGGTTGCAGCATCTTCATGGTCACATGATCAAAATTAGGGTACTTGGCAACTGGCATCTATTTACAATGGTTGTCGCATCCTGGGGACAAGCGACTGTCATTTACAATCTTCCTGGTTGGCTTCCACTAAGCAAGTTGATGCGGGAAGCTGTTCACACAGAAGAAAAAATATATTCTAAAGGTATTATGGAGACAATGCTAGTTCATTCCTGAAATTCAAGAACATCCTGTGAACTTTCACAAACTGGGATGGAGATCATCAAAAGCTTGTTGATCGAAAGATATGATGGATACCAGGGACGTGCAGTCAGGGGAGGCAGGGGAGGCAGAGCCTCACCACTGTCATCATGAAAAGAAAAAAAATGTAAAAGGAAAAAGGTTGAGCTAGTTGCTGCCAGAATCACCATGGATGAACAGTGCTTAACTGTTTAAAAAAACCTCTAAAAAGTGCCCTCTACAGGAGGTGGCAGGAGAACGAGGTGCCTCATCTAGTCTGATTTTACGATCACTCGAACAGAGCTAAGCCAGGGTTAAAAGCCGAAAAATTCCTGACGTAGATGAGGCACGTGGTCCTCCTGCCTCCTGTAGAGGGTGTTTTTTTAGAGGCTTTTTAGAGGCTCTGGCAGCAACTAGCTCAGCCTGACGTTAGCTCATGCCTTTTTCCTTTTACATTTCTTTTTCTTTTCATGATGGCAGGCAAGAGCAGAGTTGAAATCCTCTCTGAAACAGCTGGAAAAGGTACGTGTGTGGGTCAGAGGGAGGGGGAGGAATTCAAAAAGTTTGATTGCATGCAGAGCCACGTTGCCTTTTCAAACACACACACACACACACACATACACAGCTGGATAAAAGCATATAAGCCCAGCTTCACTGATTACAAGTTTGAAAAGGCAACGTGGTTCCACCTGCAATCAAAGGGTCGGATCGGAAGGCAGCATGGGAATGGGGGGCAGGGTATGCCAGAGGAGCTGCTTTCAAGCCATTGGAAAATATATCCAATCTAACTTCTGTGTTTGTGTTTGAGAGTGAGTGAGTGAGAGAGGGATCCAACTTCTCTGTGTACGTTTGTCTGTTTGAGAGAGGGGTGAGGGAGGGAGAGAGGGAGGAAGGAGGGGGAGGGAGAAGAAAAAGAATGGAGGAAAACTTTTTCGCAAAGGAGAAAAACAAATGCTGTCACTTTAAATTGGAACTGAGCATGCCTGGCTGTGAAATTCTGGGAGTTGAAGTCCACAAGTCTAAAAAAAATTTGAAACCCCTGTGTCAATGCCTCACCAGCCATAAATCTCACTGCACGTCACTGATGGATACATTTTTATACCTCCAGACCCACACACCAAGCCAAAGCATATCTGGGCTGAAAAATCCCAGGTGTCCTCTAGATGGCAGCAGAGAGAGACAATATGTCTACACTTACTCCTGGTTGACTCAACCAAAATTTATTTAATTAACTAAAGCTTCCAGATCTGGGTTACAAAATTCTGAAAGACAGTTAAGTAGCTACAAAATCTTTTTCTCCCTCTGTTTGCTGCCATTACATCAAATCAAATCTTTATTCAGACATACACCAGCAGATCAAACATTAAAATCACAGTTGATTACAATAAATTAATGTGCTTCCCAGGCTCACTCAACAATGAGATGGGTGGCATGTAAATTAAATAAGTAAATAAAGATGGAAAAATATAATCGTTCTAAAGTATCTTAAAAGGAAAGTAAGTAGTAATATACAGAGTGATGCAATAATTTTTCTAATCTTTTTAGGCATTTTGGAACAATAATATTTTTTCTTTTTTATTCTAATTAATTGTGAATGTTTTGCTAGGCCATCATATTAATCTCTCAGATTTTTGCAGCTCAGATTTGGAGCCCTACATTGATTGAATGAACTGAGTCATTCTGTAAACTTTAAACCCTGTAAAGTGCAAAAGTTGAATTCATCCAACATTTTAGTTAAACTGTGGTTCCAGGTGTCCTGAAAAGCTCAACTACCTGGCAGGACAGTTACAAGTACAAAAGTTTGTTTAATTCTAAAACATTCTGCCTAGCGGGATACTGAAAAGAAAGAACAGAGGAAGTTACCATAAAAGTAAAAACAGGAAATCTTTTTTTTTTTTAAAAAGCATTTGGACCAAAGAGGCTCTTGATGTTTGTCTCTATTTAAGGCACATTCCTTTCCTCTTTTCTGAGAAGCCAGGTCTGAAGCTCAAAAGGGGGACAGTGCACACCTTATGATGCACCCTGGAGCTTAAAGCTGCACCAGTTCCCTGCTCCGATCGTTGTACTTTGCTCTCAGTTGGAAGACAACGGATGAATCCAGACATCTGGCTTTTTCCTCTCCTGATCGGCTCCACAATAGACATGCTTCTCTGCCTGATCGTTCTTCCTTTCCCTCCCAATCTGCCTCTTGATCTGCATATAATATTGTTATGAGAAAATTTGGATCTGTTTCAAGACAGCTGCTTGAAGCAGAGGTAGAGTTTATAGACAGCCTAGCAATCAAAGGGGCCACAAATTAAAAGAAAAAGTTGGTTACATTTATGGAAAGGTGAGTGTTTTCTTTTAGGAAGGGCACGAACATGGTAGGGAGGGAAAACAGATTCTTGCCCTGCAGGGTTTTGTAATCCTTATCTTTTGTGAGCTCAAGTGTTGACCCTGGGTGATGGTTCAGAGTTGGAGGAATGCTATTGTGTGTGTGAAGGATTTCCATATCTCAAGGAGATTTTCCTTAGGTTTGAGTTTTGTGGGTATTTATCAATTTTTTAAAAGTAAAAGGCATCCTTAATCAGTTTCATCCTTGGTATGAAATTTAGCAGAAAGATTTAAGCCCGTGATAGCGAACGTATGGCACGCATGCCAGAGGTAACATGCAGAGCCCTCTCTGCTGGCACATGCACCATCGCCACAGGTCACATCTCTGTGGCGTTTCTTTCGTGAGATTCTGTTTCCCTGCAAACAATGAAACAGAAGCTCACAAAAGAAAAAGATCTCACCTCTTGCTGTGCTGCCAGTGTTGGGATGGCCTGCTTCCCGCTTGCCAACTGGTTTTAGGGTCTTTGCTGCACATGCGCTCATGTCCGCGTTCACACACATGTGCACCTTTCAGTTCGGGCATGCATGCCAGTAGTGGGTTCTGGATCCCGTTGCAACCGGTATGGTTGCAATGGGGCCCGGCGTCCACCACATGAACATGCGCAGCGTGTGCATGCATCCTTACATCTTGCGATGCCTCCGCGAGCCTCCGCGATGCTCCAGCTGCACCATGCGCGGAAGCACCAAAGAGCTCAAATACAGGTAAGGAGTTCAGGTGGGCCCTCCGGAGCACCGTACCGGAATGGTATCTGGTTCATCCGGGCAGGCACTGGTACGGCCATACTGGGGCGTACCACCACTGATGCACACACACACAGTTTGGGCACTCGGTGCCTAAAAGGTTCGCCATCCCCAGTTTAAGCAGTCTTTTGTTCAATTGCCTGGGGTTCACTGAGAAGTCAGGGGAGATCAGGGTCAGCGAATGACATGGGTGGCAAGGGTGGCATGGAAGTTTTTCTTTTCACAGAAGGAAAGTTGGGCGAACTGCCTATGATTGCATTTTTCCACTCGTACCACCTCCCAGAGGTTAAGATGATGGGAACAGAGAGGATAAGAGGCTGCACTGAGCAGCTCCTGAGAAGCTTCTGGGCCCCTCCATCCATTGGTGTCCTGGGAGTTTTCTTCTCCATTGTCCATCTGTCCATCTCTCTGCTGGTCCACCATTGGCACTCCTGCAACAGGTCTGAAGTGATGAAGAGATGCAATCAGTTAGTAGGCCAGGCAATTAAAGAAAAAAAGGGGGGGGGGTGAGAAGTGTCAGCTGCAAAGGCACAGATTAATTGGGAAACAGACGTATATTGAAGATTACAGCTGGGCTAGGAAGTCTTTAATCCATTAATCGTATGAGTTGGTGTTGATTTAATTAAACCGGCCTATATTTGCCTGGGTAAAAACAGTGTTTCTGAATACCTAATTTTAGAGCAATGCAAGCATATGATATTGTAGAGAGTATTTTAGCAGTGGGGTTTCTCCTCCTGTTTAGGGATGTTGCTCAAGGACATGGTAATTCTGTGCACCCAATATATTTAATATGATGACTGAGGTAACCCATACTCCAGGCATGCCCAGGGTAAGATCCAGAATAGAACAGAAGAGAATAGAAGAGAAGGGAAGAGAAGAATGTAATGTAATGTAATGTAATGTAATGTAATGTAATGTAATGTAATGTAATGGAATGGAATAAAATAGAATAGAATAGAATAGAATTCTTTATTGGCCAAATGTGATTGGACACACAAGGAATTTGTCTTTGGTGCAGATGCTCTCAGTGGACATCAAAAGACAAGATACATTCATCAAGAATCCTTAATGATAGTCATAGAGTACAAATAAACAATCAGGAAACAGGGGTGAAATCCATTTACCTTTGCTACCGGTTCGGTAGCAATGTGAGCACACCCGCACATCCGCAGGATCTTCCGTGCATGCTCAGAGGGTCAAAAACGGACGTGATGACGTCCAGCCAGGTGGGCCAAGCCTGCTACTGAGCACACCTGCAAAGGTAAACAAACCTTGAGAGGGAGGGGAATCCACTGTGCCACGCGATTTAGATTATATAAATAATATAATACATATAATATAATATAAATCACGCCTCTCAGCTGATCGTCAGAAAAACCGATTTGCCTGAACCAGTAGCATTTCCCCCCCTACTGGTTCGGGCGAACCAATAGCATTTTTACTACCAGTTCGGGTGAACTGGTCTAAATAGGTAGCATTTCACCCCAGCTTCTGGCCCTCCAGAAGTCACCTGATAGGGCTGTAAAGCCATGCTGCCTGGGGAATTCTGGGAGTTGAAGTCCACAAGTCTCAAAGTTGCCAAAGTTGAACACTCCTGCTGTAAGGCTTATGTGTGGTCTTATGAGCCCTCAACTTTGGCCTAAAACAATAAAGATTTTGCTGGGTGAAAAAAATTGTCTAGCCAAAGGATGCAATCGTAGGAACTGCATTTAAGTGAATATCTTGCAACTGAAAATGGAAGGCATTTTGACTGTGGCCTGTCCCCTCTTTCTTTTGGCTCCATCTCCTTCTGGAACACAACCCTTTGCTACTACTCAAGGGTAAAGGTGGCCTCTCGGTTTGAGGACATTGTGGAAAGCAAGTAGTTGCAATTGACTCAGCAAATCACATACCATGCTCCAAGGCAGGGGTCCCCAAACTTGGCAACTTTAAGACTTGTGGACTTCAACTCCCAGAATTCTCCAGCCAGCAGAGCTGGAGCAGAGCTGGCTGGAAAATTCTGGGAATCGAAGTCCACAAGTCTTAAAGTTGCCAAGTTTGAAGACCTCTGCTCCAATGGCACCTTTGCAGGTGCAGTAAGCAGAGTCAGCAATGTAAAGTTGGCAACTGCCAAGCTCCCCACATTTTGGATCTTGCAACATACAAAAGATGGGACAGGACTTTCATTTCACAGTCACAGCTGCCATTTTTATTGTGTTGATTCTCCCACAGACCTCCCCCCCCCACTGCACTCTCAATACAATCCATGAATTCAGCATGTGTAAAACAGAAGGGAGCTTCCTTTTACAATGATGTAAAGTAAAGAGATCAGCTGCAGTTTTTTTAAATATCTAAAAAGTATTTCCTTTGTCATACTGGCAAAAAAACTTCTCAATTATTTTGCAAATCCCCTTTAATAAGTCAAAATCTGATTTGTCTAACCAATTAATTAATGTTAAGTATTGTATTTCTAATAGAATTCCAGCTGAGGTCTTCATCCTTCTTGCTGTCGGAAGTGACTATTGTATTGATTTGGGGCTGTAAACATCTAAATGACCACTAGATGGAAGCAAAGACTTAGACTTTTTCAGCAGCTCTATTCCAGGCCTATAGAAGAAGAGGTGTCTCTTCCATCACATTTGTACCTGCCATTTTGACTTTTTTGACCTTACTGAGGACACCTTCCCATTGGGGTAAGGCTTGGGGACCTACACCCTCAGTTTTGGCCCCTCTGACTTGGGATTGTAGTCAGGGGTGGGTTGCTGCCGGCATTACTGCCGGTTTGGTTCATGCAAAAAGTTTAGGCTCTATGCATTGTATTTGTATTTGTATTTGTATTTATTGTCACTTATAGGCCGCCCTTTTCCCTGAGGGGACTCAGGGCGGCTTACAACTCATGGGAAGGGAGTGCAAGACAGAACGTAAAATAATATGTGGGTACAAATAAAAATAGCAATAAAACTCAACATTCATTCAACATTCGGGTGGGGTGTATGAAGATCTTATGCCCAGGCCTGACGGGATAGCCAGATCTTAAGGGCTGTGCTGAAGCTCTGGACTGTGGTGAGGGTGCGAATCTCTACGGGGAGATCGTTCCAAAGGGTCGGAGCTGCTACTGAGAAGGCTCTCCTCCACGTAGTCGCCAGTCGGCACTGACTGGCGGATGGAACTCGGAGGAGGCCCACTCTGTGCGATCTGATGGGACGAAGGGAGGTAATCGGCAGAAGGCGGTCTCTCAAGTACTCAGATCCACTACCATGGAGGGCTTTATGAATGGTAAGTAGCACCTTGAAGCGCACCCGGAGATCAACAGGTAGCCAGCGCAGCTCGCGGAGGATGGGTGTTATGTGGGCGTACCGAGGTGCGCCCACTATCACTCGCGCGGCCGCATTCTGGACTAGCTGAAGTCGCCGGATGCTCTTCAAGGGCAGCCCCATGTAGAGCACATTGCAGTATTCCAGCCTAGAGATCACAAGGGCTTGAGTGACTGTTGTGAGAGCCTCCCGGTTCAGGTAGGGTCGCAACTGGCGTACCAGGCGAACCTGGGCAAATGCCCCCCTGGTCACAGCCGACAGATGGTGGTCAAAAGTCAGCTGTGGGTCCAGGAGGACTCCCAAGTTGCGAACCCTATCTGAGGGGTGTAGAATTTGACCCCCCAGCCTGAGCGATGGAACACTGGCCAAATTATTGGGAGGGAAACACAACAGCCATTCGGTCTTGTCCGGGTTGAGTACCAGTTTGTTAGCTCTCATCCAGTTCTTAACGGCCTCAAGACCCCGGCTCATCACGTCCACCGCTTCATTGAGTTGGCACGGGGCGGACAGATACAACTGCGTATCGTCTGCGTATTGATGGTATTTTATCCCGTGCCTCCGAATGATCTCGCCCAGCGGTTTCATGTATATGTTAAATAGTATAGTGCATGTGTGCATTTGCACATAAATAAGTCTGCGCATGCGCAAAATGTTAAAAAATGAAAAAAATATTTTTTTCAATGAAAATTGTTTGCCGCAGGTGCATAACCTAAAATCAAGATGGCGGTGCTGTAGGAGAACTAGTTTGAGGCGTGATGCCTGCCCATCTCTAGGACTTCCTCTGGTAGAAGTTAGAGACCCAAAGGATGTATTCTTACCAACCTGGGACCCCAAAAGATGGTATAATCTGCTTTCATTCTCTGAACCCTCTGATAGGACCCATTTCTTTTCTGTGGGGTCCTCAGTGCACTCTGAGTTTGGTGGTTTTCATGCAGACATTTCATTACCAAACTAGGTAACATCATCAGTGCTAGTAAGGGAGTATAGGCCTGGGTTGCTGCTGGTTCCAGTGACCCAGGCCGCCAAACCACTACCGGTTCACCTGAACCGGTACGAACTGGTACGAACCCACCACTGATTATAGTCCTACAGCTGGGGGAGTCCCCAAGCCCAGAGCTGCTCTGATTGAGATTCTAACAAAATCATCCATCATACCTCAGATTGATTGCTTGGCTTGGGGCAGGAATCAGGTGGATTTTTCCTTCAGATCAAATGATTCCTTTCAAGCTACCACTTTCCAAATATGTTTGTGAGGATTTCCTTCCCCCCACAGGTAATTAAACTGCAATTACTTTACAAATGATCCTGACCAAGCAATTAGATCAGTGTTTCTCAACCTTAGCAACTTGAAGATGTTCGGACTTCAACTCCCAGAATTCCCCAGCCAGCGAATGCTGGCTAGGGAATTCTGGGAGTTGAAGTCCGGACATCTTCAAGTTACCAAGGTTGAGAAACACTGAATTAGATGAAGCAAGATGAGGGAGATGCTCGCAGCTCTTGTCGCAAACAGTGGGTCTGGCTGCGTTGGGGCGCTTGATGGAGAAAACTGCAGGGAAAACTTACCATCCTCAAGTGGGAAGGGCCATCGAGGATTAAAGAGAAGATGAAAGCATGAGAGTACTGTACAGGTAGTCCGCCACTTATGACTGTAATGGAGCCTGCCCATAACAGACATAGCATATTTTTCGGAGTATAAGACACATCCAGATTTTGAAGAGGTAAATAAAAAAAAAAGTTTTTGCATTCTGCAGACCTCCCAAACCGTTTGCACGCCTCAAAGGGGGGGCAAAATTGAACAAAAAATGGCCCGTTTTTGGCGAACACGGGCTGTTTTTTTGCCAAAAAATGGGCATGCATAGCCTTTAGGAGGCCTGTTTTTCACTCATTTTAGTTTAGTTTAGTTTAGTTTTGGTTTATTTGTATGCCGCCCTTCTCCAGGAGGGACTCAGGGCGGCGAACAACTCAAAGGGGAAAGGGAACATAAACAACAGTACACATAATTAAAATACACGAAAATCACACAGCCATACCAGTCAAGAGGGGAGGGGAACTCATCAACTCCAGGCCTGCCGGCACAGCCAGGTTTTGACGGCTTTCCGGAAGGCCTGGAGAGAGGTGAGGGTCCGGATCTCTGCGGGGAGTTCATTCCAAAGGGCCGGAGCTGCTACAGAGAAGGCCCTCCCCCGGGTAGTAGCCAGATGGCATTGGCTGGTGGACGGAACCCGGAGGAGGCCGACCCTGTGTGATCTGACGGATCTTTGGGAGGTAATTGACAGCAGGCGGTCTCTCAAGTACCCAGGTCCAATACCATTTTTGTCCTCCCCAACTCCCAGGAGCACTTTGCAGGCCTCCCAAACCCTCTGCATGTCCATTTTTGTGAAGGGGGCAGGGTTTCGAGAGGCCAACAATGATATATTTAATGTATAAGACACACCCAGATTTTAACACCCTTTTTTGGGGAAAAGGTGAATGTTATACTCCAAAAATACAGTACATTTGTAACTGTCATAAAACGGATTGGTCATGTGAATGGCCCAATTGTATGACATTCTTTCTTGAGGTCATTAAGTGAGTGACGACAATTGTTGAATCCCTGTTAAGCAAACTCTGCAATTGTTAAGTAACAGCTGGAAGTGATAGTCGTCCAGCTGTGGCATCTTGCTTTCCTCTTTTCTAGATCTCCCAATAGTGACTGTATCACCACTAAGTGCTTTCCTGCTAGTCCTCTGTTTATCTTCCCTTCCACCTTTCCCAGCAGAGAGAGCTGGTCTTCACACAAGCAGCCTGTGAGCCCCTATTGGGGAAATCCAGCTAGAGAGCAAGAGGGGCTTTCAGGATCCAGAGGCCTCAACAGGAGGGGTGAAATTCAATTTTTTTACTACCAGTTCTGTGGGCGTGGCTTGGTGGTGGTGTCCTGTGGCTGAATGGGCATGGCCAACTTAATGTCACTATGGCCATGCCCACTCAGTCATATGACACCTCCCCCAAGCCATGCCCACAGAACCCGGTAGGAAAAAATGTGTGTATGAGTCCATTCCCAGCAGAGCTGCTGCTCCCTTTATGGTCCTCCCTCCGCCCCCTCCCTCCCAGGGGTTGAAGTACCTTAAAGGGACAGGCTGCAGCAGCCTCTGCTGTGAATGGAGAGGAAAACGTTTGGATTGTCTCTGCTGCATTTAACGTTGAATTCTGTGGCAGACACAATCCCAACGTTTCTTCCTCTGTTCACAGCAAAGCTGCTGCTCCCTTTATGGCTCCCCCTCCCCCTCCCCCGGTCTACCTTAAAGGGACAGGCTGCAGCAGCCTCTGCTGTGAACGGAGGGAGAAATGTTCGGATTGGGTGGGCGGGTCGAATGGCCAGAAGAGCTGAGCGGCAACAGGGTGACTAGGCGGACATGGGCATTCAGAAAACTGATGCCAATCATCCCTGCTGATTCAGCTGAACAGGGCCAAACCGGGAGGATTTCACCCCTGTTCAAGAGGCTGTGAGTATGTGAATGACCATAAGCCGAAACCGGATCGTGTTTAATTTATCCAAAGTACGATAATTCAAGCCTGATCCTCTGTGAGATCTGGCCTGAATGTACAGGAAGTCCTCGACTTACAACAGTTCATTTAGTGACCATTCAAAGTTACAACAGCTCTGAAAAAAGTGACTTATGGCCATTCTTCACACTTATGACCATTGCAACCTCCCTATGGTCACATGATCAAAATTCAGATGCCTGGCAACTGGTTCATGTTTATGACTGCTGCAGTGTCCTGGGTCATGTGATCTGCCTTTGCAGCCTTCTGACGAGAAAAGTCAATGGGGAATCCAGATTCACTTAACAACCATGTTACTAACGGTTGAAAATGCAATGATTCACTTAACAGCCGTAGCCAGAAAAGTCGTAAAATGGGGCAAACTCACTTGACTAAGGTTTCACTTAGCAGCATAAATGTTGGCCTCAATTGTGGTTGTAACTCAAGGACTACCCGTAATAAAATTATATTAGAAAACAGGCTCACCATAGGCTCATAATCCATTGGGTTGGGAGAACTGCTGGAACAAATGTATTTTATTTATTTATTTAGTTTGCCACTCGTGTACAAGATAACAGGAATAAGAATAAACATGAATAAGAACACAGGAAATGGGAGCAAATAAATGGGGACAATAGGACAGGGACGGTAGGCATGCTGGTGCACTTATGCATGCCCCCTTACAGACCTCGTAGGAATGGGGGTTACTTCACAAATGGGGTGAGGTCCACACTAGACAGTTTATGGTTAAGGTTATGAGGATGTAACAACAGAGTCAGGTAGAGCATTCCAGGCATTGACCACTCTGTTGCTAAAGTTGTATTTTCGGCAATCGAGTTTGGAGCGGCTTGTGAGAGGCAAAGCATTCCCCCCTCCTCCTCTTCCTCCTCCTCTTAACAGATGACAGGCAATATCCACTTCCTCTTCCTCCTCTGCAGTCCTCCTTCCCTTTTATTCTAGAGACCACCTGAGCTATTCTTTATGTGCAATCTTGGCAATTCCCAGGATGGACTGTCTTCAATGTTTAACTTTCCTTCTGTAGTTAACATCCTGGAATTGATTTCATCTAATATTGTGTCAGGCAGAGGAGACTTGGCACGTTTTGACCTTTTTCTTTGTAAAAGTGTTCTGTTTGTCAAGCAGCAGGAGAGGAAAGCAATAAAAGAAATTTCTAACAGAGCGAGCTCGGGAAAACCTGCTCAAGGAGGCGTCTGCCACAGTTATACAACAAAATTGGCACGAAAGCCCATGTGGGCATATGTTAACCTGCTATGCTGAAACCATCTACTCCTATTTTTCATCTAATATGGGACACGATAGCTAAGACGCTGAGCTTGTCGATCAGAAAGGTCGGCAGTTCGAATCCCTAACATCATGTAATGGAGTGAGCTCCCGTTACTTGTTCCAGCTTCTGCCAACCTAGCAGTTCAAAAGCATGTAAAAATTGAAGTAGAAAAATAGAAACCACCTTTGGTGGGAAGGTAACAGCATTTCATGCATCTTTAGCGTTGAGTCATGCCGGCCACATGACCACTGAGACGTCTTCTGACAGCGCTGGCTCTTCAGCTTTGAAACAGAGATGAACACCACCCCCTAGAGTAGGGAACAACTAGCACATATTACCTTTACTTTACCTTATGGTGTATTGGGACCAACAGCCGAGCATCTCCAGAGTTTCTGGCAAAACATCTGAACCACCAAGGACTGAACCTGGAGGAAAGCAAGGCCTGTGTGACTGAGTTACTAGCTGTAAATGCAATTACACTTATAGGCCATTGAACCCCATAAAAATACACTACAGATCAGTACATAGTTGGCCAATCACCTGCAGACAGAACTGTTGCTTCGCTCTGTCTGGCTTCTCCTGGTAAGACAGACCGGAAACAAAAACACAGGCATTCAAGCCTTCAAAAGCTTCTGCTAATAGGTTTATTTTAGAAAGGTTAATAGACCATAACAAAAGAATTCCAGTGGCTGCCATGTATTAAATATAAGCTATAGTTATAGTGAAATCCAACCTCCAGTGCTTTCTCTCTCTCTCTCTCCAGTCCATGTGATGGGCTAGAAGCTGATCTCTTGATGGTGGAGAAGGAAGGATAATTTATTTATTTAGTTAGTTAGTTTGTCAAACATGTACAAGATAACTGGTACAAGTATTAACATGAACATGAACACAGGAAATGAATACAAGTAAACAGGGACAGTAAGACAGGGACGGTAGACACAATGGTGCGCTTATGCACACCCCCTTTGCAGACCTCTTAGGAATGGGGTGGGGTCCATGGTAGATAGTTTAAGGTTGAAGTTGTGGGGGCTTGAAGATGTAACAATGGAGTCAGGTGGCACATTCCAGGCATTGACCACTCTGTTGCTGAAGTCGTATTTTCTGCAATCGAGTTTGTTTACCTTGAGTTTGTATCTATTGTTTGCTCGTGTGTTATTGCGATTGAAGTTAAAGTAGTCATTGACAGGTAGGATGTTGTAGCAGATAATTTTGTGTACTACGTTTAGGTAGACCATGGGCGGCGTAGTTCCAGGTTGTCCAAGTGCAAAATTTTGAGCCTAGTGGCGTAAGGGATTCAATTGTGAGCAGAGGAGTGGTACTCTCATGAAGTACCTCTGGACTTGCTCAATTGTATTAATGTCCGATAAACAATGTGGATTCCAGGCAGACAAGCTGTATTCGAGGATTGGTCTGGCAAAGGTTTTGTATGCCCTAGTTAGCAGTACAATGGGGCAGTACAATGTAATTTCCATCTGTCTTGATAAAACACTGATGCAGAATCAGGTTCTTTGTTTGTGGTTTATGAGGTAGACCAGATCTGGGAACCAAATTCTTCAGGAAAAGTAGAAATAAACATTCTAGACAGATGCTCCAGAATCTTCCAGTCTACCTGTTCCCCCCCCCTCCTTTTCATCTTACATCCTGCTGAGTCAAGGAAGAACCAGACGGAGTTTCTTCCATATATGGTCTCCTTTTCCAGGGCTTAAGGAGCTCTTTTGCCCTTTGCTGTTTATCTAACAGCTTCCGAATATTTTGCCCCAAAGCTACCTTCATAACTCTTCAGCCTGTGACTGTCTGAGAATTGGCTCTCACACTCTGTAACAATGTCCCCACAGATATAACACAACAACAGCATTAGAAGAGAGGTCTTCTAGTACAGCCCCCTGCTCAGGCAGGCAACATTACTATACCATTTCAGCCAAATGGTTGTCCAATCTCTTCTTTAAAACTTCCAGTATTGGAGCACCCATCACTTCTGGAGGCAAGTCATTCCCCTGATTAATTGTTCTGTCAGGAAATTTCTCTTTATTTCTAGGCTGCTTCTCTCCTGATTAGCTTCCATCCATTGTTCCTTGTCCAGCCTTCGGGTACTTTGGAAAATTGGCTGACCTCCTCTTCTTTGTGGCAACCCCTGAGATATTGGAAGACTGCTATCATCTCACCCCCTAGTCCTTCTTTTCATTAAATTAGACATATCCAGTTCCAGCAACTGTTCTTTATATGCTTTAGCTACCCTAATCATCTTTGTTGTTATTCTCTGCACTCTTTCTAGAATCTGAACATCTTTTTTTATATTATGATGGCTGAAAGTGGATGCAGTATTTCAAGTGTGGTCTTACAAAGGCATTATAAAGTGGCATAAATGCTTCATGTAGTCTTGATTCTTTCCCTCTGTTATTGCATTGGCCTTTTTTGTAGCTGCAGTATTTTATATACACTTATACTTAATGTATAGACTATATATGTATGTATGTATGTATGTATGTATGTATGTATGTTGGTTGTGTATGGCTAGCTGATGAGAGCTAAATAGCTTGAAATATATATATTTAAGAATGATAATAATTGTATACATATATACCAGATTGATAATATGAGTTTCTATATAAATTGTAAGTGAAGACTATGGAGAGGATGCATAAAAGTTTTGTAACCAATCGACACACTGTATGTAATTGGAAGATGGTTTTATGTTTTATGTTTGTCTGTGCTTGTTTGTTAAAAAAATTAGGTATATATATATATTAGCAATTAATATATACTTAACTTTATCTGTTATCATCAGTTAGGAATTAATAACCTGCAAACCACATGATGTATTACTTTTGAGTCTTTTTTGCATACAGTCCTCCACTTATGACTACAATTGGGACCACAATTTCTGTTGCTAAGCATGTTAAGTGAGTTGCGTCCAATTTTATGACTTTTTTTGCCACCGTTAAGTGAATCACTGTAGTTGTTAAACGAATCATGCGGTAGTTAAGTGAATCTGGCTTTCTCCCTTCACTTTGCTTGTTGGAAACTGGCTGGCAAGATTGCAAATAATGATCAAATGACACTACAGCCATTGTAAACACATGCCAGTTGCCAAATTCCCAAATTTTGATCTGTGACTGTGGAGATGCTGCAATGGTTTTAAGTGCAAGGAACAATTGTAAATCACATCTCCCACCACCACCCTACCCCGCGTACCATTGTAATCTGTACAGTTGCTAAATGAATGGTTGTAAGTCAAGGACTACCCTAAAGCACCTAAAAGCAGGACAGGAAACAATGGATGGAAACCAATCAAGGAGAAGTAATTTCCTAACACTTAGAACAATTAATCATTGCAATGACTTGCCTTGTTTTGATGGGTACTCCAACACTTCAACTTTTAAAGAAGAGATTGAACAACCATTTGTCTGAAATGATACAGGGTCTACTGCTTGAGCAGGGTGTTAGAGTAGAAGACCTCCAAGGTCCCTTCCAACTCTGTTATTCTGTTATTCCAGGGGCCCCCAACCTCCAGGCCGCGGATCAGCACCAGCATGCCAGAAACTAGGTTGCCTAAGGCAGCAAAGTCCCATCTGCACACGTGGAGGATGCAGGCAGTGTGTGAAACAACGCCCCCTCCATTCCACAAAATAATCTCTCTCCACAGAACTAGTTCTTCCTTAAAGAATTGGGGGCCACTGTATAATTCTATAATTCTGTTATTCTGTATGTGCTGCTCCAAATGGCACAATAACTATCAGCAAACTATCCCAAAACCATGGTGAAAATCTCCAACTTTCTGCAAGAAATCAAATAAAACAGGAGCCTTCTCTTTTGAATAAATTTTATTAAAAGTTTTAAAGAACATAAATCTAACACAAACTAATATAAAATGAAGAATAGGAGTCTTAATCCTCTAATAGGCTTAACATTGCTACTATTAAAACCAAAACAAAATCTACAGAAAAGGAGAAAATGACCTTCCCTTTTTCCCCCAGCCCCTCCAGTAATGTCATCACATCACCATTTTGCTTCTTGTAGCCTTTGGTCACTAAAACATTAATTAAAACTTGCTTTCTTTGGCTGAAAAAACATTACCTTTTTCTGCCTGATATATGCTCTTTGTTTAATCTCTCCCAAAGCACCAGCTGTGGTCAAAATCCCCTATTTCCCTTCAGCTGCTCAGCTAGTCATATTTTATATCAAGGAAGGGGTTTGGAAAAACCCCAGAAGATAATCAGATTATTTTGTTCATACAAAAAGAAACAAAGTGACTTTTCCAAACTCATTCAAAATTCAGTATCTTCACAGTTATGAAGCTCCTTGTGCCTAGAGCAGTTTTCATCTATGGGCTTTAGCAATAATTTGGTTAGACCTCTTCTGCACCTTTCTCCAAATCACTCATAATTCTTTGCATTAGCTGAAAATCTCACCCTGCTTGCCCTTCCTGACTCTTTGGTTGGCCCTGCATGCCCAGTTAATTCCTTGGGGCTTTATCACCATAACCTCAGTGCCCAGCAAGGCATGGTGATTGCAGAAACAGACAATTCTCCCTGGGAAGATTTTCATTTGTCTGAGTGATGATGGATGGATTGTGAGGGTCACTCAGAGCTGAGGAAGGACCTGTCAACCGAGGTACTAATATCACACTATAAAGCCTTGGTAAGATCACACCTAGAGTCCTGCATCCAATTTTGATGACCACATTATAAAAAACATGTTGAGGCTCTAGAAAAAGTGCAGAGAATAGCAACCAGGATTATGAGGGGACTAGAGGCTAAAATACATGAAGAATGATTGCAGGAATTGGGCATGGCTAGTCTAGTGAAGAGAAGGACCAGGGGAGACATGATAGCAGTCTTCCAATATTTGAGGGGCTGCCACAGAGAGGAGGGGGTCAAGCTATTTTCCAAAGCACCTGAAGGCCAGACAAGGAATATTGGATGGAAACTGATCAAGGAGAGATTCAACCTAGAAGTAAGAACTTTCTGACAGAACAATTAACCAATTGAACAAAAGTTGCCTTGGAAGTTGTGGGAGCTTCATCCCTGGAAGCTTTCAAGAAGAAACTGGACGGCCATTTGTCAGAAATGGTGTAGGGTTTCCTGCTTAGGTGGGAGGTTGGACTAGAAGATTTACAAGGCCCCTTCCAACTCTGTTAATCTGGACAATCTGGACAACCACTGAACCCAACCCTTCTCCTTCCTGTTTTACCTAACTATGTCTTCTCATCAAGCAAGCACTGAACAGAACCAAATGTTTATGGAGATTCTCAGCCATCCAAGTCATAGTTGTCCCAAAGGTGCTTTTTCAAAAGGCAAAAGTGGACTTTGTTTTACCTTGAAGAAGTTTTGCTTCTCATCCAAGAAGCTTCTTCAATTCTGTTCCGAAGAAGCTTCTTGGATGAGAAACGAAACATCTTCAAGGAAAAATAAAGTCAAATTGCCTTTTGAAAGAGCATCTTTGGCAGTGGTGGGTTTCAAAATTTTTTGGAACCTCTTCTGTAGGTGCAGCCTGCTTTCCATGTCCACTGGTAGAACCTCTTCTAACTGGTTTGGTAGATTTGACGAACCGGTTCTACCGAATAGGTGCGAACTGGTAGGAACCCACCTCTGATCTTTGGGTTACTGAATAGAACTGGTAATGACCAACCTTTGCAGGGTGTTATGAATCAGGACAGAATTGTCTCACATCCTTTGGATATATAACAGTCTATTCAATTACTCCTGTACATCTTGAGATTGATCCAGAATCAGGATCTAGGACGGTGATGGCGCACCTATGACATGCGTGTCACACGGTGGTGGGATTCAATTTTTTTTACTACTGGTTTTGTGGGCGTGGCTTGTGGGCGTGGCAGGGGAAGAATAGTGTAAAATCCCCATTCCCTCTCGATAAGCTGGGACTCAGGAGGCAGAGAATAGATGGGGGTGAGGCCAGTCAATGGCGGTATTTACTGGTTCTCCAAACTACTCAAAATTTCCACTACCGGTTCTCCAGAACTGGTCAGAACATGCTGAATCCCACCTCTAGTGTCACACAACATAACATTTTGAGTGGCACACCAGTATATCCAGTGACGTGCGGTGAGGTTTATACCTGGTGAGGCTCAGCTGGGCATCCTTTTGCGAAGCAGCTCAGCAGGGCAGCGATCGCCCCCGATGCTGCCGCCCACCCACTGCCCCGGCCTGCGGCCGCTGCTTCTCCAAGCTCCGCCGCTGGCAGTCCCGGATCACCTCTGGGGAAAGGCTGAGTGAGAAGTGGAGCGAAGCTTCTCCGCGGCCTCCCGGCACTACGCAGAGGCTCTCGCAGGAGCGTGTGCCAGCGGCCCGGAGCGGCCCCGGCTGCGAGACAAGGCAGCGCTTAAAGCAGCCGCTGCCACCGCCACCACCCCTCCTTCACCCAGCGGGGCGTTCCGGGTGAAGGAGGGGCGGTGGTGGCGGCAGCGGCTGCTTTAAGCGCTGCCTTGTCTTGCAGCCGGGGCCGCTCCGGGCCGCCGGCCGCTGGCACGCGCTCCTGCGAGAGCCTCTGCGTAGTGCCGGGAAGCCGCGGAGAAGCTTCGCTCTGCTTCTCACCCAGCCTTCCCCCAGAGGCGATCCGGGACTTCCAGCGGCGGAGTCTGGAGAAGCAGGCCAGGGCAGCGGGGCACTTTGCATCGCGGGAGCCGCCAAGCGCCAAGGTCTGCAGCAAAGAGCGAGCCTCCTCCTTCTCCCCCACTCCTCTCTCCTCTGAAGCACGCCCTCCGAAATAACCCGCCCAATGTAAGCGTGCTCAAGAAGACATGATTCGCTGCTTCCAGGTCAGGAAGCGGGAGAATTAGTGCCTCTTTTGCATCTGAACTTTTTTGCCTTTTAACTCTTTCTTAATTTTTAGAAGGCGAAAAATTCCTTATGGAAAAGAGGCCCCGAGTTCTCTCGCCTCCTGCTTTGGTTAACACTAAGCAGACACCAAGCCACTGTGACTTGGAATCTGGTAGCAACTATCTTGGCTTTAATTATTTAAAAAAATATATTTAAATTTCTTTCTTTTTCCTGAGGATACTGGTGAGGCTCCGCCTCCCTTGCCTCTTGTGACTGCACATCCCTGAGTATATCCCAATACTGACAACAACTATTCTTGAAAGAGTGTTCCATTCTTGTGTGATTTTTCAGCATTGGGCAGCTGGGCTGTTGTACTGTGCCCCTTGGGGAATGATGCAAGGTGGCCTTTCACAGTGGCACCATCAGTGCTAATTCTGAAGTCAAGTTTTCAAGCCTCTATTTCAGGCCAAGCCTTGATACTGCTGGAGAGTGTGCTGCTCAGGCTGGCCTACATTGGGGAGGGGGAACTAGAGAGTCCTTTCTCTTTTGCTCAGGGCAGTATGCATGTATGTGACAGCACAAGTCAAGTTAAGCATTTTTCAAATTTTCGACACACCAAACCCACAAGATTTGCCATCTCTTTTCTACAATGCATAATAGCGAAAAGACTCCAAAGGAAAATGATGCCTATCGGCCAAAGCGCCAATCACAATGGGTACTCTTTCCCCAGCCTCAATTCTTCAGCAGATCAAAGAGCAGAACTGCTGTGAGCTAACTGCGCATCCCAGCATGCTGGAGAAATAGCATTCTTCTATGGACACTTGGCCCAGGTTTTATGTCCTTCCCCGTGGAGAGAAGAGAGTCGCAAGTGTCAAAACTCAGCAACAAGTGACTCACTCTTCTTGACACCAGGGGAGCAGCTGTCACTCCATCGCAGCTTCCCATGGGCGTCCTGTGGCTCAGCACACGGGAAGAAGCTTTTTTTGGTTGCTTAATAATTAAACCTCCCAGATTGACTGAACGGCTGTAGCGGGAACCTTTTACCTGCCGAACATGATAAATATAGATTTAGAAACACTTTGTGCATGTCTGTGTAGTTAATGTGTGTGCATGAGATGATAACCAGCTAGGTCTGTGATGGCACATGTCCCACAGGGGGCACGTGGACCCATCTCTGAGGGCACGTGAGCCGTTGCCCTAGGTCAGCTGCAGCGCACATGCGTGCGCTGGCCAACTGATTTTTGGCCTCCGAAGGGCCTCCGGAAGGCTGGGGGTGGCTGTTTTTCACCCTCTCCAGGTTTCAGGAAAACCTCAGAAGTCTGGGGACGGTAAAAACGAGCCTATCAGAAGTTCGGGGATGGGGTGTTTCTGGCTTCCGGAGGGCCTTCGGGGGGCGGGGAAGGCCATTTTCATCCTCCCCAGGGAAGGGATGTGTGTGTGCGTGTGTTATGCTCATGCCCGGGGTTGCAGCAGTGGTCATGCACATGGTAGCGGGGGGTTATGCGCACATGTGCAGGGGGCATGCAGGGGGGGATTGAATTATGGGTGTGGGCCACGCACGCATGCTTTCGGCGCCTGAGCCAAAAGAAGGTTAGTCATCATTGAGCTAGATCTTTCCTGTAAGCACCTTACCTGCTCTGCACAGTCTAAATTCACCATCTTCTCTGCCCCATCTTCATTTTGAACTAGGAAGGTATTTTGCCCCATGCCTTCATGAGATGAAGATTTTAAAAAATGTCGCAGGATCACAGCAAAGACTGAACGAGTGCAGCCCTCTTTTTAGTCTACTCACCAACAAGGGTTGCCTCTATGAAGCCCTTCTTCTGGGCCCTTAGGGAAATTACCTTAAGCATATTAGTGATTTGTAGAATTGTGGAACTTGGAATCCTGGAGTTAAAAGGCACATTCCCGAGTTCAATCACCTGTTCAGAGAAGGAATCCAAAATGAAGCCACCCTGACAGATGGCTGCCTTGCCTCTGCTGGAAGACGTCCAGTGAAGGGGAACCAAGCAGGTCTCTTGGTAATTGGTTCCACCGAGAAATTGGTCTTCTTGTTAGGAATTCTTATTTGAGCACTCAATTGGTCTCAGGCCTCCAGTAACTCAGATTCACTATTCTGTCTCCTCCACTGGAGGTCTTTAGAAGGACGTGGCTTGCAGAGTTGAATCTACTGAGTTCTAATCTTCTGCCTGGCTCTGCTCGGCTCTGCAGCCTTGCAGAATCTCTATAGCAACTGTGGAAGCTTCTTCTTCCACATGATGCACAGAGAACTCTTGCTCCTAAGAGGCAGGGGAAGAAAGAGATAGGGAAGGAGGGAGGGAGAGAGAGAGAAATCCTATTTCCGCTTAACATCCTGGGGAATAGGTTCCTCTGTCTGTAGCCCCAGAGGAGATACTGCTGAATTGAAACAGCAGGGACTGAGATGGTCAGGGGCAACTGATCAGGGCTGCTGCAAGTGGAGTTCCTGCATAGGAAGGAACATTTGCCTGGATCAAACCTGACTAGATGTTAATAAAGAGGCATCTGAGTTAATCACCGGGCGGGAAACTTGCTGGTTTCAGAGCACAGGAGTCTTGCATTTGGTGATAGAGACTCAAGAAACCAAAGAGACATTCAATGATTGGAGTGATAATGCAAGAGTATGAAAGGGGTGGTTATGAACCAACCAACCTTCCTTCTTTCCTTCCTTCCTTCCTCCCTCCCCTCCCTTCCTTCCCTTCCTCCACTCCTTCTTTCCTCCCACCCCATCTTTCTTCCTTCCTTTCCTTCCTTTCCTTCCTTTCCTTCCTTTCCTTCCTTTCCTTCCTTTCCTTCCTTTCCTTCCTTTCCTTCCTTTCCTTCCTTTCCTTTCCTCCCTTCCTTCCTTTCCTTCTTTCCTTCTTTCTTCCCATCCTATCTTCCTCCCACCCTATCTTCCTTCCTTCTGTCCTTCCTTCCATTCCTTCCCTCCTTTCCTTCCTTCTTTCCTCCCACCCTATCTTCCTCCCGCCCTATCTTCCTTCCTTTCCTTCCTTTCCTTCCTTTCCTTCCTTTCCTTCCTTTCCTTCCTTTCCTTCCTTTCCTTCCTTTCCTTCCTTTCCTTCCTTTCCTTCCTTTCCTTCCTTTCCTTCCTTTCCTTCCTTCCTTCCTTTCCTTCTTTCTTCCCATCCTATCTTCCTCCCACCCTATCTTCCTTCCTTCTGTCCTTCCTTCCTTTCCTTCCTTTCCTTTCCTTCCTTTCCTTCCTTTCCTCCCTTCCTTCCTTTCCTTCTTTCTTCCCATCCTATCTTCCTCCCACCCTATCTTCCTTCCTTCTGTCCTTCCTTCCTTTCCTTCCCACTTTTCCTTCCTTCCTTCTTTCCTCCCACCCTATCTTCCTCCCACCCAATCTTCCTTCCTTCCGTCCGTCCTTCCTTCCTTCCTTCCTTCCTTCCTTCCTTCCTTCCTTCCTTCCTTCCTTCCTTCCTTCCTTCCTTCCTTCCTCCCCTCCCTTCCTTCCTCTCTCCTGCCCTCCCCTCTTCTCCCCTCCTCTCTTCTGCATTTGATGGCAAATTGGAGGGGGTGGAGAGAGTGAATGTTTTAAGCCCCCCTTCCTATTCAATCCTATTCAGCCAACCTTCCAGCCATCCAGGAAGGGGGAGGGTGTATGGAGGACCCGGTCCCCCCCCCTCTCCTGTATCTCAGACGATTTAGAAGCCCTTCATAAGCTGTTCTTTCCAAAATTCCCATTTTGAAAAGGTCTCCCTCTGGGAGTGCATGAAAGAACAAGCCCCTTTGGGGACTCTCTGTGCTTTGCAGATGCGGGGAATGACGGAAGGTCCAACTTTCTGTCTGATGCTGATAGCAGAGAAGCAAGGCTTGAGCAGTGACACAGCATAGCAGTGGGCAAACTCCTCCAAGGATGGAAAGTTCTGCTGAACAGCTGAGGGATCAGATGCAGAGACACAAGGGAGGGCCTCTTCTCCACTAGCCTAGGGCCAGGATGGTGAACCTATGGCACATGTGCCAGAGCTGGCACACAGAGCCCTCTTTGTAGCCACGTGCGCCCTCACCAGCTGCTCTTCTGGATTCTGGCGCCGGCTAACTGGTCTTCATGGGCACTGGAGCACTGGAAAACTGCCTGGAAGATGGTCTGAAAATGGCCTGGAAAGCAACCTGGAAAATGCCCAAAAAATGTCCCCAAAAACGCCATTTTTGGGCCATTTTCAGGCCATTTTACAGGCAGGTTTCAGGCCGTTTTGGGGCCATTTTAAGGATGTTTTTCAGGCTGTTTTGGGGCCATTTTCAGGCTGGTTTCAGGCCACTTTCAGATTGTTTTTCAGGCCAAAAACAGCCTGAAAACAGCCAAAAAACGGCCCAAAAACCAGGCATACGCATGCTGGCCAGCTGGTCTTCAGGTTTCCGGTGCTCCAGCGTGTGCTCCAATGTGTGCACCTGCACACACATGCATGTGCATTCTGGTTTGGGCACGGTGCTGAAAAGGTTCACCATCGCTGGCCTAGGGGAGAGGTCTTCAAACGTGGCAACTTTAAGACTTGTGGACTTCAACTCCCAGAATAATCCAGCTGCTGGAGAATTTTGGGAGTTGAAATCCCCAAGTCTTAATGTTGCCACGTTTGGGGACCCCTGGCCTAGGGGAAAGAAGGATTGGCCCGAACCAGTTATCATGCAGATTGACAGCAGGCTCCCCCTCCAATTTCCCCTTGGCATTTCAGCTAGCATTTCTGGCCGTTCTATTTTGTAGAGCAATGAAGGGGTCTACCTCTCCAGTCTGGGCCAGGCACTGATATTCACTCAGGCAAAACTGTGACACTCAGGGCTTCCCTTAATAATACAAGCGAACAGAGTTCTTCTTTGATCGTGTCTGCCTTGAGCCGTCTTGCTCCTGCCTTGTTCACCTGAGGAATCAGCCCCTGAAGCATTTTATGAAGTGGAATCAATTTCCCTGGAGAGGTCAGGAAGGAGATGGGATTTATTTGCAGGAAGGGTAATTAAGGAGGAGGAGAGATGAAAGGTCCATGGTGCTAGGGGAAAAGTGGGAGGTCGAAACAGGCACGATATGAGAGAATGGTGAGATTGGCAACTGCTGACTTCTCTAGAGCAATGAGCGTTGGGGGGGGGATTTTTCTCTCTCTCTCCTTTTGGCTGTGCTGTGTTGACACCTTCATTGGTCCATGCCACAATCATCCATTACTTGCCATTTGTGATTCTTGTTTTCAAGTAGAGTTTTATCCCTTTTTTGCCACAGGTACAACCTGGCTTGCTTCACTGATCATCCAGGTGCAGAAATGGCTGGGAGTGGCTCAGCTCCTCTGGATCGCTTTAGGCTCATGTAGGGATCCCTTCTCCCTTCAGGATCCAACCCACTCTTCTGCAGGCCCATGGGGACACGTAGACTGCCCTTCCCTCAGCTCTCGGTTTCCAAGGGCCTCAACCAGGTGCTGACCAGCAATGGATATGAAGGGGCTGTAGAGCAAAATGGAACGGAGAGAGGGAGGGAGAGAGGGAGAGGGGGAGGAAGAGGGAGGGGTAGAGGAAGAGGGTGGGGTAGTGGGAGATGAGGCAGAGGGGGAGAGGGAGAGTTGTTTCATAACTCAATCTTTCTGCACCTGCCAGCTTTTTTGGAATTTTTGCACTCTGTTTAAATAATGCTAAATCCAAGTTTGTTTACTTTTGAATATAGTTTAGTACATTTCTGGAATATAGGTAGTCCTTGACTTACAACCACAAAAAGCACAGGAGCTTTAAAACTGGTTTGGAATTAGCTCCGGGAAGGTCCATCCTAACTTTGAATGGTGCTAAGCAACTGGTTGTTAAGTGAGGACCACCTGCACATAGACTTTCTTCCTTAACCCCAATCACTGGACAAAGGATATATTTTACATTTTTCTGTCTGCTCAAAATGAACATAATCTATAGTCTGATGCCCACTGGCTATTTCTCATAATCTTCAGGCACAGCTTGCTGCCAGGGAAGGATGAAATAAAATCTCAAAACATCTGAAAGGTGTTGGGTTGGGGAAAACTGTTCTAAATCAAATTGACACATGCATTTAATCTTAACCCAAGATTAACAAATAGAACAGCTGTGTTCTCAGAAGATTTGATGTTCAGTCGAATAAAACCTGTCCTGATTCAATGGGATGGACTTGTTCATAAACACGCTAAAGCAAGACTGAGTTCCCACAATGCCTTATAACAGGCTTTCTCAACCTTGGGAACTTTAAATTGTGTGGGCTTCAACTCCCATCATGCTGGCTGGGGAATTCTGGGAGTTGAAGTCCACGCATCTTAAAGTTGCCAAGGTTGGAAAACACTACCTTAGATAAATCAAAAAGATGTTAGTCTAGCCCCAGGATGGCAAACCTATAGCACGGCTGCCACGGGTGACACGCAGAGCCCTCTCTGTGGGCACACCAGCCGTCGCCCCATCCCAGCTCCACTGTGCATGCATGTGCACCTCCCGCCAGCCAGCTGGTTTTTTCCCTAGGAGGATTATTGATTTTTAAGGCCTGTTTTGAGAATAGAAACCATTGTAATTTTTAAAAAGTAGGGTAGATGGTGCTGATATTCCCTTCAAAACTGTCTCAGGACTTGGAAAAGGCTTTCAGTAGTTTTTTGTCTTTTTTAGCAAAAATGGGGACATTTTTGCCTTCCCCCAGCCCTGCTGAAGCCTTCTGAGTGCTCCTGGGGGCTGGGGAGGGCAACAACTTTTTTCTTACTTACCTCTTCAAAATCTTGGTGCATCTTATACGCTGTTGCGTCTTATAGTACGAAAAATATGGTATATACCACTTTCCTCACAGCTTGACAAAGAATAGGGGGTGGGATGGATTGGAATGCAAGGGTGAGGGGAATGGCCTCTAACCATCATTGATTCCTAGGAGATACATAACTCCCACCTCAAGGACACCCAGAGCAGATGTCAAAGCGTGATTGGCTGATTCTCAAAAATCAAAAGGAACAGAAGTGATTGGCAGGCATAATGGACTGTGAGTAGCCTGTGGGGAATGGGGAAATAAACAATGCGTGTGTTTGTGCGGGAAGCTCAGAGCTGGTTTTGCTTCTTCTGTGCCAATGTGGCTCTATTCAGTAAAGTTTATACTCTTGGTAAAAGAATGTCCCAGGAGTTGCTTTTCCTGGATTCACCAACTGGACAGTTGACAGCTAGTCTTTGTTTTGGTTTCTTGGCTTTGAGTGACATTTTGGGTGAGGTTCAGTCTAGGACTTCTTTGTGAGTTTTGCAGTCCATGAGATGCGTAACAGTCATCTCCAGCACCACAGAGGAAGTGGGAAGGCATCCACCCTTTTTCCTATCTGCCTTTTTCAGAGTCTAACTCTCACAGCCATTAATGGCAATTAGATAAATTATTGCCTTGACTAATCTGCATTTGGTTGGGAGGCTGCTATCTTTACTCTTCCAGATGTTAGTCATGCAGGACATTGCAGATCTTCTAAATGCTGTAGGCCTTCTGATCTCAGGACTGCAATCACCCCTTTGGTCAATTTTAGAACCCAGGAAGATGAATTTCGAAAGGGACAACTTTAATCTCCAAACAGAGTTGGCTGGGAAGCAGGGCTTCTTAAATAAGCTCCTTTGAAGTTAGTAGAGATTCTGTCAGGCCTGCAAGCAATCTTTTCTTTTTTGGACTTTAGGCTTGCCACACTTTCTATTATTCTATGCATTTTCTATTGTGGGAAAATGGGAGGGGTGATTATACAGAGTTTGGTGATATGTAGCCATAACAAAATTCTTTCTAGAAAGCCAAGGTCATCCTTTGTCTCTGCACCTGGCCTAAACTGGAGGGGTGGAACTGCCAGCGTGGAAGTGGAAGATTGGACCATGTGATAGACTTGTGGGTATGGGGGCAGGATCTTGAACTTTCAATTGGGTGGGAAAACCAGGAAGCTTTCAGATTTGGGTTTTTCCAGATGTGCCAACATGGCTCTCTTAATAAATTGGAACTTTTGAGGAATCTTTTGCCTCGGACTCTCTTCATCCAAGCAAGTGATGGCTTCACATGAAAGAAGGAGCTCAGCTGTTTCCCTCCCACCTGCAAAGAGGCAGGAACACAAGAGACTTACATTGTTTCCACAATGGGCAATTTTAAGAGAATTAATTGCTGGGGAAGAAAGTTTCACTCTTCAGTGCATGGCTCCCTTCTGAAATAAAACACTAAAACTAGGTTTTATCTGATCTCCACAGGTGATCGTGGAAGCATATGGATAGTCCTCAACTTATAACTATAATTGATCCTGCAATTTCAGTCATAAGTGCTAACAGCAGGTCACTTTGTGACTGTTTAATTTTACATCTTTTTTGCAGCACTTACTTAAGCCATGGTTGTTAAGAAAACCCGCCGTTTGCTATGGATCTTCTTTTTTTTGCTAGAAATTGGAAATTAAAGACAAGCTTTCAGCAAAAAATGTTGTAAATTGTGGTACATTGCAAATGGCCATAAATGCAGGTTGAGCACCCCAAATGTGCATATCGCTAGCCCGGTGGTGAAATCTATTTTTTTCCTACTGGTTTTGTGGGTGTGGTTTGGTGGTGGTGGGAAATCATGTGACTGAGTGGGCGTGGGTAAGTAGTCATGTGACTGGGGTGGTCAAAATACAGACACTCACTTTAATCCTGCTGGAGCAGGAGATTGGAGTAGATGAACTCCAGGTCCCTTCCAGCCCTGGATTGCTGGATTGCTGTGCTCTTTCAAGGTATCCTCTGAAGATGTGTCTAGTTTGTGGTCCTTCCTCCCTCTCCTTTGTCCCTCACTCTCTTCTTTCTTTCTTTCTTTCTTTCTTTCTTTCTTTCTTTCTTTCTTTCTTTCTTTCTTTCTTTCTTTCTTCCTTCCTTCCTTCCTTCCTTCCTTTCTTTCTTTCTCCCCTCCCTCCCTTCCTCCCACCTTCTCTCTCTCTTTCTTTCTTTTTTTCTTCCTCCCTCCCACCCTTCCTCTCTTTCTTCCTTCCTTCTTCCCTCCCTTTCTTCCTTTCTTCCTCCCTCCCTCCTTCCCTTTCTTTCTTTCTTTCTTCCTTCCTCCCCCTCCCTCCCTTTCACCCCTTCTCTCTTTCTTTCTTCCTCCCTCCCTTCCTCCCTTCCTTCCTCCCTCCCTCCCTTTCTTTCTTTCTTTCTTTCTTTCTTTCTTTCTTCCTCCCTCCCTCCTTCCCTTTCTTTCTTTCTCCTCAAGTTAAGCTTAACCCTTAGCAGCAAGCATATATAGTTAGTCCTTGACTTATGACCATTCACTTAACAAGTGTTTGTAATTTCAACAGCACTGAAAAAAGTGACTTATGGAAGAGATGCACGAAGGTCTTTTGTAACCAACTGATACACTTTCTACAGTATGTAAGAAAGGAAGATTTTATGTGTTGTGTTTGTTTTGAAAATAAAAAATTTAAAAAAACTTTTTGGAGTTCAAAAAAGTGACTTATGACCAGTCTTCACCCTTGCAACCTTGTGGTAAGAGTGAGGACTGGCCACAAGTCCTCATTTGTGTCCTTGTAGTCCCATGATCAAAATTCAGGCACTTGGCAACCCAATGTATTTGCAAAAGTTGCAACCATTTGCAACCTCCAGAGAGGGCTTCTGATGAATAAAGCCAATAGAGGAAGCCAGATTCACTTAATGACGGTATCATTTGTTTAATGGCCAGGGTAAAAAGGTCATTGCACATTGCTTAACAATGGGAATTCTGGTCCGTGTTATGATCGTAAGTAAGTCACGGGCAATTTTCATGGCAAGAGTAAGGAAGGATTTGCCCCATTTTTTTCCGGAATGTGTTTTGACTTCCATATCCATTGTACAACTCTGGAGTTCAACCCCCAGCCAGGTTCTGACCAGAATGAGCCTTACTCCAGTTCCCAGTAATATAGCAAGGCTCAATCGCAGGCACTAACCATTGGTTAAGCCCTTCTTGATTTTATTGTTTCTAACGATGGGATTAAACTGGGGCTTGAGTATCTCCACTGCCTCATTTGTCTGAATGGATCAAAGGAAACTTAATGGGGGCTTCCAGATGGAAGGCTTGAAGTACCATGGATCAAAAGACATTCTGCTACTTTTCCCTTTTCTTCCTTAAGAGGATGGTCAAAATGGAAGAAAGTGGATCACCTCAAAATAATGGTATTCCAAGCCCCATTTATGAATACCTGCAATTTACATAGCTCTTTTCAATCTAAAGATAAAGGTAAAGGTTCCCCTTGCACATATGTGCTAGTCGTTCCTGACTCTAGGGGCTGGTGTTCTCATCTCCGTTTCAAAGCCAAAGAGCCAGAGCTGTCCAAAAGCCTCTCTGTGGTCATGTGGCCAGCATGACTAAACGCCAAAGGTGCACGGAACGCTGTTACCTTCCCACCAAAAGTGGTTCCTATTTTTCTACTTGCATTTTTTACATGCTTTCAAACTGCTCAGTTGGCAGAAGCTGGGACAAGTAACAGGAGCTCACTCCATTACCCGGAATTAGGAGTTCGAACTGCTGAACTTTCTGATCGACAAGCTCAGCATCTTAGCCACTGAGCCACCGCATCCTTTTTCAATCTATGAACCTGCAATTTTAAAACCCTCTTTATTGACTGTTAATATTACATTCATAAAAATAGCAGCAATTATCTGCTTATTGCAATGTGGGAATTGAACATGGTAGTTTGTAAATCATGTTCATAATGTGTGAATTTATCCAGAGTGGTTTATTTAACAAGCCAGAGCTAAATCAAACCTTGGCTTGGAACAATCTGGAATCCTCTCTATCACCCAGGCCTTCCAAAAAGACATTTTGAGGCTTGCCCACATGACAATTTGTTCAGGTAGTCCTCAACATATGACTACAATTGAGCCACAAATTTCTGTTGCTAAGCGAGACAGTTGTTAAGTGAGGTTTGCTCCATTTTACAACCTTTCTTGCCACAGTTGTTAAGTGAATCACCACAATTGCTAAAGGAGTCATGCAGTCGTTCAGTGAATCTGGCTTCCCCATGACTCTGCTTGTCAGAAAGTCACAAAAGGGCCCCATGACCTTGGGACAGTTCAACCGTCATAAATATGAACCAGTTGAATCTGAATGTGACCATAGGGATGCTGCAATGGTTGTAAGTGTGAAAAACACCATGTGTCACTTTTTTCAATGCCATTGTAACTTCTAAGGGTGACTAAACAAATGGTTGTATGTCAAGGATTACCTATATGTCAAATGGACCTTCCATTACTATGCAACAGAAATGCAGGGGACATTTGTGGTGGTGCTTGCTTTGTGCTTGTATTGTCCAGGATGAAGATGTTGCACACAACTGGAGCACTGGGGAACATAGTGAGGTACTAATATCACTCCATAAAGCCCTAACAAGACCACACCTAGAGTACTACATCCAGTTTTGGTCACCACACTATAAAAAAGATGTTGAGACTCTAGAAAAAGTGTAGAGGAAAACAACCAGAATGATGAGGGGACTGTAGATTAAAACATAGGAAGAACGGTTGCAGGAACTGGGCCTGGCTGGTCTAGTGAAGAGAAGGACCAGGGGAGACATGATAGCAGTCTTCCAATATTTGAGGGGCTGCCACAGAGAGGAGTGGGGTCAAGCTATTTCTAAAGCACTTGAAGGCCAGAAAAGGGACAATGGATGAAAACTGAGCAAGGAGAGATTCAACCTGCAAATGAGGAGAAATTTTCTGACAGTGAGGACAATCAACCAATTGAACAGAAGTTGCCTTCGGAAATTGTGGGGGCTTCATCACTTGAGACTTTCAAGAAGAGACTGGACTGCCATTTGTCAGAAATGGTGTAGGGCAGGGGTGGGTTTCTCGCCCCGTTCCAACCGGATCGGTTGGAACGAGGCCGGTGGCGTCCTCGCGCACGCACGCGGCGCGCACATGCGTACTAGCGTCTGCGCGATGCTCCAGCTGCTCCTGGAGGATCGCGCAGGCGTTCTGCGCATGCGTGGAAAGCGCAAAATTTGAAAAAACCGGGTAAGGAGCGGGCGCGGGTGTGCGGGCGCGCGCGGGCGCGGGGGGGGGGGGGGGCTTCGCCGTTCCCGGAAGTTACTTACTTCCGGGTTCGGCGACCAACCGGATCGCAGGGACCGGTGCGAACCGGTCGAAACCCACCCCTGGTGTAGGGTCTCCTGCTCCTCCAGCAGGGGATTGGACTAGATGACATATAAGGTCCCTTCCAATTCTATTAATCTGTTATATGGGGGCCAGAGACAATGTTAGACTGAAGGAGCTTCATTTTCAGGACATTTTCTTCTTTTTAAATAAAGTTTTCAATAGTGAAGTAAAAGAGTGAGTTAAACCCAACTCTAATGGCTTAATGAAATTTGCCACCTCTCAGCCTTTGAATTAGCTTTGTATTGATGAAGAGACAAGACTGGGCAGGGTGATTTTGTATGCTCTAGTTTCAAGGCATTGTTTAAAAATTGAATCACGGCTTGAAAAAATGGAAATTGAAGACATGTAATCTTAGTAGGCAGATAGTAGAAATATCTTTCACTCTGTCTCTGTCATCTATTCTCAGCCTTTGTCTGTCTCTGTCTCTGTCTCTGTCTCTGTCTCTGTCTCTGTCTCTGTCTCTGTCTCTGTCTCTGTCTCTGTCTCTGTCTCTGTCTGCCTCTCTGTCTCTCTGTTTCTCTGTCTCTGTGTCTCTCTCCCTGTCTCTGTCTCTCTCCGTCTGTCTCTCTGTCTCTGTCTCTGTCTCTCTCCCTGTCTCTGTCTCTCTCTGTCTCTGTCTCTCTCTTTCTCTGTCTCTCTGTATCTGTCTCTCTCTGTTTCTCTCTCTGTGTCTCTCTCTCTGTCTCTCTCTCTCCCTGTCTCTGTCTCTCTCTGTCACTCTCTCTCTGTCTCTTTCTGTCTCTCTCTTTCTCTTTCTCTGTCTCTCTCTGTATCTGTCTCTCTCTGTCTCTATCTCTCTCTTTCTCTGTCTCTCTCTGTATCTGTCTCTCTCTGTCTCGTCTCTCTCTGTCTCTGTCTCTCTCTGTGTGTCTCTGTCTCTTCCTGTCTCTGTCTCTCTCTGTCTCTGTCTCTCTCTTTCTCTATCTCTGTCTCTCTGTCTCTGTCTCTCTCTGTCTCTATCTCTCTCTTTCTCTGTCTCTCTCTGTATCTGTCTCTCTCTGTCTCTCTCTCTGTCTCTCCCTGTCTCTGTCTCTCTCTGTCACTCTCTCTCTGTCTGTCTCTTTCTGGCTCTCTCTTTCTCTATCTCTGTCTCTCTGTCTCTGTCTCTCTCTGTCTCTATCTCTCTCTTTCTCTGTCTCTCTCTGTATCTGTCTCTCTCTGTCTCTGTCTCTCTGTGTGTGTCTCTGTCTCTTCCTGTCTGTCTCTCTCTGTCTCTGTCTCTCTCTGTCTCTCTGTCTCTCTGTCTCTCTGTCTCTCTGTCTCTCTGTCTCTCTGTCTCTCTGTCTCTCTCTTTCTGTCTCTCTCTTTCTCTGTCTCTCTCTGTCTCTGTCTCTCCCTGTCTGTCTGTCTCTGTCTCTGTCTCTGTCTCTCTGTCTCTGTCTCTCTCTCTGTCTCTCTGTCTTTGTCTCTCTGTCTCTCTCTTTCTCTCTCTGTCTCTCTCTTTCTCTCGCTGTCTCTCTGTCTCTGTCTCTCTCTGTCTCTCTCTGTCTCTCTCTCTCTCTCTCCCTGTCTCTGTCTCTCTCTCTGTCTCTGTCTCTCTCTGTCTCTGTCTCTCCCTGTCTGTCTGTCTCTGTCTCTGTCTCTGTCTCTCTGTCTCTGTCTCTCTCTCTGTCTCTCTGTCTTTGTCTCTCTGTCTCTCTTTCTCTCTCTGTCTCTCTCTTTCTCTCTCTGTCTCTCTGTCTCTGTCTCTCTGTCTCTCTCTTTCTCTCTCTGTCTCTCTCTTTCTCTCGCTGTCTCTCTGTCTCTCTCTGTCTCTCTCTCTCTCTCTCCCTGTCTCTGTCTCTCTCTCTGTCTCTCTGTCTCTCTGTCTCTCTGTCTCTCTCTGTCTCTCTCTCACACTCTCTGTCCCTGTCTTCATCTCTTCATCTTCATCTCTTATCTCTCTCTATGTCTCAATGAGCTTTTATATGCATACATTTAGAAAACACCTTAGATAATTGTTTTGTCTTTTTTGGTTAATATAGCACTTTTCATCTTTTTCTTTTTTTGAACATTTGAAAATGGAATTTCATTTTTATTATTATGACAGATTAGGCATTTATTCTAAACTACATAGTTTTATTATAAATAGTAACATTATATTGCTACTTAGGTTTTTATCTAATATCGCAATTAGCCTTTTGAAGAAGAAATGTCAATTGCAATGTTTTTTTTTTGGAAGTTAAAATTAAAACTAATAAAACAAACGAATTGAAATAACCTGAATGCTTGCAATGGTTAGTTTCACACAAGCCACATTATGGTTAAGGTAATGTGCAAATGCAGACAGGTTGCTTTCGGCAGACTGACATCAAAGATTGAAAGGCAAGATAAAGAGGGTGTGGCACATTGTAAGCCTCCTGGAAGATATTTAGCAGCCAATCCCTAATCCAGACCAAGCAGAAGACCTTCACTGCCTGCCTTTCTTTCCCTTTCACTCTTGAAGATGTTTGCAGGTAAAACACACAGAAAGGTCGGGAATTGTAATTATTTACAGAGCTCCTAATATGCTTATTGCATTTGTTTGCTCAAATCAGGCTGTTTTTCAGTCTCAATTTGCGTAGCATTTACAAAAAACAGAAAGGCAGGAAACAAGTTTCATTGAAAGCCAAAGCTGCCAAGGGCTTAGATAGAGTCTCTTTTGAAGGCCACTCCTTTGGCCAGAAAAGCGATATAATGGCTTAATATGATGGCCCGTTTCCCACCAAATACTAACTTCAGTTTTAGCCTTGTCTAGCATATTGTGCACACCCAAATAATAATAGAATAACAGAGTTGGAAGGCCCTTTGGAGGTCTTCTAGTCCAACCCCCAGTGCAAGCAGGAGACCCTATAGCATACATTTTTGTCTGTCCAATCTCTTCTTAAAAATCTCCAGTGATGGAGCATCCACAACATCTGAAGGCAAGCTGTTCCACTGATTAATTGTTCTGCCAGGATTTTTTTCTTTGTTTCTAGATTGCTTCTCTCCTTGATTAGTTTCCATCTATTGCTTCTTGTTCTGACTTCAGGTGCTTTGCTAAATAGATTGACCTCCTCTTCTTTGGATCTATGACAATTCGCTATGGCCAACTCGCCACAGCCAACTCGCCACAGCCAACTCGCCACAGCCAACTTGCCATGGCCAACTTGCTGTGGGACAACTCTATGTAATCTGTAACTGGCTGGCTAGATTCAGGGCAGCAGAGATGAATTTTCGGAGATGAGGCAACCATCAATCTTAGTGTTGTTATAAATAACAGCCTAATCAAGGAACTGCCAAGGAGAAAATCACATCCTGAGCAACACTGGCAAGACAAGTTACAGTATATAAAAAGGGAAAAATCTCCATACTCACTAGCACTGAAGATGTTATCTACCCAGGTAATGAAACATCTGCAAACAAAAAACAAAGTTTAGAGAGTACAAGGACTCTACATATTCCTCTACAGTAGCCAACACTCCAGATAAGCAGGGATTAAGACCAGACAAACAACCAAATAGAAAACAATACCTGATTGAAGGAACTACCAAAGGAGAAAACCATATCCCACCCCCACTGGCAGGGTAAGTATTGTGTATAAAAAAGGAGCAGACTCCACAATCACTAGCAATGAGGATGTTACCTACTTGGGCAACACAATGTCTGCAAGGAAACAGCCAAACTTAAAGAGTACCAAGGACTTCATACATCCTCTCCAGTAGCCAACACCCATATAAGCAGGGATTAATACCAGACAAACAAATAAAAACACAATACCCCAATTAAGAAACTACCAAGGAGAAAGCCACATTCCCACCAACATTGGAAGGATAGCCTGCAGGTAATAAAATGCCTACAAACAACTAGGCTCAAAGAGCGCCAAGGACTCTTAACTCCAATTTCCCAAATGGGTTGTTTTTCAGTTTTCATCACAATTTATGAGACTAGGCTAATATACAGGAAGGAAGGAAGGAAGGAAGGAAGGAAGGAAGGAAGGAAGGAAGGAAGGAAGGAAGGAAGGTGGGTAGGTAGGTGTAAGGGTTCCAAATAGCATCCAAAAGTAAATCAGAGTCCAAGGCAAAGTATTGCTCAAAGTTCCAATTTATTAAGAGAGCCATGTTGGCACATCTGGGAAAACCAAAATCTGAAAGCTTCTCAGTTTCCCCCACCCAGTTGAAAGTTAGAGATCTTGCCCCCACACCCACAAGTCCATCACATGGTCCAATTTCTGATTGCCATGCTAGCAATTCCACCCAGTGGTGGGTTGCAGGTGGTACGCCCTGGTATGGGCGTACCGGAGCCTGCCCAGAGCACCGGATACTGTTCCGGTACAGTGCTCTGGAGGGCCCACCCGTCCGCCCGAGCTCCTTACCAGTCTTTTAAGTCTTTGGCGTTTCTGCGCACGTGCATGGTGTGTACAGCACCTGTGTGACATTTCACTGAGCAGCTAGAGCATCACGGAGGCTTGCGGAGGCGCTAAGATGCATGCGTGCGCTGCACACGTCCATGTGGATGCTGCTGGGCCTTTTCCAACCGTACTGGTTAGAACTGCATCCTGAACCTACCACTGGTTCCACCCATCCAATTCCTGTCAGGTGCAGAGGTGAAAGACAAAGAATGACCTTGGCTTTCTAGAAAGAATTTTGTTATGGCTACATAGCATCCAACGCCGTACGATCCCCCTTCCCATTTTCCCACAATAGAAAATTCATAGTAGAATAACAGAAAGTGTGGCTGGCCAAAGATCCAAAAGAAAAGATGGCTGCAGGCCTGACAGAAAGAAGGAAGGAAGGAAGGAAGGAAGGACTTATTTATCAACATCAATAAATAGTCCAGGTTATCCCTTTCCAACTATTCTCTTCGCAATGTATTCTGAATCTGTACAGAAAAACAGGATTTAATTCAAGAGCATACTAAGTAATGAACTGGATGACTGTATTGCTTTTTATTTGGAATAAAACCAGCGTAGCCTTTTCTTGGTTTTCTAAAATTGTTCTTCTCCCAACAATCTCCCCTTTTATATCGAAAGATTTGGCTTTGTTTTTTTAATAAGGGAGTTTCTCATTAAGAACTTCCCTGCGTACAAGGCTGCATGATTACACAGCTACCCTTCTGTTTCAGAATTAGCACAAGGTTTATTAAGTTCCGTATCTCCGGGCTTTAGGCAGGAAAATCCAATGTATCTTCCTTTCTATTTTCTTTGAGCACGGCCGAAGGGAGGTGCAGTTGGTAGAAAGGACTGAAGAAGTGCTGGTTGGATAGCCTAGAAAATTAAGGAGGTTCAGCCTGATGGGTAGCAACCGATCCTGCAATTATTTTTTTGCTGTGGGAGGTGGGGGTGGAATTGTAAGGAAGGGTCTGTCAGAGAGGTTTGAAATGAATCCCCTTCTCACTTGGTAGCACTTTGCAAATAATGCCATTAGGAATATGGGATGCCTCAATTTCATTGCAATTTGCTGTTGTGTTTCATTTGCTTTGCAACCCCCACGCAACCCCATTTTCATGCATGGGAAAAAGAGATGATTTTTCTTATGAATGCTGGGAGCAAGTGAGAAAGGGGGGTAGGTGGGAGGCACGTGTGGGAAGAACAGGGCCACGCAGCTGACAGGTTCCTTTTATCACCCCTGTTAAATGACTGTTTCACTAACTGATGCTTAATTATCTTTCAGAGGCTGGTTTATGGAATCTCGGTGCCCTTCGGTGGCTGGCAATTCAAAGCCTTTTCAAGGCACGTGGTATATGTGATCATGTTTGCCTGGGTAAAAAACAGCTGCTTTTCTCTGGTATTGGCTGTGTTGCCAAAACAACTATCTGGACAGGCTGAGTGGAAATAGCAAGTCCAGGAGAGAAAAGAATTTGAGGGCTGCCTCCTTAGTGTTTCTGCAAAGTGATACTCCCAAAGTACAAAAGCGAGGAGTGATTCTACAAGGTTCCATTGAAGAAGCAATGGTACAAATCTTCTTTTAACACCTTTAACACCCATGAAGGATCCTTTGCCCTCCCCTCTCTGCTACTTTCAGGAGTAAAAGGGGATAGAAGTAGAAATGGGCAGAGGAGATGAAACGAAATCCACTGGATCTAATTGGGTCCATCATGAGACTAGTATGATGGATCACTAGACTAGTGAGGGATCCATCCACTGAATCCATCAATAGAGGCTTTTAAGAAGAGACTGGACAGCCACTTGTCCGAAATGGTATAGAGTCTGTTGTTTGAGCAGAAGGATGGACTAGAAGATCTCCAAGGTCCCTTTCAATTTTGTTAGTCTGTTCTCTTTTTTTTGAAAAAAAGTTTTTTTAATTTTTATTTTCATACAAGTAACCACAAGTATACCATTACATCATTAACCAACACTATTTTGCATTATCCAAATTATAGTCCCATTATCATTTGCTTTTCTGCTTTCCATACACCATATTACATCCTATCTACCATCATCCTGTTCCCTCTTCCTCTTTCCTCCTCCCGACCTCCTTTCTGCCCTCTACCATCCCTCTCTTCTCTACTTCCCCTTCCCCTGTCCTTCTCCTCTCTTTTCTTTCCAATCCTTCTCTCCCTCCTACTCTTTTCCTCCCCTCTGTTCCCTCTCTCCTGGCCTCTGTCTTTCTCCTTTCCTCTTTCTTTCTCTTCCACTCCCTCCACTTAGCTTACATAGTGTATGTCAGCGTCTGAGCAAAACTCTATTTAATATTGATGGTGTTCATCATTATATTCCAATACAAATCTTTCATATTAATAATTTTAACATTTTTCCAATTTTGTTATTCTGTTCCGTTCTCTTTCTCTTTTCAGAGGGGTGACTTCAATTATAATCCTTCCCCACTCAAAGTGTTCCCTTAAAGATCTCAAAAGAAACAAGCTGATTCAGACTCTTAAGGGTTTAGTTTGGATTTACTTTATCCAACCCAAGGGATGGTTCAGATGTTTGTTTGTGGTTTCTGCTTTCTTTTAGCATTTTAATACTTCGGTGTTTGTAGGAGTGTGTGTGGGGGGGTTATATGGTGTTCATAGAGAGCACGTTTAGTCCTGAGTTACAAATATTCTTTTCTATTGGTACTGTTGGAAGAAATGTCCTTCTGGGTTCAGTTCCAAGTGGGGAAAAAGACACTGGAAACATGGAGGCTGCTTGGAAATTCAAATTCAAATTCAAATTTAATGAATTTATATGCGGTCCAATCCCGAAGGACTCCGGGCGGCTTACAGACATACATCTATAAAAGAATAAAAAATTTAAAAATAGAGAAGAAAAGCAGGTTTAAAAAAAGACATCATGCACTCAATCTAGGCGGGGCTGGACCTCATTCATGAGGTCAACAGCCCCAGGCCTGCCGGAATAGCCAGGTCTTAGTAGCCTTTCGGAAGGCCAAGAGAGTGGGGATGGTCTGGATCTCTGGGGGTAGATCATTCCATAGGGCCGGGAAGAGAAGGCCCTCCCCCGAGGAACCACCAGATGACATTGTCTAGTCGACGGCACCTGGAGAAGGTCCCTCCTGTGTGATCTTATCGGTCGCTGGGAGGTATGTGGCAGAAGATGGTCTTGTAATATCTGGGTCCTAGGACATGTAGGGCTTTAAAGGTGATAACCAGCACCTTGAAGCGCGTTCGGAGACTGATATGAAGCCAGTGCAGCTCACAGAGCATAGGTGTAACATGGGTGTATCTCGGTACACCCAATATCGCTCACGCGGCTGCATTCTGGACCAGTTGTAGTCTCCGAACACTTTTCAGGGGCAGCCCCATGTAGAGCGCGTTGCAGTAGTCAAGTCTTGAGGTGACGAGGGCGTGAGTGACCATTTGAAGTGCCTCCCGGTCCAGGTAGGGCCGCAACTGGTGCACCAGGTGAACCTGGGCAAAAGCTCCCCTGGTCACAGCTGACAAATGGTGTTCTAGTGTCAGCTGCATGTCCAGGAGGACACCCAAGTTGCGGACCCTCTCTGAGGGGTGTAAAGTTTCACCCCCCAGACTTAAAGATGGAGTATCTGGACTGTCCTTAGGGGGCAACATCCATAGCCACTCGGTCTTGTTGGGGTTGAGTGCCAGTTTGTTCACTCCCATCCAGGCCCTGACAGCTTCCAGGCACTGGCACATCACTTCCACCGCTACACTGAGTTGGCACGGGGCAGAGAGATCGGGGGACAGGACCGAGCCCTGCGGCACCCCATATTTAAGGGGCCTAGGGGTCGACCTCTGTCCTCCAACCAACACCAACTGTGACCTGCCCGAGAGGTAATAGGAGAACCACCATAAAATGGTGCCTCCCACTCCCACCTCTTCCAGCCGTCGCAGAAGGATACCATAGTTGATGGTATCGAAGGCCGCTGAGATGTCAAGGAGCACCAGGATAGCGGAATGTCCCCTATCCCTGGCCCACCAGAGATCATCGGTCAGCACGACCAAAGCGGTTTCGGTGCAATAACCAGGCCTGAAACCAGACCGAAAGGGATCTAGATAATCTGCTTCATCCAAGGTCCGTCGGAGTTGGAAGGCCACCACCTTCTCAACAACCTTCCCTAAAAAAGGGAGGTTGGAGACTGGACCATAGTTTTTGAGTATAGCTGGGTCCAGAGAAGGCTTCTTAAGGAGGGGTCTTACCACCGCTTCCTTCAAATGTTGCGGGAAAGATCCCTCCTGCAGAGAGGTGTTCGTGATCCTCTGGAGCCAGCCTCGTGTTACCTCCCTGCTGGTCGAAACCAATCAGGAGGGGCACGGGTCCAGCAAACAGGTGGAGGCACTCATCACTTCCATGGCCTTGTACATTTCCTCAGGAGTGACAAGCTGGAACTCATTCCAAGAAATCTGATCAAGGCCCTCCCTCGGCATCTCCGCTGGTACTGTCCAAGTGGAGTCAAGGTCCATCCGAATCTGAGTGACTTTGTCCGACAGAAACTGGGCAAATTCCTCAGCCCTTCCCTGTAAGGGTTCCCCCGCATCCCTCCCTTTCAGGAGGGAGTGGGTTATCCTAAACAGGGCAGCCGGGCGAGATTCTGCGGACACAATAAGAATGGAAAAATGAGCACATTTTGCCGCCCGTATCGCCACTAAATAAGTCCTAATGAAGTCTCTTAGTTGTTTTCGGTCGGATTCGGAGTTACTAGCCCTCCAGCATCGCTCTAGGCCAGTGTTTTTCAACCACTGTGCCGTGGCACACTAGTGTGCCATGACATAGTGTAAGGTGTGCCATGGGAAAAACACCCGCTATATAGTCAATATAGGCACAGAGTTAAATTTTTTTAACATTTTCTAATGGTGGTGTGCCTCGTGATTTTTTTCATGAAAAAAGTGTGCCTTTGCACAAAAAAGGTTGAAAAACACTGCTCTAGGCGTCTCTTTTGGTGCTTCATCTCCCGGAGTTCCTCGGTAAACCAAGGTGCCCTCCTGGATCCACTGCTGAGGAGAGGCCGCAAAGGCGCAATCCGATCTAGTGCCTCAGCCGCCGCTGTATTCCAAGCAGCGACCAAGGACTCTGTCGGATTGTGGGCAAGGGAGTCAGGTATCTCTCCAAGCTCCATCTGAAATCCCAATGGGTCCATCAGGCGCCTGGGGCGGAACCATTTAATCGGCTCCACCTCCCTGCGGTAGGGGAGTAGCTTCTGAAAATCAAGCCTTAGCAGGAAGTGATCTGACCATGACAAGGGCGAGATCTCTATACCCTTTAGTTCCAGATCACGTCTCCACTGCCCCGAGAGAAACACAAGGTTGAGCGTGTGTCCCGCTATATGAGTCAGATCCTGAATTACTTGGGTCAAGTCCATGGTTGTCATGGAAACAATGAACTCCTGGCCCCATTTGAGCATTCGCCGAGAGATGGCAGGTTGAAGTCCCCCAGTACTATAAGTCTGGGGAACTCAACCGCCAGTTTGGCTACTGACTCTAGGAGCGCAAGCAGGGCTGTTGTGATGCAGCTGGGAGGTAGGTACATCAAAAACAAGCCCACTTGACCCCCTAGGTCCAACTTCACAAGGAGGGACTCACACCCGACAGTCTCTGGAGCAGGGATCCTGCAAGAAGCTAATGACTCTCGGATAATAGCTGCCACTCCCCCACCCCATTCTCTGGTGTCGTGGTTGGTGGAGCACCTGAAACCCTTCAGGGCACATTTCTGAGAGGGGGACTCCTCCCTCGTGGCCCAGCCAGGTTTCAGTAATACATGCCAGGTCTGCCCCCTCGTCTAATATTAAGTCCCGGACGAGGGGAGATTTGTGAATCACAGACCTAGCATTTAGCAACAGCAACCTGAGACCAGGGCCCTGACTTCTCTTGTCACCTGGTCCTTGAGTTGAGCTTTCAGGGCCGGAACAAGGGATCGCTGTGACGTAGCGAACCCTCCTTCCCCGGTAATGGCTAGCCCTGTAGCTCCCGTCATACCTGCCCCTCCCAGTCGTAACTGTGATGCTCCGGCCCACCCCCATCACCGTAGACCCCCCTCCCCTCCCACAGCCCCCGTTCTTCCCAGCAGCCCATTCATACCATGCACTCTAGGACGAGAGGCGGATCCGGGCCCCCATCCACTTCTGCTTCTGCACTCAGTGGAGGGGGCTCCAGGAAAGATGTTTTAATGGTGGATAGGACCACATGGCTTGAGTTCCTGAACAGAAAAGGGGGGGGTCACATGCTTCCAGATGTTGGGTGAAGAAGAAGAAAAGAGAGAGAGAGATGCTGAAAGTCCCTGGTTTTATGCCCTCTCTGGTTTTTGATCTTGATCTTGTATTCTGATTGGTTCTCAGACTCCCATGGGGCCATACAGGGGCAACTCTGTAGGCTGTGAGTCCAAGTTTCTTTAATGTTGAGCATTGCTTCTTCCCAGGTGCCCTGCAGTGAGATGGGTAAAGGGCTAATATTATCATACCTTAATCCTATCACCCTGGAGCTCTTTGTTATGCAGAATAGATTGACTCAGGCCTTTTAATGGCCCAGTGACAAAGGAAGGGGCTATTAAGAATGAGTTTGTTTCCTACTTAAAAATATGCTTCTCCATTTCTGATCCAGGGAAATATAATATTCTGCCTTTTCAATATTTCCCAGGATATTTCATTTTTCTAGGAGAGAAGGGATTTTTAACTTCCTACAGTACAAATCAGCTAAAGTTCCTGAAAACATCTTAAGTAAGCCAAAAGATCCAGTAGTTCCAGAAGAAAAAAACAGGAGTCATTTACAATATATAGTGCAAGGAGTAAAACACCCAGTATGTAGGACATATAGGCAGAAAGACTAACAAAGCACAACTAGCAGTCAGAAGACATGATGAAATACCTTAATTCCATAACACATGGACAGACTTCATCATAATTTCAACTGTGAAATTGTGAGCATCTTAGACCAAGCTAAGTCTAAAAATGCTAGAGAATTTCTGGAAACCTAGCACTCAGACTAATCAGCCATCAACAGGCACATCGAGATAAACAACCATTAGGGGCTTAGCAGTGAGAAGACGGATTCCTGGAAATCCTCTATTCCGAAGCATTTGGACGGTCCCTTTTTGGACCCAAGCTGTCCCGGAGAGACAGTGAAAGGTAGGAGGAGATCCAGTGGTCCCAGAGACGTTCGCAAAGTCTCTGGGGAACTGGAAAATAACCTCCTTTGCCAGTGACTTCTGGATTAGCCATAAGGCTAATTGAAACTGCAGGCAGCCCCAAAGAATGATGAAAGTGTTTTCAACTGGTAAGATTATTTTATTACTCAGAGATAAACAGTCCGCCTAAAAATTCAAGCTAATTTAAATTAAAGAACAGAAGAATCTAGCGGCGATTTTGATCTTTTTATTGCTTTTTGGACGGTGGTTATTCTACTTTTTAAACGTTTTAAATGTTATTCACACGGACAAAGGATAGATTACTCCAACATCTCCTCTGATCCTCTGCAAGCGGGCTGTAAACCAATTCACTATAATTTGGTTGTTTACAACTTGACACTTTTATTGCTTGGCTGTATTGGTCTAAGATCTGATAAGATTGCACAGCTCCGAGCCTGCAAATACCTCAGAGCTCTCAAGAAAAAATACTAACTGCGTATAAACATGGCGTCTATTCAAGTGTCTATTCAAATGATTTTTTCAGTGCTACAGAAATTATCTGCCACACAGGCTAGAATTGAGAGAAAATTGGATTATTTGGTGTTTTTAGCAACAAAATATGAGGGAAAAATTGAGAATGTTCTTCAAATACAAACTAAGGATGTCAGAGATAAAGATTCTCAATTTGCTGATATTCGGGGCAACTGGTTTACCTCTGAGGGAGAAAAAGATGGAATGTCTGAAGGGGGAGCAGCCACACAGAAGATTTACTTCGAAAGACAGGGCGCAGGAGGAGTGAGAAGCATTAAAGAATTTATACTTTATGAAATACCATCTGCAAAACTTTTGATACCACCACTGAGAATTAAAGACAAGCTGATAAAGGAAATAAAAGGAGGGCGGCAGCATTATATGAGAGGCACCATAAGCAAAAAGGTGCAAAGATTTCTTCATATGGACTTGCTCATAAAGATGTTTGGAGAACTGGACCCACGAATGGCAACAGATTTAAGGCGGTTCTGTTACTGGAGAGACACAGGCTGATAGATGGAAGAGTATAATTTAAAACTAGCTAAACCTAGTTAAATTCATTTGTAATAGCTATAGTTGAATAATAATTGATAATGATAGTAATGTATATAATGTTGAGTTGCTATGATAAATAATAATTGGATATGAGAAGGGAAGGTTACAAATATCTTTGGACTATATATAAAGATTATTAATAACAATAATAATTATTATAAAAAATAAAATAAAACTATATACAGTTAAATCTTAACTAATATGGGGAAAATGCTATGATATACGATATAATTAAATAAAGAAAGGAGAATGATAATAAATTATATACATGGAGGATGGAATTTTTGGTATTAAATATTATGAATGTTTAGCTAAACCAGGATTTGAGGATTTGATGTTAATGGAGGATTTTATAAACAAGTAAATGAAATGCCAGCATGTGGTTATGGATTAAATTTTTGGTATAGTTAAGGATGAAGGATGTTTAAACAACTGTAGTCAACTAAAAGTGTAGGTATGATGATGTTAATATGGTAAACATTTGAGTTAAGATATTTGAATTAATATGAATTAATGGAAGAGATGCACAAAAACTTGCTGTAACCAGCTGATACACTTTTTTATAACATATACTTGTTGTGTCTCCCCCCCCCTCTTTTGTTTTTTGTTCTTTTTTGTTTTGACTTTTCCCCTCCACTGTTGTGGGTATGTGTTGTTTATGTAACAAAAAAATAAAAAAAAATTATAAAAAAAAGAAATAAACAACCATTCAAAAGAAGCAATCAAAAAGCTAAAAGGCTACAATACCTTTTTGCCAGCCATCAACATCCAGATAAGCAAATAAGATTAATGCTAGACCAACAATCAAGCAGCAAACAATATTACAATCAAAGGACTTACTAAGTTAGACAAACAGAGATAAATTATATCTTCATACCATTCAAAAGGGACAGTCAAAAAGCTAAAAAGAAACCATAACACCTGTTTACCAATCAACACCCAGATAAGCAGAGATAAACACCAAGATCAATACAAGACTGATAATTAAGCAGCAAACAATATCCTAATCAAAGAACTACAAATTCAGGCCAACAAGTTAACACTAAATAACAGCCTAATCAAGGAACCACTACGAATACATCCACTGACAGCTCAAATCTCTTGATATAAACTGAGACCAAATCCTTCCTAGCATTCATGATGCTACCTAGTTTGATAATGAAACATCTTCCACAAGAAAGGAACTAAACTCAGAAAGCTTCAAGGAGCCCACAACTATTTAAATGCACGCTGGCTCCTTATAATGCTTTCTGAATTGGACATGGATTATGATCTGGAGAAATCTAGTTACAAGGATGAGCTGAGCATGGACAAAACATTCTGGACTGTATCTGGACGGTCTCTTGTAGCACAGTTCTAGACAACTTAATGTTTACAATCCAGAACTACTGCCTAATTAAGAATTACCAATAGAAGAGAATATTTGTAGCTCAGGATTGAACTATGGGGTCCTTGGTGCTCTCTTGGTTGTTTTCTTGCAGATGTTTCATTCCCCAAGTAGGTGACATCATCATTTGCCCCACTCCCTTCTAGCACTGATGACGTTACCTAGTTGGGGAATGAAATGTCTGCAAGAAAACAACCAAGAGGCCAAAGAGCATCAAGGACCCCATAATTAACATGTGCTTAATTATGGTGGCAATTCTTGTTCTACTCAAGAAAAGACACTTCCAAATACTTCTTGGATCAGAGAAGAGCTACCTGATCTTCTATCTGACCTGCAAATCATGTTTCTGTTATTCTATTATTCTTCTCAGTGTAGCAGGTTGGACTTTTAACAACCATCCTGCACTGTCTGTCTCTAACATTACAACTTGCAATTTTATGCCTTGGCTCTGGAACACCAGTTGTTGCTGTTGTAACTTAAAGAGCATCCTGTTTCCGGCAAGGAGACAGATTTACTCCCTGCTATTAATTCTAGGGGAAGATGATAATTTATTCCCAGAGTGTTTGTTCTTCGTTGGCTTCTGAAAACACGAGGGTGGTTTTTCAATGGTCTGGAACAAATTCTTGTTCATTTACTTTATTAACCCACGGGAAGGAAAACTAGTTCTAATTTACTTTTCAGGAGAAGCGAGATCGGCCAGAATTGAAAAGGACAATGGGCTTTTCCCAAGAAGGGGTGCTTAGAGGTTAGGAAAAAGGCTAGCTTGTGGCAGAAATGCTACTATTGCTTCAAATGCTCTGCATTTTAATCAATACTTGATGCAACTGAGGGTGCATCCTTAGAGCTATTACCAACACTCCGATAGGCTTAAGATACAGAAGGATCTTGACAAACTTGAACATTGGGCGCTATCTAACAAAATGAAATTCAGTGATGAAAAAAGTAAGGTTCTACATTTAGGCAAGTGAAACAAAATGCACAGGTACAGTGTAGGTCGTACGTTGCTCAGTAGTAGTAACAGTGAGAGGGATCTTGGAATCCTAGTGGACAACCATTTAAGTAGGAGCCAGCAGTGTGCAGCAACTGCCAAAAAAGCCAATACAGTTCTAGGCTGCATGAACAGAGGGATAGAATCAAGATCATGTGAAGTGTTAATACCACTTTATAATGCCTTGGTAAGGCCACACTTGGAATCCTGCATTCAGTTTTGGTCGCCACGATGTAAAAAAGATGTGGAGACTCTAGAAAGAGTGCAGAGAAGGGCAACAAAGACGATTTGGGGATTGGAGACTATATATACGAAGAATGGTTGCAGGAGCTGGGTATGTCTAGTTTAATGAAAAGAAGGACTAGGGGAGACATGATAGCAGTGTTCTGATATCTCAGGGGCTGCCATTTCATTTCATTTCATTTCATTTCATTTATTAAGATTTATAGGCCGCCCTTTTCCCTGAGGGGACTCAGGGCGGCTTACAATCACAAGGGAGGGGGGTGCAGTATCAAAAGACAAAACAAAATGTGAACAAAGAAAAAATAATAAAACACAACTTTCGTTCAGCAATCAACACTCGGGCGGGTAACTTGGAAACCTATCCCCAGGCCTGCTGGGAGAGCCAGATCTTGAGGGCTGCGCGGAAGGTCTGGATGGTGGTGAGGGTACGAATCTCAACGGGGAGATCGTTCCACAGGGTCGGAGCTGCAACAGAAAAGGCTCTCCTCCGTGTAGTCGCCAGTCGACATTGACTGGCAGATGGAATTCGGAGGAGGCCCAGTCTGTGCGATCTAATTGGTCGAAGGGAGGTAATCGGCAGGAGGCGGTCTCTCAAGTACCCAGATCCACTACCATGGAGTGCTTTAAAGGTGGTCATCAGTACCCTGAAGCGCACCCGGAGACCGACAGGTAGCCAGTGCAGCTCGCGGAGGATGGGTGTAATGTGGGCGAACCGCGGTGCGCCCACTATCACTCGCGCGGCTGCATTCTGGACTAACTGTAGTCGCCGGATGCACTTCAAGGGCAACCCCATGTAGAGCCCATTGCAGTATTCCAGCCTAGAGATCACAAGGGCTCGAGTGACTGTTGCGAGAGCCTCCCGATCTAGGTAGGGCCGCAACTGGCGGACCAGGCGAACCTGGGCAAATGCCCCCCTGGTCACAGCTGACAGCTGGTAGTCAAAAGTCAGCTGTGGGTCCAGGAGGACTCCTAAGTTGCGGACCCTATCTGAGGGGTATAAAATTTGACCCCCCAGCCTAAGTGTTGGTACATTAGCCAAATTGTTGGGAGGGAAACACAACAGCCACTCGGTCTTGTCCGGGTTGAGTACCAGTTTGTTAGCGCTCATCCAGTTCTTAACGGCCTCAAGACCTTGGTTCATCACGTCCACTGCTTCATTGAGTTGGCACGGGGCGGACAGATACAGTTGCGTATCGTCCGCATATTGGTGGTATTTTATCCCGTGCCTCCGAATGATCTCGCCCAGCGGTTTCATGTATATGTTAAATAGTAGGGGGGATAAGACCGAACCCTGGGGCACCCCACATGTTAGGGGCCTCAGGGACGATCTCTGCCCCCCGACCAACACCGACTGCGACCTGTCCGAGAGGTAGGAGGAGAACCACTGCAGAACAGTGCCTCCCACTCCCACCTCCCGCAGTCGTCGCAAAAGGATACCATGGTCGATGGTATCGAAAGCCGCTGAGAGGTCAAGGAGAACCAGGATGGACGCATAGCCTCCATCTCTGGCCCTCCAGAGATCATCGGTCAATGCGACCAAAGCGGTTTCTGTGCTGTAACCAGGTCTGAAGCCAGACTGGAAGGGGTCAAGATAACTAGCTTCCTCCAAGGCCCGTTGAAGCTGGAAGGCCACCACTATTAAGGAGGGAGCGGGTTATCCTAAACAGGGCGGCTGGGCGTGACTCGGCGGACGCAACCAAGGCAGAGATGTATGATCTTTTGGCAGTTCTTAATGCCCGAACGTAGTCCTTGGTGCAGGTAGTCAGAAGTGCTCGGTTCGCCTCGGACTTATCGGACCTCCACAGGTGCTCTAGGCATCTCCTCCGGCGTTTCTTCTCCCGGAGCTCCTCGGTGAACCAAGGAGGCCTCCGGGATCCACTGACCCGGAGGGGCCGTAGTGGCGCAATCCGATCAAGAGACTCCGACGCCGCCGAATGCCAGGCGGCAACCAGAGTCTCCGCCGAACTGTGGGCGAGAGTATCAGGAATAACCCCAAGCTCCGTCTGGAACCTCAACAGGTCCATAAGTCGCCTGGGGCGGAACCACCTGGTCGGTTCCTCCTCCCTACGGTGGGGGTTTGGCCTCCGGAAGTCAAGCCTCAGTAGGCAGTGGTCTGACCACGACAGGGGTATGATCTCATTACCCCTCAGACCAAGATCACACATCCACTGCTCCGAGAGGAATACGAGGTCGAGCATGTGACCCGCTGCATGGGTTGGGCCCCGAATTACCTGGGTCAAGCCCATGGCTGTCATGGAAGCCATGAACTCCTGCGCCCCATCAGAGCGTTCACCGAGCGATGGCAAATTGAAGTCCCCCAGAACTATAAGCCTGGGGAACTCAACTGCCAGCTCGGCTACTGACTCGAGGAGCGAGGGGAGGGATGCTGCAACGCAGTTGGGAGGCAGGTACGTTAGCAGCAAACCCACTTGACCCTTGAGGTCCAACTTTATCAGCAGGGACTCACACCCGACAAGCTCCGGAGCAGGGACCCTACGAGGTAACAGAGACTCCCGGATAACAATAGCCACACCGCCACCCCTTCCCTGGGCTCTCGGCTGATGAAGCACCTGAAATCCCTCTGGGCACATCTCTACAAGGGGGACTCCTCCTTCTGTGCCCAGCCAGGTTTCAGTAATACATGCCAGGTCTGCCCTCTCGTCAACAATTAAGTCCCGGACGAGGGGAGCCTTGTGGATAACAGACCTGGCATTTAGCAACAGCAGCCTGAGACCAGGGTCCTGGCTACTCGTGCCATCTGGTCTTGGAGTGGGACTCAAAGGGCCGGAAGGAGGGATCTCTGTAATGTAGCGAACCCTCCTTCCCCGGTAATGGCTAGCCCTAAGGTCCCCGCCGTATCTGCCTCTCCCTGTCACGACCGCAATGCTCCGACCCACTCCCGTGGCCGTGGTCCCCCCAACCACTCCGGTACCCCCCGCCTTCCCTAGCAGGTCCTCCGAGTCAGGCATACTCAGACACTCACACAACCAGTCCCCACGTAATTATTAAAATACACAAATGCAACAGTAATAACAATAAAAGTGGGTCACTCACACACTTACATACAATCCCATATACTCAACATACTAAAGATAGAAGGAAAAGGGAGGAAAAAAAGAAGGAAGTAAGAAGAATAAAAGTAGCGCAAAATTGTTAAAGTGCGAGTTCAGGGACTCACCAAAGTGCCAAAAGAAGAGGGAGTCAAACTATTCTCCAAAGTACCTGAAGGCCAGACAAGAAGCAATGGGTGGAAACTAATCAAGGAGAGAAGCAACTTAGAACTAAGGAGAAATTTTCTGACAGTTAGAACAATTAATCAGTGGAACAGCTTGCCTCCAGAAGTTGTGAATGCTCCAACACTGCACATTTTTAAGAAGATGTTGGATAACCATTTGTCTGAAGTGGTGTAGGGTTTCCTGCCTAAGCAGGGGGTTGGATTAGAAGACTTCCAAGGTCCCTTCCAATTCTGTTATTCTATTTTAAAGTATTGTATCTCAAGAGATAATGGTTAATACAATCGCTCAGTGTTTCTCAACCTGGGCAGCTTTAAGTTCTGTGGGACTTCAACTCCCAGAATTCCCCAGCCAGTCAAGACAATAACATTGTGCAAAGTCAGAATTTGCCTATTGGTTAAAGCCAATTGGAAAACAGTGGAAGATTTTTAGCCTGTCCTTGTTGCATTTAGGGCGTAGGCTATCTGATTGGCAAAAATCTCACTGATTGCTAGATGACAGCAAAGAGAGGAAGGTTTCCCCTCCCCCCTGTTTCTTTTGTGTTGCTGCCTAGTGGTCAGTTGAAATTCTGCAGCTAATATAAGTCAGCCCCTAGGTGTCATTGGCTCAGTCACCTTCTTTAACTTAATGCACCCCTCTTCTGTTCCTTTTCACAACTGAAACAAGGACAACACCCATCTGCTTGTTACTCAGTTTCAGTGGTTGGATTCGATTTTTAAACTACTGGTTCTGTGGGCATGGCACAGCTTTGTGGGCGTGGCTTTGTTGGTGAGGCAGGGGAAGGATACTGCCCCATCCCTCCCCATCCCACTAACCTGCTTTCCAGCTCCATTCTCCTGTTCAGGGAAACAAAAGAAGATCCTGGGAGGCAGCAGAGGCATGGCCAGCCTTTTTGCTGGTTCTCCGAACTACTCAAAATTTCCATTACCGGTTCTCCAGAGCCTGTCAGAACTGGCTGAATACCACCTCTGTTCGGTTTGTCTGTCAGGAGAAACCCCCCTTCCCGAAGGGGATTCTTAGCTAATTAACTGTAATTCTTTGTTTGCTTTTTCCCTTCTGAACTATTCAAAGGAGATTCTTTTCTAATAAATTCAAATAAAATATGTGCAAATACAATTTCTTTTAAAAAAAAATATATTTTTATTCTTTTTAAACAAAACAACACATACAAAAACAAAGCAAGAGAGAAAAAAAGAACAACTTTCCTCCATTTCATCAAGCATGTCGTTTGGTTACAAGTTTTTGTGCATCAATTCTTAAATTTAGGATTAACATCACTGGTTTACATTAAACATAGCTAAATGTTTCGCTGTCATTGAGCATTATACACTTAGATTACCATTAATATTATTTCATTTGTAACAATCCTTATTTCCTTAAATTCATAATTATCTATCAAATAACAATGTCTTTGAACTATTATAGTATCACCTATCTCTAAAGAGAAAAAGCGAAGAAAAGCAAATACAATTTCTAATAAACACAGAAACATTCAATTGGGGTGAAATTCAGCAGGTTTTGACAGGTTCTGGAGAACCGGTAGTGGAAATTTTGAGTAGTTCGGAGAACTGGCAAATACCACCTCTGGCTGGCCCCAGAGTGGGGAGGGAATGGGGATTTTGCAATATCTTTCCCCTGCCAGGCCCACCAAATCATGCCCACAGAACTGGTAGTAAATAAAAATTGAATTTCACCACTGCTCCGTTCCCTCTTGCAGGGAGAGGAAGACCTGAGAGTAGCTATTGGGCTACTGAGACTAACTTCAGTCCCTGGATGTGGGAGGAACCAAGTCTCAAATCTGAGCTCCTGTTTCCTCAAATGTTCCTCTATATTCTCTGTACCACATCTTTGCTCACAGGAATGCTAACAGCACAGCAGATTATTAGAAGGTTGAAATATGCAAAAATGAAATGTGCTAATGAAGAGCCCTGTGGGAATAGTGGAATAAGTTGCTGTAACTTTCAAGAGTTCTGCTCTTTAGGCAAGACTAATGAACGATGGTTGAACTGGGCTGAGCCGGAGGCTTCAATGCCTTGGTTTAAGATGTTTTCTATTGAAGTGTCCCAGAGAGGCAAACAGCATCCCATTCCCCATTGCAGCCTTCTTTTCTTCTTGCTTAGGCAAGACACGGAGCGAGCATATTTGGCACACCTTAAAGTAATGAACATTGGCTTGGCTGTAGCCTTTTAAAATTTATTTTATTTAGTTTGCCAAACATGTAAAAGATAACAGGTATAAGTATAAATGTAAATATGACCACAGTAAATGGGTACGAATAAATGGAGACAGTAGGACAGGTACGGAAGGCATGCTGATGCGCTTATGCACGCCCCTTACAGACCTCTTAGGAATGGGTCAGTGGTGGGTTTCTAATTTTTTTTACTACCGGTTTGCTCGTGTGCGCGACACTTCTGTACATGCACAGAAGTGTCCGGGTGGGTGGGCGGAGCCTCCCACCACCGCTACCGGTTCGCCTGATCCAGGCCAAACCAGGAGAAACCCACCTCTGGAATAGGGTGAGGTCAACAGTAGACACTTAGATTAAAATTAAAATTATGTCAAGTAGAGCATTCCAGGCATTGACCACTCTGTTGCTGAAGTCGTATTTTCTGCAATCGAGTTTGGAGCGATTTACCTTGAGTTTGTATGTATTGTTTGCCTGTGTATTATTGTGGTTGAAGCTGAAGTAATCATTGACAGGTAGGACGTTGCAGCAGATGTGTAACGTTCTGTGTAATCCTCTCTACTGCACAATACAGGCAACCCTGAACCTATGACCAGTTGCTTAGTGACCATTTGAAGATCTCCCCAAAACTGCTTATGACTCAGTTTTAAGTTCCGAGGGCCACACCCGCCCTGCGGTCACGTGACTGCACTTTGGGTGCTTGGCAAGCAGCCTACATTTATGGCCACTTGCAGGGTCCTGCAGTCATGTAACCGTGATTGCCGTCATTTTTGTGCCAGAAACCGGTATTTACTTTCAGTTTCCAGCAAAAAAAAAAAAGCAAGCCCCATAATGAACAATGGGTTCACTTAACAACCATGGTGTTTGCTTAACAACTGCCATTAAAATAGGCTGTAAAATTGGGCCAGTCTTGTAGTGACCTGCTTCTATAACAATCATAGTTTATGATTGTAACTTCCAGGCTCAAGGATGGCCCTAAGTCAAGGACTACCAATATTGCTGTTTTAACACCCACCCTAGATGCTGACTGTCCATGTTCTGTTCCCCTGACTTTGGACTATCTGATTGTGTTGCTTCCCTTCAATCTTGTGGCCACATGCCTATAAGGGCAAGTAGTGTGAAGTCACACAGGTGCCCAGTTTGCTCAAATTACCTGGAGAAAGTTTGGACCTGTCCCTGATTTAGAAAGGGAACCAATGCAGTGCCAGCTCCACTAGGTAGATGAGACCAAGAGATCAATCCCACAGGAAGGCTGGAACTATTATTGAGAGTGGCAATAATAGTACAACCTTACAAGTCTGATTATATTGAACCTATATTTTTAGTTCAGTCAGTTGGTGGGGGAATCCGACTAAGACGCTTCTGAGTGTTTCCCAGCTCTGATGAACTTAGAATATGTTTTACTTCTTGTCACTTTGTGGAGTTAGCATATCTCCATCAAGGTCATCTGTCAGGCTTGCAGCCGGTTCCTTTTGGGCTCTTTGGCCTGCCACACTAATCTTCTATTCTACTATGCTGTTTCATTAGTGGGGAATTGGGAGGGGGAATAATAAGGAGTAGAATGTGATGCTGTCAAAATAAAATTCCTTTCTAGAATCCAACGTTATCCTTTGTCTCTGCACCTGACCCGAACCAGCATGGCAGTGGGAGATTGGACCATGGGATGGACTTGTGGGTGTGTGGGCAAGGTCATGAACTTTCAATTGGGTGGGGAAAACCGGGAAGCTTTCAGATTCGGGTTTTCCCAGATGTGCCAATGTGGCTCTCTTAATAAATTAGAACTTTGAGCAATACTTTGCCTCAGACTCCGATTTGCTTTTGGATGCTATTTGGAACCCTGACACCATCTTCCCTATTCTCGTACATCCAAGCAACTGCTGGATTGAAAGAAAATCAAATGCAATGACACAATTAGTATGGTTATTTATTCCATAGTTCCATTATTTTATTTCCAAGTACAGGTAGTCCTTGATTTATGACCACAATTGCATCCAAATGTTCTGTTGTTAAGTCAGAAATTTATTAACTGAGTTTTACCCCATTTTCTGACTTTTCTTGCCCCAGTTGTTAAGTGAATCACCATAGTTGTTATAGTAGTAACCCGGAGATTAAGTGAATCTGGCTTCCCCATTGACTTTGCTTGCTAGAAGGTCGCAAAAGGAGATCCCATGACTCTGAGACACTGCAACCGTCGTAAAAATGAAGTAGTTGTTAAGCACCCAAATGCAAATCACGTGACCATGGGGATGCTGCAATGGTCATAAGTGTGAAAAATGGATTTATGTCACTTTTTTCAGGGCTGTTGTAACTTTGAATGGTCACTTAAATGAACTGTTGCAAACTGAGGACTAACTGTACAAAGCAAACCCACCATCCTGGGCCCAACGTTTGGGAAGCCAGGCTCTGCCTGTCACAAGCCAGGACAAAGGGTGAGTGATGGAGGAGTGACACCTCCTTAAAAAACCTTGGTCCAGCTGCCCAGCTGGTTCCACCTCATAAGGGCCCCTTTCCAGGGTCACAGGAGAAGACGGTCCACGGTTTTGAAGGCAGAAGAGGGCTCTACGCCCCAATGGCAGAGGAAGCGGCAGAACCATCTTCTAGGAGAAGGGAAACTCTGATATTACAAACCTCCACTGCCTTGTGGCTATATCCATTCCTAGAAAAGGCTTCAGGAGTCAACCACCAGGCAAAATCTGGAGCCGGAGTCCCAGAAGTAGTTCGTGACTGTGTACAACCACGTTCTGGTAACTCCTGTGATGCAGCTGTAACCAGTTGCATCGGCTCTGCCATGCCATTGGACTATTTCAGTGAAGTAGAGAGGGGGGATCTGCTGCTTGGGTAACAGTCTATCCTCCATATTAATCTACCCAGGCCTCGTGCTCTGGAGAGAAACTCCAGCTTTGACCTCTTTCCAGAGCAGGATACCCCAGTCTTTTGAGACTGAAGGATGCCAATGAATGAACTGTACAAAGATAGCAACATCCTGCAGGAAGTTCTCTGTGGTCCTTAAAAAGCCCTTGTCCTGCTGGAGCTGAGATCTGCCATGAATTTTCTGCCGGAGTATCCAAACCTTAGCTGACTTCTGAGCCAGGTAGTTACAGATACGGATCAGACACATGTGGCGGTGAGAAGGAAATTAAGGCTTGTTGGTTGCCAGACAGAAACATTTTGGGCAACAGCAGGAAGAATGGGGATGAGCCAAAGAACATCCTTGGGGAAAACCTTCAGATTCAGATTCCGTAATACATAAGAAGACCATTGGATAACAACATCCAACTGATTCTTTCCATTAGGCTTCAGCTGCAGCCAATATCAGTATAGTATTAGGGCCATAAATGTCCCAGTTTGTCTAGTGGTTGAAAGCACCAGACTAGAAACTAGGAGACTGTGAGTTCTTATCCTGCTTTAGATATGAAAGCCAGGTGGTTTACTTTGGACTATCTGCTCTTACAGATTATTAACAGATTAACAGAGTTGGAAGGGACCTTATAGGTCATCTTGTCCAACACCCCGCAGGACCTTCCAGACATGTGCAGAGCGCACCTGTAAAGGTAAGCAAACAGCGAGGGGGTGTGTGTAAATTTGCTGTGCCATGCAATTTAGATTAGCTAGAAAGCAGGAAAGCATTTTTTTTTACTACTGGTTCGGATGAACGGATAGCATTTTTATTACTGGTTTGGGCAAATCGGTCCAAACCAGTAGCATTTCACCCCTGGTTGACAGCCAGTTTTGTGTATTAGTTAAAGTGCTGAACAAGGAGGTTGTATTCTAGCTCCACCTTCAACAAGAAAACTGACTGGGTGACTTTAGGCCATTTACCAGAAGACAATGAGTTCTAGCCCTACCTTAGGCATGAAAACTGGCTGGTTGACTTGGGCCAATTACTAGAAGGCTGTGAGTTCTAGTTCTGCCTTAGAGATGAAACTTTCAGCCAATTATTCTCTCTCAGCCCAAACCACCTCACAGAATGGTGGTTGTGGGGAAAATAGGAAGAGGGAGGAATATTTAGCAGTTAACAGAATTGGAAGGGATCTTGTAGGTCATCTAGTCCAACCCCGCGCTCAAGCAGGAGACCCTGACAAATAGCAGTCCAATCTCTTCTTGAAAGTCTCAAGTGATGAAGCTCCCACAACCTCCGTGGGCAAGCTATTCCATTGGTTGACTGTTCTCACTGTCAGAAAGTTGCTCTCAGAGCAATCCACCTCACAGGGTTGTTGTTGAGGGGGGAATAGAAGGAAGGAGTATTAGGTATGTTCACTGCCTTCAGCTATTTGTAAAATAATAAACACATATTTATTTATACATTAATGCATATATATTTGAGTCCAGAGAATTTTATAAACATCTTTACAAGTCTACCAAAGATGGTTAAAACTCTCTTCTTCATATTTTTATTTCCAGCACATATTTGAAATCCCTTTATACATTTTTGATAGGGCTGTTCAGGGAGGGTGACAATTGCATTTTTTCTCCTTTGTGATTAGGTAGACCATGGGAAGCCAAGGAGGCTGCTGGAAAAAGGATTGTCCTAGGGAAGACAGGATATTGGCCATCAGTGGTCAGCCCATCACTAAGTTGGTGCAGAAATGCCCCAAAGAATCCCTGCATGTGACTTTTTATTTTTCTCAAAATGATCAGGGCTCTCCAATATTCTAGCAACAACTTGCCACTTAAATATCCATCCACTTCTGTTTCTGTCCTTCTGCTATGATTTTTAAAAGGTAGAATGATAAGAAAGTTTTAATTATATTTGTAAGATTTTTGCCCAGTCTTAAAACTGAAGTATAGGTCATGACAAAGGCTGCTGTGTCATTTATAAAAAGGTATTTATTTAATTGCAGCTGCTTGATCTCTTACGTGGCTAAATTCTAAGTCCCCCTCCCACAAAAGGGTTGAGGGGTTGAATCTCGGTAAGGCCTAATCCACATTATATTCAGCTTTATTCCAGCATCAAATATAGGATGCGACTCCCGATAGCAACGAGAGAGCCACAGCAGGGGGAGAGAAGGGCTGGGGAAACGAGAGAAAGCTTTGTGTTAGCTCTTATAAACATCTGTGTCTGCCAGGATGTAATTGTGAAACGCTTGAAATCTCCACTTAATAAGCCAGCGATCCACCAAAGTAATTAGTATTTACACATTAGATTGATGTATTCCATGAATAGTTAATAGGCTGGGTGCTCGTCAAGGGACACCCCCCCCCAAAAAAAACCTCTGCATTTCTGACACAAACATATGAATAATCATAGCAAGGGGAGGAAGGACCAGTCTCTCTCTGGTGCCTGAGAGCCCAGCACTCAACCGAACCTCACTAATGTTGGGTATGGCTAAATGCCTATGGAAGTTCTCAGTCATCCAGGGCATGGTTGTCCCAAAGGGGCTTTTTCATTTTTCAAAGAAAAACCAGAAAGTCCACTTGCCTCTTGAAAAAGCACCTTTGGGTTTGGCCACTTCTTAAAGGTAAAGTTAAAGGTTCCCCTTGCACATGTGTGTTAGTTGTTCCTGACTCTAGAGGGCGGTGCTCATCTCCATTTCAAAGCTGACGAGTTAGAGCTGTCCGAAGACGTCTCTGTGGTCATGTAGCTGACATGACTAAACTCTGAAGGCACATGGAACACTGTTACCTTCCCACCAAAGGTAGTTCCTATTTTTCCTATTTTTCAACTTGCCTTTTTACATGCTGCTTTCGAACTGCTAGGTTGGCAGAAGCTGAGACAAGTAACGGGAGCTCACTCCATTATGTGGCGCTAGGGATCCGAACTGCCAAACTGCTTTCTGATCGACAAGCTCAGCGTCTTAGCCATTGAGTCACTGTGTCCCTGGCCACTTCTTAACTCCTCCCTTATGTTGAGAGTGTTGGAAAGTCAGGAGAAGTGGTAACTTCTTAATTTATTTATTTTGTTTATTTATTAAATTTATTGGCCACCCACAATATAGATAGTTCTCAACTTACAAAAGTTCATTTAGTGACTGATCAAAGTTGTAACAGCACTGGAAAAAATGACTTATGACCCCAGAGTCAATGGGGAACCACAGGCTTGTTAATTTAGAGGAAAATGGGAGGAGATAACTCTATAGCAATAGCAATTATAGCAATAGCAATTAGATTTATATACCGCTTCATAGGGCTTTCAGCCCTCTCTAAGCGGTTTACAGAGTCAGCATATTGCCCCCAACAATCTGGGTCCTCATTTTACCCACCTCGGAAGGATGGAAGGCTGAGTCAACCCTGAGCCGGTGAGATTTGAACCGCCGAACTACCGAACTAGCAGTCAGCTGGTGGCTTGCAGTACTGCACTCTACCCACTGCGCCACCTCAGCTCTTCCGCTGCACCACCTCGGCTCTTCCATACTCTATGTATGGTACTTTGAGCTCCTAAAGAAATAAATAATTACATTATAGTATAAATTATTTTAAAAAATCAGGGTTAGCGTTGGTCACAGAGAACGATGCAAGGAGCTCAGCCAGGGTTATGAGGGAGGTCAGACTAGATGACCCCCCACACAGCCATCATCAGTCCTGATTTGCTATACTTTCTTACGCTATGTCTTCCTTTCCTAGTTGAGTATGTGAAGTCTGACAACATCTAGGAAATAAATGGGAAATTACAGGCCTATTGACTGCCCCTGTGATGGATGAGACAGCTCCTTTATTAAACCAAAGCTGGCTGATGGATTCCTCCACCTTGCAGCGGGGAGGGGCAGCTGCTGTCCTTATGTACCTGATGACAGATCCCTGGAACGGGCTCAAGCAGCCCCCACTCCCCCTTTCCCCATTTGGAGTGGGAATTATTGTCCATTGATTTTATTTTTGCTCTGTTTTCGTTGGACATTGATATCCAAGCTCACAGGACAGCGGATTATTTACTGGGAGGAGGGGCTGCTCCTAGCCCTCTCCTCTCATTTCAGGAAGCAGAGAAGTGTTTGTATTTGAAGGACAACTTACAGTAGTGATGAGATGGCCAGTCTGGGGGGAGAGAGACAGAGACAGAGAAAGACAGAGAGAGAGATAGAGACAGAGAGAGACAGTTAGAGACAGAGAGAGAGAAGGGGAGAGAGAGAGAGAGAGACAGAGAGAGACACACACAGAGAGAGCGAGAGCGCAGTTGGCCGGAGGGGTTTATAAGGCAGAGCACCTGACCAGGCCTTTTGTTCCCTAAGATTAGCTGTGTGACACAAGAGCAAGAGCTCCAAAGAGTGCCAACTTTGGAAGAACTACAGTAGTCCGGGTCTTATAGAAGAACAGAGAGTGAGTGAAACATTCAGAGTCAGAGTAGAAGCTGCTCAAATTGGACTTGTACAAGAAAAAGCCTCATTAGGTATTTCCTACCTGCTTTTGCCCCATTTGCTTTTGAAATGTTTTTCAAAGGAGAAGGACATTTTGGCCAATTTTCCCAGCTGTGCAAATAGTATTTGCGCACTTATGTAGCCGCCGGGGGCTTTCACAGGCATTAGCAGCTCCTGGCTGAAAGAGGGAATAGAGTGTGAAGACCTTTGTGCTCATCAGCATCTTCAACCACAGTCTTCATTAGGAAATCAAAGCCTAAGATCTCCTGGAGGAATTTAGGTCTAGTGGTTAAATGCTGTCAAGCTGGAGCCAGTTTGGTCTAGTGGTTAAGGCACCAGGCTAGAAAGCAGGAGCCTGGGAGTTCAAATCCCATCTGAGCCATGAAAGCCTGCTGGGTGACTTTGAGCCAGTCACTCTCTCAATTCATCTCGCAGGGTTGTTGTAGGGAGGAAGCAGTGGTGGGTTCCGGATCCTGTAACTGGTACGGTGCAACGGGGCTGGGCACCCACCACATGCAGGGCACAGATGCGTACTTATTGCCCATGATGCAGACGTGTGAAGCTGGTAACTTGTCCCAGCTTCTGCCAATCTAGCAGTTCGAAAGCACCTTAAAAATGCAAGTTGAAAAATAGGAACCACCTTTAGTGGGAAGGTAACAGCGTTCCATGCACCTTACCGGAGTTTAGTCATGCTGGCCACATGACCACGGATACGTCTTTGGACAGTGCTGGCTCTTTGGCTTTGAAATGGAGATGAGCACTGCCCCGGGGTGAAATCCAACAGGTTCTGATAGGTTCTGGAGAACTGGTAGCAGAAATTTTGAGTAGTTCGGAGAACTGGCAAATGCCACCTGTGGATGGCCCCAGAGTGGATTGGGAATGGAGATTTTGCAGTATCCTTCCCTGCCATGCCCACCAAGCCATGCCCACCGAGCCACACCATGCCTGTCAAGCCACACCCACAGAACGGGTAGTACAAAATTGAATTTCACCACTGCACTACCCCCTAGAGTCAAGATTGATTAGCACGCATGTGCAAGGAGAACCTTTACCTTTATCTTAACCACTTGGCTTTAGTAAAGCATACTTTCAATAGTCATGACTTTGGGAGTCTTTCTTCTCTATTGATCAAGTTGGTTCCTCTTAGTGGAGAAGCTGAAATGCTGGAGATGTTGTTCTCACTGAACAAGAGAAAAGAAGAAATTTTTTCTTCTTCCTGGATTTGACATCAGAGATACACCGCTGCCAGCCTATTGCCTTCTAGCCCAACAGCCAATTGAGCTTGGCAGGAATTATCTGTGCTGGATCGATGCTGTAGTGAGGAACAAGAGGTATATTGATTCTTGAGGATAATCTCCCCTTAGAATGCAGCCAATTAAGGCCTCCTAATTAAAACAAATGACCCAGTACGTTTCCCTGGTACAGCTCCCTTGAGGAGGAGAAGACATCAGGAAAATGAGAGCAAGTTGTTTGGGCCAATTGGGAGCTATCGGTGATGAGATACTTTGTTGCCTGAAGCTGGGAGCTGGATACCCTCTTGGCTTCCTCTCCCAGGTCAAGCAAGTTATTTAGTTAGATGGAATGAACATTTTTAAGAGTAGTTCTCCCTCTTTCCAGCAAATATATCTAGTGGTGGGATTCAAATAATTTAACAACCGGTTCTCTGCCCTAATGACCAGCTGGGGAGGCATGGCTTGGTGGTCATGTGACTGGGTGGGCATGGCCAACTCAACATCACTCAGGTTGATGGGTGCTTCACCTTAGCTGTTACAATGGTAATAAGGGTTAACTGGAGAGGCAGTTTCTGTAAGCAGGGCAATAAAGATGAGGCTAGAAACAACACCAGAATGTTTCCTTCCTGCCTTCCTTACAGGATTATCCCTGTAAAGTGGGAAAAACAAACAAACTGAGATTTCTTCCAATAACCGGTTCTCCCAACTGCTTAGAAAATTAACAACCGGTTCTCCCGGATAAGTGCAAACTGGCTGAATCCCACCACTGAGTATATCCCCATTTGCAGCTTTGCCGTGGAACCTACATCAAGGAGACAAGGTGGTAGCTCAAGGGCAGCGGTCTTCAAACTTGGCAACTTTAAGACTTGTGGACTTCAACTCCCAGAATTCTCCAACCAGCATAGTTGGGGACCCCTGCTCTAAGTTTGTGCAGGAGTGAAACTAAAACCTTCTAGTATATCAATAATTGCCCCCCCTCAATTATAGAGAGGGTTGATCTGACTTAGGATCCCCAGAATCCTAACCCTGAAGATTTCCAAGTCATCTCTGAGAGATTCCAGGGCTCCATAAGTAAGGAACGCTGAGGTAAATTTTAACAAACAAATATTTCTGGAATTGATTATGTTCCCTTGCTTTCATTTTTGAATGTTTGTTCAGGGGCTTGGATGGTCTTAGATCTTAGAATAACAGTCGGAAGGGATTTTGGAGGTCTTCTAGTCCAACTCCCTGCTTAGGGGGTTGGACTTTTGTGCCACCCTTTTGTGCCATTCTGAAACAAGCTTTTCTATATGATCTACCATCTCCAGTCCTCCTCTTATGATTGGTCATTCAGTGACCATTCATAGTCATGACAGACCTTCCTAGAACTATTTACAATCCATTTTTAAAGTTACAATGCCTGCATTCCCCCCCCCCCCAATGGTCACATGATTGAATTTTGAGTGTTTGGTAACCACTTCACTTTTTGGGCTGTTTGCAATTTCTTGTAGTCACATGACTCTGATTTGTGGCTTTTTTTGTTGATTTCCAGCATTTACTTCCTGTTTCTAGCAAAAACCTCACATCAGGGAAAGGGATTTGTTTAACAACCACTTTGTTTTGGCCTAATGACTACTGCAATCATGATCAGATCTGGTCACACAATTGCAAGAACAGGCCTCAATTACAGTTGTAAGTCAAGGACTATGTGTATAAGCAATTCATTGGAGACTCTTGTCAGGAAACTATCAGATTTCCAAACTAATACATCTTGACGTACTAGGGATGCGGTGGCTCAGTGGCTAAAATGCTGAGCTTGTCGATCAGAAAGGTTGGCAGTTCAGTGGTTTGAATCCCCAGTGCCACATAAAAGTGTGAGCTCCCATGACTTGTCCCAGTTCCTGCCAATCTAGCAGTTCAAAACGACATAAAAATGCAAATATAAAAATAGGGACCACATTTGGTGGGAAGATAACAGCGTTCCCTGTGCCTTCGGCATTTAGTCGTGCTGGCCACATGACCATGGTGACGTCTTCGGACAGTGCTGGCTCTTTAGCGGAGATGAGCACCGCCCCCTAGAGTTGGGAATGACTAGCACATATGTGCAAGGGGAACCTTTACTTTACATCTTGAAAAAGACCGTCATGAAAACCCTAACTAAAAAACACTAGAACTAGTTTCAGTTTTCTCTTTGTATAGTGGGATTCCTATCACCCCCAGGTATTTAGGACATTGTCTAGTGAAAGATGGGAGTTGTAATCCAATTGTTAGAGAGCCCCAGGTTGGGAAATCCACTTGCTGTGAAGCAGCACGCTCTTCTGAACGCAAAATGTTTTGCAACACATGGCAAAAAAAATGCACCTGAGCGTTTCTTCAACCAGCTGTCACTTCTCTCTCCTTCCAAATGGCAGAGGATGCCCTGAAGGGATCATTTTGCTACCCCGTGATAGAAACCCTGGGAGGCCCTCATGGTCTAGCCTTTTTTTGAAAATATTTGGTGAGCTTCTGCAGAGATACTCCGTAATCCTATTTGCATTGGATTCTGACTCGATTCCCCCATCACTTCAACAAGGGCCGGCCAATTAAATATCCATCAGCATCCTCGAAAAACAAACTTGCAGAGCTCCTAATGCATCACATTAAAAAGTTAATACCACCCGGCACCTGCGGCAAGGCACACGAATTAAGAGCGAGTGGCAATGTAATCCGGCAGACAGAGGAGTAGTGTAATTAACACTCATAAAATGACCGAGCAGCAGCTAGTTAGTATTTGTGTGTGTGTGCGTCTACAGACATGCGAATAGGTAGAGACTTAAACACACACACACACACACACACACACACACACACACACACACACACACACACACCGAGCATCAGCAACAGCTGTGTGGGATTTAATAGCATTTCAGCTGGGCTGCAAGGATGAGCAATGTTTCTCTTTTTAATATTGCAGATATTTTTCTGTAGATAGATTTTGGAATGCTATGTAAAGTAAATAAGACAGGGACAGGGTAGATTTATTGCTTCTTTGTATCTGGGAGCGTGCAACAATATCTATCGTAGCAGAGAGAAACTAGAATTTGACAAATTAGGAGGGTCGGGTTTTGATGCCTTCTGGGAGGTCTCTGGGTGGAGAGAGAGACGTGAACAAGGCTTTGCTTGAGCTAAGTCTCTGCTCCATGTTCTGAAGATGTTTATTTATTTATTTATTTATTGAATTTATATAGCTGCCTATTCACCCATGGCGACTCAAGGTGGCTTACAGAATATAAAACCACATTTAAAGCAATAAAAAGCAATAAAAACTAACAAAAAGAATCAAATAAATTAATATAGAATAATATAATAAAAATCACCACACACACCCCACCCCAGTGACAGCAGATTACACGAGCTATTTAATGGGTTCTCTCCAGAGGTGGGCTTCTACTGGTTCGCACCGGTAATTTGGACTGGGTCGCAGAACCGGCAGTGACCCAGGCTTGCCACACCCCTGAACTGGTCCCCCAGTTTGCGAAGTGAACCAGCACCAATGCCGGTAGTAACCCTTCCCTGGTTCCCTCCCACTCTGGATTCCCCAGGCCCGCTGGCAGTATCAGGTCTTCAGCACCTTCCAGAAGAGTACTAGAATGAGGGCTTTTCTAATCTCGGGGGGGGGGATGCTCCAGAGAGAGGGAGCCACCATGGAGAAGGCCCTTCTTCTGGGTCCCACCAGGTGTATCTCCCTCGGGGATGGGACCCACAGCATTCTCTGTCTTCCTGCTCTGTTGGGTCAGGTAGATATGACCGGAAAATGACAGTCCCTCAGATCACCTGGTCCCAAGCCATGAAGGGCTTGAAAGGTGACAATCAGCACTTTGAATTGCACCTGGAAGCAAATCGGCAGCCAATGCAGCTGCCACAGGAGAGGTGATACACTGGGGTCTGCATGAAACTATGCGGGCCACTGCATTTTGCACTAACTGGAGCTTCCGGATGCTCTGCCTTAACCAGTAGATCCAATTTGGTCTAGGCCAGTGATGGGCAACCTTTTTGGCGTGGTGTGTCAAAAATCGGCAAAAAATCGAGCATAACTCGCGTTGTGTGTCACTTCGACAAAAACATAATTTTGCGCAATTTATAGTTTAAACTACAAAAATGTATAATTGCAATATATAATTGTATTTAATAAACCAAAAACAAATTATTTAACATACCTGCTTAGTAACTTCTTTGTTCATAGGTCGATTTCGTATGTTGCCCTTGATATTATTGAACTTGTTTGGGGTGCCGTGAACCAGGGCTGTGGAGTCGGCTGCTTCCAGCTCCACGTCCTCATCAACATGCCGCTCCAGCCCGCCCCTGCTATGAATATTCCTAGTGATGCGAGGGCGAAGAATATGAATATTCATAGCGGGGGCGGGCCGGAGCGGCATGTTGATGAGGACATGGAGCTGGAAGCAGCAGACTCCACAGCCCTGCCGTGAACTGAGATAAGTGAGGGGGAGGGCAAATTCTTTAACTAACCAGGAGTAGACTCTCTGTGCCGGCCTGACTGGAGAGAGGCGCGCATTGTTCCCGCGCTCCTCTCCTGCGGGTCCTCCCTCGCCGCGCTGATGACGTGTGTGCGCACGGCACGCACGCCTTACCAGCAGCCCCTGCGCTCAGAAAGGGGCGGCGGCGATACAGTAAGTGAGTGTGGGCGGGGGAGATCACACGTCCCGCCCCCCCCGTTCCTCCAGCACAGATTCTTTCATCCTCGGCAACCGTGCAGGAGCCGAGGATGAATCGCATGAAATCCTGTGCGTGTCACCCCAAATGGCTACGCGTGTCAGCACTGACACGCGTGTCATAGGTTCGCCATCACTGGTCTAGGCTAAAATTAGCAGATGGAGAGATCTAGTCTCCCCTTAGTCATGAAAGCTGGCTGGCTGACTTTGGGTTGATCACCAGGAGATGGTGAGTTCTAGTCCTACCTTAAGTATGAAAGACTGGGTGACTTTGGGCCATCTCTCTCAGTCCCACCTAATTCACAAGTTTGTTCTTGTGGGGAAAATAGAAGGAGCAAGAAGTATTGTGTGTGTTCATTGCCTTGGGTTATTTTTAAAAATAATACAGGTGGAAAATAAATAAATAAATATGCCGCACAGAGATATGTTACCAAATATCACGACACCCTGAAGATGTATAGTGTGTGTTTTTCTTACAAAACATATGAGGCACTAAATATTTTCAATGTAAGTCTTGGGGAAGGTGAAATGTTGGTGTTTGTTTTGATAGAATAATGTCAAGCATGCCTCTTTCAGCAACCAAGAAACAAACCTTTTCTACTGAGCATGCCCAAGATGGTGTCCTGTCACGTTTGAGGAGTGCTTCGGGGAGATGATTGTCCTTCTCAGGGCTTGCAGGGGGTACCCTATTCCATCGTTAGCTCCAGGTCCAGCTATGAGAACTTCCTGGGACCTCGGGGGTACCCCTGAGCTGCTATTTCCTGCCTCGTAGCCAGAACGTGGTGAGTGAAATGGGGTGGTTGGCGGTGAATGGAGAATGGAGAGCATCTGCAACTGCCGGCATGGGTGTGGTCGGCGGCGGCAGGGGTTTCTGCCTCTGCCGCTCCCCACGCCGTGGTGTTATCCCAGTTGCTCCCCTCCACCTTGCTTATGGACGTGATAGACTGGATCAGCGGGGAGTGGCTGAGGCAGCTGTCATGGATATTGATGCCAGTGGAAGATGGCTTCGGTAGTTGGTGTGGGCGCAGTTGGAGTGGGACGGGGTGTCCTTCGTTGTGGCCCCCTCCGGTATCACTGCTGTTGCCTGGGCCAACGTACTGTGCCATTAGGTTTTAGGTTTTATTGAACACTTATAGGCCGCCCTTTTCCCTGAGGGGACTCAGGGCGGCTTACAATAATGAGGGAGGAGAGTGCAAGACAAGACATAAAAGAAAATGTGAGTAAAAATAATTACCAATAAAAGCACAACATTCACTCGGCATTCGGGCAGGGAGAGAGTAAAGTCCTATCCCCAGGCCTGACGGGATAGCCAGATCTTAAGGGCCGTGCGGAAGGCCTGGACGGTGGTGAGGGTGCGGATCTCCACGGGGAGATTGTTCCATAGCGTCGGAGCTGCAACTGAGAAGGCTCTCCTCCGCGTAGTCGCCAGTCGGCACTGACTGGCGGATGGAATTCGGAGGAGGCCTACCCTGTGCGATCTGATGGGACGCAGGGAGGTAATTGGCAGAAGGCGGTCTCTCAAATAGTCAGACCCACTACCATGGAGCGCTTTGTGGATGGTAAGTAGGACCTTGAAGTGCACCCGGAGATCAACAGGTAGCCAGCGCAACTCACGGAGGATCGGTGTTATGTGGGCGAACCGCGGTGCGGTTGGCCCCTCCTCTTGTGACACTATAGACTGGGTCAATGGAGTGTGGCCCTGGTGACGGATATGAGTGTGGCTGGCGTGGACGGAGCTTAGTTGTTGGAGTTGTTGGAGCTGTTGGAGCAGCCGCCGCTGCCGCTGTTGTCCTAACTGCTGCCATCACTGGCCGCTTCACCACCTTGCAATTTATCATCTGCTGCAATTCTGACATCTGGACGTTACCCCTACATATTGTCCTTAACACTGACCATTGCTATGATGGACATAAGCTTCCTGTTTGGTTGATGCCACACTCTCCTCTATGTTATACTGCGACAGAAATTTATTCTCTTCGGGAACTCCCCCTTTCCCAGGGATGGCCCTCTTGCCTATCAGGACGCTTCCTTAATGATGGATCTTGGGATCCCGAGAGGTGGCATGCAAAGAAGAGACTTCTTAGGGGTTTCTTACAGGGGGTTTAAAATCAAATTTTAAGGGGGTGGGGTGGGGTTGGGGTTGATCCAGATGGCTCATACAGGCTTGGGGGAGAGTCTGCCAGGGCACAGGCCAGAGCTAACTAATGGGCATGGGTCGGGAGTGCTGGGAAGGGTTGGGATTCCGGGGGAGACATTAAGCCATTCCATTTGGGGGTTTACCATCTCTAATGTTTGTGGGAGAGGCTGATATGGTGGGGGCCGAGGGCCAAATTATGTTCGGGGGATGCACGTTCGCTGTTTAAGAGCGATCGCATGTTCCGACCCTCATCACCCTTCTCGCACCCCTGGGTGCTCGGGATTACAGGACCCTGGTCTCCGGCTGGTGTCGATTAATGCCAGGTCCATGGTACATAAGGCTCCTCTCATTTACGACCTCATACAAGAGGGTAAAGCAGACCTGGCGTGCATTACAGAGACCTGGTTGGCCATGAGGGGGGTGTTCCCCTTAGTGAATTATGCCGACCAGGCTTCCGGGCATTTCACCAGCCAAGAGCCGAGAGCAGGGGCAGGGGTGGCAGTGGTTATTAGGGAAAGTCTCGGACTTCAGGAGGTCACTGTGCCTCAGATAGGTGGGTGTGAGTCCCTTTTTGTGAAATGGGGCCTTGGAGTTCAGGTGGGCCTTTTTGTTACATACCTGTTGTGGCCCAGCAGGAGCCGTTGGAGCTACCACCAGACTCTGACAGCGAGGGGCCCTATGAGTTGGCTCTGGAGGATGTGGAGGACCCTGGGCAGGGTTCCGACTCAGAGCAGGGTGCAGAGAGGCTGGTTGGCCACCAGGAGGCGCCTGAGCCTTGGACCAGTGGGGAGGAGCCAAGGGAGTTGTTCCTGGATGCTCGGCATTGAAGAGCTAATAGGCGTAAGGAGCAGTTACGCAGTAACAGGAGATAATTGTACTCAACTGGTGATAATTAGGCTCCTCTCAAGACTATAAAAGGAATGTTTGTGCACAGGCCCCCTTTGCAGGAGTCAACACATTCACTAAAGTTGGAGAAGGCTGGCTGGATTACTGCCAAGGCTTGTCTGTGCTGGTTTGCTGCCAAGGACCTGTCTGTCTGTTAATAAATTCCTTGAAGTATCTTTGGATCGGCGAGCTCCAGGAGGTGAAACACTGGAAAAGACGCCTAGAGAGTGGTTGGAGGGCCAGCCGGTCCGAATCTGATCGAACACTAGTAAGAATTCATATTAAATCCTACTTAGTGGTGATAAAAGTGGCAAAACGGCAACATTTTTCTGCTCTTATCACATCCACAGATAACTAGCCAACCGCCCTGTTTAGGGTGACCCACCCCTTACTTAACCAAGGAACTGGGAAAGATCCCTTGCAGGTAGGGCTGAAAAATTTGTTCAGTATCTGCAGGATAAAATCGCTCAGATTCGGATAGGCTTGGACTCTGACTGGGTAGATTTGGGTGAGTCGACAGGAATGAATCTTTTGGAGACTATCTGGGATGAGTTTGACCCTGTGACCGCCGAGGGCATGGACAGGATTATGGGGAGACTCAGTGCTGCCACTTGTGTGCTGGGCCCGTGTCTCTCTTGGTTAGTTTTGGCTTCCCAGGAGGTGACACAAGGCTGGCTCCAAGCGATTACCAATGCTTCACTGAGAGAGGGGTTCTTTCCCACCACCTTGAAGGAGGCGGTGGTGAGGCCCCTCCTTAAGAAGCCTCCCCTGGACCCAGCTTCTTTAGCCAACTATCGTCCGGTCTCCAACCTTCGCTTTGTAGCGAAGGTTGTCAAGAGTGCGGTAGCACGTCAGCTTCCCCAGTACCTGGGTGAAGCTGCCTACCTGGATCCGTTTCAGTCAGGTTTTGGGCCCGGATACAGCATGGAGACGGCATTGGTCGCATTGGTTGATGATCACTGGCGGGCCCAGGACTTCTCTGTCCTGGTCCTATTAGATCTCTTGGCAGCTTTCAATACCATCGATCATGGTATCCTACTGTGATGACTCAGGGGGTTGGGAGTGGGGGGCACCGTTTTGCGGTGGTTCTCTTCCTACCTGTCGGATCGGTCACAGTTCATGTTGATGGGAGGACAGGGATCGACCCCGAGGTGTGTCACTTGTGGGGTGCCCCAGGGGTTGTTTTTTTCACCCCTTCTGTTCAAAATATATATGAAACCGCAGGGCAAGATCATCCGTGGTTTTTGGGTAAGGTATCAATATGCTGATGATACTCAACTTTTCATCTGTACCCCAAACCACCCAAACGATGCCCTCGACGTGACGTCCCGATGCCTGGAGGCTGTGCGGATCTTGATGGGTAGGAACAGGCTCAAGCTCAATCCCTCCAAGACTGAGTGGCTGTGGTTTCTGTCATCCCGATTTGTGCATCTTGTTCCATCTTTGATGATAGGGGGAGAAACTTTACCCCACTCAGAGAGGGCCTGCAATCTGGGAGTCATCCTGGATACGCAGCTTAGTTTAGAAGAACACCTGACAGCCGTGACCAGGGGGTGCTTTTATCAGGTTCGCCTGATATGTCAGTTGTGCTCCTTTCTGGATCGGGATGCTCTGTGCACAGTCACTCATGCCCTCGTCCTTTCTCGCCTGGACTATTGTAATGTTCTCTACATGGGGCTGCCCTTGAAGAGCACTCGGAGGCTTCAACTGGTCCAGAATGCAACCGCACAGGTTATCATGGGGGTACCTATGTTACACCCCTTTTAGGTGGCCTGCACTGTTCGCCGGTTGTCTTCTGGGTGCGATTCAAGGTACTAATTATGACCTTTAGAGCACTCCATGGCTTAGGCCCAGGGTACCTGCGAGACCACCTACTGCCACCAGTAGCCTCCCACTGTCCTGTGCGATCCCACAGAGTTGGCCTCCTCAGGGTGCCATTGGCCAGACAGTGTTGGCTAGCGACCCTCAGGGGGAGAGCCTTGTCTGTGGGAGCGCCTTCCCTCTGGAATGAGCTGCCCGCGGAGCTTCGCATAATCCCCGACCTCCGGTCCTTCCAACGCACCCTAAAAAGTTGGCTTTTCCAGCAAGCCAGCCTGGCCTGAATAGAATAAAATATAGGATTAATTTGGTTGTTAATTTTAATTTAATTTTGAAATTTTTATTGTAAATATCAATTGGGGGTTTTTTTGGATACTTTATTTAATGTCCCTTTTAATTTTTGTAATATGTGTTTTCTTTTATGTTGTACGCCACCCTGAGTCCTTGGGAGAAGGGCGGCATATAAATCCAATAAACCTAGAAACCTCTCAACTCCATTGTTTGTGGAATTAAAAGTACTTTTACTGGTTATGAAAAGATAGCAGTGAAGTAAAGCAAGGTCTGAGGCAGAAAAACACGAAATCATACATATCAAACTTTTGCCCAGCCCCCTCCCTCCAACAACCCCCACCCCATTGCCCAATCTGCAACTCCCTTAGGTGTCATGTGGGTTGCATCTCCAAGAAGCATCACCAGGTTGGTATGCAGGGTGGTTGGCCTTGACCAGGTCCAAACATCAGCCATCAGCATGCACAGAAGATGGTGAGACTAAAACTCCCTTTTTGACTAACCCTCCTGTAGCAATTTTTCCCATCCCAAATATCATGCCTTCCCCCCTGTTTCCATGGCAGCTGAAAGCAAGCAAGCGAAGCAGAGGCTGACATCTGGCCCTCCTTCAGAAAGACTCATCATCCCTGCAGAAAAAATGAAAAGGAAAACAATAGAAAATAACAATATAGTAAACACAACTATAGTAAAATCAAGGTTTATCAGGATAACTGGTGTAGAATTTCTGCACCAGTCGGGGGCCCTAACATGAGATTTGTCAACCTATTCAGCCTGGGAAGGGGGAAAATGTTTCCAAGAGACCAAATGCTGTATGGGACCCCTATGTTTTCTGGAGTCCAGGATTTCTTTAACCTCAAAATGTTGCTCTCCCTCAATAAGAAGAGGTACCGGAGGGGAAGGTGGAGGTGACAAAACGAAGAGGTGTGCTCCGGTTTCAACAGGTTCACATGAAATACAGGATAAATTCTGCTAAAGTTCTTCGGCAACTCCAATTTCACCGATACTGGATTTATGATTTTTACAATGGGGAATGGGCCAACATACTTAGGGCCCAGCTTCTTCGATTTTTGTGTGGTTTGCAGGAACTTAGTGGAGAAAAATACTTTATCCCCAACTTTGTTTCAGTTTAGACCTTCTCTTATCTGCTTGTTTTTTGTGAGCTTCGTGAGCCACATCTAATGCTTTCTGGGTCATGGGCCAAAATCGCTGAAGTTGATCACTCCATTCAGATAAGGATAAAATTTGTGGTTTCTCTTGAGGCAATTCAGGAATTGGTACAAAGTCCTGACCAAACACAACTTTAAAAGGGGTCATGCTAGTACTGCTGTGAACAGAATTATTGTACGCCACCTCTGCATGTGGTAACAGTTCCGCCCAATTATCCTATTGATAATTGATGAAACATCAGAGGTACTGCTCCAAAACCGAGTTAGTCCATTCACAAGCCCCATTCGTCTGAGGATGGTGGGCAGAGCTTAGCCCCTGGGTGGAGCGAATAAATTTCAGGAACTCTTTCCAAAAGAGAGAAGTGAATTGAACCCCCTGTCTGAAATTATGCGTTTAGGCACATCATGTAACCTATATACATGTGAAATAAACAATTTAGCCAAAGACTTCGCTGATGGGATCTTGGAACAAGGCACAAAATGAACCTGTTTGGAAAACAAATAGGTGATAACCCAAATAACGGTATAACCCAGACTTTCCGGTAATTCAACAATAAAGTCCATTGCTATCTCCTTCCATGGGGCTCCAGGATGAGCAACACTTTGGAGGAGACCCTGGGGCTTCCCTGGTGGTATTTTTGTGGCTGCACAGAGGGGACAACTGGCTATGTAGGACTCAATGTCTTTCTTCAATGAAGGCCACCAAAACTGTCTCCTAATCAAATGCAAAGTCTTTACAAATCCAAAATGGCTCGCCATTTTCGAATCATGGGACCGTTGAAGAACAACCAGTTTCAGGTTAGCAGGAACATACAATTTAGTTCCTATCCAAGCTACTCCATCTTTCATAGTGCATTCATTTGAATGTTTCTTCAACCAGTCATAGGATTCAAGGCCCTCCTTGAGTTTGTTCATTAAGTCCATTGTGACATCTAAGTCCATCGGGCCTTTAATCCTGGTAACCATTGGGGCAGCGAGATTTTTTGCTGGGATGACTGGATGAACCATGCTCAGCCTAGAGCTGTTATACTGGGAAAGCCTAGACAAGGCATCAGCCATAAAGTTCTTCCCCCCGGAATGTACTTGAAGGTAAAGTTGAAATGGTTGAAGTGCTGCGCCAATTGTACTTGTTTAGGTGATAGCTTACACGGGGTCTTCAATGCTTCCAAATTCTTATGATCAGTCCATACCTCAAAAGGGTGTTTTGTCCCCAGAGGCTGACAAATACAGTCCATAAATTGGAGAAATAGTTGGCAGAGGGGCCACTGCATCAAAGAATGTGGTATAACTGGCCACAGGTAGCAAAAGAGAGCACAAAAGCAGAGAAAAGCAGTCTTGCAACATTTTATTTATTTATTTATTTTAATTTGTCAACAAGTACAAGGAAACAAGTAGGAAAAACACATGAAAAAATGGCACAAATAAATGGATATAAATAAGCAAAACATAGCCACAAACACATAAAAAGAGTACATATAAATGGGGACAGTAGGACAGGGATGGTAGGCACGCTGTTGTGCTTATGCACACCCCCTTAGAGACCTCTTAAGAAACACATAAGGTCCATGGTAAGACAACTTAAGGTAAAAGGTACGGGGGTTAGAGGAACTAACCACAGGATCAGGTAGGGTGTTCCACACATTTACTACTCTGTTGCTGAAATCGTTTTTCCTGAAATCAAGATTAGAATGGATTACAGTTAGTGTGTATCTATTGATGGCCCTTGTGTTATTACAGTTGATGTAAAAGTAGTCATTAACCAGTAGGACGATACGGCAGATGGTCTTGTGCACTAAGCTCAGGTCGGAACATCAAGGTTATCCAGGCCTAAAATTTCAAGCCTGGTGGTAGAAGGAATTTTATTATGAGCAGAGGAGTTGAGTAACTCTTCTTGTAACATTCCCAGGGTTGTCAGCACACAAAGAGGCTTTGCCTGAGATGTGCAGAATCACTGTGCAGAAACACATACTAAGAAAGTGTTTGAGAAACTGGATCAGAGGACTGGAAAGGAAATCCTACGAAGCAACATTGAAACTGTTGGTTGTGTTTAACTCTCAGAAAAGATGACAAGAGGTTAGGAGTTGCCTGAACTTTTCAAGTACTTGATGGGACGTCGCAGAGAAGAAGCTCACCTGTTATCGCCCATTCCAGAGTGACAATTTCAGCTACATGGAGACAGATTTTGATTGATGGAAAGGAAATACTTCCAAACTGCAAGAGCAGTTTGGAGGTGAAGTCAGTTGCAAAGGAAGTTGAGGATTTTCCTTCATTAAATGTATTCAAGCAGAGACTTGATAGATACCAGTTGGGATTGCTTGAATTTGACATTCAGCACCAAAAAAAGTGGCTGGATTCAGTGCTTCCAAGTCACCCTCCAAGTATAGTCATTTACAACATTAAGTACTACATCCAGTTTTGGTCACTCCACTATAAAAAAGATGTTGAGACTCTAGAAAAAGTGCAGAGAAGAGCAACCAGGATGATTAGGGGACTGAAAGCTAAAACATATGAAGAACAGTTACAGGAACTGGGCACAGCTAGTCTAGGGAAGAGAAGGACCAGGGGAGACATGAAAGCAGTTCCAATATTTGAGGGGCTGCCACAGAGAGGAGGATAGGGTCAAGCTATTTTCGAAGGCCAGACACAAAATAATGGATGGAAACTGACCAAGGAGAGATTCAACCTAGAAATAAGGAGGAACTTTCTGACAGTGAGAACAATCAACCCATGGAACAGAAGTTGCCTTCAGAGGTTGTGGGGGCTTCATCACTTGAGACTTCCAATAAGAGATTGGACTGCCATTTGTCAAAAATGGTGTAGGGTTCCTTGCTTGAGCTGAGGGTTGGACTAGATGACCTATAAAGTCCCTTCCAACTCGGTTAATCTGTTATCTGTCTGTTATCAAGTATGAAGTATCCTAAGAGCTATAAGCAGATTGACTTTGCAAAGTTGCCTGACTGTAGTTGAAAGTAATCCTGGAAATTTTAGCACCAGGATATGTATGCAACAAATATGTGGGTGACACATGGCGTGTGTGTGTGTTGTGTGTGTGTGTGTGTGTGTGTGAGTGAGTGTGCAGGTGGATTCTGCAAAAGCTGGAAAGAAAGGGACTGCATTTCTTAGGAGGAACTACAGCTGTGAGTAGATATAAAAAGAGGAGAGTAGCAGGATGACAGTAAGCTCAAGATATTTCAAAGCTATTCGCAAAGGTGGGATTTTTTTGTTTTTGTAAGAGGCTTTTGCCCTGAAACAGATGTACTTTATTACTAGCATTGTAATCTTGCCTTGGATTACAGGGGGACAAGCAGCCAGGAGATCCAAAACAATGTCCATCCTCCTTTGGTTAACAAAGGTCTTTCAGGAAAGAGCAGATGAGGTTCTTGGTACTCTCTGAGCAGTAGGCATGCCATTCAAAAGAGACAATCAAAAAGCTAAAAGGCCACAGCTCCTCCTCTCCAGCAATCAACATCTAGATAAGCAGAGATCAACACCAAGATTAATACTAGATGTCATGCCCCAGCATATAACCTTTATATACTGTTGTTGCACTCTAGCCCCATCTAGTGGCTAGAGGGACAAATATGCCCCAATGATATGATCTTTATGTACTTTGTTGTGCTCTAGTCGCATCTAGTGGTAAGAGAGACAAAATACACAGTATATTGTTTGAAGCTGACCCCACCCCCTTATCCATCAGCTCGCACATTCAAAACAAGTGCATGCTGGGAAGCCAGACTCCATTTCCTTTAGCATTTGGAGAAGGTAGAAGCACAAAGAAGAATCCATCTTAATCTATGGCTCATGGTCATCCCAGGACAAACCCACATCCCACATACAGAGCATCTCTGGTGAGATTTTAATTGCTTGTATTTATTAATTGTTATGTTTAGCAGTAAGTCAATACTGTCTCTCTTGTATTTGGTGCTCTTTGTATGTATCCCTGTTTTCCCCAGTTTCACCATATCCTGTTCTTTCAATAAAACATTCAGATCTATGCTTACATTATGTTTTATTGGAGGAAAGGTAGGCTTAGTTGCATGTTGAGCTGTACACAGACTAACATGTAGGGAGAACAGAACACTAGACCAACATTTAAGCAGTAGACAATACCTATCAAAGAACTACATAGTCAGACAAACAATCAAACATTAAATAATGGCCTAGTCTACGAACCAGTAAGAGTATTTCCATTGACACTGACAGGGCAAGTCACTTGTTTATCAACAGCAAGCCCTATTCTCTTCTAGCACTGTTGATGTTACTTAGTTTGGTAATGAAAAAGTCTTCAAGAAGGCAACCAAGTTCAGAGAGCACCAAGAACTCTACAGTTCAACCCTCAGCTACAAATTTTTTCTTCTATAAGAGCAGAAGAGCAATTGGCATGTGTTCACAAAATAAATGGCCCAGGATGAGTTATTAGTTCTGATCACATTGACTTATGGAGACAGCTTCTAGTAACATCTGCCATTCCCCAAACAAGAACTACTGTAGCTATCAGTGATATGAAGGGGCAGCATTGAAGGGGAGGTCTGCACAGTGTAGCTGGAGAAGATCCCACTTGGACCCTTTTAATGTTTTGTGTGTGTGTGTGTGTGTGTTATGCTGTATATATTTATGCACACAAAAGAACCAGTGCAGTATAGTGATTGAGGTGCTGAAGCACAGGTGCTGACTAGGTGAGTTTGGTTGGATCAGTTCCTCAAAAAATGTCTCTCCACATCCTGGGCCATTCTGTTAGGCTATAGTTCACAACCTCCAAAGAAGAAGCTTTCATCTTGCAGAGACTGATAACAGCAGAAACAATAACTGTATACATACATACACACACACTCTTATGGTTGACAAATGTATCACAGGCTGCACTCCTAAAAGTCCTGGACAGATATTAATTAAATTAATAATGACCAATTAAAACTAACTGCCTGTAAAAATAAAGCACCCAACATGTGAAGTTGATTGATCACCATCTGTTTGTGTGCACATCAGTAGATAAATTGCACACCCACAATGCAACATTAAAAAAAAAAAAAAGAAAACTCAATGGGATTGTGATGAATGGGAGGGGGCATAATTGGGGAGGGACAAAGCACTGCTTCTCACCTTCCTCCCTCCTTGCAGTGAGATCAGAGGATCTTTGAACCAGCTACTGTTGGAAGCAGCTGTCCTCTTATTAACAGATTAACAGAGTTGGAAGGGACCTTGTGGGTCATCTAGTCCAACCCCCTCCCCCCATGGAGGAGACCCTACACAATTTCTGACAAATGGCAGCCCAGGCTCTTCTTGAAAGCTTCCAGCGAAGAAGCTCCCACAACTTCCGAAGGCAAGTTCTGTTCCATTGATTGATTGTTTTCACTGACAGAAAATTCCTCCTTATTTCCAGGTTGAATCTTTCCTTGGTCAGTTTCCATCCATTATTTTGTGTCTGGCCTTCGAAAATAGCTTGACCCCCCTCCTCTCTGTGGCAGGCCCTCAAATATTGGAACTGCTTTCATGTCTCCCCTGGTCCTTCTCTTCCCTAGACTAGTTGTGCCCAGTTCCTGCAACTGTTCTTCATATGTTTTAGCTTCCAGTCCCCTAATCATCCTGGTTGCTCTTCTCTGCACTTTTTCCAGAGTCTCAACATCTTTTTATAGTGTGGTAACAAAACTGGATGCAGTACTCTAGGTGTGGTCTTACTAGGGCTTTATAGAGTGATATTAGTACCTCACTTGACCTTGATTGTATCCTCTGTTAATGCATTGACTTTTTTGGCTGCCACCGCACACTGCTGGCTCATATCCATTAAGACTCCAAGATCCCTCTCACAGTCACTGCTATTAAGCCTGGTTTCACCCAGTTTGTATGTGTACTTTTGGGTTTTTTATCTAAGTGTAGGGCTTTACTTTTCTCTAGACTGAATTTCCTTTTGTTAGATAGGGCTCAGTGTTCAAGTCTGTCAAGATCCATCTGGATCTTGAGCCTATCTTCTAGGGTGTTGGCTATTCCTGCCAGCTTAGTACCATCTGCAAATTTGAAAAGTTCCCCTTCTATTCCCTCATCTAAATCATTTATGAAGATATTGAAGAGTCCTGGGCCCACAGGTAGGTTCCTTCCGGTTTGGACCAGTTCGGCCGAGTAGGTAGTAACTCTTTTGGCCATTCTCCCAAACCGGTTCCATCAGCGACACTGTAGTTGGAGCCATCTTGTTTTTTTCTTCTCCTCATCCGCTGAAGAATTTTTACCCACTGTGCATGCACATGTAGCGCGCATCAAGCGTGCGCGTGCCCGAAGCACGTCCCTGAGTGAACCGGCAGTAGAAGAAGCCGGAACCCACTCCTGACTGGGCCTAAGACAGAACCTTGTGGTACCCCACTGCTTACTTCTTTCCAAGTAGGACTCTTTTATGAAGAGCCTCATTCAGGGTTCTCCTGCCTGTATTTTTCTTTCCTTTTTTAAAAGTTTTAGAAAAAACCCACACCAAGTTGAGTAATCTTATGAGACACAGAAGTGGGTCTGCCTTTTGAGTAACACACATCATCCTTCAATCTTTTCTCCCCCTCTCTGCCCCCACATTTTCCAAAGGAAAGCGCACAAAGAATCCGCCATCCCACACGATTAATTTCCTTCCAACATTTGAGTAGCTCCAAAATGAGCAATTTTGAGAGCTTGTAGCCTAAATTAATCAGAGTGGAAAATTGCCCATTGTTTCACATGTCAGGGAAATCTCATTTTCAAGTTGAAAGAAAGATGGTGGTTTCATACTTGTAACATTCAATTTGTGGTTAGATTTCGTATCGGGAGGGGCTATGAAAGTGAGCTTTGTGGACCACCTGCCAAGATCTTCACCTTTGCAAGTGCTTCCCTCCTGGATCTTGGCTTGTATTCCCAGCTTTTCTTGCTTGTTTAGTTGTCCCAACAGATGTCTATCTAGTCAAATCAAATCAAATATCTTTATTACGGTCTTTGGCCAGCTTCCACAATAAAAGAGTACAATAAAAAGGGAAATAGTTTAATACAGCAATTGGTTATTAGGGAAGGGAAAAAATAGGAGAATAAAACAGCATCTCAAATTAAAACCTCTGTGCAATTGGTGAAGATATTTGGCCACCTGGTATATAAATGTGGGGTTAACATCCCTTAAAAAAATAATAAACATAACATTCGTCAGGGTGGTCCTCATATTTGGAAATGATTGGGGTGATCAGAGGACATTTTGTGGTATCATAGAAAGGATACCATATGAGGACATGAGTGAGAAATTCTACCTCCTGGATTGGTGGTGAAATCTATTTTTTTTACTACCATGTCAGGTGCTGGGTCTTCTTGTGCACATTCCCCTTCGGCCCCCCCAGTCTCTCTATGCAATGGGTACCTTCTCTCTAGTTCCTCTGCTGGTCCTCTTTCCACACCACTCTCTCGAGCCCGGTGTTCGCCCCATACCTCTTTGAGGAGTTTCATGGCTTGGGACATCTTGTAGTCTTCCTCCTTCGATCCACGCCAGTCAGCAGCTGGTTTCCTGGGCCTCCTCCTCGTGACTCCAGTTAGTGGTTCATCATGTTCCTCTTTCTGTCCCGCTCCCCAAGTCCACCTGGGTCAAACAGTAGGTTCCTTCACTTTCAGTTCGACCAGCATTTCCGTTAATGATGGAGCCACTGTTGCTCCCAAATCTTCCTCCTGGTCACTGCCGTGTAAAGACATTTTTTTTCTTTGAGGGCACCCCCCTCGGAAGGTGTTTGCTCTGGGTTGGGTGCGAGGTGAGACTTAGCTTATTGTCAGGTGCTCCGTCGTTTAATAATCAAGAAAGAAACCACTCAACTCCATGCTTAGAATTAAGTGCACTTTTACTAATTACAAACGATGAGTAGCAAAGCAAAGCTGAGTCTGAGTAAAAAGGCGCAAAAGCAATAGATATCATGTATGATTCAATCCCCTCCCCTTGGCACCCCGTTTCATAGTCCAATAATAATTCACCCAACCGTCAGGTGGGAGATGCCTTCAAAAAGCATCATCAGGTTGGAATGCTGGACAGTTGGCCTTGGCGGGAAACTCCCTTCTTCCACATGCACAGATAGATGGTCAGGACAGCTCCTAATAACAATCCTCCAGTACATAATGATTCCCCTCCCAATTACCATGCCCCCCCTCCCCATTTCAATGGCAGCCGAAAAGCAGCAACGAAGCAGAGGCTGACATACCATTTCTGTGGGCGTGGCTTGGTGGAGGGTCATGTGACTGGGTGGGCGTGGCTATGTAGTCATGTAACTGGGGGATCAAAAGACAGAAACTCACTTTAACAATGTCCTCCTGGAGCAGGGTTGGACTAGATGACCTCCAGTTCCCTTCCAGCCCTGAATTATCCTCTGAAGCTGCATCTAGTGCCAGGTTTGTAGTCCTTCCTTCCTCTCCTTTTTCCCTCCCTCCCTTTCTTTTTCTTTCATTTTTCCTTCCTTCCTTCCCTCCCCCCCCCCATTTTTGGCCTAGCAGGCTGGGAGCAAAAATGGACCCCCCACCCCTGTAAAAAATGTTTTAAAAGTAAAAAAGAAAAGTTCTGAGGCTGTGCAATGTGTGATCGTCGGAACAATTTTTAAAAACTTTTTAAAGTATTTTTTGCTACCGGTTCGGGTGAACCAGCCCGAACTGGTAGCATTTCACACCTGTCCTGGATCCACCGGGGCAATGTCTCTCCAAATAAGGAGTCTTATGAAATCTTCCTGACAGTAGAACTGATGAGAGGGATGCTTTGCCTACTAGTTTGTAGTTTGTGTGTGTGTTTCTACTGGCCAGATGGCCATATAATACTTTCCCTTACCATGCCTCTGTTCTATATTTCATTTGGTCTTTTGTATAGGCCAGTTCGGTCTCTCTACTACTCGGAAAGTCTTCAGAAAGTCAGGCCAGTACAGCTGTCACTGCTCGCAAATGATGTCTCTGCCACTCTGCTTTGAAAGGAAAATTAAAGCAAGTATGGAAAGCGGGGCAAAGGAGTTTCTGCTCCTTTGGACGTTCTCACCAGTTTTGATCTGTGTGCGGCACTGTAGCAAATGTCGCTGGATCTTTTATTCTCCTTATGAGAGGTGGTGAAGTCTTACACTTTTAAAAATCCTCTTTTTTAAAACTTTTACCTTTGTTCTGAAAAAGGTGAACTCGGTGATGCAAAAATAGGTACAACACCTCCAGAAATCAGAAACGCCTTCTCTTCATTCCAGGATTAGTGAGGAAGGGAAAGGACTGTGCACATATGCAGGGATGTGCAGAACTTCCAATGAGTTAATTAGCAAAGGCATCATATGCAAGTCCATTTAAAAGTAAATTACACTGTTTGGGGGGCGGGGGTCAAAGCAAGTGAACTTTCTGTGAGCTGCTGAATATGTCAGGGTTCCAAATAGCATCCAAAAATAAATCAGAGTCCAAGGCAAAATATTGTTCAAAGTTCCAATTTATTAAGAGAGCCATGTGGGCACTTCTGGAAGCTTCCTGGTTTTCCCACCAAGTTGAAAATTCAAGATCTTGCCCCCATACCTACAAGTCCATCACATGGTCCAATCTTCCATTGCCATGCTGGCAACTTCCACCCATCCAGTTCTGGTCAGGTGCAGAGGTGCAGAGACTAAGGATGACCTTAGTTTTCTAGAAATTTTTTTGTTATAGCTACATATCATCTAACTCCGTACAATCCCTCCTCCCATTTTCCCACAATAGAAAATGCATAATAGAATAATAGAAAGTATGGCAGGCCAAAGATCCACAAGAATATATACCTGCAGGCCTGACAGAAGAACTGTTCTGTCATATGAAGAGCCGAGGTGGCGCAGTGGTTAAATGCAGCACTGCAGGCTACTGCTAGATCAGCAGTTCAGCGGTTCAAATCTCACCGGCTCAGGGTTGACTCAGCCTTCCATCCTTCCGAGGTGGGTAAAATGAGGACCCGGATTGTTGGGGGCAATATGCTGACTCTCTGTAAACCGCTTAGAGAGGGCTGAAAGCCCTATGAAGCGGTATATAAGTCTACTGCTATTGCTATTGCTATATGTTCAAACACCATTGACTTCATATGTATTGGACAAGAATCTTTCCCAAAGTGCTGGACCAGAATCCTCATAATTCACAGCCAGCATAAATGGAGCGGCACTGCAACATGTTTCAGGAGCCAGAGATTAAGAAAAGCCACCTAGCATTTCAATGGTAGCTCTCTATCCTCCATCTGGTCTCCATGGAGAAATGCTCTGCAGGTATTCAAAGACAATTCTTTTTATTTATTGCACATTCCAGGGTGGAGCACATGGTGTGTTTTCTGATTGTGAGTCAAGTGCATTCTCTGCAGATATATTTGGTATTGGCTGTTCTGTACCCACTTTCCTGGTTCTCAGTCCAGTCCCAAAGGATGGAGACTGGAGTCACAAGACAGCCATGGGAGAAGAAAGGTCTCTGCTCTTGAGAGAGAAAGGCCCAGGAGGGAAAACCCAGTCAGTTCTTCCCAGATGGCCACATGCAGCTGTGAAACTCCAGGGAGACAATGGGATACATTAGCAGAGATCCTCTGGAGATTTCCCAGGCTCTTTTCTGACTGTTGAAGGCAATTTCTCAAGAGTCTCTAACACAGGGGTCCCCAAACTTGGAAACTTTAAGACTTGTGGACTTCAACTCCAGCTATGCTGGCTGGAGAATTCTGGGAGTTGAAGTCCACAAATCTTAAAATCGCCAAGTTTGAAGACCTCTGCTCTAACACTTAAAATCTAGCAGGCCAAGATGGATGGTCTACAGAGGCAGTTTTAGTGGATGGTCAACAGAGGATATTCCTAAACAGAGAAAAGTCCATTTCTTAGTTGCTGTTGCTCTTTTTACGTTCTCTTCTTCATCATCATTACAATGCAGCATTGAGGGGCTGTTACAAAGAAGAGTATTGACCTTTTCTGTAAAGTACCAGAGGACAGGACAAGGCGTAACAGATGGAAGATCATTAAAGAGAGAACCAACCTAGAACTAAGGAGAAATTTTTGGACAGTGAGAGCAATCAATCAACAGAATAGCTTGTCGCCGGAAGTTGCAGGTATTCCATCACTGGAGATTTTAAAGAAGAGATTGGACAGCCATTTGTCCAGAATGATATGGAGGTCTACTGTTAAACAGGGATGTTAGACTAGAAGACCTCAAATTTTTCTTTCAACCCTATTATTCTATGTTCTATGATGTATGACCTTGCCAATTCTCCTTGTTAATCCAAAGATCAAGGCAAACCTATTTGGGAAGGCTGTGGGAATAGAACCGTTCCCCATTGCTCCTGTTGGGGTGTTTGTGGGGCTGTCTCAAAATCTTCAGTTTTTCATCACAGTAGAAGTCATCCCAGACCTCAGATATTTTGAATTATTGTGTTAAATGCCCACACAGAAATATAAGAAGGAGAAAATAGGACAAACATGGGGAAAAAGTCAAAAATGGTATTCTCAGTGTTCCAAATAGCATCCAAAATTAAATCAGAGTCCAAGACAAAGCATTCCTCAAAGGTGTAATTTATTAAGAGAGCCAGGTTGGCACACCTGGGAAAACTGGAATCTGAAAGCTTCCCGGTTTTCCCCACCCAGTCGAAAGTTCAAGATCTCCCCCCCCCCACAAGTCCATCAAATGGTCCAATCTCCTACAGCCATGCTGGCAGCTTCCACCATCCAGTTCTGGTCAGGTGCAGAAGTACAAAGACAAAGGATGACCTTGGCTTTACAGAAAGAATTTTGTTGTGACTACATATCATCTAACTTCATACAATCCCCTCTCCCATTTTCACACAATGAAAATGCATAGTAGAATAATAGAAAGTGTGGCAGGCCAAAGATCCAAAAGAAAAGATGGCTGCAGGCCTGACAGGTGTCTTATCTTTTTGGAAGATTCCATTCTTTACCAAAAGAACCCCTCTTGCCTTCGGAAATTTGGCTATATTATCAAACCATTTTTAAATTTTAGATTTTCCCACTTGGAAATGAGCAATTAGTAACCACTTTTAATCTTTTATCAGCTTTTCAAAATGATGTTGTTCTTTTTGAAGGCATCCCTGCAATTTTCAAGATTTCCTTTGCCATGATTTTACTGGCTTTGTTTTTAAACCAAATGTTATAATGAAAGTTTCTATTATTGCTCATAAACTGATGAAATAAACAAATGATCAGGGGAAGCATGCACATTGGCATGGTGTCCATTGCTGTGGCTGAGTGGCTGAGTGGCTGAGTGGCCCCAACAGAGCGCCTAGTTGCTGGGTGATGTTAGATTGACTAGGATAGGAAGTTGTACAATGACTTTCTTAGCTCCTATTTGTGGAATAGACTTATTGTTTCAAGATCCAGACATTAGGCTGGGAAACTCCACAGCTTGAGTAGCAAGGACAAATGGATGCCAAGGGTGAAGGTAGTTGGTTGTGACATCTCCTTGGAATAGGGAACTGGAGAGAAAGAGCCAGGGCCTGCAAGGGAAAAACATGTTTTTTTTTGCAATTGGATACATGAAGAAATGTATGGGGACAAAAATAGGCTGCTTATTTTGGAGGAAGCACCACTATTTCTCAGCTGTCCCACTAAATTACAGCTTCTCCCATCTCCAGGCTGTATATGCAGTCAAAGGGATGGTGGGAATGGTATACTAACCCATATAGAGGATACAATAGCACTTAGTAATAGCACAGGCTTATATACCGCTTCATAGTGTTTTTCAGCATTCTCTAAGCAGTTTACAGAGTCAGCCTATTGCCCCCAACAATCTGGGTCCTCATTTTACCCACCTCAGAAGGATGGAAGGCTGAGCCAATGTTGAGATGGTCAGGATCGAACTGCTGGCAGTCAGCAGAGTTAGCCTGCAATGCTGCATTCTAACCACTGGGTCACCATGGCTTTTTTTGCCCAACGCAGGAGAAACTGTCATAAGTGCCCACTACAATGATGATGAATGCATCCACATCCTTCTCCAAATGACATCAATCATGCAATTTGCAAATTAGATAATTCACTTCATTTTCACGGCAATGTCATGATCTGGGCTTCCCATGCCCCCTTGCCCAGCTTGAGATGCCCCTGGCTAGCCAATTTAAGAGGCAGGAAATCCTTCTCTAGTTGGCAGCCCACCGACTCTGCTTACAAGCACTCCAGCCATAACGAGCCACCGGAGTTCCCTTCTGCAAGGTTTGTACAGATGAGTTGTAATAGATCAGTCAGAATGTCCGCACAGTAGCAAATAAATGGCCATAAACAAAATATCAGCTTCCTTGGGGTAAGATATGCTTTGTATTAAGCAAAAAGCTCTCAGGGTCAGCAACCATCCCAGTAAAATCAGTAGCATGTGTGTTAGTTGCCTTGGTCCAGGTCTTTGTGTCTGCTGGTGGGAGTGTTTTGTGTGATACAAGCTCTAGCCAAGTGGAGCATAGTGTAGAAAGTCTGGGTGACAAACTAATTGAGGCAGCACTGCTCAGCCACATGGCAACAGTTGAAAGATTAGCTGAAGCTTTGAGAAGAAACCTATATCTCTCCCTATGATTTGCTATTGAGTGAAAGAGAGAGGAAGAGGGAGAAATGGGGGAAAGGGAAGAAAGGAAGGAAGGAAAGAAAGAAAGAAAGAAAGAAAGAAAGAAAGGAAAAAGGCAGAGAGAAAGCTTAAGAAAAGAAGAATAGAATGCAGTTGGGTGGAGTTGCCTGGATTAGAAAAATGGGAAACAGGAAAGAAAGAGTCTTTATCCCCTCTACAGCTTTGAGAAAACATGGCTTTCAACAATCACAATATAAAGTTCCCATCCCTCTTTGGAGACAACTTCCTCCATCTGTTGCCTTCCAAACTATAATCCTCAGAATTTTTAGCCAGAGCAGTGGACATGGCAGTTTGGAACTGTAATGCCAAAAGGCTGGCTCAGAATATTGCCCCCAGTGCTAAACTCTGGTCCTAAGCTCTGTTCTCCCTCTTTGTAACTATTTGACACAAGGTCTGGCCCAGTAGTGGGTTTCAATTTTTTTTAGAACCTCTTCTGTAGGTGTGGCCTGCTTTGTGGGAGTGGCTTGCTGGCCATATGACTGGGTGTGAGTGGCTTGCCAGCCATGTGACTGGGAAACCAAGCATGACATCTGAATTAGGAACAGTGGTGCACTTGCACCCCTGGTCTTAGAATTTCATATGTCTTAGGAAACAATAGGAGGCCAAGAAGCCATGCAGGCAGGGGTTTCTGGGGGAGGATTGGGTGGGTCAAAAAAACCAAAAATGGCAACTGTACTCATGTGATCAAAGCTCCACAACTTGGTGCACATATCTGCTTATCAGTACAGAATAAATCTTTCTGATCTTTTGCTTGTACCTGTAAGTCTTAACAGATCTCTTATAAACTCTTAGAGGCAAATGCCCAAAGGATAATTAGTTCGCTTAATTGGTTCGTGACTCTCCGAGACGTCTTGCCAAGTTTTGTAAATATCGGCTTGGCAGTTCTCCAAGCCAGATAAGATCTGTGACTGTAAATCCTCCCTTGAAAGATTTTGCTGGATATGAATGAGCAGAATTCACAGTAAATTAATAAAAGGTTTTTTTTGCTGGGACAAGGAGTTTTGTTTCATGCTCTTGGGAAGCCTTGGTCAGAACAGTAACAGACTAACTGGAGATGACTCATTTAGGATCTGACACATGGGGGTAGCTTTCCCAACCAAACTCCATCCATCCCCTTCATGGCCTTTTCTAGCTCTGTAGCAGATCTTTTGTTATCTCATTTCCCCCATGCAAAATCCCCTTTCCTTATTTTGTATCGATTTGAAGTATTAAACTTTCAATTATTTTGATATCTTGCGCTCGAATCAATATCTCCAATAGATACTTGCTGGAATGACCTTTTCAAGGGCCAATCTTCAGGAGAGGAGATCTGCATTTCTATTGAATAGTGGCACCTTCAAATATCATTCCGGGATCCGTCTGCCTGACTTCTAAAAAAATGGTGGAGTGGAAGACAGCCCACTGGCAATTTTATGGAACCTCGTCCCTGCCTCATTATTCAAGTGGGTGTAAAGAGAATGTGTAGATGACCTTGGGGGAGAGGGGAAAAGATGTTGCCTCAGAAACCATCAGAGAAGAGAGGTAGGAGCCCCCAGTGGCTTAACAGGCAGATTAGAAAGGACTTGCCCTAATGGATAAAACACTTAAAAATGGGAGTGGGAAGTTTATACGTTTAGACTTGCAAGATTCTGTTAATATAACTTTAAAGCAGAATTAGTTCATTTAATCATGTTTTCTGCTTGGTTTAGCTCCAAGGTCTGATACTGGGCCACAGGTAGGGGCAATCTTTAGAAGGCCAGATCCTGAAGATGAAACTCAAATACTTTGGCCACCTAATGAGAAGGAAGGACTCACTGGAGAAGAGCCTCATGCTGGGAAAGATTGAGGGTGAAAGAAGAAGGGGATGACAGAGAAGGAGGTGGCTGGATAGAGTCACCGAAGCAGTCAGCGTGAGCTTAAATGGACTCCGTAGGTTGGTAGAGGACAGGAGGGCCTGGAGGAACATTGTCCATATGGTTGCGATGGGTCGGACATGACTTTGCAACCAACAACAACCAGGCACAATTCAGATACTCTTCAGAACAGGAAAAGGATCGGGTTCTGCAAATTTTTGTCATACATCCACAATCCCTTTTTGAAGCAAGCAAAGGTTGGTGGGAATCAAACCTCACTGAAACCTTGTCAAATGCTTGATGTATCAAGCAGCAGCAATTTGAACCTTGTTCTCCTTGCACTCATATCATTCATCTCAATCAACCTTCCAGTCTTGTAAGCAACTCCTTAGCCACACTGTTTTTGGCCCCTTACTTCCCTCTTAACAAGGTTTTCCAATATGAAGAACGAGCTCTCTTCTTTGTGTGGGCAATGACTTGAGGAGCTGAGGTGGCGCAGTGGTTAGGGTGCAGTACTGCAGGCCACTTCAGCTGACTGTTATCTGCAGTTCAGCGGTTCTAATCTCACCGGCTCAAGGTTGACTCAGCCTTCCATCCTTCCGAGGTGGGTGAAATGAGGACCCAGACTGTGGGGGCAATATGCTGACTCTGTAAACTGCTTAGAGAGGGCTGAAAGCTCTATGAAGCGGTATATAAGTCTAACTGCTATTGCTATTGAGTCCTGGCCATGCTGCACAGAAGGCAGGTGGTGGGGAAGAGTAGATTTATGTAGGCTGATCAGGATAATCCATGAGGGGATTTCTCTGTAGGCTTCTCTTTGGTCCTCTAGCATCTGCCATCTTGTTGGAAAATTGCCAGTCAGGAAGGAAGGAGAGGTCAAGCAGGGTTTAGTTTGGAGTCCTTGCACAACTGCAAGACACATAAACCTGACCTCTCCTAAGCAGAGGTGAAATGCTACCGGTTTCGACTGGTTCGCTGGGTAGTAAAAAAATGCTACCAATTTGGGCAAACTGATATTTCCCATGATCAGTTGTGATGCACAATTTATATTAGCTAGAAAGCAGGATTTCCTGCTTTCTAGCTAATCTAAATCATGTGGCACAGTGGATCCCCCCCCCCACTGTTCGACTTACCTTTGCTGGCACGCTCAAAGGCAGGCTCCCCCCACCCACCCAGATGTCATCACATCTGTTTTTGATGCTCTGCGCATGCACAGAAGGTTGTGCGCATGGGCAGAGATGGCATGTGTGCTCCCATTTGTGAACCGGTAGCAAAGGTAAGCAGATTTCACCCCTGCTCCTAAGGTCTACAAAACCTTATCTGTTTGTTCCCAGGAAAAGGCAAGCAGTCTGAGGAGATTCTTATAACATAGGTAGAAGTCAATAAAGTTGCTGGCTAAAGCTAAAGGTGACTCTGCTTGCACCTGACACATCTTCCTCAAACTTCTTCCCCAGTTCCCACAAACTGCTGCCCCCAAAGACTGCTGTTTCCCTTTCACCACCCCGTGGTTGGTCACGGTGGGATGCAAGTCTGTATATTCTTGCTACTTTTACAATAGATATGGTACCTAAAATTTTCCAAGCTAAAAATTATCATACAAACCTTAACATATTATAAAAAAATATTTCTCAAATGCTTACTGGCACCTTGTTTTTTTTTGCCTTCAAATATTTATAGTATGATAAATTGCTGTACTAAACACCTCTGTGTCATGTCTGTTATCAAATATTAAATGCCATTATAGGTCAGCTATTAGTCCTGCCAAATACTCAAGCTATTGACATAAAATAGCATTGGATATGAAATGCAAATACTTGGTGAATTCCTGATGACTGTGCAGAGAATATCTAGTGATAAAGCTCTTCAGACTTATATACAATCTCATTTTGAAATGGGTATTTCAGGAAACAAAGTTACTGCTGTTCCACTCCAAATCATCAAGGCATTCTAAGACCTAAGTCAACCAATCAATACAATGCCAAGAAAAGAAGCAAATAATTGAACAAATCAATCCATAATTCTCACTCAATGCACAAGCAACCAGGCTCAGATTATTCTACTCCAGATACATTATGTGACGACACAGCTGGAGTAGAATAATCTGAGCCTGGTTGCTCCTGATCCTCTGGAGGAGGATCGCTATGATGGGAAAGGTAGAAGGAAAGAGAAGAAGAGGACTAGCAGAAAGGTGGAGATTGGGGCACAGTTAGAAAACCTGAAAGACCAGATTGGAGACAAATCCTCTTAAAGAAAATCTATTTATGTGATTTCAAACAGCAACAACTTGATGGCACATAATCAAATCAATTTAACTCTCTGGAGAAGGATCTGATACTGCGAAAGATGGAAGGAAAGGAAAGAAGAGACAATGAGCAGCAAGTGGATGGATTTAATTATAGTGGTGATGGGTGCTCCATTAGAACACCTGAAATCCATTAGAAACCCTTAGCAACTATAAAGATTTCCTCTATGATGATACGTCTCTAACCTGCTCTTTTGCAGGTTAGAGATAGATCATCATGGAGGAAATCTTTATAGTTGCTAAGAGTTGACACAGATTTGACATGACATAATCAATCAGTCAATCAATCCTCTGTTTTGTAAATAGGTGTAATCAAACAAAGACTAAGCAAAGAAGAAGGTAGGAGTCTCTAGTTGAAACGGTTCATTGAATCACCCCAATCTCACCACCTTAACCCCACACGCTTCTCTTTTGGTGGGTTGTCATTTGCCCTGTCTTGAGCTTTGTTCTACTGCTGTGATGGCGAACCTATGGCATGCATGCCACAGCACGTCTGCAGGCACACCAGCTGTCGCCCCAGCCCAGGCTCTACCATGCATGTGCGTGTGCCTCTCGCTGGCCAGCTTCGGGTCTCTGCTGCACATGTGCGGGGGGACGCATGCGGGGGACATGTGTGTGCATGTGTGTGGGTGGTTGGGCCACATGTGCGGGGGATGCTCACATTACCCCATTTTGCTCCTGGAAGGCCTCCTGAACCAACCTGGAAGCCAAAAATGGGCAAGCGGGGGCAGGACACATGCAGTGGGGTTCCGCATGTTTGGGGAACAACATTTGGGTTGCATTGCACACACATGCTTTGGGCACTTGGCACCAAAAATATTAGCCATCACTGTTCTACTGCATAGTCCAAAATGAGACCCTCACTGCAACTGAATAACTAGGAGCAATTTTTTTTAGAAGTCTGATCCCTTCAAGTTCCATCTATATTTATGGGAAAAGTGGAGAGATTGAAGGAAAGACTTTGCAGAAGGATTTTTTGGGGGGAGTGGTGGTTTTGGTCATAATTTAACAAAGAGAGAGAAAAAACTGTTGGATCTTTAAATTCCATCAATCAAATTGAACTCAAATATAGTCATGATTTCTCCCCTGGAAGAGCTGAAGATCCCCCCCCCCAATTTTGAAAATTGCAACCTCTAAGAATGATGTTTAGAAAGCTTTAGGCAATTTTTAAATTATAGAATTATGCAAATGGTAGAATGATAGAATGATGTTCCTACATTCTTCATTCCTCTGGATTGAATATTCCAAATTCCTTCACTTTGTCTTCAAAGGCATGTTCTTCTGTATTATTTTAATCGCCCTTTCGTAGATTTGTTTCAACCTGTCAACTTCCTTCTGGAATGATAGCACCCAGCATTATACATAGTTCTCCAAATGTGCTCTCACCAGTGCAGTGCAGTAAGGAATGCTACTTTGAAATATCTATCATATAATGCTTCCTCTAATGCAGTCCTTTTGGCACCTATTTCACATGGATGACTGACGTTCAGCTTGTTATCAATGTCCACAACCAAGGGTTTCCCCTCCTCTCCAATGTCATCCTCCCAAGCCACGAATTCTCCTTTTTGTATGCACCATGTGTCCTACTTAATCTTCAGTACATCCAATACCAAAAAATGAGACTTAACGGAATGTGGAAATTATCACACAATATCCTTAATTTCCCATGCTAGCAAAATAATGCTTAAAATAATCCAATGGATGTAGGATTAAAGGCCTATAGGGAAAAGGAGATGCCAGATATTCAAGTTGGCTTGAGAAGAGACTGAGGAACACTAGGCATTATTTCTGATGCTTACTGGATAATTGAGAAAGCCAAATAAAATATAAAAAAGAAGTCAATATGTGCTTCATTGATTATAGAAAGCCCTTGATGTTAGGAACAGTACTGATAACTTCTGAGTTGAAGAAGACTGTTAAGAATACCATAGATCACTGAACCAAAACCAGCCAATCAACCAGCCAACCAAACAACCAACCATCAAATAAATGAGGCTAGGGTTTTTCCTTGCAGAAATGACCACGTTCAAATTATTGTACTTTGGACTCCTGAAAAATCCAGCTCTCCAGAGAAATCTTTAATGCTAGCAAAGATCAAAGGGAAGAAGATAGGAAGGGGACCAGAAACAAGTTGGATGGACTTAGTTACAGTGGTAATGAATGGACTATTAGCAAACCTGGAAAAGGGTGGGGAGAAGGGGAAAAATAGAAAAGGAGGTATTAATATATAAGTATATGTTCAAGAATGAGGTATAGAAGGGAAATAATAGCTAGGACATGATAATGAAGAAAAGGGAATAGGAAAGGATAAGCATAAAACTATAACAGGGTGTGTGGGAATACCATTCCTAAAATACACCAGTTCAGAGTTGAAAGAGATAACCACAATAACAGAAAAGAAAAGGAAGAGAGGAAGAGAGGAGAAGAGAGGAAAGGGGAGAGAAAGAAGAAAGAGGAAAGGAGAAGAAGGAGGGAAGGGATAGAAAGAGAAGGAGAGAGGGTAGGAGGAGGAAGAGGCAGAGAGGAGTAGGGGAGAGACAAGGGAAGAAGGAAAGGGAAAGGAGAGGAAGAAGGAAGAAAGTAGAGAAGGGAGGGAGGGTGAAAAGAAAAGAAAAATAGGGTGGTGATAATACAAAATAGATGTATGGGATAGTAAGCAAAGCAACCCAGAATGTGTATTTTAACCTTTTATATGGAAGAACAAATATGTAAAAGTGATAAAGATAAATAAGAATAATAATTATGTGAATGTAACGATATATAAGAGAATAAAAATAAAAACTTTAAAAAAAGAAGCCTTGAAAGGACCAGTTTAGGAATAGATCATCATGGGAAAATCTATTTATGTGGTCACTAAAAGTTGATAATGATGGCACATAATAATCAATTCGTGGATACCTGTTGTGGCCCGGCAGGAGCCGTTGGAGCTGCCGCCAGACTCTGACAGCGAGGGGTCTTATGAGTCGGCCCTGGAGGAGGTGGAGGAACCTGGGCAGGGTGCCGACTCCTAGCAGGGCGAGGAGAGACTGGTTGGCCACCAGGTGGCGGCAGAGCCTTGAATCAGAGGGAGTGTTCAGGAAAACACTTATGAGTTGTTTCAGGATGCACCCTGTCGAAGGGCTACTTCATGGAAGGAACAACTGTGTAATTGTAAGAGATGATTGCGCTTAGCTGATGCTGATTAAGATCCTCTCCTGATTATAAAAGAGACTGTTTGTGCTACGCCTTGTTTTCAGGAGTCAATGTTCTCATTCACGAATTAAGAGAAACCAACTTGGAGAAGTAGGTTTGCTGTGAGAAGCCTGTTTGAAGTGCTGCGTATGTTTATAGGACTATCTCTTTGTTTATTTTGGGCTTGCAGCCAACAAGCGTCTGGACTGATTAAAAACATTCTTTCGTATGTCTGTTTTGGTTTTCGTTCCTGGACGGAGAAGGGGGGGTCAGAACAGATTGACTCCTGCCCAAGACAAACCTCCATTCAGCTACAATGGAGCAACTCTGTGCTGAGAATGCCCAGTTGGCTCAACAGCTTGCTTTGCTGGCTGGTCAAGTTGCTTAGCTCCAGGGATCTGCTAACCCTCCCCAGCCATGGAGGAAGTACCCAGTGGCTATGCCGGATAAATTTGATGGCAATCAAGCCATGTTTGCAGCATTCTTGGGACAATGCCAGCTGTTTATCAGCTTGAGAGCGGAGGACTTTCCCACCGACCGGATGAAGGTGGGATTTATTATTAGTTTGCTCTCAGGCACAGCTGCCCATTGGGCTACACCCTTGCTATCTCAGCCTAGCCCTTTGCTGGATAACTTCCAGGGCTTTTGTACTCAACTCAGGCTGATGTTTGAGGATCCTATTAAGGGGGAAACAGCAACCAGACGTCTTAAGTCACTGCAGCAGGGGCGTGGTTCATTACAGGATTATGTCAGCGAATTCCAGCTGCGTAGCCAGGGTTCTGCTTGGAATGAACCAGCCCTTATGGATACTTTTCAGGACGAGCTGTCCGATGCCTTACAGGATGAGCTGGCGAGGGTGGACAGGCCACCGACATTTGATGTGTTGGTACACTTGTGCCTCCGGATACACCCCCAGCTGCAGAGGCGGAGGCCTCGCCGTGCATTCCAGGAGACCACTAGTGTGCCGGTTCCTCAGGAGACTGCAGTTGAAGGGGAGGAGCCCATGGAATTGGGTGCCGTCAGACCCCGAGTGTCAAGCACGGAGATGGACAGATGCCGTGCTGAGGGGTTGTGTTTTTACTGTGGGGATCCTGGACACCTGGCTGTGAGTTGCCACAAGAAGAGTAGGAGGGCTGCGCGGCCTGCGGCCTTCCCTCAGCGATGAACCAACGTGTCGGGAATCGGGCGGGGGCCCGATCTAAGGGAAACTTTAGGTCGGGTGCAGGCCAAGCTAAGGTGGACAGACCACCACGGCACCTGGTTTTAGCAGCACACATCCTTTTGTTGGGTAGTCAGCAGGGAATTCCGGTTCATGCCTGGGTCGATACTGGGGCTACCACGAACTTTATGGATGTGGCGTTTGCCACTGCCTACAACGTCCCTCTGTGTCCGGTGGACCCACCGATGCCGGTCGAGACTATTGATGGACGGTTGTTTTTGTCTGGACCTATCAAGGCCGCCACACAACCTTTGCGTTTGAACCTTGGAGAGCATGAGGAGGCCATCCAATTCTACGTGACTTTGGGTCTGCATCTCCCCGTGGTCTTGGGCTTGGCTTGGCAAAATAATCTCTTTGTTTATTTTGGGCTTGCAGCCAACAACAGTCTGGACTGTTTAAAACATTCTTTTGTACGTCTGTTTTGGCTTTCGTTCCTGGACGGAGAAGGGGGGGGAGTCAGAACAGATACCTATATGGAAGCTCTACATAACCCTCTTAATGAATGGTATTTGTATTTTATAATCATTCAAGCAAAACTATACCAAATAAGTGGCATGTTTGTGAATTGCTAATCACATTTCCTCTGCAGGCTACTGATAGTTGAAACCACATGTTTATTTTTCAAGCTCTGAAGAATAAATATTTTAGTTCCAAGCAGGGCACAGAGACTCCACATTCTTTGTTCAGATGTTGACATCTATGCAGCCAGAATATAGTTCAAAAGAATAAAAACACCGGGAAATACTACAACTTGTCTTAGCGTTAATATCTGTAAGAACATCTTTCCAGAAAGAAAGCATTATAGGGTGCTGTACAAACATATGTTTAAGTGAAGCATATTCTCACCGCCTCTCCGGCAGCCTAACATCTTATTCAGACCTTTTCTTCAGAAACACAAAAGAGTCGGTAAATTTTAAAATATTATGTTTGTCAAATAGGGGGACCTAATCCAAGAATTTTGAGTGTTGGGATTTAACATTTTTACCACTTGTTTAGGCAAATAATAATTTCCCTTATTAAACACAACCATTATGTTTGCATATCAAATTGATTCATCGCCCACACAATTTTTATGAACAGTCATTTTAAGGTTTCTTTAAATACAGCTTGGAATTGGATGGCGTCAGAATAAGAGGGGAAATATTTCTTTAACATCAATCCAATAAGGACAACTTAAATGTGTCTTATTCTTGAACTACAGGGACACAGTAGCTCAGTGGCAAAGACGTTGAGCTTGTTGATCAGAAAGGTCAGCAGTTTGGCAGTTCGAATCCCTAGCGCTGCATAATGGAGTGAGCTCCTGTTACTTGTTCCAGCTTCTGCCAACCTAGCAGTTCAAAAGCACGTAAAAATGCAAGTAGAAAAATAGGAACCACCAACAGCATTCCGTGCGCCTTCGGCATTTAGTCATGCTGGCCACATGACCACGGAGACATCTTTGGACAGTGCTGGCTCTTCGGTTTTGAAACGGAGATAAGCACTGCCCCTTAGAGTCAGGAACGATTAGCACATACGTGTGAGGGGAACCTTTATCTTTTATTCTTGGATTAGGCATAGAGATTATCCCAATCTTAACTTTTTAAATTTATTAAAAAATTTAAATTGTCCAATAGCTGAAGCTCTGTAGGCAACTTATAATCACACACACACACACACACACACACACACACACACACACACACACACACCAACTTGAATAAAAACCTAAATAATAGTGCAAAAGTAGACACTATACAAACTAGGCAGCTGTAAGATAATTATTCCACAATTAAAAGTGAAAAGGAATGAGAAAATAGATAGGTCTTCTATGGGCACTACTGAAAAATGCTCTCCCTCTGGTAGAGGAGTTTGATGGCAGCCCTCAATAGATGTCTGGGTGCAGGCAAGTATACAACACAGAATGCTATTTCATTTGATCAACTATTAAGAGGTATCACATTCAAAGGAGTGAAAAGTAAAAATTTCTCCTGACACTAGGAGAAAGGGAAAAGTTTCTTCTTCATAGGCAATGCAAACAAAAGATTAGAGGGCTGCCTCAAAGTAGTAGGAATGAAAATTGGAAGTTGGAAGACTGTGTTTAACCTTCCAGAGCTGGGGGTGGTGGTGGAGTTAAACATATCATCAGTTTAGAGTCTGTGTTGCCACAAGCCCAGCTTTCCTTGAAGTCTGCTGACCATTATCTGGTGCCAATTTAGTGCTCACCATTAGTTGACCAGATTCTTGTGTATAGGTTTAAATCAGTGGTGAAATCTAACCCCCCCCAGGTTCTGTGGGCGTGGTTGGTGGGGGGTGTCATGTGACTGGGTGGGCGTTTGTTTTTCACTTTTTAAAGCATTTTTTCCCTGCCAGTTTGGGCAAATAGGCAGGAAGAAAATACTTTTAAAAGTGGGCAAAAAGCTTCTGAGGATCATGTGGCTCACAGCTAAGCTGCACGATCCTAGGAAGCTTTTTTTTTTACTACCAGTTCACAGAACCAATGACAATCCTCCCTACCGGTTGCCGTTCCTACCAGGCCAAACCGAGAGGATTTCACCCCTGTTTTGAATAAATCTTCCATGCTGCAACTTTATAAATGATGCCGATTCTTTACACCTGACAGTGGCTCTGCTGTAGAAATTCCTTCTGCACAGAGAAAGTAGGAGAGAGGGCTGTATTGAAGAAGTCAAAATAGTGGATAAGACTTCAACTGTGAAGGCCTGCCCCCTTTTAGAATGTTCATTCATTCATCCGTCCAATTTAAATGCCACACATCTCACCCATGTCACTCTGAAAAGTGAACAGGAGTAGGGCTTCAATCACATATTGGAGGTGGTGGCTGCCATCTTGATTTCTGAAATTTCCCAACATCAAGGTCAATTTAATCAATTAAATGGCTTGCCTGCTGTAATTCACCAGCACTGAAGGTGTTCAAAAATAGACTGGGATGGTCTAATCATAGATGGCGAACCTTTTCGACACCGAGTGCCAAAACAGCATTGTATGCACACCACAGTGCCAGAAAACTGAAGACCAGTTAGCCTGTGTGCATGCACATGCCAACCCAGGTCTTTGGGTTTCCAGCATGTGCCTGAGCACTGGAAATCCGAAGACCATCTGGCTAACATGCACATGCCTGTTTTCAGGCTGTTTTTTGGGCCGTTTCAGGCTGCTTTTTGGGCTGTTTTTTGGGCCATTTTCAGGCTATTTTCCAGCACTCCAGCACTCGTGAAAACCAGCTGGTTTGCATGCATGTGCATGCCAGAAACCAGAAGAGCAGCTAGCAACAATGTGTGTGCTGACAGAGAGGGCACTGCATGCCACCTCTGACATGCGTGCCATAGATTCACCATCATGAGTATAAGGTCTTTTGCCTTGAGCAGGAGATTGCACCAGAGCAGTGATGGCTAACCTTTTTGTCATCATGTGCCAAAAGCATCCATAATGCGATGTGCATGTGACCTGCCCCCGCACCCCACCTCACACGCATGCGCACTGCACCTCCCCTGCGCCCCGTTTTGGGCCTAGTAGGCCTCCCTACAGCCTCCTGGGAGAATAAAATAGGGCACCAGGGGCACGCTGCACCCCCTGCTTCCCCCATGCATGCACATACCCCTCGCGCATCCATGCACCCTGTTCATGTGCCCCACCACCCGAGCATGCATGGTAGAGACCCAAAAACCAGATGGCCAGTGGGAGGTGTGTGCACATGAGTGATGGAACTGAACTGGGGTGACAGCACGCATGCCCCCAGAGAGGGCTCTGCAAGCCACTTGTGGCATGTGTGCCATACGTTCGCCATCACAGCACTAGAAGATCTCTGAGGTCCCTTTCACGCCTATGATTTTATGTTCTATGTTACAAGTTGTGGACAACCTGTACCCTTTGCACCAGCAGGAAGTAGGCAAAAGCTCTCAAGGCCATGTCTTACATCTGTTCTTCAAAGTAGGATCTTTGAGCACCCAAAATATGGACCTTGATTCGCAGAACTTTGGGAATCAGAGTTGGATACATCCAAGAATCAGCAAGCTTCTGAATTAACAGCTGGATCAACAAGATTAAAATTACCCATTTTATCTACTCAGTTATAACTATGGCCTATTGAAGGGTATGGGCTGGGCAAAACAAGCCAAGAAAATATGATGCGTCAGGCTCAGCAGCATGAAAGGTTCTCTTGTGAACCTTCCAAATTAAAACTAGTTGAAAGTGTAAAGTTTGGCTGCCACCGAGGGAGATGGTTCTCAGCAGATGAGTTTCTACGGGCACTATCACACCTACCCCTCAAAGTAGCTTTACTCCCAGGAGTGCTGATTTTCAAAGAGCTTGGCAACAGAACTGTCTTATCTAGCCAAGCCTTTGAACTGGAGATTTTATGCTAAAAATGTTTTAAAAGGAAGGAAATCACCCGGAAACTTGTGGTCAACAAAAATTTACTAGGCCCTAGTAAAAGACTCTTAAATTACTCAACTCCATTTTGTGTAAAGTGGAATGAAGAAACGAGGACCTAACTTGGCATAAAGAGATTGAGTTGGCCAATCTCTTTGGCCAATTGTGTGCTTGTGTGTCTATGTGGTATCTGTCTCCCTGTGGTATCCATAGGAAAAATCAAAAGTCAAAACAGCAGCTGAGATAGTCCACTGAATTTGCCCCTTTATTGATTTTATTGATCTCCCCTGCAGTCAGCTATTTTGTTGTCCACAGGGAGATCCACAAAATGTTATTATGTTCGGTGACCAGAATTTACCAATAGATAGCAAAAACTAGTGCTGTGTATGGCAAAAATGAAACCAGGCTCACCAGTATTGTCAATGCAAACAAATCACTGCCAATTCTACGAACATTAAAAAGGCAGAATTTTACCCTGTTCAAAGAAATAAACTTTACCAGTCAGACAGAAGCAACTGTGTATAAATTAAAAAGAACCGTATTGCCTGGAAAACTTTATTTAAAAAGGGGATTATAAGATGTAATCATGTTTCTTTATACTGTAAAAGGAGAAATATGCATGTAAAAGCCATAAAATGTATTAGCAGTAATGATTTCATTGGGAGTAGCTCTTCCTAGAAATTGATTTCTATTAATCAGATGGGGTCTTCAAGAGCACAAGAATGATGTAAATCTTTCATTGGTTTTAGAACTATAGTAGCTGATAACCCAGTGCTGCCCGGGTATTTACTTATCCCAGTCCTGTATTAGACAGGAATGGTGATGTCAAGCGGCAACATAAGTATGGAATGCGCTGTCCTCCCTCCATCCATTAACGTTGCTGCAATTCCTGAAGAGGAGATGGCAAGAGCAACTTCTCCCTGAGTCCTGATTTTGGCTCCAATTAAATTAGTTTAAATTTTTTTCCCTTTGCCCCCAGAAGCGTAATTTCTAATGTTGGATTTCCCCCCCCTTATCAGAGGGAGTCCCCTTGTGTAGTACTGTGAAGCTGTTACAATGGCAACTTCACTGCGCTGTACAGTAGAAGCCATTTTATAGCAGTACAGTAGAAGCCATTTTAAGGCACAACAGGCTGCATCTTAACACAACACACACCCCGAGGGGTGTTAGGGGTGTCTTACCCCCACAGTATTTGTTTCCAGTGAGTAAGTCATCTTAATGTACAAAGTTTGGTTGAAATTGCTTCAAGGCATTCCAGAGTTATGCTGGAACACACACACACACACACACACACACACACACACACACACACACACACACACACACACACACACTAAGTGATGCTCAACTTATGACTCTAATGGAGCCTGCCCACCATGGTTGTAAGCCATCATAATCATAAAGCAAGTCACCCACTTGATTAACCAGATTTTACAACATATTTTCCCCAGGAGTTAAGCAAACCCATTGTTTGCTATAGAATGTCTTTGGCAAAAACCAGAAGTAAAGGGTGGTTTTGTTTGAAACATTGTAATCCATGGTCAAGGGCCTGTAAACAACTGTAAATATAGGCCAGTTGCTGAGTGCCCAAAATACAGTGACTATCAGATGAGCTGCCAGAACTGTAAGTTGAGGACTACTTTTGTAGAGCACAACTATCCCTTCCCCTGTTCTCAACAATGCCCCACTGTTAATGCAGCACAAAATTGAATGCCCCACTGTTAATGCAGAACCTTCCTGGTTCATGCTCAACCTTTGGCTTACCAGGATACCCAAATCCTTGTGGAAAGCACAAATGCAAGCCAGGCACTATCAGACTTGTACTTGTGCATCTGGTTTTTCCTTCTCATGTGTAGATCCCCACCTTTTTTTCACTGATGAAAAACCCTTTGTGGGATACATCTGTGGAGTAATGTAGTCTAAAGTCACAGGAGGGAGGGACTCTTTCCCAGGGGGCCAATAGACAAAGAAGCTGGGAATCTTTGGTATGCAGAAAAAGGTCCAAGGTGACCCCCCTGCCCAGCGGTTTGCAGAGTACATTTAGTAGTTATGCAGTTTAAATGCTTTAGTCTGGAAAGATTCTGTCTATTGGAAAGCAACAAAGAAACTACCCGAAAGTCACTCCTTGTGTCATTCTTAGTTCCTTGGGCTTGACATTAATCTAAACTAAAAAACTTATTGGCATAATTATTAGATATATCCTGTGCGTATGGGGAGTGGGGGAGTGTCCACATTCCCCTTTTCCTGCATTTGAAGCTTCTTTGCCTCTTTGCTCCCTGGGAAAGAGCCCCTCATTCCCGTGTATCTGGACCAGAGGTGGGTTGCTCCTGGTTCGGACTGGTTCCAGTGAACCGGTAGTAGATATTGGGCATGGGTCACCAAACCAGTAGTGATGGCTGGCTGGCCATGCCTCCAAACTGACCTGCTCGGATGCTCACCCTGCCTCGCCTTCACCACCTGGATCCGGGCGGCTAGCCAGGACTGGCCTAGCTTCCAACGCTCCATCCAGCATGGGTGGCAAGAGGTAAGGGAAGTGAGCCCCGGGCCCTCATCCCTGCCTCTTTCCTTTGAGAGCTGTAGTGAGGGGAAAGTGAGGCTTCTTTGCCAGCCTCCCAGCTGGCAAAACAGAATTTTTCACCAGTTCTGTGGGCGTGGCTAGGTGGGGGAGCATGTGACTGAGTGGGCGTGGGTGTGAGTGATATCAAGTTGGCCACACCCACTCAGTCATATGCCCCCCCATCTAGCCATGCCCACAGAACCAATAGTAAAAAAATTTGAAACCTATGCTTGCTCTGGACTACAGTCCACCATAAGATCTCAATGTTCAAAATCTATCGGTGTTTATCTTTATGCCTTGTTTCAAATATGAGAGATATGGAAGTGCAACAAATGTAACTGCAGCTCGATCTATGTGAACATGGGGAGGATTTTACATCATGCTTCCATTTTTCCCCCCTCTGTTTTTTGTTTTGTTTTGCCCTTACAGCTCCCTCCAGGCTGATCTAATTGAAGACATTTAGACATTCTCCAGGGAGACCTTGCTTTCTGCCCCAATGCAGTTTGAAGGTAGGATCTCTCTGTTTCCATCCTGTAGTCCATCCTGTGCCACAGATAAAATGATCTACCTGTTTCCCACTTGGAAGAACATTGCAAACTTGAACTGAAGTTAAGAGTCCTGCAGCTGCCTCTAAATTTTTTAGGGTTAAACAGATCAGATAGCCAGTTGACAATACATTTTCTCTGATATAGTTACTCAGCAACCTTAATTATATGTAATAACCACCATTTAATGAGCAGAACCAGCAAGTTGATTCAAGGTACAAGTATTTTAGAAAAAGATCTAAAAACAAAATGGGAAATGCAAAGCCTTTTGCAAAGGCAAAATTAACAGCATCCATCCATCAGAAATTTAACTAGACAGATAGCCCTTGGCCTACAATTATTCATTTAGCAACTGTTCTAAGTTTCACCAGCACTGAAAAAAGTGACTTACTGCCAGTTATCACATTTACAACTAGTTGCAGCATTCCCATAGTCACATGATCAGAATTTGGACACTTGACAAACGAGTGACGTGCAGTGAGGTTTATGGTTGGTGAGGCAAGAGCGCGGTGGTGGCAAGAAGCAGCATCCCCGCAGCTGTTCCCGACAGAGGCGTCTCGCGTTTATGTCCACCATAGACACAAGACGCCTCTGTTGGATACAGCGACGGGGATGGAGGAGGTGGGGGGGGGGCGAGGCAGCGGAGTTCGGTAGTGGCGAGAAGCAGTGTCTCCGCAGCTGTCCCCGACAGAGGGGTCTCACGTTTATGTCCGCCATAGACACAAGATGCCTCTGTTGGACGCAGTGGTGGGGATGGAGGAGGCCGGGGGGGGGGGTGAGGCGGCAGCCAGCGAAGAAAGGGGAAAGGAGGAGGAGGAAAGGGAGAGGGGAGCAGGATGGGGCTCCTGGTGGGGGGGGGGAGAGGAGAAAGGGGGGCACAGCCAGCAAAAGAAAGAAAGCGCCAGCCCACCAGTAGAGGCGGGTAAAAGACCCACCTCTGCTGGCGGGCTGCCCCTCTCTTCTCAAACAAGGCTGCCCTCCCTGCCTCTCCCCCTTCCCTCTCTTCTCAAACAAACTCTCTCTCAAAGCGAAGTGAAGAAACAAACACGCACACACACACACAAACACAAATTATTCACAATAAAAAATTACTTACAAATTACAATAATTTTGAATTCCTCCCCGCTCCCTCCGGCCGACCCACATACCTTTTCCAGCTGTGTCACAGAAGATTTCAACTCTCTTCTTGTCTGCCATGATGAAAATGTGAAAATGTAAAAAGAAAAAGGCAAGAGCTGCTCTAGCCAGGCTGGGATAGTTGCTGCTAGAGTCACCATGTGGATGACTCTGCTTAACTGTTTAAAAAAAGCCTCTAAAAAAGTGCCCTCTGCAGGAGGAGGCAAGAGAACCACGTGCCTCCTTTGCATAAGGAATTTTCTGCCTTTTAACCCTTGCTTAACTCAGCTCAAGTGATCATAAAGATAGTCTAAAGGAGACTCGTGGTTCTCTCGCCTCCCCCTGCAGTTAAGCACTAAGCAGAGTCATCCACTGTGAATCTGGCAGCAACTACCTTAGCCTTTTTCCTTTTAATTTTTTTTCTTTTCAGGATGACAGTGGTGAGGCCCTGCCTCCCCTGCCTCCCCTGACTGCACATCCCTGTGACAAACACCATGCATTTATAACATTTGCAGCATCAAAAAAAATCAGGATGGTGGCTGCAACAGTGAGATCAGAGGTCCACCCATTTCTTTACATGCACATAAAAAGGGCAGGGCATCAATTTCTCTATTTGAAGCAACCATCTTGAATTTTTTTGGCCACATTCTGCAGATCCCCCTGCCTCAATTCCTGCACTTCCTTGACTTTTGCTGGCATGCGGTTGGCTTGAAAAAATGTCCCTGCCTCATAGATGGGGATTAACAGCAAAACATTTTGCACTTGCTTTGCTTCCTCATGTTTTACACAAAAGTTGTGTTTATCTTTCTATCCCTATCTAATATCTTCTCTTTCATCTATTTACCATCCATCTATATTCATGGGTGAACCTATGGCACGTGTGCCACAGGTGGTACCCAGAGCCTGCTCTGTGGGCATGCCAACTATCTCCCCAGCCCAGCTCCACTGCACATGTGTGTGTGCCTCCCGCCAGCCAGCTGGTCTTCGGGTCTCTGCTGTGCATGCGCACGGAGTAGGGTGCATGCGGGGGATGTGTGCGCATGCAGGGGGAAGGGCACATGTGTAGTGGGTGCTCACATTGCATTTTGGGGGGTTCATGTTTGTGCATGTGCACCCTCCCTCTGCTTGGGAGGCCTCCTGCACCAACCTAGAAATCAAAAAATGGGCGAGGGGGGGCAGGGTGCTTGCGCAGGCGTAAGGGGGCATGTGTGTGGGGAAAGGCACATGCATTTTGGGATTGCATGTGTGTGCACTCTTTAGGCACTTGGCACCAAAAAGGTTAGTCATCACTGATCTATATCTAACTATCAGCTATAACTATCATGTCTGTCTGCTGGCCAGCCTGCCTGCCTATCATCTGTCTGTCTGTCTGTCTGTCTGTCTGTCTGTCTGTCTATCTAATCTATCTTATCTATCTTATCTATCTTATCTATCTTATCTATCTATCTATCTATCTATCTATCTATCTATCTATCTATCTATCTATCTATCTATCTATCTATCTATCTATCTATCTATCTATCTATCTATCTATCTATCTATCTATCCCCCCTCTTTCTCCAGCTGTTTTATTGGAGAATATTAGATAGTGAGATGCTATCATCTGGCAAAAGGGCAGCTTTGAAGCTCCTCCAGGCGATTGTAACTCCCCTGGCTTCCCAAGAATGTGGTCTCAGTTGTTGGATACACTCATCACTGTCATTGAGTGCCAAATTTGGTTTCAGGCTAGAATGTCTGACAGAGTGTTCTGTCTCTTTCAGTGTGGCTCTTGGGAAGTTGGGAAGGAACTATGGTGACACAAGTGAGCAGAGCATATTCAACTGCTGTTTTTCTAGAGCAAAGAACAAGACAAAAACCAATAATTTTGGGTGGAAAGGCAGTCAGGTAGCACCATCCTTTCTGAGTTTCTTTCCACACAGATATTCAATATTGGTGCCCTAAGAGCAAGTACAACGTAAGTAACTACAACAGAAATATGAGTTCTTTGTTATGCGTGGCTTCCAGAATATAATTCAGCTTATTGGAGCTGTTGCTTGCACATCAGCAGCAACGATGGACCCCAATTTCCTCATGATGAGATAGAAACACTTTAACATCTGAATTGTCTTTTATATCATCCCCAAATGGTTCTGCTGTCATGAGATTTGGGACATTTGCTTCAAGTGATTTTCAAGAACCACATTTATTTCACTCCCTTATCCCTTCACCCAGAGAGAGAGAGAGAGAGAGAGAGAGAGAGAGGACTTAGTGCTTTTGGTATTAGAGAATTTATAACGGTAAAATGCTCGGGCTGCGGACAGATCCTTAGGAAAAAAACTACTGAAGGATGAGTTACATTTATCAAAGAATCTGCACACTTAGATTTTTATTGTTAAAGAAAATCATTTCAGGTCCTCACGGTTCACGGCAGAAAGTTTTCTACAGATGAAGATGGTATTTTCAAAAGCCTTTAAAAGGGAGCTCAGCTACAAGGACGTTGCCCAGGGAGGGTCAAAAACATCAAGATGGTAGCTGCATTCATGCAATCAAGAGTTGCTAACAGCAAGATGGCTGGCCCATACATTTAATAATAAATTAAAATAATAAAATAAATAATAATCAAAGCTCCTTTTTAAAATGTGCGGCATGTGCACACCGCAAGTGAAAATGGCAAGTTTTCAGTCAGGCAGCTACAGCCACCTTCTTCAATTTTTGTATCTATCTGTGGCACTCCATCTTAAACCCGCCATCCTGGGCCCAATATTTGGGAAGCCAGGCTCTGCCTGTCACAAGCCAGGGCAAAGGGAGAGTGATGGAGGAGTGACACCTCCTTAAAAAACCCTGGTCCAGCTGGCCCGGCTGGTAGCACCTCATAAGGGTCCCTTTCCAGGGTTACAGAAGAAGACAGTCCATGGTTTTGAAGGTGGAAGAGGGCTCTATGCCCCAATGGCAGAGGAAGCGGCAGAACCATCTTCTAGGAGAAGGGAAACTCTGATATTACAAACCTCCACTGCCTTGTGGCTACATCCATTCATAGAAAAGGCTTCAGGAGTCAACCACCAGGCAAAATCTGGAGCCGGAGTCCCGGAAGCAGTTCGTGACTGTGTACAACCACGTTCTGGTAACTCCTGTGACGCAGCTGGAACCAATCATATGGGCTCTGCCATTCCATCGGACTATTTCAGTGACAAAGAGAGTGGGGATCTGCTGTTTGGGTAACAGTCTATCCTCCATATTAATCTTCCCAGGCCTGATGCTCTGGAGAGGACACTCCAGCTTTGATCTCTTCCCAGAGCACGATACCATAGTCTTTTGAGACTGAAGGGTGCCAATGCAATGCACTCCAGCTCAGCTGTGATGATTTCCTGTAAATGCACAAAATGCTATTTTAGAAAATAATAATTTAATAGTCCTCATTAGTAAAGAAAAGCTAGGAAACATAGAAGTGGCTCATTGCTAATTGTGCAGTTAAATAAGAAAAACATTCATGGAGATTTTCTTCTTGGCCAAATGAGAGCTCTCTAAGTCCAAGACAGGCTTATCTTTAAGAATACCCATCAAGGACAGATCATTTCCATCTTATTTACAGTGGTGACAGCCTCTCCCTAGATATGGCTTGTCGAACATCTCAGACAGATGGTCTTTCAGGCAGGTCTGTGAAGAAATGCCAGTTTGACTCCAAGACCTTCAGAGAGTAGCTGTCAACCGATAATTGTGACAGAGTGACAGAATCCCATGTCTAACCTAAATGGCAGGAGGGAGAAAAGGCCATAAATATGATGTTAATGGGGGCCTGGAAATCACAGCCTTTTCCTTGATGAATTTCCTGACAAAGAGATTTAAATGCCCAATATTAGTTATGTCAGCTCACAAATATACAGTGGGGTGAAGGGCTTGACCCAACACTTGTGGATGCTGAAGTTGCTAGGGGTATCTATAGGGAGGGGAGAATCAAAAAAAGTCAAAGTGATTTCATGATCAAAGCCCCAATCTTGTGCAGAGAAGAGCAACCAGGATGATTGGGGGACTGGAGACTAAAACATAGGATGAACAGTTGCAGGAACTGGGCATGGCTTGTCTAGTGAGGAGAAAGACCAGGGGAGACAGGTTAGCAGTCTTCCAATATTTGAGGGGCTGCCACAGAGAAGAGAGGTCAAGCTATTTTCCAAAGCACCTACAGTTAGGTAAGAAAAACCAAAAGTACACATACAAACGGGGTGAAACCAGGCTTAACAGCAGTGACTGTAAGAGGAATCTTGGAGTCTTAGTGGATATGAGCCAGCAGTGTGCAGCAGCAGCCAAAAAAGCCAGTGCAATCCTAAATTGCATTAACAGGGGAATGCAATCAAGATCACATGATGTACTAATACCACTCTGTAAAGCCCTAGTAAGACCTAAGTACTGCATCCAGTTTTGGTCACCACACTATAAAAAGCATGCTCAGACTCTAGAAAATGTGCAGAAAAGAGCAACCAGGATGAGACTTTCAAGAAGAGATTGGACTGCCATTTGTCAGAAATGGTGTAGGATCTCCTGCTTGAAAGGGAGGTTGGACTAGATGACCTATAAGGTCTCTTCCAACTCTGTTAATCTATAAAGAAGCTCTTTTGGGGATTTTTGTAAATCTTTTTTTTTGCTTCTCCTATGGAAGCTCTATTTCGGATTTAAACCAGGGATAAGTGTGGAAGATGTGCTAATGGAGTGCCTCAGTTTGGCCATCTCCTTCTCTCTCTCTCTCTCTCTCTCTCTCTCTCTCTCTCTCTCTCTCTCTCTCTCTCTCTCTCTCTCTCTCTCTCTCTCTCTCTCTCTCTCTCTCTCTCTCTCTCTCTCTCTCTCTCTCTCACACACACACACACACACATTTAATGCAGCCTTAGGGAAGATCAACATGATTCAACTATTATGAATGCATGGAAAGAGGCCAGTGGCAGGCAGAAGATAGAAGCTCCTAGCAAAGGGCTTAGATTTAATCCTTAAATCTAAACCAAAAGACACAGTAGCTCCAAAAGAAAAAATAAGGTGTCATCTACCAAAACAGTGTAAAGACTGTAAAAGCCACTAAGACAAACAGGCAGAAGACTAGCACAAAGTACATTTATGAACCTCTTCAGAAACATGATTAAAACTTAATTATACAACATATAGAAATACTTTACCATAGTTTCAACTGGGAAACTGTGAGCATCCTAGACCAAGCCAAGTTTAAAAATGGTAGAGAATTCCTGGAGGTCTGCCACTCAGAAAAATCCACCATCAACAGACACATAGAGATAAGCAACATCTACGCACAATAAAAAAGCTAAAAGACTATAACACTTTTTTGTCAGCAATCAACACCCCGATAAGCAGGTAAGATGTGTGCTAGACTAATATTCAAGCAGAAAACAATATCTCAATCAAAGGATTTACTAAGTCAGACAAATCAAATAAACATTAAACAGCCTAATCTAGGAACCACTTAGAACATTAGCACCAACACTGACAGGGCAAGTCACTTGTTTTAAATAGAGAGCAAACCCGCACTCCCTTCTAGGTTTAGGTTAGGTTAGGTTAGGTTTATTGGTTTTGTATGCCGCCCACTCCCGAAGGACTCCAGGCGGCTCACAATAAACAGGGGGGGGGGGAATAAATAAGACAATACGAACAATATTAAAAATCCACAACAGTCACAATTGAAACGGGGGTGGGTACTTCAACAACCCCCAGCTTGCCGGAACAGCCAGGACTTAGTAGCTTTACGGAACAGCCAGGACTTAGTACCTTTACGGGAGGGTAGTAATGGTCCGGATCTCCACGGGGAGCTCGTTCCAGAGGGCCGGAGCAGCAACAGAAAAGGCTTTCCCCCAGGGGGTCACCAGCCGGCATTGGCTGGCAGATGGAACCCGGAGAAGGCCAAGCCTGTGCGATTGAATTAGTCTTTGGGAGGTAATTGGCAGGAAATGGTCTCTCAGGTACCCAGGTCCGATGCCATGTAGGGCTTTATAAGTAGCGACTAGCACCTTGAAGCGAGTCCGGAGACCAATGGGCAGCCAGTGCAGCTCGCGGAGGATAGGTGTAACGTGGGTGTACCTAGGTGCACCCACAATCGCTTGCGCGGCTGCATTCTGGATTAGCTGAAGTCTTCAAACACTTTTCAAGGGCAGCCTCATGTAAAGCGCATTACAGTAATCCAGCACTGATTATGTTATCTATTTGGGTTTATATGCCGCCCTGAGTCCTTGGGAGAAGGGCAGCATATCAATCTAATAAATCTCAATCTCAATCTTTATGAAATGTCTAGCAGAAAACAACTATATCCAGAGAGTATCAAAGATCTCATCTAATCCCTTGTCCTCCACCATGATCTAGGATGGGGATTTTGAACTGCGTCTACGCTGAAGAGCTCTCCTGAAAGGTGAGCTTTTCACGATAGAAGTACCATAACCTATGACTGTAATGGGCAGGCTCCATTATGGTCATAACTTGAGGACTACCTGCACTTGGTAGTTGCCAAACCATCATCTTTTTGTCATCTGTAACATCTACTACAGGACAGCTGAAGATGCCTCTGAGACTGCAGTGATAATACAGGAGATTAAATATTACACTTGTAGGAGAGCTGTTTTGACTACTTTCAATTCCTCTGATGTTAATAGGGTTGTGCCACCATTTTTGACCCCTAGTGATCATGGAGAAAAAGAGTCAGGTTCTGAATCATTTAAGGGGTTTGTTTATTTTAAATGAGCAGGACATTGTTTAAATGTCTTGAAGATAGTCTGAAGGTGATCATGGTTCAAATACTTCCTGCCGAATGTAGCTTTGTTCCCCTAAAGTGACATGAGATATGCTCAATAAAAAGGTAAAGGTAAAGGTTCCCCTCGCACATATGTGCTAGTTGTTCCTGACTCTAGGGGGGGCGGTGCTCATCTCCGTTTCAAAGCCGAAGAGCCAGCGCTGTCTGCAGATGTCTCCATGGTCATGTGGCCAGCATGACTAAATGCCGAAGGTGCAAGGAACGCTGTTCCCTTCCCACCAAAGGTGGTTCCTATTTTTCTACTTGCATTTTTACATGCTTTCGAACTGCTAGTTTGGCAGAAGCTGGGAGAAGTCATGGGAGTTCACTCTGTTATGTGGTGCTAGGGATTCGAACTGCTGAACTGCCAACCTTTCTGATTGACAAGCCCAGCATCTTAGCCACTGAGCCACCGCGCCCCTAAAATGGCATGAGATATGCTCAATAGATATGGGCAATTTAATTGATCTGAAAATTTTGATAAGGAGCAATTTTTATCAAAGAATCCTTATTGGTTCCTGTGAGTTATTTTCCCTTATAGGTGTAGGTTGGGCATTTGCAGCAATTGATTTCCTTCCTACCTTTTCTATTTGGTGGTGGCACTGATTTCTGTGTCTCTTCAGCAGAGATTAGCTGCCCCTATCAACTGGAGCCCCCCCCTGAGGGGGGGGAGAAAAGACTGTTTAAAAGCAATTCAAGGAAGCCAAAGTAATTTATGGGAAATTAGAGTTTTGTCACCTTCCAAGCATGGCGGGTTCTTCCCCTTGCTGCCTCATTTCCTTGAGACCAGAACCATAATAGCCAGCTCATTCTGCACTCTGGAGGTGTCTCGCAAGGCGATATTTTAAACAAATCTCTCAAGTCCGATAAGCAGAATCATTAATCCCTGATGAACGGGGCTGCGATTAAGGGCGGGAAGAAAGGAGAGGGACTGGGTGGGCAGAGGGACAGATTCCTTTTGTTCAAGCCCAATAGAGCTAGAAAACAATTTTAATGAAAAATTTAAATAGATACCATTCACCTGCTGGCTGCCTGCCTGATTTGATTGGAGTTTTAATATTGAATTTGATTAGTGTGTCTGTGCCTGCGCTGCATCTCTCTGTGTGTGTGCATAAGAAGTTCAGACTTTCTCAAGCTCCTTTACATCTTCTAATCTTCCTTCCTAGTGAAAAAGGAAAAGCAGTGCATCATTGCTGGCTTGGAATTGAGGGAAACTATTACTCCTGGCAGGGACGTGGTGGCTCAGTGGCTAAGACCAGAATGGTCAGCAGTTTGGCAGTTCAATCCCTAGCGCCATGAATGGAGTGAGCTCCCATTATTTGTCCTGCTAACCTAGCAATTCGAAAGCACATAAAAATGCAAGTAGAAAAATGGGAACCACCTTTGGTGGGAAGGTAACAGCGTGCCTTTGCTGTTTAGTCATGCCGGCCACATGACCACGGAGACGTCTTTGGACAGTGCTGGCTCTTTGGCTTTGAAACGGAGATGAGCACCATCCCTTAGAGTCAAGAATGACTAGCACATACAGTATATGTGATGGGAACCTTTACCTTTATCTATTACTCCTGGCATTGGAAGGGATTCAGGTTGGACTTGGAGAAGGGCAGCCAGGCTCCAGTTCAGCATTTAACACCCAGCATCAGTGCAACAGTGAGATGGGTGGCATATAAATCAGGGCACCCTGCAGTGTTCATTCTCTTCTGAACCCAACTGATCATGGCTAAATCCTTGCCTCTCCCTATCCTGTTAGCTATGAAGGCCTACTAAGGCTCTTACAATGGATTTCAAATGGTCTGTTTAGGTTGTCTTCTACTTACAACCACATTTGAGATCAGAATTTCAATTGCTAAGTCAGTTGCACCCAATTTAATGACCTTTTTTGCCATATTGTTAAGTGTATCTTTGGAATTGTTAAATGAATAATATGTTATTAAGGGAATATGGCTTCCCTGTTGAATCCAGTTCGGAAGGTCACAAATGGTGATCACAGGACTCCAGGATACTGGAACTGTTTTATATGGCCAAGAACTCCATAGGGATGCTACAGAGATCATAAATGAAAGGACTAGTTGTAAATTACTTTTTAAAGTTGTTGTCACTTTGATTGACCACTAAACAAATGGTTGTAAGTCAAGGACTACCTTACTTCTATTACATTCACAAAATCCGTTCCTGGCTTAGCATTCCCTAACTTGGTGGTCCCAGGCACAAGCTGTAGAATCTGTTGTGGCCTGCTGGTGGCCAGCAGAGCTGGCAGCAGACTCAGACAGTGAGGAGGTTGGCGGGGGAACATGGGCCAGTCCTGGAGTCTGGGGAAGTTTAGTTTAGTTTAGTTTTTAGTTTAGTTTATTGTCATTGCACATGGTACAATGAAATTAAATCAATTTACATTACAATTATAAAAATAAAAACACAAACATACATCTTTTATATTCTATATAATTGAAATTGAAATTGAAAATCCGATATTGCACGAAAGGCTTGGATGAGGCTCTGCGTCAGAGGCAGAGAAGGGATCAAGGCCATCTGGTAGTTATTTGCTCTGAGCCTCTGGAGTTTGACATCAGTGAGGCAGAAGAACAGCGGGAGCCTGTTCCCAGTGTGTGATTGTGCAAAGCTACCAGAAGGCAAGAACAATTAAGAAAACAGGGTCGACTTGGGAGTAAGGCTTGGAGATGATTGGTCCCTCCCAATAGACATAAAAGAGGAGCGAACGGGACATGAGCTTTTGCAGGAAGCAATTAGTTCATCTGGTCAGTTCAAGCTTTGAAAAGTTCTGTTTGACTCTGTGCTAAGTTTGGCCTTGCTCTGCATTTGGCAATTATTTTTCTGGCAGCATTCCAAGGGAGATAAGATGAGGGTTTATCAACATTCCCTTGAAAGACTGTGGTAACTTGAGCAGACATCTGTCTGAACCTTCATGGACAGTTTGTGAAGCCTCACGGACTGTTAATGACCATAATTTACAGCCATATAAATAAAATACGGTTTTTGGGACTAAGATTATGATTTATGCTTTCTCAGGAAGCCTAGGTCAGAACCAAATCTTAAGGTGGAAAGGGACCCCTGAATGTTTCCAGACCAAACTTCTGCTCAGAAATCTGAAAACAAAGATCTTACACAGAGGGCTGTTTAGTGTCCTCCTGAATATATGCAGTGAAGTATGATCCTATGACCCTGTTCAACTGGATTACATTATCAAACTGCTCTTCTATTTGGGGAGTTTTTCTTGCATTCATCCTTTATTTTTTATTCTATTACTCACAGTATCTGCTGGACCCAAAGAACCAAGAATGACACGTGGAGTTACATCTGAGTAGTTCATTTATTGTTATTCACCTATAGACAGAATCTTGCCAGATTAAAGTAATTAATTGCAATAACTCTAATATACTTTGTGAATTGCTAGGGAAATCCGGGCCTTGCTATTTTCTTTACAACCAGACATTCCAAGCTTCACTGTTTCTTTGCCCTCGAGGTTACTGCGGACTACATTTCCCCACATTAACATGAAGCAGACCTTGTCTTCTTGTGCCTCTCTTCTGGTCTTTCAAAATTGCTCCGTTCCTGTCCCATCTTCTGCCCTCAAAGCTAAATGAGTCCCATAATTCCATTTTTCTTCATATAACTCCTTAGTCCCTCTTCCTCTCCCCACAGTCGATCAACTTCTTGTCTTTCTCCTAATTTCTTTATTGAAATGGACAAACTACCTGAAGTGCACTCTAACCAAGGAGATAGATAATAGAACTATTATTTCACACAATTTGTAAGCTTTGTTTCTAAGGATCCAGGCTAACATGCTATTTGTTCTTTTTTTTTTAACAGCCATGCTGTCACACAGTTACCTCATATTCAGATTGTGATCAGTGCAGTGCCCGATATATATATATATATATATATATATATATATATATATATATATATATATATATATATATGTGTGTGTGTGTGTGTGTGTGTGTGTGTGTGTGTGTGTGTGTGTGTGTGTGTGTGTGTGTGTGTGTGTGTGTGTGTGTGTGTGTGTATTTCACACAATTTGTATATATATATATATATATATATATATATATATATATATCTCAACCTCGGCAACTTTAAAATGTGTGGACTTCAACTTCCAGAATTCCCCAATTAGTATGTTTGCTTGAGGAATTCTGGGAGTTGAAGTCCAAACATCTTAAAATTGCTAAAGTTGAGAATCAATTATCTAACCTAAGAAAACAATTTAGAATTTTATTTCTGCTTACTAAATTATCAGCTATTCCATTCTGTTTCTGTCACTCACACATCTGATAAGAATTTTTTCCAGCTCTTCCCTCTGCTGTTAAATCATTAATGAATGTGATTTGCTCCAGGAAGGAAAAGAATCAGTTGCTAGCACTCACTGTTCCATTCACCAAAGGGGTGTGGCCACCAGCAACCAAGCCTGCTGCCCTATCAATGCTACCATTGCACCTGAGAAGGAGGACTGCCCTGTCTGAATGGCCATCACCACTTCCATCTGTAGTGGTTATTGTAAGACCAAGGAAATGCTGTGGAAGACTCTCTTCTCCTCCTTCAGCCAAAAAGTTTGCATTTACACAGAAGTACAATATGAGACTGCACTTCTGCAAGGCTGTCCCCCCAGATTTCGATCCATCTTTCATCTACCCTGTAGCTCTCAGTTGTCACTGTGATCTATGTAACATGGATTCCAGTGACTGTACTGTTCAGGGCACTGGGCCTGACTCCTGTAGCAACCAAAATCCCCTTGCCTAATAAAGAAGGGTGACTAATAAATGCCATTCTAGGCCAATAATAGTGGGGAAAAACCCATGATGATGACCCCCCAGCAGTAGTGAAATTCAATTTTTTTACTACCGGTTCTGTGGCTATGGCTTGGTGGGTATGGTGTGGCTTAGTGGGCGTAGCAGGGGAAGGATACTGCAAAATCCCCATTTCCTCCCAATCAGCTGGGACTTGGGAGGCAGAGAATAGATGGGAGTGGAGCCAGCAAGAGGTGGTATTTACTGGTTCTCTGAACTACTCAAAATTTCTGCAACTGGTTCTCCAGAACCTGTGAGAACCTGCTGGATTTCATCCCTGCCCCCCAGCCTAAAACTAAACCTTGGGGTGTCTAATCTAATACTTCCCCCAGGATGATAAGGATTTTTTAAAAAAAGCCAGTAACCAAACACATTTAGAGAAGAAAGGGTTTGACAAAACCAGCCCTAAGTCCCCCTCATGCCTCTCTCTTGTTTTATGAATGAGATCATCATCCCTGCCTAGGAAATCAGTTAATCTTATCAATATTCTCAGATCTTCCCTCCAAAACCCCTCCAGATGGTGTATTCACAAAGGACTTTCCGAGTTCACCTTGAAATTCACATTAGATAAAAGAGACTGGCAGTCAGAGCCAGAATGTGAAGACCGCATGCAAATTTTAAAGCTCTTTATCCAAGGTGCACAAAAATCAAGCATAACTATGAAGATCAATGAGGGGAAGGATGGTGGGAAGGAGAGAGGGAGAGAAAAAAGCCCAAATCCTCAGCTACATTGTTTGATTAGGATCAAACAAAATACTGCACTAAATAGTATTTCTTAACCTTGGCAATGTTAGGATGGGTAGACTTCAATTCTCGGGATTCTGGGAGTTGAAGTCACCCATTTTAACTCTGCTAAGGTTGAGATGCTCATCATTAGAAAGTCTACAATGTCTTCTTTAGGCAGGATGTTCTAAGAAAATGTCCTCCCCTACTTTGTGGGAATATCTTTCTAGATGAAGGATTCTGGGAAATTTACATTTGCAACCTCTTTTGTTCCATTTTTAGTTGTTCATAAAAAGGGATGTGTCAGACTGTGGATTCTGGTATAATTATAAATGACTTTTTTTTTGGTTACACTAAAAAGTCTTTCTTTTAGTTATATTTCTTATAAGTCAATATCCTCCAGTAATACCAAGTTGATTTGCTCCCTGGGGTCATAACCTTCCCTCAATTGGAGAACCTCATATTTGAACCTGAGAAGACTCATCACCACTAAACTATCAGTTCTTTGTGTAAGTAACTTGCAAATCATTCCTGAAGTGACTTGGTCTCCAGGCCAAGAGCTGAAAGGACTTGAGGCCCCATAGCTCATGCATTGGTGTCTCTGATGTAGCTTTGGTAGGACAATATATAGAGCAACTTTAGGTTTCTTCTTCCTTTTCTGAAGTTGCTTTCTCTGTGCTGTGTGCTAAGAGGGCTTTGGAATCCTCTCCCAGTTTTGGTCTCCTGAGTTGCATCTAGGAATTGCACAGTTGTGTATGTGCCCGAGTGTGTGCCTGTTTGACTTGTGCTTTGTCAGTCTATGCATACTGCCCCTACGTGGAGGTAGAGGCCCTTTTAATCACTTGCGCTTCACAAAAAGAGTGGGGATAGGAGGTGATCAGTGGAATGAGAGCTCTTTTTGAAAGTCATAAGCACTGAGTCTTGGCAAGGGAATTAATAAAGCTGTTGAATTATGGATGGACGTTGAGAAAGTAAACACGTCCAAAGCCAGCTGGGATTGGCAATGCAATGTGGTGTTCCAGTGCTTTGGCCTCTCTTTCTTTCGGCATGCTCCATCATCTTCCATTCATAGTAAGCTCCGGGTAGCTTAGCAGGGCAGCTCAGAGCATTAGGGAGAGCAGAGGATAGTGGCGGCGTTCACATAGAAATAATTTTAAACTGCAAGTGCATTTCTGCTTTCTTGATTTGGCCCACATCTGAAAATCAAAGAGAGGGAGAGAGAAGCCTCTTGTTTATTCATATTTTATGACAAAGTGTGCAACTGGAGAAGTGGTGGTGGTGGTATCAAAGCAAAAGCACTGTGTTTTCCCAAGGAGCAGGAGGCAGTATTTCCCAAAGAGAGTCCTAAGATGAGAGGGTTTGCAGTCCTGATGGATGGGAAAGGGAGCAAAAGGTTCTGCTAGCCACACCATAGAATCTCCCAGGGCCTATCTATTAGGTTAGAAGGTTATAGCTTTAGTCTGGCAAGATTCTGTCTATTAGGTGTAAGTAAATGAGCACAGTAAGTAATGGACTCGTTTAGATGTAATCATGTCTTTGGGCTTGACATATTTTTTTATTTAATTTATTATTTTATTTATTTAGTTTGTCACTCATGTACAAGATAACAGGAATAAGAATAAACATGAAAAAGAACACAGGAAATGGGCACAAATAAATGGGGACAGTAGGACAGGGATGTTAGGCATGCTGGTGCGCTTATGCATGGCCCCTTACAGACCTCTTAGGAAAGGGGTGAGGTCCACACTAGACAGTCTAAAGTTAAAGTTATGGGGGTTTGAGGTTGTAACAATGGAGTCAGGTAGAGCATTCCAGGCATTGACCACTCTGTTGCTGAAGTCATATTTTCTGCAATCAAGTTTGGATCAGTTTACCTTGAGTTTGTATCTATTGTGTGCTCATGTATTATTGCGGTTGAAGCTGAAGTAGTAATTGAAAGATAGGATGTTGTTTGGACAACATTACAGGTCCTTCCCCGTTCTTTAATTTCAGGAGAGAAAAAAGCAGGAGCTTTTGCCGTGATTTGGGGGTGAAAACACTTCAACATTTCAACCATTAGGGTGCAATCAAAGCCCTGTCTCCATTTTATATAAAAAGTGCAGGTCTTCAATTTCACAATTGTGGCTGCTGTCTTGATTTTTTTTGAAACTCCCTCCACCTTTTCTGGGCACTCCTGTGAAAGGCATGTCTGCAGTTTTCCTGGCTCTCTTCCCATTCTGGTCTTTGACAGAGCTCCCCATCACTTGGCCCATTCCAGAAGACAATTCTGATAAAACAAGGGAAGAACATTTAGCCTTCTAGCCCTTAAGTGTGTGAACTCACTGAATGATGTTAACACCATCCTTTTCAATGGTTACCTTATCAGCTTGTTTTGAAGATGCATGATGGCACTGCAGCCAATTTGTGCCATGAAAAGTGTGCCAGAATTACTTAACTGGAACCTTTCTGAACCTAGTAAGCCATCGCTGACACATAGGTTCTGACCAAATGACACTATAGATCTTCTTAAATACATTCCAGTTCCATTTTCAGCTTGTCAGCTTTTGGGTTTCTATCTTTTGTCCCAGCTGCATCTGGATATGTAGGCAGACAAACGCTTTTTCCAAAAACCTGGGTAGTTGATGAATACTAGCAAGTGTCAGGGTTCCAAATAGCATCCAAATGTAAACCAGAGTCCAAGGCAAAGGATTGCTCAAACTTCCAAGGTATTAAGAGAGCCATGTTGGCACATCTGGGAAAACCTGAATCTGGAAGCTTTCCGGTTTTCCCCACCCAGTTGGAAACACCAAGTCTGCTCATCTTGTGCCCCAAATTAGCCAACAACTCTACTTGGGGTTTCCAGCCAAAATTTATTCCAGCCCTTCTTGGTGAAGTCAGGGATTGGTTGAACCTTGCTAGTTACAGTGGAGAAGGAAAATACATTGGCTGCATTGGAAAATGATTGTGGGTTATTTCTAGTTTAGTTGCACCAAGCACATCCCTGATCAATTCCCAGATCCAGTTCAAAGCAAGCCTATACCACTATACTACAGTGGATCTGCCAAAAAGTCTAACCTGATGTTCATTTATTAAACATCAGCCAATATCAAAACCAGTTAACTGGCAAAAAGGGATAAAAGGCAGGGAAAAGCAAGGAGAGTGTAAAATATGAGTAACAGGCAAGAATGTACATTATATCTGTCTATGCATATTTATCAAAAGGAGACAGAACTTTATCAAGCTGCTTAAAAGAGTTGTGTATGTAATTAGTATGGGCAGTCCCAAAGGGACTTTTGCTTATTTTGTTTTATAATTCTTTTATGTATATTATGGTAGCAGAATAGAGACGCAAAGCAGGACCCAGGTGATCCTTCTCTTCTGCCCCATGAAGGAGATTGTTTGGTGGATAATGGATAATGGTGGGTAATGGAGTTTCCAGGGTATTTATCAGCCAACATACCATGGCCTGCTTTCAACAGGAATGAACATGTAATAGGCAGAAGGAACACAATACATTTGTAACAGGAACAAGAGGAAGAGACACAATTGACACAATAGTCAAATAAAAGAAATTGGAGTCCCAAGCAAAAATATAACTTGAAAAAGGATCTCAGACACGCCCCTCCCTAGTTTTCATGAAGAAGGAAGGAGGGAAGGATATGTGAATTTAGACTTGCTAGATGTTACTAGAAACTTTATAAGCCAGTGTCATGGCTCAATTCGCAAACCCAGCTCACAGCCCTACAAGACGCAATGGAGGCAGGTTATGGGTTGGAATGCAAGGGAGGTGGTAATGGAATGCAAGAGCACAGACTCTGCAGAGAGACATACCAACATTGTAAAGTCACCGGCTGGGAAAATTCACCAGAGTCTGTTCGCCAAACAAACTACCATAATTGATTGGATGGAGTAAAGTGACAATAGGAGGACCAGGGGAACTTTGAACTCTGCTGTTTAGACATGCAACCATTAGAATTGGCATCACTGCTTCCATATCAATATCTGCACATTAAATTATATTCTTGGAAACAAAGAATGGGCCATTAGTCTTTATTTGCAGCAAATGCATGCATTGAGTGATGTTTGATGGCAGGAGTGAAATCCACTTACCTTTGCTACTGGTTCGGTGGCAATGTGAGCTCGCATGTGTGCATGCACAGGACCTTCCACGCATGTATAGAGCACACCTGCAAAGGTAAGGGAACAGCGAGGGGGGGTGAATCTGTTGTGCCACACGATTTAGATTAGCTAGAAAGCAGAAAATCCTGATATAAATCGCGGGTCAAAGCTGATTGTCAGAAAAACCGGTTAGCCCAAACTAGTAGCATTTTTTATACTACCGGTTTGGGTGAACAGGTAGCATTTTTACTCTCAATTTGGGCAAACCGATCTGAACCAGTAGCATTTCACCCCTGGTTCACAGCTAGTTTGGTGCATTAGTTAAGGTGCTGAATAAGGAGGCTGTGTTCTAGCTCCAGCTTCAACAAGAAAGCTGACTGGGTGACTTTAGGCCATTTGCCAGAAGACAATGAATTCTAGCCCTACCTTAGGCATGAAACTGGCTGGTTGACTTGGGCCAATTACTAGAAGGCTGTGAGTTCTAGTTCTGCCTTAGAGATGAAAGGCATCTGGGTGACTTTCAGTCACTTATTCTCTCTCAGCCCAAACCACCTCACAGGATGGTGGTTGTGGGGAAAATAGGAAGAGGAAGGAATATTTAACAGATTAACAGAATTGGAAGGGACTTTGTAGGTCAACTCTACTACAGCTGAAGCTGGAGACTCTACACCATTTCTGACAAATGGCAGTCCAATCTCTTCTTGAAAGCCTCAAGTGATGAAGCTCCCACAACCTCCAAGGGCAAGCTATTCCATTGGTTGACTGTTCTCACTGTCAGAAAGTTCCTCCTTATTTTTAGGTTGAATCTCTCCTTGGTCAGTTTCCATCCATTATTTCTTGTCTGGCCTTCGGCTGCTTTGGAGAATAGCTGACTCCCTATTCTTTGTGGCAGCCCCTGAGATATTAGAACACTGCTATCATGTCTCCCCTGGTCCTTCTCTTCACTAGACTAGCCATGCCCAGTTCCTGTAAGCATTCTTCATATGTTTTATCCTCCAGTCCCCTAATCATCCTGGTTACTCTCCTCTGCACTCTTTCTAGAACTATATATTTGAACTATATTGTGTTCACTGTAGTGTGTTCACTGCCTCGAGCTATTTATAAAAAAACCAAGGATGGGTATAAATGAATTAATAATAAAAGTAGCTTTAGCTTTCATGTTTTTGATTTCCAAGTTTGGTCTACCTTGGAGGGTTGAAATCAGGTGAGTGATGGGGCCTGAGTGTTTCAACAGAGCAGTTCACCAAAGAAGGAAGTCAGATAGAGTTGAACTGAACTGGATGAATTCCATTCATTTGCAGCATTAGCCATCTTCTTTCAAGACCTTCTTTCAGTCTTCTTCAATCATTCCAATCATAGTCCTGGCACGTTTGAATTCTGGGTTTCTGGGAGAGCCAGAAAACTACTGCTCCATGACTCATCATCTCTCTTCTATCCCAAGAATTTTCTCTTCCATGTTTTTTCTTGTGATTACAGTTTCCAGGTCCCCTGCGTTTTCCTTTGCTCTTCTGCTTTAGTGAGAAAAGATGGCCCAGAAGGATTCTTTCTATAGCAACAGACAAGTCCAATTACATTTTAATTGAAATCCCAAATTAAGACTACAGATTTGCCAGGATGGAGCTGTCAGTTCCTCAATGAAATTACATCTCATCTTGCAAAGAGAAATGTACTTGTTCTTCTGATTGTCCCACACCTGATGAAGACTCTTCGAGACTTTTGCAAAGTGGGACTGCAATGCCATGATGAAATGAAAGCAATAGACAATTCTGGAAAGGGATATTTACATCTGGATTAACTGTGCATTTGTTTGCAATTTAACTGAGGAATAATATTTAGGCAGGAAAAACAAAATGCATACTGTATGTACAGTATATGTGGTACCTTGCTCAATAGTAGTAACTGTGAGAGGGATCTTGGAGTCCCAGTGGACAACCATTTAAATATGAGCCAGCTGTGTGCAGCAGCTGCCAAAAAGCCAAAACAGTTCTAGGCTGCATAAGCAGAGGAATAGAATCAAGATCACGTGAAGTGTTAATACCACTTTATAATGCCTTGGTAAGGCCAAACTTGGAATCCTGCATCCAGTTTTGGTCGCCACTATGTAAAAAAGATGTGGAGACTCTAGAAAGAGTGCAGAGAAGAGAGACAAAGATGATTAGGGAACTGGAGGCTAAAACATAGGAAGAACGGTTGCAGGAACTGGGTATGTCTAGTTTAATGAAAAGTAGGACTAGGGGAGACACGATAGCAGTGTTCCAATATCTCAGGGGCTGCCACAAAGAAGAAGGAATAAGCTATTCTCCAAAGCACCTGAGGGTAGAACAAGAGGCAATGGGTGGAAACTAATCAAGGAGAGAAGCAACTTAGAACTGAGGAGAAATTTCCTGACAGTTAGAACGATTAATCAGTAGAACAATTTGCCTCCAGAAGTTGTGAATGCTCCAACACTGGAGGCTTTTAAGAAGACGTTGGATAATCATTTGTCTGAAGTGGTGTAGGGTTTCCTGCCTAGGCAGAGGGTTGGACTAGAAGACCTCCAAGGTCCCTTCCAACTCTGGTATTCTATTCTAATAAACACAGAACGGAAGAACCATCTCTGTCCAGAGAAAGATTAAAAAGAATGCACAATGGACAGGAATTGTGGGGGAATCATTGGCTGAAGGGGAAGGGAAAATTAAGTGGTTTGCCACTATTGAGTTGCCCCACAGTCGGAAACATCATAAACCAGTCTAGTGAAGCCTTATCTTCTGATTCCCAAGAGAATGTACTCAGTCTGTAGGCAGTTTGGGGAGATTCTTGTATTATCAAGATCAACAATAAAGAGACCGCTTTGTCTAATCTGGCTTCCCCATTGACTTTGCTTGTCAGAAGGTCTCAAAAGAGGATTACATGACCCCAGAGCACTGCAACTGTCATGAAAACATGCCAGTTGCCAAGTGTCTAACTTTTGATTATGCCGCAATGGTCATAAGTGTGAAAAATGATCAGGAACCACATTTTCAATGCCATTGTCACTTTGAATAGTCACTTTAAAAGAACTGTCGTAACTCAAGGACTACCTGTGTCCTCTTTCCCACACTGGGAAGCCCAGTCAGAGATGGCACTAAATGCTATCAGGCAGTGCATATGAACTGTGGGAATCATCTTCTTCCATCACTTTTTAACAAGGGATTCCTTATTAAAGGAGGGGTCAAGTTATTTTCCAAAGCACCCGAAGGCAGGAAAAAGAATAATGGATGGAAACTGAACAAGGAGGGATTCAACCTGGAAGTAGGGAGAGCAATTAACCCATGGAACAGAAGTTGCCTTCAGAAGTTGTGGGAGCTTCATCACTGGAAGCTTTCAAGAAGAGACTGGATTGTCATCTTCTGTCAGAAATGGTGCAGGGTCTCCTGCTTGAGCAGGGGGAGTGTTGGACTAGATGGCCTACAAGGTTCCTCCCAACTCTGTTGATCTGTTATTGACAAATTTGATCTGGTTCTTTGCACCTGACATGAATAAAAGAAAGGTTGATGAAAGGAAGGAAGGCTCTCCAGATCTGTTGGCTTTTTGGATTATTTGGGGGTTGGAGAACAGGCAATGGGCATTTGGATGCCCAGGTCTTGCTGTGGAGGGCATGGCCAATCACAAATGAGAAGGAGCTAACATAGGGCTACTTGAGCTGGTTTGCAAATGGTGGGATGACCTTCTGGATTTTGCAGGTTAGGTGTGGTGACCACAGAAATATCTCTTCTTTGTTCTGAAGCGGTATGTATGATAGCTAGTGTCTTAACATTCCTTCATTCATTTCTCAAGCAAAGAGATGGAATTGCTTCCTTGGAAAGCATAAATGTGGGGGCAACTCAGAAAAAACATGTTAAAATTGTAGTTTGATCACTCGTGGCTACTAGTTATTTGCATCTCCACAGATGGGGTTAATCAGTGTGTTGAAAAGGGTCATGAAGCAGGAGTCATTCTTCTCCTGGCTATTCTCAATGTATAAAATCCTGATCTTTGGGGTCTAAATAAAGATTCAACATTTTCCAGGGTATAATAACAGCTTTTCTGACGCAGTGGCTGAGTGGCTAAGATGCTGATCTTGTCAATCAGAAAGGTCAGCAGTTCGGTGGTTCAAATCCCTGGCACCGTGTAACAGAGTGAGCTCCCATTACTTGTCCCAGCTTCTGCCAATCTAGCTGTTTGAAAGCATTTCCTAAGCAGTTTATAAAAATGCAAGTAGAAAAATAGGAACCACATTTGGTGGGAAGGTAACAGTGCTCCATGCGCCTTCAGCATTTAGTCGTGCCAGCCAAATGACCATGGAGACGTCTTTGGACAGCACTGGCTCTTTGGCTTTGAAACAGAGATGAGCACCACCCCCTAGAGTCAGGAACAATTAGCACATATGTGCAAAGGGAACCGTTACCTTTTTACCTTCTTAGTATGAGAAAAAAGGAATGACTATGTTTTCTCTGACTAAGCTAAATTTAATTAAACTACACTAAGTAATATTAGCCAAACACTAAATATTAATCACCAAACACTAAACACTAAACCAGCCTTCCCCCCAATCCCTGGGACATGACCAGGTACTGGGCCACAGCCTGTTTGGAACCAAGCTACACATGTGGTGGGTGAGTACACACACAGCTCCACTTGCATGAGGAGTGGGGACTTCCACAAATGGAGCTTCAAGCACATGCCTGAGTGCCTGCTGCATGCATGGGTACACTCGCCACGCCTGCCAGTCCACAAAACTGGCAAGGTTGGGGACAACTGCATTTCCTGTGATTTGTAAGGATGCTGATTTATATGGCACAAGTGTGTAGTTCCCATTTTTTTCCCTCCTGGAACGATAAAGAAAGTAGAGTTAAAATGATTTATGAGATTCTTTCAGCAATTCTTTGGAAGATTACATTGCTCTCAGGAAGGAGTATCTGAAAGGTTTTTGTTTTTTTAAAAAACAAGGTGGGACCCCAACTAGGCAACCAAAGCCCCATGCTGATGCACATAAAGGGGGGCAGGGCCTTAATAACATGGTTGTATCTGCCATCTTAACTTTATTAATCCTGTGCAGACATTTGTGGTCGGGGGTAAAATCCTTCTTGCTTCTTCTTGTGTGGTGGTCATTTTCTTGTGAGCAGAAATTTAGATGCAGCTTTAAAAAAGATATTGACTTGAAATTTATAATCAGTGCAGGGGTGGGTTGCTGCCAGTTTTAATGCGCATGTGCAGAACTATTTACAGTGAACTGCACACGCACAGTCACTGAAAACCAAAATGGTGGCGGCCCAGTGGCGGCGAGGGAACCAGTTTGGGGGCATGGCAGGCCTGAGTCGCTGTTGATTCTATGATCCAGGCCTGAATTCCGCTACTGGTTCGACCTGGGCCAAACCGGGAGCAGCCCACCTCTGAATCAGAGCAAGTAAAACATTCTAAGTCCTGCCCAGAGGGTGAAACTTTTACAAAATAACTTTCTATTTTGAATGTACTGTGGTGGCTCAGTCAAGAGCTGTAGTGGCTCAATGGTTAGAATGCAGTGTTGCAGGCTAACTCTGCTCACTGCTAGAAGTTTGACCCTGACTGGCTCAAGGTTGACTCAGCCTTCCATCCTTCCGAGGTGGGTAAAATGAGGACCCAGATTGTTGGGGGCAGACTCTGAGGCTGACTCTGTAAAACCCCTTAGAGAGGGCTGTAAAGCACTGTGAAGCAGTATATAAGTCAAAGGGCTATTGCTATTTTTTCCTGTAGTTTGGAATTACAGATAGTGAGATTTTCTAAAATGAAACCTATATTTCAATAGGGGTACTAATTTGCCACTGAAGAAGAATCTTCGTCCAGGTAATTATTTCATTTCCAGACACCTCGAGTACAAAAGGGCTGAAAAACCATCCTGTGACTGGGGAGTCTAATCAATCAATCAATCAATCAATCGACTCCCAATGAGAAGAGGTGTCAGTGATGCAGATGAAAGGACAGAATTAGATCAATTGATGTTTTACATGTGTGAGTTATATGCACCTTCTCTCTTTCTTGGGAAAATAAATGCATTGTTTCTCCATCTTTATTGCATCCATAGAGTATTTTTCAATGGCCCTGTTTGGGACCACCAGGTTCCTCCCGAGAGAAGAGGGATCAATTGATCATCTTCAAGGCCATGCAGAAGAATCTGTGAAATAACTGATGGACCAAGTCACTCAGATTCATTCCAGTTGAAGCTCACATGTGGTGCAGATCTATTAGAGGTACCTGGGGAAAGGTCTCATCTGGTAAACTGGGAACAGTGTGATCCTCTTCAACCTGATGGTGTGAACAGAGTCCTTGATGCTGACAATACAATCACCTATCAATTAGATCAGTGGTGGGTTTCAAAATTTTTTAGAACCTCTTCTATAGGTGTGGCCTGCGCTGTGGGAGTGGCTTGCCGGCCATGTGACTAAGTGGGAGTGGCTTGGCAGTCATGTGACTGGGTGACTCTAAGAATTACCATAATGACATAACATAATATAAAAGGGTTGCTGAAGGTCATGGAAAACAACAGGTAGCCCCTCGCTCTGGACAAATGTGTGTGTGTGTGTGTGTGTGTGTGTGTGTGTGTGTGTGTGTGTTTGTGTCTGTTGGTTTTTTAAAAAAAATATTAACAAACATGTAAAATACACACACACACAAAACTTAGACATACACCATATTTACACAATACAATACGAACAGGAGCTTCCTGTTCTTTCTAATAGCAATTATCAATCGATACCGCTCACCTTATATTATTTCCCCTTCTATTGTATTTCATTTGGATTTCACCATTCTTAACCTCTTATTTTACTCATAACTATTATTTTTTGAGTTTTGTTAAATTCCTTCATTGATTCTTGTTTCTTTCCTCCATCCACCTATACCATTTATCCCATATCTGTTAGAATTCTGATTCTTCTTTTCCCTGGATTTCTTTAGTTATTTTGTCTATTTCAGCACAATCCATAACCTTTCTTATTATTTTATCTTCGCTTGGAATTAATTTGCTTTTCCATTTCTGGACAAAGGCAATCCTTGCTGCTGTAATTATATGTAGTATTAAATACTGGATTTCTTTTTTGTATTTCGCAGACATTATTCCTAATAAAAAAAATTTCAGGTTTCCATTCTATTTTAACCCCTGTTGTTGCCTCCAGCCAATTTTTGATCCTTTTCCCAAAAAATTTAGCCTCCTCACAGGTCCACCATAAATGTATATTGATGTACATGTGTATTGATTCAAATTTCCAACATTTTGGGGAGGTATTTGTTAAGATTTTAGCTAACCTTGTTGGTGCCAGGTGCCATCTGTAAAACGTTTTGTACTGGTTTTCCTTGTATGCAACTGATAGTATCATTTTTAAGTTTTTCCCCAAAATTTTTCCCATTTGTCTAATTCAATATTATAGCCAAAGTTCTGCGCCCATTTTATCATTTGTTCTTTCACAATTTCCTCTTCCATTTTATACTTCAGGAGGAATTTATATATTCTCCCTATCATCTTTCTATCTGAGCTTTGAATAATTTTATCCAATTTGTGAGGTTCTCTTTCGATGTCATATAATTTAGTATCTTTATTGTATTTAGTTTTGATTTGGAGGTAAGTTAGCCAGTCAACTTTCATGTTCTGATCTGCCAATTCATCAATTGTTTTTAAATTTCCCTATCTATCAATTAAGTCTCTGTATCTTAGCATTTTGTTTAAATCTATAAAATTTGGGTGAGTCGTCCTTTCTGTCGGTGATAGCCAATTCGGGATTTTCACATAGTGGATTTTTTTGATTTTGAGCCATTTTTGCAATAACGCTCTTCTGATTAAATGATTTTGAAAGTATTTGTGCGTTTTATTTTTATCATCCCATAGGAATGTATGCCAGCTGCTTGCAAATCATGGCCTTAAGGTCAAAATTCTTTTATTCTTTAGCTCTATCCAATCCTTCACCAATGTTATTGTTACTGCTGATGCGCATAAATCCCAATTTGGTAATGCTAAGCCTCCCCTCTCCTTGCTGTCTTGAATTGACTTTAGTTTAATCCTCGCTTTTTGTCCCTACCAAATGAACCTAGCGGTTATTTTGTTTAATTCTTGAAAGAATTTTTTACCCGGATTAATAGGTGCGGCTTGCAACAGGAATAAGATTCTTGGTAAAATATTCATTTTAATTGTCGCTATACGTCCCATGAGTGATAACTGAATATTTTACCAATTTTCTAAATCTTTCTTTATTTGTATCACTAATTTATTATTATTATCGTCTTTAATTGTGGAAAATTTTTCCGACACCCAGATTCCCAAGTATTTCACTTTCTTAGTTATTTACATTCTGATTGCTACTTCCAGTTCCTCTTCTTGCTTTTTTGTCATATTCTTGCTTATCATTTTTGTTTTGTCTTTATTGATCTTTAGTCCTGCCACTTCACCATATTCTTCTAATTTTTGAATTAATTTCAGGATTCTAATGGGTCCTCTAGAACAGTGTTTTTCAACCACTGTGCCGCGGCACACTAGTGTGCCGTGACATAGTGTAAGGTGTGCCGTGGGAGAATTACTTTATATATAGTCAATATAGGCACAGAGTTAAAAATTTTTAACATTTTCTAATGGTGGTGTGCCTCGTGATTTTTTTCATGAAAAAAGTGTGCCTTTGCACAAAAAAGGTTGAAAAACACTGCTCTAGAACAAATACTAAGTCATTGGCATAGGCTTGGGCCTTATATTCTTCATTTTTGAGTCTTAAAACTTTTATTCCCTGGTCCTTCCGAATTTCATTTAATAAAATTTCCAAAGTTAATATAAACAGCAAAGGAGAAAGGGGGCATCTGACTCCTTTTTTTTATTTCAATCTTCTCTGTTAGATCTCCATTCATCAGAACTTTTGCTGTCTGACTGTTATAAAATCCTTCTATCATTTTTATAAATTTTTCTCCGAATTTCATCTCGTCCAATAGTGTTATTATAAATTTCCAGATTACGTTGTTAAATGCTTTTTGTGCCATTTGTTTTTCTGGATGCGCCTCGTAATACTCTATAGTCTAGGATGACTCTCATATTATTTTTAATGTCTCTGTGAGGTAAAAATCCGTTTTGGTCCAGATGTATTCATTCATTTAAAACCTGTTTAATTCTTCCTGCCATAATTGCTGCAAATATTTTACAATCAGAGTTTAGTAATGAAATTGGCCTTTAATTTTGAATTTCTTGTAGGTTGGTTTTTTCTTTTGGGATTAGCGATATTATTGCTTCTGTCCATGATTCAGGTATCTTGGCTTTTCCTAAAACTTTGTTAAACATTGCCACTCCTAGCTCTTCCAATATTATTTTGTTATATTTGTATAACTTCACCGGTATTCCGTCTGGTTCTAGGGTTTTATTATTTTTCTGGTTTTTCAGGACTAATTTCACTTCGGCTAACATTATTGGCCTGTGTGTGTGTCTTTGAATGTCATGGATATATAAAAGATTGATGAAGTGAAGACATCTCCAGATTTCTAAGTGCTCATTTATATTTTTTTATGATTGATAGTGTATTCTTCTGCCTGCGGGCACTAAGACAGCTAACAATAATTTTGAAAAAAAAAAGGATACAGATGACGGTATAAAGGCAGGAGATTGATTTATTCATGGATAGCACACAGGAAGAGTGAACAACCTTTGGTGAGGAGCAGCTGCTTTTCCTGTCTGTTTTAACATCCTATTTGTGTTGCTATTGTTGACCGTGCTGGCATTTTAACTACCTCCTGTATTATTTAAAGATTTCCAAATGGGCTGCAGGTATATTTAATATAATTGGTCCTTCTTGGCACATTGTCATTCGGAGGACAAACAGCAAAAGCTTAATTAACTTCTTTTGGAGTGAAAACGCTTTAATGTTCTCTGCAATCAGAGAATGATGGGCTTTGGAGATGGGAGGTAAGGAGGATCAGGCGAAAAGTGCATCTTCTGCATTGTCTGAAGATGCACATAAAAGGCTCCCTGGTCATGGAAGACTAGATTATTCTAGGAGGCTCTTCACTCTGGGGGAATCAAAGTATCATTTCCATAACAATTTCTTTCTGCATCCAGCTGTGGACTGTGTTTGCTGGTGAAGCTGGAGTTTGAAAAAAGGATAAAGTTGTGCAGATGAACCCCAATCAGAATCATTAATTTTGATGCAGGAATTCAAACCAATTCTGAAAATCAAGTGGATTCAATATTTCCATTCAAAGCACTAAATACGATTGATTCAATTTTCTAGATCAATGTGCATAACTGATTGTCAAATTAACTCAGGAGCCCTTGCTTAAGTCAACAGTTCGATTTGATTTCCTCAATTTGACTCAGCAAACTGATTCCATTTGGAGATTCAACTGAAACCCCTTCACGTTGAAGCTCTGCAATTAAACCTTGAAGACTTCCAAAGGAGAATTGCTGAGACCAGGTATGCTGCCACTCCTTCTCATTTTCTTGCCCAAATTATGTTTAACAGCAAATATCTTTGACCAGATGGCAATTGTTTATAAACTTTCTTACACACATTGCAAACTAAGGTTGAAATCCCTCTGCGGTGTGAGACCAGTTCATGTATTTATTTGTTGGTTAATTTATTTAACATATTATTATATTGTAATTAAACATATTAATGTCAGGGTTCCAAATACCATCCAAAATTAAATCAGAATCCGGGGCAATGGATTCCTCAAAGTTCCAAGTTATTAAAAGAGCCATGTTGGCACATCTGGGAAAACCAAAATCTGAAAGCTTTCAGGTTTTCCCATTGAGTTGAAAGTTCAAGATCTTGCCTCCACACCCACAAGTCCATCACATGGTCCAATCTTCCACTGCCAAGACAACAGATTCTACCCATCCAGTTCCGGCCAGGTGCAGAGACAAAGATGATCTTGGCTTTCTAAGAAGAATATTATAATGGCTACATAATAATTCTGTACAACCCTCTCTCCCATTTTTCCACAATAGAAAGTAGACAGTAGAAAGTGCAGCAGGCCTGAAGTCCAAAAGAAAAGATGGCTTGCAGGCATGACAGTTATATTGCATTGTTAAATGTTAGACATATTTCTATGCCACTGCAATTGAGACAACTCTTGGAAGTTCACAGGGAAAAACTACAACCTCAAAATAAAAACATAAGAACAATACAATCAAACTGTCAGACCTGCCCTAGTCTGATCTTCTAGGGAAGTAAAACTCTTGACTCCCTTTGGTTGAAGTGAAAAGGCACTTTTGCTAGGATTAGAAAACAACCCTCCCTTCATAGGAAAGCCACCGTACAATATCACAGCTGCAAGAGAAAAGCAATGCTTCCTCACCTTGGTCCACAAATGTATCCCAATGTGCACCACACTTTCTCTCTGATAGAGCTAATTATTCGGGCTGAAACTGGTTGCAAAAGATGAACTTGAAAGTATCTGAGTGCCAGGCCATGAAAGATTTTACAAGTTAAAACCAGCACCTGAAATTGGAGCTAACCACAACCCATGCTGAGTCTGTGAAGTTGGCACCATATCCTCTCAAGATCAGGAGCCCAAAAGTATGTGGACCTCTGCATTTTGAACCAACTGCAGTGTCTGAATATTTAGCTCCAAGTAGAGTGCATTGCAGGCTTGTAGTTGGGTGGGCATGAATTCCACTACTATTGATTTATCACATCCTTTGCCAACTACAACTCCTGTCCATTCCACTTCATATCTATCATCTAGTGGTGGAATTCAAATTTTTTTACTACAGGTTCTGTGGGCATGGCTTGGTGGGTGTGGTGTGGCTTGGTGGGCGTGGCATGGCTTGGTGGGCGTGGCAGGGGAAGGATACTGTAAAATCTCCATTTCCTTCTCATTCCAGGGGAAGGATACTGTAAAATCCCCATTTCCTCCCAATCAGCTGGGACTTGGGAGGCAGAAAATAGATGGGGCAGGGCCAGTCAGAGGTGGCATTTACCGGTTCTCCAAACTACTCAAAATTTCTACTACCAGTTCTCCAGAACTGGTCAGAACCTGCTGAATATCATCTCTGCTATTATCCCCTGATAGTCAAGGTAAAGGCAAAAAGACTATCCTACAGGTGTAGGGTGTGAATCAAGAGAGAGCCTGGAAATCGTGAGAGATGTAAAGCCATTTCTTATCTGCTCTGGTGACATCCTTGATATTCCTTGAGCTGGGTTGTTTTCTTGAAGACATTTCTTATAATCTACTGTGATACATGTATGTACATAGACAGTATGCATATTTTCAACGATACGTGTTTTCCAACCCTATTAATGGACTGAGATTTTGAAAACAATGCCCTTGAATACATTGCATTTCTCTACCTTTAAAAATGTCATATCCATTCCTTGTTTGGCGGAATTTTTAAAATGGTGGAACTGCACTGTAGGCTTTGGGGAACTGGACATTTAAAAATGAGCTCTCATTTAGAATGAGAGCTCAGTTTTAGTCTGTGTCACTTTCAGGAATATAGTTGTTGATCTCACCTAGTGGCTCATAAAGGTAAAGGTTCCCCTTGCACATATGTGCTAGTCGTTCCCGACTAGCCAAAGACATCTCTGTGGTCATGTGGCTGGCATGACTAAATGCCAAAGGTGCATGGATCATTGTTACCTTCCCACCAAAGCTGGTCGCTATTTTTCTACTTGATTTTTTTACATGCTTTCGAATGGCTAGGTTGGCAGAAGCTGGGAGAAGTAATGGGAGCTCACTCCATTATGCAGCGCTAGGGATTCAAACTGCCGAACTGCCAACCTTTCTGATTGACAAGTTCAGCGTCTTAGCCACTGAGCCACCACGTCCCCTTGGCTCATACAGATACATATACTAATCTTTACTATTTAGCTTATTTACAATGCAATAATACAATAGCAGAGTTGGAAGGGACCTTGGAGGTCTTCTAGTCCAACCCCCCGCCTAGGCAGGAAACCTTATACCATTCCAGACAAATGTCTATCCAACATCTTCTTAAAGACTTCCAGTGTTGGGGCATTCACAACTTCTGGAAGCAAGTTGTTCCACTGATTAATTGTTCTAATTGTCAGGAAATTTCTCTTCAGTTCTAAGTTGCTTCTCTCCTTGATTAGTTTCCACCTATTGCTTCTTGTTCTACCCTCAGGTGCCTTGGAGAATAGTTTGACTCCCTCTTCTTTGTGGCAACCCCTGAGATATTGGAATACTGCTATCATGTCTCCCTTAGTCCTTCTTTTCATTAAACTAGACATACCCAGTTCCTGCAACCATTCTTCATATGTTTTAGTCTCCAGTCCCCTAATCATCTTTGTCGCTCTTCTCTGCACTCTTTCTAGAGTCTCCACATCTTTTCTACATCGTGGCAATCAAAACTGAATGCAGTATTCCAAGTGTGGCCTTACCAAGGCATTATAAAGTAGTATTAACACTTCACCTGATCTTGATTCTATCCCTCTGTTTAGGTAGTCTAGAACTGTGTTGGCTTTTTTGGCAGCTTCTGCACACTGCTGGCTCATATTTAAATGGTTGTCCATTAGGACTCCAAGATTCCTTTCACAGTTACTACTATTGAGCAAGGTACCACCTATACTGTACCTTCATTTTTCGTTTTTCTTGCCTAAATGTAGAACCTTACTCTTTTCACCATTGAATTTTATTTTATTAGATAGTGCCCAATGTCCAGGTTTGTCAAGATCCTTCTGTATCTTAAGCCTGTCTTCTGGAGTGTTGGCTATTCCTGCCAGCTTGGTGTCATCTGCAAATTTGATGACTTTCCCATTTGTTCCCTCATCCAAATAATTGATGAAGATGTTGAAGAGTACTGGGCCTAAAACAGCCTTGGGGTATACTACTGCAAACTTCCCTCCATGTAGATGCAGTTCTATTGAGGATACACGTTGAGTGCGGTTAGTCAGCCAGTTACGAATCCATCTGGTGGTGATGCTGTCTAACCCACATTCTTCTACTTTATCTAGTAGTAGGTTATGGTCTACCTTATCAAATGCCTTACTGAAGTCCAAGTAAACTATATCGACGGCATTCCTCTGGTCCACTAATTTTGTCACTTTGTCAAAGAATGCAATAAGATTAGTCTGGCATGATCTGTTTTTGACAAACCCATGTTTACTTATTCACTAACTTAGAAATCGTTTGGTCCAATTTTGAAATAATTGCACACCTTTTGCACAGCCAAATTCTGATCAACTGTCTTCAATTGCATTTTAGAGCTCTAATCGTCTACTATGCCACCATTCTGAGCTCTTATAACGAAATCCAATGTTATTTCCTCATTCATTGTTAGATTGGTTATAATTTTGCCAGTCCCAAAGATTGCTACTTCTCAAATCTAACTGAGGCTTACTAAAATCTACAGGATTCCCCATTTTTTTCTCATAGGAGGAAGAATAGAAGGCAAAGGACTTACAGGAAGACCCACTTAATTAGCTGTGTGGTTAATAAAAGCCCTCCCCCACACCATACACCTTTTTTAATTCAACAAAGTTATCTGCAACAACCATTATTTCTTGCAATAACATATCACATAGTTAAATTATGCATGGTGTGAAAAACTTGTTTTTCCAAACGGCGACCTATTAGCAATCAGCTTTATTGAATAAACCTTGTGTGTGTGTGTGTGTGTGTGTGTGTGTATGTGTGTGTGTGTGTGTGTATGAGAGAGAGCGAGAGGGAGAGACAGAGAGACAGAGAGACAGAGAGAGAGACAGAGAGAGAGAGAGACAGAGAGAGAGAGACAGAGAGAGAGAGATTGAGACTGGGAAACAGAGGAAAGTTGCATACCTTCCTCCATTGTTCTTCTCATATGATTCTATCTGTTCAGACGTATACTATAAATACATAGGAGAGATCTACTGGATTTATATTCTGATGCAACGTAAGCTTCACTGCTTCTCTGCATGTTAAATGATGCCTGTTTGCCCTGATGTTGCCCACAGGATGTGGGATCGCTGCACATTCGTTTAGCTTCACAGACACGTATCTCCTGGAGGAGAAGCAGAGGAGACCTCCGCATTGACAGGTGCATTTATCATCCCTTCTTTTCCAGCCAGATATCACCATAGACCTCATCCATCAAGAGACTCCAGAACTGAGAAGACAAGGCTGCTTGGGGGAGGGGGCTATAACAGTCAGATTTTATTTTATTTATTTATTCAGTTTGTCGCTCATGTGCAAAACAACAGGAATAAGAATAAACATCAATAAGAACACAGGAAATGGTTACAAATAAATGGGGACTGTAGGACAGGGACGGTAGGCATGTTGGTGAGCTTATGCATGCCCCTACTGACCTCTTAGGAATAGGGTGAGGTCAGCAGTAGACAGTCTAAGGTCAGGGTCAGGGTTAAGGTTAGAGTTATGGGGGTTTGGGAAGAAACCACAGAGTTGGGTAGTGCATTCCAGGCATTGACCACTCTGTTGCTGAAGTTGTATTTTCTGCAAATGAGTTTGGTGCAATTTACATTGAGTTTGTATCTATTGTGTGCTCGTGTATTATTGCAGTTAAACTGAAATAGTCATTGACAGGTAGGACATTGTAACAGACAATTTTGTGTACTACGCTTAGGTCAGACATTAATTGGTGTAGTTATAGGTTGTCCAAGCCCAAAATTTTGAGCCTGATGGCATAAGGTATTCTGTTTCAAGTAGAGGAGTGGAGGACTCTTCTCGTGAAATATCTCTGGACTCGCTCAATTGTGTTAATGTCCGATATACAGTGCAAATATGTTATTGCTGCTTCCTTTTGACAGATCAATCCCTCCCATGCCTAACCCGAATTCTGAAAAGTGATCTACCCAGTCTCAAGAGGGGTGACCCCCCTGCTCCTGGAAAGGGGGCTTATTTCATCAGGAAGGGACAACAAAATTATCTGAATGTGTGTACCGTATTTTCATATTGGTCAGCATTCACTTGGCTACTCTTGTGTAGCCATCTTCAACCATGAAGATGATAATGTCTTGTCCATTCACATCTTATTGCTTTAAATTTTGAATATGGATAGGAGGACCAGGCTAAATATGAATGCCTTTAAAGCACGACAAGAGACTTTCAGACATTTTTGAAAGGTCAGATTAAAAATAGCCTAAGTCAATGTTTCTCAACCTTGGCCATTTGAAGATGTGTGGGCTTCAACTCCTAGAATTCTATACTATGCAGACTGGAGAATTCTGCGAGTTGAAGTCCACACATCTTCAAAGGCCAAGGTTTGAGAAACACTGATCTATGTAACCTATTATAAAACACTTCTTGGGATAATAGTGGTACATTTTCAGGCACCTCGTACGAATATCTGATTATACTTAGAACTATCTCTTAAAACTAACATCTCTGCAATAAGCCATTTTAACACATTAATATTTCAATCCTTAATACAGCACCTTTGAAGTGTTGAAATTCAGTACAGATGGACTGCATTTGTAGAATTGTAATTCTAGTTTTTACATGGAAGATAAGACAATCCCATTTTACCCAGTAGGCTATCCTTCCTGCTCTGTGCTGCCTTCTAATGGTCTCTAGGTTTTGTTTTCAAATCATTTTATGGTGTTTATACTTGTTGAAGAACAATGTGATTTTAAGAGCAAAAACTCAGGACCATTATGGGCTATTGAGATCAGGGACATTGTCAAGTTGGTTTCTCCAATTAAAATGTGATTGATTCAATCAGAATAATTGCTTAACAATGAGATGGGGGGAACATGTATAAATTAAACGAACAAACAGTAGTGTGGGTGATAGATTCAGCCATCTCCAGTCTATTCCTTATAAAGAAAGAACCATTATCTTCCTTGTGGTATCACTCGCTTATTAGCATATTCCTGGGACATTAGGTCCAAGACAGGACAGGGAAGGAAATTCAGTTTTATAGCATTTCTAGATATAAAGCATTAAAGTCAGCTAACAATGATTGAAAATACATATCATAAGACATACACATTGAAAGAGTATGTGATTACAAACATTGAAAGAACCTATGTGGTAATGCTAGTATCCTTCTCATCTTTCTCACCTCTCATTTTTCCCACTACCTTCTCGTATTGGTATACTGTATTATGATTTATGAATTGTTGTCATATCTTATGATTTATGATTGTATCTTGTGATTTATGATCTATGACTTATCATTTTGTGGTTTGTATATATATCGAGAGCTTATGCACCATAGACAAATTCCTTGTGTGGCCATTAAATAATTCCATTCCATTCCATTCTACTCATCCTTCCATCCTTCCAAGGTTGATAAAATGAGGATCCAGATTGTTGGGGGCAATATGTTCACTTTGTAAAGCACTGTGAAGTAGTATATAAGTCTAAATGTTCTTGCTCTTGCTCTTGCTCTACCCTACCCTACCCTACCCTACCCTACTCTATTCTATCCTATTCTATTCTATTCTATTCTATTCTATTCTATTCTATTCTATTCTATGCTTTGAAAACACATTATTATGAAACATACGGTCCCACTCATTTTACATCCCACTCAATTTGCTGTTAGGTGGGACAAATTATATTCTTTTGAAAGGATTGTATAATTTGGGACATCATTCATTTCTCAGATAAATAGTATATAGAGTGTTCTTGTCATCATTGCCTATGGTTATTTTAGATTGTAGATGTTTTCAAGGTTTACTGTTTCATATTGTTCAATCATGGACTATGGATGTTTTAATTTTCCTAAACTGCTATGAATTCAGATTAAATTGGCAACAGCTTAATAGTTAAATAAAGAAGCAAAATGGAATCTGGTGTGTACCAGGACCTGTGGGTAGTCAGAAGAACTGAGGCGGAGATGGGAATAAAGGCTAACAAATTTTATTCCCTGACAAATACAGGCTAACAATTCAGAACCGGCTTCAGACAGGAATGTGCGCTGCTCGGTTGGACAGCTCCCTATTTATACCGGAGCTGTCAAACGATCAGCCAATCGGGTGTCGAGCACTTCCCGCTTAAACTCTTTATTTTAGCGCATGCTCAGAACGTGACACTCCTCCCCCCTTAAGCTCGCGCAAGCGTAGTCTTGCAAATATGCTGGGCGCCACCTGATTCGGCCGGACGCGCGAGGCCCTCCGGTGCAACCTGGCGATTCTGGATGCTCGGCCGAGGACTCTGCTCCGGAGGATGGTGATCACATGGGCTGTCGAAGAGCTAAGGATGGTGCTGGCCCACCAAGTAAGTCGCCGCTTCGGTTTGGGGCACTGGCTGCTTGTTCTTCCGCGGCCTTCTCGTTTCTGGGCCCCGCGTCGCTCGCCGGAGGTTGTGGGTCGGTTGGTGGCTGCTGGTCAGTTCGTGGTGTGCGTCTGCTCCGCAGCTGGTCGCAGTGGTGTCTCCAAGTTCTGCCGTCGTCGAGCCTGACCCTGTAGGAGCAGGGCCCGGTCTGGTCAATCACAATGCCCGGTAGCCACAAGGGATGCCCTCCGTAATTCCGGGCATACACTGCCTCTTCCTGGGCGAAGGATCAGGCACCCCCATGGGAATCTAGGGGAGTTGGGGTGGCATAAGCAGGGTGCATTTGGTCGAGGGTCGTCCGCAACCCGCGACCCATGAGTAATTCAGCCGGGCTGGTGTTGGACTCTGGGGAAGGGGTAGAATGGTGGGTGAGGAGGAAAGCTTCTATGCGCTCCTGCCAGGGAAGGTGATCCATTTTGGCGAGGGCTTCTTTGACGGAGCGCACAGCGCGCTCCGCCAGTCCGTTGCTGGCCGGGTGGAAGGGGGAGGTGAGGGCGTGTCGGATTCCCTGGGAAGCCAGGAACGCCTCAAATTTGGCGGACGTTAACTGTGGTCCGTTGTCGGACACCAGGACGTCAGGAAGGCCATGAGTGGCAAATAGGTGGTGAAGGGCAGTTATAAGGGTGTCTGCAGTGGTTGATGGCATGTGGACGACCTCAACCCATTTCGAGAAGGCGTCCACGGTGATCAACAGCGTGCGGCCCTGAATAGGGCCTGCGAAATCAACGTGCAGTCGGGACCAGGGTGTGGACAGTGTTTCCCATGTACGGGGCTCTGCTTTGGGAGGTAGGGCCTGAGCGCCCTGGCACTGCGGGCAGCCTGCGACATGGGTTGCTATGTCCTGGTTGAGCTTTGGGCACCACACATAGCTACGGCCCAGGGCCTTCATCCAGACAATTCCCGGGTGGGCTTGATGTAGCTGCTGCAGGACAGTAGTCCTCAGTGAGGCCAGCACCACTACGCGGTGGCCCCAGAGCAAACAGCCACGCTGGACAGAGAGCTCCGCTAGGCGGGACTTGAAGGGGAGAAAAATAGGATCTACGGGGTCCTTTGGCCACCCTTGCCTAACCCAGTCTAACACCCGGGAAAGTACCTGATCCCTTGCGGACAACCGGGCGATGTCAGCGGCAGAAGTTGGGAGGTGGAGATCGTCGATCAGGAACACCGGAGTGGTGGCAGCAGGGTCTTCAGGAGCACCTGGCAGGGGGCAACGGCTGAGTGCGTCGGCATGGGCGATCTGCTTCCCCGGGCGGTGCTGCAGCTGGTATTCGTAGGATGCGAGGAAGACAAACCAGCGTGTCATTCGTGGCGACAGAACCTGCGGGGCAGGGCAGTCACCGGCCAGCAACCCGAGAAGCGGCTTGTGGTCGGTGACAATCAGGAAGCTGCGGCCGTATAAATAGTGATGGAAGCGCCGTACCCCGGCCACAATAGCGAGAGCCTCTTTATCGATTTGTGCATAGTTGCGTTCGGAGGCAGACAGGGTACGGGAGAAAAAGGCTACAGGTACCTCCGTCCCACTGGGTAGCTGGTGGCAGAGTACGGCGCCCACCCCATAGGGTGAAGCATCGCAAGCGAGCACTAGAGGCAAGTGCTCGCTATATTGGACAAGGACGTCATTGGAAACGAGGAGGTGTTTAACAGCTAGGACGGCGGAGGCTTCCCGGCGGCCCCAAACCCAGGCTGCGCCGGAGTCAAGGAGGCGGTGTAGTGGCTCAGCAACAGACGCCTTATGCGGCAGGAATACAATATAGAAGTTTAGTAGGCCTAAAAAGGCCTGGAGTTCAGCTCTGTTGGTCGGTGCCGGGGCTTCCACGATGGCCTTGGTTTTGGCAGCTGTAGGGTGGATGCCGCGGCCATCGATGAGAAACCTGAGGAATTCTATCTGGGGCACTGCGATTTGGCACTTGTCCCTTTTAACTTTGAGACCGACTTGTTGGAATTTACGGAGAACCTCCCACAGGCGGGCCATGAGTTCCTCAAGAGAGGTTGCAGAGACGAGGACGTCATCAAAATAGGGGACGACGCCTCGGAGTCCTTGGAGCAGCCTCTCCATCAAGCTTTGAAAGAGTCCTGGGGTGATGCTGACCCCAAATTGTAGCCTGCGGCATCGGAACGCGCCCCGGTGCGTGACGATGGTCTGTGCCTCGGCTGCCTCATCGTCCACAACTAGTTGTTGGTAGGCCTGGGCGAGGTCGAGCTTTGCGAAGATGGACCCCTCGCCCAAGGTGTGGAGAAGGTGCTGGACCACCGGCACCGGGTACGCGTTGGAGGGAAGAGCGTGGTTAATGGAGCAGCGGTAGTCTGCGCAAATCCTCACGCTGCCATCCGGCTTGATAGGCAGCACGATGGGGGTTTCCCATCGTGCATGGTCCACTGGCTCCAGGACGCCTTGAGCCACGAGCTTATCTAGCTCGGCGTCCACTTTCAGCTTGAGCGCGATGGGCACCCGGCGAGGCTTCATTCGCACTGGTTGCACGGATGGGTCGAGGTTGAAAGACATGGGTGTGCCGGTGTATTGGCCAAGGATGCCATCGAAGACAGCAGGAAACTTGTTGACCAGGCAGTCTAGGGCCGATGTGCCGAGGTGGTGGATGCCGCTGATCTGCAGGCCGAGGGACTGGAACCAGTCAAGGCCGAGAAGGCTGGGTAACCTCCCTCCCACTATGATGAGGGGCAGCCGGCCGTCAAACCCCTTAAACTACACCCTGACCTTGCGGGTGCCAATCACTGGAATCAGGTTGCCCTGATAGTCCCGTAATATTATATTGCTGCTTCATAGTTGGCGCTTTGACAGCTGGGGCAGGATACGTTTGATTGTGCTCCATGACACTATTGACGTTGCGGAGCCGGTGTCTAGTTCCATTTCACAGGGCCTTCCTTCAAGGTTGACAGTCAGCTGAATCTTTTTCTGCAGGTTATGGCATGGAAGGCCCTGGTTGGCGTTCCGAAGGATGGCATGGCAGTCCATCCTGGCTTTCTTTGGCCCCTCCGTCCGGTTCCGAGATTGTCGGGACCGGTCGCTCTGGAACTCTGAGGAGGACATGGGCTGCGCGGCTCGGCACACCCGAGCGATGTGGCCCTTCCTGCCACACCGCTGGCAGAGGGCTTGCCTAAATCTGCACTCAGCTCTCTCATGGTTGCCTCCGCACCCACTACATGCAGATTTAGGGTCGCCCTTCCACCGAGGTAAGCTCTTTCTGTTCGCCTCATAAAGGCGGTTAATGTCCTCTGGGCTTTCGTGATTGGAATCATCGCTTTCCGTATCAGGTAGACCGGCAGCTGTGTTGAAAGTATTGGCGGGCTGCGCGGTTGTGGTAGACCGGCTCTTCGCGATGGTAGCTAGGGATGCCGCAGCCATTTCGGAAGCCCGAACCTCATCAAAAGCGGATTGGAAGGAGAGGTCTGCCTTGGTTAACAACCGCTTTTGCAGTTTGAGGTCTCTGAGGCCACACACAAGGTGGTCGAGGAGGGCCTCGTCGAGATCTCGGAATTCACAGTGCAGGGCGGCCGATCGCAGGGCAGCGACGTAGGCGCTGACTGACTCTCCCTCGGCTTGGCTGCGTTGATGGAAGGCATGCCGGCGGGCTATTTTGGATGGGGACGGGGCGTAATGGCTCGTCAGCTTTGCCATCAGGACGGGCCATGGTACGGCCTTGATAGGTTCAGGGGCTATGAGAGCCCTGGCGGTGTGGAATACATCTGTTCCGCAAATGGACAAGAAAAATGTGCATTTTCTTTCATCCGTCAGCTCAGTGAGGTCGTGGGCGACCAAGAAGCATTCAAAACGGGCGGTGTATGACTCCCATGTCTCGGAGCCATAGTTGAATGGCGCGAAGTTTACCGTGGCCATTCCTGTCAGGAAAACAGCGACGTCTCGTCGCGGCAGAGGCAAGGTGAAACGCGGTTCTAGTGACTCAGCGAGTGACTTCAGCTACTCGCACCTCAGTTTGGCAATCCCATCCTCGTCGCCAGTGGTGTGTACCAGGACCCGTGGGTAGCCAGAAGAACTGAGGCAGAGACGGGAATAAAGGCTAACAAATTTTATTCCCTGACAAATACAGGCTAACAATTCAGAACCGGCTTCAGACAGGAATGCGCGCTGCTCGGTTGGACAGCTCCCTATTTATACCGGAGCTCTCAAACGATCAGCCAATCGGGTGTCGAGTGCTTCCCGCTTAAACTCTTTATTTTAGCGCATGCTCAGAACGTGACAGAATCTTTCTAGTAATATGCAAGTTTGTTTTCTGCAACAAGTAAGCCAGTGTCTCTGGGTGTCCCAATATTTTCTAGTTTTTAAATAAGGATCTACAGTAAGTAAACGGTGCTTTGTGCAGAATGTAGTTTGCAATAAGATAGGATTTGTGTAATGTTTTTTACAGTTGGTACACCATGGATCCAGAATCTTTCTTCAGATAGAACTCTACTCACTGCCAGGAGTTCAATCCTGATCTGCTCAAAGCTGACTCAGCCTTCCATCCTTCTGAAGTTCATAAAATGAGGATCCAGATAGTTGGGTAGTTGGATAGTTTACATTGTAAACATCCAGAGAGTGAAGTCTAAGTGCTATCGCTATTTTGGTTAATATGAATGTATCAAATGCTGGGATATTTCATGTTGCATGAATATGCAGTAAATATTTGAATATTCAGAGAATACCCAACTGCAGTGATTAATCACTGGAGAGAAGGTTTAAAACACGTCTGTGATCTTTTTAGCAGGGGGAGGAAGACAGGGCTTCCAGTAAAATAAAACTAGTCTAAATTGACCTTCTCTTTGTGACTGGCAACCTTCTGCAGCTATTAATTTGCAAAAGTGACAAGTTTGGGAGTAGAGAGAAAGAAAATAATTAATAACAGAGGGAGGCCAAGATCTCAAAGAACTTGTAGTGTTACTGGATGATAGGAGTCACATTTTTTATGAAGGTGGTTCCTTATAATTTTTTATTCTGTCAGTAAAGTCTCACATTTTTAATGGTATTTAGATTTTACATCTCCACATTTTAAAGGTCATAACAAGCACAATTACGCTGGGTGCTCTTTTGGTGTAGATAATGAAAAGAAATATGGGGAATCTGCCAAAACCTGAGGCTGACTCATCAGCTCTTCACATACCCCATTGACCATATCATCCAGAGAAGTGAGATGAAAAGGAGCATAGAGGAGCTTCAAAGATGTGTGAAGGATGAGCTTACCAAGGAAGTGGGCATGAGGACAATCGAGACACTGATGGAGAAATAGGAGTGCTGGGCTGGGCTGATTTTCTGCTTCTTTTCCTACAAACCACAATTCTGTGGAGACCAAGCAGATGTTGTTTTCTTCACACAAGCTCTAATTTACAGTTGCACCATGGAAGGTGGGAAATCACAGTAGGGGAGGAAAACATTTCAGCAAAGAAACTGGATCCATGCAGTTTTGTACTCCTATCTCAGAAGTCGATATGTTAATTTGCCTCCTAATTATTTCTGCTGAAAAGGGGGCCACAAAAGATGGTGTGATACCAAGGAAAACCTCAAGCTTTCTGAATTGAATCAGTTTAGTCTTCAAATCTCTTCCATCCTTAACATAGGAATGGAAACAATCAAATTCAATAAACTGTAGGCAGCCTATTTCTTCTCAATGTACTTCTTAGCGTGTAGCTCAACCAATCAGTTAATTACATTTTGCAGTTTCTGAGTGTGTAAAACGAGGGGAAAAATGAAATTTCAATGTACATAGATACATGTCATTTTTAAATATGAAATTTTCTTTTAATGTACTCAGACTTTGCAAATATTGTTCCCTTTTACAATGCTTTTTGTAATTATTTCCATGACTACAATGATTGGTTGTACAGGCTTTCCTTTAATATACATTTTTAAATAATGGATGGCAAATGGCACTGCAAAATTCAACAGAAGGTCACATTTTGCTTGATAATTCAGTTTTAATATGAAGAATTACAAAGTGTGAAACCAGATATGAATGAAATTAATTTCTTTCCTATCTTTACCACAGTTTCTATTTATGGATAGTAGCAAATAGCTCTTAATGAATTCTTCCATATAAATCAGTCCGTCCATCTGTCTGTTCATCTATCAGCCCATCCTCCCACTTTCAACCAGGCAGTTGTTAGGGACTTCTGAAAAAGGAAGTGTCCAAAAAATTAAGATGGTGGCCATGGCTGTGTGATTATAAGAAAGGGGCAGGCTTTGATCATATTATCCCAACCAGAGGTGGTATTCTGCAGGTTCGCACTGGTTTGGGCGAACTGGTAGTGGCGGTGGCGTGAGGCTCCGCCCACCCACTCAGATGTCATCATGGACCTTTTGCACATGCCCAGATGTGTGCAGGTGCATGCGTCCTGCTACCAAACTGGTAGTGAAAAAAAGAGGATACCCTTACTGATCCCAGCCACCATTTTGATTTCTTTGCCGCCTTTCTAATGGCCATTGCTTTGTCCTCAAATAGTAAACCTCACTGAATTATCTCACTCACAAGCCTCACTCATTATCTCACTGAAACCGTAGATGAAGTAAAGAAAATAAAAAAGCTATTTTAGAAAAATGCTTATATATGAACATTTGGACTTTGCTCTGAATGATTCTGTGATCTTCAAATTTGCAGGATGGTTGCAGACGGAAATATTTTCTTTGTCCTAGGGAGTTCTGTCAGCGACTGCTTCTGTTATGTATGTCTGGAAGAGTTCCCATATAATTTTACTGGTGACACTCCATAAAACGATGTCATTGCTATAAACCAGGTATGGACAACTTTTTGTGCCAGAAGCTACATTAAAAAAAAAACACACATATTTTCTGGCCTCTGGAATGCAGGTAACACCACAGAGATGTAACTATGATACTAAAATTAGGATTTTTAGCTTGCTTTCTCTCATATTTTGTGATTTTACGGGAATAGGTTTAATACAAGCATTAAAAGTATTGGAAGTTTACATCTCCATTTATTTTAAGTGTTTTCATTCAGAATTGCCAGGAAAATTCAACATTATTATTTAGTGCCGTTAAATGTGACTTGTCTAATCTTGAGAGACTTTAGACTCATAAAACAAACAAATAATAGCAAATTCAAGATGGCAGGGATGATTGCATGATTGAAGCCTTATCCACTTTTTTTTTACATGTGTGCCCATCATGATACACATAAAAAGAATCTGAAAACAGATTTAGTGGAACGCAATTCAATGCTCAGAACTTTTAAATACAAGGCAAATATTTAATTTTTAGTTAGGTCTTCATTTGTATGAAATTACTTTTTCTGGCATCAGCAAGATTGATTTTTCAATCACAATATGATTCTAACAATTCTAAGAATATTTATTTTCAATAATATATGCTACCGTAGCAATAATATAGAATCAAAGATATGCTTTCCAAAATTCACTAGTTGTTTGATCTAAAGACTTCCAATGATCATAGATCTGAAGGGGTTGGATTGAAATCAATGTCTGAAATCAGGAGATGAATTAAATAACATAAATTGACAAAAAAGGACAATTTGCAAGGTCACAACAAACAAAACTTTGAATGACTACTGTTATGAAAACAGTCTGAAATTAAAAGAAAACACAAGATACTCAAAATTGATTTTAATTTTAATTCTTCTTCTTCTTCTTCTTCATCATCATCATCATCATCATCATCATCATCATCATCATCATCATCTCCTCCTCCTCCTCCTCCTCCTCCTCCTCCTCCTCCTCCTCCTCCTCCTCCTCCTCCTCCTCCTCTTCCTCCTGACAGGCAAAGGCATGGTTGCATTGGAAAAGGAGTTTCAAACCATCACCTTCAACACATTCAAAGATTTACCAATATTCAGACTTTCTCTGTTTTCTGATTCTCTTGTAGCAAACACTGGGTATGTCTGTGTGGATGAAAGGGAAACTTCCATGTTCAACTCTCTATATGTATTATTCTGACTTCCTTGGCATAACAATCATGATGGCTTACATACAAGGCAAAACACAACTGGGCCTGTTTTAAGAACCTGAAAGGGTTGAGAGCAGAATATCCACGTTGAACCTCCTGTTCCTTTCCATGACCTTCTATGTATCTTCTTTTTTTTCCCAATATTTTTGCTTTTTGAAACCAGTGATCCAGCAAACAGGAATGAGTGGAGAAGCCAAAGATGCTCTTGAGATTAAACCTCAATCAATTTCTTTACTGTCCCGGATGAAAAGCATCGGCCCATCTGATTGTTCCAAATATTAATTGCATGCTGGACAGAGCTCCCTTGATCTGTGGGACTTAAACCAGCCATCCTTAAAGCTACCCCTAATAAAACTTTTGTCTGCGGCAGTTGAATTCACTTAGAACAGGGCAGGGGTGGGTTTCAATTTTTTTTACTACCGGTTTGGTGGGCGTGGCTAGATGGGGGCATGTGACTGAGTGGGCGTGGCCATTTCATTTTTTAATGGTGTGCGCATGCCAGTCCCAGAGAGGTCCCAGAGATGGGCCGTTTTTCTCAAAAACTGAGGTATTTTTGCCTTCCCCAGGCCCCAGAAGCACTCTGCAGGCTTCAGCAGGGCTGAGGGAAGGCAAAAATGCCTCTGTTTTTGTGAAAAATGGGAAGAAATGGGCTGCTTTTTCACAAAAACGGGGGCATTTTTCCCTTCCCCCAGCCCTGCTGAAGCCTGCAGAGTGCTTCTGGAGTTGGGATAAGGCAAAAACCCCTCCGTTTTTGCAAAAATGGCCCATCTCTGGGACCTCTCTGGGACTGGCATGCACACACCATTAAAAAAAGGGGAGGGAATACATTATTTCAATGAAGATTGTTCTGCGGATGTGCAGAACAGAAAATATAGATGGCGGTGCCCAGGATAGAATCAGTACAGTCACGTGTCCGGCTGAGTTACTACCTATTCGGCTGAACTGGTCCGAACTGGTAGGAACCCACCTCTGAAACAGAGGTTCCCCAAACTTGGCAACTTTAAGACTTGTGGACTTCTGTTGAGGCCTGAACCCAAGGATGAGGCGTCAGACTTGCTGAGGTAAACGGAACAGCTTTTATTTGCAGTAGAACAAGCTCAAGACAACTACAGAACAGTTCAGCACCTTGCTCTGCTTGACAGCTATTTATACGGACCTGATCAAGCAGGGCAGCCAATGGTAACACAGCAAAAGGCCCGCTCCCAGCCAGGCACATCTTAGCCAATAGGCGCGAGCCTTTGGTTGCCGGGCTGTCAGTCGTATGTTGAGAACTTGTGGCCTGTCATAAGTCGAGGACTAAAGACCAGTCGCCAGTCAAGGAGATTACAACTTCAACTCCCAGAATTCTTCAGCCAGCTATGCCTTAAAGTTAGCCTTAAAGTTGCCAGACCTCTTAAAGTTTCAAGACCTCTGACTTAGAAAGGGACAGCACTCTCTCACCCACCCCTTGATGTTCCCTTTCCTTAAGGCCATTTCTGGGAAAGGTCCAGCTTGTGAATTGGGTTGATTCCTTCTGAGAAGCAAAGCCCTAGAGCCCCTGAGGAGAACAAAGCTACTCCGGCAGGGTTTGGCGTTGGGGGACCTGGGCAAGGAAGCTGAATCAGCATTGAGACTAATGGCTCCTGGAGAGTTGTGCATAGCTGGATGTTTTGCTCAGCGGGCATCTCTCTTTCTGGAATAATTCGTTTCGATTGTACAAAACAGCTGGACCTCACACAGGTTATTTGCCTGTGTTTTTCTAGTGTGGTTTCCTTAACCGCCCAAGAAATCAATCACCAATTTCCATGGAGAGGTTTGCAGGGCGAAAACTATCGCTCATAAAAAGTAAATAGAAGCAATGACGGGAACCGTGTAAGAATGGGGGGAGAAATCACTCCTCTCACAATGAATATTGCCAAAACAACAGAGAAAACATCGATTCCTTGAACTCTTCTCATATTATTCTAACCATCTCTATCCTTTCCCCTCCCCTCCCTCATTTTTTTTTCTTTCTTGCAAAATGTGTGTTTTGACTGTAAAAAAAATGGAAACTAGCTTTATGCTAAGTATAGCTGCCTGAGAAATCCATGATGCTGAGAAAGGTGGAAGGAAAGAGAAAAAGAGGATGACCAGCAAGAAGGTAGATGGATTCAGTTACAGCAGCAATGTAAGACCAGCTGGGGAAGAACGTTCTGACCCAGGCTTCCCCAAAAAGCACGATGCAGAGTCCTGGTCCTGACAAAAAACCCTTTATTAAATGAATGTGAATTCCTCTCATTCACATTCAGCAAGGCCTGGCAAATAGTCTTTCAAAGGAATATTTATGACTACAGACCCTATCTAGCTTGGAAAGCTGCCATGTCAATATTTTCCAAATGAGGTGCTGTGCACAGAGTCTCTGAGATTCACAGGGAGATCTTCACACTCCTGAAACGAATCTTAATGACTGAATGAATAAATTGTTTCCTGCAAAAGCCCACTCCGCTTTTATTTCCTCTGGGAGGGGCCAATCACTGCCACCTGTGGCTTTACTCTCAAGTCGACCCTGATTTCTGAGCTGTTCTTTTCTTCTGGCAGCTCTGCACATGCACACACTGGGAATAGGCTCTAGCTGTTCCTCTGCCTCACTGCTGTCTAGCTCTGTAGGAACCTGATCACTTCCAGACAGCCTTGGCCCCGTCTCTGCCTCCAATGTAGAGCCCTTGTCCGAGCCTTCCCCAGCCTCCAGGACTGGCTCATCCTCCTTCCCAACCTCCTCACTGTCCGACTCTGCAGCTAGCTCCACTGGCCACTGGTGGGCCACAACAGTCCTGGAGAAAGCCTGTTTATATAGCAATAGCAATAGAACATAGACCTATATACTGCTTCATAGTGCTTTTACAGCCCTCTCTAAATGGTTTACAGAGTCAACATATTGCCCCCAACAATCTGGGTCCTGCTTATATGGTCACTAAGAGACAGCACTAATATGCCGTTATTTGAACAATCAATTGCACTTTTGAACTGGACAGAATGTGTAACCAAGGTGTAATCCTGGATAACACCAGGCCCCAAAATTTAGAGAGCTCTTTTTCCATGATTATCTTACGAGCCAATTGCAAATAAGCATCCACCACAGGGAGTGAGAAGAATACTTGGAGTCTTAGGAATAGATTTCACTTGTTTATTGATTAAAATATCATTATGCATTCTTGGTTCAGGGATGTAAACAGGGCAACTGCCTGATGATCTACTGTATGTTGGGTTGCAGAAAAGACTTGGCTAAAGCATCCCTGGCTGTAACAAATAATCATGCTTCTCCATCCATGGTCACATGATCAAATGTTGGCTGGGTCATCTTTATAGTTGTGGCATAGTGACCGTGATTTGTGATGTTTTTTGTTGGTTTCCAGCCCTTTTTGCCAGTCTCTGGCAAAAAACCCCACTCAAATTGATGGGTTTGCTTTTTTATTTGAAAAGTTTTTAAAATTTGTCTTACTCATACATACCTACATTTCACAAATATACATTTCTCATAGATATTATTGGTGTTATACCTTATCCTTTAACATTTATTACTAATGTTATACATTATCCTTTATACATTATCCTTTTAACATTTCTTTCTTTCTTCCCCTAAAGATATAATAATATATTCAAGATTGCTTTCCATATATCAATCTTATATTACAACAACCCTACTTCTTGAGAGGGATAGGAGAGAGGGCAAGGGGGGGAGAGGAGGAGAGAAATAAGGAGTGGTAAGGGGAGGGAGGAGAAGGAGAGAGGAAGGGGAAGTTGAGAAGGAGAGGATGACAGAGGGAAGAAAGGAAGTAGGGAGGGGGAGGAGAGAGGGAGAAGAAAGTGATGGATAAAATACAAATATGGTATATGGAGAGCAGAAGAGCCAATAATTGGTTTTTGGGAGTTGTTGGTAAAATGAATTGATGTAAACACTTAATAATACAATATGAAGTTGGTTATGTAATAGTGTAAATATGATTATATGTTATGAAAATGAAAAAATAAAAAACTTTGTTAAAAAAACAACCCTACTTCTTCTTCCCTCTCTCTTTCTCCTACTTCTATGGTCTTATGACCAGATTTCCAGTCCAATTATGGTCATAAGTTGAGGACTATCTTATACTTAAAGATTCAATTGATTTTCTTGCATTCTTCAATTCTTCATGTTCCCTGGCAATATAAATTATTGCAAGTCTGTCTCTTGAATTTTAATGAAGCCCCAGCTTCTCCACCCTTCCTCTCCCATCCAATTACCCCCTTTTAAACAAATGCTGAGGAGGATGGCAGTCAAAAGGAAAACTCTTCTTTGTTGCAAAGTATTATAGTCTCCATCTATCTATATCACCATTTCTTTAAATTCTATATATAGATCAATGCATCTCCTAGCTAATATCTTTACAATTGTAAACCTATTAAATTAATTAATACAAATGAAAATGGCAATGTGAGTTGGTCCCTGAAGGGTATGCAATCATTTTACATTTATTTGGGAAAGAAATCTGCTGGTGCAAGCATTTTTTTTTATTCTGAAGACTGCTAGCTTTGGTAAGTGTGTTGATTGAGTCACTTCATTCAAGTCTAGCATGCTTTGTCTAGGCAGATCATTGTGCAAACCATCTGGAATCTTAGGTACGGGATCAAAGGTGCTTGGAAGAACATATTTGATTTTATTTGTATGCTTTACATGCCATGCTTCTGCTCAACAAACACTTGGGGCACTGCACTGGACATTCGAGGAAGAGAGATGGTTAAAATGCCAGAAGAAGGTGCAACCACAGAATCCTTTGTATTCCATGCTCTTATTTTGTCCCAAATCATCAACCTTTGAAACAGGGGTCTCCAAACCACTTAGGCAGGAAACCCTACATCACTTCAGACAAATGGACATCCAAAATCTTCTTGAAAACATCCAATGTTGGAGCATTCAAAACTTCTGGAGGCAAGTTGTTCCACTGGTTAATTGTTCTAACTGTCATGAAATTTCTCCCCAGTTCTAAATTGTTTCTCTCCTTGATTAGTTTCTACCCATTGCTTCTTGTCCTACCCTCAGGTGCTTTGGAGAATAGTTTGACTCCCTCTTCTTTGTTGCAACCCCTGAGATATTGGAAGACTGCTATCATGTCTCCCCTGGTCCTTCTTTTCATCAAACTAGACATACCTAGTTCCTGCAATCATTCTTCATGTGCTTTAGCCTCCAGCCCCCTAATCCTCTTTGTTGCTCTTCTCTGCACTCTTTCTAGAGTCTCCACATCTTTTTTACAATGTGGCAACCAAAACTGGATGCAGTATTCCAAGTGTGGCATTACCAAGGCATTATAAAATGGAATTAACACTTCAAATGATTTTGATTCTATCCCTCTGTTTATGCAGCCTAGAACTGTGTTGGCTTTTTTGGCAGCTGCTGTACACAGCTGGTTCATATTTAAGTAATTGTCCACTAGGACTCCAAGTTCCCTCTCACAGTTACTATTGTTGAGCGAGGTGCCACATATACTGTGCCTGTGCATTTTGTTTTTCTTGCCTAAATGTAGAACCTTACTTTTTTTTACCATTGAATTTCATTTTGTTAGATAGCGCCCAATGTTCATGTTTGTCAAGATCATTTTGTATATTAAATATGAATGCAGGGGCTGCCATACAGGGGTACCAGAAGGCAGACACAGAATTTCTAATTCTTCTTTACAAAAAGGAGTTTTTATTTCAGATGGTTGTGCTGGCATCTCAAAGCTAAGATTATGGTGAGGTAATCTTTCCTGCTTTGTGTACTGGAGGTATCGGTGTTGGTGGCGAGGGCGGGGGAGAGGGGATGGTTCCACACCAGCAGAGGGCGAGCACAAATAGAGCTACACACTCAATTGCAAGTGCCTGTTGCTCATGCAAATGGAGCTGTGCATGCGCAATCCCCCGCTGCTTGCACGGCTCAGTTCCAAATAGGCCATGTCCTGATACTGTGCTGTGAACCAGGAGTTGGGGCCCCCTGTCATAACTGATTCCTGGTGTTTCTATGGATAAAGGCTGTCTCAGCTGTCCTGTCTCTTACTGGAAATTCTATTAGGATATAATATAGCTCATCTGCCTGGATTCCACACTGTATATTGGACATTAATACAATCAAGCGAGTCCAGAGGTATTTCACGAGAAGAGCCCTCCACTCCTCTGCTTGCAACAGAATCCCTTATGCCACCAGGCTTGAAATTTTGGGCTTGGACAACCTAGAACTGTGCCGCCTATGGTCTGACCTAAGCGTAGTACATAAAATTATCTGCTACAATGTCCTATCTGTCAATGACTACATCAGCTTCAACCACAATAATACACAGGCAAACAATAGATACAAACTCAAGGTAAATCGCTCCAAATTTGATTGCAGAAAATACGACTTCAGCAACAGAGTGGTCAATGCCTGGAATGCATTATCCGACTCTGTTATTACATCCCCAAACCCTCATAACTTTAACCTTAAACTGTCTAGTGGGGATATCACCCCTTTCCTAAGAGGTCTCTAAGAGGCCATGCATAAGTGTACCAGCATGCCCACTGTCCCTGTCCTACTGTCCCCATTTATTCATATCCATTTCCTGTGTCCATGTCCATGTTTATACTTATACCTGTTATCTCATACATGTTTGACAAACTAAAAAATAAATAAAATAAATAAAATAAATAAAATAAATAAAATAAATAAAATAAATAAAATAAATAAAATAAATAAAATAAATAAATAAATAAATAAAATAAATAAAATAAATAAAATAAATAAAATAAATAAAATAAATAAAATATAAAATAAAATAAATAAAATAAATAAAATAAATAAAATAAATAAAATAAATAAAATAAATAAAATAAATAAAATAAATAAAATAAATAAAATAAATAAAATAAATAATAAAATAAATAAATAAAAGATGCCTTTCAACATGGTCACTTGTACCATGGTAAGCTATGGATACTCACAAGTAAAGAAAGGAGACAAGATAGGGAGAAGAATGGGTAGTGGGTAGTGTTCAAAATCAGAAGGAAAATGCTAAGGACGTACAGATGGATGCCATCACCTCAGAATCCCTTCTGGGCAACTCTCCAGAAGTACTATATTAGTCAAATAAAGACCCTCAACATTTTCAAGACTTTTTTGACTGAACAGGAGTTTCCATATTTACCTTGTATTTCCTCTTAAGAAATATGCTGCTGCTAACTTGCCTAGACAGCACTGGCTCTTCGGCTTTGAAATGAAGATGAGCACTGCCCCCTAGAGTCAGGAACCTTTACCTTTTACCTAAGTTTCCTAGAAGGCAGCATGTCTATTGATATTTTCAGTCATTCAAGTCATACTTGTTCCTAAGGGGCTTTTTCAAAAGGCAACTGGACTTTGTTTTTCCTTAAAAACGTTTTGCTTCTCATCCAAGAAGCTTCTTTGGTTCTCACTGAACTAAAGAAGCTTCTTGGATGAGAAGCGAAATGCCTTCAAGGAAAAACAAAGTCCAGTTGCCTTTCGATAGAAGCACCTTTGGGACTAGAACGCAACAGAGCTCCTTCATCACTTCCCACTTCCCTGCAGGGAGAGAAAAAGAACTTTTTGTGTTGACATGGCACCATTTTCTCCACAGTTCTTTCAAAATGAGAGATGAATTCCTGGCTGTTAAATGAGCCTGTTTGAGGGAGATGTTATTGCCTTGAGGATTTCTCATTTTCCCCAACTCAGCTTGGTGGGATCTGGCAGCTATTTTTGGCAAGGATGAGCTCATCAAAAAGGAAGGTAGGTGTCTCCTGATAGGATAATAAGCCTAAAGAGCTGATTAGGTGCAATGGAAACTGTGTCAGTTTCATGTCAGCAAAGAGAATGTGGCCGAGTTGTGAATTAATCTTTGATTGACAGTTTGGGATTGCAGGCTGACAGCTGATCAATCACTAGAGGTGATGGGAGAGGGGAACCTTCCCTTATCACAGTCCAACACTGTTACTGAGGGAAACTTATATACGGGGAAGGAGGAGAAGGAAATGATTGCTAGCAGATAAGCGAATGGCATACAGACTCCAAAAGGGTGCAAAAGATCTGAAGAAGTATAATAGATTAACGTAGTTGGAAGGGACCTTGTAGGTCATCTAGCCCAACCCCCTGCTCAAGCAGGAGACTCTACACCATTTCTGACTGATGGCAGTCCAATCTCTTCTTGAAAGTCTCAAGTGATGGAGCTCCCACAACTTCTGAAGGCGACTTCTGTTCCATTGGTTGATTGTTCTCACTGTCAGAAAGTTCCTCCTTATTTCCAGGTTGAATCTCTTCTTGATCAGTTCCCATCTATTATTCCTTGTCTGGCCTTCAGGTGCTTTGGAGAATAGCTTGACGCCCTCCTCTCTGTGGCAGCCCCTCAAATATTGGAAGACTGCTATCATGTCTCCCCTGGACCTTCTCTTCACTAAACTAGCTATGCCCAGTTCTTATAACCGTTCTTCATATGTTTTAGTCTCCAGTCCCCTAATAATCCTGGTTGCTCTTCTATGCATTTTTTCTAGAGTCTCATCATCTTTTCTATAGTGTGGTAACAAAAACTGGATGCAGTACTCTAGGTGTGGTCTTACTATGGCTTTATAGAGTGTATTAATACCTGACGTGATCTTGATTTTATCCCTCTCTTAATGTAATTTAGGATTGCATTGGCTTTTTGGTGAGGTGGTGCAGAGCCGAGGTGGCACAGTGGTTAAATGCAGCACTGTGTAGTGCTGTTCTGCAGTTCGGCTGTTCAAATCTCACAGGCTCAGGGTTGACTCAGCCTTCCATCCTTCTGAGGTGGGTAAAATGAGGACCCGGATTGTTGTTGGGGGCAATATGCTGACTCTGTAAACCGCTTAGAGAGGGCTGAAAGCCCTATGAAGCGGTATATAAGTCTAACTGCTATTGCTATTGCTGCTGCACACTTCTGGCTCATATTTAGCTAAGACTCCAAGATCCCTCTCACAGTCACTGCAATTAAGCCTGGTTTCACCCAGTTTATATATGTACTTTTGGTTTTTCTTACCTAAGTGTAGGACTTTACTTTTCTCTACATTGAATTTCATTTTGTTAGATAGGGCCCAGGGTTCAAGTCTGTCAAGATCCATCTGGATCTTTAGCCTATCTTCTAGGGTGTTTGCTATTCCTGCAAATTCAGTAACTTCCCCTTCTACTCCCTCATCTAAGTCATTTATGAAGATATTGAAGAGTCCTGGGCCTAAGATGGAACATTGTGGTACCCCACTGCTTACTTCTCTCCTTGGAGACTTAGACCCATTAAGGACTACACGTTGAGTACGGTTTGTCAAGCAGTTGTAAACTACCTTAAGCCACCTTAAAAAAGTGGGATGACCAGACTCTGATGGATGGTGCGATATGTTCCTGGTTTACATTTGTGACACATGTTTAGATTGTTGTAGTTTATTTGCTGTGGGGACACTGAGGAAAGTATTGCAATTTGGACCAAAGAGTAGCCCACTAACCGCAGGCATGTTGTCCTCCAACTTCACTGTTGCTGGAATTGCAGAATAGGATTCTGGAGTTACCTGGAGGGCATGTTCGCCTGTGGTTGCTTCCATAGTATTGAAGCTTGTAAAAGAATCTGAAATACAGGAAAGTTGGATGTATTGACTAAGTAACAGGAGAAGTCCAGGCTTTTAGCCATGTTTATAGAATTGAGTGGCTTCATATAAAGAACCAATGGTGAAGATTAATGTTGGCTATTGTAAGACTTTACACCAGATACTGCAATAAATTTCAATTCTCTAAGAATTCAGCCCTGTTCAATAGCTGGCTAACAACACAAACACAGTTTAGAGAAATTACTTTAGTGCAGACAAAAAAGAAGTCATATATACACAAAATGTCTGCCCAGAACAACATAGGAACCTGTTCTGACCCCCCTTGTCCCACACCAAAGCACGCCGAGCCAAAGATACTTTACGGAATTTATTAACAGACAGACAGGTCCTTGGCAGCAAACCAGCCTGCCAAGCTAACACCACAGTTCTCCAACATTAGTGAATGTGTTGACTCCTGCAAAAGGGGCGTGTGCACAAGCATTCCTTTTATAGTCTTGAGAGGAGCCTAATTACCACCAGCTGAGTGCAATTACTTCCTGTAATTGTGCAACTGTTCCTTCTGCCTATTAGCTCTCCAGTGCCGGGCATCCAGGAACAACTTCCTTGGCTCCTCCCCACTGCTGACGTCTGGATCACACTCCCATGTCTCCTCCCCACTGGTCCAAGGCTCAGGCGCCTCCTGGTGGCCAACCAGCCTCTCTGCGCCCTGCTCGAGTCGGAACCCTGTCCAGGGTCCTCCACATCCTCCAAAGCCAACTTATACGGCCCCTCGCTGTCGGAGTCTGGTGGCAGCTCCAATGGCTCCTGCTGGGCCACAACAGGAACCTACCTACCTACCTACCTACCTACCTACCTACCTACCTACCTACCTACCTACCTACCTACCTTCCTTCCTTCCTTCCTTCCTTCCTTCCTTCCTTCCTTCATTCCTTCATTCCTTCATTCCTTCATTCCTTCATTCCTTCATTCCTTCTTTTCTTCTCTATCATCTATCATCTATCACCTATATCTGTTTCTGTCAGCCTCTGTTTTGATGTTTGCTTTTCGGCTACCATTGAATCGTGGAGGGGGGGCATGGTAATTGGGTGAGGGAAGTATTCTGTGCAGGAGTGACTGTAAGAAGGGAGACGTTCTCACCATCTACTGCTCATGTGGCAGGTAGAGGAGTTCCCGCCAAGGCCAACTGTCCGGCATACCAACCTGATGATGATTTTTGAAGATGTCTCCCACATGACACCTGTGGAGTGTTTGGATTGGACTATGGGATAGGATTACCAAGGGGAGGGGAATGGGCCACATATTGATATCTATGATTACGTGCGCTTTTGCCTCAGATCCTGCTTTGCCTAGCTACTATCTACTCATGACCAGTAAAAGTACTCTTAATTCTGCAAAATGGAGTTGAGTGGTTTCTTTCTTGGTTACTGAGTGAAGCAGCCCTGACAGTTTCTTTCTCCCCCCCTCTCTCCCCCTCCCTGTCTACCTATTGATCTATCTATCTATCTATCTATCTATCTATCTATCTATCTATCTATCTATCATCTATCTATCTATCTATCTATCTATCTATCTATCTATCTATCTATCATCTATCTATCATCTATCTATCATCAATTGTGAATGGGTAAGTCCTTACTGCAAACTGGAAAGTTTTTCATATAAAGACAGACCTAATATCAGGATAAATGGTAACTAGAACAGATTCCTTTGTGATTATTTCTGCAAAAAGAATTCCAGCCCACTCTATCATGTATTCCCCTGGGCTGGGGAGGTACAAGTGGAAAGAAAGAAGATGGAACTCTTTTCCCTGGAGCATAAGAAAATTGTGTCTCCACTGCAGTTTTTAAAGATAATATTTCTATTCTATTTTTCTGCTTATTCAGATCGCTGGGGAAGTAGACAAAAGGTGAAAGCTTAACATGCTACTAATCTATGGTTCTCTTAAAAGCTACCAGGAAAAAGGTAACAATAGAAGGTCTTCATTCATTAGCCTCAATTCAATTTTATTCAGTCTTCATCTCTGCAGATGCGTTGGACAATAGTTCCCAAAAATTACAATTACAAAGACTATCATGCCACATACCTAGAGAGTTGGGGCTATGGAAAACTACTTAGATGTTAGAACTTGTACTGGTATGAATGTGCAACTGAAGATGTTCATGATACTTAGTTTAGATTGTTTATCCCTTCATTATTTTCATAAATAACTCAAGGTGGCAAGCATACTAACACTCAGAAGAGGAACTTATTAAATTTTCAGATAACACCAAGCTGGCAGGAATAGCTAACACTCCAAAAGATTGGCTCAAGCTACAGAATGACCTTGACAGAATTGAATGCAATGGTGAAAAAAGAGCTTTTAAAGAAGAGATTGGACAACCCTTTGCCTGAAATGGTATAGGATTTCCTGCCTGAGCAGGGAGTTGGACTAAAAGACCTATGTTTCCCACAAGAACAATCCAATAGGGTGGCTTGGGCAGAGAAATAGGCACTGGCTCAAAGTCACCTATCTGTCTCATCTATCAGTGAGGACTAGAACTCACTGTCTCCTGGCTTTAGCAAACTTGACCAAAATGGAATTATGACCAATCATTAGCAAGTATTTTGGTTTTGGGAGTAGGAAAAGTATGGTAAATCTTGGGAAAATGGAACCATTGGACAATTGTGCCTCTAATATAAGTTTCAACATCATTTAATCATCTTCATTCAAGTTAATCCATTTAAAAATCCAGGTATAATATCTAATCTTAAATAAATAACCAAATCTTTCTGGCAGGTATTTCTTAAAAAACTCATCAGAGTAGCATTAAAAAATCTTGTTAAATTCTTATTAAGAAAGAGTGATTGTTAACTCAGTACATATCTGTTTCTATTTTAATTAACTCTGGATTGAAGGTTATATACTGTCTATTGCTCTGTTCTGCCTTGAATTGTGTGTTACATTGAATATTTCCAATATTTGGGTTTTGATGACGTAGGTAGCCAAAATGTCACCAAAAGAAATAGAAAGGAAAATGAGCAAGATTAGGGGAAGAACAGAAAAAAATGTTAAGAAGAAACTCTCAGATCCGTGAAACAGTTCAACAAGAGGTTAGAAATTTAGAACATCATCTGGGTTTTGTGTGTGAATCTCTCCCTGTGAAATACAAAATGGAAGGCAATATGGCAAATCCTTGATTTAACCGAGTAATGAGAAAAAGAGTCTCTGTCAGACCCATATTTTCTTTTTTTAAATAATTTTTTATTCATTTCTTATTAAAATATTGGATACAGTGCAACCATCCTGGCGTTATCTCCACCATACACACTAAAATATAAAAAAATAACATACAAGTAACATTGTCTTCATACATTATTAATTATATATACTCATTTATATTTGCATATATTACATCACATTCTATGTTCACAAATCCTAGTTATTTCTTGTTCCAACTCCCACTTGTCCTTTCCAACCATTGTTAAAACCTATTATATATATCATGATATTCTGACTGTCTTTTAGAAAGGGAGATAATAAAGGAAATATTTGCACAGAAATGGATAAATTAATATTAGAAGTAGACACATATTGCCATTAAATGGACAAATGAGAGGCAAGTTAAGGACATTTTATGCCTATGCAAAACAATGAATAAATGTTGTCTGTTGCATCCAAAGCCCACTAAATCAGGTAAACTGGGAGCTTTCTAACACAATAACAGAAGGGTCTTTGGAGGTCTTCTAATTCAGTATAGTCCATTCTATCCCTCTGTTAATGCAGCCTAGGACTGTGTTGGCTTTTTTGGCAGCTGAAGCACATTGCTGACTTGTATTTAAGTGGTTGTCCACTAGGACTCCAAGTTCCCTTTTGCAGTTACTGCTATTGAGCCGGGTACCACCTATTCTATACCTGCACATTTGGTTTTTCTTGCCTAACTGTAAAACCTTACTTTTCTCACCATTAAATTTCAATTTTTTAAACTAAGGCCCAGGGTTCAAGTCCATCAAGATCCTTCTGTATTTTGGGATGTTGGCTATTTCCACCAGCTTAGTGTCAACTGCAAATGTGATGCGTTTCCCTTCTATCCCCTCACCCAAATCATTTATGAAGATGTTGATGAGTACTGGGCCTAAGACAGAATCTTCTGGTACCCCCACATTGCAGGGGTGGCTTTCAGCTGGCATCACTGCCGGTTCGCTCGTGCACACGCATGCCCAGTTCAATGGAAATTATTCTGCGCATGTGCAGAACTAAAATAAAAGGATGGCGATGGTGACGGTGGTGACCAGGGAACTGGTTCGGACACTTGGCCAGCCTGAGTCATTGCCTGTTCTGCGACCTAGGCTGACATTCCACTACCGGTTTGGCTGGGCCAAACTGGAAGGAGCTCACCTCTGCCTCACTGCACAATTCCCTCCATGCACATGTAGTTCCATTGAGGACTATACATTGAGCTTATTATAACTGAAATTCACTGCTTGGTACAATCTTTGGTTGTAGACTGCACTCCTTTTTATGACATAATTTTCCCACTTTTGCTTATATCAATATCTTCCTGTTCTCCAATCATGGTATAAAACAGTGGTATAGAAGCAAGGTGAGACATTGCTGCCCAGGAAAATTCAGAGGTTTACTATTATTTACTAAGAGACCAAGGCAATGGCTATTGTATTTTAGGTGGTTTATGACTGTTTCAGATCAGGTCCAGATCACAGTAGTAGTTAGGAGAAATATAGGATATGCGTGTTTAAATACACACTTTCTTTTATATACAATTTTATCTATCTATCTCTCTGCCTGCCTGCCTGCCTGCCTGCCTGCCTTCCTTCCTTCCTCCCTAAGAGCCAGCCTGCCTGCCTGCCTGCTTCTCTCTCTCTCTCTCTCTCTCTCTCTCTCTCTCTCTCTCTCTCTCTCTCTCTCTCTCTCTCTCTCTCTCTCTCTCTCTCTCTCTCTCTCTCTCTCTCTCTCTCTCTCTCTCTCTCTCTCTCTCTCTCTCTCTCTCTCTCTCTCTCAACTTTATGATCTTTCATTTAATATATACATATTTTGGGCTGTTATTGAAATCAGGATGTAACTCTCGGATGGATTTTCAGTCAGTTCTGCTTTAATTTAGAGCTAGATTTGGGAAGTGTAACATGGGCAAGTTTGCATGAAAAATTTCATTGAAAACCTGACGGTATCTACACAGGCAATCACTGAAATATTTTGAATTGTTCTATTTTTTGCTCCCCCCCCCATCTTTTTTGTTCCATTTCTGCAAACAAAGCATGCAAGGCTATTCAGCACCTTCTTGCAATACAACCTTGCTCTCTAGAGCTCAGGAAAGCTGTGGAACATTTGTTTCTCCCCCCCTCCCCTTTTATGTGGCCTTACACTGAAAATCTTTTACATGGATAATGAGAATTTGCTGTGCAAAGGATACTCTGGAGCAGGAAATAGGGCATTGGAGGATTGGTGCCAATTGCTGTAATCCAGAAGGGGAAAAATTAGATAAAGAGTTGTGATGGTGAGGATAGGCACCAAAGCACAAAAGAGAATGCGTCAAAATAAAATGTTTTCTTCTGTCAAAAATGCAACATCAAAACAGTATTGCACAGGTGGTTCTTGAATTGCAACCACAATTGAGACTGAAATGTTGGTTGCTAAGCGAGGTGGTTGCTAATCGAGTTGCATTCAGTTTTACACGTTGCTTTGCTGCGGTTAAATGAACCACTGTGGTTGTTAAATGAATCATATAGTCTTACACCTTGTTTTGCTCTGGTTAAGTGAATCACTATGGTTGTTAAGTGGATCATACAAAGGGTGAGCAAATCTGGCTTCCTCCACTGACTTTGTTTGTTGGAAGCTGGCTAGGAAAGTCTCAACTGGCCCCAGAACACCACATCTGTCATAAATTCATGCCAGTTGCCAAGTGCCTGAATTTTGATCGTGTGACCCTGGGGATGCTGGCTGGTTGTAAGTGTGAGGACCAGTCATAAGTAGCTTTTTCAGTGTCTTTGCAACTGTCTTTATTTGTATGTATGTTTGTGTGTGTGTGTGTGTGTTATAGATATAGACATAGAATCATAGGTCTAGAAGGGATCTTAAAGGTCTTCTAGTCCAACCCCCATCCCCGAGGCAGAACCATTTGGATAAATGGTTGTCCAATAATAAAGAATAATAAAACGAATGCAAAACTAAACTAAACTAAACTTAGAGAGAGAAAGAAAATTCAAAAGAGGGAGTCAGAAAAAATAAAAATAGAAGAAAAACAAAGAAGTGAAATAAAAAAGGCAGAAATACTTAAAAGAAGTGACTTCCAATCTTCATCTCTGCAAGTTCAAACAGACTTAATAATTCTTTGCTTCTATAAGGTTACAAACAGATATCTCTTCTTCTCATAATTCATCCCTTTTCTAAGCAGCAAATGCATAAGGCAACTTTTCAATTCTGATGTCGGTGAAAGGTTCATAAAGGATTCCCAAAATTTTATGAAAACCTGATCAAACAAACTAATGTTATATTTCTCCCTTTTACCTCTGAAAATCTTATAGGTCATTTAAACATTGTAGAATTTGATCTCTCTTCAGTTCTTCTTTGTCCCATTGCATAAGGTTTCTCAAGGCTTTAACAAGCCTCTTGTAAATCCAATACAGTAGAACTAGCAAAGGAGAAAACCACATCCCCACCATGACACTGGCAGGGCAAACTACTGTATAAATAGGAAGCAAATACCACACTTCTATACCCTGATGATGTTACCTAGTTGAGTAATGAAACAAGTTCAGAGAGCACCAAGGACTCCAATCAGGTTTCATTTGTTTGATGTTTCTCTGCTTAGCTCGGTAATTGTTTACAAATTTGAGTATTGATAGTGACTATAAAGTTCAGCACCCTAGTGCAAGAGAAGGAGGAATGGAGATAGGGGAGGGAAGAGAGGGAAACACATAGGGGAAAACTCCTTTTCTGATCTTCCTGATATGTTCAATCTCTATGTTGATTCTTTTTTTAAAAATAATTTTTATTAAGCAGTTTTTTTTAAAAAAAGACAATACTTTTTTTTGCAATTTCCTTCTGTACAACATTTCCACCTCGGTATGCATCCATTGTAAATGTACTTCTCCCTCCTTATTTCCGTTTCTCTATGCCTATATATAGGATACTATTATATACATTCCTTAATTTACAATCCTTCATTATGTACCCTTTCCATTTATACATGTTTGTTCATCTCTATGTATACATTGCTAATTTCTAACTCCTGTGTCTTCTTCATTTAGTCTTTCCTTAAGCGTGACACCTGTCCTCTAGCCATTTGTACCACTCATTCCATACCATAGAATGTTCTGTTTCCTCCTTTTCTTTTATTTCTTTTGTAAGTTTGTCCATCTCTGCACACTCTAACACTTTCATTATAACATTCCCCTCTGATGGTATATTATTATTCTTCCAATTTTGTGCATATATTATTCTCGCTGCTGTTATGATATGTATAATTAAATATTGTGGTTTTTTGTCATATTTCCTTGTAGGTATTCCCAACAGAAATAATTTCAGTTTCATATCTATTTGCTGTTTAGTAATTTCTTTGAGCCATTTTCTTATTCTATTCCAATATTGTTTAGCCTTTGGGCATAACCACCACATGTGGTAATATGTATGCTGATGTATGTATGCTGATTCTTAGCATCCTTTACAATGTCTCTTTGTATTGATGGCTCAGAAACAGGAACTGGAGGAGGGAAGACATTGGCATTGAATAATGCAGGAAACATTTGTCTATCCTAACCTGAGAAATAAAACCTAGAATCCTTTTTGTTTTCGTCTAGAAAGAGTGCAGAGAAGAGCAACAAAGATGATTAGAGGGCTGGAGTCTCAAACATATGATAAATGGTTTCAGGAACTGGGTATGCCTAGCGTAATAAAGAAGGGTGACATGATAGCAATGTTCCAGTATTTGAGGGGCTGCCACAAAGATGTGGAGGTCAAGCTATTCTCCAAAGCACCTGAGGGCAGGACAAGAAATATGGATAGAAACTTGTAAAGGAGAGATCCAGTCTAGAACTAATTTCATACAATGAGAACAATTTCATACAATGAGAACAATCAGCCATTTGTCTAGAATGGTCTCCTGCTTATTCAGCGGGTTGGACTAGAAGACCTCCAAGATCCCTTCCAACTCTGTTGTTCTGTATTTTGTATCCCAGTTACTGGGGAACTTGTCTTTTCCCATTATTTTTGTTACCCAAAAGCCTTAAGGAAAAGAAAAGTAATGTAACGTCCCACAAGAAGGTGGAGATCATTGGAGGGTGAGGTTGATTTCATTACTTTATACATTTTGCTGCTTTATTTGCCCTTAAGTATATCCAGAGATTTAACACACCTTATGACCTTTATTTCCTTTTGAAAATTAGAAAGAAAACACACAGTGATTTGCCACTGCATTTCAGCAGCACAATCAGACTCATGCTTTGGTGAATTTTATAACCTGCAAATAAAAAGCTTGGGGACAGCAAGTGTCCCACAGGTCATGGGTTAAAACTCCTTACATTAGCCTAGCGCAGTCAAACGTAGCCTTCTGCAAAACCCTGATGCTTTTCAGATGTGTTACAAAATTTATTTCCAATTGGTATCAGTTCTTCTGAAGGATGCCAGGGATGAGGAAATGTGATCTAATAGGATTCTACTTAAATATTACTATTACTAATAAATAAAACATGACTAATCAATAAAATACGACCATTACTAATAAAATAGAGGTGGGTCGACCATTTGCATTTTGCAGCAATAAGGCACAAATTTATACCATCCAAGTCTGCACTGTATTCCAATTTCTGGCTTTGCATTTTTTTTAAAAAGGGATGTGTAGGAGGAGAGGGTAAAATGAATGCATTGAGCTTCTTAAAGCTTGATGTATCCATTTTACTTTAAAAAAAAGCTTAAGTAGCAGGTTCCAAACACCAAAAAAGAAAAGTTATACTGATTTACTTAAAAATAGTTTCCTATATCATGCCTCACCTATAGATAGAAATCTTGCCAAACTAAAGCAGGCTACTTACAGCTTTAAAAATAGTTTCAGAGAATTCCCAGGGAGGAGCCTTCTTAATTCTCTTCATCCCAACCAAACTATCTAAACCAGAGGTCTTCAAACCTGGCAACTTTAAGACTTATGGACTTCAACTCCCAGAATTCTCCAGCCAGATGACTGGAGGATTCTGGGAGTCGAAGTCCACAAGTCTTAAAGTTGCCAAGTTTGGGGACCCCTGATCTAAAGCTTGCTGTCTTTTGTTCCTCTGCAATGCAGCCCATCTCTTCTGGGAATCCAGACTATATTCCATCACACCAAAATCCTCAAAGCATGTTGGCTCACTGTTGTTACCATGTCATTGGCCTGAGGCATTTAGACATTTAGGGTGTCAGGGTTCCAAATAGCATCCAAAAGTAAATCAGAGTCCAAGGCAAAGGATTGCTCAAAGTTCCAATTTATTAAGGGATGTTGGTACATCTGGGAAAGCCCGAATCTGAAAGCTTCCCAGTTTCCCCCACCCAGTTGAAAGGTCAAGATCTTGCCCCCACACCCACCCGTCCATCATATGGACCATCTCCCATTGTCATGCTGACAGTTCCACCCATCCAGTTCCAGTCAGGTGCAGAGGTGCAGAGACAAAGGATGACCTTGGCTTTCTAGAAAGAATTTTGTTATGGCTACATAGCATCTAACTCCATACAATCCCCCTCCCATTTTCCCACAATAGAAAATGCATAGTAGAATAATAGAAAGTGCAGCAGGCCAAAGTTCCAAAAGAAAAGATGTCTATAGGCCTAAGATAGGGATTGATTTAAAAAAGAAGAGGAAGAACAGTTCTCTGGGGAAACAGGTTTGTTTATTTATAACAAGAGTTGCTTCCTCAGCTGAGTAGCTGTTGTGTTCTGCATTTAGAGCTCATGACTTGCCAATCTTCTATTCTACCAGAATTAAGAGTAATCTTTTTGCAAGAAGTAAAATAGGGGAATTGTGACAGACACAGATGCATTTCGGGATAGTTGTCTGTGTCTGAGCTCAGCAGCTTACAGGGAAGATTTGAAACTTGCTTCTCTAAAGCCTTGAGAAGACAGCTGGAGCAGTCCTGAAGCATCCTTAGCTTAACAAAAAGCTAAGGACCATCTGGGTTCTGATTCTCTAGTTCTAGGAGAATTTTCACTTTTTTATTTCTCCAAGGCCTAGTAAAACCCTAGTAAGACTACACCTGGAATAGTGCAACCAGTTTTGGTCACCATACTACAAAAAAAAAAGATGTTGAGACTTTGGAAAAAGTTCAGAGAAGAGCAACTAAGATGATCAAAGGCCTGGAGAATAAAACATATGACGAACAGCTGCAGGATATGGGTTTGGCTAGTCTAAGAAAAGGAGAATTGGGGTGACATGATAGCAGTATTCCAGTATTTGAGGGGCTGCCACAAAGAAGAGGGGGTCAAATTATTATCCAAAGCACCGGAGGGCAGGACAAGAAACAACAGATGGAAACTAATCAAGGAGAGAAGCAACCTGGAATTAAGGAGAAACTTCCTAACAGTGAGGACAATTAACCAGAGGAACAGCTTACCTTCAAAAATTGTGAGCACTCCATCACTGGAGGTTTTAAAGAAGAGACTAAACATTCACTTATCTGAAATGGCATAGGTTCTCCTGCTTGAGCAGGGGGCTGGACTAGAAGACCTCCAAGGTCCTTCCAGCTCTATACTATTCTAAGGCCTGTTCTTCATAAGGCTGAATCACCTAGCCCCAGTTCAATCTGGAAAAAAGATTTCTATTCATTCTAAAAACTACAGCATTGATTACGTTCTTCAATCTCACTCATAAAAATAAGGAAGCTCCAATCCAAAATAATAATAATAATCTCTTCGCCGAAAAAACAAAACTGGCTACGTAGCTAACTTCAAAAACCACTACAAAACCTTATGCTGCCAGATAAAGACAGAATGCACCAATTACACAGCAAACAAGAGAAAAACCATCTACGCACAAATATTTCACAAGAAGAGTCCTCCACTCCTTTGCTCACAACACAATACCTTATCCACCAGGCTTGAAATTTGGGCTTAGACAACTTAGAACGCCGCCTTCAGTCTGACCAAAGCACAGTACACAAAATTATCTGCTACAACATCCCATCTGTCAGTGACTACTTCAGCAAATTTAGCGTAAACCGCTCCAAACTCAATGCAGAAAATACGACTTCAGCAACAGAGTGGTCAATGCCTGGAATGCTCTACCTGACTCTGTGGTTTCATCCCCAAACCCCCATAATTTTAACCTCAGACTGTCTACTGTTGACCTCATCCCATTCCTAAGAGGTCTGTAAAGGATGGCATAAGTGCGCCAATGTGCCTACCATCCCTGTCCTACTGTCCCTGTTTATTCGTACCCATTTCTTGTATTCACAATAATGTTTATACTTATATCTGTTATCTTATATATGCTTGACAAACTAAATACAATTTTAAAAATTAAAAACTGACGTGAAGAGAAAATGTGATGCTGGAAATTCTGTCTGTCTGTCTGTCTGTCTGTCTGTCTCTCTCTCTCTCTCACACACACACACACACAAACACACTCCATTGTGTCTTAGAACCACGAACCAAGGCAAATTTGAGATGGTAGAATAGAAATATGAAGATCAACCATTAACATTTTAGAAATCAGTAGATTGGCCTGGAGTAGATCATTTCATTCAAAAAGAGCATCTGATCTTCTACTGTGGGCAAGAAAATTCTGGAAGAAATGAGATGGCCATAAAGTGCCAAAGACAGTACTTTGATCGACTAAAATGAAGGTTCCCATTTTGAGTCCAATATAAACCGATCAATATTATACTCATCTGTCTCCATGCTCCAACCTCAGATGCAAAAGAATTGAAAGATGAATAGCTCTGTTAAGATTGGCAATGCCTTGTTGATACAACATTATAAAGGTACCATTTTATTAGACCTGAATGCTAAAGTTGGATGTAAAATAGAATTTGGAACAATGAGAAAAAATTGGCCTTGGCCTTCCAAACAAAGCAGCAGAAAGAGACAAATAAATTTCTGCCAAGAAAACTAATTATTTATAGTAAATATGTTCATCCAACGACCATGCATCAATGACTCCATGAATGGACATTGCCAGATGGATGATACCAAAATCAGATTGTTTATACACTCTGCAGGCAACAATGGAGAAGCTCTATTCTGCCAGAGCTGCTGCTGCCTGCAGTTCAGATCATGAACTTGCAAAATTACAACTTAACTAAGGAAAACAAATAAAATCATCAACATCTGACCTCAGCAATAGTCCACATGATTATGCAGTGAAAATAAAGATAGATTTAATGGATTGGATTTGATAAATAGAGTGCCTGAAGAACTCTGAAGGATGTATAACATCATTAAAGATGAAGCAAACAAAAATGTCCTGAAATGCAAGAAGCCGAAGGCAGCTAAATGATCCTCTGCTCTTATAATACTGAAAATAGCTGAAGAAAATCAGAAAGCAAAAGGCAATAAAAAGAAGAGCGACTGGCCTAACTGAATGCTGAATTATGGAGAAGGGACAGAAATAAGCACTGCAAAGAACTGCTTGTTTTCTTGAGCCTGGCCCAGAATCACTTGCTTGTGGGATGAGCAGGAGGGTGAGAGAAGGGAGGAAGGAACAAAGGGAGGAATTGAAAATAGCAAATAACAAAAGATTGATTTAAGAAAATTGTAGACGTCAAGGGAAGTTTTTTATTTTTTTGCAAAGTTACATAATGATAAAAGAGGCAAAAATCTACCAGAGAAAGTTTTTATTACTAATTTGGAGCCAGGCATTCCAGACAATGAAATTAAACGGGGCCTAGGAAATATTGCTAAAGACAAAAGTTGCAGGAGATGATCAAATTCTGATTAAACGATTTGGAATCCTAAAAATATAACGTAATTAAAGTGCTACATGTGGTTTGGAAAAAGGCAGCAGATTCTGGAAAAGATTTATGATCAGGATGAAAAAAGAATGGTGTTAAAGGAGGTTCAACTTACTGTACTGAACTGATTGAATTGATCTGATGCTAGTAAAATAATGCTCAAGATTGTGTAGTCCAGATTTCAACAAAACATTTAAAGAGAACTGCCAGATATACAAGCTAAACTCAAAAGAAGCAGGGACACTTGAGATCTAATTTCTAATATTCAATGAATAACAAAAGGCATCAGAGTTTAAAAATATTTATATTTTTGATTATACAAAGACTTTGGATTTATTCACAATTGTGGACAGCTTTTAAAAATATGGATGTACCAGACCACCTCATTGGCCTATCGAACAAATTTTCATGAACCAAGAATTAGAATAGAATATGCAGCAACTGAATAATTCAAAACTGAAAGGGATAATATCAAGCTTATATATTATTACCTAATTTATTTAACTAACAGATAGAATATATCATGAGAAATATTGAATAAGGAGAAGCAGTGATTAAAATTATCAAAGCTGGGATAAAGATCAACAATCTCAGATAATGCTGATGATACTATTTTGTCAGACTCTAAAAACCAAGGAAGACACATGGAATTACTTCTGAAAAATGTCCTTACCTATTGGCAGAAATCTTGCTAAACTAAAGCAACTTCTTGTCTCATTAAAGATACATTCTCCAGAAGGGCTTCAGGGGGGACGTCACACCGGTGGAGAGCAGAGGAATGGGCTCCGTTCTTTTGGTCTGATTTTTCTTGTCTAGAGTAGGGTGACCAGACGTCCCGCATTTGGTGTGATAGCCACGCTTTTTCATGAATTTTCCCGCGTCCCGCACGGTTCCTTAAAAAACATGCTTTTTTTGGTACTCGCAGCTCCCTCGCTCCCCCGCCCATCAGCTGCTAGCTCACTGGGCTGGCTCATCGTTCCGTTCTATCCTACAAATTTAAGCCAGCCCAGCCTGCCGCTCACTGATTGGATTGGCCTGGATTCCAGCCAATCAGTGAGTTGGCTGGGATGGGAAATTTTCAGCACACCACGTGCTGAAAATTTTCCATCCCAACCAGCTCACTGATTGGCTGGACTCCGTTAGCTGAGCACGCCTGCGCGAGTCTCCATTTCATTTCATCTTTTGGGGTTGCAGCTGCGCTTACTCACTGGTGAGTAATCATTTTATGAATTGGTACGGGTGGGAATCGGGAGGTGCTGGGGGGAGGAGACAGCCCTCCTCTCCTCCTTCTCCCCTTTTGCGGAGTTCATTTCACCTCCTCGCGTCACAGCCAGCCCCTGTGACCGAGTGGAAGTTCTCTGTGCGAGGTGAAACGGCTGGCAGCAGCCTCACTCTCCTGCCGCGGCTTCTGTTTCAGTCGCGCAGAAAACTTCCACTCGCTTCCCGGGCTTGTGCCGCCCGGGAAGAGAGGGAAAAAGAGGAGGTGTGGGATCGTGGGATCACTGGTTTCTGAGTTTGGTTGGCAAGGATCCCCCACCCCACCACCTCTTGAGGAAAGAGGAGGTGTGGAACAGATCGTGGGATCACTGGTTTCTGAGCTTGATGGGCAAGGATTCCCCACCCCACCACCTCTTGAGGAAAGAGGAGGTGTCAGGCAGATCGTGGGATCGCTGTTTTCTGAGCTTGGTGAGCAAGGATCCCACTATCTTACTATTTTATTTTTCTTTATGTACACTGAGAGCATATTCACCAAAGACAAATTCCTTGTGTGTCCAATCACACTTGGCTAATAAACTATTCTATTCTATTTTACTCTACTCTATTCCTTTCTATTTCAATTCTAACAAGGAGTTTAGCTTCTCTCTTGAAAATGTAAGCCAGCATAAGGCATTATAATGCAAGCTAGCCTTAACTTTCAAACAGTTCATTTAGTGACCAAAGTTACAATGGCATTGAAAAAAGTGTCTGATGACCATTTTCACACTTAGCGACCATTTTCACACTTAGCGACCATTTTCACACTTAGCGACCGTTGAAGCATCCTCATGGTCACATGATCAAAATTTTGATGTTTGCCAAGTTATAATTTATATTTGTAAATTGTAATGTTGAAATAAAAAAATATTACAATACTATTTTTGCGTTGTATGAAAATTTTTGTTGCTCCGTATAAATTTTTTAATCAAGCCCCCCCCCCCCCCCCCGGTCAAGGGTGTCCCTCTTTACCAATCTGAAAATCTGGTCACCTTAGCCATGGGCCACTGCCCAGGGGCCACTACCCAAGGATTGGAGAACACCTGCTCTACAGTACACCCCTCAAATTAAGATTATGTCAATGGGGGGGGGTACCAACCCAATATAAATAGACAAAGAAGAAACTGAAGCAGGTTTTATCTTCTTAAACATAAAAATTCAGAGGGTGGTTAATGATGACTGTAGTCATAAAACAAAGAGATATCTGCTATTGGAGAGGAAGACTATGATAGAGGTAAACAAGATATTAAAGTACAGAGACTTCATACTGATAAAAACATTGCTATTGTCATGGTGATAGATGTCCCAGTTTTAATGTAATCCTGTGAAAACCCAGACAAAAAGGCTGAATGAAGACAAATCAATTCCTTGGAATTGTGAGGCTGGAGAAAATTTCTGAGAATACCTAGAACAGGATGAAGAACAGATCATTTAACAGTAGATGAAATAAAATCAGTTGGCTCCCATGAAGCATTAATGAAATTCATAACTAAAGCTCAGATATTGTAGCAGAAGAAGTGGCAGAACCTGGGGGTAGAGTCAAAAGTGGGATCAGGCCAGAGTCTCTATGTAGCCACAAATGTACTAACTTCAACCTTCTGTGAATTACTTTGACCCTTATCTGACTTCTAGCAGATGCTAAACACTTGTTGAGAACAGGTGTGAAATGCTTTGAAGTCTGCTACCAGTTTGATTCGCACGCACATGCATGCAACACGTGTGCGTCATGCTACTGCAGGCACCAAAAAGCCTTTTCTGAGTTTGGAAAGGTACCGTATTTTTCGGAGTATAAGACACACTTCCCCACCACTAAGAGAGAGTGAAAATTTGGGTGCATCTTATACACCAAATATACCCAAAAACATGAGGCACGAAGGAGGCGATGGTCTGTGGCAATCCCTGCAGCCTGGAACAGCTGATTGGAGGTATTCTGGGAGGCTGATCCGCCCACCAATCAGTTGCTCATGCTGAATCAGGCTGCAATAATGTGCTGAAGCTGACTTGGCTGTTCACTATTGGCTGAAAGGACGTGTCAGAGTTTGTAGCAGTAATCACATTCAGATTGCTGCTGCAATACAAAAGTAACTAATTCAGCAGGATTCAATAACTTCTCTTTACATATAAATGAAATACATGAAATAAATATACAATACCAAAAGCAAGTTTTCCAACATGGTAGTTCTGCAGAAGAGAGAAGTTTCACTTTCAATTTTAGTTTCAGATATCAGCACAGCATGCTGCTTTATTACCGAACAAGCCATGCCCTGGTTCCTTTCTGTCTTCTTCCTTGTTGCTCATACAGCAAATACTGTTTGTTTCCAAACAGCCCTCAACTCTCTCACACACTGACAGGACATAAGCCAGATGAATACCATGAATGCTGGTAGGCAGAGGCAGATTTTTTTTTCTTATTTTCCTCCCCAAAAACTAATGTGTCTTATACTCCGGAGTATCTTATACTCTGAAAAATAGTATAATCAGGATTTCCTGCTTTCTAGCAAATATAAATCATGCAGCTCAGCTGATTGTCACACAGCTGATCATCAGAACTTTTTTTTTAACTTTTTTAAAGCATTTTTTTACTACTGGATCAGGCGAACTGGCCCGAACTGGTAGCATTTCAGCCCTGGTTGAAAATATTCCTGTGCATAGGCATGAGCAATACATCTGTTTAATTGGAACTTCATGTGTTCCTGACTTTTGTTCCTGACAGATATTTTGGACATATAACAAAAAGGAAAGAATCACTGGAGGAAGTTCTGACACATGGAAAAATTGAAGGCCATCCAAAAGGAGGGCATCAGAAGACAAGATGTGTGTGTCTGGTCACGTGTGTGTGTGTGTGTGTGTGTGTGTGTGTGTGTGTGTGTGTATTACTGCTGATGGTACAAGCTTTGGCCGTATCTAATAATTGTAGCAGAAGTCTCAAATTTTCAGCTCAGGGAGTAGCACATGGCCCTTCAACTCATCTGTGACCTGTGGAAGACCAAACATGACTAAGAGGAGAGTGAGGGCTTGCTGGAACCTGAAGCTCTTCCTGCCACTGTAGGATGATCTTGTCCTTCCTATGTTTGTCCTATGTGTGTCTTCCTACTGTATGTTTATGTCAACACCTCATGGCCCTGGAGTGTTCAAGCAACTGAAATAATTAGAAAAGGGGCAGTAGTGTTAACTTGGAAGAATCAGACCTGATAGGGCCACACGTATCTTCAGCCAAGTGACCAAGATGAAGCTCTCAGATAAAGACATGAATTGCATGGACAGGAAGAAACTTCTGTGTCAGATATTACTATGAAGGCCCACAAGCTGTTACATTTTGGGATATCCCTTATTATATCTCTAATCCTGGAACCCCAAGAAGAGCCCCCTAAAGGGTTGGATCTATCTCCTGCTTGATTTCCCTTTTGCATTCTGGCCACCCCAATGAAAGGGTGGGAGGGATGGTAAAGAAGCAAGCCAGATCTTGTCTGCTAGAGCAAGGAAGGAAGACAAGGGATTATCTTTCTGCAAGTCAAGGAAAGAAAAAGGAAGGAAAGGCAAAGAGGAAAAATGAAGGATAGAAAGATCTCCCTGCTCAGTGAAAAGGTGGCTTAATGGGTGACAGTATAGTCTAGACTATATCAAAGCTAGATATGTTCCTGAAAAACATATTAGATATCAACCAGTTGATAAAATCAGATCTATGAACACATCTAAAGGTTTCAGAGTGAACGTGGTGGCTCAGTGGCTATGATGTTGAGCTTGTCGATTGAAAGGTCAGCAGTTTGGCGGTTTGAATCCCTAGCACCACATAACAGAGTGAGCTACCGTTACTTGCCCCAGCTTCTGCCAACCTAGCACTCCGAAAGCATGTAAAAATGGAAGTAGAAAAATAGCAGGGGTGGGTTGTTGCCGGTTCTGACCAGTACGGCTGTAGCAGTAGTGGCTTGGAGCAGCTGAGAGTGTACTGGTACAGAGGCTCCTTTAGCCCACACGCCCGCTCGTGCTCCATAGCTGTATTTATGCTAAAAAGCACACTGTGTATACCCGTACAGCGTGCAGTGCCTATGTGTGCCCAACAAGCAGCTGGGTGTCACACAGGTGGTGGATTGCGCATGTGTGCTCAACGCACATCAGGCGCCTGCACAGCGCACATCAGGCTCATGCAAAAACAGAGTGCGATCAGCGTACCGGTAGCGACGGTAAGAGCAACCCACCACTGAAAAACAGGGACCACCTTGGTGGGGAGGTAACAGTGTTCCGTGCACCTTCAGCATTTAGACATGCTGGCCACATGACCATAGAGACATCTTTGGACAGCGCTGGCTCTTTGGCTTTGAAACGGAGATGACTACCATTCCCCTAGTCGGGAACGACTAGCACATATGTGTGAGGGCAACCTTTACCTTTACTTAAAGGCTTCAGACATTGTGATGATTTGGGTTTGGACCTGATTCTGAATTGTAATAAAGGCATAAGCAGAGGACAGAACTTGAATGAATTTGTTCTGAGTTTTGCTGCCACAAATTCCATAAAATTGATATTACAACCCCTGCAATGTAAAAAACCCACTACCAGAATGTTAAGATTTAACCAAAATGGCCACATACGGTATAAAGTGTTTTGCTGCTTCTTTATAGTCATTCTTGAATGCTGTTATAAGCCTTCAACTGAGTGGTGAAGAACTCTTGAAAAGATACTTTATTTCCAAAATGCAGGTTTAGATATTTTGGAAAAGCTGATGAGCCGTAGCACAGCTCTCATCCCATCAACTGCTTGCTGGATAATAGTCCTGTTTACTAAAAGATATTGATTCTATTTTGGGTAATGCTTTACTTTTTATGCTAATTGGTTCAGCAAAATTCAACAAAACTGAAGCTGCGAAAATATGGATTTTACAGAATTTGTGATGTTGACTCAAAACACATCTGCAGTCCGGTAAATAGGCAGGGGTGAAATGCTACTGGTTTGGGCTAGTTTGTCTGAACCGGTAGTTAAAAAATGCTACCAGTTCGCCCAGACTGGTAGTAAAAAAAATGCTAGAAATGGTGTGGCATAGGTGATTGTTGCACAGCTGATCGTCGGAACTTTTAAAAAACTTTTAAAAAGCATTTTCTTACTACCGGTTCAGGCAAACCAGTAGTTCTGATGATCAGCTATGTCACCTGATTTTTATTAGCTAGAAATGGCGTGGCACAGCTGATTGTTGCACAGCTGATCGTCAGAACTTAAAAAAAACTTTTTAAAGCATTTTTTTACTACTGGTTGAGGTGAACTGGTAGTAAAAAATGCTTTAAAAAGTTTTTTTTTAAGTCTTTTTAATCCTATGTGCATGTGCACAATGTGTGCGTGAAGCAAAGACATCAGAGCATTTCACCCCTGTTAATTGGGCTAAGCAGCCTCTTTTCATTCTTTGACCCAGCTTCTGTAATGGTATGTGAGAATGATCTTGGGAGATAGGAAGCTCCTTTACTGGTGATTGGAAACCCCTTACACACTGTTTGCTTAAAAATGAAAAAAAAATGATATTGTGATTTGTGGTTTTGATGGCTTGGCGGTTAAGGATGCTGAGCTTGTCAGCTGGAAAGCTGATAGCCTGGGTTTGACACCTGAGGTGCCACGTGATGGGGTGACCTCATGTTCTAGCTCCAGCTCCTGCCCACCTAGCAGTTTGAAAGCATTCAACTACCAGTAGATAAATAGATACTGTAAGGTATGAGAATACGTTGAGACCCATAGACGTTTGAGAACACATCCAAGTCACAATGAGCCAAAAATGAGACTTAAACAGAGGCTTGAATAACAATCAGTGTTTAATCTTTGATCAAAGTTGAAAGACATGATGGTCACTTGTTCCCAACATACCCCAAGGATATGCAGGGAAGAACTACCCTTCAGAGAAGGTGTAGCTCCTTTTTATATAGTTAGAGACATCATAGAATAACATCTTGGCTTTACAATACTCCTCACTAGACTTATCAGCATTATCTCTTTCCTCTGTTCTCACGATTGGCCATTTGGCCCCCTGTTGTGAAGGGCACAGATCAAAAGTGAGATACATTCTTATGCAGAAGGGGACAGATCAAAGGTGAGGCATAGGTTTTGACAAATGCCAGGTACTTTACAGATCCTCCAATAACAGCATTTCCCTTAGTTGCAGGAAATACAAACATAAGGATCTAATGTGGCATATTTGTGTTACAACAACAAAGGGCATAATAGGAATAACACAAGGCATAACATATATGTGTTACAGGAAACAAATATTCACAGCATTGCAAGTATACAAGGGCATCATTTAGTATAATATTATTTAGTAAATGCTTGCTACTACTCCCCTTCATTACCACTTCATTGGGAATGTAATAGTGTTCTGTGCCCCTTGGTGTATAGTGATGCTGACCACATGACCATGGAAATGTTGGCTCTCTTGATTAGGAAATGGAGATGAGGTCCACCCCCTAGAGTCGGACCCAACTGGACAGAGGAAATGTTACCTTTACCTTTAGGGTTGATTTCAGAATGAAGAGAGTCATGTTGTAATTTAAAGAGAGATGTTAAAGCACAATTAAACAGTTAGTCCTCAACTTATGACCACAATGGAGGCCAAAATGTTTGTTGCTAAGAAAGGCATTTGTTAAGTGAATTCTACCCCATTCTATGACCTTTCTTGCCACAGTTGTCAACTGAATCACTGCAGGTGTTAAGTTAGTAACAACTTTGTTAAGTGAATCTAGTTTTCCCATTGATTTTGCTTCTCAGAGGTTTGCAAAGGGAGGTCACATGACCCCAGGACACTGCAATTGTCATAAATATGAATCAGTTGCCAAAGACCTGAACTTTGATCACCTGATTGTGGGAATCTGCAATGGGTGTGAAAAATGGTCATAAGTCACTTTTTTTCTGTACCATTGTATCCTTGAACAGTCACTAAATGAGGACTACCTGTACTTATAACTGCTATGTAGAATAGCCAAAGCCACTTTTTTATATTTCTCTTTTTCCCTACTTTTCCCTACCTTTTTTCTTTTTGCACTTTTAGCTTTTTCTTTTCTTTTTCCCTCTTCCTTTTTAATTTTCCATACTCTGTTTTAGTTTGCATTAGTTCTTATTATTGCTGTTAAAGCCTTACTAGCTAAAACAGGTAAATACACAAAGCCTTTGACTGACTCATAGTTTAACACTCCTCAGGGGTGTTATTACATTGGCTTGTTACAGAGGAGAACTGGGGGAAAGAGAGTGAAAACTTGTGTCATCTCAATAAAGAGTTTCCTTCATGTGCGATCAACAACTGGGCTTTATCTTTTGCACAAAGCAGATCTCTTGCTGTAAAAAAGAAAGAAGTTATTACACCAAAAGAGGTATTTGATGAGACATCAGAGTAAATCACTTTATCAAAAATCGGTGGTAAGCCGAGAAAATGCGTGCACTCCAAGTTATGTGCAAAGCAAATAAATAATCCAGTAGCTAGGAAAAATGAAGAGACCTTAAAGAAGAAGAACCCCAAGGCCAGAGTTAACAAGCTTAACAGAACAACAGAGTGGGCAGGAATCTTGGAGATCTTCTAGTCCAACCCCATGCTCAGGAAGGAAACCCTATATCCTTTCAGACAAGTGGCTGTCCAATCTCTTCTTAAAAGCCTCCCAGTGATGATCAACAACTTCTGGAGGCAAACCATTTCACTAATTAATTGTTCTCACTGTCAGGAAATGTCTCCTTAGTTCTAGGTTGCTTCTCTCCTTGGTTAGTTTCCGTTCACTGCCTCTTGTCCTGCCTTCAGGAGCTTTGGAGAATAGGTTAATCCTCTCTTCTTTGTGGCAGCCATTCAGCTATTGGAGCACTGCTGTCATGACACCCCTAGTCCTTTTTTTCATTAAATTAGACATTCCCAATTCCTGCAATCATTCTTCATATGTTTTAGCCTCCAGTTCTCTAATCAGCTTTATTGCTCTTCCCTGCACTTTTTCAAGAGTCTCAAACAGTGGTGGGATTCAATATTTTTTTTTACTACCAGTTCTGTGGGGGTGGCTTGGTGGGCGTGGCAGGGGAAGGATGCTGCAAAATCCCCATTCCCTCCCCACTCCAGGGGAAAGTTACTGCAAAATCCCCATTTCCTCCAGATCAGCTGGGACTCAGAGAGCAGACAATAGATGGCGGCAGGGTCAGTTAGAGGTGGTATTTGCCAGTTCTCGACACTACTCAAAATTTCCACTACCGGTTCTCCAGAACTGGCCAGAACCTGCTGAATAACACCTCTGGTCTTGGCATCTTTTTAAATATATTTCTTTACTTGGCTCCTTGGTCCCAGGCAGCCAAAGGAGCAGGAACTGATAAAGATAAAAAGGTGAGTGAACATTTCCCTATTTAACTGGCATTAGTGGTGATCAGAGGATAAATGGTAGGAAGGTGGGCAGGAAGTTCACTTGTCAAAAAGAACCAACTGACATCATTTCAATGAGGTTTTATTTATTTCATGTCTGGATCAAACCTTAAACTGCGAAAATGCAGCCCTCTTTTTGGTTTTATCATTGGCCAGAGACCAATCACCAATACATGCTACTGGTAATAATTGACAGACCAACAAATGTACTGGGGTCTGTGTCTCCTCACATTCACACTGCATGTTGTTAGCTGTCGACAACCTCCACTTGAGTATATTGGTCTTAGACAGGAGTCCCCAAACTTGGCAACTTTAAGATTTGTGGACTTCAACTCCCAGAATTCTCCAGCCAGCTAGCTGGAGAATTCTGGGAGTTGAAGTCCACAAGTCTTAAAGTTGCTGGTCTTAGACATAAGCACTCCCAACCTCAACCTTTTTCATATCTTCCACGTAATGTAGGGGAGATCAAATCCCTCAGCCATGTTCTCTTCTGGGATTATTTCTTGTTCTGTGAATTCTCTTCAGTTTCAATGAGGTGCACGTAGAGCGAATCTCAGCCACTGTTCCCAAAGCAACATTTCCACTTAGATTCCTCTTCTCTCAAATGTCTTCGCCTCCCCACCCCAATTAGGATGCATATTCCTTCGAAGTCTGACCATTCTTCAAGATCAGCTGTGGCACTTTGCCTCCCAAAGACGGAAATGCAAAGAAATCACTTCCCTGTGTAATAGAAAGATGAAAGCAAGGCCTGGGTTTTGAAAGCACAAAGAAACTTCAGGAGGTAAGTCACTGATTTCCCTTCAATTGTTGCATTTGATCTTGCCTTGAGGCCCAATCCTTGAAACAGGGGTGAAATTCAGCAGGTTCCGACAGATTCTGCAGAACCGGTAGTGGAAATTTTAAGTAGTTCGGAGAACCAGCAAATGCCACCTCTGGCTAGTCCCAGAGTGGGGAGGGAATGGAGATTTTGCAGTATCCTTCCCCCAGGAGTGGAGAGGGAATGGAGATTTTGCAGTATCCTTCCCCCAGGAGTGGGGAGGGAATGGGGATTTTGCAGTATCCTTCCCCCAGGAGTGGGGAGGGAATGGAGATTTTGCAGTATCCTTCCCCCAGGAGTGGAGAGGGAATGGAGATTTTGCAGTATCCTTCCCCCAGGAGTGGGGAGGGAATGGGGATTTTGCAGTATCCTTCCCCCAGGAGTGGGGAGGGAATGGAGATTTTGCAGTATCCTTCCCCCAGGAGTGGGGAGGGAATGGAGATTTTGCAGTATCCTTCCCCCAGGAGTGGAGAGGGAATGGAGATTTTGCAGTATCCTTCCCCCAGGAGTGGGGAGGGAATGGGGATTTTGCAGTATCCTTCCCCCAGGAGTGGGGAGGGAATGGAGATTTTGCAGTATCCTTCCCCCAGGAGTGGGGAGGGAATGGGGATTTTGCAGTATCCTTCCCCTGCCATGCCCACCAAGCCAGTAGTAAACATTTTTGAATTTCACCACTGCCTTGAAGTATCAGAATAGCTGTGGTTGGCAAAACAACAACAATAACAACCCTCTGGTTACCACAGAGTTAAGCTGTTGCTCCAAAAGTCAGTAAATGAGATGAGGCCTATAACAGAAGAATCCTTTTGGACTATGGCTTCCTATTTTTGAAAATTGCTTGCAAGATAGAAATATAGAATAATAGGTGGTTGGGTGCCCATGTTAGCATCTTTGCGACACCTGATGAAGATTTTAATTTTTGTGTTGTGTTATGTTGTATTGTATTTTATTACACTGCATTGCTTTATTTTTATTTTATTTATTATTTTATGTATTTATTTTATTTGTTTTATTTGTTTTATTTGTTTTATTTGTTTTATTTGTTTTATTTGTTTTATTTGTTTTATTTGTTTTATTTGTTTTATTTGTTTTATTTGTTTTATTTGTTTTATTTGTTTTATTTGTTTTATTTGTTTTATTTGTTTTATTTGTTTTATTTGTTTTATTTGTTTTATTTGTTTTATTTGTTTTATTTGTTTTATTTGTTTTATTTGTTTTATTTGTTTTATTTGTTTTATTTGTTTTATTTGTTTTATTTGTTTTATTTGTTTTATTTGTTTTATTTATTTATTTATTATTTTATTTATTTTATTTATTATTTTATTTATTTACTTTACTTTATTTTATTTTATGAAACCTTTGAGAAGACACTGATCACTGCTTAGCGACTATCTCTTGCAAGTTTACCTGCAGCCTTTATTAATATCAGTATTTTTCTGTGCTGCTGCTGATTTTTATTGTTCTACATCTGTGTGGTTTCTTTATTGCACATTTTAGCAGACACACCATCCTGAACAGGAAGCCGTGGTTGATGGACCATTTTGGAACACAATAAGTAAATAAATAAATATCTGGCTATCCTTGACTGGTGGCAGAGAATGTAACAGCATTTATATGAGAGAAACCAGATACTGTTGAGAAAAAAAAAATCCATCATAAAGAAAAAAAATCCAAGTCTGGGTAGACTGCCTGTAGTGTGCAGAAAGGTTTTAGAAGATAGTGTCACATGAAAATCTGCAGGTAGCAATCTTGATCGTGTCATTGAGGATTAAAAGTTCACCTGGAAATTAGTCAAAATGTCATCGTTGGCACTGAAAAATAGCTGCTAATTCCAGGGGAATTGGAGGTGGACTCTTCAACCGAGTGAATAGCTTATCATAAACTCTGCATGTGTAAGACAGGTAATCATGTCTTGTAGATGGTGATTGAAAATGAAGCGGGTGTTAGGTATGAAGTCTTAGAATGTTTAACCTATGAGAACCTTATCAAAGGTTGTATCGGGCCCTGAGACTCTTTCACGGACCCCTTTCCCTCTTATTTAAAACCTGTCTATATTCTTGGATGCTTCACCCATCAGGGAAATTTCCCTGGCTCCTTATGCACTCTAGAGATCACTCAACACCGCTCAGCATTGGCGCTCTAGTTTTAGCTAGCTAAATATTATAGATAGGTGATGATAGACAGATGGACAGATAGATAGATAAGTGGATAGATAGATAAGTGGATAGATAGATAAATGGATAGATAGATAAATGGATAGATGGATTGATGGATGGATGGATGGATGGATGGATAGATAGATAGATAGATAGATAGATAGATAGATAGATAGATAGATAGATAGATAGATAGATAGATGATAGATAGATAGGCAGGCAGGCAGCTAGAGATAGATATATAATGAATAGTTGAAGGAGCTAGTTTTGTCTAGCAGCCTATTGAAGAGAAGGATTAGTGGGGATATAGCAGTACTTGGGGGGTTATCACGGAGAAGAGGGGATTGACTTGTTCTCTAAAGCACCTGAGGACAGGTCAGAAAATAATGGGTGGAAGATTGTAAAGGAGAGATCTGACCTAGAAGTAAGGAGAAACTTTCTGAAAGTGAGAACAGTTAATCATTAGAATAGCTTGCCACCCATTGTTGTGGGTTCTCCATCACTGGAGGTTTTCAGAAACAGACTGGACAATCATTTGTCTGGGATAGTATAAGGTCTCTGACTTGAGCAAGGGGTTGGACTAGAAGACCTCCAAGGTCTCTTCCAGCCCTATGATTCTATGTTCTATGTACCTGCCTGCCTGCCTGCCTGCCTGCCTGCCTGCCTGCCTGCCTGCCTGCCTACCTACCTACCTACCTACCTACCTACCTGAAGGGCATCACATAGGAAAATAGAAAGCAACAAAAATAGACATTGCAGAATTTTCTACATTGTCATTCTCCCCTTTTCTTTCAAACAACAATTCTTCATTTAGACTGACTCTAAAAGATAAAGAATCCACTTAAGGGCAAAAAAATCAAGGTTTCCCAACCTGCTCTCCAGAATTCAGGAAACAAAGGAAGAACAAAAATAGAACAAATAAAATGTAATTATTGCTTTGGCTACTTTCCCCTTTGTCCAGCACAGCTGGGGCTTGAGTGTTGCTTTATTTTGGTCCCTTGGGGTATTTTTTTCCTCAATAGATGGGTAGCAATCTATATAAAAATGATTAAGATAGAGACTAGCACTCTGTTGGGTGTGTACAAAGCACTCCATTCTCCAAGCTGTGGAAGTCAAGTTAAGGTAAGCTTTTGTTCTGGAACCTGACTCCTGAGGACACTACATCTACATAAAAGCCATCCTCAGGTGCAATTGTTAAAGGTCATCATTATAATTCTGACAAACATGTTACAGAAAGATCCATGTATCATATACAACTAAAAGAGAAAGAGAACAGTGACAGCATTGCCACTCTCGCTTTTCCAAAGAGGCCATCTGGATTCCTATCACATATTAAAGTTAAAAGTAGAGGTTCCCCTCACACTTGAGAGACCGCCTCCTGCCAATTACCTCCCTGCGACTTATTAGATCGCACAGATTAGGCCTCCTCCGAGTTCCATCCGCCAGTCAGTGTCGACTGGCAACTACACGGAGGAGAGCCTTTTCAGTAGTAGCTCCGACCCTTTGGAACGATCTCCCCGTGGAGATTCGTACCCTCACCACCGTCCAGACCTTCCGCACAGCCCTCAAGACCTGACTATCCCGTCAGGCCTGGGGATAAAGATCGTAATCCGTCCCCACCCGAATGATGAATGTTGTGTACTATTTTTACTTATGTATTGTTTTATGTCTTATTGTCTTGTATTCCCCTTCCCTCAGGGAAAAGGGCGGCCTATAAATAATAAAACTATAAACTATAAACTATAAACACTGTGCTGGCTATGTGCTTGTCGCTCCTGACTCTACAGGGCAGTGCTCATCTCTGTTTCAAAGCCAAAGAGTCAGTGCTGTCCGAAGATGTCTCCTTGATCATGTGGCCAGCATGACTAAATGCCGAAGGCGCACGGAATACTGTTACCTTCCCACCAAAGGTGGTTCCTATTTTTCTACTTGCATTTTTACGTACTTTTGAATTGCTAGATTTGGCAGAAGCTGGGACAAGTAACAGGAGCTCACTCCGTTATTCAGCACTAGGGATTCGAACCGCCAAGCTGCCGACATTTCTGATAAACAAGCTCAGCATCTTAGCCACTAAGCTGCCACATCCCTTTATCACACATTAGAAGAGAGTAAATGAACCACAAAGCCTTTGAACTATAGTGCTGGAGAAGACTCTTCTGAGTCACTTGGACTGCAAGGCAATCAAACCATTCAGTCTTAGAGGAGATCAACCCTGACTGCTCTTTAGAAGGCCAGATCCTGAAGAGGAAACTCAAATACTTTGGCCACCTAATGAGAAGAAAGGACTCCCTGGAGAAGAGCCTAATGCTGAGAACAATTGAGGGCAAAAGAAGAAAGGGACGGCAGAGAAGGAGGTGGCTGGAGCAGTCGGCATGAGCTTAAATGAACTCCAGAGGATGGTAGAGGACAGGAAGGCCTGGAGGAACATTGTCTATGGGGTTGCAATCGGTTGGACACCACTTCACAACTAACAACAACAGCATGTAATGAAATCTGACCCTTTGGTTATGAACCAGGCTATCATATTATAATCGTTTATAGTATGTTTATTTCCATAAATACAGCATGTTAGAGAGTCAGGAAACAGATCTAGTAGAGGTGGAGCTGCATTATATGTAAGAAATCCCCTACATATCTAAGGAATGCATAAAGCCAAATATGAAAACTTCCTTTAATGCATATGGGCTAATATAAAAGGGGAAAAAAAGAATGACAGGGCCATAGTGTATAATACAGGCCACTCAACCAAGCAGAAAAAATAGATGAACTTTTTCTAATCATTTAGCTAGCATGTGCAGGAAACACACCACTGTAATAATGGGGGACTTTAAGTATCCTGACATTATTTCAGAGACAAACTCTACACCAAGTGGGAGATCAAACAGGTTTCCGATGAGTCTAGCTGACAACTTTGTCATCCCAAAATTGATGAGGGAATTAGAAGGTCAGCTATACTGGACTTAATTCTTATTAATGAAGATAAAATGACAGAGGGAGAGTTGAAGATGCAAAAGAATAAGCATGTCATACTGGAATTCTACATAATGCAGACACAAATAAGTAAAGTCAAACCACTGTCTTAGACTTTAAGAGAGATGACTTCAACAAACTAAGAGAGAGTTTAGGAAGGATTCCATGAATGGAAATCCTAAAAAGGAAAACAATTCAAGATGCTTGGGAAACTCAGAAAAGTGAGATTATAAAAGCCCAATTTAACAACGTACCACAGGGAAAGAAAAAGAAGAGACCTCGGATAAAAATTGCAGTTTTCCAGTACTTGATGGGCTATCACAGAGAAGGGTGGGGCAAGCCATTCTCCAAAGCACCTGAAGGCACAGGAAGTTACAGGCAGAGACCATTAAAGAGAGAACTAACCTAGAACTAAGAAGATATTTCCTGAGAGTTAGAACATTAACTCAATGGAACAGCTTACCTCTAGAACAGTGGTTCTCAACCTGTGGGTTGGCACACCTTTGGGGGTCGAACGACCCTTTCACAGGGGTTGCCTAAGATCATCGGAAAACACATATTTTCCAAAAAATACGGAAAACAAAATAATTTTATGGTTGGGGGTCACCACAACATGAGGAACTGTATTAAAGGGTCGCGGCATTAGGAAGGTTGAGAACCACTGCTCTAGAAGTTGTGGAAGCTCCAGACTGGAGGGTGTCAAGAAGAGACAGGACAGCCATTATAGGATCTCCTGCCATGAACCAGTGGTTCAGTGGTGGGATTCAATTTTTTTTACTACGGTGGTCATGGTTTGGTGGGTGTGGCAGGGGAAGGCTGCTGCAAAATCTCCATTCCCTCCCCACTCCAGGGGAAGGATACTGCAAAATCCCTATTCCCTCCCAATCATCTGGGACTTGGGAGGCAGAGAATAAATGAGGCCAGGGCCAGCCAGAGGTGGTATTTGCTGGTTCTCCAAACTACTCAAAATTTCTGCTACCATTTCTCCAGAACTGGTCAGAACCTGCTGAACATCCCCTCTGCAGTGGTTGGACTAGAAGACCTCCAAGGTTCCTTTCAACCCTATTATTTTATGTTCTAGGTCTGTGATGGTGAACCTATGGTGTGCGTGCCACAGGTGGCACGTGGAGCCATTTGTTAGGGCATTTGAGGCATTGAAGGCTTTGGAGGTCGAAAATTGGCTCTATGAACAAACCAGAAGTCACCATTCCTGAACTTCTGGGTTTCACATATGTATGTTTTTCGCCCTTCAGAGGCTCCAGGGAAGCTCCTGAAGCCTCCAGAGGGCCGCTGGAAGGGGTGGTGGTGGTGGGGAGGCCGTTTTCGCCCCCAGGCTCCTAGAAAGCCTCAGGAGCCTGGGGAGGGTGAAAAACTGCACCAAAAGCAGGGGAGGCCCGATTGCATGTGGATGCACATGCGGTGTGTGTGTGTGTGTGTGTGTGTGTGTGTGTGTGTGTGTGGTGTGCATATCATTATGTGTGTGGCATGCCAGCGCACAACCTCCCTGCGCTCCCCTTGCTTTTGGCACAGGAGACAAAAAAGGTTAGCCATCACTGTTCTAGGTGCTAAGAACCTAAGAATTAGGTTACTTCTGGGTAGTTTCTTTATTGTTGTTTCCCTATAAATAAAAACTTGTAGTGGAACCACTGGCTGAAGGAAGAAAGAAACTATTGTGGTGGAACCACTGGCTGAAGGGAGAAAGCCCCACCAGTTGGAGTAAAGAGACATTCCAGCTTAGAATTCATCCAAGGGAGGAAATGTCTAAGGTTACAGTCTTAGGTCTTTATCTGCCATTTCCCAAGGGAAGGTAGATAGTCTGGCAAGATTCTTGTAATATAGATGATCAGCAATAAAATATCTGCTTGGGTCTATGAGTAATTCCGGTTGCTTGCACTTGACAATTATCTGCATAACCATAGACATTCTCTGTGAATTGCTAGAGAGGGTCTGTCCTTGCTCTCTTTCTGTCTCCCAGACATTCCAAGCTAAACGACCTCTTTGTCTTCTGGAAAGAGGTCCTCCCTCCTGCAATTGTAGACTACATTTCACCAGATATAGACATAATAATTGTGTTGTTAACCTGGATTGGTCTGCATTTGATATACATTTTATCAAGCTTCAATGAACATCTGATAGAACGATTAGAATGGAAAGCCAAAGAAACATTCCAGAAGAACCATTTCTATATTATTGCTAAGAAAACCACAAATGTTTATGAAGTTACATGAAGTCCAACATCAGGTTAAATAATCAAGGTAAAGGAAAAGGTTCCCCTCACACATATGTGCTCATTGTTCCCATCTCTAGGGGGCAGTGCTCATCTCTGTTTCAAAACTATAAAGCCAGAGCTTTCCAAAGACGTCTCTGTGGTCATGTAGCTGGCATGACTAAATGCCAAAGGCGCATGGAACACTGTTACCTTCCTACCAAAGGTGGTTCCTATTTTTTCTACTTGCATTTTTACATGCTTTTGAACTGCTAGGTTGGCAGAAGCTGGGACAAGTAATGGGAGCTCACTCCATTACGTAGTACTAGGGATTCGAACTGCCGAACTGCTGACCTTTCTGATCGACAAGCTCAGCAGCCACTGAGCCACTGTGTCCCTTGTATGGGACTTTCATGGGACTTAGCTTTTGGGGCCCAGATCAGCCTCTTTGTTTTATCTATATGGTCCAAATTAAGGAATATTTTAGCATTATTGAGACCGGAAAAGGATTTAACATCCTTATTCTCTACAGCCCATGGGATGTTGCTGTAGAGAATAAGGAAGATGGATTTGTTGGAGATATGATGAAATCATTACCTAGGCAAAGGGAATTGAAATCTTTTCTAAGTCCCGAACTATGTGATAGCATTCAAAAGCAGCTCAACTTCCCTACGGATAAGAATTATAAGGAAAAAGTGCAAAGCAATCAGACTTGTAAGATACTGTTATTACAGCCAATCTCAAAAAAAATAGGTTTAGTCTTCCTCTGGAGTTACGTTGCCTGGTGGGGCTGACCAATGGTTTACTAAATGGAATCCATTCTCTTTCCTTCTACTAAAATAAGTTACAAAATGTGGGGTAACAGGAAGCAGGGATGCCAATGTCATGGCTGGCTGGAAAATTCTGGGAGTTGAAGTCCACAGGTCTTAAAGTTGCCAGGGTCGGACAGCCCTGATATAGACCTTTTATGTTTGGAAAAGGGGAAATGCTCTTTTTAAAAGAATCTAGAATTGCTGGTGCTGGGTTTCCCCTCCTTCTTTTCCTACTGATGTCTCTTTGATCCATCCTCTTTTTCTTCTCTTTTCATCATCCCTCAAACTGTATGAAATCAGGGAGCAGAAATCAAACTGTCATCATTAACTGGACTTTGCTTTCTTGCTTTCTTTTTCTAATCCTTCCCAATGGGGACATGCACTAAAAAAAGCTCTTCAACTTTCCCAAAGTTGGAGAAAGCTTACATTTATTTTCTGACCTATTAAAAATGCACAAGAGCATCCAAAGGGAGCCAGAACAGTTATTCAGCCAAGTGAAATGTCCAAAACATCAAATATTCTGCAGCTTTCACTGCTGTACAAAATACATACGATGGGCTTTGCTACAAGATCATAAAATGAAACTTGCTGGAATCTGATTAGTGCAAGAGAACCAACAAAGGTTCCCTTGCTTCCATTTTTGGTGTCCTCCTAGAACAGTGTTTCTGAACCTTGGTGACTTTAAGTCCTGTGGAGTCCACAGGACTTAAATTTACCAAAGTTGAGAAACATTGTCCTAGAGCCTGCATCACAAAAAAAGCCCATTCTCCATATTTTGTAAAAATAAGATGTAAATAAATAGGCATCAAACATCCTGTTACTGAAGATCCTCCACTAATTCTTTTTTAAACCCTAATTCTTTATAAAAGGCCAGAGCATTCACTGGAAAGATATGCCACTGCAATATTTCCTGTAGTTTCAAAAACTGAACAATATTGGAGAAAATGGAGTTTGAACGAAATACTAACTGCTGTAGCACATCAACCTCTTTTCCTTATGGTCAACTGGGTGAGATGCAGAGGTGGTATTCAGCAGGTTCTGACCAGATCTGGAGAATCAGTAGTGGAAATTTTGAGTAGTTCGGAGAACCGGTAAATACCACCTCTGACTGGCCCCGCCCCATCTATTTTCTGCTTCCCAAGTCCAAGCTGATCAGGAGGGAATGAGGATTTTACAGTATCCTTCCCCTGCTACACCCATCAAACCACACCCACCAAGCCTTGCCACGCCCACAAAGCCACGCCCACTGAACCGGTAGTAAAAAAAAAATTGAATCCCACCACTGGTGAGATGTGCTTTCGAAGTTGCAAGATTCTGTTGCTGCAACCTTACAAAAAAGGTAGGTTTAGTATTCAAGGACTGCCAGGACTGACATACTTTTTAAGTGCATGACAAAAACCCAGGAAATGTGGGCTTCTGGATACTAAACAAATGAATTTGTTCAGTCCTGCAGTATGCTCCCTCGCTTACTTGAAGACAATGTGCAAGAATAAAACTACCAAAAGTATCCAAGCCTCTGTAGAGAATGCACAATGCAGGCTCCTACCAGCTGCATTTTCTCTACAGTTTTCACCCACAGATCTACAGAGATTACCAGCCCTGTATCTCAAGCCCTGTATCTATTTTAAGGGGAGGTGTGCCATCAAGCCCCCTGTGCAACATCCTCAAATTATAGTCTTGAGTTCAGAGTGAGGCCCCACATCTCACTTGACCCAGCCCCCTAATTACCTTCACTTGCTGCAGCCTTCCGGCCTTTCAAATACACACTAAAATGATGTTCTCTCTCTGACAGGGTGAAATTATGTTTTCTAGGGCCTACTTCATCCTGTAGGGATGCAGAAGGGATATTGTCCATTTTCGTTGGAAAAGGGCTTATTATTCTGCAAAGCAACGTTCGCTCTATTTTTCTGTAGAGCCAGTTTTATTTCTCAGCATTTCAACCTCACGGTACAGTTTCTTTGGGTTGTCACTTGTGAATGTTGGTCCACTTAATTCTGTATGCCTGAACAACCATTGAGCTGGCTCTTGTTTTTTCCTCTTTCATCTCCCCCCCCCCCCCTCAAATTGGAAATAACCTTAATAAAACTCCTGAAGTTTTAGTTCAAATAAAGGAAGAATTTGGGCTTAGCATGGCAACTGGTCCAAGATTTTCTTGGCGAATGTGCTTCATATACTGTATTTTTTGGAGTATAAGACACACCAAGATTTTGAAGAGGCAAATAAAAAAAAAGTTTTTGCACTCTACAGACCTCCCCAAAATGGCTCATTTTTTGTCAAAAAAGGGGGGGCATGCATAGTCTTTAGGAGGCTTGTAGAGTGCTCCTGGGTGCTGGGGGGGGGGGAAGGCAAAAACAAGCAAAAAAATGGCCTGTTTTTCATTCATTTTTCCCTCCTCAGTCCCCAGGAGCACTCTGGATGCCTCCTAGAGGCTATGCATGGCTATTTTTGCAAAGGGGGCAGGGTTTTGGGAGGCCAAAAATGCTGTATTCAGTTTATAAGATGCACCCAGATTTTCAGCCTCTTTTTTGAGGCAAAAAGGTGTGTCTTACACTCCGAAAAATATGGTAAGTTGGGTTCCATTGGACAATTTATTTTCATGGCCAGGGATGATGGCAGTATTCTACTAAGCAAGCCAATTCCAAACCCTGACTTGTTTAGTTGGCTTTTAAAACAAATCTATGTTTTTGTTAACAATTTAAATAACAATTCCTAACTTGTACAGAAGATTATAAATCAGTTTCTGTTGGCAAGCAAGGCAGTTTACGCTCTGAAAGCTTCTGCCAGAAAACCCATCAGGTTTTAGTACAGGTTTTTGTGTATAAAGCTGTAAGGACCTCCATGAAATCTTCCAACTCATTTTAGGAGTTAGCAGCTTTCATACTAATGTGGGGGCGAGAGAAGCAAGGCAGTTTTTCTAACCTCAAACAAGAACACTTGGGTTTCACAGAAACCAAATCAAGCTTTGGGTCTGTCTGCTTCCCCAACCTCTTTTGAAACACATAAAGCTAAACTCCCTACCAGCAACTGCCACGAACATTAAAAAAAGGAAAAAACCCTTACACAAAGAGAGGAAAAGTGAAACAAAAAGAGAAAGAGAAAAGGAAAAATAGAAAACTGCATTTTGGAGGATGAAATGGAGGGGATGATGTGTATGTATGTTTTTGCAAGTGATGAAAGGGAAGGGGAAGGAGAAAGGGAAGGGGGAGAGGCAGAGGAAGGGAGAGAGGGAGGAAGCAAGGAGGAAGGGAAGGAGGGAAGGAAGAAGGGAAGGAAGGAAGGAAAGAAAAACCCATTTTGGAAGGAGGTTGAAAGAAAAAAAAGAAAGGGAGATTATATTCAGCAAATATGAAAATCATAAAACAGAGAAGGACAAAAAGTCCAGAATTAGCTCCCCTATCATGAAAAAATAGTTCTGCCAAGAATTTTCATGCTTGTGCTTCAGTGCCATGAAATTAACATTTCATTCGGATGGATGTGCCCATTCCATGGCATTTGTTCTGTAACTGCCATTTTCCAAGATGATTGACCTGTAAATAAGAATGAATGCTTGTAGAAAGATTGTTCCCAAGGCCTCATGGAGTGGTTTATTACAGTCCATTCCTATCAGCAGAATGATTGAGTGGCACCATCTACAAATAAGTGTCTTTCGGATCTGTAGAGCAAAATGCTTGTAAGAAAGTCTAGACATTGTCTATGGTTAGAATGTGTGAGAATCATAGCATTAGTGAACCTGTAAGGAATAAACTGGAGTGAGACTGATTAGTGGTGGAAAACTGGGTTGAGGGTTGGTGGTTTGGTCTGGAGCCTGTCATTTTCCCGTTTGGTATTTTAAATAGAGCTTTTCAAAATATGAAGCAGGATGGAGCAGATAACTTTATGGAGCCAAAAATGATGCAGACAGGGATCCTGCTGTCCAACCCACTCTGAATTTCTTAAAGCAACAATACACAGGTATGTTTCTATAATATGAATTGAAATTAAGCATGGTGTTCAAAATAGCACATTCATATTGGAATGTGATTTAAGATATGCAGTATATGTAGACAATGTTTTACAGGTGCATAATATAGGCTTGTTTGGAAAAGATGCAACCTCTTATATTTTCATATTTGTGTCAGAATTGTTTGCACTCCCACAGAGCTAGCATTCTTCTAAGAAGGTATAAGGTCTTTGGATTTGGGAAAGGAAAACTAAAATAGATCCCCAGGAAGATCTCCAAGCTTTGTGCTTTCAGAGATGGTGGCTTTCAAGGAGAAATTCCACATTTCTTTAGTCTTTTTAATCACATTATGCTTTCTTAATGGCTTCAATTACAACATTTATTGACTTCCCACTCAACATGTTGGGAAATTAGATGAAGGTTCAGTGGTTTTGGTTAGAGGGTATCCCATCAAAAAGAAACCTCACAACGGCATACAGGGAGAACATATATAAGATATTCTACAGATGGCATCTACCACCGGTGAGAATTGCAAGAATGTTACTGGAAGGTTCACCAGCCTGCTGGAAGTGCAATCAACAACACAGAACATACTATCATATGTGGTGGACGTGCGCATCAGCAAAAAAATACTGGGCAAAAATAAAAGACTGGCTGGAAGAGATCACTGCACATCAAATAGAACCAAAACTGGAACTATTTTTATAAGGAATAATAAAGGGGAATTATGAGAAAAGTATCGAATACTTAATTCTACACATAATTATGGCAGCAAGAATCTTATATGTGTAGAATTGGAAAAATAAACACATACCAACGGAAGAATATGTAATAAAAAAAATATTGGAATGCACTGAAATGGATAGGCTCATGAAGTAGCTAAAAGACAAAGAGGAATCCGAATATTACTCAGTATGGGAATTATGGTATAATTGGCTAGAGGAAAGAGGGAAAAAAAGTAGGAAAGCAATAAAGAAAAGAAAGATCAAGAAACTACAAAAGAAATACAAAACCGGAGAATGAATAAGAGGTAGAAATACACAATAGATTGTAGACAAAAATAGTATGAAATAAGAGACATAAGAGGATTAAATGTATATAAAGGATGTTATATATGGAACTAATAGAAAATATATTTGAAACAAAATATAGATAGATAGATAGTTATAGTTATAGTTATAGTTATAGTTATAGTTATAGTTATAGTTATAGTTATAGTTATAGTTATAGTTATAGTTATAGTTATAGTTCATTATAGTTGTTATAGTTATAGTTATAGTTATAGTTATAGTTATAGTTATAGTTATAGTTATAGTTATAGTTATAGTTATAGTTATAGTTATAGTTATAGTTATAGTTATAGTTATAGTTATAGTTATAGTTATAGTTATAGTTAGTTATAGTTATAGTTATAGTTATAGTTATATAAGATTTACATGTACAGACAAAGGAAATACAATGGATATGTAAAAGATGTAAAATGTGTTGCAAAGATGATATGATTGTATAAACAAAATTAAAAATTAAAAAACCCAAAAAATAAAAACCCCAAAAGAGACCTCACATTACCCAGCCTGACTTCCATGTTTGCAAACCCCAACTTCCATCTGAAGATGAAGTTCTTTAGAAGTAGAGTGGTGATGGGATTGGGTAGCTGATCAATAAAGGAAATTAGAATTTCCTGCGCCTATCAACCCTCAGCCTGTCAATAGTCTCAATTCTTGCAAATTTTGATCATACTCTCAGCAGAAATCTTTCAGCATCTCCTGGCTTTTTTCCCTGATAGGTCATCTGCCACTTTGGAGCAGTGTTTCTCCACCTTGGCATCTTTAAGATGTGTGGACGTCAACTCCCAGAATTCCCCAGCCACAGAGAGAAAGGGGGTCAAGCTGTTTTCCAAAACACCTGAAGGCCAAACAAGGAATAACGGATGGAAACTGACCAAGGAGAGATTCAACCTAGAAATAAGGAGGAACTTTCTGACAGTGAGAACAATCACCCAAAGGAATAGCTTGACTTTGGAAGTTCTGGGAGCTCCATCACTTGAGACTTTCAAGAAGAGATCGGACTGCCATTTGTCAGAAATGGTGTAGGACAGTGGTTCCCAACCTTTTTTTTGGCCATGTCCCATCTAAACATCTTCAAAATCCTGGTGCTCCCCCCTGTGACATATAATTCTTACTTTACTAAAAAAGTGAACTCTACTCACACAGAATAAGCCTAAAAGGCCATTAACTTGGTTTAAACAAGGTTCAAATTGCCTCCATCAAAAATCAATCCCCCCCCCTTGAGGCATGGGTCCGAAATTGGGAACCACTGGTTTAAGGTCTGCTGCTTGAGTGGGGGGTGGGGGATGACTAGATGACTTGTAAGGTCCCTTCCAATTCTAATTAATCTGTTAAAGTACTGTGAAGCAGTATATAAGTCTCAGATCTATATCTATCTATCTATAGATATATAGAAGAAAAAGTACGTAAATATACGTATTTGTAAAATGGGAAGAGAAATTATTACATTTTCTTTTCTTTCACCACCCAGCCAGGGTGGACCTTACATGAGAGCCAAGGTGGCGCAGTGGTTAAATGCAGCACTGCAGGCTACTGCTAGATCAGCAGTTCAGCAGTTCAAATCTCACCGGCTCAGGGTTGACTCAGCCTTCCATCCTTCCGAGGTGGGTAAAATGAGGACCCAGATTGTTGGGGGCAATATGCTGACTCTCTGTAAACCGCTTAGAGAGGGCTGAAAGCCCTATGAAGCGGTATATAAGTCTACTGCTATTGCTATTGCTATTACATGTTAAATTTTATTGATAACTTTTTCCGCTTTTTTGTTCACTATTCCACCTCCCCTTTTGTTGTTCTTAGGGTTGAATGTATGCTTTTGTTTTGTTTCCTTTTGTTTCTTTGTTTTGCTGCTTTGTATTTTATTTTGTATGATAAAACAATAAATTAAAAAAAGAAATTTTAAATCCTGTTTTTTAGATGGTTTTTACAGATTAACAGATTAACAGAGTTGGAAGGGAACTTGTAGATCATTTAGTCCAACATCCCCCCCCTCACTCAAGCAGAAGACCCTACACCATTTCTGACAAATGGCAGCCCAATCTCTTCTTGAAAGTCTCAAGTGATGAAGCTCCCACAACTTCCAAAGGCAACTTCTGTTCCATTGGTTGATTGTTCTCACTGTCAGAACATTTCTTCTTATTCCAGGTTAAATCTCTCCTTGTTTAGTTTCCATCCATTATTCCTTGTTTGGCCTTCAGGTGCTTTGGAAAATAGCTGGACCCCTTCCTCTCTGTGGCAGCCCCTCAAATATTGGAACAATGCTATCATGTCTCCCCTGGTCCTTCTCTTGATGCAGTACTCTAGGTGTGGCCTTACTAGGGCTTTATAGAGTGGTATTAGTACCTCACATGATCTTGCTTGTATCCCTCTGTTAATGCAATTTAGGGTTGCATTGGCTTTTTCGGCTGCCACCGCACACTGCTGGCTCATATTTAGCTGGTTGCCCACTAAGACTCCAAGATCCCTCTCACAGTCACTGCTATTAAGCCTGGTTTCACCCAGTTTATATGTCTACTTTTGGTCTTTCTTATCTAGGGTGGACGTCTCCAATTTATTAAGCATATTTTCTTTTACTCATCTACTCCAAGTTGGGGGCCCATTAAACTGCAGGTGCTCTACCTAAACCCCAATGACATTGGTGGTGGTGGGGGGGGGAAGTTTATGAATAAAATGCCAATACCGAAATACTTTTTTCCCAGATCAGTGGCAAAAAAGGACATTTTCCAGGGGGAAATTGATAGGTTAAAGAAATGTGGTTTTTAAAAAAAAGCAATGGCTTTTATGAGAGGCAACAGAAAATTCTTCATTTAGGAAAAAGAAATGGAATGCATAGATTACATGGTAAGGGATACTTGGTTTGGTAATCATACACATGAATAGACTCTTTATTGCAAACTAAACATGAATCAATAGGGTTAATATGACTGCTAAAAAGGCAAATATAATTTTAGGTGGTATTAATTGAAGTCAAGCTTCCAAATTCCAGTAAAATAATAATTCATCTAAATTGTGCTTTGATTAGATGCTACCTTGAGTACCACATCCATTTCTGGTCATGATGCATTAAAAAAAAGTTTCAGACAAATTAGACCAGTTACAGATAAAACAAAGAGGCTGATCTGGGCACCAAAAGTCCCATGAAAGTCCCATACTAGGGATGTGGTGGCTCAGTGGCTAAGACGCTGAGCTTGTCAATCAGAATGGTCAGCAGTTCTCTAACGCCACATAATGGAGTGAGCTCCTGAAAAATAGGAACCACCTTTGGTGGGAAGGAAACAGTGTTCCATGTGCCTTTGGCATTTTAGTCATACCGGCCACATGACCACGGAGATGTCTTCGGACACTGCTGGGTTTTCAGCTTTGTAATGGAGATTGAGCACTGCCCCCTAGAGTCTGGAACAACTAGCACATTTGTGCGAGGAAAATCTTTACCTTTACTTATGAAAGTTCCAGAAGGGAAGCCACTTACAGATTTTGTCACTCTTTCCAGGCCTGTATACTGTAGTAAATCTAGCAAATTCAGTCTAGCAAATTAATGGTGATGGAGATTGGAAAGCAGAGTCAGCACCTAACTGGGGGGGGGGGGGGGCAGGGAGAAGCATCAAGTAGTCTGTCCCACCTCAGCATTTTTTTCTTTTATTTATTTGAACAATTGCGGCTTTGTGAGAGAAGGATGGGGTGAAGCAAGGGAAAGGTTTTGGGAAGCTGGTCCCAGAGCTGCCAGCTTTGCATACAGGGGTCTGGCTTCCTGTTAGGCTCAAAAGATCAGAAGCATACATTAAGTTGCAGTTCAAAAAGGATTTATTTTTCAAGGCTATATATAAGAATCTAATCAATTAAAGTTCAATGTTAAATTGACGCTAGATAAAGATCAACAGAATTCAAGAGGGGTTGGGCTTAGAGCATTTGTGACAATGTAATGACTCTAAGCTGATGATGCACTTTACCCCCAGAAATGCCTGCTCTTTTCCTATACTTCCCCAAAGCCAGTCAATCTCCTGACTGCCAGCTGGAGGGGGTAGAGGCCTGGGCCACAAGTGTGGCTTAATTCCTTTGCAAAAAAGGCCACCAATGGTTAGGTCACTAAGCTCCCTCCCTGATCTGCGCTAGTATCTCTACCTGTTCTGGCCTCAAGGGGCTGAAAAGTTGGTCTCCTCCCAGTTCTAGTAAGCCAGTTTTTCCCCTTTGCTCCTTGGTTTCTTGTATGACTCCCAGCTTCTCCTGCCGCTATTTGAAACATGTGGGCTAAAGCTTTTGGTTTGCTTGATGCCCAGCAAGGCAGCAAGGTGGGGCCCAAAAGGGCATAGCTGGGGGGAGGGTGAAAACTGGGGGAGGGAGGACTTGAAGCAGCCTCTAGGGTGGTAAATGCCAAATGGCCAAATTTTGATCTTGTGACTCCAGGGTGGCTGCAATGGCTGTAACTTCAGGCATGGATTTAAGTCCTTTTATTCAGTACTGTTGTAATTTTGAATGGTTGCTGAACGATTGGTTGTACGTTGAGGACTACTTGAAATAAGAAATCATGTTGTTTTGTTATTATTAACTCCATATTCCTATACCAGAAATTTTGAGAGCTACAAGTATCCATGGACCCCACCACTTTACCTAACTCTTTGTTTATACATTCAGGAAAACAGAATTATATTTTTCCCCTGGGTTACGGAATTTCATGCTGGGAGTAATGGGAACATGTATTTTCTCTTATGCGAACAGAATGTCCTACATCTACTAAATCAGCATGTGAAGGAGGAGAATTTTGACCTTGTTTATTTCCCTGACAAGCTAGTTTTGAATGCTCATGCGGCTTGTCTTTTGTTTCCTTTTTAAAATACAAACAGGGCATTTAGATGAATCTGGGAAGATTTCAGCGTTTCAGCCTAAAGGAATTGAGTCTGGGAAAGCTTAACACTCAATTTTGCTGATTGCTTCTTTAATTTAATTTAACTAGTTAGAGTTGTCAAAGGACTGTGCAAAGAAAACAACAACAACCCACTGGATCTATTTCAAGGGTCAACTATAAAGCTCTGAAAAACCTTGACTCCTGCCCTGAAAGGGCAAAACAATCATAATAGAGGCTGCAACAATGCAACTGAAATTCATTTTTTTTAGCTCTGTTACAGATTCCATATAAAAAGCGGGGTGTATTTTCATAGCCACCATGCTGGCTTTTTTGACTTCCTTTCCGGATGCCTCTTTTGTCCCAAATTGGTCCAGAGGTAGCTGGTTCTTTCCTTTTTTTGGCTGTTCCATGCCTGATTTCAAACAAATTAAGTTTGATTTTGGGAGTCCTCTCCTGTATTCTTTTCAAAACCTTCCCCCAAATTTCTGTCTTTTGACTGAGAAAGTAGTCCCTGAACCTGGTGTTTATGATGCAATCCCACCTACTCTTTTAAGCCTCTCCTTCCAAGGCATTCTGCATTGAGCCCATTTACACAGCAGAGTTCATGTAGTTTCTGAATCAAGGCCTCCTGATTAGATTCTCAGTAGATTTGAACCATCAAACAGATTAACCAACTGGGATTTACTCAATAGGGATTTACCACACATCCACCTTGTAACCAAGATTAGCCTAAGCAAGCTTGATGGTTAGAACAATTAATCAGTGGAACGGCTTGCCTTCAGATATTGTTGGGTGCTCCAACACTGGAGGTTTTTAGGAAGGTTTTTGTCTGAAATGGTATAGGCTTTCCTGCTTTAGCAGTGTGATGGACTAGGAGACCTCCAAGGTCCCTTCCAACTCTGTTACTCAGTTATTCTGCAAACTTAGTACATTCTACACAGATGGAGTCTAGGGACACTACTGTGGTTAATGATCTCCAAAAGAGATTTCCTTACATTTGCTCCCGCAAATGTCTTCTGGAAAGTGGGAAAGGAAGATTCCTCATTCTGAGACAAGTTGAAGTCTACCCATCTTGGATTGCTAAGGTTGAGAAACACTTGTGTAGAGCAGAGATATGTATTCCGAAAGGAGCAACTTAATAGTGGAACTCATTCTGAATGGAGGTTGGATTCTGCTATACTTCAGAGGTCTGTTCTCAACCATATTTAAGTCTGGATTCTAACACTTTAGACTTTAGTTAATACTTAGGGAAGTAGTGTCATTTGAAGTGATTTCTGTATCCAGGCCAGATGTCCTTCTCCATTTCCCACTGTGCCATTTTCACCACCCTTATTCCATCAGGAGCAGTGCAGTGGTTAGAGTGCAATACTGCAGGCTACTTCTGCTGATCACTGGCTGCCTGCAGTTTGGCAGATTGAATCTCACCAGGCTCAAGGTTGACTCAGCCTTCCATCCTTCCAAGGTGGGTAAAATGAGGACCCAGGTTGTTGGAGAAAATATGCTGATTTGGTTAACCGCTTTGAGAGGGCTGTAAAGCACTATGAAGCGGTATATAAGTCTAAGTGCTATTGCTATTGCTATTACCTCCCCCTCCTCCTCCTCCCCCCTCCTCCTTTTGACACAGTTACTCTGGGCTTCCCTTTGCCAACCCTTCAGAGCAACAGATTGGGAATACAACTTCACAAAGGGTTTTGATTTGCATCAAGCCTGCCAAGAAGATCAATAGTGTCTCATGTACATGGCAATCTGTTCCCAATTATCCTGAACAATCTTGAGCTTTAAATTTGGAATATAAACCATATTTTCTAACCTTCTCTAATTGAGTGTTGGGAATGGAACAGAGCCCAAACTAAATCTAGTCCTGCTAGATGTACAGAAAGCTTCTCTCACCATGTCCAGAGTTGTAAGATTGGAGGCTGTTATGATGTGGTCCAAAGGTACACAGGCTTGGCCTAAGTGTCAAGAAGAATCTATTATTTTAGTTCGCACCAGTTTCTCACTTTTATGAGTCTGTCAATTCCTAGCCTTTTATTTTTCTGTTCATCAGTTCATCCCATTTGTGTATAGCGGTGGTGGGTTGCAGGCGGCATGCCCCGGTACGGGTGTACCGATGCCTGCCAGGAGCACCGGTTACCGTTCTGCTCTGGTGCTTCGGATGGCCCACCCGCCTGCCTGCCCTCCTTACCTGTATTTGAGCTCTTTGGCACTTCCGCGCACGTGCATGGAGCATATGGCACCTGCACGACGCTCCGCCGAGCAGCTGGAGCATTGCGGTGGCATCGTGGAGGCGTCACGGAGCATCGCAGGACGTAAGGAGACATGCGCCTTCATGTGGTGGACGCCAGGCCCCGTTGCACTGTACCGGTTGCAATGGGATCTGGAACCCACCACTGGTGTACAAGTAGTCTTCAACTTAAGACCAAAATTGAGACCAACATTTCCATTGTTAAGAAAGGTGGTTGTTTAGTGAATCACACCTCATTTTACCACCTTTTTTTTGCCATGGTTGTGAAGCTGCAGTTCCTTCCAGCTATTAAATGAATCTGGCTTTCCTCCATTGACTTAGCTTGTCGGAATCTGGTTGGGAAGGTCACAAATGGCGATCATGTGACTCCAAAACACCAGAACTGTCATAAATCCAGGTAGTCCTTGACTTATGACCAGAAGTGAACTCAAAAATTTCTATTGCTAAGTGAGATATTTGTTAAGTGAGTTTCCCCCTATTTTACCATGTTTCTTGCCACCATTGTTAAGTGAATCACTGAGGTTGTTAAGTTAGTAACATGATTATTAAGTGAAACTGGCTTCTCCATTGACTTTGCTTGTCAGAAGGTCACAAAAAGTGCTTTGAACTCTATTTGGGTCTTTGTAATTTCCTGTAACCATTTTTGTATTTTGGCCCAATATTTTTTAGCTTTCAGGCATAACCACCATGCATGAAAGAAGGTACCCTGCACCTGTTTACACTTCCAAGAGTTTGGATTTAAGTTTGCCAGTTTTGTGGAGGCTAAATGCCACCGATTAAAAATTTTGTATTGGTTTTATTTGTACGCAACAGATTTTGTCATTGTGTAATTTTTAATCCAATTTTTTCCCAATCTTCCAGCTGAATATTATGACCAACATTTTTAGACCAGGCTATCACTAATACCTTTACTATTTCCTCTGCCATATCAAAATTTAGTAAATAGTTGTATATCATTGATATTAATTTCTCTTCTGTACCTAACATCAGTTTGTCTAATTGCTTTGGCTTTATATCAATTCCAAATTTCTCTGGATCTTTTTTATATCTGAATTGTAATTGGAGATATGGCCACCAGTCTATAGTCACTCCCTGGCATCTTAATTCCTGATTAGTTTTTAGTGTTCATTGGGTGTCTAAGATTTCATAGTATTTGGCCATTCTGCCAATGTCTACAGCATTGGGGTAGATCAGTGATGGTGAACTTTTTTTGGCTTGTGTGTCAAAAGCGGGGGGAGCACAGGGGGGGGGTAATGCCACACCCATAATGTTATGTGCACGACCCCAGCATATGCATGCACTCACGACCAGCACTTCCCCTGTTTTTGGCACGCTTTTTTTGCCCTCCCCAGGCTCCAGAGGCTTTCTAGGAGCCTGGGTAGGGCAAAAACAGCCCCCCGCCTCCGGAGGCCCTCCGGAGGCTTCCGGAACTTCCGGAACTGGAAGTTTGGGAATGGACTTCTGGTTTGCTCGTAGGGCTGGTTTTCGCCCTCCAGAGCCTTCAGGAGGCTTCCCTGAACGATCCGGAGGGCAAAAAACAACCCTACAAGCACTTCCGGTTTGCTCATAGGGCCAGTTTTTCCCTCCAGAGCCTTCAGAGTAGCCTCCTGAAGGCTCCGGAGGGCAAAAAACGGCCCTATGGACAAACCAGAAGTCCATTCCCAACTTCCGGTTTGCCTGTAGGGCTGGTTTTTTGTGGTCCGGAGGCTTCAAGGAAGCCTCCCGAGGGCGAAAAATGACCTCAAAAGAAGGCTGAAGTCAGCTGGCGCGCACTGAAACTGACAGGGCAACGCCTTGCGTGCCCTAACAAATGGCTCCATGTGCCATCTGTGGCACACGTGCCATAAGTTCACCATCACGGGGGTAGATCATTGCCTCCATAGTGGATAATCAGCCCGGGATTTTCATATAATATTTACTTTTAATCTCCCATGTTCGTATCAACGAACCCCTCAGTATGTGTCTGTAAAACTATGCATGTAGATTGCTTCTGGTATTCCACATGAAGGCATGCCACTCTGTCTGTAGATTGTGAAGGTCACAAAAAGTGATTACATAGTCCTGGGACACTGCCACCATCATAAATATAAGTCAGTTGCCAAGTCAGTTGTCCGAATTTTGAGCACATGACCATGGGGATGCTGCAACTGTGATAAGAGTGAATAACAGTCATAGGTCACTTTTTCAGTGCCATTGTAATTTTGAATAGTCACTAAACAAACTGTGGCACATCTACTCCAGTTGTAAATGCAAGGACCAGTCAGTGCTCTTGTAACTTCAAATGGTTCCCAAACAAATGGATTATCTGTATTAACTCCAAATCCGAACTACAATTTGTATACATTTTTGTGATCATGTACTTTCATTTACCATTTTGCCTAAATGCATCTTTTTGTAAAGGGTTTTCAATGCTTGAACACTTAAAAAAAAACAAAAACATTACTTCCAAGAATAAATGCTTCTTTCCGCAGACATTCCTCTAATGTTATGTTTTTGACTGGTTAAAATATACTGTGATAAATCAAGTTCAAGGGATCATTGAATTTCACTTTTTACAAAGGTTTAAAAGTTGCATAATATCACATTCAGATAATTAAGAAAAGGGTTCCCCCCCCCTCCGTGTTTTTTGTATGTGTATTTGGTGAGGCAGTTCCATGGCTGGGCACCTAATGCCCATCCTTATTTTTCTACTTTGCTATCTCAAATCAACATTGAAGAAGACCAGTCAGAGCCATGGAGGACCACACTTCTTAGAATCATTGGAATCATTAGAAGGAGCCTTGGAGGTCTTCTAGTCCAAACCCCTGTCCAAGTCAGGAGTTCTTATCATAGATTGGACAATTGTTTGTCTCCCAGACAAATGATTGTCCAATCTATCCTTGACAACCTCCAGCAATAGAATACCCACAACTCCGGAAGACAAGGTGTTCCATGGATTGTCAGGAAATTCCTTCTTATTTCTAAATTGGTTCTCCCTCTGACAAGCTTTTGCCCATTGCTTCTTATGCTACCCTCAGGCCCTGTAGATAACAAATACTTATGACAGCCTTTCAAGCATTGGGAAACTGCTATCATGTCTCCCCTAAGCCTTCTCCTTGTTGGGCTTGTTAGGAGGTGTGGTGGTGCAGTAGTTAGAATGCAGCATTGCAGACTATCACTTAAGGCTTTCAAGAAGAGATTGGATTGCCATTTGTCAGAAACGGTGTAAGGTCTCCTGCTTGAGCAGTGGGTTAGACTAGATGACCTACAATGTCCAATCCAACTCTGTTAATCTGTAATCTGTAGCTAACTAATTCTGCTGACTGACAGGGGTTCAATCCTCACTGACTCAAGGTTGACCATGACCCGACAAAAGCATGCCAACAAAATCGTGTTGCTAAAACCGCGACATCATCACCGTGATGTCATCACCGCAGCGACAACAGTGCGGCGACAGAGGGCACTTTACAACAGTGCGGCGACAGAAAGCCGATTTAAGTTAAGGGTTAGAGTTAGGGTTAGGTTTAGGGTTAGGTTAGGTTTAGAGTTAGGTTTAGGATTAGGTTTAGGGTTAGGTGTAGGGTTAGGTGTAGGGTTAGGTTTAGGGTTAGGGTTAGGGTTAGGGTTAGGGTTAGCTTTTGAATGCTAGTAAAAGCATTTTGCTGAGCGCTTCGGAGGGCGCGGATTTGCCCTCCGCGGTTATGTCGGCGCGCTAGGGTCGCCTTTTTCCTTAGCGCTTCGGACGGCACGGATTTGCCCTCCGCAGTTATGTCGGTGTGGAAAAGGGCTTCGCGGTTTTGTCGGTGACCCGAGGTTGACTCAGTGTCAGCCTCTGCTTCGATTACTATCGACTGCCATAGAAACGGGAAGGGTTGGGGCATGGTATTTGGGATGCATGGTACAGGAGCATATGAAAAAGGGAGTTTTCTTCTCACCATCTTCTGCGCATGCATGCTGGTGGCCGTTGTTTGGACCTGGTCAAGGCCAACCGTCCTGCATACCAATCTGATGATGCCTTTTGGAGATGCACCCCACATGATACCTAAGGGAGTTGCAGATTGGACACTGGGTGGAATTGTTGGAGGGAGGGGGCTGGGTTATCATTTGATATGTACACTCAGCCTTCCATCCTTCTGAGGTGGGTAAAAGGAGGACCCAGATTGTTGGGGACAGTATGCTGACTCTGGCAACTGCTTAAAGAGGGCTGTAAAGCACTGTGAAACGGTATATAAGTCTAAGTACTATTGCTATTGCTAAACAGACCAAGTTCCCTTAGCCATTCATCAGATTATGTAGCCTCCAGTCCATTTATCATTTTTCCCTGCACTCTTTCTAGGGGCTCAGCACCTTTTTTTGTGTATTGTGGTGACCAGACATTATTCCAAATGTGGCCTCAGTAGTGCAGTATAGAGCAGTGATGGCTATCTTTTTGTCATTGTGTGCTGAGACACCCATAATGCAATGCACACATGACCCCCCGTGTGCCCCCTGTGCATTTGCATGCACCCCCATGTGCACTCTGCCCCTGCACACCTGTGCCTGCTCCCCCGCTCCCTGTTTTGGGCCTGGAAAGCCTCTTTCACCAATGGGGCATGGGGCACGGGGGCGCTGCATGACGCCACAAAATGCAATGCAAGCAACTCCATGCATGCCCCCACTCCCTGCATATGCACAGTAGAGACCTGAAGACCAGCTGGCTGGTGGGAGGTGCATGCGCGGTGGAGCTGGACTGGGGCGATGGCTGGTGTGCACATAGAGAGGACTTTGCATGCCACCTGTGGCACACGTGCCATAGGTTCGCCATCCTGGGTATAGAGCATTTAACCCTTAAAGACCAAAGAAAATTACTTGATCAACAAATAAATAAGCAATAGATGTTCTCAGTATTGGCACTGGTTGAAAACAAAATCACCTGTGCATACAAGTTTTGCATACGAAGCATAGACTGATTTAAGTGCAAATGGATTAAACCTTCAAAAGAGACTGTCTCTACCCAAACAGATGATCTTTTCTGTTCCTTGACGCATTTTGGGCAATCCGTCTGCTATGTATCTCCTTCTCCTGATGACCTGGCTCAGAATTTACCCAGAAACTCTTTAACTGTTAGCTACTCACCCTTCGGCGCTTCCAGCTCCCTGTTAGAAATGTCATTCTTCAACCTGTTTGATGAGTCCAAGACCTTGGGATCAATGAAAGAGCATCAACAAAGGCAGTGAGGAGATAGAAAAAGAACAGGCTGTGATCAAAGTGCCAGTTACACTCTCCATCCTTCACAGTGACAGTAATTTTAAGCAGAACAAATAGAGTGATCATTTTTCCCTGATGGGGGAGGGGAGAAGTAGGGTATTGCAAGAATGGACATCTAAAGAGACTTGGGGGAAAAAAGGAGGAAGCATAAGAAAAAGACTGTTGAGACGAGTGAGGATTCCGGAAGGATTCCTCTGTGTTTAAGTGAAAGGCATTTTTTAATGCTCCACAGCCACCCTGCTGCATTTGCAACCAAACCTTGCCAGATCTTTCCATTAATTGCAGCAATAATTCATGCTCTAATCACCAGCAAATGCACGAACAAAGCATCAACAGGCAAAACAACCTCATCTCCCGTCAACAAAGCATCTGTCAGATTCTCATCAATGGCTGGGTGATGAATTGATGCCTCGAAATGGAAGAACCGTGTGGTGGACCCTGTCCTGCTGTGATGACCAGAGGCAAGTCCCAGCTGACCATCAGTATGGTGGGCTGAGTGGACAGAGAGGATGGTTACCTTCTGAGATTAGAATGGATTTCAAATTATGGCTTGGAAAAGGGTCATTTTATGCAACGCACACATGTGGGCATTGTGGCTGAATTCTTTGAAATGCATTTTGCCTGCTTAACAGAATTTTCGGAATTGGCACAATACTCTCATCGATCATAACTGTACCAAGTGGGAGGAATTCACACCACATGCTAAGGTCCTGAAAAGCCCTAAACAAATCTAAAGCTAACCAAGCATTGCATTTGGATGAATGAGAGAGTTGAATTTGATCTGCTTTGAGGAATTATGGTGCCTGAGCACAGCTAGTAGGGGAGGACGCCAAGATTCATTAGGTGGCAGTATCTGCTCAGCTTTGCCGGGACTAAGTACTGTAGAGTCAGAAATAGTTAATGTATAGATGGGAACTAACCAGGAAGTCTTAGGACTGCCAGGTAGATTATGACATTAAAATAAAATTTAATAAAAAGAAGAGAAGGACAAACAACTTCCGCGCTGTTCCCGAGAAAATCAGAAAGATTTTACCATTACCGGGAATTGAATCTGACCCAGGAGACCTTGTACAAGCTCTGAACAAGGTGGCAGTGAGAAGATTGAGAAGGATGCTGATCAGTAGCCAGATTAATTAGAAAATGCACTAAAATCAGGAGATGGAACTCCTCCCATTAAAATGGTTACAGAACCTCCAAATCTGAATTAGAACATTGTGATGGGGAAGGAAATGCATTGAAAGCAAACTGACCTGGAAGTGTGGTTGAAGACCTCTTGTGTTTTTCTTTTTGTCTGACTGAAACTTCTTCAAATAGCCTAGATCAGTCATGGGTAACCTTTTTGGTGCTGAGTGCCTAAAGCGCATGCGCCGGAGGTTGGTTCCTACCAGTTCAGACCAGTTCAGCTTAGTAGGTAGTAACTTGGCCTGCCACGTTCCCAAACTAGTTCTATTGGTGGCACCATCTTTCTTTTTGCTTCGGCGCATGTGCAGAAGAATTTTTAATTACTGTACATGCACAGATGCCTTAAGCGCATCCCTGAGTGAACCAGCAGTAGCAGAAGGCAGAACCCACCCCTGGCGTGCGTGTGAATGTGCGATCCCAAAATTCAATTCAAGAGACCCCTGCACATGCGCCCCTCCCCACCGTGCATGTGCCCCATTCCCTCACCATTTTTGGCTTCCAGGTTGGTGAAGGAAGGCCTTTCAGGCCCAAACTGGGTACAGAAGGTGCACACAAACCCCCAAAATGCAATGCAAGCACCCCACACACATGTGCCCTGCCCCACGTGCATGCTCACATGTCTCCCACATTCCTCTTGCCCCTGTGGATTCCTGACAGAGGCCTGAAGACCAGCTGGCCAGTGGGACGCACTCACGTGTGTGTGGTGGAGCTGGGCTGGGGTGATGGCTGGTGTGCCTGCAGAGCGGGCTCTGCATGCCACCTGTGGCATATGTGCCATAGGTTCACCATCATGGGCCTACATTGATCCACATGTTTCTTGCATTTCTGGACCTTGTAATATTAGGTAGACAGATGGGCTGCTGGGCTGGAATCTGTAAGAGCAAAAATATGGCAGAGGAATAATGCTCCGAGGGAAGGGGGGACTATGCAGATAAAGGTGTCAGAGAAGTAAGGGGATATGAAGTGGTCAAGAAGAAAATGCTCACAACCTCCATACTGGATGTTGTGGGTGGGGTTACTGAACAAAATCATGTCTTGGTGATAAGGCTTTCTTTGGACAAGAAGCTCATGTGTGAGTGGACACTACCCATACAGTAGTCCTTGACTTATGATCATAATTGGGATGGGACTTCTATCTCTAAGACTTTGAGATTAGTTAGAATCTTCTTCCTCCTTTAGTCTATCTTGCTCTTTTTGGTATATCAGACAGTTTTTTGATAACAAGTCCGTTTCCAAGGCATCATTTTCTGAAAACATGTGCATCTATAGCAGTATTTTTCAACTGTGGGGGTTTGAAGATGTGTGAACTCCCAGAATTATAGGAGTTGAAATCCATATATCTTCAAGCTCTCAAGGTTAAGAAATACTGCTATAGATGCAGATGGTATCAGAAAATGACGATGTTGATGGTGTGGTAAGCCAATCATTCCCAACCGTTCTCCATGGAACATAGAATACAGTAAACACAGATGGAAGGGACCTTGGCAGTCTTCTAGTCCAACCCCTTGCTCAAGCAGGAGATGTTATACCATCTTGGACCATTTGACCCAATCCCTTCTTGAAAGCCTCCAGTGATGGAACACTCACAACCTCTGGAGGTAAGCCATATTTGTTAGATTTCAATGGCTACAGAATCTGAGAAACTGAAGGGATTTGCTTGAATTAATGCCCTTCCCCTACACGGAAAGTGGCCTGAAGCCCACGAAACATAGAACATAGAACAACAGTGTTGGAAGGTACTTTGGAGGTGTTCTAGTTCAGCTTAAGCAAGAGACCTTATACCGTGATGGCGAACCTATGGTACCTGTGCCAGAAGTGGCACACAGAACCCTCCCTGTGGGCACGTGCACCATCGCCAATTGCTCTTCTGATTTCCAGCGCACTGGACAGATGATGTTCACAGGTGCCAAAGTGCCAGAAAACGGCCTGAAAACGGCCCCAAAATGCCCGTTTTTAGGCCTTATTGGGGCCGTTTTCAGAATATTTTGGGACTGTTTTTAAGGCCATTTTCAGGCTGTTTTCTGGTGTTTTGGGGGGCATTTTCAGGCCAATTTTTGCCCCAAAATGCCCCCACAAAACACCCTGAAAAATGGCCAAAAAACAGGCATGCGTGCGCCAGCCAGCTGGTCTTCGGGTTTCCAGTGCCCAGGCATACGTGAAGTCCAGCTGGCTGGTGACAGTGCACACCGACCAGCTGGTTTTCACATTTCTGGCACGCCAGGGTGCACGCATGCACACACATTCTGGTTTGGGCAGTTGGTGCCGAAAAGGTTCGCCATCGCTGCCTTATACCACTTTGTACAAAAGCTTGTCCAATCTCCTCTTGAAAACCTCCTTTGATGGATAGGGCACATGATGTAACCCATGGTTTCCCCCACAAAACCCTGTGTTTGTCCTTCAAGCATCAGGCAGCCATGCTTTTGTGAACACCGCAGGTTGGGTGGAGTGTCAGATTCCATTCTACCCTCCCATCCCGACGCATCCAATTCTAATGGCTTGGCATTTTGAACATGACAAGCCGTGAGAACATTTTAACAGGAAGTCATTTATAAATTCCCCCCAGATTTCTGGCATACAATTGCTTTAAAAAAAGGAGGAGGAAAAAAAACGTAGGACCTGTCTCATACATATGTATTTTTCTGAGTTTCTCTCTCTTTCCCTCTCCCCTCCCTTCCCTCTGTTTCCAACAAATCTATTGTTTTTAGCAGCAATGGGAGATCATGAGTAGCATTTTTAAGAGTACATAATTTATCACTAACACTGTAATTTATAATGTATGCAACCGGTTGTAATAGTTGTAATGAAAACCTGGAAGTGGGTGATAGATGGCTTTGGGGGAGGTGTGTTTAAAAGGTATCTTGTTTATATTCTTGTAAGTATATAGCCAAAAAGGAGCACACAATTGTTTGAATAGAATTACTGCTCTATCTTCAATTACCTTTTTCTTCACATACTCTTCTCATCTCAGTCTTCGTGTTTTCAGAGCCTTGGGAAGAGAGAAAGAATAACCTATTGATTCTACTTTCTGCATATTAATAACCCTCTAAACACCTCTTCTTAGAAATTTGGTTCAACTGGGGCAAGCATGCAAGCACACGAGCCTGTTTAATATAAGTTGACTGTGGTATCCGAATAGTAAATCCAGGAAATTATTTTGCTGGGGATGGCATGGCTGTTCTCCCATTCTTCCAAGTCAGTTGAAAACAAGTTCAGCTAAAAGAATATTTTTTGAAAAAACAATGGAGCAATAGACTGCCCTGCCATCGTTCCTGATATATTATCGCCCGCCTTCAGTTTTTTCGCCAAACTGTTTCTGTCTCCAGTGTTTATCAGCAAAAAGCCATTTCTCTTGAGAAGCTGTTTCTCAGTCAGTCCATTGTCTGTCATGTCTGCAGACGGATTCTCAGCAGTGCCCCTTGTTATCATAGGGGACCTCAAAGGCATTCTCATGCAAGATAGAATGGTCATGGGTGCCAAATGGAATCCATGGGGACCCAGAGCCTTGTTTGGAAGAATGGCTGTCCCAAAGGTGCTTTGTTCAAAAGGTCCATTGTCCATTGTTATTCCTTGAAGACGCTTCACTTCTCATCCAAGAGGCTTCTTCAGTTCTTCAGAAGCTTCTTGGATGAGAAGCAAAACATTTTCAAAGAAAAACAAAAATAAAAAGCACCTTTGGGACAAGCATGACATGAATGACTGAACATCTCCATAGACATGAAGAATGGCTGGGTTCAACTGCTAACAGACAAGGATTTATGGGTAGAAGAGGTGGTTTTGAAGAAAACCAACCTTTGTTGCCATTAGTAATGATGATCCAACACTGGCTGGATGTACTATGTAAATGGTCTTCTCCTTAATCTTCTTCCCATCTGGCAACTGATGAATCTACAAAAAGATGACAAAACAGTGAATATTTGTAAGGAAATGTCTCAAGCTTTGGAAACATCTTGTCCATCCTGTTATTAGGATGAGGTAACCACTATCTCCTAGTTATTGGGATGTGGTGGCTCAGTGGCCAAGATGCTGAGCTTGTTGATCAGAAAGGTTGGCAGTTCAGCGGTTTGAATCCCCAATGCCACGTAACTTGAACTCCCATTACTTGTCCCAGCTTCTGGCACCCTAGCAGTTCGAAAGAATGTAAAAATGCAAGTAGAAAAATAGGAACCACCTTTGGTGGGAAGGTAACAGCGTTCCATGCAACTTCGGCATTTAGTCATGCTGTCCACATGATCATGGAGAAGTCTTTGGACAGCGCTGGCTCTTTGGCTTATAAACGGAGATGAGCATAGCCCCCTAGAGTCGGGAACGACTAGCACATAGGTGCAAGGGGAACCTTTACCATTACCTTTTACCCACTATTGTCTAGATGTGTTTGATTCTCAGAGACCCTGAGTAGCTGGAGGATAAAGGAATGGAGTAGTGCAGAAATTCGGAAGAACAAAGAGACAGATGTGAGTAGAGTTGGGTTAAAGCGGGTGGAGGTTGGTGAGAGTTGAATTCCTAAGATGACTGATGCAAGGCATGTGGCTGGAGTGAGACCCTTCACTTCATTACACTTGCCATATTTTATCTTTATCTTTGTTCTTATTTTAGCAGTTTGCTCTTTTCCTCCTCAAAGAGGCATTAGAAGAACACCAACAGTCTCCTGTGCTCCAAGAAACAGTTCATAATAGAGGTCCAAACTTGGATACTCATAATATATAGGGAACTAGGATGTGATCCCTTGGACTGCAAAGCGATCAAACTGGTCAATCCTAAAGGAGATCAACCCTGACTGCTCTTTAGAAGGCCAGATCCTGAAGAGGAAACTCAAATACTTTGGCCATCTGATGAGAAGGAAGGACTCACTGGAGAAGGGCCTAATGATGGGAAAGATTTAGGGCAAAAGAAGAAGGGGATAGCAGAGAACGAGGTGGCTGGATGGAGTCACTGAAGCAGTTGGCACGAGCTTAAATGGACTCCAGAGGATGGTAGAGGACAAAAAGGCCTGGAGGAACGGTGTCCATGGGGTTACGATGGGTTGGACACAACTTCACAACTAACAACAACAAGGATGTGATCTTCCCTAATTCCCTCACAACAATATAAGAATCTTAAGACAAAAAAAATGCCCAGGATGAAAGGGAGTGAATGAGTAAAACAGTAGAAAAAATAAATCAAATCAGAAGATTTTAGACTGATACAGCCAGTCTCACAAAATGCCAACTTAGGTACTCTATTCCTTACCCAATATGGCAATTTGTATGTGATTACCCATCATTCTTTTTGATTGCCTCTAACTGGAGCGAACATTGTAATTGGCAAAGTCTCAAAGAAAAGGAGGTGCTTACTGCTACTTTTGATAGGAGAAAAACAGGTAACTGTATCTGCATCATCTCCATGATTTTCCAAGATTACTTGGCATACTTTCATGTTTAGGAGTCAAGGCCACATCAGCCAGAAAAGAAATAATTTGCCATTTAAAAATATCTTGTTAGATCCTTGGTGTAGCACCCTTATATGCAGTTTTACGTAAGTGCTGTAGAAGCCTGTAATTGAAATTTATTTCTGAGAAACACAGAAAATGATGAGATTAAAATACTGTTTTTTTAAAAGTGGGCAGAATGTTTTAAGTGGGTGAAATGTTTTCATCTCAGGCACAAAATTCTTATAGACAGCAAAGCTGAATTTCCCATCTTCAACCACATTCAGAAAAAGCAGGACACATAAAAGGGGTGGGACTTTGGCACTTCCATTAATTATAAATTAGTTTATTAATCCTCACCTACTCTGACTCCATCTTTCCTTCATCAAAGGCTCCCCTGATGTGTGATTGTCCAACTCCCATAATTCCCAGCCAGCATCCTGAACGCCGATGCCCAGCATATACAGGGGGACACGAGCAGGGGACGTTTGTCTTGTTCCTTGACTGATGATAGAAGTTTCATTTTATGTTAATTCACCCATAAATCTTAAATTCATATCTTCCTGGATATTTTTCATTTGTCAACTTCATTCTGCTTTTCCTTTCAGATAACTAGCCCTTAAATATTAAAAGTAGAAAGAAATACTGCTTCCAGGCAGCTGGCTGCCAACATTTAGAGTGCAAATTACATCACCATTGATTTTGGGGGCAAGAAATTAGAAGAAGGGAGCAGAAACACACTAAAACTTCAAGCATGTGTGCGTGTTGAGCAGAACAATACACCAAGGTTATGAGTTTCCGACTCTTGAGCTAAAGCAGATGTGGACTATTTTGCTTCTGCTGATGACCGTATTTCACCATAATTAATCAGGTATGTGTGTGTGGGGGAAGAGATGGTAGATGGGGTTGAAAGCAACATTCTTTCCCCACCCCTCCTTCTTCATGTACTAAGCTAAAGGAATGTTTGTTTATTTATTTTATTTATTTAATTTGTCAAACATGTAAAAAAATAAGAGGTATAAGTATAAACATAAATATGAACACAGTAAATGGGTATGAATAAATGGAGACAGTAGGACAGGGATGGTAGGCACGCTGGTGCACTTATGCACGCCCCTTACAGACCTCTTAGGTATGGAGTGAGGTCAACAGTAGACAGGTTAAAATTATGTGGGTTTGGGGATGTAATAACAGAGTCGGATAATGCATTCCAGGCACTGACCACTCTGTTACTGAAGTTGTATATTCTGCAATCAAGTTTGGAACAGTTTACCTTGAGTTTGTATCTATTGTTTGCTCATGTATTGTTGTGGTTGAAGCTGAAGTAGTCATTGACAGGTAGGATGTTGTAGCAGATAATTTTGTGTAGTATGCTTAGGTCAGACCGTAGGTGGCATAGCTCTAGGTTCTCTAAGCCCAAAATTTCAAGTCTGGTGGCATAAGAGATTCTGTTGCAAGCAGAGGAGTGGAGGGCTCTTCTCGTGAAATATCTCTGGACTCACTCAATTGTATTAATATCCGATATACAGTGTGGGTTCCAGTCAGATGAGCTGTATTTGAGAATTGGTCTGGCAAAGATTTTGTATGCCCTAGTTTACAGTACAATAATACTGGAGAAGAAGCTTCACAAGATTAGGTTGATAACTCTTAATGCCTTTTTGGCAATGCTGTTACAGTGAGCTCTGGCACTTAGATCATTTGAGATGCGTATTCCCAGGTCCTTCACGGAGTGAGAGTCATCTACGATATCATATCTGCCCAGCTTGTATTTGGTGTTCTGATTCTGTGTTTGTGTGATCAATGTGATCAAGAGTTTTCTGACTTCTAGCCTTGGGAGGGTTATGTGCTGAAATTCAATCATATGCATCCCTATTCCAGTCTCTGAATAAAACTTGAAAACGTCATCCAGAAGCAGCAACAGAAGGATTTAGCTTAATACAATAGAAGTCAGTTGCTTGGTCAAATCAAGTAATTGGGATTGGGGCGGCCAAATCACTGCAACGGACTTCAATGCAATGTTTAAAAACGTTTCAGTCATACAACATTTTTTTCTTTTCCTACCTGCTTGCCAGCTGTTCATGTCAACTTTTAGCTGGACACCTAGTTCCTGCTCACTTGACGTAAGGTATATATTTAATTTAAACACCTCTATTCTGCTTTTATTGAAAGTATTCTCAAAAAGGTTTGCAATCAACAATTAAATGAAGCAGGAGGTTAAACCACTTAATGATATGTTATAAAAATATACAAACAAAGTAAAATTAGCACAAATTAACATAAAATAATAGCAAACATTTTAATAATTTTAGAATCACTGCAAGATTTAACCCATTATTAAGCGAAAGAAAGTCTGAGAAAAGTTAAAATGTAGATGACCTTCAGACAGTGTTTCTCAGCCTTGACAACTTGAAATGGTGTAGGGTTCAATTCCCAGAATTCCCCAGCCAGCATAAACTCTGGAAGTTGAAGTCCACACATCTTTAAGTTTCCACAGAAACACTGTCATGAAGTATTGGTAGAATTACAAGAGCTAAAATGTTGGGATAATTCGATGAAACAGAATGACCCAAATTGGCTCCTAGAGAAGAAGCCAGATAAGTTCAGCATCCAGCCAGTTGAAGAAATAGGGATGTCAACTTTGATATTTGACAAGGACTGGATGCCACTACACAGAAATCACATGCAGCAAATCACATTTGACCTAATCATCAAAAGGATGGCTGAGGTGATGCATAAAGAAAGGCATGATGGGATGCAATTGGCAAATGCTACAAATTATAGATGGACAGGAGTTTAGTCAGAAGACACACACATACCTCAGTTCACAACTATGGTCTACAGAGTGTTTCTGGAACCTGTGCGCATGCGCTGTTCAATGGTAGTTGTCCTGCACCCATGTGCAGAACAATTTACGGTGAATTGTGCAAACAGTCACTAAAATCCAAAATGGCGGCAGCCAAGCGACAGTGAGGGAACCAGTTTGGGGGCGTGGCAGGCCTGGGTGCTGCCAGTTCTGCAACCCAGGCCTGAATTCCACTACCGGTTCGGACGAAATGGGCCAAACCAGCAGCAACTCACCTTTGTTCTCAAATGAAAAAGAACCAAACATTCAGAACAGCTTTGGGAAAATGGGCAGGGTACAGAAAGCGTTGAAACAAAGTATGTAACATTCTGGTCTCTCAGTTGCATTCTGAAGTTATGGAGAGGATAGAGACAACTAATGGAATATCATTTCTCAACCCCATCTACCCTTCTCCAATCTTGCTTTTCTTAATAAATAGGGCTTGCCTTTGATACACAGCCGGCCCTGGGATTCTTTTGTAATAGCTTCATTAATTTAGTTCTTGCAGTACACTCACTTATTTTACTTATGCATCCTTGAATTCCTGCCTGTGATTCATTATAATGGGTTTGTGGTCTAGCTGGCTGGGAAAGAGGAAGGTTGCGATCCATAGATCTGGAAAGTGAACAATGGGACACCATTCTCTTCCTGATTTGCAACTTTTTTAAAAAAAATCTTCTTCCCCTTCCATAGCTTTAATATTTCTTGACCATTTTAAGATTGTCCTTGAAAACTTGATTTGTCACATGTCTCTTCCCTGCCAGGATTTAGGAAGGTGCTTTTTTCAGACTACGATGATGACTTGGGAGAAACCATGCCAACCCACTGTTGATTCCTTGTAATATTCTCACAAGCAAGAGATCATTGCTTAGTAAAATCAGTGTGACTGCATCAGTAATGGATATTTTCTTTTGAAAAAGAGAAATGCTCCTATCTGTTTAAAAATATATTCTCCCCTCCTTTTTCTTTTCTTTTTTCTTTTCTGCATCTAAATGTACCTTGTATTGTTCTGGGAGGCATACTATACAGTATCTCTTTTCAACTCCAATCTGTGTGCATTTTTCATAATGCAACTAGAATCTGAAACGGTGCTTTCCATGCCCAATTCTGGAAAGCTATATTCTGGGTGGATTGTGAAAGTAATATTATGGAAATTAGATGTGATCTACTATCTCAACCATGTTTAATATACTTGTGATCCACGCTTTTAAGTAGTTGGACTAGAAGACCTCCAAGGTCCCTTCCACTCTGTTATTCTTTTATTCTGTATAGGTCTTAATTCCGAAGATAATTATTTGTCATTTGCATTGAATTGAGTGGTTACAGCAAAAGCAAAGTTAGATCTGGGTATTCCCATGCAAAGGTTACACTTTTCCACTTTCCCTGGCCCTCCCCCATTGACCAGTCCATCAGTGTCCAATAGTATGCCTTTTTAATATTTTGAGAAGTGCTTGGATGTTTGGTACCTCTTGATGCAGTTTCACATTCTTTTCCAAGGCAGGTGTCCTTGGCGACTGGCTTATTTTGGTTTGGCACCTCTGGTTCAACATGTCCCCCTCCCTGTCAGGGTTCCAAATAGCATCCAAAAGTAAATCGGAGTCCAAGGCAATGGATTGCTCTAAGTTCCCATTTATTAAGAGGAAGCCATGTTGGCACATCTGGGAAAACCTGAATCTGAAAGCTTCCTGTTTTTCCCCACCCAGTTGAAAGTGCAAGATCTTGCCCCCACACCCACAAGTCCATCACATGGTTCAATCTTCCACTGCCATGCTGGCAGTTCCACACTCCCAGTTCCGGTCAGGTGCAGAGGTACAAAGACAAAGGATGACCTTGGCTTTATAGAAAGAATTTTGTTATGGCTACATATCATCTAACTCCTTACAATCCCCCCTCCCATTTTCCCACAATAGAAAATGCATAGTAGAATAATAGAAAGTTGTTCTGCCCCCCGGCCTGTGAATACACCAGATCACAGGCTTGGCTGTTTGCCACTGTGCAATTACTGAGATAATGAATCCTTTGGCTAAGGGCCCAGGCAACTCACATTCAATACAGTAGTTCTGCAGCAACCCAGATAATTCAAATGAAGCAACACAGATAATCCAAATGAACAGACATGGCTAGAATACACAGATAGATTTTATTAACTACTAATTCGAATGGTTCTTTCCTGCAAATGTCCCCTCCCAATGCCTCAACCTATAATCTGTCTTGGGAGGGGCCAATCACCAACTACCTGTGCTTAATCATCTTCTGTGAGTCTGCCTATGGAGTTGCTGCTTCCGTTTCTCAGCCCTTCTCAATCTAGCATCAGGGACAAACTGCTTTTGATCCTTTCCACTGCTCCATGCCTCAGGTGCCTCCTGGTGGCCAACCAGCCTCTCTGGTCCCTGCTATGAGTCTGAACCCTGCCCAGGGTCCTCCACATCTTCCATGGCAGACTCATATGGTTCCTTGCTATCCGAGTCCAGCAGCAGCTCAACCAGATCCTGCTGGGCCACAGCAGAAAGTGTAGCAGGCCAAAGATCCAAAAGAAAAGATGGCTGCAGGTCTGACACTCCCACTATCTGTCTTCTCCTTCCCATGCCCAAGCTTTACTATTCCAAATTCCTTCCCCCTCCTCTGCATTTTATGGCAGGTTGCCAGCAAAGCGAAGAAGCTGAAGATGGCAGACCTGACAGCCGTGTTAGTCTCTCAGAATGTCACGGCTAGTTGCTGGAGAGGGTGGGTGGGCTGTCCTAAGTAATTTTCCTCCACCCAGATCCAAAGGGGCCCTTTAATTTCTCTTCCAAACCCTTTGTTCAGCAGCCGTACCAATGGTGGCTAAGGAGAAGCTGGCTTCTCCATCACTCCAATTTGGTTTTAGTATTCAGTGAGAGTTTCTTCTGCTTTTGATATATTGTAATTCAAGCAGAGACAAACCAGTCAAAACTTTCCATTTCCAGGTACCAGAGCAAAGAATACACATATTTATAGGCAGAAAAGAAGACCTGAAAATGGGAGCTGTCACATCGCTGACAGCATCAAAGGACCATGCTTGAAAGATTGAAGGGACGGGGGCGAAAGGGAAACCAGGCAGCCAGACTGTGGATGCAGATAGGGAGGTACCATGACAGGTCTGCCTTTTGTGGGACTCTTGAGTGAAGTTGGAGTCAATGGAGCATTGTCAGAGTGGAAAGAGACATATTTCCTACATCACTTTGTGACTTGTGTAGAAGAAAAAAGGGGGGGAAGCAACAGAAATACTTTGGTTGCACTTTAAACCCCTTAACTCTCATTATCCAGGAACTGCCCACCTAAGGCAGAAATATTCTTTCTCAATCATATTCTACAAAATGTTTAGCTGCCTTCTTTACCATATTGGAAGTCACTACTCAATGTTTTTCCTACAGAAACTCCCGCACTTCCAATGTCTTGTAATGGCCAGAAGAGTTTCCTCTTCCCTATCTGGAGGGATTTCCCTCCAATGTGCACAAAAGGGATGTAGTACTCCCTAGCAATCTAGGAAGGAGAACGTCAAGTAGATGCCATCTTGTGTGAAGCCTGTCAACTGGAGAAGCTTTCCCGACCTGCTCCTGAGTTGCCATGGGCAGGGTGATGGGGGGATTGAGCCTCACAGCTGCATCAAGGAATTTGCACTTCAGTCAAAACAATGCACATCCTAACTCGCCAAAGTCAAGACCACCTCTGCAGAAACCAGTAATGGCCAGAGGGAGTGACTCCTACCACCTACAAAATTACTTTGTTGGGGAATGTGACTGATGACTCACCTTGGGGGGGAGTGGGGTCAGAGCTGGCTTCACTAGGTCCGTGCCAACATGGCATTCCTAATAAACAACTGAATTTTTCTTGAAAACTGGCGTGAGGCTCCTGCTTTTATTAGGGCATTGGTTGGAACCATGACAAAGCCAATGTCTGATTCAGATAGTCAGACATAGAGGTATGCAGAACCTTGGACAGCTTTTCAGAACCTTGGAGAGCTCTTCATCAGAGAAAATATTGCTGAGAAAGTCCAATAAATCTGTCGGATCTAAAGTACTCCAATTAAATTGTTCAAGACAGTAAATACAAAGAGATGGAAATATCCTATGATCTGAACTAGATCTATTTATGCGACCATGGAATGAGCTCTTTAGTGTAGTCTTTATTGTCATTGTACAAAATAAATATAACAAAATTGGTTTTAGCCTCACTGATGCAAAAAATACCAACAACATAAATAGTATAAGGAATAATCCCATGAAAGTTATTTAGGGGAAAAGAAAAGAGAAAAAGAAAAAAAAACTAGTCATGTGTTTCCACATGTGTGTGGAGTGATTGTGGTTGTGTTTAAGAGTCTGACAGTCCAAGGATAGAAATTATTTTTAAATCTATTTGTTCGGCTGCTTCGATCTCTTCTGCCCGATGGTAGAAGTGCGAAGATACACTGAGCAGGATGTGAATCATCTCTGAGTATCTTCCTTACTCTGCTAAAGCAGTGAGACCTGGCAGTGTCATCCAGTGGTGTCAGAGGGCAACCAATGGTTTCTTGTGCCAAATTGATCACTCTCTGTTATGCCTTCCTGTCCACAGCAGTTAAACCAGTGTGCCATAATCTAATGCAATATGTGAGGACACTTTCTAAGGTGGACCAATAGAAAGAGGTCATCACCACCTGATTTTTTCGCAGGACACTAAGGAAATGAAGTCTCTGTTGAGCCTTTCCAATCACCAGGGACGTGTTGTTTTTCCAGGGGAGATCCTGACTAATAAGCACTCCCAAGAATTTAAAAGAGGACACCCTCTCCACACAGCCCCTCCTTGATATACAGTGGGGCAGGTTTCTCTCTGTACTTCCGGAAATCTAGCACCATCTCCTTTGTCTTACTAGTACTTAGATGGAAATTGTAAGTTTACCTAAAAGCTTACAGATAAAAAGGTCAATGGAGAGTGGTGGACCCACTTAGATGGCCAAACAATTCCAGTTTAAGCTAAAACCACCAGATTCATGTGTGGTGTACTTCCCTTCCATAGCACATGGCATCATAGGATAAGATTATTCTGCTGGTTTTCTGTACCTAGCCCAATGCACGCCCCTATTCTTTTCAAATCAGCACAGGTCAGGCAATTGCACTGTGAATGGGGCCATAAATGGCAGCGGGAGATATTGGCAATGGATTTGCAGCCAGAAATGAGTGTCAGGGCTCAGTAATGCTTCCTCCAAAGCAGAGCCAAGCCTGATGAGCCCCCAAAGTCTTCCCTGACTCCAATTAAAACAGAGCATTCCAGCTTTCTCCCACTCCGCCTGGCTCTGAATAGCCATTGGCGACGGGTACTAACTCATGGCTAAAGACCTTTGGGAGCAGACTGGTGTGGTTGGGCCCGATGCAAATGACCTGGCCTGCATTCCATTAGCCAGCTTGCCCATCTTTTGGGCTCATTTTTCCTGCTCTAATTATTTTGCTCTCCTTTTAAATGGAGCTCACTTTCCTCAGCAAACTCCACTGCAGGCACCATTGATCAACTTGTCAAAGGTTCCCCAGCCCCATTGGAGAGAGCTGCCCTCCCTTTTCTTTTCCCCCTATCTTTTCAGCAGAACAGGGTAAGGAGGGGAGGGAAAGGCACCACAGAAGAGAGCAAAATGTAATTACTCTCTCTAAACAATCCCAAGATTTCCAAGGCTGGTGAATGATTAATTACCGCCACAGCACAAGAAGGAGCTTGAGCAAATGGATGGATTTTCTGGCGGGTTTGGGGGTGCAGAGAGGAGGGGAGAGACCGTAGCCCTCTGCAGGTTTCAACAAGCAACTGGTAGGGAAACCTGAGATCAGGAACTGGTTTAAAGAAGAAAACACTTGTAGGAAGTTAAAACCACCCCTCTACCAGAAAATGAAATATTTTAAGAAATATTAAAAGGGCAGAATATTTCCTCCTAAAAGGGAGGCAGGAACTTATCCCCCTACCTTTGTCAATGGGCCATTAAGGCCTGAACCAGAGAAATGTGTTTTTAGACAGGAAATAGACTCACTCTTAATAACCCCCCACCTTTGTCAATGGACCATTAAGACCTGAGTCAGTCTATTCTACATAACAAAGATCTACCTCCTTCAGGACCCATCTAGCAAACAGAAATTCACCACATGGCACCTGGGAAGACTACATCAGCCAGTGGCTCAAACAAACTTGTGTCACAGGACAGCCTACAAAGTTAGCTAAGACCCCTGCCCCCTGGGAGTCTGACCACCAATCAGAATGTATTTCTTACACAAGAACAGGAAGCTCTGGGGTGGGGCCCAGAGAGGGCATAAAACTCAGGCTCTCTCAGCATCTTAGCCCTTTTCTGCTCAGGAGCTCCAAGCCATGTGATCCTGTCCAACATTAAACCATCTTTCCAAAGAGCCTCCATGTTTCCAGTGTCTTTTCCCCCACTTGGAACTGAACCCAGATGGACATTTCTTCCAACACACTGAAGAAAGAGCTTTACCCAGTAATAATCAATGCTCCACATAAATGTCCATGGGAAAGCTTTGCCAACTAATTCAACACCAATGTGCAAATTCTGGCTCAAAGCATGCCCTTATGCCCTTATGTTTCCTACTCGATATTCTGAAAGGTCCTGAGGTCCACTCTTTAGAAGGTGCAGCCCATGGGTAGGAAAGGATGTCCTGGAGGTACAGGGAAATGGCAGCAAAATAGGCTATAGAGAGGATCTTTACAGGTAATCCTCATATAATCACTGGACTCTTAGGGGCCTGGAGGCTAAAACAAATAAAGAATGCTTGCAGGAATTGGATATGTCTAATCTACTGAAAAGAAGGATCTCAGGCCTGCAGCCATCTTTTCCGTTGGATTTTTGGCTTGCCACACTTTGTATTATTCTACTATGCATTTTCTATTGTGGGGAAAATGGGAGGGGGATTGTATGGAATTATAGACCATGTAGCCATAACAAAATTCTTTCTAGAAAACCAAGGTCATCCTTTGTCTCTGCACCTGACCGGAACTAGATGGGTGGAAACTGCCAGCATGGCAGTGGGAGATTGGACCATGTGATGGACTTGTGTGTGTGTGTGTGTGTGTGTGTGTGTGTGTGGCAAGATCTTGAACTTTCAACTGGGTGGGGAAACTGGGAAGCCTTCATTTAGGTTTTCCCAGATGTGCCAACATGGCTCTTTTAATAAATTGGAACTTTGAGGAATCCTTTGCCTTGCCCTCTGATTTACTTTTGGATGCTATTTGGAACCCTGACAAAGGACATGATAACATTGTTCCAATATTTGAGGGGCTGCCACAAAGAAAAGGTGGTTGGTGTCAATCTATTTTCCAAAGCACCTGAAGTCAGGACAAGAATCAATGGATGGATACTAATCCAGGAGAGAAGCAATCCAGAACTAAGGAGAAATTTCCTGACACTGACAATAATTAACCAGTGGAATAACATGCCTCCCGAAGTTGTGGTTTCTAAGAAGAGACTGGACAAAATGATGTATAGGCATCCTGGGGCTGGATTGAGATCAGAACGGATTCATTTTCTTTATCATGCTTTGCAATACTGTTTTCTCAACATAAAGGCTTCAGACCAGAGCAGATTTAAAAAAGAGCTTTTTCTAGAGGAGACTACATGGTACCTTTGTGATCAATGGTGGTTTGGGGCTTGCTAAATACGTTTCCCACCTGGAAAATGAAGCAGGAAAGTGGCCTCTTGTCACCAGACCCAGCCTTCGCATCCTCTTCATATTCAAGATAGCCTCCCATTAGCCACAACTCACAAAAAAAGGTTGGTTTCCACAGCCTAGTGATGTGTGTGTGTGTGTGAAACCTTTCCAGAAAAAGAAATTACAAAATGAGCTAGCCCAGTGACGGTGAACATTTTAGGCACCGAGTGCCCAAACTGTGCATGTGTACGCATGCCCAAACTGAAAGGTGCATGCACATGTGAACACGGACATGCATGCATGTGCAGCAGAGACCCAAAGACCAGCTATCCAGTGGGAGGCGGGCCATCCCAACACCGGCAGCGCAGCAAGAGGTAAGATCTTTTTCTTCTGTGAGCTTCTGTTTTGTTGTTTGCAGGGAAAGAAATGCCATGGAGATCTATCCTGGGGTGATGGCATGCATGTCAGCAGAGAGGGCTCTGTGGGCTACCTCTGGTATGCCTGCCATATGTTCGCCATCACAGAGTTAGGCAGTGACAGACATGGTGGGAGTTGGAGGTGTTGGCGGGCATAATGAGACATTTGGTGGCTGAAAAAAATGTTGCAACATGTATCTGCAACATGTTAAAGCAGCCAATTGCCCACTGGCTTTCCTTTTGTCCCCTCTGCCCAGTTCATCATCCTATCTCACAGTGTCTCCAACTCATGATCTCTGGTAGTCTCAGAAGCAGGGCCTGAAGACCAAAGTCTGACACCTGGAGTTATTCTCCCTTTGTAAATAGAGGCTGCATTTACATGCAGTGCATGGGGTTAAAAAGTCCGCCTGATATTCAGAGAAAAGGTGAGCTGTCGTTCATTTATCATGCTCAAAGACTCAAGAGGTTGTGTGAACCTGCATTTTTTTACAGTCCTGGTGGCTTGGAGGATGGAGAGGATGGAGAGGATGGCAGAACATGGAAATAAGAGGAAATCCAGATGTGATGGAATGTGGTTTGGAGTTGCCTGAGGGGCTCTTTCCTGAGGAGCAGACACAAGGTAGCTTAGAGTTTTTGGTACGCAGGAAGAGAGAGAAGATGCATCCTCCCTAGCAATTCACAGGGTATATCTAATAGTTATGCAGATTTGTCCTTTCATAATAATAACCAGCAAGATTGGCTATAGGTAAAGGTAAGGGTTCCCCTTGAACATATGTGCTAGTCTTTCCCAACACTAGGGGGAGGTACTCAGGGATGAGTTCTGGCTGGCACTACTGCCGGTTCGCTCATGTGTGCCCTTGATGTGTGCTGTGTGCACATGCACAGGGCACATGGAACACTGTCAACTTCCCACCAAAGGTGGTTCCTATTTTTCTACTTGCATTTTTAAAATGCTTTTGAACTGCTAGGTTGGCGGAAGCTGGGAGAAGTAATGGGAGCTCACTCCATCATGCGGCCCTAGTGATTCAACCTGTCAAACTGCCGACCTTTCTAATCGACAAGCTCAGCAGTCATTGAGCCACCATATCCCTTAGACTAGCTATAGGCAAGTCACAATAAAGAAACTTCTCTGAGTAAATTCTTGTGTTGTTCTTCGGTTCCTTTGGTCTGACAACAGTCAAAATGGAAGTTGCATATGATCAATGTCCTTCCCCTTTTAAATGTACGTGGGACACTTCATACATAATTTGAAAAGGGGCAAGCTTTTGATTGTGCAGTCATGACCTCTGTTAGATATCCCCCCACCACTGACAGACTGACGGAGGTTTCCACCAAGGTCCTCTGTTCCGGCGGGAACAGAGGTTGAATCCCATTGGTCAAGAGGTCTGACAGATCCCTTTAAAAGGGGATGCTGCCCAACCATTCCTCAGCTGGATGTTTACTTGACTTGCAATAAAGAGCTGTTGTTACTGAAGCCTTTGTGTGCCTCCTTTACCCTATCTAACAACCTCAACCCCCCACCCATTGAAATATATATGTTGTAGGACATTATCTGAGCTTCTCACCCACCCCTTGTTCCTAGTTCTCAACAGCAAATCCCAACTTTAGAATTACGCCACCTACAGTCTGACCTAAGTGTAGTACACAAAATTATTTCCTACAACGTCCTACCTGGCAATGACTACTTCAGTTTCAACCACAATAGTACATGGACAAACAATCAATACAAACTCATGGTAAACTACTCCAAACTCGATTGCAGAAAATACGATTTCAGCAACAGAGTGGTCAATGCCTGGAATGCTCTAGCAATAGCAGTTTGATTTATATACCGCTTCATAGGGCTTTCAGCCCTCTCTAAGTGGTTTACAGAGTCAGCATATTGCCCCCAACAACAATCCGGGTCCTCATTTTACCCACCTCGGAAGGATGGAAGGCTGAGTCAACCCTGAGCCGGTGAGATTTGAACAGCCGAACTGCAGAACTGCAGTCAGCTGAAGTAGCCTGCAGTGTTGCATTTAACCACTGTGCCACCTCGGCTCTACCCGATTCCATTGTTACATCCTCAAACCCCCACAACTTCAACCTCAAACTGTCTACTGTTGACCTCACCCCATTCCTAAGCGGTCAGGAGGGGCGCACATAAGTGCACCAGCATGCCTACTGTCCCTGTCCTACTGTCCCCACTTCCTGTGTTCTTATTCATGTTTATTCTTAGTTCATTGCAGGTGTTGGAGAAATAGTGATCAATAAGAAAAGAAACCTAAAAAGAATGTTAATTACCCCTAAATTATAGCCCAATTTTAATTACTTCCCCTTAAACCTTGTAATTGATTTAAAAACTCTTACCTCTGATTTTTAAAGAAAGGGGATGACCACTTGACTGTGTCAAGTAATTTTAATCAAGATTACTTAGTGATGTGGAAGTGGGATAACATTGAAGCTACAGAGAACAAGTGCTGGTTGTGGGAAAGTAAGGGATAAGAGTGGGAACTCTTTGCTTGCTTTTAGGGTGAAAGTGAAGAGAGACATGGCTGGCAAGTTGCTGATCTTAATAGTATCTGTTATAGATTCAGACTACTCATTCTATGTCTCTCATCTCTTAATACACAAATACGCGTGATAAACAGTATGGAAAAGATACTAGGAGGTTAGCTTCTTACTGACTTAAAATGTTCATATATATTCAACAATTGGCAGATTTTGAATGAGAGTTGAGTATCTGATCACCTGGTGGATGGATGTATTTCATGCTTATTTTCTTCCATTCCTGAATTTAATCTCCAATATAGGTGGCTCAGGGGCTAAGACGCTGAGCTTGTCAATCAGAAAGGTTGGCAGTTCAGTGGTTTGAATCCTTAGCGCCACGTAATGGAGTGAGCGCCCGTTACTTGTCCCAACCTCTGCCAACCTAGCAGTTCAAAAGCACGTAAAAAAATGCAAGTAGAAAAATAGAAACCACCTTTGGTAGGAAGGTTACAGTTCTCCGTGCGCCTTCGGCAGGGACGTGCAGTCAGGAGAGGCAGGGGAGGCAGGGCCTCACCAGTGTCATGATGAAAAGAAAAGAAAAAAATTAAAAGGAAAAAAGGCTAAGGTAGTTGCTGCCAGAATCACAGTGGATGACTCTGCTTAGTGCTAACTGCAGGGGGAGGCGAGAGAACTACATGCCTTCTTTGCATAAGGAATTTTTCACCTTTTAACCCTTGCTCAGAGTTAAGCAAGGATTAAAAGGCGAAAAATTCCTTATGCAAAGGAGGCACGTGGTTCTCTCGCCTCCTGCTCTGGCAGCAGCAACTCTTGTCTAAGTTGCCTTTTTCTTTTTACATTTTCATCATGGCGGACAAGAGGAGAGTTGAAATCCTCTGACACAGCTGGAAAAGGTATGTGGGTCCAAGGGAGGGGGCAGAGGGGAGGAATTCAAAATTATTTGTAAGTAATTGTAATTTGTTTTATTATAAGTAATTTGTGTGTGTGTGCGTGTGTGTGTGTTTTACCCACCTCTGCTGGCGCGCGGGCTGGCACTTTTTTATTTTTTATTTTTTAAAGCCATGCTGCCGCGCCTCGCCATAGAATGGAACACGCTGGTTTCCGGGGCGCCGGCATGCACTTTAAAGTGCCGGTGGGCTGTATGGCCAGGCTCGGGGTGGTGGCATGCACTTTAAAGTGCCAGCACGCCTCCCAGCCACAAAGCAGAACATGTTTTGCTCTATGGCGGGGGGAGGCGGCATGCACTTTAAAGTGCCGGCATGTCTTCATGCCATAAAGCAGGTCCTGCTGTATGGCCAGGGTGGCGGGATGCATTTTAAAGTGCTGTGCGCCGGGCTGGGCGAGTCCTGGAAGACAGGCGGGAGATGGCGCAGACGTCCAGAGCCCCTTCTGTCACTGTCCCTGAGGAGCCACCGCCGCTGCCTCACTCCTCCTCATCTTCACCGCACATCATTTAGTCATTAGATTAGATTAGATTTAGTTTATTTGTATGCCGCCCTTCTCCGGGAGGGACTCAGGGCAGCGAACAACTCAGAAGGGGAAAAGGGGACACAAACACAATACGCATAATTAAAATACACAAGAGTCATACAGCCATACAAGTCGAGAGGGGAGGGGAACTCATCAACCCCAGGCCTGCCGGCACAGCCAGGTTTTGACGGCTTTCCGGAAGGCCTGGAGAGAGGTGAGAGGTCATGCCAGCCACATGACCACTGAGACATTTTTGAACAGCACTGGCTCTTCAGCTTTGAAATGGAGATGAGCACCACCCTCTAGAATTGGGAATGACTAGCACATATGTGCAAGGGGAACTTTTACCTTTATAGTTGTCCCATCTGGAACTTCAGCTGTTCTCATGGTTGAAAAGTCCTCCCATGTTTGGTTTTGATTATTGTCCCTATTAAAGCCAGATTGTTTTCACTTGATGTTAAAAATAAGGTTAAACTGTCTGGGTGTAAAACATCAGCCAACCATTAGATGATAGCAAAGAGTTGGAGATTGTGGTTTTTCCATTGCTGCTATCTATTGGTCATGCATATGCTTGCAAAGCATGTTTTGTAGCTTTAGTACTATTTCTTTTGTTTCTGTTTCACAGGGTTTGTTTAAAGAGCAATTTTGACATTGGCTCTAAAAGTTGACAGTTCCTGCCTCCATCTCCAAAAGTTGCTTTTTCAGCCTCATTACAAACGTAGAGAGAAGTAGATATTAGCCACCCAGCTTTTTCTGACAACAGCTTTAAGATTCCAGAGTGTTGGCAGATTCAGATGCCTTCTGCACTTCAAGAGCAAAATTAAAGCATGTCATACTCGTGCATTCATAAGAGGAAGGGTCCCAAGCTGATTCCAGCTGACATCCACTGCTAGCATTAATTCAAATGAGGTCTGAGTGCCCTTGGGTGACCCTTAGCAGATGCAGTAAAATATGTTACCCTTGGTCAACAAGGGGTTGGATTTTTATACAGCTAGAAAAAAGCTATGCTAAGCCAGATCTTCCTGTTGGGGCTGTGGATCAATGGAAAGAAATTTTTCCCCCAAATAAATAAATGTACATGTCCAGGGGTGGTGTGGGAGGTAGTGAGTGATCATTATTCCACCATGAGTTAGATTTATTTTCTTGGCTTTGTAATTTTGAAAATAATAAAAAATCTTAACAATTATTGGTAAGAAAGACAAAAAAAAAATCTGGATAGTAGATGGGGAAGAACCTGGAGATAGCAGAATAGAAGATGAAGAACTGGAGAAGATGATCAAATTCAAAAACATGCAAATAGAAATAGAATGACTGTGGCAAAAGAAAGCAAAGGTGGTGCCAAATAGTGATAGGTGCCTTGGGCACCATCCAGTGGTGGGATTCAAATTTTTTTACTACTGGTTCTGTGGGTGTGGCTTGGTGGGTGTGGCTTGGCTTGGTGGGCATGGCAGGGGAAGGATACTGTAAAATCTCCATTCCCACCCGATCAGCTGGGACTTGGGAGGCAGAGAATAGATGGGAGTGGGGCCATTCAGAAGTGGTATTTACTGGTTCTCCAAACTACTCAAAATTTCCGCTACCAGTTCTCCAGAACTGATCAGAACCTGTTGAATACTACCTCTGGCACCACCCCAAAGCAACTGGAGCATCACTGGAACCCCATCGGCATTGACAGATCCCCATCAGTTAATTGCAGAAGGCAGTTTTACTTGGAACATCTCATATCCTGTCATTATATCTTCAACACATCAACATCTCCTTCTCCCAGATCCTTGGGAAGGACTCAATAAGTGAATAAAAATGTCATTTTGATCTTTTTATTTCAGTCAATTAAAACAGCACAGAAATAATTCAAACACTGAAAGCACTCTCCTTCAACCATTTATTTTCCCAGCCACCTATGTTTTGTGAGCAAATACCTTTGCTATTTCCTTGAGATTCTGCTAATATTAACTTATCCAAATATATCTACCAAAGTGAGTTGGCTAATTGCTCCAGTCAATAGTATTTGGCTTGCATCACTGGTGACTTGGCCTTTCTACTTAATAGGTTGCTCTGGGTGTGGCTGGATTTGATCAGAGTCTTCCCAGTCCCAATCCAGCACCTTTACCCTTACATCATCATGGCTGTAGATGGCTGAAAGGGATGCAAGAATTTTCCAAACCAATCTTATTCTCCTGAACCTTCAGAAGCCACGCAAAATCATTTTTCCATATCCCCCCTCCTCCGGGGCAGGGGTAAAAGACCTCTGAATCTCATTGAGAAATTTGGTTACCCTGCAGTGGTGAGATTCAAAAATCTTTACTACCAGTTCTGTGGGCGTGACTTTGTGGGTATGGTGTGGCTTTGTGGGCATGGCAGGGGAATCCCCATTCCCTCCCCACCCCACTAGCCTGCTTTCCAGCTCCATTCTCCTGTTCAGGGCAACAAAAGAAGATCAGCTGGGAGGCATCGGGGGTGTGGCCAGCCTATTTGCCGGTTCTCCGATCTACTCAAAATATCTGCTACTGGTTCTCCAGAATCTGTCAGAACTGGCTGAATACCACCTCTGTTACCCTGCTTCCCCTCAACATGACACTCCCCTTTTGTTTTATATGGGGAAGAATGTCTTATTCCAAAAGTGCTGTGGGAAACACCCTTGCAGCCCCAAGGATAAAAGGGCAGAATCTCAAGTCAGACTCAACTTCAGATGACTGCGTAGACCAGAGGTCTTCAAACTTGGCAACTTCTTGTGGACTTCAATTCCCAGAATTCTCCAGCCAGCTGGCTGGAGAATTCTGGGAGTTGAAGTCCACAAGTCTTAAAGTTGCCAAGTTGGGTACCCCTTGTATAGACTCATTTATGTCATTTTTATGGCACCACTACAATTAACTATTACCATCTTCTGACATCTTTCTTTTGAGCCCCTCAGACTAGTTTGCTATCCAGAGATTTTGGGGTAGGGTGTGTGTGTGTGGGGGAAGCGGGTCCCATTCAAACTTTAGCCAGGTTCAACTTTTTCTACTTCTTTGAGATGAGCCAATATTAGTGTTTCCATCTAGTTGGGCAAAGGCAAGATCTTCTCCAAGCCTAGCTAAATTTGAAGTTGAGAGCTACTATGGGGAAACACTGGATTGTTTTTGAGAAAGGCTAGGTTCAATCATATTCTCAGTTCACTAGATGACTTTGGGCTAATCATTCTTCATCAGTGGTGTTGCTCTGGACAAAAATGAGAGGAGATAACATGATATCTACCATCTTAAATTATAAACAAAGATTAACAGATTAACAGAGTTGGAAGGGACCTTATAGGTCATCTAGTCCAGTGGTGAAATTCATTTTTTTCACTACTGGTTCTGTGGGCGTGGCTTGGTGGGCATGGCCCAGGAAGGATACTGCAAAATCTCCATTCTCACCCCACTCTGGGGCCAGCCAGAGGTAGTATTTTCCGGTTCTCCGAAGTACTCAAAATTTCCACTACCGGTTCTCCAGAATCTGTCATAACCTGCTGAATTTCAGCCCTGATCTAGTCCACCGCATCCAATCAAGCAGGAAACCCTACCATTTCTGAGAAACAAACAAACAATTTTTTTAAAAAAAACTAGTAACTTTGTTACTATATCTGTAAAGGTAATGCTCAATTTACAACCATTCATTTAGCAACTGTTCAAAAATATAATAGCACTGAAAAAAGTGACTTACGACTCGTCCTCACTCTTACAACCTTTGCAACATCCCAATGGTCAAGTGATTAAAATTCAAGTCCTTGGCAAGTGGCATGTACTTAAAAGAGTTGTGGCATCCTTGAGTCATGTTACCACCATTTGTGACCTTCCCAGCCAGCTTCTGACAATCAAAGTCGAATAAGGGATGCCAGATTCATTTAGCTACTATGTGATTGGCTTAACGATCGTGGGGAAAAGATTGTAAAATTTGGTGTGACTCACTTAACAGCTAACTTGCTTAACTACAGAAATTCTGGTCCCAATTATGGTCATGAGTCAAGAACTACCTGGACAGTTTTCTTGCTAGCAATATGGAGATTAATTGCCATTGTCTTCTCCATTGCTTTTTGGCTTCCTAATGTTTGTTTGTTTGTTTATTTTAATTTGTCAACAAGTACAAGGAAACAAGTAGGAAAAACACATGAAAAAATGGCACAAATAAATGGATATAAATAAGCAAAACATAGCCATAAACACATTCAAAGAGTGGATATAAATCGGACAGTAGGTCAGGGATGGTAGGCACTTATGCACGCCCCCTTAGGGACCTCTTAAGAAATGTGTATGATCCACGGTAGACAGCTTAAGGTAAAAGGTAGGGGGTTAGAGGAACTAACAACAGGCTCTGGTAGCGAGTTCTACACATTTACTACTCTATTGCTGAAATTGTTTTTCCTGCAATCAAGATTAGAACAGATTACACTTAGTGTGTATCTATTGATGGCCCTGTGTTATTGCAGTTGAAGTAAAACTTGTCTTTAATAGGTAGGACGTTATGGCGGATTATCTTGTGTACTAAGCTCAGGTTGGAACGTCAAGGTTATCCAGGCCTAAAATTTCAAGCCTGGTGGTATACAGAATTTTATTACAAGCGGAGGAGTTCAGTACTCTTCTTGTAAAATACCTCTGGACCCGCTCTAATGTTTTAATGTAGCCTTCAGTCCTGGATTTTTCTAGTGGTGGCCTTTTATACAAGTCTTAATCAGGTCTGATAGATAGAAGCTTTTGGCGTTCATCCAAGATCAACTTTGCTGCCACTTATCTTAGCCATTCTCTATAGATCCCCCCCAAAAGTAAGACAAAAAGTCTTGTTACATTATGAACCATTGAAACTATTAAGCTTCCAGGTTACATCTCTCTTCCTCTCTGCTCCAGAAATGGACATTCTTATTCCATATTCCCATCCTATCTGCCAAGAAATAGCCAAAGTCATTATGTGCTTCTGCTACATTTTCAGTTCAAGGCTGTGATTTCAGCACAAACCATGGGACAAAATCAGCTCAATTCAGTTCAATGATTAAGGTGCTGACCTAGAAAACAGGAGAGTGTGATTTCTAGTCTCACTTTAGGCATGAAGGCCAGTTGGGTAACATTAATCCAATCATGCAGAGACTGTGGTTTGTAATCCCACTTTAGGCATGAAAGCTAACTGGTTGACTTTTGGCCAGTGATTCTCTCTCAGCCTGACCTACATCACATGGCTGTTGTTGTGAGGAAAATAGGAGGAAGAAGTATCTGGTATGTTCAGTGCCTTGAGTGAGAAAAAAAGGTCAGGTAAAAATCAGACAGACAGACAGACAGACAGACAGACAGACAAACAGATAGATAGATCTATCTTTAATCTTAGAATAGAATGAGCTGGAAGGATCTTGGAAATCTTCTAATCCAGCCCTCTACTCAAGCAGGAGAACCTATACCATTTTAGATAAATGTGGGTCGGGACCCCTTGGGGGTCGAACAACTCTTTCACAGGGGTCGCCTAAGACCATTGCAAAACACATATTTTTGATGGTCTTAGGAACCGAGACACCAATTTTATCATTGGGGGGTCACCACAACATGAGGAACTGTATTAAAGGGTCACGGCATTGGGAAGGTTGAAAACCACTGGTCTAGACTCTTCTTAAAAACATCCAGTGATGAAGCACCCACAATTTTTTCAGGCAAGCTGTTCCACTGGTTAATTGTCCTCACTATTAGGAAGTTTCTCCTTAATTCCAGGTTACTTTTATTCTGATTAGTTTCCAACCATTGTGTCACGTTCCAGTGTTCACATTGCATACAAACAGAGATTCAGTTTGTTTGGTGAAAAATGTTTATCTCTATCTAAGAAACTACATGATAACCAGCACTAAATGACAATGATGCAAAGGTAATCAAATCCAAGTCCAAGAGTTACATCAGAGTAGGCAGTTGCACCCGAGTAGTAGAAGAAGCCACATGCAGCTACAGGCTCAATCGACATCAGAGAGGCAACATCAATGTGGTAGCGTTAGTGGCATGTAAGCATGGCCGAGCGGGAATGGTGATTGACAGGTTCCCCCTGGATGGCAGTCTGAGGGCTGACATGCCACCCCCCCTACCAGTGGAGATGATTCTGGAAGACCAACCTATGGGGTGCCGCAAGGGTCGGTCCTATCCCCCCTACTATTCAACATTTACATGAAACCGCTGGGCGAGATCATCCGAAGGCACGGGATAAAATATCACCAATATGCGGACGATACACAGTTGTATCTGTCCGCCCCGTGCCAACTCAATGAAGCGGTGGACGTGATGAACCGGGGACTGGAAGCCGTTAAAGACTGGATGAGAGCGAACAAGCTGATACTCAACCCAGACAAGACCGAGTGGCTGTTGTGTTTCCCTCCCAAAAATTTGACCACCATACCATCACTCAGGCTGGGGGGACAAAATTTAAACCCCTCAGAAAGGGCCCGCAACTTGGGAGTCCTCCTGGATTCACAGCTAACTTTTGACCACCATCTCTCAGCTGTGACCAGGGGGGCATTTGCCCAGGTTCGCCTGGTGCGCCAGTTGCGGCCCTACCTGAATCGGGAGGCCCTCACAACAGTCACTCGAGCCCTTGTGATCTCTAGGCTGGAATACTGTAATGTGCTCTACATGGGGCTGCCCTTGAAGAGCATCCGAAGACTTCAGCTAGTCCAGAATGCGGCCGCGCGAGTGATCGTGGGCGCACCACGGTTCGCCCACATAACACCGATCCTCCGTGAGCTGCACTGGCTACCTGTTGGTCTCCGGGTGCACTTCAAGGTCTTACTCACCACCTATAAAGCGCTCCATGGTAGTGGATCTGGCTATTTGAGAGACCGCCTTCTGCCAATTACCTCCCTGCGTCCCATCAGATCGCATAGAGTTGGCCTCCTCCGTATTCCATCCGCCAGTCAGTGCCGACTGGCGACTACTCGGAGGAGAGCCTTCTCTGTTGCGGCTCCGACACTATGGAACAATCTCCCCGTGGAGATTCGTACCCTCACCACCATCCAGGCCTTCCGTACAGCCCTCAAGAACTGGCTAACCCGTCAGGCCTGGGGATAATCTTATTTCGCCCCTCCCGAATGCTGAGTGAATGTTGAGTTTTATTGTTTAATTTACTTTGTGCACATTTCTTTTTTTTGTATTGTCCTACACTCCCTTTCCTTTTTTTGATTGTAAGCCGCCCTGAGTCCCCTCAGGGAAAGGGCGGCCTATAAATAAACTACAAACAAACAAACAAACAAACAAACCAAAAGCGATATTAGCAGTATCCTCTATAGGTTTATCAGGGTATCGATGATGGAACTGGGCGATCAGGCGTGGTGCGCGCACCTCAGATGACATCACCCATGATGCGTCTATACACGGGTATCTCTTCCAAACTACTAAATACTGTAAAGTGCCATGATGACGACGGGAATCTACTATCTGTTCAATTTCATACTGCCATTCACCATCAACCTGCACCGGAGACGATGGTGTTGGAAGATTATGTAACCCAGTGGTGATCACCGGTTTGAGTAAACTGCTGTGAAATACCAGGTGGGTTTTCCCCAACATGGGAGGCAGCTTTAATTCTACCGTGACCAGATTAATTACTCTGACGATTGGAAATGGACCCATGAACTTGGGACCCAGCTTATGGCAGGGCACTTTAAGGTGGATAAAAATACCTTATCCCTGACCTGAAACGTTGGTTGTGGACTGCATTTCTTGTTGGCGTGTCTCTTATACATGTCTGCTGCAACCTGCAATGCTTTTCAGACATTTTCCCACACTGGATACATGTAGTCTATTCATTCCTTTATAGTTCCGTTATCAGCAATGGCTTGAGGACTTTCAGGTATAGCCATGAAATCAAACCTATTCACAATACGGTAGGGGGTATACCCAGTACTACTATGTACTGCATTGTTATGTGCAACTTCAACAAATGGCAGTAGACACACCCAGTCAGTTTGCTGGTAATGCACATACATTGGAGATACCGTTCCACTGCAGCATTAGTTCTCTCTGCTGTGCCATTGGTAGCCGGATGGAACGCAGAACTCAAACCCTGAGAGGACCCCACCCTCTTCAGGAAACTGTGCCAAAATTGAGCAGTAAACTGTACCCCACAATCTGAAAATATACATTTAGGGATACCATGCAAACGGTAAATAGGTACTAGGAATAGTTTGCCCAATTTTTTAGCTGACGGAAGCCCTGGACAGGCAATGAAATGAGCCTGTTTTGAGAACAAATCAACTACTGTCCAGATAACGGTATTTCCCCTACTCTCCGGCAGCTCCACAATGAGATCCATTGCTATGTCTTCCCAAGGCCGAGTGGGCTTTGCTACTTGTTGTAACAAGCCAGGTGGCTTTCCTGGCCAGCTTTTCAGGGTTGCACAAACGTTACAGCCCCGAACATATTCCTCAATATCCCACTTCATCTTTGGCCACCAAAACTGCCGATTCATCAAATGCAGTGTTTTTAGGAATCCATAATGTCTGCTACCCATGCATCATGACAACGCTGTAAAACTGCTATCTGTTGTTCTGTTGGAACATATATTTTTGGCTCTTTCCAGGCTAAACCATCTCTTTTGGTTAGAGTTTGCTGATTCACCTGGAACCAAGGGTCTAGTGGAAGTGCATCTCTAATAGACTGTGTGATATCAACTGTGTGATATCAGCCCTGACTGCTGGCCGCTAAAGCTATATTTGCTGACTGGGGAAACATAGGCTGGAAGGTCTGCTCTCAATCACTATTAAATTGTGGCTTCTGTGACAAAGCATCTGCCATAAAATTTCACCCACCAGGAATATATTTCAGTTGGAAGTTAAACCTACGGAAGTAGAGCACCCATCGTATTTGCTTGGGCGACAGCTTCCAGGGAGATTGTAGAGCCTCCAGGTTTTTGTGGTCAGTCCATACCTCAAAGGGGACCATAGCCCCCTTAAGTAAATGCCTCCATGTAAGCAGTGCCCATCACATAGCAAAAGCCTCCTTTTCCCATATAGCCCATCGTCGTTCTGTGTCACTTAGTTTATGGGAAGTACAGGCACATGGCTGCAGCTCTCCTTTTTCCTTTAGTTGGAGTAAGACAGCTCCCATTGCTACATTGCTCGCATCTGCCTGCACTATAAATTTCCTGGCTGGATCAGGATGTCTCAATATAAGCTCATGTGCGAACAATCCCTTCAATGTTTCAAACACTTTTTGATAAACCAGATCCCATTGTAAGGGTTGACTTGGACGGGGCTTTCCGGCAAGGTGTCTTGTTTTCAATAGGTCGGTAAGGGGTAAAGCCACCTTGGCAAAAGATGGTATGAACTGACGGTAGAAGTTGGCAAACCCCAAGAAGCTCTGTAATTGTTTCCAAGTTCTTGGAGCTTGCCAGTCCATTACTGCCTGTATCTTTGCCGGATCCATTTCTATTCCCGCCTTGGAAACGCTATAGCCTAAGTAGCCCAAACGGGTCTGGTGGAATTCACATTTGGATACTTTGACATATAATTGGGCTTTTAACAATTTGGTCAGAATGTCCCTTACCAATTTTATGTGCTGATCCATGGTCTTCATGTAAAGCAAAATATCACCCAGGTAAATGAGTACACCTTTATAGAGATGTTCATGCAGTACCTCGTTTATTAACTGCATGAACACCGCCGGTGCTCCCTGTAACCCGAATGGCATCACCCGATATTGGTAGCTCCCCAGGGGACAGTTAAAGGCTGTCTTCCACTCATCCCCTTCTCGGATCCTGATATGATAATAAACCTCCCTCAGGTCTAGCTTGGTGAAAATCACTCCCTCAAATAAACGGGCCAGCATATCCTTTATGAGTGGCAGCAGGTACATGTGCTCTATGCACACTCCATTTATATCCTGAAATTCTACACATAGATGCAGACCACCATCCTTTTTCTCTCTATTCTCTCCTATTGGAAGACTGCTATCATGTCTCCCCTGGTCCTTCTCTTCACTAGACTAGCCATGTCCAGTTTCTGCAACTGTTCAACGCATGTTTTAGCCTCCAGTCTCCTCATCATCTTGGTTGCTCTTCTCTGCACTTTTTCTAAAGTCTCAACATCTTTTTTATAGTGTGGTTATCAAAATTGGATGCAATACTCTAGGTGTGGTTTTACTAGGGCTTTATAGAGTGGTATTAGTACCTCACTTGATCTTGACTGTATCCCTCTGTTAATGCAATTTAACAATTGCAATCTAATTGCATTGCATTGGCTTTTTTGGCTGCAGCACAGGTGGCTCATATTTAGCTGGTTGTCCACTAAGACTCCAAGATTCCTCTCACAGTCACTGCTATTAAACCTGGTCTCACCCAGTTTATATGTGTACTTTTGGTTTTTCTTACATAAGTGTTTACTGTTCTCTGCATTGAATTTCATTTTGTCAAATAGTTCGCTACCTCCATTCCCCACCTCTTTGCATTCTGACTCTTTGCAATTGACTTTTACTTTCTATATATGCTGTCCCAGATGGTATCTTCTTCAGTCCTTTCCTTTGTTTCTTCCTAATCTTACTATTTCTGCTCAGATATATTATCAAGAGCTCAATATGAGAGGGCAGGCTGTATTGCTCTTCTAACACCCTTCCTGCCCCCAAAACATTATTTTCTATCTCAATTGGCAACCTCGTTCTTCAGTATTGGTAGCATTTTAAGAGCTTGGGTATTATCGTTGATCTTCTCTCTTTTTCTTTGCTACATTACTGATGGAGTTTCTGAATGGTCTCTCTAAAATCCATCTTTTCTTATCTACCGATTGCACCAAACCCTTATTTAGACTCACATCCTATCCCGTGCTCATTATTGCAATGTTTTACCTCCTGTCTCTGAGTTGAGTCCTATTATTATCTCTGCTCTTGACTTATTTTACTCACTTAGGTTTTCTTCTTTCATGTTTTAATTGTATGTGCCTCACTGTGTGCTTTGTTGCATTTCCCTTCCCTTTAAAAAAAATTGCCCTTAATAAATTTTAAATGTCTTTCTGTAAGCTCACCTCTTAGTTGATCATATTTTTATCTCTTCTATCTGTCTTCATTGATTTCTCTCTGTACTCCTGGCTCTCCTCATTCATCAAATACTGATGGTTCTTTGGAAGTGTGAGAATAATTCTGACTTTGGTTGTGAGAAAGTACTTTCTATTCCAGAAATTCACATGAAAGGCAGAAGAAATAGCCTCACAGGTCAGTGGGAAAAGGTCTGCTCTGCATGCAAGAACATTTCCCATTGGGCTCTGAATGCTGAACTGCCAGCATCCTTCTAGAAAATGTTGACCCAGATCAGAAAAACACAACCTCTGATTCCCCCCCCCCCCCCCCGGCCACAAAAGCCCTGTGAACCTAACAAAATCCACCCTGGACCTTTCTTTTCCAAAGGAGTTTCCTTCTGATGCAGTCCTGGGCTGAATCAACAGAGGGGTAGTATCCATAGAGAAGTGACAATATGACTTTGTACCAGACTCCTGGGGCTACACTTGGGATATTGTGTATTGTTCTGGTCATCTTGATACCGAAAAGAGGCTGAGACCCCTGGAAAACCTGCAGAGAAGAATATCAAAGATGATAAAGAGTCTGGAGGCTAAATCAAATGATGAATGGTTGAGAGAGCTAGGTATGTCCAACCTATCAAAGAGGAGGGTTGGGGTGGGGGTGAGGGACATGATAGCTGTCGTTTAGTACTTGAAGGGTTGTCACAGAGATTAGAGGATTGGCTTGTTCTCCAAAGCACCAGAGGGCAGGACAAGAAATAATGGGCACAAGCTTGTTAAAGAGAGATCCAACCTAGACGTAAGGAGACATTTTCTGACAGTGAGAGCAGTTAATCAATGGAATAGCTTGCCTCCTGGAATTGTGGGTGCTCCATCACTGCAGGTTTTCAAAAATAGACTGGGCAATCATTTGGCTGGGATGGTATAAAGCCGTGATGGCAAACCTATGGCACACATGCCAGAGGTGACATGCAGAGCCCTTTCTGTGGGCATTCTGATTTACTTTTGGATGCTATTTGGAACCCCGACACATGATGCAAGTACTAGATTCTGCCTTTTGAGCCATTATGCCATATGGCTTGTAACTGACATTGCTACCTAATTCTCACTCTTGCCCCTAACCTGCCTGTTGCTGTTTGGTTCCAGCCTGTTGCCTGAAAATTAAAACTAAGTGAAATAATGGAAAAACTTAAAAACATATCTATTTATTATACTTTCTAAAAGGTCATCAATGCTTCAGCTTTTTTTAGGAAGAGATATACCCATGATATCAGATATACTCATGAAGTTAGGACAATCCAGATTATTGACAATATCCATAGGCCAAACACCAAAAAGACAGAGCCAGCTTGATCTAGACTAGATGTTAAGGCACCAGGATAGAAGCCAGGAAACTGAGAGTTCTAGTCCCGCCTTAGCCATGAAAGCCAGCTAAGTGACTTTGAATCAGTCACTTTCTTTTAACCCACCCCACCTGGTTGTTCTGGTGAGGAAAATAGGAGGAGGAAGGTGTAATGTGGTGATGGGATTCACTTACCTTCACTACTGGTTCGCAAATGTGAGCGCACTCACGCATGTGCAGAAGGTTGCGCATTACATCGGGGTGGGTGGGTTGAGTCTCCAGCAGCAGCTGCTGCTGGTTTACTACCACTGGTGTGTACTTTACTTGTAAAAAAAGTACAGGTGGATACAAACAAACAGACTAAAAGGGAATTGTGATTATGTGCCCCATTACACTTATGGATATGCACAGTTATTTTGGTACAATATACAGGTAGTCCTCGATTTGCAACAATTCACTTTGATCATTCAAAGTTACAACGGCACTGAAAAAAATGACTTATGACCATTTTTCACATTTATAACCATTGCAACATCCCAATGGTCATGTGATTTACAATCGGAAGCTTGACAACTGTCTCACGTTTATGACAGTTGCAGTGTCCTGGAGTCACATGATCCCCTTTTGACACCTTATGACAAGCAAAATAAATGGGGAAGCCAGATTCACTTAACAACTGTGTCACTCATTTAACAACTGCAGTGATTCCTTTAACAAATGCGGCAAGAGAAACAGAGAAAAACTCACTTAACAAATTTCTCACTTAGCAATTTGAACTTTGGGCTCAATTGTGGTTGTAGGCTGAGGACTACCTGTATAGCAAAATATGCTGAAGTCTCTAGTGGTGCTGTCCAGAAACACACTTACCTCCTTAGCAAGTTTCGGCTGCTCTAGATTTTGCTTGGAATGTCCATGTTTGATTCAAATTATAAGGGAAATATCATTAAGGATAAACAGAAAAGAAGCAGATCTCTCTAAGTCATTAAGGAAGCTGCATAGAGAGAGGTCTGCTCATTTCATTTGCATCTAGAGCAAAAGCGAGCAAAATTCTACCCTAAGAAGCGATGCAGAGTTATCTGTTTTATGTATTGTTTCTTTAATGAGATGTGCTGAGTTCAAACCTGCTTGGAAATTATTCTTTCTTCCATATCTTTTAACATTAATTTTCAATGCACGAAGTCTGTGGCTGTTGACTATGGCATGCAAATTACTCCAGATTTGTTTTTCTGAAGGAGATGCATTCATTCATTTGTTCATTTGTTGTATCAGAGAGACTTAAGGCAGGGAACAAATAGCAACCTTATTCTTTAAGATCTCTTTCCAAACCAAATTCCTTTTGCCCAGTTCCTAAAAACAATTCTGGAAAATGCTTCTTCTGGGAGATGCTTTGCCACATACTTTGGTGAGTATTCGTGTGAAAGAATGCCATAGAAGAGATAGTCCCCATGGACAATTATCTCCACAGTTGTGATTTCTGCAGTGGACAAATGATTGGCTCCAGTGGTGGAATCAATTTTTTTTACTAATGGTTCTGTGGGTGTGGCTTGGTGGATGTGGCTTGGTGGGCATGGCAGGGGAAGGATAGTGCAAAATCCCCATTCCTTCTTCACCCTAATAACCTGCTTTCCAGCTCCATTCTCGTATTCAGGGCAACAAAAGAAGATTAGCTGGGAGGCAGGAGGGGCGGGGCCAGTCTATTTGCCAGTTCTCCGAATTACTCAAAATTCCTGCTATCGGTTCTCCAGAACCTGTCAGAATTGGCTGAGTACAACCTCTGATTGGCTCTATGGATTGGTAAAGGGAGCTTCTTTGATAATCATCTTTAAAAGATGAAGAAATAACTTCTGACGTTGGTTTGGTTGGGCTTGGAAAATCAGCCAAGGGCTTTCTCTGCTCTGAGAGAAGAACATGATGGAGACTCTGTAGGAGTATCCATTCTGACTCTGCCCATTTCAATCGGCAAACATGAGAAAATCAGTGCTAGCTCTTTATACTGTCATTTGCAGATCCGAGTGGCTTTCTGATGCAGCTTCTTCTGCCATCCAATATTCTAAATGGACATCTTTCTTAATCTAGGACTCTAGGAAATAAATCTGGGAAATACTAGCGAATACTTCCTGGCAGGAGTGGAAAGGGACAACTCACTACAACCATCTCATCACAGTTATTTCACCACAGCCAATTCATTGCAACCATCTTGTCAAGGTCAACTCGCCATGGCCATCTTGCTGCGGCCAATCCAATGCAGTCAACTCACCATGGCCATCTTGCCATGGCCAACTCACTGTGGGGCAACTCACTGGGGGTCAGTTGCCTGTGGGATAACTCAATGTGATAAATATTATCTGCCACTATTTCTTTGATATTACTTCCTTTGACAAAAATGGAAATAATGTTGGCGAAAGAGTGGCAGATAATGTTTATCACGTTGAGTTATCTCACGTGAATTGTTCCATGGTGAGTTGTCCTGCAGTGAGTTAGCCATGGCAAGATGGCCGTGCCAAGTTGTCCTAGACCCATGATGGAGAACCTATGGCACAGGGGCATACGGAGCACTCTCTGCGGGCAATCGAGATGTCGTGCAGCTCAGTTCCACCATGCATGCATGCACGCCTCCCACAGGCCAGCTGATTTTGGGGTCTCTGCTGTGCATGCAGGAGAAGCCCACACATGTATGGGGTGGTGGTGGGGTGCTGAACACACATGTGTGGGGGAAGTGGGGGGAGGGTCAAGGGGCACACCCCATTTTTGGTCTCAGGAGGCTTCAGGGAGGCCTGCTAGGACCAAAACGGGGCACAGGCGGATCGCGTACAAGCACAGGGGAGTGCAGGGGGTAGCATGCATGTGTGGGGGGACAGGGGGAGCATGGGGGGTCATACATCATGCAGAGGGGGTGGTGGGGCACATTACATTATGGGTGTGGGCACACATATGTGCACTGTTGCACACACATGATTTTGGCACGCGAGGAGAAAAAGGTTAGCCATGACTGTCCTAGGCCCTGGGAGGAATACCTATGACTCTCTTAAAGGAGTCAATTTACATGGCCCGGGCACCTCCTCATGGGATCCGTGGAGAAGACATGAGAGGAGTCTTTGCACCCCTCATGCCTGAGTTAAGATCCAGGCCATTCTCCTGCTGGGCCAGCCGCCTTTCAGGAGGTAAACCTCCAGTTATGTCAAAATAGAAGAAAAGCATCTTGGTCCTTATGGATCCCAAGACCACAGTAGTAAAGACCAGAATACAAGAGGCATAGATGTTCCCTTAGACCCGGGATGGGCAACCTATGGCAAGCATACCACAGGTGACATGCAGAGCCCCCAGCTCAGTTCCACTGTGCATATCCGTGTGCCTCCCACCAGCCAGCTGATTTTCTGGTCTCTGCCGCGCATGCACAGGCATGGGGCATGGGGCATATGCAGGGGGGGGTTGTCATGGACACATGCATGGGGGAAAGGGCACATGGGGGCCCATGCGCATTGGATTACGGGTGTGCATGTGCACGCTTTCAGCACTTGGCACGAAAAAAGTTAGCCATCACTGCCTTAGACAGTTTATCCATTTCAGTCAGTTCTTATGTTCTAAATGGATATCTTTCTTTTTTTTAAAATAAAGATTTGTATCATTTTTCAATTACAAAAATAAGCATTCCATCTTTCCCTCTGCAGTGTGTCGTCTGGGTACAAACCTCTCTGTGCCACATCGTTCCTCTTTTGCCACCTCTTTCACATTCATACTAACATTATTTCCTTAAGTTTAGTATTATAATATATTGAGCATTTAAACGTTATAAAACTCTCCCATTTTTCTTCTTACTGTCTTCTAGTAATAATATCATATCAACATTAAACTTTGTTATTCTCATCATACACGTACTAACCGTACACGTACTTTCATCTTATTTATATCTCTCTCTAAGTGGATATCTTTCTTAGACTTCAACCAGCCAACCTGGGAAATACAGCAGAAATACCTTTCCCACAACAAGCCAAATCTAGCTAATAATTTAGCTAGAGTCCTAATAATTTTCCTTCCAAGTGGATTGGATTATTACTACACCAATCATTTTCAGCAACTTGGTCAGTTGCCATGCTGGAGGAGGAGTGGGTGGGAATTGTGTTCTGATCCATCTGAAAGGCAAAAAAAGTGTAAGCCTACTAAAATGTCAACCTGTTGTACGGTATTATGTAGTAGTGTGTTCTAACTTAATGTTATTCAATAACATTACATTGCATTTATTGTTATTTCAATCTTCCTCACTGTTTCTCATTGTTGTTTTCTTTGTTTAGGGAAAGAAAACATGGAGCTTATTTCTGTTGCGGAAAGTTCTTGGCCTCCTTTCAGAAGTTCTCAATAGATCTATTCCCTGACAAAAGTGTGTGTAGAAACTTGTTTTTCTTTTTTTTTTTTATCCAGAGGACAAAATGTACGAGCAACAGTGTTGTATTATTTTTCATTTTACTATTGTTGTAACCCACTCTAATCCAAAGACTTTTGGTGGTATACCACAAAGGAAACATATATTTAAAAAATAACCTATTAAAACTAATACCCTAAAATGAAAACCCTTCGCAATTAAAAAGGGATCAAAGAATAATAGAATGAAATTGTTTTAACCGCTGTACAGAGAGCTGATTTTGTGTTGTAAAGATGCAAGACGTGACTGGAGACTGGGAAGGAATCGACTAGCTTCCATTTTGTTTTCTGATCAAAAATGCCCAGCATAGTCATATAAGGCTGGGGCTCTTGAAACTTTTAGGTTATTTGTGTTGCTTCTTGGTTGATCTTTCTGGGATGTTTTAGAAAGGAGAATTCTCTCCTGATTCTGTGATTCTGGGAATAAAACCCTATTTGGTGGCACCTGTGGTGCAAGGGTATCTTGATTGAGGCATTCTCAGCCAGGTCATTTCCAGATACGTTGACTTGAAACTTCCATAACTCTGAACCAGCAATCCCATGTATGGGGAGAATTTTGACTAGGGTGGACAAAGAAACGAGGAACAAATCACATCACTTTAACTAAGTCAGATCACAGATTTATTGTAAAGTTGAAATGGGAAAAGGGAAGAGCCATTAAATACATTTGGGTGGAGGAAATATGGGGCAGACAAAATAGGTAGAATGGTATCTCCTCTCCTCCCATCTCCTCCCCTCCCTTCTCTTCTGCTCTGCTCTCCTCCCACCCCTTCTCTTCTGCTCTGCTCTCCTCCCACCCCTTCTCTTCTGCTCTCCTCTCCTCTGCTCTCCTCCCACCCCTTCTCTTCTGCTCTCCTCTCCTCTGCTCTCCTCCCACCCCTTCTCTTCTCCTCTCCTCTCCTCTGCTCTGCTCGCCTCACCACCCCTCCCTTCTCCTCCCCTCCCCTCCCCTCACTTCTCCTCTCCTATCTTCCCCACTCCCCTCCTCTCCCTTCCTCTATCTCCTACTCCCTATCCTTCCTCTTCCATCTCCTTCCCTCTCTTGTCTTTCCCTTTCTACATCTTTTCCTGAATTTTGAATGGATGGAAAATGAAACTATTTAGTCTCCCATTATGTAAATTAACAATATGCTCAGAAAATGAACTCTGGGCAAACTTTCTCCCAAAATCTCTCATTCTCCCTCTCCCCCTCTGGTCTGGCACCAGAAAGATGATGCTGTCTTAAGAGGTAAAGCAGCAACACTTTTCCTCTGCTCTTTACGTCCATTTAGAAGCTCCAGATCTTCCAGTAGCTCATTAGAGGTTCTGGAAGATGCTTATGCACAACACATGCATAGATGTCACTAAAAAGCCACAGCAGCCACAGCAGTCACGAATCTCAGTCTGCATTTTTTCTTACGGATTCTTGGCCACAGAGTACTTGCTTTCCACAAATGTTGCAAAAGAGAACCGATTGCTGCACATTTTCCTGGATAGATTGCATTTTTCCTGCAATTATTGCTGGCTGAACATGCAATGAATGACATGCTCAGGTAGCCAAGGAGCATTGATTGATTGATTGAGAGTTTATTTATATGCCGCCCTTTTCCCTGGGGGGACTCAGGGTGGCTTACAACTCAAAGGGGGGGGGGGAAACAAACATTTAACACGTAAAACAATACATAATTAAAAGCACAACATTCATACCATTCGGGTGGGTTACAGTCATTAGCCCCAGGCCTGACGGGCTAGCCAGATTTTAAGGGCTGTGCGGAAAGTCTGAAGGGTGGTGAGGGTACGAATCTCCATGGGGAGATCGTTCCATAGGGTCGGAGCTGCCACCGAGAAGGCTCTCCTCCGCGTAGTTGCCAGTCGGCATTGACTGGCAGATGGAATTTGGAGGAGGCCTAATCTATGGGATCTAATTGGTCACGTGGAGGTGATTGGCAGTAGGCGGTCTCTCAAGTACCCAGATCCACTACCATGAAGGGCTTTATGGGTGACAAGTAGCACCTTGAAGCGTATCCGGAGAGCGACAGGTAGCCAGTGCAGCTCGCGGAGGATAGGTGTTATGTGGGTGAAGCGAGGTGCACCCACAATCGCTCGCGCGGCCGCATTCTGGACTAGCTGAAGTCGCCGAATACTCCTCAAGGGCAGCCCCATGTAGAGCACATTGCAGTATTCCAGCCTAGAGGTCACAAGGGCACAAGTGACTGTTGTGAGAGCCTCCCGGTTCAGATAGGGGCGCAACTGGTGCACCAGGCGAACCTGGGCAAATGCCCCCCTGGTCACAGCTGACAAATGGTGTTCAAAAGTCAGCTGTGGGTCCAGGAGGACTCCCAAGTTGCGGACCCTGTCTGAGGGGTGTAGTGTTTGACCCCCCCAGCATGCATACACGTCCTGCAGTTGATTGTGCCATCCCTTTGCCAGTGGCATCCAGTCTCCCTGGCATCTCAGCCTTCCACTGGATAATCCCAAAGGAGGAGGATGACCCAAAATATGGCCAGCTAGAGGGTTTTAGAGTCCTGAATGTCCTTGCAGCAAAAAGCAACAACAGCATCAGCTGCATCTTCAGCGTCCTCCAACAGTTAAAAAAAAGAAAAGAAAGAAAAGGAAAAACCTTTCAAGAGAAAACGTTCATCCATTCTCAAGCATGCTGAGAATGAAAAACAAAACACTTGCCATGAATCAGAGGGAAGAGCACTTCTGAGAAATTGCAAGAGTGATTTCAGAATAGCATTAATCCTCCATCTCCAGAACACACTGGCTTCCAATTGTCACTACAGGATGGGCCAGCCCCCGAAGCCAAGGGGAAGTCTGGAATTGCCACTAGCTGTCAGCAGATTCCAGCCAAAGGGTCTCCAAAGTTCTTGTCTGCTGCTTGCAGCTTCAACAGCTTCAGCTCTCTCACTCTATTGTTAGGAAGGTCTAATGAATCCCACAATGGCAAGATGGTTAAATCAAAGGGTTAGTTCCTATTGTTTTTTAAAAAAGAAGAGCTTTATTAAGTTGTTTGCATTACAAAATGAGATCAATATTTTTACATCAAGGAGTTGGAGGATGAGAAATTTCATCTCCAAATTTCATCTCCAAAGCTGGAGTAGGGGTGAAATCAACAGCAACGTTACGTTAGGGTGGGTTGAAAGAAGTCTGGCAGAGATTTTCCGAGGACATGGCAGCATCTTTAGGGTGTTCAAAGATCAAGATGGTGGATATCTAACCATATGATGGAAGTCCCATCATACAGCACCAGAGGTGGTATTCAGCAGGTTCTGACCAGTTCTGGAGAACTGGTAGTGGAAATTTTGAATAGTTCGGAGAACTGGTAAATACCACCTCTGACTGGCCCCTCCCCCATCTATTCTCTGCCTCCAGAGTCCCAACTGTTTGGGAGGGAATGGGGATTTTGCAGTATCCTCCTCCTGCCATGCCCACCAAGCCACGCTCACCAAGCCATGCCATGCCACACCATGCCATGCCACGCCATGCCCACCAAGCCACGACCACAGAACCAGTAGTAAAAACTTTTGAATTCCATAATTGAACTGGATATATCTAGTGTAATGGAAAGAAGGACTAGGGGTGACATGATAGCAGTGTTCCAATATCTGAGGAATTCCTCAAAGGGTCAAACTCTTTTTCAAAGCACCAAAAGGCAAGGCAAGAAATAATGGTTAGAAACTATCCAAGGAGAGAAGCAACCTAGGAGAAATTTCTCCACAGTGAAAGCAATTAATCATTGGAACAGCTTGTCTTCAGAAGATGTGGATGCTGTCAGCATTCCAAGTATCATATAGAATTAAATCAGAGTCCAAGGCAAAACGATCCTTAAAGTTCCAATTTAATAAATCAGACATCTTGGTACATATGTGGAATCCCAATTCTGGAAGTTACCTAGGATTCCCACCCAGTTGAAAGTTCATGATCTTGTCCCAACACCCACAAATCCTTCACATGGTCCAATCTTCTTCCATGCTGGCATCTCCACCCAGCTTGTTCCGGTCAGGTGCAGAGGTGTGGAGACAAAAGATGACCTTGGGCTTCTAGAAAAGAATGACAACAACACATTCCACAATTCTACTCCTTTCAATACCCCCTCCCAACTACTACACTAATGAAACAGCATAATGAAATAAGAGAGTGTGTGGCAGGCCAAAGTTCCTAAAAGGGATATAACTGCAGGCCTGACAGGTGCTCCATCACTTGAGACTTCCAAAGAGAGACTGGACAACCATTTGTCTGAAATGGTATAGAGTTTCCTGCTGAGCAAGTGGGTTGGACTAGAAGACCTCCAAGATCCCTTCCTACTCTATTATTCTATATTCTATGCATCGGAGGGATTTTCTTTCCTTTTTCCTCTCACACCTACCCAGGGCTTCCAATCCCAGCTGATCGGGAGGAAATGGGGATTTTGCAGTATCCTTCTCCTGCCACGCCCACCAAGCCATGCCCACAGAACCGGTAGTAATTTTTTTTTAAATCTCACCACTGTAAAGCACATGTTTTAAAAGGGGAGCATTGTTTCTGTGGTTGTGTCTGCCTTTGATGATATGCTCTATAGATGCTCCCAGGTGACCCCAAAGATGCCTTAAATGACAATTCCTTCCCCCCAATCTTACAAATTTGAGGGGGTGGCAAGAGGCACAAATAATGTAATGTACATGGTGGCATTACCGACACAGGTTCTGCCCTTACATTGGGTATGTTTGTGTTTGTGTGTGTTACATTACAATGCACATACAAAAGGGTGGAATTTGGACCATGATATCAGGATGCCTGTTTTGTCCTTTTGATGTCATTGGGGTTAGGGATGAATGCTTTTCCCCTCTGTACAAACCCCAGCAGCCTGTACTGAGGACCTGCCCTTAATATTCATGCAGAGGACTGAAAATTAAAAATATATTAATGTTGCCCAAAATCTAGACTCATCTATCAATATTTGAAGAGTGTTTACATCAGCTGGTTTGGAAACTGTTTCAGAAGTTTGGATTAAAGGGTATTTACTGTATGTACAATATTTTTCTATATAGTACAATACAAAGGATGTGGTTGCATGATGGCTAAGATGCTGAGCTTGTTGATTAAAAAGTCAGCAATTCGGCGGTTCGAATCCCTAATGCCGCATAAGGGAGTGAGCTCCTGTTACTTGTCCCAGCTTCTGCCAACCTAGCAGTTCGAAAACATGCAAAAATGCAAGTAGAAAAATAGGAATCACCTTTGGTAGGAAGGTAACAGTGTTCCATGCACATTAAGCATTTAGTCATGCTGGCCACATGACTACGGAGACATCTTTGGATAGCACTGGCTCTTTGGCTTTGAAATGGAGATGAGCAGTGCACCCTAGAGTCGGGAATGACTAGCACATATATGTGAGGGGAACCTTTACCTTATGTACAGTACAGGGGTGGGTTCTGGCTTCTTTTACTGCCGGTTCACTCGGGGATGTGCTTTGGGCATGTGCACACTTGATACGCGCTATGCACACATATGCAGAAGTCAAAAAATTGCTTCTGCCATTGCACAAAAGCAAAAAACAAGATAGAACTGGTTTGGGCACGTGGCTGGCCAAACCAGGCCGAACCGGTAGGAACCCACCTCTGGTACAGTATGTATGTATGTATTATTAATTAATTAATTAATTGTTTAATTTATATGCTGCCCATCATAAATATCTGTCCTGTTGGTTTTCAGTTATATGTCAGGTCTTCTTGGGCAGAATGCCAGAATCAATGAAGCCATGGTGCAAAGTCCTTGCATTTATCCCCTGTGGTTCTTTTCGGTTATGAATTTCCTTTCCATATTCTTCCGAAAGGGAAGGAGAATTAGGAAAAACACTCCTTGCGAGGGTGTGCGTCTCTTGTAATTCTTTACTTACTTAGTGATGAGCAGCGTGCCTGAATGCTTGTTCTGTCTTTCAAAGTGCCTCTGGAGTCTTGCAGTGTCCTCAACTTAACTTGTGCTAATTAAATCCCCAGGGAAGACCTCACTAGTGAATTTGTCCCACGGCGCTCTTCAGATTAGCTAGGAAGACTTACAAGGAATAAAGGATGCTGAGTAGAAAACAACTGGCTGTGTGTGTGTGTGTGTGTGTGTGTGTGTTTGTTTGTTCAGTTTTTTTTTTTTAAAAAAAACAAGCTGAAGTGACAGCCATCACCATAAGAACAAAGATCAACACAGTCTTGACTCTTTGGACACCTCTGTAGATGGACCTACCGTATGTCACCTCCAGCAATAAAGAAGGTCAAAAATGGCCCCCAGAGACAAGGAGTAGAAGAAATTCTCAGACACCCAAAGAATAATATTGGAAAACGTGAGAGTCTTTTTGCAGGGGAAGAAAAGGTCGAAGAACTTGTGAGATGAATTTTGGTACACTGTTAAATCAAGGAACCTTACATAGTAGGAATAATCTCCCTTTTCTCCTTCTGGCTCTTAGAAAAAAGCTGGGTCCCATGAGAAAAGAAGCAGCCTTGCTTCCAGAGCAGTTTCCCAGCTTCAGAAACTTTAAAATGGGTGGATGTTTATGGCGATTCTCAATCATTCAAGTCATGGTTGTCCTAAAAGCACTTCCCCTCCCTTGAAAGTGTTCCCCTTCTCATCCAAGAAGTTTCTTCAGTTAGAATAGAATAGAAAAGAAAAGAATAACAATATATTAGAATAGAGTAGAATAGAAGAAAGAAGAGAACAGAAAAGAGAGAGGAGTAGAATAGAAGAGAAGATAGAAGAAGAGAGGAGAGGAGAGAAAATAGTATAGAATAGAATGGAATAAGATAGAATAGAATAGCAATACATTAGAATAGAGTAGAATAGAAGAGAGAAAATAGAGAAGAGAGGGGAATAGAATAGAAGATAGAATAGAAGAGGAGAGGAGAAAAGAGAAGACAAAGTAGAATAGAATAAAATGGTGTGGAATGGAGTGGAGTGGAATAGAATAGAATAGAATAGAATAGAATAGAATTCTTTATTGGCCAAGTGTGGACACACAAAGTATTTGTCTTTGGTGCAGATGCTCTCAGCATACATAAAGAAAGATACATTCATCACGAATCATAAGGTACAACACTTAATGATAGTCATAGGGTACAAATAAGCAATCAAATCACATTAGGAAACAATCAGTATAAATCATAAGGATACAAGCAACAAAGTTACAGTCCTGCAGTCATAAGTGGGAGGAGATGGGTGATAGGAATAATGAGAAGATTAATAGTAGTGCAGACATAGTAAATAGTTTGACGGTGGTGAGGGAATTGTTTATTTAGCAGAGTGATGGTGTTTGGGGAAAAAACTGTTCTTGTGTCTAGTTGTCTTGGTGTGCAGTGCCCTATAGCGTTGTTTTGAAAGTAGGCATTGAAACAATTTATGTCCAGTATGCGAGGGATCTGTAAATATTTTCACGGTCCTCTTTTTGACTCGTGCAGTGTACAAGTCCTCAATAGAAGGCAATTTGGTAGTAATTGTTCTTTTGTGCAGCTCTGACTGAATGGTGGGGAATAGAAGGACTTGTATTCTTTGCAGTCATGCTGGCTGAGGAATTCCAGGACTTGAAATCCACACATCCTGGTTGAGGATTCTGGGAGTTGAAAGTTCACCCACCTTAAAGTTGCTAGAACTAGACACAGTGGCCAAGACTGTTAAATTACTCAAGATAGAATCTGGGAGGTTGAATATGTACTTTAGGTCAAATCACACCATTGCTTCTCAGTCAGAGCTGAAGAAGCTTCTTGGATGAGAAGGGAAACATTTTCAAAGAAAACAAGAAAGTCCAGTTGCTCCCGAAAAAGCACCCTTGGGACATCCATGATCTGGCTGACTGAGAATCTCCATAGACTTTTAGCGATGCACTTTGGAATGAACACCCTTTGAATGGTTTGGTTTGGTTTGGTTATTGGATTTATATGCCACCCTTCTCCCAAGGACTCAGGGCGGCGTACAACATTAAAAAAACACATATTACAAAAGTTAAAAAAAATTAATAGAATATCCCAAACAAACTCAATTAGGATTAACAACAACATTTTTAAAAAAAGCAATTAAAATTAACAATGATCAATAATTTATTTTGTTTTGTTCAGGCCAGGCTGGCTTGCTGGAAAAGCCAACTTTTTAGGGCGCGTCGGAAGGACCGGAGGTCAGGGATTATACGAAGCTCCGGGGGCAGCTCATTCCAGGGGGAAGATGCTCCCACAGAGAAGGCTCTACCCTTGGGGGTCACTAGCTGACACTGTCTGGCTGACAGCACCCTGAGGAGGCCAACTCTGTGGGATCGCACTGGACAGTGGAAGGCTACCAGTGGCAGTAGGTGGTCTTGCAGGTATCCTGGGCCTAAGCTATGGAGCGCTTTAAAGGTCATAATTAGTACCTTGAATAGTACCCGGAAGACAACCGGCAACCAGTGCAGGCCGCCTAAAAGGGCTGTAACATGGGAGCACCTAGGTGCCCCCATGATAACCCGCACAGCCGCATTCTGGACCAGTTGAAGCCTCCAGGTGCTCTTCAAGGGCAGCCCCATGTAGAGAGCATTACAGTAGTCCAGGCAAGAAAGGACGAGGGCATGAGTGACTGTGCACAGAGCATCCCGATCCAGGAAGGGGCACAACTGACATACCAGGCGAACCTGGTAAAAGGCCCCCCTAGTCACAGCCATCAGGTGTTCTTCTAAACTAAGCCACGTATCCAGGAGGACACCCGGATTGCGGCCCCTCTCTGTGGGGGCTAAAATTTCTCCCCCTATCATCAAAGATGGAACAAGATGCACAAATCGGGATGATGGAAACCACAGCCACTCAGTCTTGGAGAGATTGAGCTTGAGCCTGTTCCTCCCCATCCCGATCCGCACTGCCTCCAGGCATTGGGGCATCGTTTGGGTGGTTTGGGGTACAGATGAAAAGTTGGGTATCATCAGCATATTGATACCATACCCAAAAACCACGGATAATCTTGCCCAGCGGTTTCATATATATATTGAACAGGAGGGGTGAGAGAACCGACCCCTGGGACACCCAAGTGATGTGCCTCAGGGTCGATCCCTGCCCTCCTGTCAACACAAATTGCGACCGATCCGACAGGTAGGAGGAGAACCACTGTAAAATGGTGCCCCCCACTCCCACCCCCCCGAGTCGTCGCAGTAGGATACCATGGTCGATGGTATCGAAAGCCGCTGAGAGGTCTAATAGAACCAGGACAGAGGAGCAGCCCCTGTCCTGGGCCCGCCAGAGATCATCGACCAACGCGACCAATGCTGTCTCCGTGCTGTCTCCGGGCCTGAAACCCAACTGAAATGGATCCATGAAGACAGCTTCATCCAGGGACTGGGGAAGCTGACGTGCTACTGCACTCTCAACAACCTTCGCTACAAAGCAAAGGTTGGAGACCGGGCGATATTTGGCTAAAGAAGCTGGGTCCAGGGAAGACCTCTTAAGGAGGGGCCTCACCACTGCCTCTTTCAAGGCGGTGGGAAAGAACCCCTCTCTCAACGAATCGTTGGTAATCGCACAGAAGTGGCAGCACTGAGTCTCCCCATAATCCTGTCCATGCCCTCGGGGATCACAGGGTCAAACTCATCCCCGATGGTCTCCACAATATTCATCTCCGTCGACTCGCCTGAATCTACCCAGTCAGAGTCCAAGCCTGTCTGGATCTGAGTGATTTTATCCTGCAGATACTGAACAAATTCTTCAGCCCTACCCTGCAAGGGGTCTTTCCCAGCTCCTTGGTTAAGTAAGGAGCGGGTCACACTAAACAGGGTGGCTGGGCAGTTATCTGCAGACGTGATAAGAGCAGAAAAATGTTGCCGTTTTGCCACTTTTATCGCCACTAAGCAGGATTTAATATGAATTATTACTAGTGTTCCATCAGTTTCAGACCGGCTGGCTCTCCAACCACTCTCTAGGCGTTTTTTCTGGCGTTTCATCTCCTGGATCTCCTCGGTAAACCAGGGAGATACCCAGGATTGACACTGGGTCAGAGGCCCCAAAGGCACAACACGATCCAAAGCCCCAGTGGCCGCCCTATCCCAGGTTTCCACTAGGGCTTCGGTTGAGTTGTGAGCAAGGGATTCAGGAAAAGTCCCAAGCTCCATCAGGAACCTTTCAGGGTCCATCAGGCGCCTGGGGCGGAACCATCTAGTCGGTTCTGCCTCCCTGCGGTGAGGGGTAGCAGTATGGAAGTCAAGCCTGATGAGGAAATGATCCGACCATGACAAGGGTTGGATAGAAATATCCCCTAAATCTAGTTCATTCATCCACTGCCCAGAGACAAAAATCAGGTCGAGCGTGTGTCCCCCATTATGGGTGGGGTCTTGAATTAACTGAGTTAGGTCCATAGCCGTCATGGAAGCCATGAACTCCCGAGCCAATTCAGATGTCTCGCCAATGAAAGGCAGATTGAAATCCCCCAGGATCATAAGCCTGGGGAAATCAACCACCAATCCAGCTAATATATCCAGCAGCTCCGGCAGGGCCGATGCGCATGCACAGAGCTGTCAGAAGGCAAGAACAGTTAAGACAAAAAGGACAACTCGAGAGTAAGGCTTGGAGGTGGTTGGCCCCTCTCATAAAACATAAAAGAGGAGAAAACGGACGTGAGCCTTTGCAGGAAGCAATTAGTTCATCTTCTCGGTTCAAGCTCTGAGAATTCCTGCTGGACTCTGTGCTACATTTGGCCTTGCAAAACTAATTGGCAATTAGGTATCTGGCAGCGTTTCAAGAGAGATAAAGGTGGGTGCTTATCAACAATGCCCTGAAAGACTGTGGTAACCCGAGCAGACATCTGTCAGAATCTTCACAGACTGTTTGTGAAGCATTGTGGGCTGTGAATGACCATAATTCACAGCCGTTTAAATAAAAGAGGGTTTGGGGGACTAAGATTGTGATTTATGCTTTCTCAGGAAGCCTAGGTCAGAACAAAAGGGGTAGAAATGCTAAAACTCAAGTTTTGTCTTATAACATCCCTAAAGCAGTTGATTTTGTGGGACTTGGTTGCTTAACAGAAGACCCTGTTTGGGAAATTTCCAGCCAGGCCAGAAGGAGAAATCAAGCAGGGAGTTAGCCTTGCATCGTTGCACATCAGCAAGAGACTTAAGACTGATCCCCCCCCCACCCCATAGATATGGATAGCAAAGCAGAAGGAGTTAAAATATGGGCGTCTCTGAACTGTATTTTAGTCCAACCATGTGCAAAGAATACAACTAAGAGAAGAAGACTGGGTAAAACATGGAAAGACAGTTGTTCTGCATGTATCATTAAAGCTTTCAAAGCCAAACCACGCTGTGCTAACAGAACTGGAATTTCCCATTAGTCAAACTAGCAGCTGTGAACATTAATAAGAGATGTGCTTAACAAAATCTCTATGCCCCTCTATCTCTCTATCCTTTCCCTTCCCTGCTACAGAGCCCGCTGCAATTAAAGGCCTGTTTTTTCAATGTGACTGGAGAAGGGGGGGAAATTGTGTAAAAATGAAAACGCCTGGCTTCCCTATAAGATTCGCTTTAATGAGGTAAGCTTAATTGAACATTTTATAAGGGCATCCTTATTTCTCTTTTTAATTAGGTCCTTCTTTCCCAAACAACGTGGGAAATGATTGCATGCCGTTTATTAATGAAAGTGCCACCAATGAAAAGCAGCAAGGGGCTAAGGAAGCACCCAAACAGGGCTTTATTGGGCGATTTAGGAACCCATTAAAATGGAAGGGCAGGGCCAGGAAGGGTGGCCAGATGCAGAAGACCAAAGAAACCTGGAGGGGAGAAAGACCAGCATCAGGCTGCATGAATGAAAAACTGCTGGTGACCTTCTACCGCTGCACCATAAAGAGTGTTCTAACTTACTGCACCTGTGTTGGTTTGCCAATTGCACAGTGGCAGATAGGACAGTGCTCCAGAGGGTCAGCATCATTACCCAGAGGATCATTGGTTGCCCTCTCCCCTCTTTGGAAGAGCTTTATAACTCCCGCTGCCTTAAGAAAGTTCAAAACATTCTCAAAGATCCATCTCATCCTGGGCACTTTTTTTTGAACTATTACCATCTGGCAGATGGTACAGGATAATAAAAACAAGGACAAACAGGCGGAAAAACAGCTTCTATCCCAGAGCAGTAACTATACTGAATTCTATGGTGTAATGCAATATCGAATTTTCAATTTCAGTTATGTAGAATGTAAAGAATGTATGTTTGTGTTTCTATTTTTATAATTGTAATGTACACTGAAGATGTCATTTCATTATACCATATGCAATGACAATAAAGTAAATTAAATAATCAGAGGGATAGAATCAAGATCACCTGAAATGTTAACACCATTTTATAATGCCTTGGTAAGGCCATACTAGGAATGCTGCATCCAGTTTTGGATGCCACGATATAAAAAAGATGTGGAGACTCTAGAAAGAGTCTAGAGAGGAGGGGATCAATTTCCAAGGCACCTGAAGGCCAGACAAGGAATAATGGATGGAAACTGATCAAGGAGAGATTCAACCTAGAAATAAGGAGGAACTTTCTGACAGTGAAAACAATCAATGGAACAGAAGTTGCCTTCGGAAGTTGTGGGGGCTTCATCACTTGAGACTTTCAAGAAGAGATTGGACTGCCATTTGTCAGTCCAACCCTTGTCTGGACTTCAGGGGCTTTGGAAAATAGATTGTCCCCCTCCTCTCCGTGACAGCCCCTCAAATATTGGAAGACTGCTATCATGTCTCCCCTGGTCCTTCTCTTCACTAGACTAGCCATGCCCAATTCCTGCAACTGTTCAACGCATGTTTTAGCCTCCAGTCTCCTCATCATCTTGGTTGCTCTTCTCTGCACTTTTTCTAAAGTCTCAACATCTTTTTTATAGTGTGGTCATCAAAATTGGATGCAATACTCTAGGTGTGTGGACTTACTAGGGTTTTATAGAGTGGGATTAGTACCTCACTTGATCTTGATTGTATCCCTCTGTTAATGCAACTTAGGCTTGCATTGATTTTTTTGGCTGCTACTACACATTGCTGGCTCATATTTAACTGGTTATCCACTAAGACTCCAAGATCCCTCTCACGGTCACTGCTATTAAGCCTGGTTTCACCTGTCTGGTCTACTTGGAAAGGCCAACAAAAACCCATTTACCATATAGGATTGCTGCTGAAGGAATAAAATTTGTATTAGCCACCACTATCTTGCAACACTTAGTGGTTGCATACCGCAAAATGAAACAAAGGAAAACTAATCTATATAAATTTAAATGTTCGTTTGTTCAAAATCTTAAATCTCTGAAAGTTCTTCACCGATAGCTTTGAAATTTTGACACAACATTGCATTCGAATACGCACATGTTTTTATATACCTATATTATATAGATGTCACACTTGTGACATGTAAAAACGTGCATTTTCTGAAAACCAGTGCCATCTGTTGGACGTAAAAGCAACACACGCTATACTAAATATTTCATGATTCCATTTCAATGTTTCCGATTGCATTGTTATATTGAATTTTCATAGATTTTGATTTATTTACATTTTGATTTAATTATTTCGTATGACATTGTGTTGGAATTGAGCTGTGTCATTTACCATAGTGTTCATTTCGTAAGTTTAGTATATTCGGAACAGTTCGGCCTCTCTCCAGCTTCGTCCCGATGGTCCCTTTATATGTGTGGCTGGGCTGCGGCCGCACCCTCTCCCCTTTTTGCCCCTCCTCTGACGAGCTTCAGCCATTTCCGCCAAGGGGAGCCGAAACCCTTCAGCTCCCACTCCCCTCTCTCCCCTCCCCTCCCACTGGGCCTTTGCTGTCTGCGGTGGGGCAATGCCTATGCCATCCCTCGCCCGCCTCCCCCTGCCCTTAAGCCGGCCTCCCCCTGCCCTGCCCAGCAGATCTCCAGAGGAGGAGGAGGCGCGCTCTCCACCCCCCCCTCACGGTGAGCCAGCTATGGCCTCGCCAAGGCAGCTCCAATGGGGGGAGGCAGCGGTGTCAGCCTGAGGTGCAGCAGGGCTGGGGCATCTGCTGGGTGCCCTGTGAAGTGGCGGCTGCAGTGGCGGCATTGTCTCTGGATGGGGATGCGGCCAACGGGGGCTGCCTCACGTCCGCATCAACAGGGTCAGCTCCTTTCTCCTCCTCCTCCTGCTCCTCAGGGGATGCCGGCCACCTTGTCTCACCGCCGCGGCTGAGGGTAGCTGGGTCGGGGGTGGCAGCCTCCTCCTCCTCTCCTCCTCAGCCCGGCCGGGCCGCCACCTGAGGGAGCTGCAGCATAACTCAGCAGTGAAGGTGCAGGGAGGAAGAAGATGGTGCAGCCCACGATGCTGCCTTGGTGGGCCAGCAGCAGCAGCAGCAACAGTGGTGCTGGCTTGAAGGACTTCCCGCCTGGCCTGCTGGCCCAGCCACCACTGCCTCCTCCGGCCTCTGCCGCCACCTCTGTCTCGGTCTCCTCCTGCCCTCCCAGGGTGCCTCCACCACAGAGCCTGGCACTGCTCTCACAGGGAGGAGGAGGCGGCATCGGGGGACCTGCAGGCACCCAGTTGAAGAAGAAGAGTGGCTTCCAGATCACCAGCGTGACCCTGGCTTAGATCTTGGCCAGCCTCAGCTCCAACAACGGCATCGCCAAAGACACGGAGAGCTACGATGACCTGGACGAGTTGCACACTGAGGACTTCTCCTCCTCTGAGATCCTGGATGTCTCACTCTCCTGGGCCACTGACTTGGGGGAGCCTGAGCGCAGCTCCTCCGAGGAGACGCTCAACAGCTTCCACAAGGCCGACAGCCCCGGTGCCATCTCCCCCAACCAGCCTTGCCCGGCCCAGCAGTCCTGAGGTCTGACCAATGGCAGTGCCCACCCTCTGCCCCACTACGCCCATGGGGGACACCCCCAGCCTCCCTCCCATGCTGGGGTCCCCCTACCCATGTCTGGAGGGGCCCCATCCAGCCCATTGTTCTGGGGGCTGCCCGTTGCGGGGAGCTTGGAGGGCGCCAGGCCGGGCCCTGCGGGAGCATCCTCCATAGCAGCTCTTGCAGGGGCCACCATGGCTCACTTCCATGTGGGAGCCGCCTCTTCTGGGGGAGCCATGGCCGGTGCAGTGAGTGGCAGGCCCCAAGAGGTAGCAAGATCCTTATGAACCTTGCCGCTGCTGGCAACGGCATGACCCTGCCCAGAGGGAACCACCCTGGGAATGTTTCTTTCTTCGTAGGCTGTTGGTAAATGTGCCCGGTCCAACGTCTTTCCAGAAATTGAAAATTGTTTCTCACATGGACAATTATATTGTTCTAGAGTCGGCAAACCAGACAATCTCTATATCTGCACAGACAATAGAACAACAAAAAATATTGTATACCCACAAGCATTGTGAAATTAAACATTAGAAACTTGCGCTTTCTCTTTTCTTTCTTTTCCATTTAACCAGACTTGGCCACAGCAACGCGTGGCCGGATACAGCTAGTACAAAAATTAAACAATAATGATACAATAGAAAGATCATTGAAATGTAGCAATAGCAATAGCAATAGCAGTTAGACTTATATACCGCTTCATAGGCCTTTCAGCCCTCTCTAAGCGGTTTACAGAGTCAGCATATTGCCCCCAACAATCTGGGTCCTCATTTTACCCATCTCGGAAGGATGGAAGGCTGAGTCAACCTTGAGCCGGTGAGATTTGAACAGCCGAGCTGCAGAACTGCAGTCAGCTGAAGTAGCCTGCAGTGCTGCATTTAACCACTGCGCCACCTCAGCTCCTATATGTACATATATGGAGGATGTACATATATGGAGCCAATCAGCTAGAACTGAAAGTTAATTGAAAATAAAGGGATTGCATCATCCAAGCTTATTACTGGATGCCCTAGTGGCACAGTGGTTAGGATGCAGTATTGCAGGCAAACTCTGCTGACAGCCTCGAGTTCAATCCTGACCTCCTCAATGTTGACTCAGCCTTCCATCCTTCCAAGATTGGTAAAATGAGGAGCCAGATTGTTGGGGGCAATAGGCTGACATTGTAATCCACCCAAAGAGTGCTGTAGAGCACTAGGAAGCAGTATATACAGAATGTCTAAGTGCCATTGCTATTGCTATTATTATTCCATAGAGAAAGCCTGCTATCTGCTATTGTCCAAATCCCATGAACCCCTGAAGTACTGTTAACACACCTTCATAACCTGACTGAAGCAAATGGACAGAGTTCATGGAATCACGGAATAAGAAGGGATTTCAAGCATTATTTAATGCAACCCTCTGCAATGGCAGGAAAACCAACTAAGCCATAAAAGAGAAGGTGTAACTGTGTCAAGAGCAGGTAGAACCTAGTGCTTCCTTACTCTGAAGCTAGACTATTCCTCATTTTGAATTGGCATTGTAAGGGCAGATTCTAATTGCTCAATCAATCAATCAATCTCTTTCTGGGATCTTTTCAGAGGGAGGCTGATGGTAATCCTGGTGAGAATGGGTAAAGAGAATCAACTAGAGCAGTCTTTCAGCATGATTTTCTTCTGCCTTTCTCTCTTGTTCTAACCTATATTGGGTTTATGATGCTGGCAAGGGATGAGTCAGAATTTCTTCTGTGGTTCAGGACTGGAAGTAAATATTCAGGGAGAAAAACCTTGGGGAATTTTGATTAATAAGACATATTAAATAAGAGGTTAAGTTGAATTTCAACATTTACTTTCATTTTTAGTGGTAAATCTTATATATGATCACAAGTTCAAAGTCATGCTCTTCCTGTTTTCTTTCTCCCACATTTTTGGTGAGAACCAAACATCAAATTCTCTTTGGAGAAGGTGGGCTGATCTGCACCTGGATATTGTTTACACAACAGCTGCTAGCATCATTAACCATATGTGAATTTACTGTCATAAAATGTAATTTTTACTGTCATAAAATGTAAATATTTGCAGATTTAATTTCCTAAAATGAAACCTGCATGGTTCCTAATGTGGGTGCATGTTTCCTCCAGGAGATAATATGAAAAATAAGAATCAGAAGCATTAGAAAACCCTTTCCCAAACTGGTGGGCTACAGTTTCCATCATCCTTTGCTAGCATGGCCAAAGACATACTAATTCAATAAGGGAGAAGTTGGGGGTGGGGGACATGACATGTCAAACTCTATTTGAACTCCAATAACAATGGGAATCAGTCTACCCAATGGGATAGCAAGATGAGTGGCATAGAAATTTAATAAATAAATACATTCATAAATATTGCCATGTTTTTAGTCCAGGAAATGGAGGCAAAACATATTATTTCTGATCTACAGACTGCATTACAAACTTGTATTATAGCTTATATAAATTACACAAACGCTTACATAAAGACACAAAGCTTATATGATTACACACATTTTTACATAAATACATTGTAGCTGGGTGGAGAACACCATCTTCCCAAATCGTCCTCCTGTATATTTTGGGGATATTTCCTGGGGAATACAGAAACCCTTGCAGTATCTGAACATAGAAATATTTCAGATTCTCCTATTAGTTTACAGATGTTTTGTGGGACTATGTTAATAAGGTCACATTTGTGATTTCTGATGTCAGCTTCAAGGCCGCAAGATCTATAATCCACAGAGAGCGAACCATGAAACTCCAGTGCCATTGGATTTTCCACAGAATCTAATTGGATCCTAAGCTGATTGTGAGGACCAGAGAACCCCTGTCAGCTTTAGAGATCGCTTTTCGTACGATGCTATTAAAACTGGATGGATTTCCCCCCCTCCCCCGATTTTTGTAAACAGTCTGAATCATTTATGTCCACACTACCTCTTCGTATACAAAGCCTCGAGCCACATCTTAATTTATGTGATTGTTAATGCATATCATGTATGAATCATCTCTTTGAAATAGTCAAAGAACCTTGATCTGATTCATCATAATATGTATTCCCTATTATTTCTTTAGGAAATAGCTTTGGACATCAAACCCTTCATTTGGATGTTGGTTAGTATTGAGGTGACACACATCAAAAAGAGTCAGGATTCAATTGTGCAATTACACAATTGTAAATTAAAGTTGTCCTATCTTGATGGTTTTAACCACATCCTGCAGAGCACCCCCTGAGCTAGCCAGACATTCTCAAAAGCTCCTAAGAAAAATATCCATATTTTCCAGTAGTGGGGGAAAAAAGGGAAATTGTTGAAGCCTATCTATTTTGTAATTCTACTCTACCTTTATTTTCTTTCTGATTTTGCTCTGACAGATACAAAAGGAACAGTTTGGAAAAGTGAAAGGTGTTGCTTTATCCCATAAAAGGAAGAGGAGTTAAAATTTAAAATTCAGCTCCAGGAAAAGTTGGCTTGTACTAATTTTCACACAGAGATTTATTCCTAGCTATTTACATGTGAGTCCCTAAGAGAAGAAGGGAGCTGAATGGGTCCTGAAACTATTATCATTTCCTATGCTTTCATCTGCAGAATTGTCATATGATATTATAAACATTCATGAGATGGTTGACTAATGCAACAAATTAAGCTCCATTCAAGGCGTGTATATTAATCACAGCAGAATGGAAGACTGTGCACAGTCACAATCAGGTCCTCTGCTATTCTCAATTGTCCTCCTATCTCCACCAACTTTTCAAGGACAGCTTTGGTCTGATCAGGTGGAGAGCTTCCTATCTTTTGGTGGCTAGAATATCATGAGCATCTCTGGGGAGCACAATTCCATAAAATTGTGGAAGCATGGAATCTTCTTCAACTGTAATATCCAACAGGTATCAAAATTCACATCCCTTCTCTGGGTACTGTAAAGAATAGGAAGTAGAAATCCATCATGGTGAAAAGAAGCGTTATAAGGAAGGAATTCATGCATGCTTAGATTAGGCAAAATATTTATTTATTTATTTATTTATCTGTCAAACATGTATAAGATAACAGATATAAGTATAAACATGACTATGAATACATGAAATGGATACAAATAAAAGGGGACATTAGGACAGGGATGGTATGCTTATGTTGGTGTGCTTATGCACGCCCCTTACAGACCTCTTAGGAATGGGGTGAGGTCAACAGTAGCCAGTTTAAGGTTAAATTTATGGGGGTTTGAGGATGCTGAGTCAGGTAAAGCATTCCAGGCGTTGACCACTCTGTTGCTGAAGTCGTATTTTTTGCAATCGAGTTTGGAGTGGTTTACCTTGACTTTGTATCTATTGTGTGCTCGTGTATTGTGGTGGTTGAAGCTGAAGTAGTCATTGACAGGTAGGATGTTGATTGACAGGCAGATAATTTTATTTACTACACTTAAGTCAGACAGAAGGCAGAATAGTTCTAAATTGTATAAGCCCAAAATTTCAAGGGATTCTGTTGGGAGCAGATAATCCCACAAAAGCCTTTAAAATATAGATAGTCCTCAATTTATGACTGATTGCTTAGTGAGCTCTTAAATTTACAGCAGACTGTCACAAAGCTACTTATCACCTGGTTTCAAAGTTTCTCTGGTTGCTGCCTCCCCCTTTATGGTCATGTGATTGCATTGTAGGTGCTTGGCAACTTGCCAGCACATACAGCTGTTTGGTGCATCCTGGGGTCATTTGACCCTGTTTTATGATATCTTGTTGGAAACCATGTTTACTTCCAGTTTTTGGCAAACAATGCCCATTGGGTACAATGAATTCACTTAACAACTGCCATATTTGCTTACTAACCATGGCATTCAGTTAATGACTGTGGTGTTCACTTAACAACCATAGCAAAAAAGTAAAACTGAGCATGGTCACATGGTGGCCTACTTAACAGCTTACAACCATAATTCCCAGCTCAATTACAGTTGTAAGTTGTGAACTGCCTGCAATTAAAATCCAGTGATCTATTTCTCCTATCTTCAGGACTCTTCCAGCTCTATGATTCTTTGTTTGATGTCCTTTTGCTACTCCTACCCCTCTGCTTTTTACAACAACCTGACATATACATAAATTAAATGAATGGAGATGTCCCATAACCTGCTAAGAAAACTTTCACTAGTAAAAATTTTCAATGATTAAGTTGACATTCAAAGTTCAAGCGGAGTTGAGTCAATAAGAAGAGTTCTTAACATATTGAAGACTGGATTATACTCTCATTTAAGGCACCAGGAATCCATGTGTATTCAGAAGGAAGAGTGCAGGAAGGTTCGCCCCCAGAGTGAGGAAGGGCACGTAACTGAATATTTGGTTAAGAAAAATTCATTCATAGTACAAGTCAGTGGTGGGTTCCAAATCTTGGTGCAACCGATATGGTGCAACAGGGCCAGGTGTCTACCATATGCACATGCGCAGCATGCACACAGCGCACACATGCGTACTTACTGCCCACAATGCTCCACGATGCTCCAGCTGCTCAGTGGAGCATCGTGCAGGCACAGTACAAGCTGCACATGTAAGCTCCGATTGGCTCAAATACAGGTAAGGAGGGCAGGCAGGTGGGCCCTCCACAGCATTGTACCAGAACAGTACCTGGTGATCCCAGGAGGCACTGGTACGCCTGTACTGGGGCATACCGGTCATATCCCACCACTGGTACAAGTGTGCAAAAAACCTTACTTGGATAAGAGATATATATTTGGGGAAAAAAGGAGAAAGGAAGAGACAACCATTATTTATTTCTATCTCCTCGCAAAGGAGAGGAGGGAAGGTTTGCAGCACCTGGTTTCTGCCAATTTTCTCTCTCCCTTTCTTTCTGCATCTGGCTATATTTGCCATTTCTGCAATTTCCTGCAGGAATTTCCTGCACATGGATAGGTAGCAACATCATTCTGGTGTTTCACAGAGAGGGGTTTTTTCCCCAGTCCTATCCAGAACGAACGAACGAACGAACTAACTAACTAACTAACTAACTAACTAACTAACTAACTAACTAACTAACTAACTAACTAACTAACATTTGAATCCTTAGTGCCATGTAACAGAGTGAGCTCCTGTTACTTGTTGCAGCTTCTGCCAACCTAGTAGTTCGAAAGCATGCAAAAAATGCAAGTAGAAAAATAGGGACCACCTTTGGTGGGAAGGTAACAGTGTTCTGTGTGCCTTCGGTGTTTAGTCATGCTGGCCACATGACCACAGAGACGTCTTCGGACAGTGCTGGCTCTTCAGCTTTGAAACGGAGATGAGCACTGCCCCCTGTCCTTTGTATTATGCCTATGTGTCTTTGTGGGCATGTGGGCACAAGAAAGCATAGGATGTTGGAGGGATACTTGGATATGCAGAAATCAAAGGCTGGCTGAACCAGATATTTAAATAGAATATGACCTCTTTTCAGATTTGCCAATCAAATGACTTTTAAATGATCATGGTAGTGAATGAGCCTATTGAATGATATACTCAATCCATTGAAGAGTATGCTGTCCACATCAGTGCACAGGTGCATGAAAGGCAACAGCACTCCAGGGGAGACAAAACAATGAAGTCACATAGACAAGGAGACGATCAGACAGCCAGTTTGTCTAGTGGTTAAGGTGGTGGCTGGAAACCAGATAAACATTAGTTCCAGTCTCACTTTCGGCATGAAAGCCAACTGGATGACTTTGGGCCAATCACTAGGAGACTTTGAGTTCTAGTCCCATCATAGCATGGAAGCCAACTGGATGACTTTGGGCCAATACCAAGTAACCGTGAATTTTATTTCCACCTTAGACATAAAAGATAGCTAGGTGAGTTTGGCCCAATCAACAATACTCTGTTCTACTCCCAATTTAGGCATGAAAGCCAGCTGTGTGATGTAGGGACAGTCACACACTCTCAGCCCAGCTCACCTTAAAGGTGCTTTTTCAGGAGGCAACTGGACTTCCTTGTTTTTTTCTTCCTTCTCATCCAAGAAGCTTCTTAACTTTGACAGGATAGTGGGGAATGGAAATATTTATATTCCTTGAAGACAGCTGGTCATTTGTATCCTTTTAGGGGGTCAGACTCTTACTGGGTTCCTGTTCTCAGGAAAATAGGAGGAGGAAGGAATATTAGATGTGTCCTGTGTTATTTATAAAAACAATAAAGGTGGAATATAAACAGTGGTGGGATTCAAATAATTTAACAACCGGCTCTCTGCCCTAATTATTTCTTCCAAGAGTCAGTTCACCAAACTACTCAGAAAGTTAACAACCATTTCTCCCGAAGTGGTGCAAAGTGGCTGAATCCCACCACTCTGTATAAATGAATAAATAAATAAATAAACAAACAAACAAATAATAAATAATAAATATAAATAAATAATATAAATATAAATATAAAAATAAATATAAATATAAATATAAATATAAAAATAAATATAAATATAAAAATAAATATAAAAATAAATATAAATATAAATATAAATATAAATATAAATATAAATATAAATATAAATATAAATATAAATATAAATATAAATAATATAAATATAAATATAAATATAAATATAAATATAAATATAAATATAAATATAAATATAAATATAAATATAAATATAAATATAAATATAAATATAAATATAAATATAAATATAAATATAAATATAAATATAAATATAAATATAAATATAAATATAAATATAAATAATATAAATATAAATATAAATATAAATATAAATATAAATAATATAAATATAAATAAATATAAATATAAATATAAATATAAATATAAATATAAATATAAATAATATAAATATAAATATAAATATAAATATAAATATAAATATAAATAATATAAATATAAATATAAATAAATATAAATAATATAAATATAAATATAAATATAAATATAAATATAAATATAAATATAAATATAAATATAAATATAAATATAAATATAAATATAAATATAAATATAAATATAAATATAAATATAAATATAAATATAAATATAAATATAAATATAAATATAAATATAAATATAAATATAAATATAAATATAAATAATATAAATATAAATAATATAAATATAAATAATATAAATATAAATAATATAAATAATATAAATAAATAACTAAATAAATAAATAGATAGATAGATAGATAGATTGATTGATTGATTGATTGATTGATGGATAATATTACAAAGGGTCAAGTGATAAATTTCCATGATCAAGAACAAGTAGATCTTCTCCAAACAGTCTTCTAAAATTGAAAAATGTTGCATGACAAGATTAATGCTAAACAGCTGACCAGAGTCCCTCACTTTTAGGCTACAAAGGAGCAGATGAAGAAGAGTTCCATGTGCGAGCTGAGAGAAGTGTGAGCATGTAGCACATCAGAGTGCTTCTATTCCTTAGAGAAGTGATGGTTAACCTTTTTGGTGCCAACTGCCAAAAGTGTTTGTGTGGTGCTCCCATGCCTCATTTTGGCTTCCAGGTTGGTGTGGGCAGCAGAAATGGAGGTGAAATGTGGGGTGCATTGGGTGGGAACTTGCAGAGATCAGGGAAGGCCCTATCCCCCACGCATGTGCAGCAGAGATCCGAAGACCAGCTGGCCAGTGGTAGGTGCATGCGCATGCGCAGGTGGAGCTGGGCTGGCATGCCCACAGAGTGGGTTCTGCATGCCACCTGTGGCATGCATGCTATAGGTTCATTGTCATGGCCATAGAGTGTCTCTATCCTGCAGTTTGGCTGTTTTATTTACTGCTTTGGACCTACTACTTCTCTTTTCTATGCTGGATTTTTTTTCTCTAGAATCAAGGCACTACAGGACAACTTTTGGTAACTCTCTGATTACTGATTTAGACAACCTCTCTGCTTCCATTAGTTGCAATCAAATCATGTTGATCAGCAATGTGCACCTCTAATTAGTTGTGCTGGAATTGAGACATGTACTTAAGGGGCAACTAGGTTCGAGTGCAGATTTAATAAACCTTTGTGAGCGTTTCACTGAGTCTTGTTGCTTTTGTGCTGATTGTGCCCACTGGGGACAATGATCCAGAGAGGGAAAGAAATAAGTTCTCTAGGTTTTTTTTTTGTCCTCTCCAAATGGGATGAAGGGAGGAGAGCTGAGACTGGGGAAATTAGTAGCATTTTGAGTCAGTGCCCAGCTCCACTCTCTTTGGGAAGCTGGGGGAATTTATTTTCTTGATGTTTTCCCCCATCATGATCCAGTCCATTTACCCTCTCAGCCTCTCTTGCCAGCTTCTCCCTCCACACCAAACTGTCTCCTTCAGGTTTTTTTTCAGAGAGTTATCTTATTGACAGACAATGTCCTGACCCCCTTTACACCATTCCTTTCCCATGTTCCCATGCATTGCAAAGCATAAAAAGAACTCCATTTATTTTGTAGAAGCAGAATGCCATTGTGTATCCAAAATCTATCCATTATCATGATAGTGTTGAGCATTTGCATTTTTAGTGAAGATTGTGCATAGATGTTTAGATCTATGGAAGAGTGACTAGAAAACACATTGTTCCAAGGAAAGAGGAGAGGTGAAGTACTAAAATGATGACAGCAGATTGAGGGAACCTCTGTTTTGCAAGAAATCATTCTTACAGTTAAGCCTTTACAGTTTTAAAAGAAATAAAATGGCCTGAAAGGAGGAACATACATTAAAACTCTCTTTTTATAACCCTGTAATCCCTTAATTCAGAGTAGAGGCAATTGGATGGAGCTGGGGCTTTACTGGCCGGATGCTCTTCCTGACACCATGTGAGCAGCAGATATTTTTGCTTTGATAGAAACATCTGCTACTACCTGTCCTGAATGAGAAGTGGTATCCAGCCCAAGCCAAAAGATGACACAGTGAGATCCAATCGAGTTCTATCCTTCATTTGTTTATACCTAATGAACAGAATCTTGCCAAACTAAAGCTATAACATTTTAACCTACTAGATATATTCTGGGAGATTCTACAGCCTCTTAATCTGGGTCTCTCTTTGGGGAAGCTCTTTGTTGATACAACTCCACACTGCTTCTCCAAATGCACATTTCATCGCAATGGGTGAGATTTGGGCTACAAAACCTAATTTGTATTTATTCATGTATGTGTTTATTTACATATTTATTTAACTGTAACTTGCTTACTTATTTACTCAGTGCATCTTCTGACATAACTCTTGATCACTTAGCATATTATGGACTATCTTCATAGATGTTGCCATTTAGAGCTTGTCCAGATTTTTTATGCAAACTGGAAACCGAACTCATGTTCATTGACACCTGATGAAATTGTTTTCTAAGACTATCAATCTGCAGGGAGCTCAATAGGCAGAGAAAGAGAAAATATTATATATATCTACCACATCACCCCAAGAATCCTCCTTCATGAACAACATTTGCCTCCTTGGGAAGATTTATGTTGGGCTTGAGGGGAAAACACCCCTCTATCCCAAAGGCATAGTGAACTTCTGATCATCGCAACAGTGAGCTATTAAGATGGGGAGGACGTCATGAGAACATTCTACTAATATTTAATGGAATATTTTCATTTCATAGCAATAGCAATAGCAATAGCAGTAGACTTATATACCGCTTCATAGGCCTTTCAGGCCTCTCTAAGCGGTTTACAGAGAGTCAGCATATTGCCCCCAACAATCTGGGTCCTCATTTTACCCACCTCGGAAGGATGGAAGGCTGAGTCAACCCTGAGCCGGTGAGATTTGAACCGCTGAACTGCTGATCTAGCAGTAGCCTGCAGTGCTGCATTTAACCACTGCGCCATAGCAAGCAAGAAGAGTTGATGAGTCCATGATCAACAGAAAATCTTTTTACATATGGTATACATTTTGTTGTTGTTAGTCACAAAGTCATGTCCAACCCAACACGACCCCATGGACAACGTTCCTCCAGGGCTTCCTGTCCTCTACCATTCCCCGGAGTCCATTTAAGCTCATGCCGACTGCTTCTGTGATTCCATCCAGCCACCTCATTCTCTGTCGTCGCCTTCTTCTTTTGCCCTCCATCTTTCCCGGCATGAGGCTCTTCTCCAGTGAGTCCTTCCTTCTCAATAGGGTGCCAAAGTATTTGAGTTTCCTCTTCAGGATCTGGCCTTCTAAAGAGCAGTCAGGGTTGATCTCCTCTAGGACTGACCGGTTTGATTGCCTTGCAATCCAAGGGACTCGCAGGAGTCTTCTCCAGCACCAGTTCAAAGGCCTCAATTCTTTGGCGCTCAGCCTTACTCATAGGGTATACATTTTAGGACATGTCCAATTTTTCAGCTTTCAATTTCCAAACATTAGGGGTGCTCAAAAATGTGACATGTTTTGGAGATTGTAAAGATATTTTGTTTACTTTAATATAATTTAGATGTGCTTAGTAAGTAACTACATAAATGTCATTACTTTTTAATTGTTTGTTTGTTTGATTACATTTATTTTACATAGAAAGGACAATGTGATGCTGTGATTAAAAATTTTGGACTAAGACAATGGAGACCCAAGTTCAAGTCATGAAAGCTTACTGAATCACTTTGGCAATTAGCATCCCTTAGCCCAACCATTATGAGGATATAAAGTGGAAATAGTATGCAGGGTAACTTTGTAAGACCTTCTGGAGGAAAGACAAGATATAAATCTAAAACCATGACTTATTCAACAGGGCTCCTCTTACATTTTCTTACATGATATTTTAATAACTATCAATCTCTGAGCACAGCAAAAGGTCTTCATGGGTTACGGGTTGGATGTGGCTTGCAGGTTATATGCTTCCCATCCCTTCTAGGAGTTTGGATGAGCAATCTGAGACTCACCTCTTTCTCCAACATGTTTAGAGATAACTCTTCTTTAACTCCAATCCAGGGGTTCACAGAACCAATAGTAAAAAAAATACTATTAAAGTTAAAAAAAAAAGTTCCCACAATTGTACATCACACATGGACTGGCTCTCCAGAAACATGGGGGTGGGATGGCATTTTTGCTCTCAGCAGGTTTCCCTGAAGCCTGCTAGGAGAAAAATGGAGGGTGGGGGTGCTGAGAAAGAAAGAAAGAAAGAGAGAGGGGGGGAGAAAGAAAAAGAAAGAAAGGGAGGGAGGGAGGGAGGGAGGGAGGGAGGGAGGGAAAAAGAAGAGGAAGGACTACAAACCTGGCACTAGACGCAGCTTCAGAGGATAATCCAGGTCTGGAAGAGACGTGGAGGTCATCTAGTCCAACCCTGCTCCAGCAGGACATTGTTAAAATGAGTTTCTGTCTTTTGTTCCCCCAGTTACATGACTACATAGTCACATGACCCCACCAAGCCACGGCCACTAAGCCACGCCCACAGAACAGGTAGTAAAACTTTTTAGATTTCACCACTGCTCCAACCATACCCTGCAAGTGGCAGGTTCATCAAGATCTTCCCTTAGGTGTCAGTCACTATATTATTAAAAGAAGAGGGAGAATACGAGACATGCCAAAGTTCCAATATAATTTTGAAATATTCTGGTTTCCTAGGGAACCATGTCCTTCAGATCTTGGGTGCCCCATCAAGTTATAGAATAGAATTAGAATAGAATTTTATTATTTGTATGCCGCCCTTCTCCGGGAGGACTCAGGGCGGCGAACAATTCAAAAGGGGGAAAAGGGGAACATAAAAAACAAAATACAAATAATAAAAATAGGCAACAGTCGCACAACCATACATGTTGAGAGGGGAGGGAACTCATCACCCCCAGGCCTGCCAGCAAAGCCAGGTTTTGATGGCTTTCCGGAAGGCCTGGAGAGAGGTGAGTGTCCGAATCCCTGCGGGGAGTTCATTCCAGAGGGCCGGAGCTGCCACAGAGAAGGCCCTCCCCCGGGTAATAGCTAGATGGCATTGGCTGGTGGATGGCACCCGGAGGAGGCCAACCCTGTGAGATCTAATGGGTCTGTGGGAGGTAATTGGCAGCAGGCGGTCAGCAGGCGGTCTCTTATCTGCCATGAATATGTTGTCTTTAGGAAAATAGCAATTGATCTCATCCTGGTTATAATTTCTGTAAAGCTGATTTAGTTTCTCTGAGCTGGGTCATGGCACTAGCTTTTCCCCCTTTTTCACACACTATGGTTGCATTGATAAAGCACACTGAACAAAGTCGGTTAAAGGTCTAGGGTTGCATTCACCCAAGCTGCTAAGCTTGGCTACTATTATGCCAAGTTAGAGTTCTTGGAGGCTTAGCAGATTGTGTGAAGCCAGCATGATGGCTTCAAGGTATTATTGAATTAGCTCAGAAGATGGGTTAGTTCAGTAAGTAAGGCAGGTGTATTGTTCAAAACCAGTGTTTTTCACATATTCTCTCTCCTCACTCTCTTCCCCCTCTCCCTGCACACCTTTTCTATCCCTACGTTCTCAGAACTGAAACCAAATGAAGCAGACTTGGAGGAAAGCACAAGTGGGAAAGCGATCAAAGTTTCAAAACTTGATTAGCTCTTTTCTTGTGTGGGATCAAGTGCCCTTGAAGCACCATTGGAATGAAGTGAAAATTGTGCTGGCAACATTTCCTTTTCCTCTCCTTTCTTATTCTGTTTGATGAAAAAGAATTCGCTTGTGAGCTACTTTCACAGAAGAAGGTAATTTTGGAGCAAATATGAAGCTCTTGCATTATTGGCATCAACTTCACACAAACCAAATTTCTCTCTAACCTGATTTTTTTTTTAAAAAACGTATAGTAATTTTCTATGCCCATATAACATGCTAACACTAAGAATTATGGCTTAAACTGGTGGTATGCTTCATAGAGCCCGCGTGGCACAGTGGTTAGAGTGCGGTTGTCAGCTTCTGCTTTCCTAACTTGCTATCAGCTGCCATAGAAACGGGAGGGTGGGGGCATGGTATTTGGGATGGGAATAAATGGCACTGGAGGTGATATGGCAAAGGGAGTTTCCTTCTCACCATCGTCTGCACATGCTGATGGCCAGTGTTTGGAGCTGGTCAAGGCCAACCGTCCTGCATACCAATGTAATGATGTTGTCTGGAGATGCAACCCACATGACACCTTAGGGAGTTGCAGATTGGACACTGTGGTGGGGGTCATTGGAGGGAGGGAGTTGGGTAATCATTTGATATGTATGTGTTCGCACCTTTCTGGTTCAGATCTTGCTTTACTTTTGCAGCTATCTTTTCATAAGCAGTAAAAGTACTTTTTAATTCCACAAACAATGGAGTTGGGAGATTTCTTTCTTGGTTACTGAAGGAGGCACGCCTGACAGCGGTACTGCAGACTACTTCTGCTGATCATCGGCTGCCAGCAGTTTGGCAGATCAAATCTCACCAGGTTCAAGGTTGACTCAGCCTTCCATCCTTCCGAGGTCAGTAAAACAAGGACCCCGATTGTTGGGGGCAAGAGGCTGACTGTTTAAACCGCTTAGAGAGGGCTCTAAAAGCATTGTGAAGTGGTATGTAAGTCTAAGTGCTATTACTACATGTCTTATGAAGATCAAGGTTGTGTCAATCAGCTGAATCCCAAGCCAACCACTCTCATTTTCACCTAACTTGTTGTGTGAGTCCAGCAACTAGTAATGAGGTAGGAAGAGCTGTGTGAATTTAAACACCCTATTTTCCAGGGAACCCAAAAGTGACTTGGCTTAACAAAGTTTTGAAAACCAGAAGGTTGAGAAGGTTGAGAACCACAATGGACAATGATCAAGATTGAACTAATGTGCAATTATCATTTTGTTTATTATCTTTTTTTTCTTTTACAGGGAATTCTATATATTATTTGTATTCACTAGCACTGATGATGTTACCTAGTTAGGGTAATGAAACATCTGCAAGAAAACAAGCAATTTCAGAGAGTACCAATGACCCCTCAATTCTATCTATGTTTTGCATTGGACCTAAATTAATTGTTGAGGCTTTACTGTTTTACTCCTTTCCTCAGAGTAATAGGAATGGCACCAAAACAGAGATCCAGTTGTTACAAGACCTCTGAAGATTGTCCACCTTTTAATTAGGGTGCTCTTCTCCAGCCTGAGCATCCTCTAGATAAAATGGTGACTCCAAAAATTCACAGCAATGGTTGGATAGTCTACGAATTCTGGGAATTGATATCTGGAAGCTGCTAAGTATATACCCTGTTTCTATTTCATTTTGATATTAGGATGATAAGGCTGGTTTCCATGGGAATGGGAAGAGACATTTGAAGTCTAAGCTCTGTCTCCAACCTCTGATCTAATGACTCCTTTTAGAACTGGTTATAGCATTATTAATTTGTGTCTAGTCTTCCTAAAATATCAGCACACAATGCTTTGGAATTAGGTCATTCTAGAGTTTCCTAATGCCCAATTGGATCTCCAGGAGCTTTGAAATCAGTATCAAAGGCCCTATGATGACCTAAAATCTGATATGAAGGAATTAGGACAATAGAACTTCTTCCCCATGGAGAGGTGTCTGATTCCATTGTATACTTATTTTTAAAGCATGAACTAAAAGCTTCCCTGCTTTACAAATCTTGTTTGAAAAGTAAAATATTCCCAGCCTAATTAACAACCCTGGCTTTTGCTGATGACCTTCCTTCAACAAATTAACCAGATACAATTCTGCTTAGCGATTTCAGATCAGCCAAGACTGGCTAGGTGCTCCCACCTTGTTAGGCAAACAAGTAAACATAGCTAGTTCCACATATCTTGAGATAGCAAGTCATGGTATTCTTAGCAAGTCTAGATTTTGCCTACTCTGAGTGGCAACTTGGGAATTTCAGTTCCAAGGCATCTGGAAGGTTATATAGATTGGGGAGGACTCATCTGTTGCATTAAAAACAACAAAACAACATTAATTATTGTTCAAATTGACCCTCAGGTGTGCGATTAGGGATCAGTGACTGAGTGTGGTCCTCTAATGATGCTCTTCTCCAGCTTGGGATGGTGTGGCCAAGAGAGACAATGGGGACCAGCAGAAATGAATACAGGTGGTCCTTGACTTATAACCACAAAGGAGACCGACATTTCCATTGAGAAACAAGGCACTTGTTAAATGAATGGTGCCTCATTTTGTAATCTTTTTTTGCCACTATTGTTAAGTGAATCACTCCAATTGTTAAGAGACTCATGTGGTTGTTAAGTGGTTTGTTTCCAGATTTAGGTTCCATTTTGGATGCCTGTTTTGTCAGAATCAGCTCAGAAAGTAAAAGGAGATATGCTGCACCTACTAAATAGCAGCACCCCACCTAGACAACTTTCCTTGGAATAGGATATTAAACAGGATCAGGCCTTATAGGTGCTTCAGTGGGATTTATCCAAGGAATTGCAGGCGTGTCAGCTGGAGAAAGAAGGTGGAAAGTCCTGGAAGAAAGCCACGGCAAATCACTTCCCTAATATTGTCATGTAAAATATATGTCCATCAACTTTTTCACTTTTACATAATAGCCAATCGTGTATTTTTCCTGAGGGGTATGGTGGGTCAGTGGCGAAGACGCTGAACTTGTTGAACAAGAAACGTCAACAATTCAGTGGTTCGAATCCCTAGTGCCGTGTAATGGAGTGAGCTCCCATTATTTGTCCCAGCTTCTGCCAACCTACTAGTTTGAAAGCATGTAAAAATGCAAGTAGAAAAATAGGGCCCACCTTTGGTGGGAAGGTAACAGTGTTCCGTGCGCCTTTGGCATTTCATCATGCCAGCCACATGACCACGGAGACGTCTTCAGACAGCGCTGGCTCTTCAGCTTAGAAACAGAGATGAGCACTGCCCTCTAGAGTCGAGAGCGACTGGCAGATATGTGCGAGGGGAATGGGAAAGGGATATTTTTCCTATTATTTGTTTTTGCATTCTTGTATTTTATATTATAAACGAATAAAAAGGACAACCAGAATTATAAAAAAGTAAATACACATCCAGCTGAACTCAAAAGAGGATTTACTTTACATTTGAGTTAATTGCTACAAAATGGCACATGTGTGGGGAGAATCAGTTTCCAAATGATTGGGATTGTTTAATAGACACATAAGGAATGTGGCCTTGAAGCTAATAGGGCCTGTGGTAAATTTTATAAGAACATTCCCATAGCAACCCCTGAATCTCAAGATGCAAATGTTTCTTCCAAGACCATTGTTCTCTGTAGATAACAGAAGGGTATGAAGTAACCTGAGGTCTATTATGTTATTACTTATGAATATGCATGCATGCATCACTTTTACCTTCTTTCTGAAATCTATAAATATGATTGCATCTCTTTGTCTGCAGGGGTGTTTCTCTTTCTCTTCTTTTGGAGCAGATCCCCTCCAGTATGTATTGTCTAATAAACATTGAAGTGAGCCTTGACTATTTGCCCAAGTTTTCGGAATGGAATAGAATAGAACAGAAATATGAAATATGAAAATAAAATATGAAATATGAAAATAAAATATGAAATATGAAAATAAAATATGAAATATGAAAATAAAATATGAAATAGAATTAAATAGTATAGAATAAAAATAAAATAGAATAGAATAGAATAGAGAATGGAATGGAATGGAATGGAACAGTACAGAACAGAACAGAACAGAATAGAGAATGGAATGGAATGGAATGGAACAGAGCAGAACAGAACAGAACAGAACAGAACAGAATAGAAATAGAAAAGAAAAGAAAATGAAATGGACTAAACTAGATTAGACTAGACTAGACGAGGCAAGACGGGCAAGACAGGAAGAGAAGGGAAGAGAAGGGAAGAGAAAAGAAAAGAGAAGAGGGAATAGAGTGGAATGGAATAGAATAGAATAGAATAGAATAAAGAATGGAATAGAATAGAATAGAATAGAGAATGCAATGGAATGGAATGGAATGGAATAGAATAGAGAATGGAATGGAGTGGAGTGGAGTGGAATAGAATAGAATAGAATAGAAATAGAATAGAGAATGGAATGGAATGGAGTGGAGTGGAATGGAATAGAATAGAATAGAATAGAATAGAATAGAAAGAATAGAATAGAAATAGAATAGAAATAGAATAGAGAATGGAATGGAATGGACTAGATGAGATGAGAAGAGAAGTGAAGTGAAATGAAGAGAAGAGAAGAGAGTGGAGTGGAATGGAATGGAATGGAATGGAATGGAATAGAATAGAATAGAAAGAAATAGAGAATGAATTGGAATGGACTAGACTAGACGAGACAAGACAAGACGAGAACAGAAGAGAAGAGAAAAGAAAAGAGTGGAATGGAATGGAATGGAATGGAGTAGAGTAGAGTAGAGTAGAATAGAATAGAATAGAATAGAATAGAATAGAATAGGTCAGATCATAGACCTGGAAGGGACCTTTGAAGTCTTCTAGTGCAGCCCCATGTTCAAGGTAGAAGTCTTTACGTATACCATTCTGGAAAAGCACAGCACAATTGCTGAGTTACTATACCATGTGACGCTGAAGCAAGTAAACCATTTCTTATGTTGAAATAATGGACCACTTCATCCAATGACTGACCTTCCACCCTGCTGGACCATCATTTGTCCAACCCCATTTTAAGCAACTCTTGTGCTGTGTGAATCCAACCTACAGGGGGAGGTCTTTGATCTTTGACCCATCTCCCAAATCTGTTCTCCTCTCTATCACATCTTCTATCTTTGTCACCCAGATGGTGTCAGACCTGATTCCATGGTGCCATTGGTACCAACAGCCGCCCTGATTCCTTGGAAGAGGGCTTCAGGTGGAACATATATGGAACCAAGTGGCTTGCAAAGAGATGCCTTCCATTTCAGTCCACCCTTTGAAGAATTCAGATGCTACGGTAGCAGATTGCGATCAATTAAGAAGGAAAGGCGCACTTTGGGGGGCAGTCTCACCTAGATAACATTTGAACAGATGGAAGCTGGTAAAAGCTGTTGGCAATGGAGGACATGACCAAAATGAGAATGTGGAAATGAAGTATTTCTCCCACTGAGAGCATAATAAAACAATGATGTCTATCCACTGACCCAGATCTGGGAAGCCATAAAATTTCCTCTGAATCTGTGGAAATAGTTCAAATGTCTTTCGAGGTTCATTAGGGCTCTGACAGTTGAACAGAAGGTCAAGAGGTCAACTCCCTCCACTCCCCATATTTATTTATGATTGCGCCTCCCTTGCAGGAAGATGGATCTACCTGCTGCTTTTTTGTGTGCAATATGTTTTTTAAATAGTGCAGCTGAAGCACAAAGAAGGGGTGTCCAGTGGCTCGGTTATGGCAGTGGGAATGGAAGGGTCAAAAAAGGTAAGATGGGTGGAATTGAAGCCACATCACTTTTTGATGTCTGTTCTCTTTTCAAAAACATTGCCCACTTTTTCTGGGGAGCTGTGAGAACTTTAGCACCACATTACACAAAGCAGCTGCTTCATGCAGCTATTGGCCAGCCCTGCAAAATATAGTCTTAATTTTTTAATTAGGGGAGAGGCAAATATTTCCCATGATGTGTTCACTGGTTTATTAGAATGATGTTTTAAAAAAAAATCACATTATTAATGGGGCATCTGTTGGAAAGGCACGGTTGAGAGAAAGATGTTTCAGAATGGGTGGAATCGGAGAACATTTGGGAAGGGCAGAGACAGCTTGGAGATAAGTGATACCAAGTGTATCATAGGGATGATGGAAGGACAACATTGTGATGGGGCAAAAGACCTGTGTGAATTGGGTTTAGTGATTTTTAAGCTGTAGTTATATGGTAGCTTTCACTGTTATTTTTTAATTTCTTTTTTTTTAAAATTTGATGATTGTTTTGTGCCATGGAGAGTTTAGTGTAAATTGATGAGGTTGTAACTGGCCAAGTATCTTTTGCCTGCAGTTGGAAGAAAGGATTGTGAGTGGAGAGCTATATCAATTGGAAAGTTGCAGGTAATAAGTCTAGAAATGAGCTTGCAGGTCTCACTGAACCAAAGTTTTAAATTAACAAAAAGAGAGACGCGGTGGCTCAGTGGCTAAGATGCTGAGTGTTAAGTGAGTCACTGCAATTGTTAAGGGACTCATGTGGTTGTTAAGTGGTTGGTCTCCAGATTTAGGTTCCATTTTGGATGCCTGTTTTGTCAGAATCAGCTCAGAAAATAAAAGGAGATATGCTGCACCTACTAAATAGCAGCACCCCACCTAGACAACTTTTCTTGGAATAGGATATTAAACAGGATCGGGCCTTATAGGTGCTTGAATGGGATTTATCCAAGGAATTCCAGACCTGTCAGCTGGAGAAAGAAGGGGACAAGTCCTGGAAGAAAGCCACGGCAAATCACTTCCCTAATGTTGTCAAGTAAAATATGTGTCCATCAACTTTTTCACTTTTACATAATAGCCATATATTTTTCCTGCGGGATGCAGTGGCTCAGTGGCTAAGACACTGGGCTTGTTGATCAGTAAGGTCGGAGGTTCGGTGGTTCGAATCCCTAGCACTGCATAATGGAGTGAGCTCCCATTATTTGTCCCAGCTTCTGCCAACCTAGTAGTTTGAAAGCATGTAAAAATGCAAATAGAAAAAATAGGAATCATCTTTGGTGGGAAGGTAACAGCATTTCGTGCACCTTCAGCATTTAGTCATGCTGGCCACATGACCATGGAGACGTCTTCGTCTTTGAAACAGAGATGAGCACCACCCCCTAGAATCAGGAACGACTAGCAGATATATGCGAGGGAAATCTTTACCGTTATCTAATTGCAAAGTGTACCAGACATATTTCTAATGTGCTGACTTGTGTGCTGCTTTTTCTGCAAAGTTTGTACTTGTATGTATATATTTAGAGCAGGAAAAATTAGAAGGTGGGAAATGAAGAACTGAAAGTAACAACTGTCTGAGAGCTTCAAATGTACATGGGTATTTACAGAAAGTGACCGTCAGTAAGAAAGTACAAAGAAGTGAAACTATGGAATGTGTAGTTCGGGGAAAAAGAAGGTATAAGAAATGTGGCTTGAGATGAAAATGGTGTCCTTTGCCAAATAGCAGTCTTTGTAGGACTTGCTATCTGTCATTGGAACCCATTGCAATGGTTTAATAATGTAAGGTTTGTTGTGCAATTGCATTGCTATGTTGGCTATTCATGTTCCAAATTGTTCTTGAAACAATAAACCTCTGATCTTAAAGTAAGATGTATTGCTTGTGGTTTCACTTTGTTTTTTTATTGGGATATTTTTATGACAGATATAAATAAATAAATAAGCAGAATACCAATTGGCTTCATCATGTTGTAGCTGCCTGGAGCTTTACAGCCCAGGTCTGTCAGAAGCTGTTCCTGAGGCCTCCTACAGTATATTCTAACTTGACTTCTCTTGCTTAATCTCTTAAACACCAAAGATATTATTGTTTTCCTTTTTTCTGAGGTTCAATATTTACAGTCCTTTGTCTCTAGATTACACTCAGTGTTTAAAGGGTGTCTTTTCGCTGTCTTAGAGCAGATTAATTGAATTATTTATTAAATGGTTAATTATTAACAATTGAAGGAGAATAATGCACCCCCCTCAGGCAAAATCTGTGAAGTCTGGCCTTGGTAGCTGGGTTCCTGAGTCATGTATTCCACTCTCAAAATCAATATCATAGTTAAAATGTCCTCAGGCTTTCCTTTTATTATTTTCCATTTTCTTTTGTTTTTTCTTTTGTTTTCTTTTTTACTAAGACAAGTTCCTGCAGAGGCTCTCTTGCCTCCCTGAAGTTCATTTCTTCTGTAAGTCCAACAGGGGCTTCTTCGTTGCTGATGCCTTCAGAGACTCTTTCGAAAGTGGGTGGTTCAATTTGTGGTACCTAACTTCATTGGAAAAGCATAGTTCTGCTCTGCACAAGGTATTTTTAAGCAGCCCAGAGAGTTTCTGATCAGTATTTCTTGCTCTTCAAAGATCTCTTTCTCTGCCTGGGAGACTCTGGTAGGAATATGATTTTAACAAAAGCTGGAAGGGGAGGCTTAAGAAATAACTTCCTCTCCAAAACAGAAGGAATTAAAAGTTCAATCTGCAAATATGTTGCCTTGCATGTCATTCTGGGACCTTGCTTTTCCCTCCAAACATGCTCCCTAGTAGCTGTAATCCACCATGGTGTAGTGGTTAAGGCACTAAGACTACAAACCAGCAGATCATGAGTTCTAGTCACCAGCTGGGTGACTAGGGGACTGAGTGACTGGGGCCAGTCAATCTAGCTCAGCTATAGGAAAGAGAAAATGACAAACCACTTCTGAAATCTTGCCAAGATAACTGCAGGGACCATTCCAGAAAGTTGCCAAATCTCTAATACACAACAAACAAACAAACAAATGAATGAATAAAATAAAATAAAATAAAGCTGTAGGGTTGTGCACAGTTGCAGATTTAAAGGGGACAACATAATCCAGAAGGCAGGGGGGCAGCACACATAGCATTAGTTAGTACTTCCTTAAAGCTACAATATGTTTTCTTGAGATGGTGTGACTGGTGCCCTGAAAGCCTAGGGCTCAGAAGGATTGAGAAAAAGACTCAGCTTTCTTAAAAGCTGCTGAGAGGTGAGATGTGTACCATTCAACAGTTAGGTTCTGATTCTGAGAAACTCAAGTAGGGTCCGACTTCTTTAGGTATTGGATGGGAGACTGCCAATAAATGTAGGCACTGTAGGCTAGAGGTGGCAGTTGAAAAAAAATTCCAGAAGACAATTATGAACCACTTCTTTATTATTATCAAGATCGCTTGGTTTTTCTGAATACATTCAGTACCATGGACAGCTCACCTGAATGTTTTGTTGTACTGTAACAAGAGAGTTGTCATTCAAAATCCCAAGAGCTCAATTGCAAAAAAACATTAACTACTAGAGCTTGGCACAAACAGCAGTGACAGGAGCAAGATCCTTAAAAAGGATCCATGGACGAAGTTATTTGATAGCTTTGCAAGACCTTGGTAACCAAGAAGGCTGTCAGATAAACAAGGATAAAATAAGTTGGGCAGTCAGTCATATTCCATGACCTCTTTGTAAATGCCAAGAACTAAGTTCACCCATGTGTCCAAAATCCTGCTCTCAGGATTTTGTTCTATCTAAGTTAATCCTTTGTCTCTGCACCTTTGCACCTGATCCAAACTGGATGGGTGGAACTGCCAGCATGGCAGTGGAAGATTGGACCATTTGATAGACTTGAGGGTGTGGGGGCAGGATCTTGAACCTTTAACTGGGTGGGGAAAACCAGGAAGCCTTCAGATTCGGGTTTTCCCAGATGTGCCAACGTGGCTTTCTTAATAAATTGGAACTTTCAGGAATCCTTTGCCTTGGACTCTGATTTACTTTTGGATGCTATTTGGAACCCTGGCACAGAAGCTGTGCCTGCCAAGAAAATCAAAGGGTCTGAATGGGGATGGGTCATGCCCACCCATGGAGGACATCAAAGGGGTCCCTTCCTCAAATCTTTGTTGAATGAAAGAGTCTTTCTGCTTCTCAACAATGGTTCAGAAATGCAGAAGTACTGCTTTGTACCTGTTTGCCCAGAATTCTGCACTGAACTTATTGTATAGGAGAAAAATGTAGACCTCAACTGTTATCTGCCACCACATGTTCTTTATTTGTCTTCAGGTGAGATGTTTTATCATACAAAAGAAGCTGGCATGGTAGCTGACAGAACTTCTCTGGAGGAATCATATTCAGTGGATGGATCACATAGGATGGACCACAATTCCTGATCATTGTAGAAATAAAGACTAACAACTCCTTAAAACTCCTACTCCAAAATTGGACCAGTTTCAGATATAATTCCTCTCCCTTGGATTGGAAGAAAAGGTAGCAAAATCTCATTCTATCCTAGCGATGCAGAAATTAACAGCTTCTGTCCAGAGATTGGGTCCATCTCTAAAGACTGAGATTTCTCAAACTAAAGCGATAGGCAGAAAAAGAACTCAATTCCTATGGAGGCATTTCTGAGAAAGATTGATGTATCGGCTTTCATGATGTGTTCCTCTCTTTTGAAAGAAGCCTAGGAAGCGAATTCTCTTTCATCAGATTGAATGTGGAAGAGTTGGGGGAAAATGCAGGAGAATTAAATGCATAGTGTTCAGCTGTCCTTCTGGGTTTTCAAACATTTATTTATGCTGCTGTAAGCAGGCAGTAGCCTAATCCTGATTAAAAACATCATTCATGGATGTTTTAAAAGATGATTTTGGCTTAAAGTGTTTCTGTCATTCATAGATCCTTGCACAAAAGCTTTAAAAAGTGTGGGGGGAAACCTTCTCCATTTGGAAAAAAAGAAAACCTTCTCCCAGTAAGTATGTGTGTCAGTGTGGGTGTGTATGTGGGTGTAAGAGAAATATTTCAAAGCAAATGATTGGGAAAAGGAAAGTTTCAGCTTTCCCTTTCTGACTGCAGACTGATTCATCCCCTTTCTATGCTTATAATCATGTAAACAAAAAGCATATAAAGAGAATTTGTATAAAATGTTTCATAGATGCCATATGTCACCGGAAAGATTGGCAAAAATGTTTAAAGAGAAATCAACCAAGTGCTGGAAGTGTCACCAGATGCCAGGATCATATTATCATATGTGTTGGACATGTGCAGAGGCAAAAAAATATTGGGCAAATATTCGTATGTGGTTGGAAAGGATGATACAACAGCATATTGATTTAAAGCCAGAACAGTTTTGGTTGGATATTTTACCAGAGAAATATAGTAAAGAAAATGTTTATATTTATATTTAATTATTCATGTAATAACTGCAACTAGAATTGTATTTGCACAAAGTTGGAAAAAAATCCATCAGAGGTAATTTAAAAAAATATTAGACTGTGCAGAAATCAACAGTTTAATGTTGGCAATTAAAGAGAAGGAAGTATCAGAGTATTATAAGATATGGGGATGTTTTTTATCACTGGATAGAAAATGAATATAGACAAAAAGGAACAGAAAATTGAATAATTTGGAAAAGAATGCAGAATTATAGGGGAGGAGTTGAATTAAAGGCAATTGAAATGTAAAGGTAAAGGTAAATGGAAGATAAAAATAGATTAAAAATGATGTAACTGTTAAATATGATGATGCAAAGATTGTACCCAGAGGACACACTGTAAGATTACTGATGTAAGAGTGGTTATGGAAAAATAAAAAATAAACTTTTAAAAAAGCCAAAAACTAGATTCCTGGTATACTTTTAATAGGGAGCTCTTAATGACCAGGATGGGATTAAATGTCTACATTTCTCCTGCTCTGCCATCCAATTTCTGCATAAAACTGCTTTTTGAGAAAGGAACACTGAAAATGGTTAATTTGTTGCAGGATTTGCATAACCCTGTAAGTTGCATTTTAGGGGGTTGGGTTTGAAGAGGGACTGTGGAGTCTATGGACTCCCAATTCATCTTAGAGTGCAAAAAAAGGGGGGCATCAGCTCCTTCCAATATTCCTTTATATGGGCACACATGACACCCAGAAAATGCCAGTGCGTCTGCCATCATGGCATATTTTAAGTGCTTTACTTAATTTAAATAAATTTAATTTTAAGTGCTAGAGCTCACTGTAACAGCATCGCCAAAAAGGCATTAAGAGTTGTTAACCTAGTCTTACGAAGCTTCTCCTTTGATAATATCGTATTGCTAACTAGGGCATACAAAACCTTTGCCAGACCAGTTCTCGAATACAGCTCATCTGTCTGGAATCCACACTGTATATCTGACATGAATACAATTGACCGAGTCCAGAAGTATTTCACAAGAAGAGTACTACACTCCTTTGTTCATAACAGAATACCCTACACCACCAGGATTGAAATTTTGGGCTTGGACAACCTAGAACTATGCCGCCTATAGTCGGACTTAAATGTAGTACACACAATTATCCGCTACAATGTTCTACCAGTCAATGACTCCTTCAGCTTCAACCACAATAATACAAGAACACACAATAGATACAAACCTAAGGTAAACCGCTCCAAACTCAATTGCAGAAAATACGACCAGCAACAGAGTAGTCAATGCCTGGAATGCTCTATCTGACTCCGTTGTTACTTCTTCAAACCCCCACAGTTTCAACCTTAAACTGTATACTATTGATCTTACCCCATTCCTAAGAGGTCTGTAAGGGGATGTGAATAAGCGCACCAGCATGCCTACCATCCTTGTCCTACTGTTCCCACTTATTTATACTCATTTCATTCATACTCATGTTTAGTCTTATACCTATTATCTTGTAACCAATTGACAAATCAAATCAATCAATAAATATTTGAGTTCCTGGTGGATGCCCCTGGTCACCAACCAGGGGGAAAAATGGGGCAGACCTGGTTGGGGACAGGGCTATAGTGGAATCTGGCAATGGAAGCCAACATATAAAACAAAAAGACTTGGAAATGTTGACTAAGGTTGTGCAATTTCTCATTAGGACCACATTTGGATACCGAGTTGTCTGGTTGTGGGAGGGAGCATACAGTGTGAAAATGGAATTTATCTAAGATATCAAAGGGGGCTGGGTTGGGTTACAAACTCCTTTGTGTATAATATAATCTAACCTTTACTTTCATCCATTTACTATTATAATTCCCCAGGGATATGATAATTCTTTCCTTGCTGGCAAACTGGAAATTACTAGCTGGCATTGCTTTTAAATACCGCTACCTCAAAGACATTTGGGGGACACTGCTTCTAGACCTTGTCTTATAGAGTTGCATTTTTATTTAGACATGCATATCCAAAGCATAAGCCATGATCACTGATATACAGTATGTGTGATACTCTTTAAATGCCATAGGTTCCAAGTGTATCACCACAACACATCAGCATGTTATGAGATCTTTCCTCCTCCCTGCCCCCTCCTCATCCTTTTCATAAGAAAACTAAATTAGGATTTGATACATACTCTTTGTTCTGACCTAGGCTTCCTGAGAAAGCATAAATCACAATCTTAGTCCCCCAAACTCTCTTTCATTTATATGGCTGTGAATTATGGCCATTCACAGCCCGCAAGGCTTCACAAACAGTCTGTGGAGATTCCGACAGATGCTCTGCTCGAGTTGCCACAGTATTTCAGGAGAATGTCGATAAACACCCACCTTATCTCCCTTGAAATGCTGCCAGAGACCTAATTGCCAAATTAGTTTTGCCACATCATACTTAGCACAGAGTCAAACAGAACTTTTCAAAGCTTGAACCGACCAGATGAACTAATTGCTTCCTGCAAAAGCTTACATCCTGTTCGCTCCTCTTTTATGTCTTATGGGAGGGGCCAATCATCTCCAAGCCTTACTCCCAAGTCGACCCTGTTTTCTTAATTGTTCTTGCCTTCTGGCAGTTCTGCGCATGCCCACACTGGGAACAGGCTCCCACTGTTCTTCTTCCTCGCTGATGTCAGACTCCAGAGGCAGCAAATAACTACCAGATGGCCCTGGCCCCCCTCTCTGCCTCCGATGCAGAGCCCTCGTCCAAGCCTTCCCAAGACTCCAGGACTGGCCCATGTTCCTCCCCAACCTCCTCACTGTCCAAGTCTGCTCCCAGCTTCGCAGGCTGCCAGCGGACCACAATACTCTTGCATTTCTACTCCCCCCCTTTTTGTTTTAGGTCAGTCAAACTGGTTCCTGAGGCCTGGAATGCGTTCTAAATGCCTCTCCTCATTTATTGCATGCTATCTCTCTCATTTAAGCCTTCATCAAGATCACCACAGCGTCAAAGTGACCATATTGCTTCAGTTTCGGCAAACTTAGTCCCCATTTCCCGGCCTTCCACCAAAAGGCAAAGCATCCATGAGATCGTTCTCCATTCTGGCAAGCTCATTCCAGAGGTGTCTGGTATTTCTCTGGAGCAGACACGAGTCCATCTTCCCCCCCTGTGTCCTGCAACTGACTGCAGCTGTTCCAAGCTTGAGCAGGATTAGTTTTGATTTCTCTGGGTCGTCTCTGCACTGCTTTCCATCTGCTGCATTATTTCCACATTTAATTATTTACCATAGTCTGTGTGGGTGGCGGTACAGAGGCAATTATCCCTCTATTGAGCTACTTGACTCCAAAACTGACACAATTAAAAAGGGGAGGGGAGGGAGGAAATCCCTCAGATGACATCTGCCTTGCCAGTAGCAAAGCTGAAAGACTTTGAGGGTAACGAGGGAAGGTTGAGTTGACAGAGCATTTTCCAGCAGGGCCTGCCCTACCAGTGGGCAAAATGAAGCAACTGCTTACGTGGGCGTCTGTAGCGAGAATCAAAGTCAGATGATTTGCATAATGACGAAGGTCTATGATTGCTTTGAAAGGTAGATAAAGATAGGTAGTGAATTCGGCCATTACTCTCTTAATTCTGAATCTGCAGGGATATTTTTTGCTATCCCGTTAACCACTAGAAAATCTTTGCTTGGAGAACCATTTGCCCAGGATGGTATAACGGACTCCTACCTTGGGCAGGGGATTTAACTAGGAGTCAAAGGAGAGGAGAAGAGAGGAAAGGAGAGAGAAAGAAGAAAGGGTAAAGGAGAGGAAGGGCGGGAGGGGTAGCAAGAGTAGGAGAAAGGGTATGAAGGGGAGGAAGAGGGGAGAGGATGGGGAAGAAGAAAAGAGAAAGAAGGGAGGGTAGGAGAAAGACAGAGGGAAGAAGTAGGGTTGTTGTAATCTAAGATGGATGCACAGGGTGGCAGGAAAGCAATCTTGAATATATTATTATATCTTTAGGGGAAGAATGGAATTATAAATGTTAAAGGGTAATATATAACACTAATAATATTTATGAGAAATGTATATTTGTGAAATGTATGTATGTATAAGTAAGAAAAAAAACCTAAAAAAAAACACCTAGGAGTCCTCTAAAGTCTGTTCCAGATCTATGATTCTATGACTCAATGGAGTCATTGGAGAAACACAGAAAGACAGGTAAGATTCCTGGAAAACACCACAAATGTGCCACTGCTTGAATGATTAAGTGCCATCAATCAGTGTCATATCTTAGTAACCACATAAATATAGATCTTTTGTGGGTTATTCTTACATTGAGATTATTTTAATGGTTTACCTACTTTAGCAATAGCAATAGCACCGAGACTTATATACCGCTTCATAGTGCTTTTACAGCCCTCTCTAAGCAGTTTACAGAGTCAGCATATTGCCCCTGGTTTGTTACCGGTTCCTATCAGCTGAAAGATCTGCCAAGCATGGGAGAACAGAATGTTGATGGCTATGTTTATACTATATGAGACAATATATCAGATTCAGAAGTTTTAAGAGTGAACAAGTTGTTCTTGGCATTTGAAAGACATGAAGTGCCCACTTTGCCTCTTAAAATTCCACCCTATTGCACTATGCTAAATGTTGGCTACTCTTTTTTGGAGGGCTCTGGTGGCCAGAAAAAGAGAAACTACAGTTTTGGCATCCCTTTCCTACCTACTCAAGCTGCAGATTCACTCAGTTTCCCCTGTCCTCCATAGAACTAGAAATAAGCTTATGGCTGGAGTGGGAAGAGCAGATGTTCAATGTGGTTTGTGAAGAAGATTTAAAAGAATGGGACTACAACTATCAAGTTCTCAATCTTGAACCTCTTTGATCCAGCAGACCAAACCTTTATCTGTTCATGCAGCAAGAGATGAGGCTTGGGGAAAATGTGAGTTTATTACCATTTCTGCCGTTTTAGTTTTTTGAACCATAACCTGCAGACATTCCTGACAATGACCAACGCAAGAACCATCTTCCTCCCCACTCATTAGGAAATTGGGTGGTTGAGGTGGCCACCAGATTCTGGAGAACATAATGAAGATGAATAAGGATGATAGGCAGGAGGAAAGCCTTTTCTTGGCTGCATTGCACTCAAATGAGAATCAGTTTATTCAAGAAAACATTTCCTTAGATCTTTGTCATGGTGTCAAGCCTGCAGCCATGTTTTCTAATGGATCTCAGGCCTGTCACACTTTCTATTATTCTAATATGCATTTTCTATGGTGGGAAAATGAGAGGGGGATTGTATGGAGTTAGATGATATGTAGCCATAACAAAATTCTTTCTAGAAAGCCAAGGTCATCATTTGTCTTTGCATCTCTGCACTTGACCGGAAATGGATGGGTAGAACTGCCAGTGTGGCAGTGGGAGATTGGACCATGGGATGGACTTGTGGGTGTAGGGGCAAGATCTTGAATTTTCAACTGGGTGAGGAAAACTGGGAAGCTTTTAGATTTGGGTTTTCCCAGATGTGCCAACATGGCTCTCTTAATAAATTGGAACTTTGAGGAATCTTTTGCCTTGGACTCTGATTTACTTTTGGATGCTATTTGGAACCCTGACACGTGGCTCATTCATGTGCACCACCTAAGAGACAAGCAGAAGTCTCCTCCTTAACCTGTCACTCTGCTTTTTATTGCCTTGAATCTTCTCCTTGTTCAGTTATCAGATCTGGGTGGAAGAGATTTATTGAGCTATTAGACTCTCTGGGCAGTATATGCCTTAGGTAACAACCCAGGGTGTATAAAGAATGGCAGTCGTAAATATAGTCCTGGGATGGGATGACATGAGGATCTTTATCTTTATACTTGAGATCACTTACTTGACTCATGGGATCTGCTTGCCTCATCTACCTTGGGGCCAAGATGCTCTTTTATTCCAAAAGCTGCTTGTTTTGTACATTTCTCCGACTATGCAGATACAGTTTCTTCCTTGGATTATATGCCACTTTTGGAAAAGATTGGCTATCATTCTACTCCTCATACAACCAGTGACTTGAGCCCAGCACATGCCAGAGGCAGGGAAAGGCTGCTAGTTCTGGAGGCAGCTGAGAAATATTCATCTCCTCCCCATCTCCATTTCTTTTTTCAGCTCAGCAACTGAGGAATGTTCATGTCTTGGGTAATTCCATGTATAAAACATACTCCAGAGACAGGAGTGAAATGCTTCCAGTTTGGGCCAGTTCGGCTGAACCGGTAGTAAAAAATGCTATTGGTTCACAGAACCGGTAGCAAAAAATACTAAAAAAAGGTTTTTTTAAAACCCATTCCGATGATCACACGTCGCACAGCTGATCTTTGGAACTTTTTTCTTACTTTTTAAGCATTTTTTTTACTACAGGTTCTCTGGAAATATGGGGGTGGGGGTCTGTTTTTGCTCCCAGCAACCTGCTAAGCCAAAAATGGTTTTCCCCCCCATTTTTGCTCCCAAAAGGCTTCCCAGGGCTGGAAGGGACCTGAAGGTCATCTAGTCCAACCCTGCTCCAGCAGGAGATTGTTAAAGTGAGTTTCTGTCTTTTGATCCCCCAGTTATATGACTACTAGCCACGCCCACCCAATCACATTACCTCCACCAAGCCACGCCCACCCAATCACATTACCTCCACCAAGCCACGCCCACAGAACCAGTAGTAAAAAAAATCCGATTTCACCATTGTCCAGAGGCCAATCTAATTGTCCCAATCTGCAGCATGGTTAGTTTCCAATGTGCAGGCCCGCAGAGGGCAGAAGCAGCAGTCTAGGAAGAATATATCATATGGGCCAGATAGTTTTCCACAGGTTTTGGCTCAGCTGGAAGACTGGCCAAAGCAATAGCAATAGCAGTAGACTTATATACCGCTTCATAGGGCTTTCAGCCCTCTCTAAGCGGTTTACAGAGAGTCAGCATATTGCCCCCAACAATCTGGGTCCTCATTTTACCCACCTCGGAAGGATGGAAGGCTGAGTCAACCCTGAGCCGGTGAGATTTGAACCGCTGACCTGCTGATCTAGCAGTAGCCTGCAGTGCTGCATTTAACCACTGCGCCACCTCGGCTCTTAGTCATTTGCCCACCCAAAGGTGGGGCAAATGGCATGCTGCTTCTTTCAGAAGAAGAAGAAACACCCAATATTGTGTCAGGTGGTCTTCTATCAATGAGGAGAACTGTTTTGTCTAGGGATGTTGCAGGGCATGGACCAAAAAAGTTAAAAATAACAGCCACAGTATTGCAATCACACGTAAAAAGTAGGCACAGTTTTGATTGCATCTTTGAGCTGCCAGTGTGACTTTTGACCACATCCCATGGACATTAGCTGGATGAGAATTTGTTGAATACATCTAATCCATAACTGCATCCAAATGCATGTCCTGGATTTTCTCATGCTTCTTGGCCTACCTCAAAAAAAAAAACACCCTTATTTTATGATGAATCTCACTCCCAAACACTTAAACAATCACCCTGGAAGATTCATGTAGTTGCTGAAAAGGAAAACGGGTAGAATAGAGTGAAGGATGGCTAGGGTGAAGACAAGAACAACATTTAAGATTTATGTTGAAATACAAATGAAATATAGGGAATATTATTATTTTCTAGTTATCTGTGTAATTTTTAGGTTTATATAGGTTTATTGGATTTATATGCCGCTCTTCTCCCAAGGACTCAGGGCGGCATACAACATAAAAGAAAACACATATTACAAAAATTAAAAGGGACATTAAATAAAGTATCCAAAAAAACCCCAATTGATATTTACAATAAAAATTTAAAAATTACATTAAAATTAACAACCAAACTAATCCTATATTTTATTCTATTCGGGCCAGGCCAGCTTGCTGGAAAAGCCAACTTTTTAGGGCGCATCGGAAGGACCAGAGGTTGGGGATTATGCGAAGATCCGGGGGCAGCTCATTCCAGAGGGAAGGCACTCCCACAGTGAAGGCTCTCTCCCTGGGGGTCGCTAGCCAACACTCTCTGGCCGACGGCACCCCGAGAAGGCCAACTCTATGGGATTACACTGGATGGTGGGATGCTACTGGTGGCAGTAGGTGGTCTCGCAGGTACCTGGGCCTAAGCCATGGAGTGCTTTAAAGGTCATAATTAGTACCTTGAATCGCACCCGGAAGACAACCAACAACCAGTGCAGGCCGCCTAAAAGGAGTGTAAATGGGAGCACCTAGATACCCCTATGATAGCCCACGCAGCTGCATTCTTATTGCCTTGAAAGCACGGGGGTCACAGGGAAAGCTTTTAGGGAGGAGTGTGCATTGTAGGAACCCAGATTGTACCTCCCTGCCATAAACCAGTAGCCAGCGATCTCATTATAAGTTCTGAACATTGCTTCCTGGCTTGTCGAAGTCTTTTGATCATTGCATAGTGCCACCATTACACCTAGTGCTTAACGGGATAGAAAAGTATTATCAGTGCCAGAGATTTGATATCTGTGTCCCATGTAACATGGGAAGTCTCTATTTTTACCTGGAATAAAGGCATCCAAAGTTAAAATGGAGAGAGAAAGGAAATATTAAAGGGTGAATAAAAAGTAGGGACAAAAATAAATGTGACTGGGCAGGGAAGTTAATAAGCACCGTTCTTATTTGTTCTTGGTGTCACCTGCTGAATCTGACACTGAAGAAGCAGCTCCAGATCAACCTGTGGTATGTCAGCCTCAGGAGAATTACATGAGGCTGATCAAATGCAGGCAACACCTGAGCAGCTGGAAGACTCAGAGGAAGAGGGAAATTCTCCCAGCCCATGCACCTGATAGGTAATGAGGAGAGCAGAACAGAGAAGACCTATTAGGCTCCACGCCAAGCAGAGAAGGAACCCTTCTGATTAGGGGCAGCTTGGCTGGAGCTTATAAAATGTTTATGCCCTGTCACTGTTTGCTTTGCTAGAAACTATGTTTGACATCTTGCTTGTATATGACAATCTGTGTGGATTCTGTTTCTTGGACCTTTTGTTTGGATTGACCAACAACTTTCTCCTGGCTATGAAAACCTACAACTGATTCGGGATGATTCTTCAGCATGCTCCGGTTCTCAAAACAAACCTTGTAGGCAAGCTTTGCTTCATTTACATTCCTTTGTTGACTGTAAATTCTTCCTCCTAGTAGTAAACTGATAATCTCTTGAGAACTGTGTGTGCATGTGTGCGGCCGATGTCTGCACCAGGACACCTTGCAAGGAAAGGGATGATTAGTTTGCTGGATGCTCTACATGCTCATTCCCCGAGGGACAGCAATGCCACATCGAAAATAGTCACAGGGAGGCTTTTGAAATAGCCTAAGGGCTCTTTCTGAGCCCACTGCTAACACTGATTTATTTCACATATTTGTGCTCATTCTCAATAACCCCAAATAGCTTAAAAGTTTAAATCTTCAAGTTGGGCTTGTCCATGTTTTTTTTCTTAGCAACAACATGGTTTTAATCCACGCTTATTTAAATAAAAATATGACCCTCCTACTGTGCAAACCAGGCCTCTACCGGTCAGTGAGGCCAGTCTGGCCTTCAGAAGATTTCTCCTCCAGCTAAGGACATTGATCCCTCCTCCTCCCAATGTTTTAGAAAACCAGAAGTGGGAAATTCCTGATGCTGCTGCACAGCAGTAATGCCAACCTCTTCTCTTCTTCTCTTCTCATTCAAACAAGAGTGTTGTCAGGGTTCCAAATAGCATCCAAAATTAAATCAGAGTCCGAGGCAAAGTATTTCTCAAAGTTCCAATTTATTAAGAGAGCCATCTGAGAAAACCAGAATCTGAAAGCTTCCCAGTTTTCTCCACCCAGTTGAAAGTTCAAGATCTTGCCCCCATACTCACAAGTCCATCCCATGGTCCAATCCTCCACTGCCATGCTGGCAATTCCACCCATCCAGTTCCAGTCAGGTGCAGAGATGCAAAGACAAAGGATGTCTTTCTAGAAAGAATGTTGTTATGGGTACATCACATCTCACTCCTACAATATCTCCTCCCATCTCCCCACAATAGAAAATGCATATTAGAATAATAGAAAGTGTGGCAGGCCAAAGAGCCAAAAGAAAAGATGGCTGCAGGTTGACAGGTATTTTTCAATAAATCCTGCTTTTAATTTCCTGAAATTCAAGGAGAAACATTGGTATGGGTAAATTCTCCAATAATATGAAATCACCGATCATCTTGAGTTTTCCTCATGGACACATAAACTGCTCACCATCCTCCCTTCCCACAGTAGAAATCCTGAAGCAAAATAGAGAATCACAATCAGAACATAGATATGTTTATTCTATATAAATCATAGCTACTTAGCCTGATATTCCCTCTTTTGTATAATGCCTGATAGTAGCAAGCAGATCTTTGGGATGGTGTATGTTTAGTTGCTAAACACTAAGCAACTGCTATAAAGTTCATTGTTTTCTTTTACTGCATGTGTTAATCCAGATACAGTATATCTTAAAGCTTTAGTAAGGCCACATTTGGAATATGTGTCCAGTTTTGGTCACCATACTATAAAAAAGCTGTTGGGATTCTGGAAAGGTGCAGAGAAGAGCAGCAAAGATGATAGGGGTGGGGGTGTCAACCTATTTTCCAAAGCATCAGAAGGCAAGAGAAGAAACAATGGTTGGAAACTAACCAAGGAAAGAAGCAACCTAGAACTAAGGAGAAATATCCTAACAGCGAGAACAATTAACCAGTGGAAGAATGGTTTGTCTTCAAAAGTTGTGGGTGCTCCATCACTTGTGGTTTTAAGATAAGATGGGACAGCCATTTGTTGGAAATGATATAGCGCAGCATCTCCTGCTTGAGCAGAGGGTTGGACTAGATCACTGATGGAGAACCTTTTAGAGACTGAGTGCCCAAACTACAACCCCAAACCCACTTATTTATTGCAAAGTGCCAACACAGGAGTTTAACTGAATACTGAGTTTTTACTGCCTAAAATAATGATAAACAAGGTTCAGCTAATAGTTCTAAGAAAAATGTGATAAATGCACGTTTATGACCCTTCATTTTTTCCTGCTTTTGAAATATTATGTTTAGCAACAATAAAAATATCATTTCTCTTTCCCTCTGTTTTTCTGAATTTCTCTCTCTTTCCCTCCCTCTCTTTCTCTCCCTCTCTTTCCCTACCTACCTCTCTTTCTCTCTCTCTCTCTCCCTCTCTTTCCTCTCTCCTCTTTCTGTTTCTCTCTTTTCCTCCCTCCCTCCCTCTCTTTCTCTCCCTCTCTTTCCTTACCTACCTCTCTTTCCTCCCTCCTCTCTCTGTTTCTCTCTCTCTCTCTCTTTCCCTCTCTCCCTCCCTCTCCCTCTCTTTCTCTCTCTCTTTCTCTCTCTCTCTTTCCCTCCCCACTGCCTCTGTTTCTTCCTCCCTCTCTCTCTTTCCCTCCCTCCTTTCCCCTCCCTTTTCTTCCCTTTCCCCTTCTCTCTCCTTCCCCCCTGGGGTGGGAAGAAACCTGTGAACTGGTGCTGGGTGCTGGGAATCTGACGTCCGTCCGTAGGCTGATGAGCCCAGAAGCAGTGCACCGAAGCTCAGCTGGAAATTCTCCTCTCTGTGACATGGAAATTTTAAGCACGTGTCTATATAAACAACGAAGCGTTAATGACAGCATTTATGTTACACAAATATCAAGCAGTAACAGCTAAACCTCCTCCTTCCCTAAGCTTCCTTTGTAAAGCGTACAGGTTGTATTGTCTAATTATCCAGCAGCTTTGGAAATCCAATCCCTCCAAAGATTCTTGCTCTTTCTATTCAGTGGAACAGATGAGACTCTCACTGTGTTTTAATTGCTCCATATGTTGTCAAAAGCCAAGGTGGGGTGTGGAATTCAGCTTTGGCCTTTTTCCAGCAGAATTCTCATCGCCCAGAATTAGTAGAGTGAACAAAGGTTTATTTTCAAGGTCCTGTATTTGGTCATAAGTGATTAACTTGTAGAACATCTGTGGCACACACCTCTTCATTTGTTGCACCTTCTAGTGCCCCGGAGGGAGTGCTGAACTACACTCTTTCCAGGTTTGCTCTCAAAAATTATGCTGCAGGGAGGGGGGATTTCCCAAAATGTTCAATTTGACTGTTTTTTTATTGCGGGGTGGGGGGAGAATAAGAGTAGATATTTTACTGCTGCACTTTTATTTCATTCCCCCCATTGTTTCTTACCCAATGCCTTCTCTTCTAATTCATATTTCCCATACTATTATTACTAAACAATAATGTGAAATCACAACTGCCAGTTCTTTAGTTAATGTTGGCCTTCATATGCATCAAGTTCTCAAGAATTTTTAATTTATGGGAATAATCTATGTACCAATCCAAGCAGAGTGGCCCAGTGGTGAAATTCAATTTTTTTTATTACCGGTTCTATGGGCGTGTCTTGGTGGGCATGGCAGGGGAAGGATACTGCAAAGTCTTGATTCCCTCCCCACTCTGGGGCCAGCAGAGGTGATATTTTCTGTTCTCCAAACGACTCAATATTTCCGCTACTGGTTCTCCAGAACTTGTCAGAACCTGCTGAATTTCACCCCTGGAGTGGTCTTATGTAATTGACAGATGGAAATGGTGTTGATGTGCAGATTTTCTAAGTGTTGATATAGTACCTAGTATGCTGATAGCCACTGGACAATCATGGCCAGTTTATGCAATAATCTTTCAACTTCAAATTTCAAATCTTGATACGTCTTCTCCAACACTTTATCTTCTATTCTACTGTCACCTGGTATTGCCACATCAATTATCCACACTTTCTTCTTTTCAACCAAAGGTAAAACTGTTGTGCTTTATTCCCTCAACTAATTGGGGATTATAGGATATCACAATATTTAGTTGCTAGCTACTTGTTGTGGCCCGCCAGTGGCCAGTGGAGCTGGCAGCAGATTCAGACAGTGAGGTGGTTGGGGAGGAACCTGGGCCAGTCCTGGAGTCTGGGGAGGGCTCTGATGAGGGCTCTGCATCGGATACAGAGAGGGGGGCAGGGCTGTCTGACAGTTATCAGCTGCCTTCAGAGTCAGACATCAGTGAGGCAGATGAACAGCTGGAGCCTGTTACCAGTGTGCACAAATACAGAGTTGCCAGACAAAAAGAACAGCTAAGGAACAAGGGTTGACTTGGGAGTAAGGCCACAAGTGGACAGTGAATGTCCTCTCCCAGAGGAAATAAAAGAGGAGCGAAAGGGGAGAGGTGTTTGCAAGAGACAATTAGTTTATTCCTGCATTCTTGCCAAGTGTTGCAGCATCTGAAGGATATCAGCCTGACCACTCTCCAAGCCTGATAAAAGTTGGTAATTATGAATTATCCTGGGCCAGGACTTTGTTGGAGAGGAATTCACTGTAAATTAAATAAAAGGGGTTTATCGGGACAAGGACTCAGCTTCATGCTGATGGAAAAGCCTAAGTCAGAACACTACTCAACCTTCAGATGCTAGATCCATTTGTGATCTTGATCATGTTATTTTAGATTAAAAGTTTACTTGGAAATCAGTCCAAATACCATTAATGGAAGGATAAAAATACTAAATTCTGGAGTGACTGATACTTAAACAATGAATGGTAAACATAGAACTTACATCTCGGAGATAAGTAGTTGTGTCCTGTAAAAATTAAGAGAGAAGCAAGGTGTTGGGTCGTATCCCTTATATGTTTAACCTGCTACAGTATTTCTCAGCTTCAAAATGTTTGATGTATTCCTGACAGTTATAACAATTAACCAGTGGAACAGCTTGCCTCCAGAAGTTTAGGGTGCTGCATCACTTGAGATTTTAAAGAAGAGATTGGACAATCATCTGTCTGAAATAGTATTAAGTGTTAACTTAATTAACATTAAGTGTTGTACCTTATGATTCTTGACAAATGTATCTTGTCTTTTTATGTACACTGAGAGCATATGCACCAAAGACAAATTCCTTGTGTGTCCAATCACATTTGGCCAATAAATTATTCTAATTCTATTCTATTCTATTCTACCCTACCCTACCCTACTCTATTCTATTGGGTTTCCTGTATGAGAAAGGGGTTGGACAAGAAGACCTCCAAGGTCCCTTCCAACTCTATTATTCTGTTACTCTGTTAAGACATGTGGGTGTCAGAATTCATCAGCCAGCATTGTAACTTCTGGAACCTGAAGTCCACATGTCTTAAACTTACCCACAAAAAGCTTAAACTAAGACTTATCAATGGGGTCCAGAGGAAAATATTTTATGTGCAATAAAATCTAATTTTCCCTCTTATTTAGATGTGTCTGAAGTTTTGAAATTATCCAAACAGGGTGGATTCCCAATCTTGATGATTGAGTCCCCTCTAATAGTTCAAGAGCATTGGTTAGACTTCATCAGTTCCCCAATGGTGCTTTAGTTCTTTCATGATTAGTTGGTATGGCTTCCTTCAGTTTTGATAGTTTTGCATGAAATCTCTTTAGAGTTTGCCAATCATCAATATTTTGATGATAAGAGTTGCAAAACAGACCTCCTATTCTAGGATTCACAGTAGTGGCTGTTCAGCACTGATATTACTTCTTGACATTTGTCATATTTTAATTTTGTGGTCTTGGCATCAGACAAACATTTTAGTTTTTCTAGGCCAGATTGATAGCCAGAGCATTACTTGGCTCAACCAAATGCTGAATATGTTTTTTTTCCCTGGTGTGAAGTAGCCAATTATCCTGCAAGGCGGGAAATTGCAACCTGTTCATTCTGTACAGCACAAAAAGGTATGCTCTTGGGACCACATCACAAATTGAGAGCTCTCAATACTACATAAATTGGTACAGCTTTTTTCATTTTTGGAAAACAAAGATACATGTTCATTAGCAAGCAACAAATATAACAAGCAACATAGTATTCCCACTCCAGTAGAGGCTGGTCCTCCCGGAAGGTGTGTTCCTTACTAAAATCTAGAATTGAGAATAGAATATAATAGAGCTGGAAGGGACTTTGGAGGTCTCCTAGTCTAGTCAAGCAGGAGATCCTATATCATTTCAGATAAGTGACTGTTTAGTTTTTTCTTAAAAACCTCCAGTGATGGAGCACCTACAATTTCTGAAGGGCAGCGGTTCCATTGGTTAACTGTCCTCACTGTTAGGAAATTTCTCCTTAATTCCAGATTGCTTCTTTGTTTGATTAGTTCCCAACTATTGTTTCTGCTTTCTCAAGAGGGCTGACGAGGAAGGACCTTACACCTGCCCTCTGGTGCTTTGGAGAATAATTTGACCCCCTCTTCTTTGTGGCAGTCCCTCAAATATTACAGCCCTCACCGTTCTGTCTCTCTAAGGCTGATTATCAAGATGCAAAAGTTTCTGCAGCATTTATCTGCAGCAGGAAAGAAAGTTGGCTCTAAATCAACTGCTAGTCCAAGTTCAAGTTCGTTGAATAGATTATGAAGGAATTCTAGAAATTTTAGGGCAAGGAGGAGATGCCCCAAGTGAAAATGGAACTGAGGAAAATGAAAGCTTTCCCCTCCCCCCAAAAACGGGGTTTCTCTATCTAAAAGTAGATGTGTTTTCAACTTACAATCACAACTGAGCCCCAAATTTCTGTTCCTAAGCAAGGGGGGGGTTGGTCCATTTTATGACCTTTTTTGTCACAGTCGTTAAGCAATTCACTGCAGTAAAGTGAATCACACAATTTGTCAGACTGGCTCCATTTTTGGTCCTAAAAAAGAATGACCCTTCTCCATAAGCATTACAGAAAAGGTATTTTCGCTAGAGTGCAACACAAGCAAGGCAAGCTCTGAGGAACATCGGTGTGAATATCACATATTGAAAGCAACCCCCAATGTCCAAATCCCTCCCCCCTTTTGGGAGAAGTCCAATCAGGTCCCATTCCAGTGTTTTGGGGAATCAGGTGCCTCTGGTGCCATCATAAATTCCTTTCCGAGGATTGGTTTCCTTGAAGGCAGGAAGATGGCTCAGTTTGGCACTTCTGGTTCCTATTAGTGTCCATATTCCCTCAATTCCCACAGCATTCCTTCACATCTCAACCACTCTTCTCCTCTCAAATGTTCAAAGAAAGCGAAGGTAGGCATCTGACACAGTTATTAAGTGAATCCAGCTTTCCCCATTGACGTTGCTTGTTGGAAGCAATGATCTAGATGCATCTTGACAGACTTGACTACTGGGCCCTATCTAACAAATTAACGTTCAATGTAGAGAAAAGTAAAGTCCTACAGTCAGGTAAGAAAAAATAAAAGTACACGTATAAACTGGGTGAAACCGGGCTTAATCGCAGTGACTGTGAGAGGGATCTTGGAGTCTTAGTGGACAACCAGCTAAATATGAGCCAGCAGTGTGCAGCCAAAAAAGCCAATGCAATCCTAAATTGCATTAACAGAGGGATACAATCAAGATCAAGTGAAGGAGTAATACCACTCTATAAAGCCCTAGTAAGACCACACCTAGAGTACTGCATCCAGTTTTGCTCACCACACTATAAAAAAAGATGTTGAGATTCTAGAAAAAATACAGAGAAGAGCAACTAGGATGATGAGGGGACTGGAGACTAAAACATATGAAGAACAGTTACAGGAACTGGGCCTGGCTAATCTAGTGAAGAGAAGAACCAGGTGAGACATGATAACAATCTTCCAATATTTGAAAAGCTGCCACAGAGAGGAGGGGGTCAAACTATTTTCCAAAGCACCTGAAGGCCAAACAAGGAATAATGGATGGAAACTGACCAAGGAGAGATTCAACCTGGAAATAAGGAGGAACTTTCTGACAGTGAGAACAATCAACCAATGGAACAGAAGTTACTTTCAGAAGTTGTGGGAGCTTCATCACGTGAGACTTTCAAGAAGCGCCTGGACTGCCATTTGTCAGAAATGGTGTAGGTCTCCTGCTTGAATGGGGGGGTTGGGCTAGATGACCTACAAGGTCTCTTCCAACTTTGTTAATCTGTTAAAATCTGTCAATCACATGACCCCAATTGTCATAAATATGAGCCAGTTGCCAAGTGGATTTTATCCCATTTGTGGCTCATGTTCAGCTTTCTGAAGCAGTGGGACACCATCACATTCCCCAATTTATATAGCTTCCTCTTCTCTCTTTTGCCATTCCTGTATCTAACAATGGTGGTTTCCTTCAGCATTGCTTTATCTCCTTGCCAAAAACATTTCACCTGCTCATTTAATCCTACAAATTTAAGAGGAAAAACTGAATGAAAAAAAGTTGACAATTCTTTTTGGCAAAGCAGCAGAAACTGGAGGGGGGGGGGGAGGTACCAAGTGTACTGTGAAGTCCATCCCACCCCCGAGGATTGAAAACAGCTTCCACTTGACTTTCTTCCCACATCTTGTTCCTTACATTGTGGGCAGCCTGTGAAATGTACCTGGAAATGAAGTTTGTCATTCAATTTGGCATTTCGGAGACCCCTGCTGTCTGCAGGAGACGTCTTGTTCATGTTTCCGGAGTGGCTGAAGAAATAATATAATTTATTGATGCCTTTTATTTCCCTGCTGGTGCTGCATAATCATAAATCTGCATGTGTCTGGTTTTCTCCCTTTCCATCTCTTTTTGTCTCTGCTCTGGCTTGCCCCGTCTCCCCACTTTCTGGTTTCTTTTATCTAATTTCCTGTATATCCCTACCCACCTTCTCTTTCTCTCTCTCTTTCACAAAAGGGACACAGTGGCTCAGTGGCTCAGTGGCTAAGATGCTGAGCTTGTCAATCAGAAAGGTTGGCAGTTCTGCAGTTTGAATCCCCAGAGCCATGTAACGGAGTGAGCTCCCATTACTTTTCCCAGCTTCTGCCAACCTAGCAGTTTGAAAGCAGATAAAAATGCAAGTAGAAAAATAGGAACCACCATAGGTGGGAAGGTAACAGTGTTCCGTGCGCCTTTGGTGTTTAGTCATGCTGGCCACATGACCACGGAGACATCTTTGGATAGCGCTGGCTCTTCGGCTTTGAAACAGAGATGAGCACCACCCCCTAGAGTCAGGAACGACTAGCACATATGTGCAAGGGAAAACGTTTCACACATCTGCTTGCAGAAGGAGAAATGCCGCACATGTGAGTCTGTTGCTTACAGATGGCATTTTCTTCCATTGATTCAGAGCTACGAAGGACAATTGCAACCTGGATCTTCCTTGACTGGAGGCTGAGTTGAAGGCCCAGAAGTGACTTCGATAAGATCATAGTAATGGTGCATCCTTTATGAGAAAGAGTCACCAAGGAGACCTCCTCCATCATGAAGTCTCATCTCAACAGATGCCCAGAAGAACTCAAAAGTGAAGGAAATATTATATTCTTTCACATAAGCATATGCTGTTGAAGGAGTCATAAACGTCATGATGGCAGCTTCTACCAAATGATCAAAGCCTGCACCTCTGCCCAATCTCTTCTTAAAAGCCTCCAGTGATGGAGCACCTACAACTTCTGAAGGCAATCCATTCCATTGGTTGAATGTTCTTACTGTCGGAAAATTTCTCCTTAGTTCTAGGTTGACTCACTCCTTGATTAGTTTCCATCCATCATTTCTTATCTTGCCTTCTGGTGCTTTGGAAAATAGGCTCATCTTCTCCTCTTTGTGGCAGCCCCTCAAATATTGAAACATTGCGATCATGCCACCCCTATTCCTTCTTTTCACTAGAGTGGACATACCCAATTCCTGCAACCATTCTTCATATGTAAGTATAATACAGCAAGGAGTCCAAGTCTAGCTCATTAGAACCAGGATTTTAAGCTAGACTAGTGCAGTGAATGAAGGTAATGGCAAACTTCTTCCTTCTGTTGTCAAGAAAACACAGAAATGTATCCGAGGTGGCGCAGTGGGTAGAGTGCAGTACTGCAGGCCACTTCAGCTGACTGCTAGATCAGCAGTTCAGCGGTTCAAATCTCACTGGCTCAGGGTTGACTCAGCCTTCCATCCTTCCGAGGTGGGTAAAATGAGGACCCGGATTGTTGTTGGGGGCAATATGCTGACTCTGTAAACCCCTTAGAGAGGGCTGAAAGCCCTATGAAGCGGTATATAAAAATCTGCTATTGCTATTTAAAAAAATCTGCTATTGCTATCCTATTTTCACATAGGTAGAAGAGTCAGGATGGGGGCACTATTGAGTGATTGAAATCTTGACCCTTTTTATGCATAGACACAGCTGCCATGTCCTCTTCTCAACATGGAACATATCCAGTTTTGCCCAGATCAATGGAGCGAGGCTTGAGGTTTGATCCTGGCAGAATTGGATCAATTCCATGGGAGTGGTTGCACAATATGGAGAGAAGTGCATAATTTTAATAAGGCTGCATTACTATACTATTAGTCTTCTCATTGTTCCTATTACCCATCTCCTCCCACTTATGACTGCATGACTGTTGCTTGTATCCTTACGATTTATATTGGTATTGGTTGTTTCCTGATTGCTTATTTGTACCCTATGACTACCATTAAGTGTTGTATCTTAAGTTCTTGATGAATGTATCTTTCTCTGATACATTCATCTTGGCCAATAAAGAATTCTATTCTGTTCTGTTCTGTTCTATCCTATCCTATCCTATCCTATCCTATCCTATCCTATCCTATCCTATTCTATTCCACTCCATTCTCTACTCTACTCTACTCTACTCTACTCTACTCTACTCTACTCTACTCTACTCTACTCTACTCTACTCTACTCTACTCTACTCTACTCTACTCTATTCTATTCCTCTCATTCTCTCTTTCTCTCTCGTTCCCTTTCTCTCTCTCTCTCTTTCTCTCTCTCTTTCTTTCTCTCTCTCTCTTCTCTTTCTCTCTCTTTCCATCTCTCTCCCTCTCTCCCTCCCCCCTCTCTCTTTCTCATAGTACTGTGACTGAAAAAGCCCCAAGGGATGAGGTTCCTCACTATTTAATACCATTAATTTAATTGGGATTAAACTAAGAGAGGCTGCCACCTGCTGAAGAGAGGATTATGAAAATAAGGACAGGTCACCCCTCCCTTGGCTACCTTGCCTTTAAACAAGAAGAAGCAAGGGTCTTCCTCAAGAGAATTGGAGCATAGGCCCTTTTTCTTTTTAACCAGGGATTGATTTTAAAGATTTTTATTTTTAACCAGGGATCGGTCTTAAAGTGGAGAAAGTTTTGAGCTCCTCTTTAGGAATCTGTCCATTAGACAAATGTCCTCAACTTAAGACTGAAACCGGGGCCAGAATTTCTACTGCTCATCAAGGTGGTTATTCAGTGAGTCTCACCTGATTTTTGTGTCATGGTTGTTAAGCAAATCACTGTAGCTGTTAAAGAAATCACACAATCCTTAAGAAAATATGGTTTCCCCCACTGACTTGGCTTCTTGGGAGCTGCCTATGAGGGCCACAAATTGCAATCGGAACTCAGAATGCTTCAACTGTTGTAAAGGCATGTGTGTTGCATTTATAACAGTTACAATACACATGCAAAACACATGCAACAAATGCCTGCATATTGATCACGTGACCCTGGGAATGCTGCAACGGTTGTAAGAGCAGATCCGGTCATGAGTCACTTTTTTCAGCATCCCTGTAATTTGGAATGGTCACTAAATGAATATAAGTCGAAGACTACCTGTATCCACTATACACGTGATGGCAAACCTATGGCATGCATACACAGTTGGCACACGGAGCCATATCTGCCGGCATGCAACCCGTCAGCTCCAGCGTGCATGCATGCGCTGGCCAACTGATTTTAGGCCTTCCAGAGGGCTGGGGGAGGCTGTTTTCACCCTCCCTCAGAAAAGTCCCTGGAGCCTGGGGAGCGGGGAAATGGCCTCCCTCGTCCCCTGGAGGAAATACCAAGCTCAGCTTGGAGGCAAGCAGTGCGGTGCATGTGGGTTGGGAGCATGGGGTGATGATGGTTGTGTGCGTATGTGCATGTGGGGGCGTGCTTTGCATTATGGGTGCCAATATGCGCATATGCTATCACATACACACACTTGCATTTTTGGCACCCAACAACAAAAAGGTTAGCCATCCCTGCACTATACACTATGGCTGCTTTTTCAGAAATTCAGCCTCATGTTTGTTCCTGGTATGCAGGACTCTCCGTTTAATAAGGCACGCTCCTCAGGGCCCCTTCCCCGTCTTCCCCAGAAAAAAATGGAGTGTTAGTAGGTCTGGCAAATCAGCCCTCTTCGCCTTCTACCTGTCCCTGCTTGTGAGTGCCTCTAATTCCGCTTTCTGCTGCAGCCAAGAAGTGGGTTTATTTAGCCACCTCACGCCAGGAAGAATGCAATCAAAACGAACTCCTGGAGATCTCTGTTTAATATTGCGTGGTTCAGGGCAGGCAATCTCCTTGTTTTATCTGGAGGGAAATAAAAGGCACTGCCAGGAAGTTCATAAGAGAGGATTGATGGTGTCGTGACTTATTGTCTCAGATAAAGCTAAAACCCAGGCAGCCGAAGCAGCGATTTATAGGCAAGCAGTAACCGAGTTAAAAAAGGAAGAAAAAAACCCACCCCAAAGTATTTCCTCCAAAGCTCTGTTGGCTTGAGAGGTCCTCCAATGGGAAGAGCACAACAGAGCACAACAGAGACTTCGGAGATTTGAGCTGTAGTGAAATTCAATTTTTTTACTACTGGTTCTGTGGGCATGGCTTGGTGGGTGTCGTGTGGCTTGGTGGGTGTGGCAGGGGAAGGTTACTGCAAAATCTCCATTCACTCCCCACTCTGGGGCCAGCCAGAGGGGGCATTTGCTGGTTCTCCAAACTACTCAAAATTTCCGCTACTGGTTCTTCAGAACTTGTCAGAACCTGCTGAATTTCACCCCTGGATTTGAGTCTCTCCCATATTTGAGATTTTTCAATAGTATTTTTTCCCTAAATTAAAATTGGGTTGCTCTTTGCCTTGAGCAGAGGAGAGTTGTTCCTTCATGAGCAGCTCCTAGAACAATGAGCAGGTATCATCTCTGCAACCCTGGAGAACTTAATACCTAACAGAAGAGAATAGCTATGGTTCGGGGCTGAACTGTGGAATCCTTGGTGCTGTCTGAGCATGGCAATTTGCAGGCATTTCACTCTCTCTCTAGGTCTGTGATGGCTAACCTTTTTCTAAAGGCGGGCCAAAATTGTGTGTGTGCATGCTATTGTGCATGTATGCATGCCCACCCTGCACATGCACAAATGAGCCACCCACCCACCATGAATTTTGCCCTCCCCGGGCTCCGGAGACTTTCCTGAAGCCTGGGGAAGGTGAAAACAGCCTCTCCCAGCCCTCCGTAAGGCCTAAACCCAGCTGGCCAGCACACATATGCACGCCGGAGCTGAGGGCTGCTGAGGGCTGCTGTGCTTGCAAATATGGCTCTGCATGATACCTGTGGCATACGTGCATAGGTTTGCCATCCTGGGTCGAGGTAATGTTCTATTCTGGCAAGGCAACCTACTATGCAGAAACAGGGAACAAACCCCAAACTTACTCTTACTGATGATGTTACCTAGTTGGGTAATGAAACATCTGCAAACAAACACCCAGACTCAGAAAACACTAAGGGCTCTACAACTTAGTCAGTCTTGAGACATCAGCACAGCTGAGCAAGGTTCAGAGGTAGGACTTAGCTTTCTTACAGCCCGCTTTGCTGGGGTTTGTTGCTTTCACTGGCAAATGCAGAGGGCGTCATATTCAGCAATCCTGATACGTTTCATGGGGAAGGGGTCATATTGAGAAGGAGAGGAAAAGCACCAGGCAATGCACCACGTTGAGAATTTGGGACCCAGTTTGGTCAAGTGATTAAAGTACTACCAGAGAAACCATGAATCCTGAATGGTTGACTTTGGGCCAATCACCAAAGGACCATGAGTTCTACTGAAAACCAACGGTGGATTTGGGTCAAACACCAGGAGATAGTAGATGATATAAGATGATAGGGTGGTGCAGTGGCTCAGTGGTTAAGGTGCTGGGCTTGTCTGCTGGAAAGCCGGCAGCCTGGGTTCAAGATCTAAGTGCCACATGACCAGATGAGCTCCTCTGTCAGGGTTCCAAGTAATACCCCCAAACAAAAGAAGACTCAGAGACTTGAATTTACTCAAAGTTCCATCTTATTAGAGATGTCATATTGGCACATCTGGGAAAACCCGAATTTGAAAATTTGCAGGTTTTCCCCACCCAAGTGAAAGTTGAAGTCCCTCCCCAGATCCATTCATGCATCATCCAAAATTGGAAATATTTTCCAGTCACACCATCGCAGCTGCAGGGCAAGGTGTCCTTGACTCTCTGAGAAAAAAAATGCTATTTTGACTATATATATATCACCCACACTCCAAACAATCCCCCCTCCCAGTTTCCCACAGTAGAAATTGTGGCCCCATGTAAGGTGCCTTCCAGATCTGACACTGTCCTCACCGCAGCTCCTGGCCACCTAGCAGTTCGAAAGCATGCAAATGCAAGTAGATAAATAGGTACCACTTCAGTGGGAAGGTAGCAATGCTCCATGACTTCATGCTGGCCACACGTCCATGGAAACATATTCATGGCAGCGCTGGCTCAATGGCTTTAAAATGGAGATTTTAGATTTAGATTTAGATTTTATTAACATTTGTAGGCCGCCCTTTTCCCTGAGGGGACTCAGGGCGGCTCACATAAAATCAGGGAGGGGAAATACAACAATGACATAGACACATATAATAAAAGTAATAAGCAACATACATTCATCATTCGGGAGGGGCAACTATCCTTGTCCCCAGGCCTGACGGGCTAGCCAGTTCTTCAAGGCTGTGCGGAAGGCCTGGACGGTGGTGAGGGTACGAATCTCCACAGGGAGTTCGTTCCAAAGGGTCGGGGCTACTACCGAGAAGGCCCTCCTCCTTGTAGTTGCCAGCCGGCATTGGCTGGCCGATGGAATACGGAGGAGGCCCAATCGGTGAGATCTAATTGGTCGCAGGGAGGTAATTGGCAGGAGGCGGTCTCTCAAGTATCCGGATCCACTACCATGCAGGGCTTTATGGGTGACTAATAGCACCTTGAAGCGCATCCGGAGATCGACAGGTAGCCAGCGCAGCTCGCGGAGGATAGGTGTTATGTGGGTGAACCGAGGTGCACCCACAATCGCTCGCGCGGCCGCATTCTGTACTAGCTGAAGTCGCCGGATGCTCTTCAAGGGCAGCCGCATGTAGAGCACATTGCAGTATTCCAGCCTAGAGGTCACAAGGGCCCGAGTGACTGTTGTGAGTGCCTCCCGGTTCAGGTAGGGTCGCAACTGGCGCACCAGGCGAACCTGGGCGAATGCCCCCCTAGACACAGCCGTCAGGTGGTGGTCAAACGATAGCTGTGGATCTAGGAGGACTCCCAAGTTGCGAACCCTCTCTGAGGGGTATAAAATTTGACCCCCCAGCCTGAGTGATGGAATATTGGTCGGATCTTTGGGAGGGAAACACAACAGCCACTCGGTCTTTTCTGGGTTGAGCACAAGCTTGTTAACCCTCATCCAGTCCATAACGGCCTCAAGGCCTCAGTTCATCACGTCTGCTGCTTCATTGAGGTGGCACGGGGCGGACAGATACAACTGGGTATCGTCCGCATATTGATGGTATCTGATCCCGTGCCTACGGATGATCTCTCCCAGCAGTTTCATGTAGATGTTGAATAGTAGGGGGGATAAGACTGAGCCCTGAGGCACCCCATATGTTAGGGGCCTAGGGGACGATCTCTGCCCCCCCACTAACACCGACTGCGACCTGTCCGAGAGGTAGGAGGAGAACCACCGCAACACGGTGCCTCCCACTCCCACCTCCCGCAGTCGTCGCAGAAGGATACCATGGTCGATGGTATCGAAAGCCGCTGAGAGGTCAAGGAGAACCAGGATGGAGGAATATCCTCCATCTCTGGCTCTCCAGAGATCATCGGTCAATGCGACCAAAGCGGTTTCTGTGCTGTAACCTGGTCTGAAGCCGGACTGGAAGGGGTCAAGATAGTTATGAGCACCGCCCCCTAAAATCAGCAATGGCAGGTAGAGTAAAATCTGCAGGGACACATTTACTTTTACCAGGAGGTAGTAGGTTCTAGTCCCACTTTAGACATGGCTGGGTGGCTTTGAGCTAGTCACTTTCCCTCAGCCCAAATGATTTCATAGGGTTGTTGTGGAGAAAATAGAAGGCAGAAGGTGTATGGCAGTGATGGCTAACCTTTTTGGTGCCGAGTGCCCAAAGCACACAGACAAAAACCCCAAATGCAATGCGAGCACTACCCGTGCATGGACCCTGCCCCCCTTGCCCATTTTTGGCTTCCAGGTTGGTGCAGGATGGTTTGCAGGCCCAAAACTGTGTGTGGGGCCCCCAGTCCCTTTTGTCTTTCAAGTTGGTGCAGGAGGCCTTCTAAACCCAAAATGGGGTGCAGGGCCCCCCAACATGCAATGTGAGTACTCCCTGCACATATCCCCCCCAACACATGCACAGCAGAGACCCAAAGACCAGCTGGGGGGTAGGAGGCACATGCACATTCGTGGTGCAGCTGAGCTGGCTGGCGATGGCTGGCGTGCCCACCAAGAGTGCTCTGTGTGCCACCTGTGGCACTTGTCCCATAGGGTCACCATCACAGGTGTATGGTATATGTTCACCATCTTGAGTTTATTTATAAAATTAATAAAGGCGGGATAAAGATACCCTGTTTTCCTGAAAATAAGACCTCCCTGCATAATAAGCCCAATTGGAGTTTTGAGCGCATGTGCTAAAATAAGCCCTTCCAAAAAATAAGCCCTCCCCCAAAATATTGCAACACAGCAGCAGCCATGAGGTGACCACCCTCAGCACCTCCTGCACCTCAAAAATAATAAGATCTCCCCGAAAATAAAGCAAGCACTTATTTTGGGAGTCAAAAGAAAATAAGACCCTGTCTTATTTTCAGGGAAACATGGTAAGTAAGTAAGTAAGTAAGTAAGTAAGTAAGTAAGTAAGTAAGTAAGTAAATAAATAAATAAATAAATAAATAAATAAATAAATAAATAAATAAATAAATAAATAAATGCCTATCTATAAACTGCTTCTTGGGCTGATATCCAGTCAGGTCTTTTGGGGCAGAAAATGGTTTTCTATTTGTTCCATCTTCCCCATATGATACATCTAAGATAACAATTCCTAAAATCCATATTAACCTTGGCTTTGTCATAGCATAGGTGCCCATGCCACTGCAGAATGGAGTGTTTTTGAACAGCACGGCATTTGCAGAGCCTTGAAATTTCTCTCGGCAATCCTAGAAGGGGGACTGCTGATTTGCACGCACAAGCCATCACTCATAATTTGGGTGTGAGAAATGTATCGGGGCAGGTTACTTTACCCAGTGGAAAGATTGCATGTAGAGAGAAAAACAATAAAGTCAGGAAATTACATTTGTACAAACAATTCTGGAGCCTGGTGGCTGCGCAAAAGGAAGCAAAATATATTCTTTATTCAGGAATGAATATTGTGATAAGAAAGTCTAAGTAACCTAGTCTATCTATAGCTTAGAGGTGGGATGATGCAGCTTCCATTATGTGACAGAGAGAGAGAAGGAGAGAGAAAGAAAAAGAGGGAGCGAGGGAGGAGGAGACTTAGAGAGAAGACAAAGGACCAGGAACTGGAAAATATCCCTAAGACCTTCAGTCTAAGTGGTTGGAAGCATATTATATAAAGCCTTGCCACATAAATGTTCCTTAATCAAAGAAAGAAGACAAAAGTGCAGAATCTCTCTTGCTTGGTGGTACAGGCCATTAATAGAAGCAAAGCTGAATTGTCCAATGACGCAGAAACTGTGACTATGAAGTGTGTCTAAGACACGTATGTCTAAGATAAATGCAAGCTGCATTATATATTGATGCAGACTTTCACAGTCAATGTCAATGCAATACTGCTGAGCTTCTGGGCTAATAGGCCATGCTCTAATTATTTGGTATTCTGACATTTTGCTAGCAACCATGGCTGACGTCTTCAGAGGTGAAAATTGTCTGCTCTGTAGCCCACTTTTTGGCAGGTTATACACAACATACAAAGGTTTGCTGGTGAAAAGTCAGGAGAGAAAATAATTAGATCACAACCTATCAGCCTGCATGTTCATCACCACTGAACTTCCTTCCTTCCTTCCATCCTCCCACCCTCCCTCCTTCCCACTCTCCCTTATAAGTTCAGTTCAGAAGTTCAAATCCCTAGTGCCGCGTAATGGAGTGAGCTACGGTTACTTGTCCGAGCTTCTGCCAACCCGCCAGTTAGAAAGCACATAAAAAGTGCAAGTAGAAAAATAGGAACTACCTTTGAGGGGAAGGTAACAGCATTCGTTGCGCCTTCGGTGTTTAGTCATGCCGGCCACATGACCATGGAGATATCTTTGGACAGCGCTGGCTCTTCGGCTTTGAAATGGAGATGAGCACTGCCCCCTAGAATCAGGAATGACTAGCACATATTTGTGAGGGGAACCTTTGCCTTTTAGTATTTCTGAACGATGCCATCTTCCTCAAAGAGGGACTCTGGGTGGTGTATTATATTTTAACAATATAATATTAAAATATGAAATGGTAAATATAAACGTTAAAAACTTAAGAGGGTGTAAGAGATTGAAGTTAGTAAAAAGGTGAAGGGGGGGGCTTTCAGAATTATAAAATAGATGACAGTTAAAGTAGAAATATAAATGGATAGCCAAGAAAGGCTGAGTGCCAAAGAATGGAGGCCTTTGAACTCTGGTGCTGGAGAAGACTCCTGCGAGTCCCTTGGACTGCAAGGTGATAAAATCTGTCAGTCCTAGAGGAGATCAACCTGACTGCTCTTTAGAAGGCCAGATCCTGAAGATGAAACTCAAATACTTTGGCCACCTAATCAGAAGGAAAGATTCACTGGAGAAGAGGCTAATGCTGGGAACGATGGAGGGCAAAAGAAGAAGGGGAAGACAGAGAATGAGGTGGCTGGATGGAGTCATCGAAGCAGTAGGTGTGAACTTAAATGGACTCCGGGGGATGGTAGGGGACATGAAGGCCTGGAGGAACATTGTCCATTGGGTCGCGATGGGTCAGACATGACTTCACAACCACCACCACCACCACCACCACCACCAACAACAACAACAACAACAACAACAACAACAACAACAACAACAAGAGAAGGACTTGGATAATGACTCCTTACTGGATTTACAAAGAAGGTTTGCTAAAGCTTTGAAGAAGCCTTTGAGATGGGAAAAAGAAAAACTTGGTCCTAGGGCAACTTCTAATTGAATTAAAGATCAAGATTACTAGAAGCGAAAGGAAGGAGTACAAAGGTGGCTTGTTTGACAAGGTTAAATTAAACATCTTTCTATAAAGTTCTGGGAACCCTTTTTGAACTTTTTGCTGACACCATGACTGAAATGTTAAGGCTTTATGGATTTGGACATGAATAAAGGATGGGTTATGGGAAGAAGAGATACTTTCATATAATCTTGTAGGGGAAGAACAATTACTAAGTTTATTTGTACTTGTGAAGAAGACTGGAAGTCACTTCTTTAAATATTTTTCTCCCTTTCTTCTTAGGTTTTTCTTCTGCATTGTTCATTCTTTGTTCTTTTTTATGACTTTAAGCTCCATTAAAAAAACCTTTATTAAAACTTTTAGTTTTTTTTAAAAAAGATGGAGCTGCTTTAAGAATTGCAAAGAAATGCTCCACTCACCTTAGCTAGCACTTTAAAAAAATCTCTTTCTTTGCACAGCCCTCAGAGAAGCACACTCATTCATCCTGGATTGCAACATCATGTGGTGACACTCGCATAGATCCATGTCTGTGCACTTAGAAATACATTGATTGGATTGCTTGAACAAAAGTAGATTGGCAACCCTCACAGTATCTTGGCTGAGGATGTGTCAATTTTCCTTGGGTATCATTACTCTGACTGGATGGTTTTAATTAGATGTTTTTAAAGCCAGCTTTCTTGTTTTCCTTGGCCAAGGAGATGAACTGTGAAGATTTCAAGCATCTTGAGGTGGCTCCCTCGAAGATTTAATCTCTTCTGTATTTTGTTCTTGATTATACTTTTTATTTTGACTGTTTTTGATTTGTTTATTGTTTTCACTTTTTTTGCTATACAACATTTAGAATCACCTTTTGTGAAATGAGTGGCCATAGGAATTTGTTAAATCTCTCTCTCTCTCTCTCTCTCTCTCTCTCTCTCTCTCTCTCTCTCTCTCTCTCTCTCTCTCTCTCTCTCTCTCTCTCTCTCTCTCTCTCATACACACACACACACACACACACACATATCCATCCATCCATCCATCCATCCAACACACATACTTACATAATACATACATACATACATACATACATACATACATACATACATACATACGAAACTCAAAAAAATAGAATATCGTGCAAAGGTTCATCTATTTCAGTAACGCACCAGCATGCCTAACATCCCTTTCCTACTGTCCCCATCTATTTGTATTCATTTATTTCATTTATATCCATGTTTATATTTATACCTGCTATTTTGTACATGTTTGACAAACAAACAAATAAATACAAATAGAAATTGCCTTCCTGTTTGCTTACTCTCTGGAAACAAATAATGTGGGGGTAAGACACCCCTAACATCCCTTGGTGTGTATGTGTGTCTGTCTCTGCGTGTTCCAGCATAACTCTGGAATCTCTGCGCCTCTGAAATGAAAAGGACAGAATTGTATCTGTAGTGTCAAGTCGCAGTACTTTTGACAGTGATACTGAATTTTGGATTCAAGTTCTGTTAAGATGCAACCTGTTGTGCCTTAAAATGGCTTCTACAGTATAGCACAGTAGAGTTGCCATGGTAATGGCTTCCCAGTACTCCACAAGGCGTGCGGTCCCTCTAATACAGGATTGGGATAAATACATACCCGGGCTATGCCAAGTTATCAACTAGTCAATAGATAAACTTGCATTTTGCTGTAAGTCTCAATTAAAGAAAAACTTTCCCCTGTCCAGTCATGTCCGACTCTTGGGGGTGGTGCTTATCTCCGTTTCTTAGCCAAGGGATCCAGCATTGTCCAAAGTCATTTATTTGGTCATGTGATCAGTATTACTATATTCCAGATGTATGGAACACTGTTAGTCTCAATCATTCTTCTCCATTATATTTAGAATTTGGGAGAATTCTTCTCTCATTTCCAATCCTCCTGCTTTGCTCTATTTTATATCCATGTGCCAAAGCTGCTTCCCTGTCAAGCACAAGCAACCAGAACAGCTCCAAGAATAGGTCAAATAGATATCTTTGTGGGACAGAGTCTATGTGGGGCAAACAGGAAGGCAATTTGTATTTATTTGTTTGTTTGTCAAACATGTACAAAATAGCAGGTATAAATATAAACATGGATACAAATGAAATAAATGAATACAAATAGATGGGGACAGTAGGAAAGGGATGTTAGGCATGCTGGTGCGCTTATGCACACCCCCTTTATGGACCTCTTAGGAATGGGGTAAGGTCCATGGCAGACAATTTAAGGTTGAAGCTGTGAGGGTTAGAAGATTTAACAACAGAGATAGGTAGAGCATTCCAGCCACTGACCACTCTGTTGCTAAAGTCATATTTTCTGCAATTGAGTTTGAAGTGGTTTACTTTGAGTTTATATCAATTGCTTGCCCATGTATTATTGAGGTTGAAGCTGAAGAACCCATTGACAGGTAAGATATTGTAGCAGACTATTTTGCATATAACGCTTAGATCATACCACAGGCAGTGCAATTCCAGATTGTCCAAGCCCAAAATTTCAAGTGTGGTGGCTTAGGGAATTCTATGTAAGCAGAGGAGTGGAGGAGCAGAGGACTCTTCTCATGAAGTACCTTTGGATCTGCTCAATTGGATTAATGTCTGATGTACAGTGTGGATTCCAGACAGATGAGCTGTGTTCGAGAATTGGTCTGGCAAAGGTTTTGTATGCCCTAGTTTGCAATACAATACTACTGGAGAAGAAGCTTCACAAAATTAGGTTGACAACTTTTAATGCCTTTTTGGCAATGGTGTTACAATGGACTCTGGGGCTTAGATCATTTGAGATGAGTATTCCTAGGTCCTTGACACAGTGGAGGTAATCTACAAGGTCATTTCCGCCCAACTTGTATTTGGTGTTCTGAAAACAAGGGTTCATGAATTTCAACTAGCAGTTTAACGGCATGACCAAAAACTCCTGATCTCAAACCACACTGATAATAAACAACACCAGTTTGATTGGGAAGGAACGAAAATCATTGGTCTTGCCAGCACCCACCACAGATGTGAGTTGGTGAAAATCTAGTTGATTCCAACTGAGTGATTCTGAACCCAACCACGTTGTTGTCAAAGACCCTAGCAACATTGTAGGAAATGTGGTAGCCCAAATGTTTTTGGCACTGATGAGAGGGAGAAAGGGTTAAAAATTGAGAGCTCTTAATCATCTCCAAAGCCTGGAAGATACACGGTAATACTAAATAGTAATATTCTACTTTCCTTGTAAATTTAACAAGCTTGATTTAGGCTCTAACAGTGCCTGTCAAATTGGAAAAGTTAAGGATAGCGTTCAACAGTGAGTGACAGCTGGGTTAATGCAAATGTCAAGAGAGAGAATATGTCTCTGGTGCCTTGTGCTGCCTTCCTAAATGTCCAAGAGGAGAACATTTAGTTTCTTGCCTTCACTTTGGCTACAGCTGAGACCTGCAAACTTCAGCTTCGACAAGAGGACAATGTCAGTTCCAGATCGGTGCAAAGCAAGGCCTTCCAAAGAATGAGAAAGAAGGGGGGGAGGGGAAACAAAACATCTCAACTGCAGATCTACCATGCAGAACAGGGTGTTGGGTGTGAGGTTGCGGTAAGTGTAACATCAAAGTGTGATGTGCAACACATGGCATTGATAGTATAGTGCAGATGTTTGCATAACAGTCATTAGGGCAACACAGGGAGAGGTGATGCAAAGGAATATTTGGTGGTGGGAAGAATGGGAGCCAGGGCAGTAAACAGGAACATTCCACAAGCAGAGGATCAATAAGTAAAATTGGTGGCTGTGATTGCTGTTGTGACTTTCTGCTGCCCTCAATTACCTGTGGATGCCCCTCTATCCAAATGCAGCAACTTAAAATGCCTTCAGAAGTTGTGGGTATTTTATCAGGAGCTGTGGTGGTGCAGGGGTTAAAATGCAGCATTGCAGGCTAACACTACTGACTGCCGACTGCCAGTAGTTTGGCAGTTTGAGACTTGCTGGCTCAAGGTTGACTCAGCCACCCATCCTTCCAAGGTTGATAAAATGAGGACCCAGATTGTTGGGGGCAAGAGGCTGACTCTGTAAACTGCTTAGAGTGGGCTGTGAAGCAGTATGTAAGTCTTAAGTGCTACTGCTACTGCTATCACTGGAGATTTTAAAGAAGATACTGGATGCTTGTCTATAATAGTATAGGGCAGCAGCTCTCAATGTTTGGGGCACCAGGGTCCAGTTCTGTGGAAAGAGGCTTTCCCAAGGACTGGAGGGACGTGATTTTGCATGCTGCCTGCATCCCATGAATGGGGCTTCACTTGTTTGGGCAGCCTGGTTTCTGGCATGCTGCGACCCAGTGCCAGTCCATGGACTCACTGGGACTTGGGGACCCCTGGTATAGGGTTTTCTGCTTGAGCAGGGGGTTGAACTTAAAGACCTCCAAGGTACCTTCCAGCTGTATTCTAATTCCAGAAAATTGGTCTTCCAAAAATCTGCAAACAAGGTAGTCAGATTACAATCACGCTTCCCTAAGTCATGTCCTGTTTTTTTTTACTGTTCACCACAATGCACAAATTCCTGGTGTCTTCATCTCATCCCCAGGCTGTGAGTGAGGAAGCCGTAGCTCAACTTTAGATTTCCTGCCCTTGCAGTGGTGTTTCCCCCCCTTTTCCAGAACAGTCTAAGGGCAGCCTGCTTCACCTTCCAGGAAAGGTAAGGAACTGGTGGAGACTGAGACTAGAGATGAGAGAAGATCAGGAAAGGAGGCATCAAATGCCAAGCAGGTCTGATGAGTGTTGGTTCAGGACTGAGCAGAGGGCACTTCAATTTAGCAATGGAGAAAGGCCTTTGGAGAATGTTTGCCTGGGGTTTTTCTAATTTGGCCTTGGTCTACTGTATATCAGAGGTGGGTTCCTACCAGTTCAGACCGGTTCAGACGAGTAGGTAGTAACTCGGTCAGACACGCCCCTGAACCGGTTCTAGTGCTGCCATCTTGTTTTTTTAGTACTGCGCACGTGCCCCACCCCACCCAGTCTCTGCTCTGCAGCTTGCCTGCCTGAAGCGCTGCGCCCCTGATCCGTCTGCCAAGTAAGCCTGCGAGTCGTGGCTTAGCTGCCCCTGCCCCCTTCCTCGAGGCCTGCAGCCCTGCCATGCTTCCCTGCTTTCCATGCAGCCTTCCCGGCATCCCTGTGGCCAGCTTGTGAAGGCAGGTAAGCTGAAGGCTGTGTGGAAGGCAGGGAAGCATGGCAGGGGAAGGGAGTAGGCTGCTTGCTCCCTTCCCCGCAGCCCTGCCATGCTTCCCTGCCTTCCATGAGGCCTTCCCAGCAGTCTCCCACGCCTGCTTGCCTTTCAAGGTCAGCATCCAGCCCGGCCCAGTGGCCCTTGGTAGAAATGCAGATGCTGCACTGGGGCTGAGAACAACAGTGGTGGCAGTGCTTTGGAAGGGCAAGCGGACATCCCAGGGCCAAACTGTGTAATATGTTAGCTGGTCTTTGGACATTGCAGAAAAGAACAAGGACTTCTAACTTCCATTTATTTCCTTTAATTTTGTTACTGCATAATGGATGAGTAACTCAAAGATCACAGTATCCCTTCACCTTCCCCCGCTCCAAAATTCTGCTCCTGAATTCTCTCCAGACTAAACTACCAATAGTTAACTGCAAAAGGAAGCAGTTTGGAGGCAAGTTTTGGGAAGGGCTTTTGCACAAATACTAAACTGTGCGTTAAATCTCTCTTAAGCTTAATACACCTCTTTTGCTCAGTCTTCTGAAAAGATAACCTCCTAGAATGAAAACAAGGAATTGAACAAAACACTAGCAATTGGCTGGTGTGATTCCCCAGGTCTCCTGCCCGCTTGGAACCCAATTATACATTTATTTGCTTGATGTAGCATCTGGTTGCAGAAAAGATTGTTCAGAGTAGAAGACATGGGGGAACTCTAGGTATTTATGAGAAGAGACTTGGACATCTTGGTTCAGGGGCATCCATATTTATTAATCAGATTTATGTAGCCACTCATCTAACATCTGGGCAGGATACAACAATCCATTGTTTTTTCCTAATTTCCAAATTCATAATCTATTGAGCTTGGTTCATCCTCAACCAAGTCGATTACAAAAGTAGTATGGGCATTAGAACAACAAGCAGAATATGGTTAACTTTAAACCTTTCTTTAGTTAATAATTTATTGCAGTGAACCTGCACAGGAAATTAAATTAGTAAGCAGGTTAAATGTGTTGTGAGAATGCAATCTATATGTCTTCCTGTCTAAGAATGTATTTTGCAGTGGGCTCGGTTTGGTGGTTTTTATCAGACTAGAAAATCAAAGAAAGAAAAATATTTTTATATAAATATAAAATGCAAATGGAAATAAATTTAGTAGGGAAATGAAGAAGGATAAGAAAGAGGGAAAAGTGTAGAATGGGGAAAAGAAAAAAAGCATTGATTTCCAACTTTTTTCCATATATTTAATAAATACTGACCAGTTCTATAAAAATAAACTAATCTAATCAGTAAAACCCAAAATCTAGCTTTTATTTCCCCCCCACTCTGTTTTGAGCATCGAAAGAGATTCCAAATGGAATTAGAACTAGATATCGTGCCTATGGAGATTCTCAGCCATCCAGATCCTGGTTGTCCCAAAGGTGCTTTTTCAAGGGGCAACTGGATTTTGACATCTCTGCTAGCTCCATCACTTTTTCCACCCATTCTTCCATTATGGGGAATGGACACAGAAAGAAACAGATCTTAGGGGGATCCAGGTAGTTTATGTCTGCTGCCTTCTGATTGACGTAAACTCTTCGGAAAACTTTCATATACCCTCCCTGGAGTCTGCAAGGATTCCTCTTGAGATTTTCCACATGCAAAGCAAAACCTCTACCACTGAAATACCAGACCTGCTCCAAATGTCATTTGCTTATGCATTTACCCCTCTGAATTGCAGCTCCCCTTTTGCTCCCCTTGAGGTACTCGAGGTAAACTAACCAAATTGAAAGGGCATTAAAGAAGAACAAAATCCCTTTGCCAAACAATGCAAGTTGGAGCCTTTTGTTTTTAACTGCTTGTTTTTGATGCTAACTATTCATGCAGAACAACCCAGAGAAGTGTTGGATAAAGAATAACAGGCAGTGGTGGGATTCAAACTTTTTTTACTACCAGTTCTGTGGGTGTGGCTTGGTGGGCGTGGCTTGGTGTGGGTGGCAGGATACTGCAAAATCCCCATTTCCTCCCCACCCCACTAACTTGCTTTCCAGCTCCATTCTCCTGTGCAAGGGCAGCGAATAAATAGGGGTGGGGCCAGCCAAAGGTGGTATTTGCTGGTTCTCTGAACTACTGAAAATTTCTGCTACCAGTTCTCCAGAACTGGTCATAACTGGCTGAATACCACCTCTGATAACAGGGGTGAAATCCAGCACTGGCCAAAGAGGAATCTGTCCAGAAGACAGGAGAAACTTATTTATTGTCTTTATTTATTTATTTTTTGTTTGTTTAATTAATATGCTGCCCTTGCCAAGGGACAATTGTAGGCAGCTTACAAACAAGTAAAATCACAAGCTAAAACACTTAATATTGAAATAATAAATATTAACATTAAAATTTACTTAAAGTTAACAAAGATGGCAAGGAAAGGAACAAGATGTCTATGGAGATTGTCCGCCATCCAGGTCATGACTGTAGAGGCCACTCTTTTGAAGACAGCATTTTGGACAGAGATGACCCCTGGTTTGAAAGAGGGGTCAAAGAGGCCATCTACATTAAAATTGAACAGCTGGTCTCTCAACAGAGGTGGAGGGATACAACACCACCTATCTCCTGTCTATAGCACAGTCCTTTCAGCAGTTCCAAGAAGGTTTCACACCCACTTGCACTATTCAGGAGATTCTGAGGACACAGATAAACCTCTGTGACCCCAATGACACTCAGAAAGAGTGCTAACAACCAGATGACTGCAAGGAATGCAAATCCTTCTATTCCCCATCATTCAGTCAAAACTGAAGAAGCTTCTTGGATGAGAAGGGGAAGGTTTTCAAGGAAAAACAAAGAAAGTCAAGTTGCCTCTTGAAAAAGCACCATTGGGACAAGATGCACATGGGGTGGAGGTGGGGTTGTCTCAATTCATTAGCCACCTCCAATATGTCATACCACCATTGGGGCCACAGGCCAGTTGACAGAGCCAGGTGTCAGGGTTCCAGGTAACACCCCCAATGATTGAAGACTCTGAAGCTAGAAGTTCCTCAAAGTTCCATTTTATTAGAGTTGTCATATTGGCACATCTGGGAAAACCTGAATCTGAAAGCTTCCAGGTTTTCCCCAACCAAATGAAAGTCCAGGACCCTTCCTCTGCACCCACATGTCCATCACTTGCTCCAATCAATGCACTATCCCAACTGGGTGTCCCTCCCAGTCATGCTACTCCAGGTGCAAGCCGAATGTCCTCAACTCTCTGAGAAAGGAATGTTATTATGGCTAGATATCCCTGTGACTCCATGCAATCCCAGTCTCCCACAGCATTAAATTGTGGCAGCCCTGAAGAATTCAAGAAAAAGATGACCTCCATGGCTGACACCAGGTCTTCCAGCCCTTTTGGAAGGCCAGAAAAATGAATGTAGATCTCACCTTGGCTCTAGGTTCCAGAGAGTTGGAGCCACAACAGAAAAGATTCTTCTTCTAATGGAAGGGAAGTAAGAGTAGGAGAAAGGGCAGGAAAGAGAAGAGGAGAGGAGTGGGGGAGAGAAAGGGGAAGGAGAGAAGGGGAAGAAGATGAGGAACAAAGAAAGGAGAGAAGGGTAGAAGAAGGGAGGGAAGGAGAAAACGGGAAGGAAGAAGAAGTAGGGTTGTTGCAAAATAAGATGGGCATATGCAGTGATGAAATTCAATTTTTTTACTACTGGTTCTGTGGGCATGGCTTGGTGGGCATGGTGTGGCTTGGTGAACATGGCTTTGTGGGCATGGCAGAAGAAGGTTACTGCAAAATCCCCATTTCCTCCCAATCAGCTGGGACTTGGGAGGCAGCGAATAGATGGGGGCGGGGCCATCCAGAGGTGGCATTTGCCGGTTCTCTGAATTACTGACAATTTCTGCTATCGGTTCTCCAGAACTGGTCAGAACCTGCTAAATACCACCCCTGGGTGTATGGTATGGTAGGAAAGCAATCTTGATTATATCTTTAACTTTAGGAGGGAGAAAAATTGTTATAAATGTTACAAGATAACACATATTATTAATGATAGTTATGAGACTGTATATTTGTGAATGTATGAGAAATAAAAATAACAAAAAATTCAAAAAAGAGAGAAAAAAGATTCTTATTTTGTACTTTGCTAGCCAGAAGTCCTTGACAGATGGGTTTCACCACATGTCCCTTCTGCCAGTGAGGGTGGAATGAACCAATCCCATTATAGGGTGAATATTCATTTTTCCTGTGAATTGCAATATGGGCATTACGTGAAGGGATCCCTCTCTGTGTTGGACAGTTGAAAAGGACTTTCCATGGCAATAGGTGCCAGCTTTGGAATTCTCTTTCTTTTTGGAGGGCCAAATGTGTGCTGATCTCATCTGCCTTCAAGGGCAGGAGAAGCTCCCTTCACAAATTTGCCCCATTCTGCATTCATCCCTTTGCTTCTCTGCAAATGCAGTTTGCTTATTCTATTCTCTGTTCTTTTTGGCTGTGCATCTTAAATTAACGTATTATTCATTTGATTTGGTTTTTATTAGTTTATGTTGGTTTTTATAGATCATAACCCTCCATGAATTTTCTGGATGGTGGGCAGGCAAGAAATATTTCCAATATGCAAATTAATTAATACCCAGCATTCTTTGGTCCCTTAGAGTTGCAATTGTAGTAGTAACAATACTGGAGTTAGTCTAGCACGGAAGTCTGATTTGTAACAGTCTATAGGCAGAGATTTCTTTTCCTCCAAAATTGATCCGTGGATCATGAGTTTCAACTCTCAGTGGGCCTCGGTTGGGACAACATAATCAAAAGGATATATCAGCAAGAGATTTCTTAGACAGGATCTTGTCTTAATTTGTCTGCGTTAGTTCCTCTCCGCTCTTGGATTGGAAATGTGGCTTTATGAAAAATGAAAAAGAAAAATCCCCATCAAAACAGAAGCTCCAGAAGCTGCTGGATATTTGTGCAAGAGAGAGAGAGAGAGAGAGAGCAGAAACTTTGCAAATTCCGGCAATAGAAGTCTTGTGGAATTGGGATCCCATGACAAGAGCCAACCGTCAGGCGAATCCAATGCATTTCATATTTATGAAAAGATGATCTAAACGCAGAGCTACATCTCCGGGCAAAATATTTCATTCTGTAATGATGACAAGATGCTGTTAAGGCAAGATGACACTGATGAATTCTGAGGAACCGGTGGATTTATAAGAAGGGTAATTGCTCTCTGCATCTTTCTTTAGAGCATCAAACTCTCTGCCGGGAAGGGATGTGTGTGGAGGGGTGGCGAGGAAGGGATACATTGTACTGATATTGATTTTTTTCCCACTTCAACAGCTTGGCAAATCCTAGCAAAGATTTAGCCCAACCAAGATTATTTGCTCTTAGGTTAGAAGAAGCAAATCTGGTACTTTCCTCTCTTCTATCAAGGCATCCTTGAGGCGAAGGATGTCAAAAAAGTCAAGATGGCCTCTGCAATTGCACGCTTAACTTTTTTGACCATCCTGCCATGCAGAAGTCTTTGTTCTTCCACATTCTTCCTCCTAAACCTCCCTCCCCTAATTGGCAGCAGCCCATAAGTTTGATCTACACAGAGGTGATATTCAGCAGGTTCTGACCAGTTCTGGAGAACCACTAGTGGAAATGTTGAGTAGTTTGGAGAACCAGTAAATACCACCTCTGACTGGCTCTGCTCCCATCTATTCTCTGCCTCCCAAGTCCCAGCTGATCGGGAGGAAATGGGGATTTTACAGTCTCCTTCCCCTGCCACGCCCATCAGACCACACCCACCAAAGACATGTCACATCCACAAACCACGCCCACAGAACCAGTAGTAAAAAAATTTGAATCCCATCATTGGATCTACACCTCTGAGAATTCCTAGCCACCCGGGGAATGAATTTGTGATGACAGCATGACATCGATCGCCTTTGAGTTTTACTAACACAAAGTCCACTTTTAGCTTCCTTAACACTACATAGTAAGGCTAGCTTATTTACTTAAGGCCTTTTTTATCCTGATTTGCAATCACAAAGCCTTTCTGAGCAGATTTATAGGTCAGCTAGAGGTCTGACTCTCAAGTTTGCCATTGAAAAGAGATGGCAGGAAAGAAAAAGGGGAGGGGAAGGGAGGGAGGAGGGAAATAAAAGCAAACTCAAACACCACCAAGTGACAGTTCTGTTTAAGTACAGTTGGGAGTGGGAGTAACTGGTGCAAAGTGGAGGAGGGAAGCTGGGGCCACAGATGAATTCACCAATGCCATAGCCTTTCTCTTCCTCTAGGCCTGAGCAAATGACTGCTGAACATCTTTCATAAGGTTTGGGCTGCAGTGGAGATAAGCAGAGGAGGGTGATAGCTCCTCTTTTATCATACTATGAGGACTCTTCCCGAGTGAAGCTTTGCATTGCTCAGCAGGTTTGCAAAAGGGCAGGAGAGGAGAGAAATTTGCAGTTAGGAATATGCAACTCCAGAAACTGAGAAGATAAGGCTCTAAACTACAGCCCCAAATAGCATGAATAAACCCGCCATCCTGGGCCCAACGTTTGGGAAGCCAGGCTCTGCCTGTCACAACCCAGGACAAATGGTGAGCGATGGTGGAGTAACACCTACTTAAAAAACCTTGGTCCAGCTGGCCCCACTGGGAGCACCTCATAAGGGCCCTTTCCAGGGTTACAGGAGAAAACAGTCAATGGTTTAGAAGGCGGAAGAGGGCTCTACGCCCCAACGGCAGATAAAGTGGCAGAACCATCTTCTAGGAGAAGGGAAACTCTGATTACAAACCTCCACTGCATTGTGGCTACATCCACTACTGAAAAAGGGTTCAGGAGTCCACCTGGAGGCAAAATCCAGAGCTGGAGTCCCGGAAGCAGTTCGTGACTGTGTACAACCACGTTCTGGTAACTCCTGTAATGCAGCTGGAACCGATCGGATCGTCTCTGTTGTTCCATTGGACTATTTCAGCGACATGGAGAGGGGGGGATCTGCTGCTTGGGTAACAGCCTATCCTCCATATTAATCTACCCAGGCCTCGTGATCTGGAGAGGACACTCCAGCTTTGATCTCTTCCCATAGCACGACACCCTAGTCTTTTGAGACTGAAGGATGCCAATGCCAAATAGCATGAAGGACACGGACAGGTAGTTCTCAAATTACAGCCACAAAGGAATGCAAAATTGCTATTGCTAAGTGAGTAAAATGGGGGGAGTAAAAAGGGGGCAGGCTGAGTTTATGAGAGGAGGCAATCCCAAAGTGTGGATACCCCACCAAGCTGATGCACCTATATTCGTCTACCCAAGAGCCAAGGTGGCGCAGTGGTTAAATGCAGCACTGCAGGCTACTGCTAGATCAGCAGGTCAGCGGTTCAAATCTCACCGGCTCAGGGTTGACTCAGCCTTCCATCCTTCCGAGGTGGGTAAAATGAGGACCCAGATTGTTGGGGGCAATATGCTGACTCTCTGTAAACCGCTTAGAGAGGCCTGAAAGGCCTATGAAGCGGTATATAAGTCTACTGCTATTGCTATTGCTATTGCTATTATTTTATTTCATGACAGTGAGGGGCTCACAAGAAGATTCTTCTGATGCCTTTCAGATATTATACTAGGAAAATATTATGGTAGGAACATGAATGTACCACTAGAGGTAGGCCTTGACGTATGACCACAATGGAGCCCAATATTTCTATTGCTAAGTGAGACAGTTGTTAAGTGAGCTTTGCTCCATTTTATGGCCTTTCTTGCCCCAGTTGTTAAGTGACTCACTGCGATTGTTAATAATACAGTTGTTAAGTGAATCTGGCTTCCCCATTTACTTTGCTTGTCAGAAGGCAGCAAAAGAGGATTGCATGACCCTGGGACTCTGCAACCATCATAAATATGAGTCAGGTGCCAAGCATCTGAATTTTTTTTTTTCAAATATATTTTATTCATTTTCACATTCCATTTTACAGTCACTTATATACTGGATATTTGCTATAAGAACAGAAATAAAACAAAACAAAACAAAAACAAAACACAACTCATCATTCACAACCCCACCTGACACTTCCATCCTCCATACACCCCATCTTCCCCCTCCAACTTTCCTTTCCTCCCTCTAACACTCCCCTCCTACTTCCCTTTCCCCTCAAACCTTCCTTCTCCCCTTACTCCCAGCACACCCTCCTTACATTCCTCTTACTCCTTCCTTACTCCTCCCTCTTCTTTCCCTCTACCTCCCTCCTTGGTGTATTCCTTTATTCAACTGTTGTTTATTAATATAATATGATAAAAAATAAAATAAACCAAGAAAAAAAGAATATAAAGAAAGAAAAGAAAGAAAAAAAAGAACAACCGTATACAAGTGCATTCTTTTTCTTATTGAGACTATATTAACACCCCCCCACCCACCCCCCCATAAATCCCCATCCCTAATCCTCCCGACTTCCCAGGGCCCACACCTGGCACTGCCCTCTGTCTAAAGTATCTTATGATCGTATAGATTAAAAATAAAAGTAATATATTTAAAAAAAATAGATAGAAAGAAAATACAAATTATCTAAAGGAAAAAAAGAAAGGAAAAAAAAGGAAAAAAAACAAAAGAAAAGAAAAAAAAGAAAAAAGAACTCTTTGTATTAAGCTCAGCCCCCCATCTTTATTTATGTTTAAATAGTGTAAGTCATTCTATATGTTTTTTATTCTCGTCTCTTGCTTCTTTGTTATTTACCCCAACCTCCTGTAAACTCTCCAGTTCTTCTTCCTTAACCTTATATTCAGATAAACATTTATACAAATTTGTATAGACATCAATATACCATCTAGCTCAAAATAATCTCACCAAACTTTCCCTTCTAGTAAAATTTAAGCAACGTGGATCATTCCACACATTCAAATATTACTTTTCAGAAAAATAATCTCATCAAACTTTCCCTTCTAATAGGATTTAAACAACGTAAATCATTCCGCGTGCATTTTACCCTCGTCCCTTGCTTCTCTAATATTTACCACTATTTCCCATAATCCCTCCAAATAATCTTTCTTAACCTTATTTTCAAACAGTAATTCACACAAGAGTCAAAATTTATACAAATTTGTGCAGACATCAATTTACAATCTAGCTCAAAATAGTCTGACCAAACTTTCCCTTCTAGTAAAATTTAAGCAGCGTGGATCAAATATTACTTTTCACAAAAGTCAGTTTGCATTCTATCTTAAAATGATCCCATCCAGCTTTCCCTTCTAATAGGATTTAAACAACGTAAATCATTCCGCATGCATTTTACCCTCATCCCTTGCTTCTCTGATATTTACCACTATCAAATTTATACAGACATTAGTTTAAAATCTAACTCAAAATAATTTCACCAAGCTTTCCCTTCTAATAAAAATTAAGTAGCATGGATCCTTCCACATATTCAAATAATACTTTCAGCAAGAATCAGTTTACCTTCTATTTTAAGATGATCTCATCAAACTTTCCCTTCTAACAGAATTTAAACAGCGTAAATCATTCTGCATGCATTTTACATTTATACATTCAGCATCACCCCACCAATATCCAATTCCGCTTTTTCTACCGGAGAGAGGTCGCAAACCCCCATTCAATCCACAACTTTGACAAATATTTTAGAATGTCTAAATCCTCGCTCTCCGCTTTTCTACTTCTCCGAGGGAGGGAGAGCTACCCCCTCCATCTTGCAGCCATGTGGTCTGTTGCTTGCCTTCTCCTTCAGCTTGTCTTTCCTCTTTTCCAAGTGAGTCAGGAAGTCCCGCCTTCAAAGTCTTGTAATAGAAATCTCGAGCCTCCGAAACAGAATTGAGACGAAGTCTTTGATTCTCAAATGTGACCGTAATGCCGGCTGGGGCCTCCCATTTATACTGAATCTGATGATTTCTAAGCTCTTTAGTTAAGAAAGTATAGTCTCTTCTTGCCCTTAACATCTGGAATGGTATTTCCTTGAAGACAATCAAATCCTGGCCATCAACTCGCAAACTATTATTGTGAAACTTTTGCATGATCGCATTTCTGGATTCTTTTGTGGAGAAATATATAATTATGTCCCTCGGGAGCTGTCGCTGTTCCGCTACCAACGAATTCTGGCGATAGATTTTCCGAATCTGCCAATCAAAATTAAGTCCCGGGCTTCCCACCGCATGGCTGAAGGCTTCAACAAAGGTCTGTTTCAGATTCTCTCGCTCCTTTTTGCGGAATCCTCTGACTCTTATTGCAAATGCCTTCTTGTTAAAGTTTATCATAAAGAGCTGTTCTTGAGTATCTCTATTTTTTTGTTGTAAAGTTTGAATATTAGTGGTCAAATTAGAATTAGCCTCCTCCAAACTTTCCAATTTATTCTCTATTTCAGCGGTATAATCTGACAGGGCAGACACGGCTACAAACGTATTCGCCTTCATTTGGGCAATTTTAGACTTTAAATTACCATATAGCTCCAATACAAATTCTTTAATTTCTTGTTTAAAATCATTAAGCATTTGAAAGAAAAATTCCTGTGTTAAGAATTCTCCAGTAGAGGGCGTAGGAGACAAGGGCTGCGATTCCTTAGTAGATTCTTTAAGTTGATTCATAGATTCTTTAGGCACATTCGTAGAGAGACGCTTCGATTTTGACCTGGGTGCCATTATAAATAAACAAATAAACAGCGCTTTCGCTCCCCTCTGTTTCCAAAAAAAAGATTATTTTGTTAAGGAGCGGTCTGCAGGAAGGTAAAGCCAGCTAAGTACATCCCCTATCAGTCACCAACGGAGAGAAATCGCCATTTTGAAGTCTGTTTAAACAAAGAAGCCTCTAGGACGAAGAGGCTGGTATTTAAGATAGTAATAAAAGCATAAATCTCACAGGGGTGGGACCCGCCCGTATTAATCCTAGCTTCAAACAACTTTGCTTTGTCCTGGGGGGGGGGGGGTGTCGCCTGTCTAGGGCTGCAAAAAAAAGGCAGCTGAGAAGAACTGGCTGGAGATAAAGGCTCCGCTTACGCTGGATCTAATCTCTGTCCACAGCCAAAAAAAAAGAGAAAGGCTGTGAATTACGAATAGACCCTAGCACACAGAGCTGCTCCCTGCCCCTTTATAGCCAAAAAGGGGTGATATCTATGATCTTATTTAGATATACAGACCAGATCTCTGAGAGGAGCTCGGTTGAGCCCTCCTTGGCGACAGGCTCATCCCCCAGGAAGCCCCAAGCATCTGAATTTTGATCACCTGACCATGGGAATGCTTCAACGGTCGTAAGTTTGAAAAATGGTCCTAAGTCATTTTTTTCAGTGCTGTTGTAACATCGAATGGTGACTGCCAGATCTCTAAAAGTGATACTGCCATTCAATTGGGAGAAGGGAGAGGGGGAGTTGAATTCCATTCATTAGTATTGCCTGTGACAACTGGCATTTTATAACTTGTATCCTGGCCTGAGATCTTCTCACCTCTTGGGGAATGTATAGGAAGGCTGGTTATGTGGGCTATTTCACTTTGATAGCCAACGGAAGATAGCCGAGCAAATAATCCTTTGGCATCAGTAGTGGGTTTCAAATTTTTTTAGAACCTCTTCTATAGGTGTGGCCTGCTTTGTGGGAGTGGCTTGTCAGCCATGTGACTGGGTGGGAGTGGCTTGCCGGCCATGTGACTGGGTGGGAGTGGCTTGGCAGTCATGTGATTGGGTGGGTGTGGCCAACTTGTAAAATGTGGTGAAACTCACTTAACAACACTCTTGCTTAGCAACCAAAATGTTGGCTCAGAAACTCTGACATTTGAAGCACGCAAGTCTTAAAGCTGTCAAGTTACAAGACCCTTGCACCCCTAACCCTTTAGAAAAAAACCCCCAGGGGTGTTCAAACTTGACAGCTTTAAGACTTGTGGACTTCAACTCCCAGGATTCCTCCTCTCGCTCTTCATCTTGATGATGTGTGTGGACGGGGGGGGGGAGAGAGATGGTACCGGTTCTAAACAGCACTGTACATTTGTGGAACCTCTTCTATAGAAGAGGTTAGAACTGGCAGGAACCCACCCCTGTTTGGCATGGACTAGCAGCCAGGCTGGTTGAGACATGATGACATTGTGGGCCAGAGCAGTCAAGGCGACCATTCTGGTGAAAGGCTGGGTAAGGTTCTGGTAGTTTGTGATGGCACCTAAACTGGAGAGGGAATCTACTGGACAGGACAAAGAAGCCAAACAGTAAATACCATATCACTGATGTGGACATGGCCAACACTGGAAGACTTTGGGGGAGAATTTCATTTTCTGCCATATTTTTTTCAATAGTAGCAGTTAGAGCAGCTTTAAGTATAGAAAATGGGCTCTGCCCTGCCCAAGTCTGCCCTTGCTTAATTTTTTTCTCAGTTTTATCAATCCTACCTTTATTATTTTTATAAACCTCAAGTGGTAAATGCACTAGTTGCTACTTCCTTCCCTTATTTTCCCCACTGACAACAGTGGTGTCAGGGTTCCAAATAGCATCCAAAAGTAAATCAGAGCCCAGGGCAAAGTGTTGCTCAAAGTTCCAATTTATGAAGAGAGCCATGTTGGCACATCTAGGAAAACCCGAATTTGAAAGCTTCCTGGTTTTCCCCACCCAGTTGAAAGTTCAAGATCTTGCCCCCACACCCACAAGTCCATTCAATGGTGCAATCTTCCACTGTCATGCTGGCAGCTTCCACCCATCCAGTTCTGGTCAGGTGCAGAGGTAAAAAGACCAAGGATGACCTTGGCTTTCTAGAAAGAATTTTGTTATGGCTACATCTCATCTCACTTCTTGCAATCCTCTCCCATGTTCCCACAATAGAAAATGCATAGTAGAATAGTAGAAAGTGTGGCTGGCCAAAGATCCAAAAGTAAAGATGGCTGCAGGCCTCACACCTGGGAGGTGGTTGAGAGAGAGTGAGAGAGAGTGTGACTGGCCCAAGGTCACCCAGATGACTTTTACGCCTAAAGCAGGACTAGAATTCACAGTTCTCTGATGATTGACCCAAAGTTTCTAGGTGGTTTTGATACCTAAGGGAGACTAGAACTCATAGCCCCCTTGTTTCTAGTCTGGCACCTTAATCACAAGACCTTACTCTTAACAGCTTGGACAGGTGGACTTCAACTCCCAGTATTCCCCAGCCAGGAACAATCCTGGGAGTTGAAGTCTACACATCATGAAGTTGTGATGATTGAGAAACACTACAATAGTCCAAACTGGCTCTTGGATTTTCCATGTTAATTGTTCAAAGATTCATTTGTAGTCTATAACTTCAGCATGCATTCAGTCTAGAACTCTTTCTTTTTCCTTCCCCTCCCCCATTGTCTCTCTCCCCCTTGGCTGCCTTTGTTTCAGGCTGAGCCCTACTCATTCCAAGAGCAAAGGATCCTTTTGGACTCCCTTTCTCTCCTCCCTGCCCAAGGGGATGCAAGACTGTTCTGAATGGCATCTGTACAAAGGAAATGCACAATGGAAGCCATTGTTGCTACCTTAGTAAGACAGTCCTCACAGCTTTAGAGTGGGAGGAAAAGGGGGGGGTGTTGCTTTAGGTGGCATGAGTCATGAGCAAGTAGGCAGACAGAGAGGGGGGGGTTGGATCCAAGGAGGGGGAGAAGTGGCTATCTTTTACTGCCTCAAATGCTGTTTAAGAAATTGAACTACATGATGATTATTATTATTATCCAGGGACGCAGAGGCTCAGTGGCTGAGACGCTGAGCTTGTCAATCAGAAGGTCAGCAGTTCAGCAGTTTGAATCCCTAGCACCATGTAACTGAGTGAGTTCCTGTTACTTGTCCCAGCTTCTGCCAACCTAGCAGTTCGAAAGCAGGTAAAAATGCAAGTAGAAAAATAGGGAAGGTAACAGCGTTCCATATGCCTTCGGCATTTAGTCATGCCGGCCACATGATCACGGAGATGTCTTCAGACAGTGCTAGTTCTTTGGCTTTGAAACTGAGATGAGCACCACCCCCTAGAGTCAGGAATGACTAGCATGTATGTGCAAAGGAAAATCTTTACCTTTAATGATTATCCAGCATAATTACTACAGAAAAGGCATTTGTGGAATATTGACAATGTTACTCGAATTTGAGTAAAAATGCTTCTATAATTTAGGCCACTATTCACTGGGGCCTGCTTCTAAACCATGGCTGCATTCAAAGGTCCTTTGAGATGCTCAACCATGTCTTGTCACAACCAGGGTAGCGTCAAGGTTAAAGTATTGAGTGGGCACTGGGGAAAGCCCAGATCAGGTTTTCCAAATTAACATGCAGGTTCCTTGGGGGTGTTTGGAGACCATAGGAACCCAACCTACATGATAGGATTGTTATGGTTGGGGAAAGTGGGGGAGAGGACCCCTGGCCTATTGAATGTGAACATGTACAAAATGTACACATATAAACTGGGTGAAACCATGCTTAATAGCAATGACTGTAAGAGGGATATTGGAGTCTTAGTGGACAATCAGCTAAATATGAGCCAGCAGTGTGTAGTGGTAGCCAAAAAAGCCAATGCAATCCTAAATTGCATTAATAGAGGGATACAATCAAGATCAAGTGAGGTACTAATACCACTCTATAAACTCCTAATAAGACCACACTTAGAGTACTGCATCCAGTTGTGGTCATCACACTATAAAAAAAGATGTTGAGACTCTGGAAAAAGTGCAAAGAAGGGGATTGGAGACTAAAACATAGAAAGAATAGTTGCAGGAAATGGGCATGGCTAATCTAATGAAGAGAGAGATATGATAGCAGTCTTCCAATATTTGAGGGTTGCCACAGAGAAGAGGGGGTCAAGCTATTTCCCAAGGCATCTGAAGGCCAGACAAGGAATAATGGATGGAAACTGATCAAGGAGAGATTCAACCTAGAAACAAGGAGGAACTTTCTGACAGTGAGAACAATCAACCCATGGAACAGAAGTTGCCCTTGGAAGTTGTGGGAGGTTCAATACTTGAGACTTTCAAGAAGAGATTGGACTGCCATCTGTCAGAAATGGTGTAAGGTCTCCTGTGTGATGGGGGGGGGGTAGTGTTGGACTAGATGACCTATAAGGTTCCTTCCAACTCTGTTAATCTGTTAATCTGAATGTGAGGTACATCATAAATTGAACAGAAAAACAAGCAGGCAGAGGAATTCCTTGAATTTCTGAAAGGGAAGAAGAAATTCTCCAATCCTTTCTCCAAGATGAGTCTGCCTCCACAGCCTTTCCATTATTTAATATTATCTATTATTTAAATTACTTAAATAATTATTTAATAATAAAGGCGGGGGATAAATCAATAAAATTTTTAATGGAGAAGTTGCTAGAGGAGCACCCACTTCACAGAAATATGCACACACACACACACACACAAACAGACACACACACACTCACACACCAAACTGGCCAAAGTGCAAGGATTCCTCATGCTTCCTCCAAAATCCTTTTGGAAGAAATTCTCATTCAATTGAATGAGAAGCAACAGTGGTGAAAAAAGCAGAATCTCAGAGCTGGCTTTGCTTCCAGCATACATTCTCTACATTGTAAACTCAATTTGAGAATTAGTCTTTCTTTCTCACCTATCCCACCCACTCATTTCCCTGCTACAGGGAGTGCTCCCCCCTCCTGATTGTTTTTTATATTTTTATATTTTTCTGTCTCAAATATAGGCTTACCTGCCAACTGATATGAAACCAAAAGGAAGGGATATTTATTTTCTTCCTCTCTCTTCCTCTCCCCCCCACCCCATCTGTCTGAGGTTTCCTAAACAAGCGTTCCAGTTCTTAAGTGTTTTGGGAAAAGGTCATCCCTAGCATTGTTTCTGAAGTCCTGCAATTGGCAGACACCTTAACTTGAGAATTTGATTTTGGTCTTTGCATGTTGCTGCCACAACATTGTTCCCAATTTCCAGTAAGAAGAGAAGAAGAGTTTACAAGAAGAGTCCTCCACTCCTCTACTCACAATAGAATCCCTTATGCCACCAGGCTTGAAATTTTGGGCTTGGACAACCTAGAACTATGCTGCCTATGGTCTGACCTAAGCGTACACAAAATTATCTGCTATAACATCCTACCTATCAATGACTATTTCAGCTTCAACCGCAATAATACATGAGCACACAATAGATATGAACTCAAGGTAAACTGCTCCAAACTCAATTGTAGAAAATACGACTTCAGCAACAGAGTGGTCAATGCCTGGAATGCACTACCTGACTCTGTGGTTTCATCCCCAAATCCACATAACCTTAACCTTAAACTATCTACTGTTGACCTTACCCAATTCCTAAGAGGTCTGTAAGGGGCGTGCATAAGCATACCAAGTGTGCCAACTGCCCCTGTCCTACTGTCCCCATTTATTTGTACCCATTTCCTGTGTTCTTATTCATGTTTATTCTTCTTTTTGTTATTTTGTACATGAGTGACAAAACAAACAAACAAACAAATAAGATTGGACTGTAGGAACCTTGGTGCTTTGATTGTTTTCTTGGAAGCATTTCATTACCATACTAGATAGCATCATCAGTGCTAGCACTACTGGATAATGAAACAGAATAACCAAGCTCAGAGAGCACCAAGGACTCCACTGCCACTTCCCTTCCTTGGGGTGGGGTGGGGTTATTATTTTTGTTTTTTACTATTTTTATTTCTTTTATATTGCATTTTTATGTCCTGTAAGCCACCTTGAGTCACCATGTGTGAGTATGCAGCAATATAAATTTTTAATGAAAGAAAGAAAGAAAGAAAGAAAGAAAGAAAGAAAGAAAGAAAGAAAGAAAGAGATTTGGATTTCCTTTGCAAAAAAAATAAATAAGTACAATTACAAAATGATCTCTTACTCTATGATTACAAAAGAAAGCATGCTATATTCTATTACCCAGTGTCTTTTTTGCTAATCATCCAATTCACAAATAAGTGAATTGTTTCCGTTTTATGCAAAACAAAGTTTATGTAGGGTTTCTAAAAGATAATGGTAAAGATTCCCCTTGCACATGTGTGCTAGTCGTTCCTGACTCTAAGGGGTGTACTCATCTCTGTTTCAAAGGTGAAGAGTCAGCACTGTCTCCGTGGTCATGTGGCCGACATGACTATACGAATAAGGCGCATGGAGTGCTGTTACCTTCCCACCAAAGGTGATTCCTATTTTTCTACTTGCATTTTTACATCTTTTTGAACTTCTAGGTTGGCAGAAGCTGGGACAAATAATGGGAGCTCATTCCATTACACGGTGTTAGGGATTCAAACTGCCGAACTGCTGACCTTTCTGATCGACAAGCTCAGTGTCTTAGCTACTGAGCCACTGCATCCCTCTAGTCAGGTGAAATGTAGATATTGTTTTTTTCTCTAATCAAAGAGGCTCATCTGCTCCTAGTCATTCTCCAATATTGCACAGGGCTAATGAATACGTACCCATGAACCAAATGCAAGCAACAATTGAATGTCATAAGAGCTAGCAATGTCTATTGCAATTGAGCTCTAGGCCTCATTTGGAGAAATGGAACTTAAGATGTGAAAAGATAAAGCGGAAGATGTTTTAATCTTCAAAGTCATCATTTTTTTTCTCTGTGTGGTGCTTGGAGCAAGCAATGAAAAGATTCCATTAAGCTGGGAAGATTTCCTACTGTGGCTTTCCCAGCTCTTTTAGGACAGCTTTGGAACATCACACAGAAAAGCAAGCAGCTGAGTTTGTCCTCCAGAGCTTCCTGACAGTTTCCATCCTGCTTGCAACCGGGGAGCAAGCTGTTGCAGATCAGCTTGTGATGCTTCCATTTTCATTTCCTTGAAGACAAGTTAAATGAATTAATCGAGTCACACAAATGAAGGCAAATTACTCAAAAGATAGCAAATTTCATAACCTCAAACTGAGAACAGATGAGCTGAATTAAGGGAAATTGGATTATGAGGAAGAAGCAGGGATATTATTTTGGGTTTTAAACACCCGAGGTATGTCACAATTCATTAAGAAAAAAAGGCATCATAACCTCATGAGATTAACTAGCATAATTTGAACCTAAATCTAAGCATTTAGATGGCGTGAAGAAAAGGATTTTGAGAAACTCATGGAGGATCAAGTTGTCAGTGGATATTAGTCATGAGAATTAAAAAGCACCTTTATTTTCAAAGGTCCTAACCAATGTGAGGGAGCTGCCATCCCCATTCTTCCACTCCTTTTGGTTTTCCTCAAACACATTTAGCAACAAAGAGCTGATAACCTCCATGAATCATTGATTCCACTGTTAAAAGCAGCTACCTTGCTTCATTTCCGCCTGCTGCCAATTACCTCCAATAGACCGATTAGATCCCACAGATTAGGCCTCCTCCGAATTCCATCCGCCGGCCAATGCCGGCTGGCGATTACCCGGAGGAGAGCCTTCTCTGTGGCTGCTCCGACCCTCTGGAACGAGCTCCCCGTGGAGATTCGAACCCTCACCACCCTCCAGGCCTTCCGCAAAGCCCTTAAAACCTGGCTGTTCCGACAGGCCTGGGGCTAAAGAGCTTTTGCCCCCCCTCTCGAATGGTATGGTTGTTGTGTGCTTTTAAATCGTGTATTGTTTTGTTCGTCTTTTTTATCCCTTATCTGTATCCCCTTCCCTGACTTGGATTGTGAGCCGCCCTGAGTCCCCTTCGGGGAAAAGGGCAGCATATAAATGCAATAAATTCAATTCAATTCAATTCAATTTCACCCACTTCAGATGCAGCTTAGCTCCTTTGGCAGAGCTCATGGCCTCAAGAGAAAAAAAACTTCCTTGGAACTTGTTGGAGGAGAATGGAAGCTAAGAGAGATCCTGGTCTTGGTGTCTTCAGCACAGTGTGAGGATCTCACACTGTGTGCTGAAGAGGCTCCTGGATTTTTGCCATAGGGTGCTATTCATGCACTACGCACTGGCCCTGGAGGTCCCTCTGGACACCAAGAAGATTTCAGGAGTTTTGCCCTCTCTGGTCCACAGTTCTATAGGCCACTTGAACCACAACCTCTCTGGGAGGATGGATGGATTGAATTTCTAGACCACTCTAGACCAACATGATTCTGGGGGGTTACAGTGAAAAGAAATGAATTGTTTAAAATACAACCACCATCAACTACATTACCCCAGTGGTAAAATTCAATTTTTTTACTACCAGTTCTGTGGGCGTGGCTTGGTGGGCGTGTCAAGGGAAGGATACTGCAAAATCCGCATTCCCTCCCCACTCCAGGGAAAGGATATTGCAAAATCTCCATTCCCACCCCATTCTGGGGCCAGTCAGAGGTGGCATTTGCCAGTTCTCCAAACTATTCAAAACGTCCTGCTGAATTTCACCCCTGCATTACCCCCAACTCAAAGTTGTCATCCCAAGTCTTTAGCTCAAAGCTTCAGGAAACTCCGAGTTTGTAAAGATTACATGAAGACAAACAATCTGAAGGTTGTATGAATACTGCTGTCCCAAAGCACGGGTTCTGCAACAGAAGAAGTCCCCTTCCTGAATCCCACTAGCGATGGTGAACCTATGACACACACATCAAAGATGGCATGCCATGATGTTTTGGGTGACACACCAGCATTCACCAACAACTATTCTTGAAAGTACATAATTTTTTGAGGCTGTGCTCACACACCTTGGGGAATGGTGCAAGGTGGCCATTTTTAAATGGCAGTGGTTGCAATAAGGCTGAAATTGAGGTCCTGGACTGTGCTTCAGGCCCAAGCTCAGGTCTGGTGCTGTGTGATGCTGTTCAGGGTAGACTAGATTGGGGGGGGCGGTGAGAGAGAGAGAGAGAGAGAGAGAGAGAGTGGGAGGGAGAGGGAGGGAGAGAAAGAGGAAGTGAAAGAGAGAGAGAGAGAAAGCAAGACAGAGAGGGGGGGGGAGGAAAGTGAATGGAATCAATTCCTAATGCCCCATTAGCTTAAATTGATACCATTCTTTCCACTCTGGTTCCAACAAAAACATACAACTGAATATATCTTGTCCTTCAGCAACACTTGGGAGCCTCATTTAGATCAGAAAAGGCCATCTGAATATTGACTCCATGTGCCCAGAGTGATCTGCCAAGAGCAGGGAGCAATGTCACCTGTGCTTGAAGCTGCTGATATGAGTCAACCATGTGCACAGCTGCTGGTCTTATTATGGTGGCCTCTGGAGAGATGGAGCTGTCTTCTGTTGGCTTTCAGAGATGGACTTCAGATGCCCTTCTCTGCCTGCCTGTCAGGATCTTTGATGGAGAAACGTGTCCTCCCCTCGCCCATCTCCCTGGCGCAGGTCTGTAGAGTCACCCCTGGTTCAGCACAAAGGACAGCACATAAAGGTGCCCAAAGAAGGAGACCAGCTGGAACCAAATTGATTGTCGTTCTCCGAAATCACATCCGAAATATTTGGTTGTCTGACAGATATTCCAGCTGCAAATAGCTGGCAGCAGGAAAAGCAAAGGAAAATGTTTTAAAAGCATTGAATGATTCATCACAGGGGTGTCTTTCATGGAAGGTTTGACTTTGAAGCAAGGATGGCTTTGAAGCTCAGGCCTTCTGCAGAGCAGGAAAAAAAAAGGAGCCGCTTTAAATTCATGAGTATAATTTCTGGTTAATTGCCATCTTCATGAAAATGAACGCCTAACTTCATATCCAACAACCCATATGGAATTCTGTTTCTTTCATTTGTTTGTGGCCATGCAGAATCTTTTACAAGGGTTTAAATTTCACAATGGAGAAAATCTTGGTTTGGCTTTTGCATTGTTCTTTGTGCTTTGCAAGCAGCTTAGTAGGCATTGTGGAGAAGAGAGACAGAAAATGAAATTTTTAAACAAGTTTCACCCCTATCAAAATGGAAATGTAATCAGTCAGCACTCTGTCTGTTAAATTAATGCTATGCCAGATACCTAACCAGGACGATGAATGAACAAGCAGATCTCAGTTAGCAGAAGAACATAAAAGTTTCTAGAAATAGAAGGATGACATTCCCAAGTTCATTGGAAGTGCAAGAATATTTGGGCTGGTTCATACAGGTTAAATCTTAAACCTGGATTAACAAAACATGGCCAACAGAAAATGCAGGCTAGGTAGCAACCCCTTAATTATCTTAATTTGGGAAAAGTCAGGCCACATTCACATTTAGGTTGGAGATGATCAGGAAACATTAGCCTTTAAGTGAGATTAAGCAACTGAAAACCACCTCAGAAACAAGGCAAATGTCAAAACATTTTTCTACTATTGCTCAGAAAATGTCAAAGATGTATCCATGAAGTTATCAAGAATTGAATGAGACATTAGCTTTATTAGAATTCAGAGGAACTTAATTTGAAGGGAGGAGATCTATCTAATACTTGAGAATCAAAGAGATAATAACCCCTGCACAGATTGATACCTGTACTTATTTATCTGATGTTTATGCCAGTTTATGACAGGATCCAAAAACCCAAAATGACACTTTGAGATCCTTCTAAGCCTTTATTTATTTTTCACATATGGATAGAAAACTTGCTGTAAAGCACACTACCAACACATAAAGAATATACTTTGGAAACAATTACGGAGCAGCTGTCTTCACCCTCTTTCTCTCATGCAGACTATCTAAACTGTGCTGTCTCTTGCTTTCTGGAATGCATTCCCCTCTTCTTGTAATCCAGACAACATTCCATTACAGTTTTGAAAGCAAATGTTTTTCAATTTGTTTCTTATTTTTCAAAAGAGCAAAACCTGCAAGGTCAACCAAAGACAACGAAGAATGGAAAGTTTTTCAGTTGCAACAGCATATCCTTGACATGGAACCCCACATCTTCAGATGATGACCCTCAGTGGCTTCTGTAGATATTAAACAGTTTGAAGAAAAGGACCATGGAGCCATGGTTTTGGTAAGTATGAACTGAACCATTATTTAAATTACTTAATTTATTATTTCAGCTTCAAGGCTGCCTCACTCCATAACAACACTAGGCAGCTTTCAATTAAATAATTAAGAAGATATCAACTGATATCAAGAAAACCAATTATAATTAATCAAAAAGAAGAACCAAAAACCAAACCTGATGAGATCTAAGCTCTAAAAGAAGAGCCTTCTCTTTAGTGGCTCCCTCCCTTTAGACTACCATTCCTGGTGGGCCAGTGGTTAGAATGCAGTAGAACAGGCTACTTCTGCTGCCGGCTGACTGCAATTTGGCAGTTCAAATCTCACCAGGCTCAAGGTTGCCCAGATTGTTAGGGGCTGACACTGTAAACCACTTAGAGAGGGCTGTAAAGCACTATGAAGTGGTATGTAAGTCTAAGGGCTATTGCTATTTTCTTGGAAATAAGGTTGGGCTCTTCATTGTTATTTTTCGAGAATGCATTGAAGCCATGGTTCTGTCCATGGGCCTGGAGATGATTCAGAGGTTACAAAGTGGCTTGTATGATTGTGTCACTGTCACATGGATTTCAGGGGTTTTCTATTATTGATTTTTAATCTGATTCTATAAAGAACTTGATCTGGACCTGACATGTTGGAGTCCAATATTCATCACAGCATACATGCAGATGGTCCTGCAGCCATCCCTTCCCAGCTAGGACTGTATCACCTTCAATATGGATCCAGGTGGCTATTGGCAGATGCCATAAAGTTGAGGAAATAATGTTATTTTGCTGTCCTTATTGCCACAATGTAAACCTGAACTTTAAATTCCAGCCCACAAAGATATCCATCAATCAGGTAAAAGGTAAAGGTTCCCCTCGCATATATGTGCTAGTTGTTCCCGACTCTAGGGAACGGTGCTCATCTCCGTTTCAAAGCCAAAGAGCCAGCGCTGTCTGAAGACGTCTCCATGTGGCCAGCATGACTCAATGCCGAAGGTGCATGGAACGCTGTTACCTTTCCACCAAGATAGTTCCTATTTTTCGAACTGCTAGATTGGCAGAAGCTGGGTCAAGTAATGGGAGCTCACTCTGTTACATGGCGCTAGAGATTCGAACCACCAAACTGCTGACCTATCTGATAGACAAGCTCAGAGTCTTAATCACTGAGCCACCCTGCCCCTATCTACCAATATCCATGATGAATTACTGGCTACTGAGAGATCCACCAGTTCCCAAGTCTCGTTCCTGGAAGAGATCATTGACCAGAGCAATCAAATCATCATCAAGTTCAGAGAAGGATCGTCTTCTCTCTATGACCTTAGAAAGAGCAGACCTGGTCACTGACATAGAATTTCATCAAAAGTGAATTCACCGGCATTTCTAGCTATGAAATAGTTCAGGATTCCACCCAGAAATATTTTCTCAAATAACAGATTCATCACAGTGAGCTAATCGTGTCTGAACTGGATACAAGCTCTTAATGCTTCATATACATTTGAATAGATTCATTCAGACTTAATTTGGATTCACACTTCAATGCCCCCAACATTTTAGCCTTATGGCATTTTATACTTCCTTGTTTAAGTTATTTTATTCTCACCCCCTTTGCAAATTGAGATATTTTCACACTCAAATCACGCACTCAGTATTTTATATAGTTCACATCTTACTTTGCTTCCCCCCCTCCCGACAGAATTGGATTGCAAATTGCTTGTTTGCAATTATTGTTGAAGTGTCTTGTTTACTGAAACTAGTGTGGGTTTTTTGTTGTTGTTCTTTTGTATTTTTTTATTTTTGCTACTGATTGAAAATGCAGTTCAACATTTCATATGCAAAGTTTTCCCTGCAGTTCCATGTTAAATATAACTCAAATAAGATAAAGTATTTTTCAGACAGGCTGAAAATGACATACCGGAAAATGACATTTTCTCTCTCTTTTGAGTGATAAAAGATGTTTGTTTGTTGCAGCCAAGTGAAATGCAATTTGCTCATGTAATTGCATTTTAATTGTAATGGGACTGCAATTGGTTCTAATTCAATTAGTGGCACACCTTCTTGGAAGTCAGGTGAGCTACCTTGGGAGAGCTTTCACCAGATGTCAGATGTCTATAATCAGGGACAAATGTCTGGTTATGAGTCCTAGCATCCCGTACATCTGGGGTGACCTTAGTCTTAAAGACTAGAGGTAAACATAATAAATAGGTAATTTATTAATTGATCAGTCTTATGGCCATATATATAAAAATAAAATAGAGGCTCTAATCACAAGATAAAAGAAATAAAAGTAAAATATATACAGTATGTGCTACATACAGAGACTCAACAGTCAGAAAAATACATGTCTTTAGAGGATATACAAATTTGTTTAATATACAGGTAGTCCTAAACCTACAACCACAACTGAGCCTGAAAATTTCTGTCGTTAAGTGAGACATTTGTTCAGTGAATTCTGCCCCATTTTATGACCTTTCTTACCACAGTTGTTAAGTGAACACTGCAGCTGTTAAGTGAATGACATGGTTGTTAAGTGACTCTGACTTTCCTACTGACTTTGCTGGTTAGAAGGTTGCAAAAGGTGATCACATCACCCCGGGACTCTGCAACCATCATAAATATGAGTCAGTTGCCAAGTGTCTGAATTTTGATCACATGACCATGGAAATATTGTAACGGTCATAAATGTGAAAAACAGTCATAAGTCACTTTTTTCAGTGCTGTTGTAACTTTGATTGGGCACTAAATGAACTGTTGTTCATCCCTGCAGGACTACCTGCAAGGGTGAAATTTGACCGGATCGGACTGGTTAGTGTTAACCTGTAGGGATGAATCAATTCAGTTTGCCGAACTAGTAAAAATCACCCCTGGTTGGCCTCGCCCACGCCCATCCAGTTGCCCACTCGGTCGCCCACTTGCTGCTCACCTCTTCTAGCCACTTGCTTGGTCCTTCTGGCTGCTCAACCCACCCATCCAATCCAAACATTTCTCCCTCCATTCACAGCGGAGCTGCTGCAGCTTGTCACTTTAAGGTAGTCCCCGGGAGGGAGGCAGCCTGGGGAGGGGCATAAAGGGAGCAGCAGCTCCACTGTGAATGGAGGGACAAAAGTTCAGATTCTTTCTGCCACAACATTCACTGTGAGCCCTTCTCGTTCTCATACACACATTTTTTCTGCCTGGTTCTATGGGCGTGGCTTGGTGGTGGTGGTCCTGTGACTGAGTGGCTGTGGCTGTGGCCGTGAGTGACATCGAGTTGGCCATGTCCACTCAGTCACAGGACCCCCTCCCACCAAGCCACACCCACAGAACTGGTAAGAAATTTTTTTGAATATCTCCCCTGACTACCTGTTGTGTAGTTTCCAAAAGATGCCCTAAGTAAATTACGAACCTCGAGACAAAGTTCAGAAGAAATCCAGTCATTTATTAGGAGTAACATTTTGGCATTTTCTTCTGCTGTGGAGCAATTCTGATTTCCACTTAATGGCATTTGAATTTTACCCGTTTCTCCCCTCCCCTCTGTCTGTGTCATAAATCACATCCACCAACGAGGTGCTGAGGCAGGCTATAAACTTGTGCACCTCACATGCCAGCTGCAGAAATATGAGTTCTGATTCTGGCCAAAGGTATGCATGGAATTCTCCTCCCTTTTCTATGTCAGCTTGATAATAGTTATGGAAACGCTTTACCAGCTGGCACCTGTAACATGTTCTTAGATTAACTGCCTTACCTATAACCTTAGCAGTTCTCCTCACGATGTACCAATTCAAGCCCAAAGGGAAATAAGACAATTTGAGGTTCGGATCCTGGTCAGCTGTTCTTTCAAGTAGAGATGTTAAGCATTTCAGCCTAACAGAGACATATAGTTGACAATCAAACACATGAGCCATGTGTTCAAAGGCTGCATCCTCTCATGACATGGCAAGTGGTGAAAGTGCCCATATTTAGCCACAGAATCCAACAACTCAGATCTTGCTCTAGAATGGGTCCTTCTTATGGTGATCACCATCTGCAATCTTCCCAGCCAGCTTCCAACAAAATCAATGCCTTGACAGGCATTGTTCAAATTGGAAATAGAGATCAATATCTGAAGCTGGCATAAACTCCTGCATACATGCATATACAGATAGGCACATAAACCCATAAGAAATCTAGACTAGATTGCTACAATCTAGTCAAAGTTTTGGATTAGTCTCTCCTCCAATAGAGGCTGATAGTACAGACACTTTATCTGCCAAATTTGTTTCCCAGAAGAATTTCAAGATATTTCTCCTATGGTAACTCAACAGTGAAACATGTGCTTTGTATGCAAAAAATCCCAGATTTGGTCCCTACCATCACCAATAGAAATATCTCCATGCTGGAAAGAAGCCCTACTAGATGACACATGCATTCTCCCCCACCTCATTAGTGTTTCCACTAATGAGATGTAATATCCATTGTCTGTTTTTTAAACCTCTAAATTATATATTAATACTACTAATGTAGTTCGTGCAGTGGGTACAGTAGATCTTATGTTCACTTCAATGAGAAACACATCTAATTTAAAATAAGGAAACTAGACCTGTAGAAAATAAAAACATATACTTCAATAGCAACTTGCATATTTTATATCACAGTTATTTTATATCACAGTATATCACAGTTTCAATTCTGTCCAGGGTGGGTGACTTCTTGAGAGCATGCTAGGGTCATCATAAACCAGCCTTTATCAACCTATTGCCCTCCATATATATTGGGTTTAATTTCTCATAATCATTAGCCAGATAAGCTGTTTGATGTGTACATTAATGTTCATAATAGCTGTCCAATATATTTGGACCGAATCAAGTTGGGTATGTTGTTTCATAGAATTATAGATGGAAGGGTCTTTAGAGGTCAATTAGTCCATTCCCCTTCTAGTCTTCGGGTTTCTGACGCTCCGGTATGTGCATGCATGCATGTTCCGCTTTGGGCAGTCAGTTCTGAAAAGGTTTTGCCATCACTGCATTAGAGGGTTTGCAGTTTTTCCAGCAGGGACCCAATGTAATTAGGTCATCACATAAAGCACCCCTTGCATTTTTTCAGTTTACAATTCAAATTGATGAACAATAATTTAGTTTCAAACCATTTTTCAAATAGGAAGATGAGCAAAGTGTAATGTTCTTGCCCTTGGTTAGTGATGAAAAGGCCAAGCGTACTTGAAGGAGAATGTATAAATGCTGTAATTTCTTCTGCATAAACACATCCCCAGCCTTTGCAGCCTCCACCTCTCTTAAATTTTAGAAGAAGGACCTAGGAGGAGGTCTTCCGTGGGCTTTTTTCCAGTTGGGGAGGGGGTAGAGCAACTGCTTCTAGTAAGGAAACATTCTCCTTTTGAGAACTGGAAAAAGAATCTTTCCCAAGGAACATTAAAGAAATCATACATCCAGCTTTTCTGCACCCAGAGAAAATGTTGGTGGAAACTTTTGAAAAACCAGTTTTATCCAGCTATAGTTTTTAGCATCTGTTCATTTAGCAGCAAGATAGCAAAAAGTGTACTATCATTTATTGTTCATAAAAAAAGAGCAAGTTTGGTCTAGTGGTGAAGGCACCAGGCAGGAAAGCAGGAGACCGTGAGTTCATGTCCTGCCTTAGCCATGAAGGCCAGCTGGGAGATCTTGAGCCAGTTATTCTCCCTCGGCCCAACCCACCTCACAGGGTGGTTGTGGGGAAGATATGTATGCCACCTTAAGAAAAACCATAAAGTCAGTATACAAGGAAAATAATAAAATAAAACAGACAGACCTTTAATCACATAGTCATACCTTCTACCTTAACTTATTCACGTCCTCTGAAGAAATGCCTACTGCCTTGACTTTTTCTCAGGGGAGGAGGGATCCCCCAAGGCAGTGTTCTTTCCAAACTTGGCAACATAATCCCTGGGGAATTGTGGGAGTTGATGGGTCACAGGATGAGAAGATAGAGGCAGGAAGGCTTAGAATAGGGGACTTGGCAAGTTCCTAAGCCATTGTCCAGCTTCAGCCTCTTTCAGAAGGATGCATGTGTGTGTGTCATTTTTCCTGCTCTCCTAGCTACATCCAATTCATTTATAAATTGAGGTTTGCCCTTCCACCTCCACCTCCAATCCTACATTGGCTCTTTATTTTTTTTTGTCAAGCATCTATAAGATAACAGATATAAGTATAAACATGATTATGCATACAGGGAATGGGTACAAATAAATGGGGACAGTAGGACAGGGACGTCAGGCATGCTGGTGCACCTTTGCATGCCCCCTACAGACCTCCTAGGAATGGGGTGAAGTCAACGGTAGACAGTTTAAGGTTAAAGTTATGGGGGTTTGGGGAAGAAACCATAGAGTCAGGTAGTGCATTCCAGGCGTCGACCACTCTGTTGCTGAAGTCATATTTTCTGCAACCAAGTTTGGAGCAGTTTACCTTATGTTTGTATCTATTGTGTGATCATGTATTATTGTGGTTGAAGCTGAAGTTGTCATTGACAGGTAGTACTTTTGTAGCAGATAATTTTGTGTACTTCACTTAAGTCAGATCAAAGATGGCAAAATTCTAAGTTGTCTAATCTCAAAATTTCAAGCCTGGTGGCATAAGGTATTCTGTTGCAAGCAGTGGAGTGGAGGACACTTCTTGTGAAATATCTCTGGACTCTCTCAATTGTATTAATGTCTGATATGCAGTGCGGATTCCAGACAGATGAGCTCTATTTGAAAATTGGTCTAGCAAAGGTTTTGTATGCCCTAGTTTGCAGTTCAATATTACGAGAGAAAAGCTTCACAAGATTAGGTTAACAACTCTTAATGCCTTTTTGGCATTGCCATTACAGTGAGCGCTGTCACTCTTCAACTGTTCAGATTTTGGAGAGTTAACCTGCTGTTAGAGAGATGGACAAGCTTTAGCATCTTTATGTGACTTTGGTCCAACTTTCTTTTGGGATAGAAAACAAGGAAAAGCATTAAGAAATATTACAACACATAGCTTTCTGGTTTTGTTTTGTTTTAATATTTTGAAACCATGTTTGTGCATTTTTTGAATGTTGCTTTGAGTGAATGTACTTTGAGCTACTTTGAAAGTGGCACGTCTTTCTACTTTATAAACTCAACAGGTTGTAAATCATTCTTACTTAAGCCTTACACCCTGATGTGGTGTTAGACTGCAGCCTTCTTACAGTCCACGGGGAAGGGAAAGATTGTTGCTATGCATCTCATGAAGGGTAAATAATTTGTACTTCCGATTCCCATTACAAATAGCACTGGATTGAAATAATTTCCCCTTTTCCCCTTTTCTACTGAATTTGGGAAGTTGGGAAAATTAATCAACCGGGTGAGAGACCCATCAATGGATTTATTTTAAAGATATAAGTAGAAAGGGCACTTCGGTAAATTAGAGGATTCCTTTTGAGTTTCGGTGGCTTGACTTTGATTAAAACAGTTTCCCCAAAAGGGGGTATAACCCTTTATCAAAGTATTTGAAGATGTTTTCCAATATTTCATTGGTAATCCCAATAGGAATGTTGTTTGGATGTGCATGCACATGTACACACAGATATACACAACTATTACAACAAATAGCTTTCTAGTTTTTATTTTATTTTAATATTTTTAAACTATTTTTGTGCATTTTCTGAATGTTGCTTTGAGTGAATTTAATTATGAATCCCTGACTTGAGCTACTTTGAAAGTGGTGTCTTTCTACTTTTATAAACTCAACAGGTTGTAAATCATCCTTACTTAAGTCTTACACCCTGATGTGGCATTAGACTGCAGCATTCTTACAGTCCACGGGGAAGGGAAAGATTGTTGCTATGCATCTCATGAAGGGTAAATAATTTGTATTTCTGATTTCCATTATAAATAGCACTTCTCCTTTGAAACCTTGTAATATTCAAAACTCTGGGCATCTTCAGAGATTGCTACTAGGTTTGCATGATTGGAAATGTCAAGGAGAACATTTATAAATGAATGTATGGTTTCTAGAAATGCATTGTTCCTGTTCTTATCAAAACAAAGATGACAAAAACCCCAAACATCTATTGAGGGGTAAAGACATGTCTGCAAAGGCAGTATTCATTCTCCACTCCACCCCCTTCCACACCTTTTCCATCAATAAATGTTTACAGTAAATGATCCATATTTTATTTTTACAGCTACCTTGGCTAGATAGAGATATCGGATTAATGTGAGAACAAAGCAGAGAAGGGAAATGGGCTCAGAAGATGAAAGGGTCAGGGGTCATACAAAACCACCATTGATTTGCCATTAACTGAGTAACCTAATGGGAATTGATGGATGGTTGAATGGATTCATCAGGCTTTTAGGAAATATCAAAGATGAAATGGAAATAGATTGAGAAGGTCCCTGGGTGTGGTGGAATGTAGTCTGGATCCTCAGGAGGGGGGTACATTCTAGAGGGCAAAGAGATACTGTATTTTTGGAGTATAAGACGCACCAAAATTTTGAAGAGGTAAATTAAAAAAAAGTTTTTGCACTCTGCAGACCTCCCAAACCCTCTGCAAACCTCATTTTTTTGTGAAAAACAAGGCATGCAGAGAGTTTGAGAGACCTGCAAAGTGCTCTGGGGGGGCTGGGGTGGGCAAAACAAGCAAAAAAAAAACCAAGCAAAAAATGAACAAAAATGAGCAAAAAACGTTTTTGTTGCCAAAAAAGGGGGGGCATGCATAGCCTTTAGGAGGCTTGTAGAGTGCTCCTGAGGGTGTGCAGGCACAAATGAGCACAAAATGGCCCATTTTTAGCTTGTTTTGCCCTCCCCAGCTCCCAAGAGCACATTGCAGGCCTCCCAAATCCTCTGCACATCCATTTTTGTGAAGGGGGAAGGGTTTTGGGAGACCAAAATTGCTGTATTCAGGGTATAAGATGCACCCAGATTTTCACCCTCTTTTTTGGGGAAAAAGGTGCATCTTATACTCTGAAAAATATGGTAATGAAGCTTAGATAGTTTAGTTGTGAGAAAGAGCATTAAGAAGGCTCCTCCCTAGCAATATATCTATAATGATGCCAGTAATTGCTTTAATTTGGCAAGATTCTGTCTATAGGTGTGGAACAATAAAGGAAAGTATTCAGAAGTAACTCTACTTCTCTTTCTTGGTTCTTGGGGAATTGACACTAGGACTGACTCGGAAGCTGGGGACACTCAGAAGCTCTATCCTTGCACTGTATAGCAAAGGCCCATTAAGGTTCTCAGCAGGATCTCCTTAGCTGAGCCCAAAGACACCAGAGATTAAATCTATGGTAGGTTTTCCCCTGGTGGGAAGGAGATGCTTTGAAAAGCCCTTTTATTCATTTGTGTAGTCTCCAAAGGGGCTTAGAACAGCAGTGGAATGAAATAATTTCCCCCTTTCCTTTTTTTATGCATTTGGGGAGTTGGGAAAATTAATTAACCAGGTGAGAGACCCATCAATGGATTTATTTTAAAGATATAAGTAGAAAGGGCACTTCTGTAAATTAGAGGAATTTTTTTTGAGTTTCGGTGGCTTGAGTTTGATAGAACAGTTTTCCCAAAAGAGGATATAGCCCTGTATTATGATGTTTTCCAATATTTCACTGACAATCCCAATCCCAATAGGAATGTTGCTTGGATGTCCATGCACATGTACACACACACACACACACACACACACACACACACACACACACAAGCACACACAAACACACACACACACGGCAGGGAGCAGCTTCTGAAGCAGCTGCCTGTCAGGCTTCAATAATGAAGGAGCACATACAGAATTACTACTAAACATTTTTTTTTATTATTCTTCACCTGTAGACATAAATCTTGCCAAGCTAAAGCTATTACTTGCATCATTAAAAATAGATGCTGAGAACTTCTAGGGATGAGCTGCCTTGGCCCTCCCAACCAAACTATCTGAACTTTGCTGATTCTTGGTCCTCTGGAATGCAGTGACTCTCTCCTGGGAATCCAGGCTACATTCCATACCTGCCTTTGGAACAGGTATGGCTACTTTGACAATTCAAAGATAGATGCTCACACACACTCCTGAGCATTGCTTCCAACAAGCGTCTTTCCCAATCCTTAACAAAAACCACTCAGTTCAGTGGATACAATACATATAATAATAGAGTTGGAAGGGACCTTGGAGGTCCTCTAGTCCAACCCCCCACTCAAGTAGGATATCCTATACCATTCTGGATAGATGGCCCACAACTTCCACAGGCAAGCCATTTCATTGATTAATTGTTCTCACTGTTAGGAAAGTTCTCTTTAGTTCTAGGTGTGATCTCTCTTTAATGCACAGGTAAAGTATATGTGGTACCTTGCTCAATAGTAGTAACTGTGAGAGGGATCTTGGAATCCTAGTGGACAACCATTTAAATATGAGCCAGCCATGTGCAGCAGCTGCCAAAAAAGCCAACACAGATCTAGGCTGCATAAACAGAGGGATAGAATCAAGTTCATGTGAAGTGTTAATACCACATTATAAGGTCTTGGTAAGGCCATACTAAGAATACTGCATCCAGTTTTAGTCACCATGATGTAGAAAAGATGTAGAGACTCTAGAAAGAGTGCAGAGAAGAGCAACAAAGATGATTAGGGGACTGAAGGCTAAAACATATAAAGAACGGTTGCAGGAACTGGGTATGTCTAGTTTAATGAAAAGAAGGACTAGGGGTGACATAGCACAACCTAGCTATTCCCTAACCCTGAACTTGGTATATAAACTAGGTAAGAAAAACCAAAAGTACACATATAAACTGGGTGAAACCAGGCTTAATAGCACTGACTGTGACATGGATCTTGGAGTTTTAATGGACAACCAGCTAAATATGAGCCAGCAGTGTGTAGCGGCAGCCAAAAAAGCCAATGCAATCCTAAATTGCATTAACAGAGGGATACAATCAAGATCACATGATGTACTTATACCACTATAAAGCTTAGTAAGACTACACCTAGAGTACTGCATCCAGTTTTGGTCACCACACTATAAAAAAAGATGATGAGACTCTAGAAAAAGTGCAGAGAAGAGCAACCAGGATTATTAGGGGACTGGAGACTAAAACATATGGTTACAGGAACTGGGCATGGATAGTCTAATGAAGAGAAGGTCCAGGGCAGACATGATAGCAATCTTCCAATATTTGAAGGGCTGCCACAGAGAGGAGGGGAGTCCAGCTATTTTCCAAAACACCTAAAGGCCAGACAAGGAATAATGGATGGAAACTGACCAAGGAGAGATTCAACCTAGGAATAAGGAGGAACTTTCTGACAATGAGAACAATCAACCCATGGAACAGAAGTTCCCTTTGGAAGTTGTGGGAGCTCAATCACTGGAGGCTTTCAAGAAGATGTTGGACTGCCATTTGTTAGAAATTGTGTAGGATCTCCTGCTTGGGCAGGGGGTTGGACTAGATGACCTTCCAACTGTTAATCTGTGAATCTTTGGAATAGAAAAGTGTGGAAATGGTGAGATTTACATCTCAAGTTTTAAAGAAATCCCTCCCCAACTTTGCAAATGGTTTTGGCTGCACATTTCCTGATAATTCCAAGACCTCTGAGAACAAAAGGCCAGAACTTTGATGAAATTCGAGTCTTGAAAGAGAATTAAGAAGCTGAGAGGATTCAGCCTGCCTGCCGAGGCTGATTTAGTTGCCTTAATTGTACCAAGCACAATGACAGCAGATCAGAGAGAGGAGAAAGAACAGAGGAGAGAACAAAAGACATGGAGACAACTGAAGGAGATACGTAAAGAAATAATGAAGCCAATAATGGGGCAGAGAATCGGGACCAAGAGATCATAAACACCACTGTCTGTGCGAGCCTTTTCTCTCCCAGGAGTTGAATTTCTGAAGGAGTATTGTCCAACTCCATCACAGTCAGCAAAGGAAAGAAAATGAGAAATCATCAGCGTCCTTCCAGCTTTGGCCAAGTGTTTTCAAAGTTGAACTTCTCATCTGGGCATTGTGTAAACAACCGCCTCAAAGGGATGGAGTAGAAACAATACACCAGTACTTAGAGCAAAGGGCTTGAATCAGACCAGGCAAGCCTGAGTTCAGCCCTCACTTTTAGTAATGGAAGTTTTCTTGTAATTCTCAAAGATTGTGGGAAGAATAAAATGGCTCAGAAGCATTACGAGCAGTGTTCTGCATCTAGGCTGCTTTAAGGTAAGGTTCCCCTGCACATATGTGCTAGTCGTTCCCAACTCTAGGGAGCGGTGCTCATCTCCCTTTCTAAGCAGAAGAGCCAGTGCTGTCCAAAGACATCTCTGTGGTCATGTGGCCGGCATGACTCAACGCCGAAGGCACATGGAATGCTTTTATCTTCCCACCTAAGGTGGTTCCTATTTTTCTACTTGCATTTTTACGTGCTTTCAAACTGCTAGGTTGGCAGAAGCTGGGACAAGTAATGGGAGCTCACTCTGTTATGTGGCACTAGGGATTTGAACCGAAGTGCTGACCTTTCTGATGGACAAGCTCAACATCTTTCAGAGGAATGTTGAGAAATTGGAGAAGGTTCAGAGGGGAGCCATTAAGAAGGCACAGGAGTTTGAGAACAGACAAAAGGAACTTGGGATATTTAGTCTGGAGAAAAAAAGGTTAAGAAAAATATGGTATTTGTGTTCATTACATGAAGAGTGCCATAGTCACTAACTATTTTCACTTTTAGTGAGATGGGTGACATATAAAACGAATGAATGAATGGCAGGGGTGGGCTGCTGGAGGTTCGCAGGGGTTCGGGAGGATCTCTAGCTAAAATTCTGTGCAGTTCAGAGAACCCCCAAATTGCACTCTTGGCTGGTGCTACCCACCCCGCCCCTCTCAGGAGCCCCCACGCGGCCCATTTTGGATGCAGGTAAGTGCAGGGTGTGTGCGGAGGCTCGGGTAAGGCGAAAAACATGCCTACCGGAAATTAGGAAAGGCAGGAAATGGACCTGTTTCCGGCCTCTAGAGGGGCTCCGGAGCCTGGGGAGGCCATTTTTGCACACAGACCCGAGGTTTGAGGAAAGCTTCCAGAGCTTGGGGAGGGCAAAAACACCCCCCCCCTGTTTGGGTGCAGGAGACTGACTAGGTCATGCCCACCATGGCTATGCCCATCCTACAATCAGCCAGAGAACCCCTTGCTAAAATTTTTGAAGCCCACCCCTGAATGAATGAATGAATGAATGAATGAATGAATGAATGAATGAATGAATGAATGAATGAATGAAATAAAAAGGATCATACACAAGAATTATTTCTGTGCCTGGATTTTGCTCACATATGAGAAGAAATTTCCTTACCAACATTCTGATGGAAATGGATGATCGGTACAGCAGTGGAGCTTGGAAATTGTGAGTTCTCCATCTCAAGATTTTGAAGAAGAGGCTACAGGATCATTTCTCAGGGAAGGTTTGTTTTTTGTCAGGCCAACAAACCAAGAAAGACACACAAAGTTTCTTCTAAGCTGTTTCCTTTATTGCACTACCTTCAGACCTTGGGTGATTTGGGGACGATTCCTTTTTCTCAGCTTGGACTGAGCTGGAGAAGGAGAGAAACAGGAGGCAGCATGATGTCTTGAACTTGTAAATAAATAACCAAATAAATAAATAAACAAACAAACAAACGAATGAATAATAAATAAATAAATAAATAAATAAATAAATAAATAAATAAATAAATAAATAAATAAATAAGCAAGGAAGCAAGCAAGCAAACCCTGATTTATAAATTGCCATGTCTGTTCCTATCATGTCCAAGAACTGAGACAGCCATGTGGTCACATTCTTAGAAGGGTAAGAACTCTGCTTTTCTTTCCAACAATCCCAAGCCATTCACATCATTTGAAGACGTGTCCCCTAATCAGTTTCCTCGTTATTTCCTCTCTTCCTTTTAATCACTTCTTAGCACTACGGAAATGGTTTGCCATTATCTTCTTCACAGATGTTTCTTCAACTTCCAAATTTGGCCCTGGGATTTCCTGCTTGTCTTCCATCCAAGTACAAATCAGGAGAAATTCTATTTGGCTCTTCTGTGATCCACCAGGGTGAACTTCGTGCAGCCACCAAGCCCTTGGGTGGAATTTGAATCTTGGTGATGAAGTTTTCTTGGCGGTGTTGCAGACAGGGATCGCCTTTGCCTCCTTCTCAGATGGTTTTGGGTTTTTCTTTTCTTTCTTTCTTTAAAAACAAAAACCTTCCAAGTCTACCTAGCCAACAGTCCTGAAATAATAGAATTGAAGATTCATAGGGCTGAAGGAGACCTTGGAGGTCTTCTAATCTAACCTCTGCCAATGGCAGGAGATCTTATGTCATCCTGGACAAATGGCTGTCCAATCTTTTATTGAAGACCTCCAACAATCAGCACCCTTATCTCTGGGAGTCAATCTCTTGATGATTCCCATCAAAATACTAACCAAGAAGAATCCTACTTAGCTTTTTGAACTCAACAAGGCCAGCTATCTGCTGCCACCTGCTGGGCCTTGTAAGTCTCTGAATCACTTCATTGTGTTTAACAAAGCCCAGTGAAATAAAAGTGGGATGGGAGCATTGGAAGCCAAATGATGTTAAGCTAGTGGTGAAATCTATTTTTTTTTACTACTGGTTCTGTGGGCGTGGCTTTGTGGGCGTGGCTTAGTGGGGTCATGTGACTGGGTGGGCATGGCTATGTAGTCATGTAACTAGGAGATCAAAAGACAGAACTCACTTTAACAATATCCTTCTAGGGGTGAACTAGATGACCTCCAGATCCATTCCAGCCCTGGATTATCCTTTGAAGCTGCGTCTAGTGCCAGGTTTGAAGTCCTTCCTTCCTCTCCTTTTCCCCTTCCTCACTCACTCTTCCTTCCTTCCTTCCTTCCTTCCTTCCTTCCTTCCTTCCTTCCTTCCTTCCTTCCTTCCTTCCTTCCTTTCTTAGCACCCACACCCTTGTTTTTGGCCTAGCAGGTCTCGGGGAAGCCTGCTGGGAGCAAATATGCCCCCCACTCCCACATTTCCAGAGAATCTGCAGTAAAAAAAATGCCTAAAAAATAAAAATAAAAAGTTCTGAAGATCAGCTGTGCGACGTGCAACTGTTGGAACTTTTTTAAAACTTTTTTTACTACCAGTTCTGCGAAGCAGTAGCATTTTTTTACTACCGGTTCGGGCAAACCAGCCCAAACCAGTAGCATTTCACCCCTGTGTTAAGCTCATTGTGATGTCATGGCAAATAGTTAATCGTTTGTCATCACGGTTTCTAATGAACTCTTATGCCAAATCTGAATTAATATACTGGTGGCTGTGGAATGTATGTTTCACTCCTATTTAATATACACCAGCCTAATTTGCATCTCTTAAATAAGTAGACAAACCAGAATGCAATTTTCCTTTGGTTTTTATATTCGTTTGGTTCTGGAAAGTAGTTCTTCCAATCAGAAATGGTGTGTGAAAAAAAGGGAAATTGCTCGTAAAATATGTATGGTAGGAGGAATGTATTCAAAAATAAGTACCATCAGAGAAATGCTAAAAATTGTAAATATCTGGGGAAAGGAATAGAAAAGGAGAATTGAAATGTTCCAGCAGGTTTGTTACCCATCTCTACTCCAGCGTAAACTAAGGATGAAATAAGATGGGGTCAACTGATGCTTAAAAAAGACAAAGTCGTAGAAGAAAAAACAAGGTATCTAGGACACAAGGTTCAATTAACATGTTCATAGTCACGCAAGGAGCAAAACCACTGAACTGGCAGATTTATCTAAATATTCATGCCTTGGTGGGCTTTGTTTGAAGTTAGCCCAAAAACTATATAGCAGTCAGGTGCTATGGAGAAGAAGGTGGTTTAGACCAGTGGTGGGATTCAGCCAGTTCGCACCTATCTGGGAGAACCACTTGTTAACTTTCTAATCAGTTCGGAGAACCGGTTGTTGGAAGAAATCTCCTTTTGTTTTTTCCCACTTTCTAGGGCTAATCCTGTAAGGAAAACAGGAAGGAAACATTCTGGTGTTGTTTTTATTGCCCTGCTTACAGAAACTGCCTCTCCAGTTCACCATTATTACATTGTAACAGCTAAGGTGAAGCGCCCATTGACCTGAGTGACAGTAAGTTGGCCACAAGTGTTCTGCTCTATTCTATTCTATTCTATTCTATTCTATTCTATTCTATTCCAATAGATAAATAAAATTAAAAAAACAATTATTTATGCCATCCCTATGAAAAATGCTAGAAAGGCTAGGTCTCTTTTTCTTTGAAAGAAAATTGATTGAGATGAGACATGATCAATGGCATATAAAATCATGCACGACAGAAATAAAGTGGACAGGGAGAGGTTTTCCCCTCTCGGGATCAGCTGCTGGGGACGGCTGGAAGGAGATTTCCAACAGGGGAAAAAAGGAAGTACTTCTTCACATAATGAACCTTTCAAATTTCATTACGGTGAAAGGTGTTGATGGCACCAACTAACCTGGATGCCTTAAAAACGGATGGGATGAATTCACAGAAGTCGGGTGGATTAGAAATGCTTGCTCTCGAAGACTCTTGCTCTGGAAAAGGTAGCTCTTGCAATCCTACCTCTGGATTGTGGAAAGCATGCCAGCAAAGTTTGGTTGTGAAGGAACAACAGTAGGAAAGTGATACGGATGGTCCTCGACTTACCATTGGAACTGAGCCCATAATTACAGTCATACGTTGCGATAGCTAAAAAGGTAATTATGTGACCACGACCGATTTTACATTATTTTTTGTTAGCTGCAGGGCCTAACAAAATGTGGTGGGTCGTAAAATGAACTGTGATTGTTAAGCAAACCATGACTTGGTTATGGGACATTTTTTGCTGGAAATTAGACATAAATGCCAGTTTCCTGCAAAACCATCATAAATTGCCACCGTGTGACCACAGGATGCTGCAAACATCCATCATAAATGCAGCTGGGTTAGGGTTAGTACCCAAACTGCAGTCACATGACTATTGGGGTGGGGGTGGAGAATGGCCATTAGAATCTGGGTCATAAGTAGCTTTTGGAGGGTCTGTCTTAATTTCGAATGGCTGCTAAGCAACCAGTCATAAGTCAAGGACTGAGTGTCTCCACTTCCTGCGTGCAAGCAACACATAAATATCTGGTGAAGAACTAAAGGATGGACAGATATAATTCATGGGTGATTGAACAAGGCTATTTATAGGTTCCTAGATTCATTTTCTTTTTATTGAAAGAGAATTTAATATAAGGTTAAAGAAGTACAGAAATACAAAAAGGAAACTGAAAAAGAAGAAAGAGATATAAAAAAATAAAAAAGAACAAGTGAAGGATGTAAAAAGAAAGAGAAAAGGAAAAAAGAAAAATATATAAATTCTGATCTTCATTGCATCAGTTACAAACACCTTTTATAAGGATAATGGTTGTTTCCTCAAGTCAATTTAGCCATTTTTGCAAGCTCTGCCATCTTCATGATCCATCCCTCTGCATTATGGGTATTTCTTTGCTCTTTTATATTTGCGCATATAATAACCTTGCTGCAGTTACCATGTAAAAAATCAAACGCCTGCAAGCCTTTTCTAACTGATTGCCCATTAGTTCTAATAAGAAAAATTCCATTTTCATCTGAATATTAATCAGTCTAAGTATTTATGCCCAGTATCTTTAAACTTCTCCACAAGTCCACTTGTGCAGAATGATAAAAATGTCCCTTCATGTTTTTCACATTTCCAATATTGATTAGAAGTACCTTTATCCATCTTAGACAAATTTGCAGGTGCCATATACCAACAGTACATCATTTTAAAAAGAGTTTAAAAAAACTCTTTTAAATTATAGGATAAGGTGAATTTTAACCATATTCTCTCTGTTGATCCATCTGAATATTATAGTCAAAATTCTTAGCCATACATTCTTACCATATGTACATTCTTTAACTTGCTCTTCTCCCTGTTTAATTTTTTTGGGGGGAGGATGGAAAGCCTGTTACAGGAAGGAAAGAAAAAAGGGAGGGAGGGAGGGAGGGAGGGAGGGAGAGAGAGAGAGAGAGAAAGGAAGGAAGGAAGGAAGGAAGAAAGAAAGAAAGAGAGAAAGAAAGAAAGAAAGAAAACTCTTGGGGTGAAATCATAAAATGATTTTAGGAGAGGGTCTTATAGAACTTTAATATGTAACAACCAGCTGAAAACATTTTTTCCCTTAAAAAACACTGTAAATAACCATTCCTGTCTGGGTTTACAACTAGCTGAAAACAATCCCCCCCACACAAAAAAAACCAATGTTACAAATGTCTCTTTAATGGGATCTGGTTTAACATTACAGTGAAAAAGGAGAAAGAGAGAAATCAACAACTAGAATCACCAAATGGTATTGATGAAACAGTTTAAATACCAGAGGGCAATTTGGATGAATCCTATCATGGATAATGCCAACTAAGTTCTTGTTCTTGGCATGTTCTTGCTGAAGGGCAAGCTGTGCCTTGGAAGATATAAGAGATGAGCTGGCAGAGCCTGAGGGAGGGGTGAAATGCGTCATCAGTTTGGAATCATTGCGCAGCCACAAGAATTCCAGCCCTCCATGAATTCTGCTGGCCAATTTAGCTTGGGCCATTATTAATTGCTCAGATTCATGGGTACAGGTGGCAAGAATAAACTCTTAATGCTTTGAACTCAACTCCTGTTCCTGGTTATCATTCATTGGCATCCTTCAGTCTCAAAAGAGTATGGTATCGTGCTCTGGAAAGAGGCCCTAAAACAGCATCTGGTGTGGCTAAAAAGGCCAATTCGATAGTGTCAATCCCTTCCACACCAAGGGCAGATCTATTCTGTCCCCTGCCCATCCCCCAGATTTCGCTGATTCCAGGACTGCCACTTTGCCTCAGCCTGCCAAACAAGTCTCTCTTCAAATTGGAGAAGGCCATGCTGCCTCTTTAGCTTCCAAGCTGAATGATCAGAGGTCAAGGTTTCCCAGCTGTTAATGTCCATTCCCAAGGCCTTTAGATCCCTCTTGCAGATATCCTTGTATCACAGCTGTGGTCTTCCTGTGGGGTGATTTCCCTGCACTAATTCTTCATACAGGGGATCTTTCAGAATCCAACCATCGGCCATTCTCATGACATGCCCAAGCCAGTGTATATGTCACTGTTTCAATAGTGTATACATGCTAGAAATTCCAGCACATTCTAAGACTGCGCTATTTGGAACTTTGTCATACCAGGTGATGCCAAGAATATCCTGGTTATAGGCATCCATCTATCACCACTTCAAAGCAGGAGATGAGAGGGAGGCATTGTCTTTTCAGTATGATTTTAATATCAGTGGTGGAGCAGTGGTAGTATTCTGCCGGTTCTTATTGGTTTGGGCAAACCGGTAGCGGCTATTGCTGGAGGCTCCACCCACCCGCCCCAACGTAATGCATGCACCTTCTGTACATGCGAGAGCATTCACATTTACGAACCGGTAGCAAAGGTACGTGAATCCCACCACTGTGGTGGAGGCTGCTGAGTGAAACATCCTTGTTATGGGAACACCAGTGGTGGGGTTCTCTGCCCTAATGACCAACTGGGTAGGCATGGCTAGGTGGTCATGTGACTGGGTGGGTGTGGCCAACTTGATGTCACTCACATTGAAAGGTGCCTCATCTCGCCCTGCCCTGCCTTGCCCTTCCCCTCCCTGTCACTCTTTGTCACGCTTGGCCACTCACCTCGTCCGAGCGAGTTGTTTTCAAACAAAAAGAATTCTCGCCTTGTGCAAATACATAACAAACATCTTCACTTCAGGTTTTATGCATCGTGCAAAGTATTACTGCTCATTCTAGTCTCCTTTCCTACTAACAGGTCCACCTCAGATAGTAATTTTCTACAACCTCTCTTGTCCTTTGCATCATTCAATGGGAGAGTATTTTGTAATGTTATCTGTGATGTGCACAGCTTTACAAGTTTGTTTCCTCCAACCTTGTTTTCACATGCAATTCTTACAAGTTATTTTGACATTCCTTCCTCCATTTTAAACAAAGTAGGGGTTAAGGTGCTGGCCTAGAAATCAAGAAACTCTGAGTTCTAGTCCTATTTTAGCCTTGAAAAAATGGCTGAGTGAGTCACTCTCTCCCTGCCCAAACCACTTCTTAGATTGTGGCTGTGGGGAAACAAGAGGAGGAAGGAATATTAGACAAGTTCTCCACCTTGAGTTTCTTATAAAGTAATAAAGACAGGATAAACATCCAACAAAATAAATAAATGATTTGTGAGAATGATGTTCTTCTAAATGAGAAGGAGGAGTGCTGACTGCCTTGTCACATTCCTTAAACTTTTGCATTTATTTCATTTTTATCCACTTTATTTTTCTCTACTTTTTGGTTTATTCTTCAATGATGGCATAGCCTGGGGAATTCTTACCTGTCTCACATGCCAGGGGCATGTCGGAAAACATCAGGTAAGCACATCCATGTGATTGACAGGCAATGGCAGCCGAAATCACTAAGCAGCTACATTAAGACATAAAGGTGGAGACACCAGGATGCAAAAATCCGAGGATCTCAAGGAGAAGAGGGCTGAGACATCCACCTTTCATCAAACTGGCACAACCTGGTCAGCTACAGAAAGATAGGAAAAAAGATAGAAAGATCATCCATGCCTCTTTTGTGTGCTTTTTCCTTTGGAAATTTTGAGATTGTTTCCAATGGACAGTGCAAAAATTGCCCCAGCTCTACAATACTGGTGATCTTTTTAATGGTCTTTCACTTTTAATCTAGAAAAGTGCTGACAGGATTTAAAAAGCAAATTCAACCATGCCCTTTTTTCCCATTTAATCCATTTTGCCAAACATCTACCCAACTCACAATAAAATAACGCTCACAACTCACAATAAAATAGCACTGTTCCAATATTTGAGAGCTCCTACAAAAATGAGGGAGTCCATCTATTTTCCAAAGCACCAAAAGGCACGACAAAAAACAGTGGATGGAAACTAACCAAAGACAGAAGCAATTTAGGACTAAGGAAAAAAATTCTTAAAGATGAAAACAATCAACCAATGGAATAGCTTGCCTTCAGAGGTTGTGGGTACTCCATCACTAAAGGCTTTCAAAAAGAGTGAAGGAAGTACACCGTAAAAGTTCAGTGCCAGGAACCACTAAAACAATGCAGAAAACGTAAAACACCCATTCCTCTTTTTTTTAAAAAAAAGTCAAAGGAAGAAGAATCTTGACAGACTTGAACACTGGGCCCCTTCTAACAAAACTATTACAAGGGGCAGCATAACTATGACTAACTAGACTCTTTAGTCTGTCCCCAAATCTTCATTTCCTGGTGCAGCTCTCCAGGTCATTGGCAATCTTACAACATGTGGACTTCAACTCCCCTTATTCCCTAGGAACTAGTCAACAAATTTTGGAGTTGAAGTTCACTTGTCTTAAAACCCCAAGGATAAAAGACCCTGTGTAGGATGTCCAATAAAAACCCTCAACTTCTAACAAAATGTCCTCCAGAGGAGAGGGCACTTCTCAAATTTCTGACATTGTCAGAATGACTTGGGTTTGGTTTTTGAATCTCTTGCTGGGACTTTTTCTGCTAAATACTTTTAGAAAATCCTCTCTAAGTCCATGGCATTTGATGGCAAGCAATGTCAAGCATTAATTAATTGTGAAGAAGGATTTATGTCCAAAATAGTGTGATAGTGGATTCCTGCATTGGGCAGAAAGTTAAACTCAATTATCTCCATCTTATCTTATTCTTATCCTTTCCATCTCTTCCATTCAGTGATTCTAAACTGTCAGTGTGATGAGGTGACCCCCAAAATATTGGTTAGGACAGGGGAAGACCAACCAGTCTCCGCATGCAGTTTCCGTTCATTAAACATTTTCTTCTGGTCTCTTCTTTGTTGAGCCTGGTGCTAACCCAGGAACAGAAAAATAAAACTTCTTGAGGACTTGCCTTTGTTAATGCATTGAGAGTTGCATGCTTAATTTTTTTTTAGAATCAAATTCTTTATTGGCCAAGTGTGATTGGACACACAAGGAATTTGTCTTTGGTACCTATGCTCTCAGTGTACATAAAGAAAAATAAAATAGAATACATTCATCAAAAATCATAAGATACAACACTTAGTGATAGTCATAGATTACTAATAAGCAATCAAATCATACTAGGAAACAAATAGCAATAGCAATAGCAGTAGACTTATATACCGCTTCATAGGGCTTTCAGCCCTCTCTAAGCGGTTTAAAGAGAGTCAGCATATTGCCCCCAACAATCTGGGTCCTCATAAAACAATATAAATTGTAAAGATATAAGCAACATAGTGATAGTCATAAGTGAAAAGAGATAGGTACCAGGAAGGAAGAGAAGAAGAATAGTAATACAATCTTAGTATTTCCTTTCTTGTTAAAACATAGTTGTCTGATGCTTCCTGGGACATACATGACCCCCTCCATGCTCTGGAAAGTATTGCCCTGGAATAGAATACAATTAGATTTTTCTAAAAAAAAAATGAAAAACAACAATAATGAAATGTTTTTGAGTTCACTGCATTCTGGTTGCCATAGAGATGGGGTGCATATTTGGGAAGATTGCAGGATGACTCCTGCTTTTCTTCCCCTCTTCCCCAAACAGCATGTTCTGCTGAATGTAGGCAAAGAACTGGTGCACCATACAAAATCTAACCTGTTTTGGATTTGGGATTGAATTCAATTTGGTGTCTGAATGCCGTTTGGAAAATCAATCCAGTTTGATTCAGGCATCCAAACAACATTGTCAGATCAAACAGAATTAATTTGGGATAGATAGATAGATAGATAGATAGATAGATAGATAGATAGATAGATAGATAGATAGATGATAGATAGATAGATAGATAGATAGATAGATAGATAGATAGATAATGTTTCTGTGCATGCTTGAAGAACTTTGCAGGTGTCCAAAACAATTGAAAAACATGCAGGTGGATTCAATGACTTGAATTGAACTGCCAGTCTAGGCATTTGCTTAAGTTGCCTTCGGATGTACAGTCAAGAAGTTGAATATTTGCAGAGCAAATAGCATCATTTTTAGAACCTTACAGAAAGTTATAGATTCCAGCTTGAAAACATTTTGCTGCTTGAAGGGGAATCTAACTAGTACTTCACCATCACTAGGTCCATTCAGACACATTCATGCACTGAACCATCCTCTCTCAAACAATGGTTTTACTCTGCTGGGAAGCAGGGGAGGTCCTGCTCTAGTGTTGCCATGAAACCCAGGGACCCCAAGTTTAGCATGGAGATGATAAGATCTTGGTCTTTGACTTTGAGAGAGACACTTTCACCTTTGCAAAGGATTTGATTGGATTGGATTGGATTTATTAAATTTATAGGCCGCCCAATCCCAAAGGACTCCGGGCGGCTTACAGAAAATAATTTTTTAAGAAAAAGATTAAAAACAAACAGAAGAAAGGGGCTTCTTTGCCCACCCAAAAACACAAATCACCAAGTAATTGGCAAAGCAAAATGCTTTTTAGTAAGGAGGGCTAAGTCCTTTTATAGAAACAAATGATACATACATTTGTGCATGCAATATGTCAGAAAGCAAGTGATCAAAAAATAAAAGGCATCGATTACAAGTGAGACTTGAACAATAGAAAACACTGATTCTAGATAACATTCTACAAGCTGCAAATTTATGGGTTACATTACTGTTTCCCACCTGGGTTTGTATCTTAATGCTTGCATGTATATTCAAGGTCTTTCAGAATACTTTCTCTATTGTTTAGTGCTGAAAAGACAAGTTCTTGCATACCAAATGAAGTGGCCAAATAGGAAAAAGAAACATGTTTTTCCTGATGTTAAAAAAAGGAAGCCTTGCCTGCCAGGTTAAAAATGCTAATATAAACCTTTTGAAAGGATCATGATGAAGCCTAAAATTCATAACAATATTAGGACTGAATCTTGGTCCATTTGGGCTGACTATTATTTACTTTGATTTCTGGTGCCTCATCAGGGAATCAGTAGAGAATAAGGAATCTTTCCTATTCAGGCCCTTTTCTGGAGATGCCATGGGCTTGTCATCCCATACACTAGTCTAAGAATGCAATAACATGATCCTTGCTTCATCTCCTCTCCTCTCCTCTCCTTGTTAGAAGAGAAAAGTCTCAATTGGAACATTCAGATAAATCACTCAACCACCCTTCTTCAAAACATCTCCTTAATTTCCAGAGTATCTCCCATCCCTCCACTCAATATACCCTGTAGGGTACCCTGTAGAAACCCATTTGGTTTCCTCTTTTGCAGACAGCTATACTGAATTTCATACCAGCCCAGGATATAAGCCTTCCTTTTTTCTGCAGTTAAACTGATGCTCAGCTGGATTTCTGACCACTGGGAAAATATCACATCAGAAGAATCTGTCTATAGATCTCTGCATGCAATTATATCAACACTGGTCTCTCTGCAGCATACAGGACTCAATGCAACAATCAGAAGCGACTACTGCATCACTCCATCCTGGAAATGAAGAGTCAGATAGTAACTTGAAATGCCAACTTTGATGCCAAAGAGAAAGAGAGGGAGAGGAGAGAATAACAATGTCAGAAATATTCATATCTCATACCAATTTCATGCCAATCCAGTTAAGGTTTTAGATGACATCTACATTTATTCGTGACCCGTCAAAAGCGCGGACGACAAAAGCGCGATCGACAAAATCGCGCCTTTGACGTCATCACAGCGCGACAAAAAAGATCGAAAAATTCAAATAAAAATTAATAAAAATTAAATTAAAGCAAGCCAATTCACATAAAGGTAAGGGTTAGGTTTAGGTTTAGGGTTAGGGTTAGGGTTAGGTTAAGGGTTAGGGTTAGCTTTAGAGCGTTAGCGTTAGCGTTAGGGTTAGGTTAAGGGTTAGCGTTAGGTTTTTCGTTATTTTAACGGTTAGGTTTAGGGTTAGGTTTAGGGTTAGGTTAAGAGTTAGGTTTAGGGTTAGGTTTAGGGTTAGGTTTGGGGGGCTTAGGGTAAGGTTTTCACTTTATTTTTACATTTTTCAAACTTTTCCGTCGCGCTGTGATGACGTCACAGCGCGCTTTTGTCGAGCGCGATTTTGTCCTACGCGCTTTTGTGGTGGAACCCATTTATTAGCATTAGCACGGGGAAGACAGAAAGACCATGAGAAGTCCATGGGGAAAATTGTGGTAAACCGTCTCACTTGGCCTGTGATGTATCAGGATTTTGATTTAGGTATAGCAGTTGAAGCTGCCATATCTAAAGATGAAGCAGGCATGTAAGCAAAGTGGATAAAAGGTAGAAATCATACAATCATAAAAATCATAAAAAGGCTGAAAGGAATCTTGAAGGTCCTTTAGTCAAACCTTCTGCCCGAGATCCAAGGTCCTTATACCATCCCAGAAAAATGGACAGCCAATCTTTCCTGAAAACCTCAATTGATGGAGCACTCACAACTCCAGGAGAGGAGCTATTCCATTGATTAATTGCTCTTACTGTCAGGAAGTTTCTCCTTAGTTCCAGATGGAATCTGTCTTTAAGAAACTTCTACCCTGAGCAGTGGGTCATTGGCTAAGACATTTAGCTTGTCAATGAGAAAGGTCGGCAGTTCGGCAGTTCGAATCCCTACGTAACAGAGTGAGCTCCCATTACTTGTCCCAGCTTCTGCCAACCTAGCAGTTCGAAATCATGTAACAATGCAAGTAAAAAAATAGGGACCACCTTTGCTGGGAAGATAAAAATGTTCCCTGCGCCTTCGGCATTTAGTCATGCCGTCCACATGACACAGAGACGTCTTCAGACAGCACTGGCTCTTTGGCTTTGAAACGGAGATCAGCACTGCCCCCTAGACTCGGGAACGACTAGCACATGTGTGTGAGGGGAACCTTTACCTTTACCCTATGCTTCTTGTCTGCCCTCTGAAGAATACATTCACCTGCTCATCTCTGTGACAGCACCTCAAGTATAGGAAGACAGCTATCATGTTACCCCATCAACTGGACTTGAAAATTAACAACACAAGAGTAGCTACTAGTCCTGTTGATCAACAAAGCAAAGAGTTTGGGGGAATTATAGGGGTCCTAAAGGCTGCTTAGTCTTTGAGATGCTTTTGGATCCAGGCTTGGCAGCTTCTGCCCCCCTGGATAATGCCTGGAAGCCTAATTGAGAAGGATATGGATAGGTGTGGGTGAGTACATGGGTGCATGTGAGAAAGAGCAAATGTATCTATTTTTACCAGTAAAGTTTTAAATTCCCCTGAGTCTCAGGGGAACCAGTTATGCCTCAATGTTTGGTTGAAAGTGATTAGGGTGTGACTATTTTTCAGGGCTGCCGCTGTGAGTGTGTTACACACCTGAGAGTGTGTGTAAACAACACTAGTCTACACTGGAACAGGAATAATAGCAATGGACTAAGCACCATTAAATGCTCAAAATAAAATGTCCCAAATATATAAACATATATTCATGTATTCTGTTAAACGTCACAAGGTTCTTTTTACTAGAGCTAAAAAGTCACATTTGTTTTTAAGATTGGCTTTTGCATATGAAATGCTCTGCAAGACTCTCACAACCTTTAATCAATCCTTCAGTAATTATTGTTATTTATTAAATTTGTATACCCCCTGTCTCACTTTGCCAAATAACCCAGGGTGGTCTAGAATTAAAATAATTATTAAAATATTTAAAACATTAGATACAAAAAGAATAAGCAAAAAGTAAGATCTGTACAATAATAGCATTTTCTCATTAAGTCCACCTGTTAGCCCACCAGAAATGGTTTTGTAGAAGCATATATAGACTGGACTGCCACTCCCAAAAGCAAAGTTCTCAATTCCATGCCCTTACCTATGAATGGTCTGCTGGAGTTGTCTCCAACTTGTGTCTCCTGAAACAAAAAGAGTCAAAAGGTCATTAGCTTAATAGGAGAATGATGGAAGGCTGAAAAGCAAAATCTAACATACTGTATGTATATTTCATTATATATGTCTGTGTGTGATGATTCTGTACCATCAAGTTGCTGTCAAATCTTAGTAACTACCTACATAAAGATTTCCCCCAGGATGATCTGTCTTAAACATGATCCTTCAGGTCTGCCAGTGGCACATTGACCAGGACTCTAACTGACTCCATCCACCTTGTGGTTGGTTGTCCATGTCTACTCTGTGCTTCCATGTCTTATCTGTAAGAGTTTCTTTCTCAATGGAACACCATTTTCCTTCTTTCATAGAACATAGAATCATAGGGCTGAAAGGGACTTTGGATGTCTTCAACCCCTGCTCAAGGCAAGAGACCTTCAACCAGCTTAGTCAAATAGTTGCCCAGTCTATTTTTGATCACCTCCATCAACGAGGCACCCACAACTTCAGGAGACAAGCTATTCTGTTGATTAATTGTACTCAATTCTTTTTTCTTCTATGTTGAATTTGTCCTTAATAAGCTTCCACCTATTGATTCTTGCCCTGTTCTCTGGTGCTTTGGAAAATAAGTCAATCCCCTCTGCTCTGTGACAATCCCCCAAGCACTGGAAGATAGTTATGATGTCCGGTAATCTTTCAATAGGTGAGATAAACCTAGCTCCTTGAACCTTCACCATGTGTTTTAGCCTCCATAACCTTTATCATCTATGTTGTCTTCTTCGCTCTTTCACAATTCTATTTCCCTGAGTGTCGTATAATCTGCTTGCACACCTCTCTATACAGGGGAGCTCTTTACCTGAGAAGAGGCACTCACACACCAGGATTAACTTGCTTAGTGTTCACATTTATTTAGGATTTGGGTGTGTGGGAGAGAGTATGTAATTCAGTGTAATATACACATTCAGTCTGTTTTGTTAGCTTATGGTTCATATTGTACAAACTTAGAAAATGGGTTAATTCAGTAAGAAGATTAAAGGTGTTGTAAAAACATCACCCCTTCTCATTATATGTGGATTCTGGAGGGTCAAATTGCATATTGTTTGGCACTTGGGGATTTTTCCTTTCCAAGTTAAAACAGTCACTTTCGAAGATAAGAATGAGAAGGAGGTTAATTGATTCCTATTTCTGGCTGAAAGCAGTATGGATTTAGCTAAGAATTAGCCCCACTAAATGTAATTTGATTTATTTTAGAACCCACATGCATAGAATTTTACTTATTCTTATGAAAATGTCACTTACCATTGCCATATTTTTGGGAACATCCTTCCTTATGTAACTAGCTATGTTAATTTGAACTTCTTTCCCCGTTTAGCAGTAAGAGCAGCGTATGATTCAAGGCAAGGGTGTTGATTTGAAATCTGCATCCGTTTGCTTCAACAAATGTCATCTCCTCCCTCATTTTGTGTTTGTCTTCATGACCTTCAATGAAGCATTATATTTCTAGCTGGTTTTAGCAGTGCTGGAAGCAACATGGGGTGGGGAGATATTAAACCAAATAGCAACAACAATTTATGGTAGCTAATTTGCTTCAGTCATTGAATTTTACTCTACAAGATCAAATCTCATCGATCCCTTGGGATTCTGGTTGTTTGCATGCACAATGTAATGATTAGGAGTTCTTTAAAATAAGATATTTTTTTCTGGAGAATATTTATGGAGAGAAATAATCCCAGGAGGCAGTAAACTTGGATTAAAAACTCAGTTTTATTTTGTGAAGGGCAGAGTTGCATATAAAATTCACTGCTTGAGAATCCTAGTATGATCTGGTTGAAGACCGCCTTCTGCCAATAACCTCCCTGCATCCCATCAGATCGCATAGAGCGGGCCTCCTCCGTATTCCATCCGCCAGTCAGTGCCGACTGGCGACTACCCGGAGGAGAGCCTTCTCAGTTGCTGCTCTGACGCTATGGAACAATCTCCCCGTGGAGATTCGTACCCTGACCACAGTCCAGGCCTTCCGTACAGCTCTCAAGATCTGGCTAGCCCGTCAGGCCTGGGGATAAACTCTTCCGCCCCTCCCGAATGCTGAGAGAATGTTGTGTTTTTAGTATTTTTTAGTTATTGCACATTTCTTTTATGTTTGTCTTCACTCCCCTTCCTTTATTATTGTAAGCCGCCCTGAGTCCCCTCAGGGAAAAGGGCGGCCTATAAATGCTATTAAAATAAAAAAATATAAAAAAACTATCCTGATAAACTCATCATGAAGCACTGCCTAAAGATTCATTTTATAATTATATTTATATTCTTTTCAAAAAAATTACATGAAGTAAAAGACAAATCTAAAGAAAAAAAGGAAGAAAAAAGATGCAGGAAAAGAAGAAAGAAAGAAAAGTTATGAAATATAATCACTTCTGACCTTTCCTTCAACAGATACAGTAATTAAAAACTTACCATCTTCTCAGGAGCTATACAAATCCCATCAACCTCACTTAGTCCACATCTTTTTAATCCTTGGATCCATAAATCATCACATCAATATTTTTTTTCTTTCAGCAAAAAGCCCATTTAAGATTTCCATACTTTCTGAGGATTCCAATGCAATTAAATTCCAATACAATTCAAAACTGAAGGTTTCAAAAGAAACTAATGTATTAAAATATTAATAAATTGCTCTTTATAATTCAATCTCAAAGCATGATATCAGTGAATATAAATGAAACAACCAGATGAGGCTAAAAATAATTGAAGGAACAAAGTGCATTTGGGAAAACATTGCATATTCAAATGTGTATTTTAACAACTACATACATATCAATATTTGTGCTGACTTTGTTAAGCCTAAATGTGCAGCTTCCAATGAATATAGGGTGTAAAATATGTACAAACAGGTTAAAAAAAGAAATATGGGTTGGAAGCGTGTGGATTTGTTGATTCTTATTTTCACCAATTATTGTCCTTTTCCTGAGAATTTCAATTCCTTTGCATGCTTTAGTCATAAAATTCTGGTTTTTTAAATATGATGTTGATCAGGACAAAAATAAAAATAGCTAGGTTTTAATAGTAGGCAATGCATATGACTATAAACCAGTCTTTCTTAATCTTGACAAATTTAAAATGGGTGGACTTCAACTCCCCAAATTTCTGAGCCAAGGAACATAGACTAATAGGACTGGAAGGGATCTCGATCTAGTTCAACCTCTTGCTCAAGGAAGGAGCCTTATACCATCCCAGACAAATGGTTGTCCAGTCTAGTTTTGAAAGCCTCCAGTGATGATGGGGCACCCACAGCTATGAGTTAATCTTCACCCTTCATAAATCTGAGAGTTGAAGTTCACATATCAGTTCACACAAGTTGCTACGGTTGAGAAACCCTGGTATAAACAGTCTGCTGGAAGATTCTGTGAAGTTTGGAGAGCCCCAAATCCCACCTCTGGCTGGCCCCATCCACCTCACCCCGCCCCTCACAGGAGTCCCCACGTGTCTCATTTTGGATGCAGGGAAGTGCAGGGCACGCACCGAGGCTTGGAGAAGACAAAAAAAGGGCCTACTGGAAGCCCAGGGGAGGCCGTTTTCACCCTCCCAGAGGCTCAAGGAAAGCCTCCGGAGCCCAGGGAGGGCAAAAATACCCTACCTGCTGTGGTGAAGGAGGACAACTAGGCCACGCCCACCATCCCCACACCCACGCAGCAACCAGGCAGAGAACCCCTTGCTAAAAAATGTTTAAATCCACTCCCTGATCCTCTGAGTATAGCTCTCAATGCCAAGTTCAGCTCCCCCATTCTGTGATCCTCTGCAAATGGACCAGCAGAGATTCATGTTTTTTTTAAAAAATATAATTTTTTATTTTTGAATAAACACAGACAAAACACAACAAATACCACAAAAATATCTTCCATTACAAATTGTAAAAAGTGTGTCAATTGGTTACAAAGAGCTTTCGTGCATCCCTTCCACAGTCATCACCTACAATTCATATCAAGATATATATTTTAAATCAAATATATTTATACATATATTACTACCATCATACCTCAATCTTCATATGACCATAATTATTTTTATGTCCCTTTATAACGTATTCCAAAATTTAAAGCAAAACCACATGATGGCATTCCGTTATCTATTTTCAATATCATCCAGCAACATTACATCTTTATAACACTTTCTAAATAAAAAATAATTATGTTTAATAACAAAGTTTCTAAACCTCTTTTCTTAATCACTGTTTACAATTTATATCCAATTTCCCTTTTATCATGTCAATACAAATATTACATTATTATCATTATCAATCATTTATTTAATAATATCCGTCATTATTTCATTTTTTTGGTCTTAGTTTAACTAAATTTAACTTACTCTTTTTTTAAATATTATAAGCTTTCATACATAACAGAGTTTCTAAACTTCCTTTCATGGTCAACATTTAGAATTTATACCAAATTTCCTCTTATCAAACTGATACATATCTGTACATTGTTATCATTATCAATTATTTATCTAACTATAACCATTATCACTTCATTTTTAACATTATGCTCTAATTTTAACTAAATTTGACTAATATTTTGTTATTAGTTTTCATATCTCAACCTGTGTCTTTCCAGAGATTCATGTTATTAGATCTGAGAGTCAATTCTTCTTAAGCATCATTCCAAGGTAGAGTTTTAATTACCCACAATGCTTCAGAATATTTGATGCCTTTCAAACATTGTGGATGCCATTGGTACCTACTGCTGCTTGTAATGTTCTTGTTGTCTACTGTGGCACAGTTGTGGCATAATTGTCTACAGTGGCAGCAATAATCAGATTTTTCCCCCAAGACAGCTCAAAATACACAGTGATTCACTTGTGACAAAGAAGTCAGAAAAGGTATATAGAGCTAATTGTGTGTCATAAAGTTTTTGTATTTTTCTCCAAGTCTTTCTTCTTTGGATTGATAGAAAGTGAATTGCTGCATTCTTTGTTTTTAAAGAATGGGAATCTAATGAAACTCTCATAGATGGAGTGTGGTATCCATGCATATACTTTAGTTATGATGAGTTAGCAAAGAAGGCTATGTGTCTCCTCGGTCACCATATAATAAAGTTTCCCATGGTCTCTATCCTCCATCCCATTAACCTTGTAGAAAGGCTTCTCCTTGGACATTTTTGAGATCAGAAAACTGAGACAGTAGGTAGGTTACAAAGTGGCAGAGACACACAAAGCCCACTATCACCACCTCCACATTTCTGCAGCAATGAAGATGGCTCCCGAATAAATTTGAAATGAATTCTAATGCATACCTCTGCCAATGAAGCAGAAAAACCGAACTTTCTTTTTCACAGAGAGAAACAGTTGGGAAATGGTACAGGTAGTCAGTAGCAGAATTGTTGTTATTCCCCATTCAAAGCAGAGGTGGTATTCAGCAGGTTCTGACCAGTTCTGGAGAACCGGTAGTGGAAATTTTGAATAGTTAGGGCAACCGGCAAATACCACCTCTAACTGGCTCCCATCTCTTCTCCGCCTCCCAGGTCCCAGGGGATCGGGAGGAAATGGAGATTTTACAGTATCCTTCTCCTGCCACACCCACCAAGCCAAGCCCATCAAGCCATGCCACTCACACAGAACTGGTAGTAAAAAAATTTGAATCCCACTACTGGGATGTTGCTGGACTACAAATTTTCCTGACCACTATATGGAAGTGATTTGTCCTTGCCATCTTCTGGGAGAGGGTCAGGGGTGAAATCCTCCTGATTCGGCCCGGCCCAGCTGAACCAATAGGGATGATTATCGCTCCATGATGTCAGGCTGGTCACATGCCCATGGAAATGTCTTTGGACAGCAGAAATATTCTTTGGACAGTGCTGACTCAATGGCCTTGAAACAAAGATGAACTCCACCCCCCATCTCTTGGTACAATTTCTCTGATAATTATGTACTGTTACTGGAAAAGAAGGGTTATATTGTGCCAATTAGGGACACAATGGCTGAGTGGCTAAAACACTGAGCTTGTCGATCAGAAAGGTTGGCAGTTCGTTGGTTGAAATCCCTAGTGCCGCGTAAGTGAGCTCCCGTTACTTGTCCCAGCTTCTGCCAAAAATAGGAACCACCTTTGGTGGGAAGGGAACAGCGCTCCATGCACCTTCAGCATTGAGTCATGCCGGCCACATGACCACGGAGACATCTTCAGACAGCACTGGCTCTTTGTCTTTGAAACGGAGATGAGCATCGCCTCCTAGAGTCGGGAACCACTAGCATATATGTCTGAGGGGAACATTTACCTTTATCTGTTGTGGCAGATAAATGCAATGTCCATGTAGAGCAAAGGAGATGCAGTTCTTTTCCTGTTCTTTCTTTCAAGATCAATCCGTATTGTCGTTTCTGTGGGTTTTGATAATCCTCAGATATTCCCTGCAGCAGAACCTCCAAAGTCCTAATTTCAGAGAGTAAATAGGGCACAGACTAATAAAGTCAATTGTCATATTTCTTATTTCCTCCTTATTCTCAACTCAGATTTATGTCACCTTTCTGGCCTATCCACTCACCCACAGTCCCACATAAATATATCACACATCCAAACTTTGATTAATTTGGGTTAAGGTAGAACGGTTGGGGATCTTCATAAGAAAGAGAGGCCATAGCTCACTTATCTCTCCTCCAGAAATGAAACATAAAATTTCCATTCCCTTAATTCTGAGGGCCACTCCTGACTCTTGGGTGACAAGCTGCATCATGGATTCCAAAAAGGCGAGGAGAGGAACAAAAAAAGAATTGATTTCATTTAAATGCCATGAATGTTTTATTCTGTAGGCATTACATTGCAGGGGTGGAATGCATTACTGCTGGTTTGGCATGCAAAAAATTTGCTTCACGTGCATCCGCATTTGCACCTAAGAAGGTCTGCGCATGCACACAACATTAGAAAAGGAAAAAAATACATTTTTGCAATGGAGATTGTTCTGCGCATGTGCAGAACTGAAAATCAAGATGGTACTCCACCGATAGAACCAGTTTGGGCCAGGCTGAGTTACTACCAGAGGTGGGTTCCTGCCAGTTCTAACCTCTTCTATAGAAGAGGTTCCACAAATCTACAGTGCCGTCTACAGTCCCTCCCCCCGCCCGTCTTCACATCATCAAGATAAAGAGCGAGAGGAGGAATTCTGGGAGTTGAAGTAGACAAGTCTTAGAGCTGTCAAGTTTGAACACCCCTGTTTTTTTTCTAAAGGGTTAGGTGTGCAAGGGACTTGTAAGTTGACAGCTTTAAGACTTGCACACTTCAATGCCAGAGTTCCTGAGCCAACATTTTGGTTGCTAAGCAAGAGCATTGTTAAGTGAGTTTCACCACATTTTACAAATTGGCCACGCCCACCCAGTCACATGGCTGGCAAGCCACTCCCACAAAGCAGGCCACACCTACAGAAGAGGTTGTAACAAAATTTGAAACCCACCACTGGTTACTACCTATTCAGCAGAAACTGTCCCAAAGGGTAGGAACCCACCTCTGTTATATTGTCAGATTTGTTGTTTTATGGGTTGCATTATTTTATGAATTGGATGTGGCCCTCTATGGGGGCAGCATGTAAACTTTGTCAACAAACAAGCAAATAAGTAGTAATCATGATTACACTCCATGTCATTGTTTTCCCCCACATTCTATCACAGTGATGGCTTTTTGTTGTCATGTGCCAAAAGTGTACGTGTGTGAGCAACTATGCATGTTCACATGCCCACGCCCATAATGCAATGTACACATGACATCCTCTGTGTGCGCTGCCCCTCACACATGTGCATGCAACACCCCCTCGTGGCCTGTTTTCGGCCTAGGAGGCCTTCCTGAAGCCTCCTGGGACCAAAAATGGGGCACAGAGGGCACACCACATCTCCCCATACTCCCCCTACATATGCACATATGATCCCTTGACCATGCACACACGTCTCCTGCATGTGGCCCGCCCCTGTGCATATGCAACAAAGACCCAAAAATCAGCTGGCTAATGGGAGGCATGCGCGCATGCGCGATGAAGCTGGCTGGGATGACAGTTCATGTGCCCGGAAAGAGGGCTTCGCATGCCATAGGTGACACAAGTGCCATAAGTTCACCATCACGGTTCTAGTACATTAGAGGTGATGATTTCACAGCAGTTTTTATGGGCTTATTGCCAAGATTTGAAAGCCTCCAAGTTGTGAACCATAGAATTTTGCATCCATAGATTTAATTCTTTCCTTTCCTCCCCCAAATATGCTTTCAGGCCCTGCTGAAGATCTCATGCTTGGTTTAATTCCTTGGAAACAGGGAATCATCCAAACTGATGGCTCCTGGACTCGCTGACTGAAGAGAGAATTGTATTGATGCAGTGGTTAATTTCTAAGATGGAAATCTTTCACTGGCTTAATTGGCAGATTAACAAACTAAAGCCTTAGTTAATCAAACGGGGAAGGTAAATTTTACTCAGTGTATTTATGACTCAAAGGTGCCACTTGCTTCTTTGTAGGAATTGTTCCTATCCCAGTACGTTAATGTTGCAAAGAACAAAACAGTAAATGTTAAACATTGCTTTACTAAAAATGAGTGGTAGCTGTTACTGATCCCACGCTCCCACTGTCAGCTCAAAAAAGCTGTTGACGCTTTCACAACATTGAGATTTAGTGAAATGTGGGCGTCTTCTCATCTACATTTTGGGAGGAACCCTCTGAAATTTGAGAAGAACAAATTAGAAAAATGTGATTGCAACCTTGAGAACACCATTTCCCCAGCCTTCAGAATCCAAAATAAAAAAATGAGGGCACATTAAAATCTTCCCCATCATTACTTGCTGAGGTTTAACCTGGAAATTAGAAAAGGTTTATTGTTGTTCATCCATGCCTGGCCTTTTGTAACCTTCAGGATCTTCATTTGACAGGACTGGGCTCTTTGGAAGGAGCTGTTTCTGGTGTCCTTGTAAAGTCACACTTGTATCATGAGTCAGAGCATCTACTCATCTTGTTGATCTCTTTTTTGATAACCTTCTAAAATATTATTTGAAGGTTGACCCAATAACCCTTGCTTTCACACTATACACACTAAATTGTTACACTTCAGTTTTTGTCAATTAATGTAGTCTAGTTTTCCTTTATCTGCTGTTGAATGGTTTGCTCTTCTTCCAGTCCAAATTATTCTCAATGATTTTCTCCAGCATTTCCAGATGTAGATATTACTTCATTCAGCCTTTTTGATGGTTCAGCTTCCCCAGGCATATTTTACAAGAGGGGAAACCACCTCTTTCACGTATCTTAGTTATCACTGTGATTTTATCTTTCAATCATTCATACTTTTCCTTCCAGGAAGCAGACATCATTTCTATACATTTCTGATCCTAGGAAGATAAAGTCTGTTGCTATTTCAGCTTCTTTGTTGCCAATTTTCATTGGTCTGGCATTGTCTACAGTGGTAGGATTCAATTTTTTTTTTACTACTGGTTCTGTGGGTGTGTCATGGCTTTGTGGGCATGTCAGGGGAAGGATATTGTAAAATCCCCATTCCCTCCCCAGCCCACTAACCTGCTTTCCAGCTCCATTCTCCGGTTCAGGGCAACAAAAGAAGATCAGCTGGGAGGCAGCGGGGACATGGGCAGCCTATTTGCCAGTTCTTTGAACTACTCAAAATTTCCACTACCAATTCTCCAGAACCTGTCAGAACTGGCTAAATACTACCTCTGAATGTCAACACAAACTTTTCTATGTGTTTGCAAGAAGATAAAGCAGAAGTCGCTTTGTCAGTCTCTCTTTCCCCCCACATTTAACTAGATGTTCTTTAAAGTCTTCATCATTTCCATGCTTCATAATATTATCCACATTATCTGAAATTCTTGCTGTTTCTCCCAACAATGTTAATTCTAATCTGATTCTTATACTCCAGCATTTTTCATTATATATAGCCAGTGGTTAAATTAATACAATTAAATTAATTAGATGGAATTACTCTGGTGTCCTGCCTTTCCAATTTTGAATCATTTTGTAGCTTCATCTTCCTAGTCTAACTTTTGCTTCTTGCATCCTACAACTGTTTGATTGGCAGATGAATTGACCTATTATCTTTGTATTTTTAAGAGCTATTCACAATTCATTGCAGTATACATAGCCAAGGCATTTATATAATCAGTAAAGTATGCACACCTCTCATTTTCCTCTGCATTTTCTTAATCAAAGCTTGTGCATCTACCAGTTCTCATGCCATCTGTTGTTGAAATATGGAGCACAAAATTTTGACGGTTATCTTGTTAGAGTGGGAGAGGAGTGTGTCAGCATAGTTTGAGCATTCTTAAATACTACACTTCTTTGGTCCTGAAATGTACATTTCCCAATCTTGTGGCCACCCCCGTGTTTTCTATACCACTTCACAAACAGCATCATTTTGTAAAACAAAATGGTGCCACAGGTATGTAAGCAAAATTTTCTAGGATCCATTTATTTATTTATTTAAAAAAATTAATCAGCTGCCTTTTTAAGTACAAAATTAGGGGCAGCCAACAACCAGTTTGCAAAAAGCAACATAAAAGAACCCTATGACCAGTCAAAATTAAAATACTTGAAACAGAAAAAAACCCCAAGCAGTACATAACAAATGTACACACTCATTTATTGGATTCCCCTGTAATAGCAGCTCTAATGTCAGTGTGTGAAAACTGATGTGCTATTTCTCTCTGTGTGTGTGTGTGTGAGAGAGAGAGAGAGGGAGGGAGGGAGGGAGGGAGGGAGGGAGGGAGGGAGGGAGAGAGAGAGAGAGAGAGAGAGAGAGAGAGAGAGAGAGAGAGAGAGAGGGAGGGAGAGAGAGAGAGAGAGAGAGAGAGAGAAAATTCCTGGCAAATGCCTAGACAAGTCCCTGCAGGTTTCTTGGCAAAGTTTCTTGTGGTCTGCCATTGCTTTCTTCTTCCCAGGACTGAGAGAGAGAGGGACTGGCCCAAGGTCACCCAGCTGGCTTCATGCCTAAAGCACAACTAGAACTCATGGTCTCCTGGTTTCTAGTCTGTTGCCTTTACTAATGTGCCACTTGGCTCTCTGCATTTTTAATCAGCTGAGCATTCATCAAGGGCAGCACTATATAAAACCCCATTTAGCTTTCCTTAACTCTAGTTCAGGGATCAAAACTATTGCCAGTTTGGGAATGTATTATGTACACCATTTCTATATCTTCTGTCTCTGGTAGATCTGTCTTCTTTGTAGTGAGTAGAGTATATAGCAGCCTAAAGCCACTGTTCAAAATGCCCAGACTGCTTGCAACTGAGGAAAAATGATCTTGTTCTCTATAATTTTGCAGTTTGGGTCAATGGTGAGAGTGAAGATTGGAAGGACTATGGACCCTTTAATTTCAAAACCTCTTCTTAAGAACTTTTGGACTCTCCTGGGCTCTTTGAATATTAAGGTTGCCTTATGGCTTGAAAAGGGATGTGGTGGCTCAGTGGCTAAGATGCTGAGATTCTTGATCAGAAAGGTTGGTTCAAATCCCTAGTGCCGCGTAACGGAGTGAGCTCCCGTGACTTGTCCAGGTTCTGTCAACCTAGCTGTTTGAAAGCAGGTAAAAATGCAAGTAGAAAAATAGCGACCAACTTTTGTGGGAAGATAATAGTTTCCCATGCGCCTTCAGTGTTTAGTCATGCCAGCCACATGACCACGGAGACGTCTTCGGACAGTGCTGGCTCTTCGGCTTAGAAACGGAGATGAGCACTGCCCCCTAGCATCAGGAATGACTTGCACATATGTAGCTTTACCTTATGGTTTGAAAAATCCACTTTCAGAATCTACTAGGTAGACTCTCGTACCCTGGACCTTTCACTGACTGTCATGCATGGATCATCATCAAAATATTCTGTAGTCCATCATAAAGTCCTATCCACTGAGTTCCTAATGAGATCTTAAATGCCAAACTTAAACCATTTAGACACTTTAACATCTACTTAATTGCAACAATTACCCTATGGACACCCTCTGACCACCTTGGCATGACTCTCCTTATTCCCAAGGAGGGGGACCTGGGCTTTCAAAGAGTGTGCCTATTGTGAGGGAATTTATGGCAAAGACAGCATTTGAATCATCGGCAATTATGGACTTGTAGCTCGCTCTTTTTACTACAATGGTGCCTAAACCTTGTTTTCATTCTCTGCTTTTCAACCCTCAGTTTTAATGAGATTAACCCTTTGGAAAGGGAGATTCATTGTAGCTATTCTGATAAATGCAATTTCCTGGCTGGGAATTCTTGGAATTGCAATTCCAATCCAGATTAGGCTGGTCAAAACCCTGCATTTTTGCCTTGCTGGTTAATGACTGAAATAAAATGGACGACTGGTGGGCTCACTCTCATCATTTTATCACTTTCTCTTTCAAGTCTTTCCAAGTTAGATTAACCAGTGGAACAATTTGCCTCCAGAGGTTGTGAATGCTCAAACACTAGATGTTTTAAAGAAGAGATTGGATAACCATTTGTCTGAAGTGGTGTAGTGTTTCCTGCCTGGGCAGGGGGTTGAACTAGAAGACCTCCAAGGTCCCTTCCAACTCTGTTAGACTATTCTATTCTATTCTGTTCTGTTCTCTATCAAAGCTTCAAATTGAGGTAATAGGCAGTACATGAAGAAAGGGAAGAATTCATAAACACAGAAGATGATTCATAACAGATAACAGATTAACAGAGTTGGAAGTGACTTTAGAGGTCATCTAATACAACCCCCTGCTCAAGCATTTCTGCTACCATTTCTGACAAATGGCAGTCCTATCTTTTCTTGAAAGTCTCAAGTGATGAAGCTCCCACAATTTCTGAAGGCAACTTCTGTTCCATTGGTTGATTGTTCTCACTGTCAGAAATGTCCCTCCTTATTTCCAGGTTGAATCTCTTCTTGGTGAATTTCCATCCATTATTCCTTGTTTGGCCTTCAGGTGCTTTGGAGAATGGCTTGATCCCCTCCTCTCTGTGGCAGCCCCTCAAATATTGGAATGCTGTTATCATGTCTCCCCTGGTCCTTCTCTTCACTAGACTAGCCATGCCCAGTTCCTGCACCCGTTCATTGTATGTTTGAGCCTCCAATCCCCTGATCATCCTGGTTGCTCTTCTCTGCACTTTTTCTAGGGCCTCAACATCTTCTTTATAGTATGGTGACCAAAACTGGATGCAGTACTCTAGGTGTGGTCATATTTAATAGTTGCATTGATTCAAACAAGTAGTCCATAGTTAGTTTCATAATGAACGTTGACATACGAAAGGTGACTGAGCTCACAAAAATTTTGCAAGGGAAAAATGTGTTGGGGGGGGGGGAAAGCAAGACAAGCTTCAGCAGAACGATCTAAACTAGTAAGTTAGACTGTTGAAGGATTACTATTTTGTACATGGTGAAAACTGTCTTGGGCTTAACTTGTAGTTATATAGAAAGACTAAGAATGGAAATGATGCTGTGAAGAGGCAGTTTTTATAGATTTCTGAGCAAGAAGGTCCAGTCTGCATTATGACAGAAAAGAAGAAATGTTACTAAACATTACTTCTCAACCTGGTAGGGAAGCAAATAAGGGAATTTAGAGACTTATTCAGGTGAGTAAAACCCCAAAAGGACATTTCTCAAATTCAGCTCAGCAGCACTCACTCCCCAGATATTACTGTAGCTTTTGATCAGTTATAATGCAATTAATTTTGAGAGGAATATTTCTTCCCACAGTGCTTCTTTCTTAGAAATTGAATTTCCCCTTTTTTTCTGAAAGAAAGAATATCAGAGATGATGCATAAATGGCAGACAAAAATACGATTTTGTTTTAAAAAAAGGAAGTGGCGACTTTACCCACAGTGCACTACAAAAAAAGAAAGAAAGGAAAGGAACATCCAGGGACATTAAGCAGTTGCACAGACAGATAAAGAAAAGGGAAGGGAACGAAGAGCTATTTTCTATTTTATTACACTTATCAGAGAATAAACTGCACTGAACCAATATTTTAAACCTAGATTGTAAATACAAGACCCAAAACTCTTTACTTTCAATAATTCCCTTTGGCTACTCATACAAATGAGCACTGCCTGTGGGGGTTTTTACAGTATCATCTGAACCTGGGACTCTAGTTTGCATATCTTGGAATGAGCTGTCATCAGAAGTCACAGTTTACTATTATGCCAGAAATGAACCAGAGTGGTTCAAACAGTGACAGACAAATTGCAGATGGCACTGTATTTGTTGGTTAATTATTTGAAGAAGAATGAGGCAGAGACCAACAGGAGTGTGCAAGCAGAAAGCTTTGCAGTGTTGAATGTTGTGGTATGCTAAGCAAGTATTCTGTTTTGTCCAGGGCTGTGGGCACAATCAGCCTGATGCAGGCACTACACCCAAATTCAGCTTCACTCAAATGTTGCTCGTAGACCAAGAACCTTTGCCATTGCACATGGAGCTAGATTTTGTGAAGTAGCACCCAAGAGCCATCAAACCCTGATGAGCCAATATTCCACAATGCATCATTTGTAACTGTCATTCATTGAAACGTTAGAAATTATTGCTTTGTTGATATTAATAATTTTAGACACTTTTACTTTGTTGTAATTTAAATGTTATCATATTTAATATAATTTTAATGTTTACATTATAACTGTAGAAGAAGAGGCTGAGCTGGAAGGCGGGGTTAAATGTGTGATCAGTTTGGAGTCATTGCATGGTCACAAAAGACCTAAATTCTGTCCCCCATGAATTCCATTGACTCTTATCAGGCGGCAATTTAGTTTTGACTGTTAGTTGATTAGATGCTTGTATTAGAGGTAGCAACAATAAATTCTTCTGTGTTTTGAACTCAACAAATCTCCTGGTTATTTGTGCCTGACAATAATTTAATGCAGGCTGAATCCTGGATTTCACTTATAGATATTAGTTCAATTGTTTAACAAATGTATTTTAATTCTGTCTAGACTAGCACTATGAAATTACCTAGATTGGGTAATGAAATGTTTGCAAGAAAACAGTCAAGCTCAGAGAGCACCAATTCTGTCTTAATTTTTATTTTGTTTATTGTTTGCACTGGTCTATCTGATCACAGTGAGCACACCTGGTATGGAGGTCAAGAACTGCTTAGGAGTTAAAAAATATATTTTCCTATTGGGGAAAGAGAGATGGCCATGACCAGGGGCAGATACCACCATTATAAGCTAGGGCTGGGGAAGATGCCAGGCATAGAAATGAAGCAAAAAACAGCTGCCCTATCATGGTTAACAAACCCAGGGAGGCATTTCATCTGCTATGATTGTCCTGAATTATGAACCAATTCTCAGTGAGCAAAATGAAACTCTCTGATGAAATTGGTGCGATGATGAAATCTGCCTCTCCAGAGGCACTCAGACAGGATGAAGGGTCATGGAAAGAGATGAGGCAGACCTCTTAGAGCATTCTCTAAAATGATAAAGAGTGCCTGACTGTCAATTTGCATGGGTCCAAGAAGCCCAAAGATGATTGTCAAGCCTTAGCTGAGCCAATAAATTAGCAAAACATGTTAGATTGATAAACAAAGGCACTTAAATTCAGGCCTGTTCGGAGGACTAGAAAATGAACTGCCCTCCAAGACACTGCATTAGAGGATGAGAAAAGTAGTTGGAAAAACAACAGCTGCTTAGAAAGTTTATGTTGAAAACAATGGGAGTTCAAAAGGAAAGCTCCTAAACTCTTGTTCCAACATTAATGGACCTGGATGACTCCATATCCTGATATCCTTTCATTGCAAACAGCTGATTTTTCCTTAAAATTCCATAGGAAAAAAACTGCTTGATGGTTGAGGAATCTTGTCTTCTTTCCTTACCTTTCAGAAAGGTTTTGCAACTGCTGTACTATTAGGTAAATGTTCCTTTTGCACATATGTGCTAGTCGTTCTCAACTCTAGGGGGCAGTGCTCATCTCCGTTTCAAAGTCAAAGAGCCAGCGCTGTCCAAAGATTTCTCTGTGGTCATGTGGCCGGCATGACTACATGGTGAAGGTGCATGGAACACTGTTACCTTCCCTGCTTTTCTACTTGCATTTTTATGTGTTTTTGAATTGCTAAGTTGGCAGAAGCCGGAACAAGTAACAGGAACTCACTCTGTTATGCAGCATTAGGGATTCGAGCCACTGAACTGCCAACCTTTCTGATCGACAAGCTCAGCGACTTAGCCACTGAGCCCCCGTGTCCCACAGCTGTACTACTAAGGGTGTTGAAAAGTAGGTTTACCTGACCATTCTAGAAAGTATCAAAAAAGAGACTGCTGCTTTTTCTAGAGCTCTTCAGAGCTTCCAGTACAGAAAATATTAGGACGTGCTTGATTAAGGCCATTGATATACTAGGTTGCAATATACCTGGGCTTGCTGTTAACACAGCGAAGCTCTGCTAATCAGGGGCTCCTGACAAGTATTCCTCTGTGATGCAATTGCTTTCAAACACCCATTTGTTAAGGATTTGCATTGTGAAGTGGTCCTTTAATTGAAGAGGTTCATGTAAGCTGTGGGCTCTTTCCTCAGGATGCTTGAGTTCAAGGGAACCAGAAGCAGTGTTGATGAAATGTGCCTATCTTAACCAGGGAGAGCAGTTGAGATTCCCAAGAGCCAAAGGTAATATCCCTGGACAGTTAGGGACAGAAAGGTTTGATTGCCCTCTGGTTACTTTTTGGCAAGGATCTGCAATTATCTCAAAGGAAAATGGAGGTGTTAAGTTACAGAAAGTCTAATCCGATTACTTAATATGCTGTTTTTTGGAAACACATTTAACTTATTTAATACCTGTATTATTTAATACTTTAAGGTTTTGTAACTTTGGGCTTATTTATTTACTGTAGCTTGACAGTGAATGGGAAGCATATATTTGTAATAATAAATAAAGCCCACAAACTGCCATCATTGTCACTGAATGTAGACCATATCATATTAGTCTGGGGTCCAGTCCAGGGGTGGGTTTCAACTGGCGTTACTGCCAGTTCATTTGTGCTCGCTTTGTGTCCCGGATACGTGCGCTGCACGCACATGCACAGTTCAATGGAAATTGTTCTGTGCATGCGAAGAACTAAAAAAAAAGTTGGTGACAGCGGCAACCAAGGAACCGGTCGGGGACATGGCCAGTCTGGGTCACTGCCGGTTATGTGACCCAGGCCGGCATACACTACCAGTTCGGCCGAACTGGGCTGAACCAGTAGGAACTGACCTCTGGTCCAGTCCCACCTCCCAAAACAGTAACAAAGCAAATATGGGAACCACCATTCTAGTGAAACAATCATTATTGGTCTGTTAGGATGTAGAAGAAGGAGGAAAGAGAAGACTTGAAACTTAACTGTCCTGAGTCTTATCCACAGCAGTTGACTTTCTGTTTGGTTAGTTTTTTTCTTTAACCCTTTAACCACTGTGCCCCCATTTCAGTCTTGAGTAGAGGTGTGTTTTAAAGAGACAACAGCAAAGGGCTGAGTTCCCTGAGTCAGAAAGATTGGCCAAGAATCAGGAGAAGAGACTCCAACCCATGAGGTACCTCAGCTATGCATGAGGATGGTGGCTCAGCTCGACCTATTTGCCTTTTGCCTGACCGCTCTGCAATCCAAGTAGGGGCCCAAGACAATACTTGGGTTTATGTCCTGCATGATTGGGGGAGGTTAAAGTGCTTGAAAATGAGTGCCACTCTAACACATATGGGTAGTTCTCAATTTATAACCAATTACTTAATGATTGTTCAAAGTTATGATAAACTCAAAAAGAAAATTACTTACAAACTGTCCTCCTTGGCAACCAGCTCATATTTATGACCATTTGCAGCATTTCACAGAAATGTGACCATTAAAAAAAAACTTTTTGCCATTTTCCAGCAAAAATCACCTGTTGGACCATTGTCATTTGCATTTGGATTACAACCAAGCAATTTGTTTTAAGAGCTGCAGTGACTCGCTTAACAACTACAGTGGCTCACTTAATAATCACCATATAATCGTTGTAAAATTAACTCCAGGCATGTGATGACTTGACAGATAAGTGCAATGACTTACCACCAAAACTCCAGACACAGAAAAATATAGAAAAGGAAAAAAAGTGACTTCTGACTTTTTTCAGTGTTGTAGAATACAAAACAAATTATAGCCTCAATCTTTTGCTTTACATTTCTAAGTATTTCATTTCTAGAACAAAACAAATCTATCTCACAATCAAAACCTAAAGTTAGGCTCTTTAAGGGGCATCTATGGATACCTGCATTCCTAGGATTCTTTGATGAGGTGAAAGTAGGTTGAAGTAGGTTGTTTGCAGTTGGCAGACCCACATCGCAAAATGTTTCAACAGGGAAGAGAATTTGGAGAACTTCTCCTGGGGAGAATATAGAGTTTCCCCCTCTTACTTAAGGTCAAGGGTTTATTAGAGAAAACATCCATTGTGTATCTGTGTCCAGAGACATAGTTGACCTAACAGTGAGGAGAACTCAAAAAAAGAAAAAGCTCCATTTTGTTGCATGTTTTAATGTTGGACACAGTGGCTAAGATGCTGAGCTTGTTGTTCAGAAAGGTTGGCAATTCGAATCCCTAGCGCCACATAATGGAGTGAGCTCCCATTACTTGTCCCAGCTTCTGCCAACCTTGCACCTTTGGTGGGAAGGTAACAGAGTTCCATGCATTTAGTCATGCCAGCCACATCAGCACACATGCGTCTTTGGACAGCGCTGGCTCTTCGCCTTTGAAACATCCCCTAGAGTCAGGAATGATTAGCACATATGTGCGAGGGGAACCTTTACCTTTACCTTAATGCTACCCAGAATTATTTGCTACGAGATGGGCAGAATTTTTTTAAAAATAATTTTGTTTATATTTTAAAAGATCCAACTATGCATGTAAGAAAGTTCAGCTTCCTTTACTTTTTTTAAACGACTGATTGATTGAAGTCAATATTGACTTAACAAAGACATAGATAGGATTTCTCCATGACTATCTCTAGTTTGGCCTTTCAAGTCTTCCAAAAGTGTCCCTTCTATCTGAGTCCATCTTCTTTGTTGCTGATTGTCCTCCTTTATTTTCCCAGAATTTGAGCCTTCTCCAGAGACCTGGGTCTTCATATAACGTGTCTGAAATGGAATAATTTAAGCTTGATCATCTGTGCCTGGAATAAGAACTCTGAGTTGTTTGATAATTCATTTGTTTGTCTTCTTGTCTCTCTGTGGCATTCTCAGGAGTCTTCTCCAAAACTAGAGTCCTCCTTCTCTCTTGCTTCTTCTGAAAACCATACTCAGCATTAATTATGCATCATTAGTAGATAATGTCCACATCTGATAGGATAGAATTGATCAGGGTCTTTGGGAATTTACTTCCTGGCTGTAGCTTCACTTACCAATATCTGTTAATACTGAGCCATCTGTCGGGTAATAGACAATTTGCAGATGCTGGGATATGACTCAAACAGCAGATGCAATATATTGTAATAAAGACCATCTTGGCCATAGAGACGTTTATCATGTACATAAGCAGGCCAAAATCAATCCTCAATTCATTGAGAGGTGCATCATACAAAAACCAATTATAAATGCAATAACAATTTCACTACATATGTCATCAGCCTATAATAGATGACTGCCTGCATGCAGAGTCAAAAATAAATATAATGTTGCAATTGTAATATCTCTTGTCTACTATAAAAGAAATGAATGTGAAAGGAAACAGGAAAATGATGGAAGTTCCAAGAACTTTCTGAGTTCCAACCACCACCACCACCATTATTATTATTATTATTATTATTATTATTATTATTATTATTATTATTATTATTATTATTATTATTATTATTCAATTGTATCACAGCCGCCAGTTGTTTCGCCGGATTTGGCATTGGTTACTAGTCGGGCCCCACCCAGGGGCCTAGGACGTCGTAACGTATTTTCGTAATATGCGTGCAGATCCAAGCAGTGCGGCTTTCTGCATTTGACTGATGGTGATTTTGTCAATTTTTAACTGTTTTAAATGTAATTCCAGTGCTTTTGGAATAGCACCCAGTGTGCCAATTACCACTGGAATTACCACTGCTGGTTTGTGCCATAGTCGTTGAATTTCGATTTTTAAGTCCTGGTATCTTGCGATTTTTTCATGTTCCTTCTCGGCGACCCTGCTATCACCTGGTATTGCAATGTCTATGATTGTGACCTTATTTTTCTCAACCAGTGTGATGTCTGGTGTATTATGCGCCAGTATTTTGTCGGTTTGTATACGGAAATCCCACAAGATCTTGACCATCTGATTTTCGGTGACTTTTTCAGGCTGATGTTCCCACCAGTTTGTTGCTGTTTTAATGTTATAATTTTTGCACAAATTCCAAGGGATCATTTGTGCTACTGAATTGTGCCGCAATTTATAATCCGTCTGGGCGATTTTTTTACAGCAGCTGAGTATGTGATCAACAGTTTCGTCAGCTTCTTTGCAAAGTCTGCATTTGGCATCATCAGAGGATTTTTCGATTTTGGCCTTAATGGCATTTGTGCGGATAGCTTGTTCTTGCGCAGCCAGGATTAGTGACTCTGTTTCTTTCTTTAATGTACCTGTTTTTAACCATAACCAAGTTTGTTCCCTGTCCACTTTATCTTTTATTTTTTCCAGAAATTGACCATGCAGTGCTTTGTTCTGCCAACTCTCCATTCTTGATTTTATCACATCTTTTCTGTATTCTTGTTTTGTCTGTTGGGCCTTCAGTAGATTTTTGTTCTTTACTTCGATTAATAGATGTTCTTGACTTTCTTTTAAATAATCAGCCAGTGCATGTTTTTCTTCTTCAACTGTTTGCTTCACTTGTAATAATCCTCTGCCACCTGATTTTCGGGGCAGATATAGTCTATCAGTATCACCACGTGGATGTAAACTGTAGTGCATTGTCATTAGTTTCCTGGTTTTTCGGTCCAAAAGGTCCAAATCAGCTTGTGTCCAGTTAACTATGCCAGCTGTGTATCTTATGACTGGTATTGCCCAGGTATTTATGGCCTTGATTGTATTTCCACCATTCAATTTAGATTTCAAAATTTTCCTAACTCTGTTGGTGTACTCTCGTCTGACAATAGTTTTTACTTCTCCATGCTTAATGTTATCCAACTGCAGAATGCCTAAGTATTTGTAGGCTTCATTTTCTTTGCATTTAATTAATTGGCCATTGGGCATTTCAATTCCCTCACATGCAGTGATTTTGCCCCTTTTTATGGATACAGTGGCACATTTTTCAATGCCAAACTGCATTGAAATATCGGTGCTGAATACTCGGACTGTGTTTGTCAATGATTGGATTTCTATTTCTGACTTTCCATAGAGTTTCAAATCATCCATATATAGTAAATGCGAAATTTTTTCAGCTTCTTTGGCTGTTTGGTAGCCTAATTTCATTTTTTTAAAGATTACTGATAGTGGGATCATTGCAATGATGAAGAGAAGAGGTGAAAGTGAATCACCCTGGAAAATTCCTCGCTTGATATTAACCATTCCGTAGATCTCATTCCCTACTGCCAACTCAGTTCTCCATTGTTTCATCGCCTTTTCAGTAAAGGATGTAATATTTTTGCTAATGCCAGTTGTTTCTAAGCATTTTATGATCCAACTATGGGGCAGTGAGTCAAATGCCTTTTTGTAATCAATCCAGACATATTCAAATTCGTTTTTCTGTTCTTACAATTTTCTAATATCATTTTATCAATTAGAAGCTGATCTTTTGTGCCCCTGCTCCTTCTTTTGTTGCCTTTTTGCTCTATTGGCAAGATGTTGTTTGTTTCCAAATAATCCATCATGTTATCTGCAATAATGCCTGTGAGTAATTTGAAGGTTGTTGGCAAGCACGTTATTGGTCTGTAGTTTTCAGGTGTTGTTCCTTTAGTTGCATCTTTCTGAATCAAGTATGTTTTTCCAGTTGTCAACCATTCATCAATTTGGCCCTTTTGTAAAATTTCATTCAGTTGCCTGGCCAATATTGCTTGTAAACTGGTCAGATATTTGAGCCAGAAACCATGTAATTGGTCCTTTCCAGGTGATGTCCAATTCTTTACCTTTTTAACTCGATTTTTGACCATCTCAGTTGTTATTTCTAATACTGGCATTTGTTTGTTGCCAATGCTTTTCTCAAAGTCATGTATCCACTTTGCTTCCTTGTTGTAGTCCTTTGCATTTTCCCACAATTCTTTCCAGAATTCAACTGTGGCCTGCTTTTCTGGTTTTTCACTTTTGGTGTCACCAATCACATTAAGACTTTGATAAAAACGCCGTTGGTCTGATCGAAATTGCTGATTTTGTTTATATTGGATGATTCGTGCCTCATATCTTTCAATTTTTCTAGCTGTTGCTGTTATCTGCTGTTTTACAATCTCTACAGCTTCATTGATGTTTCTTGTATCCAATCTATATCTTCTGCTTAGCTGATCTATGATTTTGTTGTTTTTAAGCCATTGCTCATGCATGTTCTTTAAGTTACTAGCATCTGCCCTTAATTTTTTGATTTTTTGTTCTAAACGGATTTTTCACTTTGGCTTTGATGCTTTTTCTGTTGTGTGACTAGGTACTTTAATTTTAATGCCTAGTTCATTAGTGACTATTACAGCTGCACTGTACATTAACTGGTTTGTTTCCAAGATGGATCCCGGTTCAATTGTTGAAAACGCTGCATTAACCATTTTCATGATAGGGGCCAAAATTTTCTTAGGCACAGTTTTTAGTGATGGTAAACGTTGCCTTTCCTCATTAAGCAGAAAATGCTCCCTGATCTTATACTTCAATTCTTTTTGTTTTTGAGTTAGTTCATCAGTTGGTTCAGTGATAACTGGTTCTAGTGGTGGTGATGTTATTTCCTCCCCAAGAGTTTCTTCTGGGAGTTCTACTATAATGTCTTTAGTTGTGTCTTGAATATCAGTTATTTCCGCTTGTGATATTGTTTTTTTGGGGTTTTGCAATTTGCCTGAATTTCCTCATGTTCAACTTCACTAAACACTTTATTCCGTATAATAAATCGCCTTTGATCTGCTAGTCGTTGTTCACTAACATTTGAATCTGGATATTGTTGTTTCCATAATTCATACATTCGCTTTAAATAGCCTCTTTTTTCTGGCTCTGAGTAACAGGCCATTATGGCACGGTTTTCATCTGCACTATATTTTTGTCGTTTTGTTGGCTGGTCCACTTGTAGCCCACTTGTCGACGGATGTCCAGGGACCCCAACATCCGCCGTGGCCCTTGTTAACCCGCGCGATGACCGATGCGGTATGGAATTCTTATTTGTTTTTTTCACCATATTGTATGGGTTGGCGGGTTTTTTTTTTTACGGGACCAGATGCCAACCTGACCCCAACCCTCCTCCTTTCTCATCCAGGCTTGGGACCGGCAATGGCGGAGTTTTTATTATTATTATTATTATTATTGTTGTTGTTGTTGTTGTTGTTGTTGTTATTTGTTTATACAAACGTAACATCGTTGCAACACATTATACTTCTTTTACATGTGTGTTGTGTTCCTTTTATCTGTACATATAAATCTTATATACCCATATCTATATACATATATCTATACATATTTTCATATATCTTTTCATATGTCAATTCTATATCATGTTATATTCTTTTAATTTCTACTATTTTTGTCAATGATCTATTTTGTATTTCTACCTTTTCTTTATTCTCCGGTTTTGTACTTGCTTTTTAATTTCTTAGTCTTACTTTTTTTCTTTATTGTTTTCCTAATTTTTTCCTTCTTTCCTCTAGCCAATTATACCATAATACCCATACTGCGTAATATTTGGATTCTTCTTTATCTTTTAATTCTTTCATTAGCCTATTCATTTCAGTGCATTCCAATATTTTTTATTACATTTTCTTCCATTGATGTGTTATTATTTTTCTAATTTTGTGCAAATGAAATTCTTGCTGCCGTGATTATATGTAAAATTAAATATTTGATTTTTTTCATAATTTCCTTTTATAATTCCTAATAAAAACAATTCCGGTTTAAATTCTATTTGGAGTGCAGTGATTTCTTTCAGCCAGTCTTTTATTTTAATCCAATATTTTTTTGCTGATGCGCACGTCCACCACATATAATAGTACGTTCCATGTTGTTGTTTGCACTTCTAGCAAGCTGGTGACTTCCAAACTTTCGAGATGAGGAATGAATTCTGCTTGGGATGAAAAACTACAGGTGGACTTTTGGAATTCAATTCCTTTTGATATTCATGCGAAAAAAAATAAAGTAAACTGGAGTGATGATTTCTCTAACTCCCCCACCCCCAAGAATAAAAGGAAGTCTGTAGTAATTTCTCAAGGAGAAGACCTTTCTATAGTGAGGACAAATCCAGCACTACAGTTTTTACAATGATGAAAGTTACCATGGCCTCAGAAGAAGTGACTTATGACCTATACTCACACTTACAACTGTTACACCACCATCCCGGTCACATGATCTTGGGTGCTTGGCAAATTGCTTGATTACAACCAGTTACGATATCCTTGATTCAGGTGACTGCAATTTGCAACTTTTTTTGACAAAATAATCCTACCCTTTGGGAATCCCAAAGGTGCTTTTTCAAGAGGCAACTGGACTTTTTTTTTTTCCTTGAAGATGTGTCACTTCTCATCCAAGAAGCTTCTTCAGAACTGGATGAGAAGTAAAATGTCCTCAAGAAAAAACAAAGAAAGTCCAGTTGCCCCTTCAAAAACCACCCTTGGAACAACCAGGACCTGGATGATTGAGAATCTCCATGCACACCCCTTGGGAAAGCTGGATTCACTTCACAACTATGTGATTTGCTTAAATACTGGTGATTTGGTTACACCCTCTGTAAAAATTGTTGGAAAATCAGTTCCGATTCAACTTATGACTACAACAACTTAGAATGGAAATTCCAGCTTCAATTGTAGTTGTAAATGAATGATTGTATTGAAAATTCCCCAGAAAGCATCTTTGCCATTATTTAATTTCACTGAAGTAATTGTGATTATTTGACAGAAACAGATAGCATCATAGAAGTAGCATTCCAGTGGAGAGAGTTTGTACTATGAAAGACAAACATTCCCCTTGGTCATTTTGTCATCCTGGAAGGACAACAACATCGCTAACTAAAAACCGCTGGGTGAGATCATCCGACGGCACGGGATAAAATACCACCAGTATGCGGACGATACACAGTTGTATCTGTCCGCCCCGTGCCAACTCAATGAAGCGATGGACGTGATGAGCCAGGGTCTTGAGGCTGTTAGAGACTGGATGGGGGTTAACAAGCTTCTGCTCAATCCAGATAAGACCGAGTGGCTGTTGTGCTTCCCTCCCATGAATTGGCCAAGTGTTCCATCTCTCAGGCTGGGGGGTCAAAATGTACGCCCCTCAGATAGGGTTCGCAACTTGGGAGTCCTCCTGGACCCACAGCTGACTTTTGAACATCATTTGTCAACTGTGACCAGGGGGGCATTTGCCCAGGTTCGCCTGGTGTACCAGTTGCGTCCCTACCTGAACCGGGAGGCCCTCACAACAGTCACTCGTGCCCTTGTGACCTCTAGGCTGGAGTACTGCAATGTGCTCTACATGGGGCTGCCCTTGAAGAGTATTCGGCGACTTCAGCTGGTCCAGAATGCGGCCGCGCGAGTGATCGTGGGTGCACCTCGTTTCACCCACGTAACACCTATCCTCCGCGAGCTGCACTGGCTGCCTGTTGATCTCCGGGTGCGCTTCAAGGTGCTACTTGTCACCTACAAAGCCCTTCATGGTATTGGATCTGGGTACTTGAGAGACCGCCTACTGCCAATTACCTCCACTAGACCGATAAGATCGCATAGATTAGGCCTCCTCCGAATTCCATCAGCCAGCCAGTGTAGACTGGCAACTACCCGGAGGAGAGCCTTCTCGGTGGCTGCTCCGACCCTCTGGAACGAACTCCCCGTGGAGATTCGGACCCTCACCACCCTCCAGACCTTCCGCGCCGCCCTTAAAATCTGGCTGTCCCGGCTGGCCTGCGGTTAAAGACTCTAACCCCACTTGAATTGTATGACTGTTGTGTTCTTAAATGATGTAGTGTCTTTATGTTGTAAATTGTTTGTCCTTCCCCCCCTTTGAACTGTGAGCCACCCTGAGTTCCCCCAGGGAAAAGGGCGGCATACAAATAAAGTGAAAAGTGAAAAAAAAAGTGAAAGGACTGCACAAATGTGGTCTTCCCTTCAAAAGAAACTTGGAAAACTGCTTCATGTTGCTTAATGAAAGGGGATTAGAATCGATAGAAAAAGGAATCCAAGCTCGGCCCCCTCTTAATGTCTCCATTTAGTCTGGTTGGAAATTTTACCACCATTTCATCACAGTACCATCACCACTACCATATCACAGAAGATCAAAGAAAACGGCTAATGCAAATGCATAGAGATGCTTTATCCAAGAGTCTTTGCCCATCCAATTGGATGGAATAGGCTGGGCATCAGAGGTGGTATTCAGCAGATTCTGACCAGTTCTGGAGAACTGATAGTGGAAATTTTGAGTAGTTTGGAGAACCAGTTAATACCTCTAACTGGCCCCACCCCCATCTATTTTCTGCCTCCTGAGTCCCAGGAAATGTGGATTTTGCAGTAACCTTCCCCCAGGAGTGAAGAGGGAATGGGGATTTTGCAGTATCCTTTCCCTGCCACACCCACCAAGCCATGCCCACAGAACTGATAGTAAAAAAAATGACTCCCTCCACTGATGGTGGGATTTTTTGCATGCTAAACTGGCAGTAATTATCAGCCCATCTTCATTCAAAAACCAGGAAAGAAAACCACAGGACTCCATTGGTAGAAATCAAGTGTACTTTTACTAATTATAAATGAATAGAAGCGAAGCTAAGCAAAGTCTGATTATTTAGGCGCGAAAGCCAATAATATATTGTATAATTCATTCCCCTCCCCTTGGCATCCCGTGCACAGTCCAATCATAATTCTCCAAATTGTCAGGTGTGAGATAACTTCAAAAGGCATCACCAGGATGGAATGCTGGTTCCGTTAGCCTTGGTGGGAAACACCCCTCCTCCACATGCGCAGTAAGGTGGACAGTTCAAACTCCAGAATCTTCCTCCAGCACAACATTCAGTCCCCTCCCAAATACCATGCCCCCACTCCCCGTTTCAATGGCAGCCAAAGCAGCAGCAAAGCGGAGGCTGACAGTAATGCTGGCAGCAAGCCACCCCTGATCCTCATGTTCTGATCATCAACACTGATGATGTTACCTAGTTGGGTAATGAAACATCTGCAAGAATGCAACCAAGCTCAGAGAGCACCAGGGCCCCTCATTTCAACCTTGAGCTAGAAATATTCTCCTTTATTCGTTTTCATAGTATTGTACATTGAATATAAACACAGGCTGAGTTTGCACAGCACACCAATCCATCTTCTACATCCCAAGCAGGAACCACTAGGCAAGATGCCATGTAGTACAAACACAGCTATTTTTTTTCCTGTTGTGCAAACTGAGCTGTTAATTCCTTCTTGCAGTGGGCAAGTGTGAGTAATGATCCCACCTCCATATAGCCTGTTAGCCAGCATTGCAACTTGAATCTTCTGCCTTCCAAAACCATGACTCAGGCAGATCCTGAGAATGGGAGGTGAGGACACAATGAATCACAATATCTCAGGAGGTAAAGAACAATACGAAGGATGGGAGTCAAAAGAACTTTTGGACGAGAAAAAAGATGTTCTCAACACGAAGAAAGCTACAGCTGCTCACACAATCTGGAGATATATATATATATATATATATATATATATATATATATATATATATATATATATATATATATATATATATATATATATATATATATATATATATATATATATATATATATATATATATATATATATATATATGGTTGCAAATAAAACAAGAGCCATGTATCTGTCTCATGCTTGTCTATCTGTCTGTCTACTTCTCCGTCTGTCTCTGCCTGCCTACTATCCATCAATTCTGAACCAATCATTTGTGTTTTTTCACCAGGAGATGTAAGACAGTCCTTTCCCTCTTTTTTCTTGTTTCATGACACACATATCAAAAATAAGGAGGAAAAATGTCTCAAAGAGGGAGAAAATAAAAAGATAGCAACCAATAAATAAACCCAGGATTCGTGAGGCTAGGCTGAAACTGACATTTGCAGCTGTAATTTTAAAACAAACTGGGCAGGCATGCAGAGAGGACAAAAGCCAGAAATTTGTCAAACGATGCTTTCGGAAAAAAGATAAGAAGGAACCAAATCATTAAGAGCCAAAGAAAGGCAAAAGAAATGCCATCAGAGGACAAAAAGGGAAATTGGGCACCAGTCCAGAGAGTACCTTAATCCCATCAACAGTTGCTGAATTCAACCAATCAATGAAACAAGGTTTTTCAGAAATAAAAAAAGGATCTTGGAGCACATGCTGTGTGGATTGGGATTTGGTGGCTACCATTCCCCTAAGGAGTGCTTGGCCAGCTATGTTGATGAAGCTTTGAGGAAAGTGGAGTGGGGAATGAGAAACGAGTGCATACAAGAACATTCACATTTTTTTAAAAAAATCAATAAGACTTCATTGGGGCTTTGAGTTAGCAGCTTCCTTATGCCCCAATGGTATCTTCATAGCCTCAGTGTTTGGTTGAAAGTAATTTGCAAATGTCCTGAATCCTTTTACCCACTGTTGGCCAGGTTTTCAATAGTGAAGCCACCCAGGGAGAAAATAAGGAGGAGTGTGAAATCCCTGTGCCTTGACAAGCTGCACAATTATAGCAAGTTAAAGTAAGGCAACTCTGGGTAGAAGGGAAGAGAAGGGAAAGGAAAGGAAAGGAAGCGGGGAAGGAAGGCAGGGAGAGAAAGAACAGAACAGAATAGAATAGAATATTTGGCCAAGTGTGATTAGATAAACAAGGAATTTGTCTCAAGTGCAGAAGCTCTCAGTGTACATTCAAAGTAAAAGAGTGATGATGATGATGATGATGATGATGATGATGATGATAATACTTGTTTGATACCTAGGACGCTCGCAGCAACCTGTATCAACCATTAGCACCAGTCAATGGTATTTGTGACACATTTTTAAATGTTCAGTTGACTGAGTTTCATGTTTAATGAATAACATAAATAATAATAATAATAATAATAATAATAATAATAATAATAATAACAACAACAACAACAACAACAACAACGACAACAACAACAACAAATCCGCCGTTGCCGGTCCCAAGCCCGGATGAGAAAGGAGGAGGGTTGGGGTCAGGTTGGCATCTGGTCCCGTAAAAAAAAAACCCGCCAACCCATACAATATGGTGAAAAAAACAAATAAGAATTCCATACCGCATCGGTCGTCGCGCGGGTTAACAAGGGCCGCGGCGGATGTTGGGGTCCCTGGACATCCATCGACAAGTGGGCTACAAGTGGACCAGCCAACAAAACGACAAAAATATAGTGCAGATGAAAACCGTGCCATAATGGCCTGTTACTACAACTCAGAGCCAGAAAAAAGAGGCTATTTAAAGCGAATGTATGAATTATGGAAACAACAATATCCAGATTCAAATGTTAGTGAACAACGACTAGCAGATCAAAGGCGATTTATTATACGGAATAAAGTGTTCAGTGAAGTTGAACATGAGGAAATTCAGGCAAATTGCAAAACCCAAAAAACAATATCACAAGCGGAAATAACTGATATTCAAGACACAACTAAAGACATTATAGTAGAACTCCCAGAAGAAGCTCTCGGGGAGGAAATAACATCACCACCACTAGAACCAGTTATCATTGAACCAACTGATGAACTAACTCAAAAACAAAAAGAATTGAAGGATAAGATCATGGATCATTTTCTGCTTAATGAGGAAAGGCAACGTTTACCATCACTAAAAACTGTGCCTAAGAAAATTTTGGCCCCTATCATGAAAATGGTTAATGCAGTGTTTTCAACAATTGAACCGGGATCCATCTTGGAAACAAACCAGTTAATGTACAGCGCAGCTGTACTAGTCACTAATGAACTAGGCATTAAAATTAAAATACCTAGTCACACAACAGAAAAAGCATCAAAGCCAAAGTGGAAAATCCGTTTAGAACAAAAAATCAAAAAATTAAGGGCAGATGCTAGTAACTTAAAGAACATGCATGAGCAACGGCTTAAAAACAACAAAATCATAGATCGGCTAATCAGAAGATATAGATTGGATACAAGAAACATCAATGAAGCTGTAGAGATTGTAAAACAGCAGATAACAGCAACAGCTAGAAAAATTGAAAGATATGAGGCACGAATCATCCAATATAAACAAAATCAGCAATTTCGATCAGACCAACGGCATTTTTATCAAAGTCTTAATGTGAATGGTGACACCAAAAGTGAAAAACCAGAAAAACAGGCCACAGTTGAATTCTGGAAAGAATTGTGGGAAAATGCAAAGGACTACAACAAGGAAGCAAAGTGGATACATGACTTTGAGAAAAGCATTGGCAACAAACAAATGCAAGTATTAGAAATAACAACTGAGATGGTCAAAAATTGAGTAAAAAAGGTAAAGAATTGGACATCACCTGAAAAGGACCAATTACATGGTTTCTGGCTCAAATATCTGACCAGTTTACATGCAATATTGGCCAGGCAACTGAATGAAATTTTACAAAAGGGCCAAATTGATGAATGGTTGACAACTGGAAAAACATACTTGATTCAAAAAGATGAAACAACACCTAAAAACTACAGACCAATAACATGCTTACCAACAACCTTCAAATTACTCACAGGCATTATTGCAGATAACATGATGGATTATTTGGAAACAAACAACATCTTGCCAGTAGAGCAAAAAGGCAACAAAAGAAGGAGCAGGGGCACAAAAGATCAGCTTCTAATTGATAAAATGATATTAGAAAATTGTAAGAACAGAAAAACGAACTTGAATATGGTCTGGATTGATTACAAAAAGGCATTTGACTCACTGCCACATAGTTGGATCATAAAATGCTTAGAAACAACTGGCATTAGCAAAAACATTACATCCTTTACTGAAAAGGCAATGAAACAATGGAGAACTGAGTTGGCAGTAGGGAATGAGAGCTACGGAATGGTTAATATCAAGCGAGGAATTTTCCAGGGTGATTCACTTTCACCTCTTCTCTTCATCATCGCAATGATCCCACTATCAGTAATCTTAAAAAAAAATGAAATTAGGCTACCAAACAGCCAAAGAAGCTGAAAAAATTTCACATTTACTATATATGGATGATTTGAAACTCTATGGAAAGTCAGAAATAGAAATCCAATCATTGACAAACACAGTCCGAGTATTCAGCACCGATATTTCAATGCAGTTTGGCATGGAAAAATGCGCCACTGTATCCATAAAAAGGGGCAAAATCACTGCATGTGAGGGAATTGAAATGCCCAATGGCCAATTAATTAAATGCAAAGAAAATGAAGCCTACAAATACTTAGGCATTCTGCAGTTGGATAACATCAAGCATGGAGAAGTAAAAACTATTGTCAGGCGAGAGTACACCAACAGAGTTAGGAAAATTTTGAAATCTAAATTGAATGGTGGAAATACAATCAAGGCCATAAATACCTGGGCAATACCAGTTATAAGATACACAGCTGGTATAGTTAACTGGACACAAACTGATTTGGACCTTTTGGACCGAAAAACCAGGAAACTAATGACAATGCACTACAGTTTACATCCACGTGGTGATACTGATAGACTATATCTGCCCCGAAAATCAGGTGGCAGAGGATTATTACAAGTGAAGCAAACAGTTGAAGAAGAAAAACATGGACTGGCTGATTATTTAAAAGAAAGTCAAGAACATCTATTAATCGAAGTAAAGAACAAAAATCTACTGAAGGCCCAACAGACGAAACAAGAATACAGAAAAGATGTGATAAAATCAAGAATGGAGAGTTGGCAGAACAAAGCACTGCATGGCCAATTTCTGGAAAAAATAAAAGATAAAGTGGACAGTGAACAAACTTGGTTATGGTTAACAACAGGTACATTAAAGAAAGAAACAGAGTCACTAATCCTGGCTGCGCAAGAACAAGCTATCCGCACAAATGCCATTAAGGCCAAAATCGAAAAATCCTCTGATGATGCCAAATGCAGACTTTGCAAAGAAGCTGATGAAACTGTTGATCACATACTCAGCTGCTGTAAAAAAATCGCGCAGACTGACTATAAATTGCGGCACAATTCAGTAGCGCAAATGATCCATTGGAATTTGTGCAAAAATTATAATATTAAAACAGCAACAAACTGGTGGGACCATCATCCTGAAAAAGTCACCGAAAATCAGACGGTCAAGATCTTGTGGGATTTCCGTATACAAACGGACAAAATACTGGCACATAATACACCAGACATCACACTGGTTGAGAAAAATAAGGTCACAATCATAGACATCGCAATACCAGGTGATAGCAGGGTCGCCGAGAAGGAACATGAAAAAATCGCAAAATACCAGGACTTAAAAATCGAAATTCAACGACTATGGCACAAACCAGCAGTGGTAATTCCAGTGGTAATTGGCACACTGGGTGCTATTCCAAAAGCCCTGGAATTACATTTGAAACAGTTAAAAATTGACAAAATCACCATCAGTCAAATGCAAAAAGCCGCACTGCTTGGATCTGCACGCATATTACGAAAATACGTTACGACATCCTAGGCCCCTGGGTGGGGCCCGACTAGTAACCAATGCCAAATCCGGCGAAACAACTGGCCGCTGTGATACAATTGTATAATAATAATAATAATAATAATAATAATAATAATAATAATAATAATAATAATAATAATAGCACCCAGTGTGCCAATTACCACTGGAATTGGCACAAACCAGCAGTGGTAATTCCAGTGGTAATTGGCACACTGGGTGCTATTCCAAAAGCACTGGAATTACATTTAAAACAGTTAAAAATTGACAAAATCACCATCAGTCAAATGCAAAAAGCCGCACTGCTTGGATCTGCACGCATATTACGAAAATATGTTACGACGTCCTAGGCCCTTGGGTGGGGCCCGACTAGTAACCAATGCCAAATCCGGCGAAACAACTGGCCGCTGTGATACAATTGTTATAATAATAATAATAATAATAATTAGTAGTAGTAGTAGTAGTAGTAGTAGTAGTAGTAGTAGTAGTAGTAGTAGTAGAAGAGATGAGGAGGATAATAATACTGCAGTTGTACAACATGGGTGAATATACTTACACATGTGAGAATTAGGTGTTCAGCAGAGTGATGGCAGAAGGGGAAAATCTGTCCCTGTGTCTAGTTGTTTAGGCATGTGACACTGTCCCACAGGGGAGGAATTGAAACTGTTTATGTCCAGGATTTGAGGGGTCTGTAGATATATTCTCAACCCTCTTTTTGACCCCTGCAATATACAAGTCTGCTACAGAAGGCAGGCTGGTTGCAATTATTTTTTCTGCAGTCCTAATTATCTGTTGGAGTCTATACCATGTAGGTTGACATTTTCAGTTGCATACCTTGGTGAAAGTGCCACTTCAATGCTACATGAATATTGTCATCCATTTTCTTGTTCATTTCTCATGATTTACACCTTTTTATGCACGTTTGTTTTGTTAATAATTAAGTCTTGCAAGTTGTAGCAGTTTTCTCTCCTCCATTGATCAATTTTTTTAAAGCATCTTCTTTATGAAAATATATATTTAATTTTGAAGCCAGAAGAGAGAAGCTTGGCTTTATTTATTGATTTATTCTTATATTTTTCTCACACTTTTAATAAACTGCTTATAACCAAGTGATGCTTTATTTCATATCAGTCTGTTGTTTATGTAGGCCTCCAATGGTTCTTGTTCCTTCTGAAAATGCAATCTAATTATATTCAGTCTGTGAGGGATAGCAAGCAGCTGGCCTCATAGTTATCTGTCTGTCTGTCTGTCTGTCTATCTATCTATCATCTATCATCTATCATCCATCTATCATCCATCTATCATCCATCTATCATCCATCTATCATCCATCTATCATCCATCTATCATCCATCTATCATCCATCTATCATCCATCTATCATCCATCTATCATCTATCATCTATCATCTATCATCTATCATCTATCATCTATCATCTATCATCTATCATCTATCATCTATCATCTATCATCTATCATCTATCATCTATCATCTATCATCTATCATCTATCATCTATCATCTATCATCTATCATCTATCATCTATCTATCTATCTATCTATCTATCTATCTATCTATCTATCTATTATCTATCTATTTTATCTATCTACCCATCCATCATCTATCTATTATCTATCTATCTATCTATCTATTATCTATCTATCTATCTATCTATCTATCTATCTATCTATCTATCTATCTATCTATCTATCTATCTATCTTCTCCATTTCTCATGTCTGTCTGTCTGTCTGTCTGTCTGTCTGTGTCTGTCTGTCTGTCTGTCTGTCTGTCTGTCTGTCTGTCTGTCTATCTATCTATCTATCTATCTATCTATCTATCTATCTATCTATCTATCTACCGACCGACCTACCTACCTACCTACCTACCTACCTACCTACCTACCTACCTATCTCTATCATCTCTATTTCTCCATCTATTCATCCACTCTTTCTGTATCTCTCTTATTCCTAAGACTAAATCATAGAATGTAAAAATACATATGTATGGTTTCCAGTAGGTGAAACTGGAAAAATTAGAATATCATGCAAAAATTCATTTATTTCAGTAATGCAACAAAAGGTGAAACTGATGTATGAGATAGACTCATTACATGCAAAGCAAGATAGTTCAAGCCATAATTTGTCATTTGTGATGATTATGGCTTACAGCTCATGAAAACCCCAAATCCACAATCTCAGAAAATTAGAATATTGTGAAAAGATGCAATATTCTAGGCTCAAAGTGTCCCACTCTAATCAGCTAATTAAACCATAACACCTGCAAAGGGTTCCTGAGCCTTTAAATGGTCTCTCAGTCTGGTTCAGTAAGAATCACAATCATGGGAGAGACTGCTGACCTGACAGTTGTGCAGAAAACCATCACTGACACCCACCATAAGGAGGGAAAGCCTCAAAAGGTAATTGCAAAAGGAGTTGGATGTTCCCAAAGTGCTGTATCAAAGCACATTAATAGAAAGTTATGTGGAAGGGGAAAGTGTGGAAGAAAAAGGTGCACAAGCAGCAGGGATGACCGCAGCCTGGAGAGGATTGTCAGGAAAAGGCCATTCAAAAGTGTTGGGGACTTTCACAAGGAGAGGACTGAGGCTGGAGTCAGTGCATCAAGAGCCACCACACACAGATGGATCCTGGACATGGGCTTCAAATGTCGTATTCTTGAGGCTTCCGGGGAGTGGCCTGTCGCCGGTCGGCAGCTTAACAGAGCTGCCCCCAGAATTCAGGTTCGTTATCTGCTCAATATCAAGAAGATAACTCTTTTTTCAGACAAGAAAAAAGCAGTGAGGAATCTCAGCTGGTAAGAATCTTCTTTGAAGTTCACAGTTTTTTTTTTTTTGTGAGCTGTGGACGGAGGGGGAGGATCAACCCAAAGCTGAGTCATTCAACTCCGACCTGAACTTCGCAGCTGTTATTCACAGCATTAGACAGGACCCCTCCCCCTTAGGACAATCTTTAGAAAAGAGACTATTAAAAATCAATACGAGCAAAGACCAACTTGTGAACTTTAAAACTTTTCTCTATCTGAAATACCAGCTTCAATGTTATAAAAACCTCTTTTGTTTAATTGTTTTCAAAATGGCGTTTACAGCTTCTGCATTTGTTATCTCCGGCTTCCTGCTACAGAATCAAAGAAATAATTTCTTATAATTCAAATAGAGCTACTCCCTTAAAGTTTTCAAGACGCTTTGTTGTTGATAAAGAGACATTCCAAACATTCCAAACGGACTTTCTCTTTTGAAATCCTCCGTAAAACCCCTTGAAAAAAAAAAGAAGGAAAAAAAGGGGGGGGAGGAATTTCTTTTTCTCCACATAGCACAGTGGATTAGTAATTTAGAACAAATAATTAAAACCAAAATATAATGGCATCCAAATCAACCTCTGTCAAATTACCTCCGAAAACGTCTCCCATACCTGGTACAAAGTTGCAGCCCCCACCATCTATGCCCCCTAGTGGAGATGTACTAACAAAAGAATTTTTTCTGGAAATGTTCAAAGAATCCAGAGAACAGAACTTAGAAATGTTTAAAGAATTCAGAGAACAGAATCAAGAAATGATTAAAGATTTCAAAGATGAAATAAGGAGTGAGATGGAAGTTCTATATGACAAATTCGATACCAGGGTCACTAAAATGAATGATAATATGATGGGAATTGTAAATGTGATAACAGAATATATTTCTGGAATGGAAGATAATTTAGAAACTCTCAATGAAGCTAAAACTAACCTGATATCCAAAACTGAAATGGTGGAACAAAAAATTGACAATGCTGAAAAACAAATTATTATGATACAGTATAAGCAGATGGAGCTTGCATTAAGAGTGAGGGGGCTGCGTGAAGAAAAGCAGGAGAACTTAAAGCAAATGTTTTCTGAAGCTTTTGACCGTCTGGTGGGAAAACCGGGATCCAATTTTGATTGGCAGATTGACAGGATTTTTCGTGTTAACTCATGGGCGGCAAAACAAAGGCAACTTCCCCGAGACGTGGTAATATACTTTGTTACAAGAGAATCTAGAAATATAATACTACAAGAGTCTTACAATACTAAGCTTCAAATTGGTGGACAGGACCTGATTGTTTTGAAAGAAATACCACCCCAGATGCTAAGAGCCAGAAGAGATTATGCTTTTCTGGTGGAAGAGCTCAGAAAGCGTCAGATACAGTACAGATGGGATGTCCCATTCGGTATTACAGTTACAATGGACAAACAAAGATATCGTCTCAGCTCTGTATGGAAAGCTCGTGATTTCTATCATAGGATTCTGAAGATGGGATACCCTGAACCTTCGGGATATGGTGAAAAACCACGAGACGAACAAGATAAACAGCAAACCACACAACCATCAGATAAAATGTATCATCTCCCTCTTCCGGAAGGGCAAGGAGTCAAGGAAAAAAGATCCAACCGTAAGACCACCAGACAAACAGATAAACAAGCTACTATGCAACAATCTCAACAATCGTTGGCCATTGATCAAGGAGCTACTGCAACAAGCTCAGAAGCTGTGGGAGGAGCCAAACCAAAGGTGAGACAGGCCTTGCGGGAGGCTCTAAAAAAGCTTCAGGCAACCAAAAATGACAACTAAGATTTTGACATGGAATGTTAACTGACTGAACTCTCCACAGAAAAGAAAGAAAATATTTCATTATCTCAAACAGTTCAAGAATGACATAATTTGCTTGCAAGAAACTCATATCAAATCAACCGATCAAAAATATTTGTTTAACCCCAAACTGGGCCAACATTTTGCGACCTCAGCCATGGAAAAGAAAAATGGCATAGTAGTATATTTAAGAAAAGACATTAAAGCTGAGCTAATTGAAGCAGATCCCTTTGGAAGATATATTGCATTAGATTTAATCTTAGAAGGGAAAAAGATGTTACTTTTGGGAATTTATGCTCCTAATCAACAACAAGATGGATTTTATAGAAATCTTCACGCTAAATTAGTACAGTGGGACTTTGAGTCTTGTATATTGTTGGGTGACTGGAATGGCGTGATCGACACCAAAAGAGATAAGAAGACAGCTCGCCCGAACACCAAATTTCGAGCTAAGTTACCCAAACCCTTTTTTGACATGCTGGACGATTTTGAATTGCGAGACGCTTGGCGCGAGAGGCATGCAGAAGAATATGACTTTACCTTTTTTTCCAATAGACATCAATCTCTTTCAAGGATTGATTTTATACTAATTACAAATGATTTACTTTGTAGGGTGAAGAAGACAAAGATTATGGCGAGAGTTCTTTCAGACCATAATCTAGTATGGATGGAATTGGGAAGGGTGGCCCAGGCAAGAAGGTCCTGGAGGTTGAATGAAAATTTATTTAGATATGAAAAGTATGTTAATGATTGTAAAAAATTGCTATCGGAATATTTTGTTCTCAATATGAACAAGGGTACATCTTTGGAATATGTATGGGATGCAAGCAAAGCGTATATGAGAGGAGTATTAATGAATATAAACAAAATACATAGACACAAACAAGGGCAAAAACGAAAAGAATTGGAAGAGGAAATTAAAGGGAAAGAGTTAGAATTAACATTGAATCCAGGAGATACAAAGATTAGGGAAACAATTGCTATATTAAAATCTCAGTTTGATATGCTGATCTCTGACCAGGTAGCTACTAGTTTATTATATGCTAAACATAATACTTTCTGCAATGCAAATAAACCCGGTAGGTGGTTGGCTTATCAGATTAGAAAAAAAAGGAAAGCTCGAAATGTATCCAAATTGTGTTACAGAGGGAAGGAAGTGTTTCAACAGGAAGAGATTCAAAAGGTATTTCGGGAATTTTTTACAGAGTTGTATAAAGGGGATAAAATTAAGGACGGAGATATAGACAAATACCTAGATAAAGAGAAAATCCCCCTAGTTAGAGAAGAACATAGGCATAAGCTGAATCAACCTATAACCTCTGGGGAAATTTTGCAGGCAATTAAACAATTAAAGTTAGGGAAAGCACCAGGCACAGATGGTTTAATAGCTGTTTATTATAAAAATCTACAGTTAGAAATGGTAGAACCCCTCAGAGAACTATTCAATAAAATTCAATCGGGAGAGAAAGTGCCTCCTTCGTGGAAGACTGCGTTCATATCGTTGATACCCAAAGAAGACCAAGACCTTACCCAACCAAAAAATTACAGACCTATTTCATTACTCAATGTAGATTATAAAATTTTTACTAAAATATTAGCAAATAGGCTAATGGGGGTAATTCAACAACTGATACATACCGATCAAACTGGTTTTATACAGGGCAGACAGATGAAGGACAACGTTAGATTAATTATCAACGCTTTAGAATACCTGGGAAAGAACAATCAAATTCCGGCCGCATTCATATTTCTGGATGCGGAGAAAGCCTTTGATTGAGTTAATTGGCAATTCCTGCTGAAGACATTGCAAAAAATGCAGATAGGAGATGGCTTTTTACGGTCAATTGGTGCAATATATCAGCAGCAAACAGCCCAGATCATTGTCAATGGAAGTCTGACAGACTCCTTTCAAATTGAAAAAGGTACAAGACAAGGCTGTCCTCTGTCCCCATTATTGTTTATTATAACTTTGGAAATACTGTTGAATAAGATACGGGGCCTAGGCGGTCTAAAAGGGATTAAAATTAGACAGCAAGAATATAGAGTCCGTGCATTTGCGGATGATCTGGTTATAATATTGGAACAACCGCAGGAAACTAGTAGGGTATTATTGAATACGATCAATCAATATGGTCAAGTCTCGGGATTTAAAATAAATCTAGGAAAAACCAAAATAATAGCTATAAATATGACTATCAAACAGAAGGAAGAACTGGGGGCGATGCTAAGATGTGAGGTAGTTAAAAAAGTTAAATATCTTGGAGTTAATATTTTAATCTCAAATGGGAAATTATACAAGTATAATTATGAATCACTTTGGTATAGTACACAGTTGGAGTTGAAAAGGTGGGAAAAACTGCATTTGTCCTTGCTGGGTAGAATAGCGGCAGTAAAAATGAACATTTTACCAAAATTTTTATTTCTTTTTCAAATGTTACCAATACTTAACAGAGATGCGAATCTTTTAGAATGGCAGAAGGGTATCAATAAATTTGTGTGGGCAGGAAAGAAGCCGAGGGTAAAGATGAAAATAATGCAAGATGCACGTGAAAGAGGAGGATTGAAATTACCTAACTTAAAATTATACTATGACGCAGTGGCATTATCTGCAATTAGTGATTGGATTCATCTAACTAATGACAGAATTTTGAATATCGAGGGATATGACTTGTTATATGGTTGGCATGCTTACTTGTTATTTAACAAAAAAACGGATAAGAAATTTAAAAATCACATCTTAAGAAATGCTTTATTGAGGGTTTGGAAAAAATATCAACATAAATTAAATGATAAAGTGCCCATGTGGGCAATTCCTAGACATGCAATTGAAAATATGAATGTAGAACAAAAACACGATAGAACCACCTATAGACAACTTCTTATCTCAGAAAGAGGGGTGATGGAACTAAAATCTTTAGAGGTACTTAAAGAAGAGAAGGTAGTTCAAACGTGGTTTCAGTATGGTCAATTACAGGCTAGGTGGAAAATAGATCAAAAAATTGGCTTTGTAAAAGTTGAGGATAACTTGTTTAAACAAATAAGAGATCAAAGCTCAATGCATATAAAGAGGATATATAATGTATTAGTACAGATGGATTCTGAAACGGAACTGATTAAGGATTGTATGATAAAATGGGCTCAGAATATCGAGGAACCAATAATGCTTGAAACATGGGAAAGAATCTGGGTAAGAAATGTGAAATTTACACAAGCACAAAACTTGAGAGAAAATTTTTATAAGATGTTTTATAGATGGCACCTAGATCCTAAAAAGCTTGCCTCTATGTATCCAAATGTTCAACCTAAATGTTGGAGATGTGGTTCTTGTGATGCTACATATTTTCATATATGGTGGACATGTCGTAATGTCAAGGCATTTTGGATAAAAATATGGTGGATCCTGCAAAACATCTTTAAAAGAAGGATAAAATTTACCCCCCAGTTGTTTTTACTGGGTATATGTATTGATTTTACAGCAGCAGAGACTAATTTGGTTCTGTATTTAATAACGGCAGCAAGACTCTTGGTGGCGCAGTATTGGAAGAAGAAAGATTTACCTACAATTCAAGAATGGACTTTGAAAGTTATGAACTTAGCCGAAATGGCCAAAATCTCTGCATATCTCAAAGAACATTCAAACGAGAGATATAAACGAGACTGGAAAAAATGGATTGATTACATAAAAAGTAAATATGGGACTAAGAAACTCCAGATAGCTTATGCTTAGTATCAGTAATAATTTAAATTGTTTAAAATTTGGGTAACAGTAAGAAGCTGAGTTCAATGTAGAGATATTTTAGACTGTGATTGTTCAAAAGTTATACCACGTATGGTCTTTGGGAAGTCGGGGGGAGGGAAGGGAGGTGGGGATTTAGGGGGAGGGGGGAGGGGGGAAATACAATATGTGTTAAATTCCATGATTGTATTTGTATACTGTGGCTTTTCAATGTTAGTGCGAAAATAGAACAAACCGAATATACTGGAAGGTAATAGATACCGAAGGAAAGAGTCGAGTGAAAGAAGAAGGAGGGTGGAGAGGGTGAGAGAGAGGAGGAGGAGAAGGGAGGGAGGGAATGGAGAGGGTGTGATAGGGTCAAGGTTAAAAGAAGGGGAGGGGAAGTAGGTGTAGAGGGGTGTGTGAGAAGGAAGAATGAAAGTTGGAGGGGGTTGAAAGAGGGTGTATGGCGGGTCAAGGTGGTATACTGGGTTTGTATTGTAGAGGGCATTTTCTATATGCCCTGATTAAGCACAGTGAATATGTGATTGTATAGAATGAAAACATAATAAAATATATATAAAAAATAATAATAAAAAAAAAATGTCGTATTCTTTTTGTCAAGCCGCTCCTGAACAACAAACAACATCAGAAGCATCTTACCTGGGCTAACGAAAAAAAGACCCAGTCTGTTGCTCAGTGGTCCAAAGTCCTCTTTTCTGATGAGAGCAACTTTTGCATCTCATTTGGAAACCAAGGACCCAGAGTATAGAGGAAGAATGGAGAGGCACACACTGCAAGATGCTTGAAGTCCAGTATGAAGTTTCCACACTCTGTATTGATTTGGGGAGCCATGTCATCTGCTGGTGTTGGTCCACTGTGCTTCATTAAGTCCAGGGTCAACACAACCGTCTACCAGGAGATTTTGGAGCACTTCATGCTTCCTTCCGCAGACGAGCTTTATGGGGATGCTGACTTCATTTTCCAGCAGGACTTGGCACTTGCCCACACTGCCAAAAGCACCAAAACCTGGTTCAATGACTGTGGGATTACTGTACTTGATTGACCAGCAAACTCGCCTAACCTGAACCCCATAGAGAATCTATGGGGCATTCCCAAGAGAAAGATGAGAGACATGAGACTGAACAATGCAGAAGAGCTGAAGGCCCCTATTGAAGCATCCTGGTCTTCCATAACACCTCAGCAGTGCCACAAGCTGATAGGCACAAAATGGTTTCTATAAGCAAAAGCACCAAAACCAAGGACTTTTGCTTTGAAACTCCTGGGTTTTGGTAATTTAATGAGAATACCTCAATCTGTTCACCACGAGTGGAGTTTATCACACTCAAAAGCAAATGTGGTAGCTCTGATCTCCTGAGCAAGTACAGGGAGCACTTTAAAAAGTTCTGTGAAACAGATTATATCTCAATGTTCGAGCAATATATACTCAATCTTCATGTGGAAGATTGGCCTATTAATCAGCTGCCATCCTACAGGGAGAGCATAATCTAGTTTCAGCCCCCTTTTTGTTTACATCATTTTTTATAATTGTTACTATTACCACTATTATATTTAATTTACAAGTGTAATCAGAAAAGACAAAAGTGGTATTAAAAGTGGGAAAAGAAAAGGCAAACAATTAGAAACAAGATTTACAAAGTTATAAAATTTCAAAAACTGCGTATTGCAATGTGCTACATCCGTGATGGTGAACTTATGCCATGTGTGCCAGAAATGGAACACAGAGCCATCTCTCTAGGCCAGAGGTCCCCAAACTTGGCAACTTTAAGACTTGTGGACTTCAACTTCCAGAATTCTCCAGCCAGCTCTGCTCTGCTGGCTGGAGAATTCTGGGAGTTGAAGTCCACAAGTCTTAAAGTTGCCAAGTTTGGGGACCCCTGGCCTAGACAAATCAACTGTCACCCTTTGCTCTTTTGGTTTCCGGTGCTCACATGCGTGCCGCCCAGCTGGTCTTCACGTAGAGGTGTAGGAGCACCAGAAATCAGAGGAGTAGCTCCCTGGCATGCATGCATGTGCTGAGCTGAGCTTCCAGCTGGTCTTTTTGTATGCATCTGCACTAGAAACCAGAAGATCAAGTGACTGACGCACATGCATGCACTGGAAACCAGAAGCTCAGCTTCCCGGCGCATGCATGCACTCTGGGGAATTGCTCTTCTGGTTTCTGGCTCCCCCCTCCCCCCACACACGTGCTCTCCCGTTTTGGCACTTGGTGCCAAAAAGTTTCACCCACACTGTCTTATATGATATTGAAGGTTTAAGTCAATGCTAAAATAAGTCAAAATTAATGTTGGTTTATTACATAATACTTAACAATTGTAGCCAGCATAACTCAAATTTTAAGTTGTAGGCAAAGAGAAAGATATTTGCAATAAATCTAGAAAAATTGGTACATTTAAAAGATCATAAAAGCATTAATTATAAAATTCTGTCAAACACAAGCAACCAGACCCTCCCATGTAAATTTCAAGCAAACTACTTTATTATATTCAGCCTATAATACAGGAATCTTCCCAGGTTCTTGGCTTCCTTGGGAACAGAAAGCTAAGGCTCTACGGAGCTTGGAAGGAGGGGGGGAAATCACTCCTGGAGCTCTTGTGACGGTGCAATGATTCAAGGCTGATTTCCCATTTTACCCCTCCTCCCTGGGTGTTTCTCAACATATTCTTACCTTAGGAAAAATCCCAACTTTAGACTTGGTAGAAACCCATTTATAAGACTGTAATCAAAAAATGATTTCCATATTGAATTAAATTCTGTCAGCTTTGTTTTTTTGATATTAAGTTAGTTTTGACATCAGTATGTACCTATAACTTAACTGTTAACTTTTCTGTGGAAGGAATTGTTCAAATTTTTCAGTGAGAAGTATACACAATCTTTGCAGTTATTACCATGTACAAAGCCAGTTGTGTGTACGTGTAGAAATCTAAGGTTTAGTAATATTTGAAAGTCAGTCTGATGTAGTGGTTAAAGACTCTAGGTTAGAAGCTGGAAGACAATGGAAACTGCCAATAATAATTAAGGCAAAAAGAGAAATCTACTTCAAAATGTGTTTCAGTCATTACTGTATTTTTCAGAGTATAAGATGCACCTTCCCCACCCAAAAAAGATGGTAAAAATCTGGGTGTGTCTTATACAATGAGTACAGCATTTTTGGCCTACTGAAACCCCGCCCCCTTTGTAAAAATGGACATGCATTGGCTTTGGGAGGTCTGCAAAGTGCTCCTGGGGGCTGGGGAGGGCAAAAATGGCCCCAGCCCCCAGGAGCACTCTACGAGCCTCCCAAAGCACTGTATGCCCCCCCCCTTTTTTTTTTGCAAAAAATGAGGCATGCAGAGGGTTGGGAGGCCTGCAGAGTGGAAATTTTTTTAAAAAAATTTACCTCTTCAAAATCATGTTGTGTCTTATACTCCGCTGCGTCTTATAGTCCAAAAATACAGTAATGAAGACGAAAAGAGAAATCTACTTTAAAGTGTGCTTCAGTCTCTAAATCATGTTTCCAAATGTTTGGGCTTTATAACATTGCCTATGATGAAATGCAAAGTAAGGAGGTGGATCCCTAGGAGGGAGGGGGTGTATTCTAGAGGAGGAAGAGCCAAACTCAGGCCAGATATCTGGTGTGAGAGAAAGAGGGTAAAGACAGCTCCTCCCTAATAGTTCACAGATATATTGTAGAGGCAATGCAGTAGAGTGGTCAGTCTGGCAAGATTTTGTCGATAGGTACGAAACAATAAAGCTTGCAAGAATGACCATGTTGGTTTGGGGTCTTTTTTTTTCCCATTCCAGGTTTTTTATTTTTTTAATACAAATGATAGATATTATAGGAACAAAGAGTTGTTCCTATTTTCTTTTCTTTTACATCCTCTCATTTACATAGACCTTTGTACATCATCGTTTTGTTTTCACTTTCAGCCAAATTATTCTCTTACATTATTTTTCCTCTTGATAGTTATTTTTTCCTTAATACATATATATCTTCAATTGCCCTTTCAAAGTTACACCAAATTTTCATTTTTTTTTCTTCATTGGTATATTTTGGTATAAACAGCATACATCCTCTAATTCAATTTAAGTGCAGAGCATTTCTTTCAAATTTTTCATTCCATTAACAATATACCATTATTTCTTTATTTCTCAATTAGTTACATAACAATAACAATCTTACTACTAATCTCTTTAGTCTACTAATGTAACTCTTTCCCTTTCTTCCTCTTTTATTGGTTTGGGGTCTAACATTGCCACCAAATATAAGAAATAATCCAGGGGTCCCCAAACTTGGCCGCTTTAAGACTTGTGGACTTCGACTCCCAGAATTCCCCAGCCAGCTTGGGAGTCAAAGTCCACAAGTCTTAAAGCAGCCAAGTTTGGGGACCCCTGCCATAATCCCTGTGATGGAATGTAGTCTGAAATTGGAACGTCTAGTAGATGGGAAGAGACCAAGGTGGGACCCTCTATAGCAATTCCCAGGGTATATCTATAGTTATGCAGGTAATTGCTTTAGTCTGAAAAGATTCTGCTTGTAGCCAGACAGCAATAAAGGAATTACTTAGAAGTAACTAAGTGTCATTCTTCATTCTTTGGAGTCTGGCAGGACCCACCTTAATAGATCCAGCAGTTAATAGTGGAGATGAAAAAGTTTTCCTTCAGACTCACAGGATTTGTTAAAAATAGCTTTACAATTAAGTAGTTCATCTAGTTGGGTTTTCTGCCTGGTTTCCCTTGGAGAGCTGATAACATCTAGGAAGGAGTTCTCATCACTCTTTAGTTTCACCAAATTCGGGCTATTGCCTTAGTTAGTGATAGCTGCCCTTTTCCCTGGATGGCCTAAGAAACCAGAGAGATTTAGAGCCCAATCAATTTCTTGCATTTTTCTCTACCCCTCAGCAATTAGTGGCTAATGAGTCTAATGAACACACACACACACACACACACACACACACACACACACACACACACACACACTTTTTAAGCAGTTTGGGAAATCAGTGGCATGCATATGCCACCGATTTCTCCAGATTGCTAAAAAAAAGTACTAATGACACGTTTCAAGACAAAAATAACATAATTTGCATATAAATGCGTTTCATCTGTGCAAACTCTACTTTCTCTCTCACACTTTTGCTCAAGAAACTCATATAATACATAAAATCAGCAGTATCATTTGAAAAAAGTCCCCACAAGAGGGGAGGTCTGCCACCTTAGGAACAGTTTGACAGCCTGCCAGTCATCCAAAGGAAAGTCTAGAAAATGCTCCGTTAGGCCAATGAAAATGGAGAGAACGAACAAGAGACTGAAGTGAGTGGAAATTTGAAATTGGCATTCTATTCCCCAAATGGGCAATGACAGGGCTTATTTGGTAAGAAGGGCTCGTGTAGTTTAAGGAAGGCATCAATACAAGAGCGCACAACAGATACAAATTCAAGGTAAACTGCTCCAAACTCGATTGCAGAAAATAGGACTTCAGCAACAGAGGGGTCAATGCCTGAAATGCACTACCTGACTGTGGTTTCTTCCCCAAATCCACAAAACCTAGACTATCTACTGTTGACCTCACCCCATTCTTAAGAGGTCTGTAAGGGGTATGCATAAGTGCACTAACATGCTTACCATCCCTGTCCTACTTATTTGTACCCATTTCATTTATACTCATGTTTATTCTTCTCCTATTATCTTGATAATGATTGACAAATCAAATAAATAAATGAATACATAAATCTACCAAGAATTAAGGTTCCATTTTGCCCTTTAGCCCCCTCCTCCCCTCTGTAAAATGCTAGAAAGGACCGTTCAAGAGATGCTGGAACTATAATTTGATAAAATCAGCAGCCCCTGTCAATCCTTCTAAGTGAACTAGACAAGAAATAGTGTTAGATGATCGAAATCTACTTTATTTTAAGGCTGCATTAACAGAATCTTGCAAATCTGTAGGTACAAACTTCCTACTTCCACCTTTAACTGCTTGATCCATTAGGACAAATTCTTCTAAGTTTCTTCCTTTAATCATTAAGCCCCTGGGGGCTCCTGCCTCTCTTACCTGATTGTTTCCTTAACACCATCTCCCCCCTTCACACACACCCAAGATTATCCACATATTCCATCACGATCCCCAGGATGTCTGGTTGACTTAGCTGTTGAAAAGTTCTAAGGCTCCAGTTGGGGATGTCTGTGGGTATGAATTACAAACATGGCGTTGGCATCCCCATCATTCATTTATATTCCCTAGCATTGATGAAGAAAGAGGGAGCATGCCTGCAATATAAAATACATCCCTGATGCACACAATCCATTTAATTACATCTGCTGAAAACCAGGAAACTGCATCTCAAACAAGCTTGGTTCATTTTTTTTAACTTTGGGTATTTCTTCCTTTTGTAATAGTGTGAGCAAACTCAGCACGTCAGGTTTGTTTATGGCTCAGATATGGCATAAACCCTAAAAACCAATTGATTCAGGAACCAAATTCAATGCATTCCTGTGGCCTAGAGGTGGAGCTCTCGCCTCACAATCAGGAGGTTGTGAGTTCAATCCTAGGTAGAGGCAGATGTAGGGTCTCCTGTTTGGGCAGAGGTTAGACTAGATGACCTGCAAAGTATCTTCCAATTCTGTTAATCTGTTAGCCAATAAGCACTTAATGCTCTTCTCACTGTGGAGAGGCCTTATCCACAGGGACCCTGTTGTTTTTCAGGAAACCTCCTGTCACTGTCCATCATGATTATGTCCGTTATGAAGGTAGTCTTTGAGAGCAGCTTCACTGAGATGAAACAAAGTGTGCAAAATTGGGTCCATTTATTCCAATTAAATGCATGCTTTCCCATCTTCATGAATAGATTTTAACCTTGCAACTGCTTTTCATGGTTGACTGTAAGCCATTTTATATAGTCTTTCCTCCAGACTGGCAAGAGAAAGAGGCTGACTTCTGAAGAATTTTCTCACAAGACGCCATTTTAGGAGTGGGTTTTGGCCTTTTGCACAATATAACCCTACCCCCAGCTTTGTCTACTACCTTCTTGGCTTCTCCCACTTCTAAAAAATCCCCCCTGGGGCTTCTTTAAATTGGGAAAAGTGGAAAGGCCAGACATAATAAGAAAATACAAAACACCCATATCTTCTATTATACCTCCAGTAACAAATACCGTTAAGAAAAAAATCAACATAAATTGCCGAGATACTGCGAATATAGGACAAATCTGTAAAGCAAATAGATTTGGGGAAAACATCATTTCGGGTTCCCCATTATAGAATGGAAAGTAATTGGGGGCACTTAATAAACTAGATATTGGAAAACTCAAGACACACCCTGCTCAGTAGAGATCCATCTAGGTCATAACTTGAGCAGGTATCAAAGTCATCTGAGATACAGCTCCTATAATACATATAGTGGGGACGTAGTGGCTCAGGGGCTAAGATGTTGAGCTTGTCGATCAGAAAGTTTGGCAGTTCAGCGGTTTGAATCCCTAGCGTCGCGTAATGGAGTGAGCTCCTGTTACTTGTCCCAGCTTCTGCCAACCTAGCAGTTCGAAAGCATGTAAAAATGCAAGTAGAAAAATAGGGACCACCTTTGGTGGGAAGGTAACAGCGTTCTGTGTGCCTTCGGCATTGAGTCATGCCAGCCACATGACCACAGAGACGTCTTCAGACAGCGCTGGCTCTTCAGCTTTGAAATGGAAATGAGCACTGACCCCTAAAGTCGGGAACGACTAGCACATATGTGCAAGGGGAACCTTTACCTTTACCTATAGATAGTAATAGCACTTAGACTTATATACCACTTCATTGTGCTTTACAGCTCTCTTTACATATACATGTCAATAGCTTTGATGTGCTTTAAAATAACTCTTCCTGACAGCCTTGAGTAGAACACAATTCTAATCTCTGCAGCAAGGAGGCCATGCAGAAAATGTTTCCAAGTGGCTGAGCTAACAGTGGTACAAATAGATGATTTTATACATCTTGTACATTTGTATTCAGGACAGTGTTAATAACAGACAAGTTCTTTCATTACATATACTGAAATCTCATCTCTTTGTTTCTGGCAGCCTTGCTGAACTATGGCAACAGTTTAAGAGCCAAAGAGTTCCACAGATGAATTCTGCATTTTGCGTAAGAGGAGTGTTGTAAGCTCAGTGTAAATGGTTATTTTTAATCCATCTATTCATTATGTTTCCTAAACCTTGCTTCTTAATTTAAAGAGTTTTGAACATTGCACAAATAAACCAGAGGAGGAGTTGGAGGAGAAGGAGGAGGATATATACCTTTTGCTAGTTGCCAGTTAGTGGTAGTCATAGTGGAAGTGATGCTGGTGATGATTGTGGTGCTGTGAATGTGTGTGTGCTGGTTGACTAGAGGTTGTGGTTGTCATGACTGCTGTGACTGTTATTTTGACTTTTTCTAACCTAATTTTAGTTTTAGCCAATCTATAACTAAAACTCTGGAATTATAATTGTTCTCCCCAATATTGACAGAGGCAAAACAGGTGATTTAGCTATTTAAAGCTTGGAGAGAGAGAAAGAAAGAAAAGAAAGAAAGACAGCAGGGGATTTGATTGTTCATATTTGAAATCTTTGCAATAGCAATAGCAGTAGACTTATATACCGCTTCATAGGCCTTTCAGGCCTCTCTAAGCGGTTTACAGAGAGTCAGCATATTGCCCCCAACAATCTGGGTCCTCATTTTACCCACCTCGGAAGGATGGAAGGCTGAGTCAACCCTGAGCCGGTGAGATTTGAACCGCTGACCTGCTGATCTAGCAGTAGCCTGCAGTAGCCTGCAGTGCTGCATTTAACCACTGCGCCACCTTGGCTCTCATTGTCATTGGTGTTACTTTATTTCAATCAGGACTTATGTAAATATTTCATTTTTGAAGTACATTCTACAGGATATTTGAGAAAATGAGCCCATTCTAGACAATATATTAATTTGGATGAGATTTCTGCCTAGACTTTTACAGTTATATTTGAGATATTTGAGTATTTGGGGAAGCAAGCCAACTTCCTTCCTTCCTTCCTTCCTTCTTTCCTTCCTTCCTTCCTTCCTTCCTTCCTTCCTTCCTTCCTTCCTTCCTTCCTTCCTTCCTCCCTCCCTCCCTCCCTCCCTCTGTTTCTTATCCATCCATCCATCCCACAAAATAATAACAACTGATACCTGCAGTTGGAATCTGCTTTTGCAAAAATATATTTAAAAGTAGCCTGAAAATGGATTTTTTTAAAGAAAGAGACTTGTGAGAAAGGCATGAGGTGCCCATTTCAATGGAATTTTCTTTGCCTTTCCTATTTAATGCATTTTCAGAATCCAAGGTTGCAGTTTCTTAGCCAAGCTGCAATATACCTTCAAAGCAATGGGTTATCTCCACCAAAAAGCCAAGCATTTCACACACTTCTTCCAAACCCTTGATCTTCATCAAAAGCACGACAGTCATCCAAATGAGACCACATTCTGTTGAAAGGAGAATGCTAGTGCTGTAAGACCACCTATATTTGATTTGGTATCACTATCTTGGTTTAACTTTGGGGTTTTGAAAGTTTAAGAAAAATTCAACAGGAAGCTAGCATGTTGCAAAGCCTCTAGAATCTTTTTTTTTTAATCCTTAGACTCTACACATGCCCTATAACTATTTTTGGAAAATAAAAATAGAGGGTGGCAGCTCTTCTGTGCTCTGACTTTTAAAGAACTCACCCATGCACAGTTAAAAAGACAATGGAAGTTGGAAATTGATGAAAATCAGGAGGGTGTATGTAATTAGCAAAAATGACAGGGTGCCACCCTAGCAGTTTTTCTTACACATGTAGGCGCTCTGTGTGGTTTTATTCCTATAGCAATAATCCTGTGAAGAGGATTGGAGGAAGGAGGCGTTAAATGAACACAGTCAAGTTCCTATGACTGAAAGAGAACATGGACATGGGTCACCCCATTTCCCATTCTTGGTCTCAGAGGGATGTGTAGAGGAAGAATGGGATCAAAGGAATCTCCCGGGAACATATCATGAAATGGTGATGCAGACAATATGGTTTCCATACTTGCATGGAACTTGGCAGCACAATGATGGTAGAGCAGAGTTTGCAGTATGAAATCACATGTAGTTAGGATTAGACATCTCTGTGTGACTGAATACCATATTGAAAGAGTGAAGCACCATCTAAACAATGCTGATACCCAACTGTACATCTCCACCCCTAGCAAATGCAACTGACGCTTGTCTTAGTGTTTGGAGGATTTATGTGTTATATTTTAAAACCTTTGCCAGACCAATTCTCGAATACCACTCATCTGCCTGGAATCCACATTGTACATTGGACATCAATACAATTGAGCGAATCCAGAGGTATTTCATGAGAAGAGTCCTCCACTCCTCTGCTCACAACAGAATCCCTTATGCCACCAGGCTTGAAATGTTGGGTTTGGACAACCTAGAACTACGCCGCCCATGGTCTACCTAAGCATAGTACACAAAATTGTCTGCTACAACATCCTACCTGTCAACAACTACTTCAGCTTCAACCACAATAATACACGGGCAAACAATAGAACAAACTAAAGGTAAACTGCTTCAAGCTCGATTGCAGAAAATACGACTTCAGCAACAGAATGGTCAATGCCTGGAATGCTCTACCTGACTTGTCTAACCCCCATAGCTTTAACCTTAAACTATCTACCATGGACCTCACCCCATTCCTAAGAGGTCTGTAAAGGGGACATGCATAAGTGCACCAGTGTGCCTGCCATCCCTGTCCTACTGTCCCCATTTATTTGTACTCATTTCATGTGCTCATGTCCATGTTTATACTTAAACCTGTTATCTAGTACATGTTTGACTGACTAACTAACTAACTAACTAACTAACTAACTAACTAACTAACTAACTAACTAACTACATACATACATACATACATACATACATACATACATACATACATACATACATAAGGTTTGTTTGGATGGAGAACAAATTTTAGCTTAAGCCTGGCAAGACTGAGTGTATTGGGCTTTGGGGACCTTTGGGATTTGGGAATGTATCATCTTTCGTGCTGGATGGAGTTGGATTGCTCTAAACAGACATGGTGTGCAATCTGAGGGATCCTTCTGGACTCAGGACTCATGTTTGAGCCAAGGTGGCGCAGTGGTTAAATGCAGCACTGCAGGCTACTGCTAGATCAGCAGGTCAGCGGTTCAAATCTCACCGGCTCAGGGTTGACTCAGCCTTCCATCCTTCCGAGGTGGGTAAAATGAGGACCCAGATTGTTGGGGGCAATATGCTGACTCTCTGTAAACCGCTTAGAGAGGCCTGAAAGGCCTATGAAGCGGTATATAAGTCTACTGCTATTGCTATTGCTATTGCTATGTTTGATGAAGAGGTCATGGTTAAGAAGTCGTTTGCACAGGGTCAAGCTGTACCTCACTTGAGCCCTTCCTGAACTGTCATTCATGTTCACCTCTTGGATGTATCACTGTAATGCACTGTTCATGCATGAAGAGCATCCAAATGTTGATGGTGATCCAGTCAATAATGTGCACTTCAGAATCAGTGCATATGATATACCTCTGCTCCGCAAGCTGCATTCGTTGCCAGTTTGCTTCTGGGCTCGATCAAACATAACCAACGACCCAATGGTGGGATTCAAAACTTTTTACTACCAGTTCTGTGGATGTGGCTTGGTGGTCATGGTGTGGCTTTGTGGGTGTGGCACGGGAAGGTTACTGCAAAATCCCCATTCCCTCCCCACCCCAGTAACCTGCTTTCCAGCTCCGTTCTGCTGTTCAGGGCAACAAAAGAAGATCAGCTGGGAGGCTGGGAGGCAGCAGAGGTGGGGCCAACCTATTTCCTGCTTCTCGGAACTACTCAAAATTTCTGCTACTGGTTCTCCAGAACCTTTTAGAACTGGCTGAATACCATCTCTGCAATGATCTATAGAGCCCTACTTGGCATGGGTTTGGGTTATCTTTTTCAGTTTACATCTATTCATTCCATCATATCTGGCAAAAGAAGTATGTTATGGGTTCCATCTACCAATGAGTTTCATCCTCCTGATGTGACTCAGGAGAGCATTTTCTGCTATGGTACTTGCCCCCTGGAAGATCTTTCACCCTGATCCTCTTGGCCTTTCAGAAAACCCAGAAGACCACTTTGGTGGCATCAGGGTTGGAGATCATTTAAAGACGCAGATTCTGCAAAATGGCTGTGTTGTTCAGAAGTTGATAGTTGGCATTCTCCAGCATTCAATTGCTTTAATTGTTTCAGCTTCTTTTTAATGGTGTTTTTTTTTATATTGTTGGTTTTGATTATCTATTTATATGTGTTTGGGTTGTTGTTGTTTTTGTCATTTTTCATTCTGTGAGTCACCAAGAGTCACGCATGTGAGATGGGCAACTATATAAATTGAATAATAAATAGTCATTGTACCACTTTTGGTAAATTGGGCTTTTGTGACTGGATGTACTCACTGTGGCTAATTAGTAGATTAGATAAGAACTAATTAGTAGTTGAATTTTGATTATTTTGCCATTATACTATACTACTTTGCATTCTCTTTTACTTCCACTTCTTAGTTAATAAGCTTAGCCTAGATATTAAGAACATCATATAAAGATCTGACTATGATATTATAGCAGTGCTCTCTCTTTCTCTTTCTCTTTCTCTTTCTCTTTCTCTTTCTCTCTCTCTCTCTCTCTCTCTCTCTCTCTCTCTCTCTCTCTGTGTGTGTGTGTGTGTGTACACATATGTACTATTTATGCATATGCATATTAGTTTATATGGCTACCCCTCTCCCAAGAAGTGGTTCTGGGTGGTGTACAACAATCGAATAAAACAAATATTGTGGATTCCAGTGTTATTATTGTAAGGTTGTAATTCTTATTTTGTTCTGGCCTGAACTGAAACATTTAATTTAATAACTACTTCATGAAAAGGCCAATTTCTTATTTTTCTTATTTTATTTTTCCATTTTCCATAGGAAGTTTTGTGTATCCCTCAACCCCGTCTGACCAATAATTATCAAACATTTGAGTCTTGATTGTCTACAGTTTAGAGATAACATGTAGGTGTAAACTCTAAAATAGATGCAACAAAAAGAAACACCCATTTCCCTCTCTTCTCCTGCTAGGGACAACCAAAAGAAATCTACCCTCTCCAGCCTTTTCGTATTGTCCCATCTGTTTCATATTTTCTTAGCTGTGCCTCTTCAAGAAACTCAAGTGTGACTCCTAATTCGCAGTGAGGCAATGTCCAGCATTGATTTCTCCCTTTTGTTACTTCGAGTGGAGCTGAGGCTTCTGGAATGCTAATGTGACTGAAGGTGGGTTTAGCTTAGAATACTCATCTTTGCCAAGATCTGATGGATTTCAAATGCAAAATTTGTTCCAGTGATAATAGAAGAGCAAGCCAGCCAGGGAACCTGATTAAAGAATAAGTAGATGGTGTGTTTTGTAGCATTTGTTCTGCACTCATTTATCTGTAATTCACCACTGTTAGTTCAAGTGTTAACTTGCAAGCTCTGTCATTCATCCAAGCTGCTCCTTTGCCGGAACAGTTGTATTAGAGGCTTACCTTCGCCAGATCTTTCCATGGAGGCTAGGAATGGCTAGCCCCCTCTGCGCCCTACATCTAAGAGCCCCCTGCATGTCCCCACCCCGCTCCTTGTAACAGGAGAAACCCACAAAGGCTCTATGAAGAGGGAGAAGACATATTTCAGTGGCAGAAAGCAAAGCACTGTTTAGATCTGCAAAACCAACGACGGTATAAATATTTATAGACTGCATTATAGTGGAGACATTCAGCTACAATTGCCAGGATGGGATGTGTATCGTGGAGCATCCAGGGGGCTTATTTTGTGAAGTTTTATAGCTCAGCTTTCAGTTTGGGGTTATTGTTTTCCTTTTAAATAAAGACAGAGGCGAATCAGCACTTAAGAGCTTTTGTTCAGCTCGTAATCTCCAAAGGCCATTCGGGATCCTGTATTTTTCATGCAAGTGGCTGTAAAGAGAAAGAAATTGTCGGCACCCTATTGCACTTACTCTTTAATGTTATGATAATTTTGAAATTTATGTTCCTCGCTTAACTGACTCTCTCTCTTCCCCCCTCCCCACCCCCAGCCGCCTTTTGCATGGCAATATTTTCTGGAATGCCAATGTCTTTCCATCCGTGCCTTAATTTCCATTGGTCTGGAATCAAAGAAACGCAAGGCGTCTGGCCCTGCTAGCTGGAAGAGCTTGAAATCCAGCTCAGGAGGGAAGCACCCAAGGTGCCCTGCAAAGGTCAACTAAAAATGTAATCCCACTGATTTTAACAGTCCTGATCCTTGGAAAAAATGCTGAGAAAACAGCTTTATGCTTGAGTCTAAACTGATTTCCATCAGGGTTAGGCATGCTTTTACAGCTTATACGTATTTGTAGACCAAAGGTGGCCCTGGAAATCTGGTTTACATAGAACATAGAATAACAAAGTTGGAAGGGACCTTGGAGGTCATGTAGTCCAACTCCCTGCATGAACAGGAGATTCTATACCAGGGGTCTGCAACCTTAAACACTTAGAGAGCCATTTGGACCCATTTCCCACAGAAAATAAAACACCAGGAGCCACAAAACCTGGATGGACGTGGCCAACTCAACATCACTCTCTCCCACCCAGTCACATGACCCCTCCCCAGCAATGCCTATCCAGGTTTCATGGCTCCCAGTGTTTTCCTTTCTATGAGAAAGAGGTCTCTCTCTCTCTCTCTCTCTCTCCCCCTCCCTCCCTCCCTCCCTCCCTCTGTGTGTGTGTGTCTGCCTCTCTCTCTCTCATCTCTTTCTCTCTATCTCATTTCACTTTCTCTCTCTCATCTCTCTCTTTCTCCCTCCCTCTCTCTGTCTCATCTATCTATCCATCCATCCATCTCTCCATCTCTCCATCCATCTCTCCATCATCCATCTCTCCCTCCCTCCCTCTCTCCCTCCCTCTCTCTCTCTCCATCCATCCTCTCTCTCTCTCTCTCCCCATCCATCCATCCATCCATCTATCCTCTCCTGCCCAGTTTCACGTGTCATATGAATCCAACCACTTGGGCTGTGGATGGGGAGTGGAGCCTGGCAGGCAAAGCCAAGCGTTGGCGATCCATGCAAAATAAAACTCCAACCAGGATTCTGTCTGGGAGACACCCCCTTCCTCTACCTACCTCCCCCCCCCATGGTGGGGGCCTGGGCAGCCCAAGGGCAGCTCCCTCCTCAGAGGCTGCCAGCAAGCAAACAAACGGTGCTCCAGATGGGAAGCAGCAGTGCAGAACCTCTGGCTAGTGAGAGCAGAGCAGACAGGCCACACACCTTCCCTGGCCTACCTCTATATGCAGGGTCTCCTCACTCAGCCCACTCAATATGGAAGGAATTATATTCCTTGTAGTCATTAATACTTCTTCTAAACCACCACCATTCAGTCAGAACTGAAGAAGCTTCTTGGATAAGAAGTGAAATGTCTTTATGGAAAAACAAAGTCCAGTTGCCTTTTGAAAGAACACCTTTGGGACAACGATGACCTGCATGACTGAGAATCTCCATAGACATTATAAGTAAGTAAGTAAACAAACAAACTCAGGAAAGCAGAAAACCATGGATAATTGGGTCAGTGCAGGGCAGTTGCTTAAATTCCCTCTGCCAAGTGGTGGGATTAAGCCTGTTCGCATTGGTTCACATCGATTCGGTAGAACTGGTAGCTAAATTTTTCTGGAGTTTGACGAATCAGCTGAAATAAGGGGCAGGAAATCCTGCCATGCCTGGCAAGGTGGGGAGAAGAGAGGAGCCCCAACTTGTTCCATGCAGCCCAATGAAAGGCATCGGCAGCTCAGCCACTTCCTTTTCCCACCCTCTCTGGCGCTGGAAGCCAACTGTCAGCCACAAGCCCAATCACCCATTCATCCCTCTCTCTCTGTGTGTATGTCTTTGAGCTCACCCAGTGCCACAGTCCACCACACAAGCTGAGAGAGACCCTGCCATCCTCCATGGGTTTGGGACACTGCTGAGGAAAGATCTGAACATGGGCATGGGACGGGCACCACAGAAAGAGGCTGTCAGGCATGCCTTCTTCAATATCCAAGGAAAAAAAACCTCAACTCCATTTGAATAGAGATAAAGTACTTTTACTAGATATGAATTGAAAGCAGCAAAAAGGAAAGCAAGATCTGAGCCAGAAAGGTGCAAACACGTACATATCAAATGACTGCCCAACCCCCTTCCTCCAGTTACCCCAGCTCAGTGTCCAATCTGCAACTCCCTAAGGTGTCATGTGGGGTGCATCTTCTAAGAGCCTCATCAGATTGGTTTGCGAGACAGTTGGACCAAGTCCAAACATCAGCCATCAGCATGCGCAGAAGATGGTGAGAACAAAACTCCCTTTCCCAATACCATGCCCCCACCCTCCCCATTTCTATGGCAGCCAATAGGAAGCAAGCGAAGCAGAGCCTGACAGAGGCAGAGCGGGTGGACACATCAAACCAGAGGCCTTTAGGAGAAGCACAATGTTCGGGCACAGAAAAGGGATGCAGGAGGGCACTGCTCTTGCATTTCTTCTTCTTTCGCTTTGTTGGGGCTGGAGTTGCTCACTGCTTGAGTCGCCCTCCTCACTTTATCCAATGACAGAAATGGCATCTTAGGAAGCTATGGTTTAATTATGGCATTCAGCACCTGATGGAATCCTCTTTCTTTGACCAACTTTCTTGGGGGAAGCAAGGGCATCTGGGTGATGGTAGGTGGGGCAGGCTCAGCGGCATGGCGCTGCAATGGAAAAACGGGCAATGATGTGGCTGGTATGAGGGAAGGAGGAGGTCTCTTCCCCTCTTTCTTCTCCCTGCTCCTCCTCCTTTCCTTGTGCCGGTTGCTCCATTTCCAATTTCTTCATTGTAGCTCAGCACCCAGGATCCATTTTGCTAATGGTGTGTGGGGGGGAATTTAACAACTGGTTCACCCAGAGTCAGGTTGGCCATCATGGAGGCTGGACCTGCATGTGGGGCAGAATTGGAGGATGGGGATGGGCCAGAGGTTGGATTGCTCCTAGTTCAGCCTGGATCGGGCGAACTGGTAGTAGCAGTGGCAGGAGGCTCTGCCCACCGGCCCAGACACTTCTGGGGTGGGCCACACCTCCACAATGCCCAACCTAACCCTGGGCAATCCAGTTGTTAAATTACTTGAATCCCACCACTGCCTCTGTCCTTATTTAAAAATGTAAGTTCTATCCCCATTTCCTTGGAAGTTCCCCTTGGCAGCAAGTTGTAGCCCCGCAACTGCATGCAAACAATGGAAGGAGGAAACATTGCTACTTTTGTTGGCATAAACAACAACGGGCAAGAGAGGTCTTTTAGTAACCTGGATCTTCGCCAAATCTTTTCCTGCAGGCCAGATGGATGGGGACTGGGCAAGAAGGGGCAGTTTTAAAAATATTTCTCTTGACTATTCTCCTGATAGCAGGATAGGATCATAGTTCCTGAGGATGCATTCCAGACTGGGGCTTTAAAAGAATGAATCCCCACCCCATAAATAATCTCCAGGAAACATCTGGCAAAGAGACCAGACCTTTCAGCCTTGGAATCATTCAACTGTGATTTTGTGCGCTTGTTAGCAACCTCATGGCTGCCTTTTGGCATAATTCTCAACTTCCAGATCCATCTTGAGGAGAACTCCAGCTAGAGAGCATTCAAATTAAGTCCAGTTAACAGGATTAGTCTCCCAGCATGTATTTAATAAGGGCCCCCTTTTGGCACATTAAAAATTCCATTGAGGTTCTTAATTACTGGCCTAAGGGAGAGGAGCTGGCCCAAAGTCACCCAGTCAATTGCTTAATGCTGGACTAGAACTCACAGTCTCCCAGTTTCTAGCCTGGTGCTTTCACCACTAACCCAAACTGATTCTCTATTGGAAAGATATTTGGCTCAACTCAAGCTTAATAAAAACAAGGAGCCAAAAATATAAGGAAGAAAATCAAATTCGAAGCTCCTCCTCCTCCTCACACCTGTTATGTCAATAGGTAAATTTTCCTTCTGTCTAGTTTAATGAAAAGAATGACTAGGGGTGACATGATAGCAATGTTCCAGTATCTATAGGGCTGCTACAAAGAAGAGGGGGGGGGGTCAATCTCTTCTTCAAAGCACTTGAAGGCAGAACAAGAAGCAATGGATGGAAACTAACCAAGGAGAGAATCAATGTACAAGTAAGGAAAAATTCCTGACAGTTAGAACTATTAATCATTGGAATGGCTTGTTTCAAGAAGCTGCAGGTGCTTCATTACAGGAGGTTTTAAATAAGCTATTGGACAGCCAATTTTCTAAAATGGTATAGAGTCTCCTGCTTGACCAGGGGTTGGATTAGAAAACCCCTTCCAAGTCTGATCACCTGTGTACTGGACCCGTGTCACCTGTGTACTGGACCCGTGTCACCTGTGTACTGGACCCGTGTCCCTCATGGCTGGTTACAAACAGCAGTGAGGTGACACGAGGCTGGATCCAGGCGGTTGTTACCGCCTCTCTTCGGGAGGGGAACTTCCCCGCCGCACTGAAAGCGGCGGTGGTGAGACCCCTCCTAAAAAAGCCATCTCTGGATCCAGCTGTTCTTAATAACTATCGTCCAGTCTCCAACCTTCCCTTTCTTGGGAAGGTTGTTGAGAAGGTGGTGGCCTTCCAGCTCCAACGGTCCTTGGAGGAAGCAAACTATCTCGACCCCTTCCAGTCAGGCTTCAGACCCGGTTACAGCACAGAAACCGCTTTGGTCGCATTGACCGATGATCTCTGGAGAGCCAGAGATGGAGGACATTCCTCCATCCTGGTCCTCCTTGACCTCTCAGCGGCTTTCGATACCATCGACCATGGTATCCTTCTGCGACGACTGCGGGAGGTGGGGGTGGGAGGCACCGTGTTGCGGTGGTTCTCCTCCTACCTCTCGGACAGGTCGCAGTCGGTGTTAGTGGGGGGGCAGAGATCGTCCCCTAGGCCCCTAACTTACGGGGTGCCTCAGGGCTCGGTCTTATCCCCCCTGCTATTCAACATCTACATGAAACCGCTGGGAGAGATCATCCGCAGGCACGGGATCAGATACCATCAATATGCGGACGATACTCAACTGTATCTGTCCGCCCCGTGCCAACTCAATGAAGCGGCAGACGTGATGAGCCGGGGCCTTGAAGCCGTTATGGACTGGATGAGGGTTAACAAGCTTGTGCTCAACCCAGAAAAGACCGAGTGGCTGTTGTGCTTCCCTCCCAAAGATTCGATCAATATTCCATCACTCAGGCTGGGGGGTCAAATTTTATACCCCTCAGAGAGGGTTCGCAACTTGGGAGTCCTCCTGGATCCACAGCTATCATTTGACCACCACTTAACGGCTGTGACCAGGGGGGCATTCGCCCAGGTTCGCCTGGTGCGCCAGTTGCGACCCTACCTGAATTGGGAGGCTCTCACAACAGTCACCCGGGCCCTTGTGACCTCTAGGCTGGAATACTGCAATGTGCTCTACATGGGGCTGCCCTTGAAGAGCATCCGGCGACTTCAGCTAGTACAGAACGCGGCCGCGCGAGTGATTGTGGGTGCACCTCGGTTCACCCACATAACACCTATCCTCCGCGAGCTGCGCTGGCTACCTGTCGAGCTCCGGATGTGCTTCAAGGTGTTACTAGTCACCCATAAAGCCCTGCATGGTAGTGGATCTGGATACTTGAGAGACCGCCTTCTGCCAATTACCTCCCTGCGACCAATAAGATCACATAGATTAGGCCTCCTCCGTATTCCATCGGCCAGCCAGTGTCGGCTGGCAACTACAAGGAGGAGGGCCTTCTCAGTAGTAGCCCCGACTCTTTGGAACGAGCTCCCCGTGGAGATTCGTACCCTCTCCACCGTCCAAGCCTTCCGCACAGCCTTGAAGAACTAGCTAGCCCGTCAGGCCTGGGGACAAGGATAGTTGCCCCTCCCGAATGATGAATGTATGTTGTTTACTATTTTATTATATGTCTCTATGTTTAACGTCTGTATTCCCCTTCCCCGATTTTATGTGAGCCGCCCTGAGTCCCCTCAGGGAAAAGGGCGGCCTACAAATATTAATAAAATCTACAAAATCTACAAATCTTCTGTTATTAAGGAGGTCAAAAAGTACAAGATGGCAGCCGTGACTTTGGGATATCATGGCCACCATCTTTACTTCTAGTGGTATGGCTTCTATTACATGGGCAAGGCCACCATCTTGACTTTTTTGACTTCCCCATTCACAGCCCCACTTGCTTTAAGGCAAGCACAAACCATAGGAACTTCATGGACATTTCAGGGAATCATATTCCGCTTCCTTAAAATTATGTTTTTGCCACTTTTTGCTTCTTGGTGTTTTGCAATAAAGCAGAAAACAGCATGTCACAGCTTCTTGCAAGTTTTGTTTAATTTCTCATTCTAACTTGCACTCCTGAGATGTCCTGAGGTCTTCCATCTCCAAAAAGCAAAACAAAGCAAAGAGCATCTAATAATGTTTATGGCCTGCTTTGTTTTTCAAGATCAATCAAAGTTGGCTAAAGGCTGTTAACTAGATGGCCTCTTCCAAAAGGCCCTTAATCACTTGGCACAATGGTGCTGCATATTTATTTAAAAAGGAGTCCTTATTTCTCAACTTCCAATTTATTTTAGGATATGCAACGTCTGGATCTTTTGGGGCTCTATTGTGGATGTGCATTTTTGGAAAAGTGGTTTATGGCCAGCCCTGCAAAGATCAGAATTATGCAGCTGGTGGTTTTCCCTGTAACACTTTATGGTACTGTTTTTCAATCTTAATCACTTTGATGTATAGATTTCATTTCCCAAAATCCCCTAACCAGCCTCCTTGTAGGTATACCTGAACATTTTTCCAAGGCCTTCATAGTTACTCAACCAATAAAAATTGTAGCTGGACATTCAAATGTTCAGCCACCATAGGTAAAACACAGTCACCACCAAGACAACTAGACACAAGAAACATTTTTTCCCCCGAACGCCATCACTCTGCTAAACAAATAATTCCCTCACTGCTATCAAACTATTCACTAAGGCTGCATTACTATTACTATTAGTCTTCTCATCGTTCCTATCATCTCCTCCCACTTATGACTGCAGGACTGTAACTTTGTTGCTTGTATCATTTGATTTATGTTGATGGTTTCCTGATTGCTTATTTGTACCCTATGACTATCATTAAGTGTTGTACTTTAGGATTCTTGACAAATGTATCTTGTCTTTTTATCTACACTGAGAGCATCTGCACCAAAGACAAAATTCTTGTGTGTCCAATCACACTTGGCCAATAAAGAATTCTATTCTATTCTATTCTATTCTATTCTATTCTATTCTATTCTATTCTATTCTATTCTAAAAGAAAGCAATTGATGATTGGTTTTCCTACCAACCGGTTATGCTAAGACATATGGGAAAGGAGGGTAGCGAAACCAATGACTGTTGTTTTGAAACTGCCCCAAATTGAATTTAAGGAAGAAATGGAAGCATAGGCTCATATCAAGTTGAAAGGGATTGTTGGCATGGCTGGCAGTAGAATGCTGCAGAAGAAATGAACTTCTCATTGTTCATTATCCACTGGGGGTAGTATATTTCAAGCCTTATCTTGAAGACTAGAGGCCAAATACAGGCCTCAGTTTTTGAAAGGATGTGGGGAAAAATTAAATGCCTTCTTCTTCTCTATGCTTCTGTCAGCCCCATCAAGTATATCAGACCATGAATTCAACTCCACAGGAGGGCCAAAATTACTTTTATTGAGATTGGCTGTAGTAACGAAGTCTGGTTGTGCAGTACCTCTCCTTTCAAATATTATCTTTTTATTCTGGACTTGAAAAATATCTCAGCCCCTTGTCTGTGGAGATTCTCAGTCATCCAGGCCATGGTTGTCCCAAAGATGCTTTTTCTTTATTTTTTTAAATAATGATTCTTTTATTTTCCATTTTCATAACATATAATCACATGTATACTATTACATAGCCAATATCATATTGTATTAAATAATAATTACATCAGTTCCTCTTGCCATCAACTCCCGGAAAGATAAAAACCAATTATTAGCTCTTCTGCTCTCCATACACCACTTTCTTCTGCCTCTCTCCTCCCCCTCCTTACCTCCTTTCTTCCCTCCATCATCCTTTTCTACTCTACTTCCCCTTCCTTTCTCCTTCTCCTCTCTCCTCTTTCCACTCCTTCTTATTCTCCTCATCTCCCCCCCTTGCTCTCTCTCCTATCCCTCTCTTCCTATCTTTCTTCTCTCCTCTGCTTCCCACTCTTCCTCTCATTCACTTGATGTATTTCAGCTTCTGAGCAAACTCCATTCTGTGTTGATGGTATTTGTACTTCCATATCAATATACTTAACATATCTTAGTTTTAAAGAAAAAATAAGAAAAGACAGTATACATGTGCAATCATATTACTTTAAAATCTAACACCCCTCATCAAGCCTAATATACTTCCCTCCCTCCCACCCTCCCCCTCAACCCCCACCCCCAACCTTCCCTCCTCTAACTTCCCAGAACCCATACACGGTATAAATCTTTAACAAAAACAGTCTAAAATATATTTGAAAAAAGAGTAGAAAATTGATAACATCTTTAAATTGAAGTTAGCTCCTCCTTGCTAGGCTAACTTTAAACAATTTATATCATTCCTGATCTTAATCATAAGCTATCTGGAATTTCTTAGTCCCATATTTATTTTGTATATAATCGATCCATTTTTTCCAGTCTCGTTTATATCTCTCGTTTGAGTAGTCCTTAAGATATGCAGATATTTTAGCCATCTCGGCTAAATTTGTGACTTTCAATGTCCATTCTTGAATAGTAGGCAGGTCTTCCTTCTTCCAGTATTGCTCCACCAACAATCTAGCTGCAGTTATCAAATTAATCTCTACAGCTGTACAATCAGTAATTATACCTAACAGAAATAACTGAGGAGTAAACTTTATCCTTTTTTAAAGAACATTTTGCATAATCCACCATATTTTTATCCAGAATGCCTTAACTTTTTTGCAAGTCCACCATATATGAAAATATGTAGCGTCCAGGGAATCACATCTCCAGCATTTGGGTTGTAAGTTCGGATACATAGAAGCCAACTTTTTAGGATCTAAATGCCATCTATAAAACATCTTGTAAAAGTTTTCTCTCAAGTTTTGGGCTTGTGTAAATTTTACATTTCTTACCCAAATCCTTTCCCATGTATCCAGCATTATTGGTTCTTCAATATTTTGAGTCCACTTTATCATACAGTCTTCTGTTTCGGAATCCATCTGTATTAATACATTATATAATCTCTTTATATGCATTAAACTTTGATCTATTTGTTTAAGTAAATTATCCTCGACTTGCATAAAACCAATTTTTTGATCTGTTTTCCACATGGCCTGTAGCTGCCCATATTGGAACCATGTTTGGATTACCTTTTCCTCTTTTAATTCATCCAAGGATTTTAGTTGTAATACACCCCTTTCTAGTGTGAGAAGCTGTCTGTAAGTAATTATATCCTGTTTTTGTACTATGTTCATATTTTCTATTGCATATCTAGGAATTGCCCACATGGGTATCTTATCATTTAATTTGTATTGATATTTTTTCCAGACCTGAAGTAGAGCATTCCTTAAAATATGACTTTTAAAATTCTTGTCCACTTTTTTGTTATATAGCAGGTAAGCATGCCATCCATATACCAGATCATGCCCCTCGATATTAAGTATTCTATCATTTGTTAAATTAATCCAATCACTAATTACAGATAAAACTACTGCGTCATAGTATAATTTTAAATTGGGTAATTTCAAAAGTGCTTTTTCAAGAGGCAAGTGGACGTTCTGGTTTTTCTTTGAAGATGTTGCACTTCTCATCCAAGAAGCTTCTACTGTATACAGTGGTGGGATTCATTTTTTTTTTACTACGGGTTCTGTGGACATGGCTTCATGGGCATGGCATGGCTTGGTGGGTGTGGCAAGGGAAGGTTACTGCAAAATCCCCATTTCCTTCTGATCAGCTGGGACTCGGGAGGCAGAGAATAGATTGGGGTGGGGCCAGTCAGAGATGGTATTTACCGGTTCTCCAAACTACCGAAAATTTCCGCTACCGGTTCTCCAGAACTGCTCAGAACCTGCTGAATACCACCTCTGCTTCTATACTTCTGATTGGATGGTGGAGAATGGAAGGATTTATACTGCTTGCAGACATTTGGTCATTTGCATTCTTTACATTTAGTCCCCAATGACTCTCTGAAAGGATGCAAATGGCCAACTGTCTGCAAAGAATATAAATCCTTCCCTCCCACACCATCCAGTCAGAGCTGTAGAAGCTTCTTGGAGGAGAAGTGAAACATCTTCAAAGAAAAAGCAAGAAAGTCCAGTTGCCTCTTGAAAAAGCACCCTTGGAAGTTCAGCCTCTTTTCCTAAAAAATGGTACCTGCATATCTCCCCCCACCCCGCCACCCAATCAAGGTCAACTTCCTCACACTCTACATTCTTCTTCTTACTGATGTTGCTTTCAGAAGAAGGTGTTGGTTCATAATAAGGAGGTTGGTGGGTTCCATAAAGTTTCCACTTACCTTTTTCCTTGTTGTATCAGCCCATTGCACTTTCTTGTTGACCATAGAAAAGAAGATGGGACACAACCCCAGCTTTCCTATCACACCCTAAAGGAATTTTAAAAAGAATTGTGGGCACATGCTGGCCAGGGATTCTGGGAATTGAAGTCCTCCTAGCTTAAAGTTGCAGAGGTTGAGAAAAACTGAGAAGAAGAGTTCGAAGCCAGATTGCGCCTAGGGAATCACCTTCCCACTTTCCCTGTATTTACACCACTGCATCAATGATGAAATTCATTTTTTTACTACCTGTTCTGTGGGCATGGCTTGGTGTGCATGGCTTGGTGGGCATGGCAGGGGAAGGATACTGCAAAATCTCCATTTCCTCCCCACTCTGGGGCCAGCAAGAGATGGCATTTGCCGGTTCTCCGAACTACTCAAAATTTCTGCTACCGGTTCTCCAGAACCTGCCAGATTTCACCCCTGCACTGCATGCTTTGCAGCCATAAGGTACATTGTACAAATCATGTCAAATCCCTGCTGAGAACCTTGTGAGAAATCTCTGGACTGGCTAAATAATGGGGAGCCAAAACTTTTAATATTGAATGGCATGGTTCATTTATTTATTCATCCATCCATCCTATAGCTTTGCCTTCTTTCATCTTTTGTTGACAACCTCAGGCACAACTTATTGGTAACCCCGTGCATGAACCAAGGAAAGAAATGAAAACTCCTTACTCCATCAAATTGCCCACTTAATCAACCCGCCAACCCTCTAAGTCAATTTCTGCTAAGCCTCTCTCTCTCTTTGTGTGTGTATGTGTGTGTGTCTTTCACACCGAGTTTGCTCCTTGAATCCATGCAAGAAAATAAATGTTTGACTTTTCATCTGATGGCAGTGCTACGCGTTCAGCATTAGCTGAGGTGAAGGAGCTGGAAATATTTTGCAAGTGCAAACATTCACTCTCCCAAACCAATGTTCAATGGCAGAACTTTGGCTCTCCCAAGCTGAAGCCTATCATAGATGTTGGGTCAGGACGGTGTCCCTCAGGATTTTCAAGCATTTCCCCGGTTGCCTCTCTTCACATGATTCTTTGTTATTTCTCAATCTAAGAGGGAAGCCCACACTTGTCTGTCTTCGACTTCACAGCCATTTCAATCCCAGCCTACATTTGTAAGATTTGGTGATCCTTCCTTGATGAAAATGTTAGGCCTGCATTGATGCAGTTTCATTGACTGTTTCAGCTCCTTGCAAGCTTCTGTTTTCTTGAACATGAATTGATATTGAGCTACTCTTATCTAAAGAGTAAAGCTATCTACCATAGCTTTAACTGGATTAGAAAAAACAACCCACTGAATTTCCATGACATCCCAATTTCACAGCCATACATTGCAACCGGGAAAACCATAGCCGTGACTATACACACTTCTGTTGGCAGGGTGATGTCTCTGCTTTTTAGTAGGCTGTCTAGATTTGCCATAGCTTGAGCAAGGTCTTTTAATTTCTTGGCTGCAGTCCCCATCTGTGGGGATCTTGAAGCCCAGGAAAATATTAAATCTTAGATGTATACATATGATTTGATTGCTGGAAATTTTGGCTTTTTCAAATCTTAATCATATTAAACAATTTCAATATTACCCTGTGTTCTTTTTAAATACACATTGTTTAATGCTCTGGTGGTATTTATCATAATCTCTGTATTTTTGCTTAAAGATAACAACAGAAAGACAATTATTCAACTCGCATCCTTTCTGAAAGAAAAAAAAATGCATTCAAGTAGGAAATGGGGCTGTTAGTTGCAATTCTCCTTAGTTTGTGAGTTTAAATCCATAAATTTATACATAAACCTATTTATACATAAATATTCACAGACACAGATTTATACATAAATCTATGTCTGTGGATATTCTCAATCATCCAGGTCATGGTTGTCCTAAAGGGGCTTTTTCAACATGAACTTATGTTTAAAAGTCACTCAAGGTAAAAATTTTAATAAAGAAATACATTTGTGTAGGGCATCAGAAGCAGCGTCTTCCAATTCAGACTTTTCCAAATCTGAGTTGGGCATGACAGTTTCATTCACTGTATTCAAGAAAAAGTTCCTGTCTGCGCGAATTTAATTCGGGAGTATTCAGGCAGTCCCTTCTGTGTCTTTCCTTAGTAGGTCAACCTATTAGGAAATGTGCTAAAGTTAAAATCCTCTCAAAATGAGTGGGCTGATTCAGTAAAGAATTTAAGTATTTTGTTATGTATATCAAAGATAGTGAATTAACGAGAAGGGGGGAGGGGGAGGAAATGGGAACAAAGAACAAAAAGGAGAGTTCAGCTGCTCTCTCAAGTCGGCTTCTCTCAGTCAAGTGCCCCCACCCCCAGTCACGAACATCCCCCTCCCCCAGAACCAGGCCAGAGAAAAATAGGACACAGGATAACAAATTGAAGTAATAGTGAGCAAAAATAAGCAGCATTTCCAATTATTTCACAAATGAAATCTAAACTAACTGATCTTAAAATGCTGCATTGTTCTTGATTCTGCAATAAGATCATGAAGGAGGGATCAAAAAGTTGAGATGAAGCTCTGTCTCTTTTGTGAGAGATGTTAGTGAGCTAGGTGACTTTGGGCCAATAACCAGGCTGTGGTGAGTTCTAGTCTCACTTTAGGCATAAAGCCGGCTGGGTGACTTGGGTCAAACACCAGTAGATGGTGAGTTCTAGTCTTACCTTAGGCGTGAAGCCAGCTGGGTGACTTTGGGTCAAACACCAGGAGACGGTGAGTTCTAGTCTTCCCTTGGGCATAAAGCCGACTGGGTGACTTTGGATCAAACACCAGGAGATGGTGAGTTCCAATTCTGCCTTAGGCATGAAAGACAGCTGGGTGACCTTGCGCCTGTGCCCCTCCCTCAGTCCAACCCACTTCACAGGGTCGTTGTTGGGAAACTAGGAGGAAGAAGGAATATTAGATATTCTCCCTGCCTTGAGTTATTTATAAAGACGATAAAGGTGGGATTAATAATAAATATTTCATTTTTTGAGAATCACCTAAAAATAGCAGAGCTCAGATTGCCTAGTCGGGGCCACCATCTTGGCCGATTGGACCATCCACTGAGCACATTCCTTAAAATTTCTGGAATTTTATGACTTGGAGTTTGCTCGCCTGGCTCTCAATCAACCAGGAAAGATCTTCTGGACTTCTCCCGCAAGGAAGAAGCTAAAACAAAGGCAAAACCAAATTTCTCCCTCTTTTTCTATCTCGCCTGAGAGGGGAATTTCCTCACTCCTGATTAGCTCTTCAGAGTTTGATTTTCCTGTGCTCTGATCATGTCTGCCCACTCTCTAGATTGACAGGATTCGTTTTTCTTCCACTCTTTCATGTTCAAACCTCTTGAGGTGGGATTTCTCCATATCTGCTACCGAAGCAATGTACAGAAGAACTCACCATGAAAACCCACAATAAAATACAATAAAAATGCAGCAAGCTAGTCTTACTTATGCTTTATTGTTCTGCGGCAGATAATGTAGAGAACTGCAGTTTTCGTGCCATGAAATCCCAGCTTGTTCACTTGAGGCATTGGTGGGCTTTATTTTATTCTTCATGCTTCTTTAGTAAATCTCAATAAAGGTGATTTCATGTGTTTTTAAAGAGAACATCCACAGGAGTAAAAACAACAACAATGTACATTTCTTCCCTCAGCCTTCTTGGGTGGAAATATATTTGAAAGAATTCTGCATTGTCCTTGTTTGGCAGCAATGTTTTAAAACCTGGGCAAAATGAAACAAACCCAAACCTTTGAGCCATTTGTCTCATTTATTAAGTCACCATGACCCGCCCTCCCAACTCTGATTAAATTTTCAGTAAATTTCTACGACTGCCAAACTTCAAGAATATCCTAATTTTGGGTTATCGTTCTTAATTATAACCAGCAGGCATGATTCAACACATCTGAACATTCATGTTGAAGATTGATCTAAGGATTTAAACAGCACAAGCTGCGATAGTTTCCACCATACAATTGCACTGAATTTCCAGGTACTGTTCAAGCAGTGGCGAAATTCAATTTTTCCCTTACTGGTTCTGTGGGCGTGGCTTGGTGGGCATGGCTTGGTGGGCATGTGACTGGGTGGGCGTGGCTTGGTCAAATTGTTGCGGAAAATGACAGGCTTTAGACTTCTCAGGATTCAGGAAAAGTTTATTTGGCAGCCAGGTTCAGAAAGTTAGCACAATGGCTAACATTGCAAATTCTGAACAACCTTCATCATCAAAGCACACATTCTTATACATTCTCAAAAGCAGCGCAACACGGAAATACTTAACTCATTTCTTATTGGTTACTTTGGGGGGAAAGCCTTATAAGTAGATGAGGGTCTTACTTCTCCTTTTGTTACAGGTTTGGGCTATATGTCATTAATGAACTTTATCTGAACCTTGTGGTTTGGACTTTTGACATAGGGACCTTGGTAGAACATCTTGTGGTTAGAGGTTGATGCCATTTTTTTTAAGCAGGCTTCTAACTGTCCCTTTTATGCCACGTCTTCATTCTTATATGATTAATCCATATTTTATTCTACTTTACTATGACTGGGTGGGAGTGGCTTGGGGGTCATGGGACTGGGTGGGTGAGCATGGACAAGTCGACGTCACAATGTAAAAGCAGCTGGACTTCACACAAAATGTCCCCTGCAACAAGCAGGAACCTCATAGAATCACAGAGAGCTCAAAGACCAATTCACACTCTTTACACAAAAATAACACAAAAGCTGCACAACTGACTCACACACAATGTAAAAGCAACTGGACTTCACACAAAATGGCTCCTGCAACAAGCAGGAACCTCACAGACAATCAGGCACAGCTGATTGTCGCACAGCTGATTGTGGGAACTATTTACTTTTCAAAGCATTTTTTTACTACCGGTTTGGGAGAATCTGTAGCATTTTTTACTACCGATTCAGGTGAACCGCCTCGAGCTGGTAGCATTTCACCCTCTGAGTTCAGGTTCTGATTGTTGTTGCTAGAGGGATAGAATCAAGATCACAAAAAGTGATACTACTGCTTTTTTATGCCTTGGTAAAACCACACTTGGAATACTGCATCCAATTTTAGTCAATACAACATAAAAAAAAGATGTTGAGACTCTGGAAAGAGTGCAGAGAAGAGAGACAAAGATGATTAGAGGATTGGAGGCTAAAATGTATGAAGAAGGATTGCAGGAAACGGGTATGGCTAGTTTAGAGAAACAAAAGACTAGGGGTGATATGATAGCAGTGTTCCAATATTTGAGGGGCTGCCCCAAAGAAGTGGGAGTCAAACTATTTTCTAAAGCAACAGAAGGCAAGAGAAGAAGCAATGGATGGAAACTAATCAAGGAGAGAAGTAACCTAGAACTAAAGAGAAATTTCCTGACAGAACAATTGCCATATTTTTCAGAATATAAAACACTCTGGAGTATAAAACGCACCAAGATTTTGAAGAGGTAAATTTTTTTTAATAAGTTTCTGTATTCTGCAGAACTCCCAAAAATGGCCATTTTTTTTGTGAAAATGGACCCATTTTTTGTCAAAAAAAGAGGGCATGCATAGCCTTTAGGAGGCTTGTAGAGTGCTCCGGGGGTGGGGTGGGGGCAAAAATAAGTAAAAAACAGCCTGTTTTCACAAAAATGGGCACATTTTTGTCAAAAAAAAGGGTATGCACAGCCTTTAGGAGGCTTATAGAGTACTCCTGGGGGCTGGGGCGGGGGAAACGAGAAAATAAACGGCCCGTCTTTTGCTCATTTCTACCCTCCCCAGCCCCCAGGAGCACTCTGGAAGCCTCCTAATGGCTATGCATGGCCATTTTTGCAAAGTGGGCAGGGTTTCAGGAGGCTAAAAATGCTGAATTCAGTGCATAAGATGCACCCAGATTTTCACCCTCTTTTTTGAGGGAAAAAGGTGCATCTTATACTCCGAAAAATATAGTAATCAGTGGAATGGTTTGCCTTCAGAAGTTGTTGTCTCCCATTATATCTGCCCAGATGATCAATCTTACAGGTTTGGTGCACTCTGGGTTCCTTTGATTAAACAATGCCATCTATCAGATCCCTGAAACACCTCCTCTGTAGCAATTCCTCTCGAGATCTAAATGCCCCCTCCAGTGGTGGGATTCAAGAAATTTTACTACAGTTCTGTGGGTTTGGCTTGGTGGTCATGGGCTGGCTTGATGGGCATGGCAGGGGAAGGATACTGCAAAATCCCCATTCCCACCCCACTCCTGGGGGAAGGATACTGCAAAATCTCCATTCCTTCCCCACCCCACTAACCTGCTTTCCAGCTCTGTTCTCCTGTTCAGGGCAATAAAATTAGACCCAGCTGATCAACTGGGACTCAGGAGGCAGCGAATTGATCAGGGATGGAGCCAGCCAGAGGTAGTATTTGCTGGTTCTACAAACTGCTGAAAATTTCCACTACCAGTTCATCAAAACGGGTCAGAACTGGCGGAATAGCATCTCTGGCCCCCTCCCACCTGTGATGTAATGTAGTGAGGCAGTGGATCCCCTGGAGGGAGGGGGTGTATTCCAGAGGAGGAGGAGGCAACTCAGCTCAGATATTATGTTTGAGAGAGAGTGAAGACAACCTTTTCCTAACAGAATACATTGTAGATGCAGATGGTAGCGTACTCAGTCTGGAAAGATTCTATCTATACTTATGAAGCAACAAAGAATTCAGCTTGGAAGAATCACCAGATATCATTCTTGGTCTTGGACTTGACACCACCCTGATGACATTCCAAAGGCCTTGAAAACTGGGATCTTTTCTCCTAGGCTTTGGTGTAGGGTGGATGGATCTCCTGTTTAAGATTGAAATGCTGTCTGAATTGCCATAATTGTTTTGTAATGGAAGCTGGATTAATGTTATGGTATCCTTATTTACTGGCTGTTTGTACGTTGTTCTTTATGAACCACAAAAAGTCTTTTGCCATTCGGGAGCATCTCCACCCATCCATCCATTTAGTGGTGAGATTCAATTTTTTTTACAACTGGTATGTGGGCGTGGCTTGGTGGGCATGGCAGGGGAAGAATACTGTAAAATCTCCATTCCCTCCCCACTCCAGGGGAAGGTTACTGCAAAATCCCCATTTCCTCCTGATCAGCTGGGACTCGGGAGGCAGAGAATAGATGTGGCCAGGGCCAGCCAGAGGTAGAATTTACCGGTTCTCCGAACTACTCAAAATTTCCGCTACCGGTTCTCCAGAACTAGTCAGAACCTGCTGAATACCACCTCTACATCCATCCCAATTTCCAGTAAGAATAGAAAAGAGTGTGTGTGTGTGTGTGTGTGTGTGTGTGTGTGTGTGTGTGTGTCCTTTGGTAAATATGCCTCCTCCTGTTCTTCAGATGTGTTTGCAGCTACAGAAAATTTCACACGTAGGAACATTTACATTAAGCTAGAGAGAGAGGGATTGTGCGGAGCTGATAGATCTGAAGGAACTTCAAGGCAGTAAAATCTCTTTCCACCAGACCAGCAAATTCATTGAGGGAATTGTGTGCTTCTCTTGATGTTCTCCCCCTCCACCAAGAAACCAATCAGTGACTTACAGGCCCTGCTATGTATGGGTATATAGCCCATCATTTTTGTCAAGGCATGGGTTGATCACTATTGCGGGGTGCGGGGGAGGGAATGGTGTGTTGACACTATCTTCACATGGGATCATGCCCCTCCACCCCCTGGCAGAGGAAAAAGGAAAGTTTGCCCAGAGGCCTAATGTATTTTCCTGCTTTTCTCTGGATATCAAGTTTCCTCTCTGTTGATTCAGAAAACAGCTTGCCTTTGAAATTCAAATTTGCCCTGTCCTTCTTTTCTCCCAGCTTGCTTCAGAGATCTCTCAATTTTTTTAATATAACTATGATTAACAAATGAACTTCATGTCTGTGAGCAGAAATTAAAATTCACAGTCAGAGATGACCTTTGAAATTCCTGCTTGAACATGTTTATATCTTTACATTTTCTTTTTGCAACTTCGTTTTCAGAGCAGGCTTCTCCCCATGTGGCTCTATGGAAATGATCTGGCTCTGAAGAAAATCTTCCTTCAGGCCTGAGACAAACCATTGATGTCTCTCTGCCCGCCAGAACACCATCTTCCATTATTCATGTTTATTTATAAAATTTGTATCCTGCACTTTATATCGTGCATGTCTTCATGGTAGTATTTCGCCTGCCAGTTTTATCCATTTACGGACGGAACTATAATCTGTGTAACATTCAAATGTGGGCTTGGTTTTTATTTTTGGCATTGCCCATCAGAATATGTGAGTCAAAAATGTGATTGTTCTTTGAACTGACTAAAACTTTTCTGAGTTTTAATTGTACTTCATCAATTAAAAAAAGAATAGTTCATTGAGGAAGAATTTAATGAAACATGCAGATATTCATGTATTATACAGGAAAAGAATTAAAACTGGAATTTTTGAGAGAAAACAGTTAAAAGATAAGGTGACCAGACGTCCCGCTTTTGGCGGGACACCCCCGCTTTTTAATGCATTTTCCCGCATCCCACACGCTTTTTTAAAAAGCACGCTTTTTTTGGCGCTCGCAGCTCCCGCCCATCAGCTGCTAGCTTGCTGGGCTGGCTCATCGTTCTGTTCTCTATCCTACCTACCTACAAATTTAAGCCAGCCCAGCCTGCCACTCACTGATTGGATTGGCCTGGACTCCAGCCAATCAGTGAGCTGGCTGGGATGGAAAACTTTAAGCACGCCGTGTTTTCCATCCCAGCCAGCTCACTGATTGGCTGGAGTCCGCTTAGCATGCCGCATGAGTCCCCCGCCCATCCGTTGCCGCTCGCATGGGCGGGGTAGCGTAGCGAGTGAGCGGGGAGCGAGCTCGCCTTTCCAGCTCCACTTCCGGACAAGCTGTGGGAAAAAATCTGCGAAAAGTGCCACCTGGGGCCGCCGCTTCTTCTCCGAACTCAGAGTAAGTGACGGGCGGGGCGAGTGAGCGGGGGTCTGTGGCGGGATCGCCGCCCACTGCACTGCAGCTGACTCACCCCGGGCCGGGTGGGCTGAGAGTCTCTGGGCGTCCGGGCGGGAAGAGCGCAGAGAAAGGCAGAGCGGCGCTCGACGCGACTCTGCTATTTCTGCTGGAGGAGTCCCTAGATAGGGAAGGCGGGTGGCGAGGCAGAGCAAGGGAGTGCAAACAGCGGATCCCGGGCTCATATGCAGAGGGAGCTCTCCAGGCACAGGAGCGCTGGAAAAGTGCTCCGCTCATGCACCCACCAGGACGGAGCACGCTCGCTCGCTCACTCCAGCCGTGCCTGCCGGCACGACTTTGAAGTGTTGGCTTGCCGCTTGCCTTCCACATCGGCCCGTGCGGAAGGCAATCCAGCCCTTTCAAAGGGCTGGATTGCCGCTTCTTCTTCTTCCCCCGCCTTCCCAGTTAGCTTGCTTGAAGCTCCGAGGAGGCGGGAGGAGGGTCGCAGGAGTGGAAGTGGGAGGAGGTCTCCCCGGCCGGGAAGAGCTGAGAGGCTGCCGGCCCCTTTCGCAGGAAAGTTAACTTTTCTTGGCGAAATCCTGCCCCCCCCCCCCCGCGTGGGTGAGTGGTCGGCTGTCCTCTTCCCATAAGCCGCCCGGAGTTACCTGTGTGTGAGGTGGGCTGCCCTATGCATTTTCGTGTGTGCGCTGGAGAGAGAGTGAAAAAGAGAGGGAGAAATAATTATATTAATTAGATAGATCAATCTTTCTCCACCTTGGAGACTTGAAAGTGTGTGGACTTCAACTCCCAGAAAGGGAGTTGGGAGAAAGGGAGAAAGGAGGAGAGAATGAAAGGAAGATGGGGGAAAGAAGAAAGAGGTAAGGAGAGGAGGATGGAAAGGAGAGAAAGAGGGGGAGAGAGGGTAGAAAGGGGAAGAGGAAGAGCAGGAGTAGGAGAAAGGTAAGGGAAGAAGGAAGGGGAAGGAGAGGAAGAAGGAGGAAAGTAGAGAAGGGAGGGAGGGTGAAAAGAAAGAGCTAAGGAGAGGAGGATAGAAAGGAGAGAAAGAGGGGGAGAGAGGGTAGAAAGGGGAAGAGGAAGAGCAGGAGTAGGAGAAAGGTAAGGGAAGAAGGAAGGGGAAGGAGAGGAAGAAGGAGGAAAGTAGAGAAGGGAGGGAGGGTGAAAAGAAAGAGCTAAGGAGAGAAGGAGAGAAAGGAGAGAAAGAGGGGGAGAGAGGGTAGAAAGGGGAAGAGGAAGAGCAGGAGTAGGAGAAAGGTAAGGGAAGAAGGAAGGGGAAGGAGAGGAGGAAGGAGGAAAGTAGAGAAGGGAGAGAGGGAGAAAGGAAAGGGAAAGGAAAGGAGGATGGAAGGGAGAGAAAAGGAAGGAGAGAGGGTAGGAAGGGAAAGAGGAAGAGCAGGAGCAAAGGAGAGGTAAGGGAAGAAGGAAGGGGAAGGAGAGGAGGAAGGAAGAAAGTAGAGAAGGGAGAGAGGGTGAAAAGAAAGAGGTAAAGAGAGGAGGATGGAAAGGAGAGAAAGAGGAGGAGAGAGGGTAGGAAGGGGATGAGGAAGAGCAGGAGTAGGAGAAAGGTACAGGAAGAAGGAAGGGAAAGGAGAGCAGGAAGGAAGAAAGTAGAGAAGGGAGGAAGGGAGAAAAGAAAGGGAAAATAAGGTGGTGTTATAACAGGAGGAAGGGATGGTAAACAAAGCAACCCAAACTGTATATTATAACCTATTAAATGAAATAATAAATGTATAAGAATGATAAATGTTAAAACACTTGTAACCAAATGACATGCTATATGTGATGATGGGTTTTTTTTCTTTTTGTTTTGTTTTTATTGTTGTGGGTATGTGTCGTCTATTTAACAAAAAAAATAAAAAAAGTTGATAGGCAAGAGGAAGGAGGAAGGAAGGAAAAAAGAAAAAGAGGGAGAGAGGAAAGAAGAAAAGATGGAACTAGAAAGGAAAGAAGGGAGGGAGGGAGGAAAGGGGAAGACAGAGAAAGAGCAGAAAGACAGAGAAGGTGAAGGTAGATAGGCAGAAAGAAGGAAGAAGGAAGAAATAGGAAAGGAGGGAAGGAGGAAGGAACAGAAGCGAAGAGGAAGAGAGAAATGGAAAGAGCAGAAAGACAGAGAAGGTAGATAGGCAAAAGAAATGAAGCTGAAAGAATGGAAGGAGGAAGGAAGAGAAAAAAGGAGGAACGGAGTGAGTGAGGAAAGAAGAGAGGATGGAAGGAGAAAGGAAGGAAGAGAGGGAAAGAGCAGAAGACAGATAAGGTGAAGGTAGATAAGCAAGAGGAATGAAGGAAGAAGTGAGGAGTCTCGAGGAGGGGGAAAACATTTAGTGACCAAAGTTACAATGGCATTGAAAAAAGTGACTGATGACCATTTTTCACACTTAGCGACCGTTGCGACCATTTTTCACACTTAGCGACCATTGCAGCATCCTCATGGTCACGTGATCAAAATTTTGTTTGGCAACAGATTTGTATTTATGCTGGTTTCAGTGTCCTGGGGTGACCTTTTGACAAAAATTTTTTTTTTTAATCAAGCCCCCCCCCCACCCCGGTCAAAGGCGTCCCTCTTTTCCAATCTGAAAATCTGGTCACCTTATTAAAAGAGGAAGAAAGGGGAAAAGAACTACATTAGTAGACTAAAGAGAATAGTAGTAAGATTATTATTGTGATGTAACTAATTAAGAAATAAAGAAATGACAGTACATTGCTAATTGTAGAAAAAAATTGAAAGAAATGCTCTCTACAATGGAGATTATAAGAAAGGAAGATTTGGTGTAACTTTGAAGGGGCAATTAAAGATATTATTTATGTATTAAGAAAAAAATAATCATAAAGATGAAAAATAATGGCAGAGAATAATTTGGCAGAAAGTGAAAACGAAACTATGATGTAAAAAGGACTATGTAAAAGAGAGGATGTAAAAGAAAAGATCCGGACAACTCTATAATATGCATAATTTGTATTAAAAAATAAAAAACATTGAATGAAAAAAAAGGAATGCATTATAGTGGTAAACTTGGAAAAATAGAGCATACAGAGAAAAAATTGCAGGCCTGGAAAAACCTGCAGCCAAAAGATACAAACAAAATAAAAACACTTTTTTTTTTCAACCCCACCCCCCTCAAGTTTAGTGATATAAACTTGACAACTTTAGAATAGGAAAACTGGGAAAATCCACAACTCACTTAGGCCAGTGTTTCTCAACCTTAGCAACTTTAAGATACGTGGAACTTCAATTCCCAGAATTCCCCAGCCAGCATGAATTCTGGGAGCTGAAGTCCACATAGCTTAAAGAAACACTGACTTAAGTTATACTGAAAAGTGGGGAAATAACTCAGGGGGAGTTAAGGACTAAGAATTTTCATATTCATCCCAAGAACATCTCCATATAAATATCAGAAGTTGAGTTGACACAGGGAAGTGTTAAGACCAGTAAGTGGCAGCATCTAACTGACCATGGCTGATCTCAAAAATCTAAGAAGGGTGGGAGATGGCTCATACATGCATGGGTAACCACCAGGAAATCCAAAGGTCATTGCTAGAACAAGAGTGGTGTGAATGGGTAAGAGCACATTCTACAAGAAGTCACTGTCAATTTTTTTCTATACTATGGCCAAAAAAACCATATATTTATTGAGGGACAAAAGTGACCTTTAACAAATGCACAAGGAACCTGCAAGGAAGAGAAAAAAAAAGGCTCCAGTAATTGTGTGTGGATTAGCACCTGGGTCTCTAAATGTCTAGACAATCATATGGGGGTCGGCAATCATAAACACTCAGAGCCACAAAGGTCCTAACTGGAAGCCCCCTCCCCATCAATTCTGGAGCCGACTGGAAGTCTAGTTTCTTCCAGTCTCCTGCTAGCTAGACATCCTTTTTACTCTACCTTTCCCAACTGAAAGCCCTATCAATTGTGGAGCTGACCAGAAAACCCTCCTCTTGTCATAGAGTCTCTTCCTGGTATACCCTGCTTTTCTCCCCCCACCGCCCCGGTTAACCGGAAGCTCCTCTCAAAATTGTGGTGCTGATTGGTAACAGGGAGCCGCAGCTCCCTGTGAAATAATAATTCTTCTTCTTCTTCTTCTTCTTCTTCTTCTTCTTCTTCTTCTTCTTCTTCTTCTTCTTCTTCTTCTTCTTCTTCTTCTTCTTCTTCTTCTCGTCCTCCTCCTCCTCCTCCTTCTCCCCTCCCCCTTCCCCCTCCTCCTTCTTCTTCTGTATCTAGATCACACTGCCAGAATTAAGCCACCTTCTTGGCTTGGTCATTGACTAAAAATAAGTCATTATTGGGACATGTTTCTGGTAGTACCTGACATACCAACAGATGCACTGGATTCTGTGTTTCTCCACATTCACATAATGTGTTGTTATCCACTAAGAGCCTCCTCTTGAGCATACTGGTTTGACATTTAGGCATTCCAACTCTCAACCTCTACAAGGTCCTCTAAATAGTATTAGAGTGGTCAGATCCTTCAGCCATATCCTCCTTTAATGTTATTCAATGGTCTCTTTCTTCCCTCTTTTAATTCAAATTTGTTCTTATGTACTCTCAAGAATGTTTGTTGTCATAAAACTGTTCTAGATCTGAGTCGGTGGGCTTGGGGCATATGTCCATACAGAGGATGTTGATAATCATCTAAATGAGATGCCACCATTTTTCACATTCAGTGAGGTTTGGAATGGACACCATCAAACTCATAGCAACATTCTGCACCATCTGGCCAAACTATTACTTAGAGTAAAATTGATCTAATGACAGGAAGAGCCCTAAAAACTATGCTCCTGCAGTATTCCATTTCCCTTTGGAGAGAGGAGACATCTTCTTCTCTGAGCCTCTTTACTGAATGGGTGGGTCAACGGAAGGTGAGTGAAGTCAAGAATGAACTAATCCAGACTTCCACTGATGTGAGCCCAGGTAAACTTGTTTGAAGCTCATACCAGGGTTGACTCATCACCTGTTTGGAGCTGTGCTGTTTATGAAACAGATGGCAGCTGGAACTTTAAAACTGATGGGTGGCACAAAAAGGCAAAATATTTTGGCTTTTACTCATTATCAGAGCCACAGGTAGCAATCTTTCAAAAGGGAATGGTGAGGGGAATGAAGGATGTGATTGGCTCAATGCCAATTATATCAGTTACAACACACATCTCCAACGGTCTCCTTTAAATTGAGTTGCCAACCTATTCCTCACCATTCTGCTTTTCTGATTTCCCAAGGAGGTGAAGAAAGGAGAAAGGTCCAGGTTCAAATCAATGTTTGGATATGACATCATGCTGAAACTGAGATGATTAAAGCAGAGCCAAGGCAATTCAGGGACACAGAAGGTCAGATGTTGGTACTAAAACATTGGCCATGCTCACAGTACATTTAACTCTAAAGGTCAATTAAAATACACATCTGCAGAAGCAAGTTATTCCTCCTCCATTCACACTTCCCTAGGGCTTTGTAGGACTTTGACTTATCCTTTTGACAACTAAGATGTGTGGAAGAATTCCCACAATTCTCCAGCCAGCTTGGAAGATGGAATCCACAGATCTTAAAGTTGCCAACACTGCTGTCAGGGTTCCAAATAGCATCCAAAAATAAATCAGAGTCCAAGACAAAGTATTGCTCAAAATTCCAATTTATTAAGAGAGCCATGTTGGCACATCTGGGGAGACTCAAATCTGAAAGCTTCCTGATTTTTCCCACCCAGCTGAAAGTTGCCCCCACACCCACAAGTCCATCACATGGTCCAAACTTCCACTGCCATTCTTGCAGCTCCACCCATCCAGTTCCCCTGAGGTGCAGAGACAAAGGATGACCTTGGCTTTCTAGAAAGAATTTTGTTATGGCTACATATCCTCTAACTCCGTATAACCCCCCCTCCCATTTCTCCACAATATAAAAATGTATAGTAGAACAATAGAAAGTGTGGCAGGCCAAAGATCCAAAAGAAAAAATGGTTGTAGGCCTGACAACTGATTTAACTGATGGCATCTCCAAGCCCTGAATCTTTGCTTCCTGAGCTTCATTTCAAATCAAGTAGGATCTTCAAACTGTCTGGTAGATCATCTTTGTCTTTTGATGAGGATTCCACCAGAAGAACCTGGCCAAATGTGGCCACCAATATCCTTCTTAAATTTAATGTCCTTAGAATGCTGCAAAAGAAGTGTAGAAGTTAGGATCAGGCCAGCTGAAAGCATACCAACATCAGTCTTTGCCCCTTATTTTGTATTTCATTCTCCTTTTATGTATCTGTTTCTTTGCATACTCGATTTAAGCACTGCCTAGTTTCAGATGGACTCTGGGCAGCTCACATGACAAGGAGCCACAAAAACAGGGGGGAAAAACCAATACCTAAACAAATAGCATTCAGGTGTACCTCTTTCTTAGGACTGAGTAACTTTTTCAAAGTCCTCCTTTAAAGGTTGCTTAATTCTTCCCTGATCTCAAGGTTATAAATCAGTTGGGGAAAGATGGTTGCTACAGTTTAACTACAATCCCCTCTGAATCTGCAAAATGTTTACATTTAAAGAATATCTGGCAATGGCCTGACCTTCATATTCCAGAGCACAGCTATGACCTTCAGCAAGAGCAGATGCCATGCAACCATGCTCTGGCCTTCATCTGTTGCAGTGGTGGGTTCCTACCAGTTTGGCCTAGTTTGACTGATTAGGTAGTAACTCGGCTGGACATGTGCCTGAACCAGTTCTATGCTCGGCGGTGCCATCTTGATTTTCTGTTTTGCACATGCACAGAACAATCTTCATTGGAAAAATGTATTTTTTTTCCTTTTCTAATGTGCACATGCAGAGACCTTTTAAGGTGCAAATGCGCACATACACAGAGCACACATCTGGCATGTGCAATTGCGCCAAACTGGTAGTAATACTGGCAGCAACCCACCCCTGATCTGTTGCTATTTAGTCTGGGTAGGTTGGCAATTCCACTTCCTTTCACTGAACTTTGTTTAACCTCTGTTAGTAACACCTAAACGGTTTGTAATAGACAGGGAGGAGGCACATTAATGAATTACAGTTTAATGAAGTGCAAATGAACCAACAGGGGAAGTAATAGAGTGCAAAGGCAGGAGAACTGGCATCAGAAGAAAATTCCTTGAAACAAACTCAACACTATCAGATGAAAGAGCTCTCTGGGGAAAGTTTCTATGGAGGATTTGTCAATAAAAGAATTAGAGTCGGTGCCTGAAAGACTTCAGGCCACAGAGTGAGTCTCGTCAAGATTCCTGGGAGACCACATAAAGGGAGAATTTGAACATTATGAAAATCTCTCCTTACCTATTTGTGATTCTAAAGCAGCTGGCTGGGGCTTCATCAAACATTTCTTGTAGACCAAACTCCCCTACCAGAAACTCTCTGAATGGATGGTATTAGAATTCTTAGTGTTGAGAAACTGCCAGCTAGGCAGGAAGGAGGAGTCAAGTGGGGACTTAGCTTAAAGTTCTTGCATAGCCACAAAAGGTGTTAAGTTTTACCTCCCCCAGATTCCATGAAGTCATTCCCAGAGAAAGACAAGCAGTCTGGGGAGAGTGCAATTTAGTGGCTCACTTTAGATATTTATAAGTCACTGTGGTGGCTAGTGCCTGACACCAGGGTGAAATTTGACTGGATCAGACTGGCTCAGGTGAACTGATAGGGACAATTAGAATCAGTTCACTGAACTGGTAAAAATCACCTCTGGTTGGCCCTGCCCATGCCCACCTGGTTGCCCACTCAGTTGCCACTCTCCTCTTCCAACCTCTCGCTTGGCCCTTCTGGCTGCTCGACTCACCCACCCAATCTGAATATTTCTCCCTCCATTCAGAGTGGAGCTGCTGCAGCCTGTCCCTTTAAGGTAGTCCCTGAAGGGAGGGGGCCAGAGGGGACCATAAAGGAAGCAGCAGCTCCACTGTGAATGGAGGGAGAAAAGTTCAGATTCTTTCTGCCACAGCATTCACTATGAACCCTTCTTGCTCTCATCCACAGTTTTTTTCCTACCACGTTCTGTGGGTGTGGCTTGGTGGGGGTCCTGTGACTAAGTGGGTGTGGCCATGAGTGACATCGAGTTGGCCATGTCCACTCAGTCACAGGACTCCCCCCAAGCCACACCCACAGAACCGATAGGGAAAGAATTTTAATGTCACTCCTGCCTGACACTCAGCTAGTATGGCTGGGGGACACTGGGATCTGTTTCTTATTACAATAGATCTGCAGGGCACTAAGCCAGGAAAGCCATTATAGAACAGGGTTTCATTTTCAACATTAATGTTGCCAGAAACTCACCAGGAGGGGATGCAATTGATTTCTTTTGGAAGCCAACAAGATAACCACTAGAAGGAAATTCTGTGATGAAACAGGTCAACTGAGTTTCCATTGGCTTCATAGGCTACTGTAGGTTTGAATTATGGTTTGGGGGGAAACTGCTGAGAATATCTTGCTGGAAGTAATAAGAATGAACCCATAACTTTACCAGAATGGTACTGTAACCATGAAACAGAGATGGTTACTACTTGGAAGAAAGATAATGACAGAGCAAGACAAAATATTAAAGTGCAGAGATATCACACTGGCAATAAAGACACGTATTATAAAATCAATGCTTTTGAACTCTGGTGCTAGAGAAATGATTGAAAATACCATGGACTACAAGAGGAACAAATCATTCATTGTAGATTAAATAAAACCAACCTGCTCTCTGGAAGCACTAATGATGGAACTAAACCTTAAATATTTTGGACACGTAATGAAAAGGGAAGACTCGCTGGAGAAAAAAACAGGCAGTACTTGGAGAAATCAAACACAGCTAAAATAAAGGCTGACAGGAGGCAAGGTAGCCAGAAATGATCACTGTTGACACAAGGATGAGCTTGTACGAACTTAAAGAAGTAGTTATTGTCAGATAGGCGGGTGAAATTATACCATTGTATTATGAACCACAATCGAGTTTCAAGTGGCAAAGTCAAAACCAAGAAAATTTCATTTTGACTCGGTGAGATGTGTAAAGCCCATTGTCTCTGATTCCAACATGATCATGATCAGCAGTACTGATGTTTGCTCCCCTGTTTCTGAACATTCACATTCATCTGGCCTTTGACACAATTTATCCTATTGGAATGAGATCACATCATACTTTCAGAATGCCAAAATGCATTAGTTGCCAAGCTGAAATGTTGCCCCCAAATGTCTCAACTAAGAAATCACTGTAGACATAGCTTAGTGATATCAGTGGCAATAGTGATATCTTATTATATATACCATTTATACAGTATACCTTAGGTAAAGGTAAATGTTCCCCTCACACATATGTGCTAGTAGTTCCCGACTCTAGGGGGAGGTGCTCATCTCTGTTTCAAAGCCAAAGAGCCAGTTCTGTCCAAAGATGTCTCCATGGTCATGTGGACAGCATGACTAAACACCGAAGGAACACAGAACACTGTTACCTTCCCACCAAAGGTGATTCCTATTTTTTTACTTGCTTTTTACATGCTTTCGGACGGCTAGGTTGGCAGAAGCTGGGACAAATAACGGGAGCTCCCTCCGTTACGCTGCACTTGGGGATTCGAACCACCGAACTGCCGACCTTTCTGATCGACAACTCAGCATCTTAGCCACTGAGCCACCGCATCCCTCACATATATACCGTATTTTCACGACTATAAGCCGCACTGAAAATCCTAAAATTTGATCCAAAACCGGCAGTGCGGCTTATAACCCGGTGCGCTTTATATGTGGAAAAAGATCTCCCAGCTGCTTTCGGGGCTTCCTGGAGCGCCAAGAAGATTCGCGCTCTCCTCCGCTCCTCGCGACTGCAATAGATGTCCAGAAGCGGCTTTTGGGGCTAATGGGGATTGGATTTCCAGCTCGATAGCCCCTGCCGCTTCTGGACATCTATTGCAGTTGTGAGGAGCCGAGGAGAGTGCGGAGAACAGCGCGAAGGTTCTTGGCGCTCCAGGAAGCCCCAAAAGCAGCTGGGGGAGGCGCACGGCTTGGTTTCTCCTCCCTGGACGTCGCAGCAGCAGCCCCAAGCGCACCGATCTCAGTGTTTTTCGCATCGGGGTGTGCTGCAAGAGCATGCCCCGATGCGAAAAACACAGAGATCGGTGCGCTTGGGGCTGCTGCTGCGACGTCCAGGGAGGAGAAACCAAGCCGTGCGCCTCCCCCAGCTGCTTTCGGGGCTTCCTGGAGCACCAAGAACCTTCGCGCTGTTCTCCGCTCCTCCTCGCGACTGCAACAGATGTCCAGAAGCGTCGGGAAACGTGCGGCTTATAACCCGGTGCGCTTTATATGTGGAAAAAGTTTGAAAAATTAACGTTAATTGATACTGCGGCTTATAATCCGGTGCGGCTTTTGGTCGTGAAAATACGGTACCTTAGATAGACTTAAATACAGTTCCACCACAAATCCGCGAAACCCTTATCCGCGGAGACATAAGCGCGAAGACTAATTCGCGCCATTCGAAGCGCTAAGGAAAAACACGACCCTACCGCAATGACATAATCGCGGAGGGCAAATCCGCGCATTCCCAAGCACTCAGTACCCTAAACCTAACCCTAAACCTAACCCTAACCCTAACCCTAACCCTAACCCTAAACCTAACCCTAAACCTAACCCCTAAACCTAATCCTAACCCTTACCTTAATTGAAATCGGCTTTCTGCCGCGGCGCCGTTTTAAAGCACCCTTCTGTTGCCGCACTGTTGTCGCGGCGGTGATGGCGCGCGGTGATGACGTTGCGGCTTTAGCGACGCGCTTATGTCTCCGCGGATAAAGGCTTCGCGGTTTTGTCGTGCCATGCTTAAATACCACTTCACAGTGCTTTACCCTAACCCTAACCCTAACTCTCTGGGAGGTTTAGAGTCAGCATATTGTCCTCAACAATCTTGGGCCTCCTTTTACTGACCTTGGAAGGCTGGAAGAGTGAGTCAATCTTGAGCTGGTCAGGATTTGAACTGCTGGCTGTGGGCAGAGTTAGCTGTACCAGCAGATTCACTCTACACACCTGATACCTGCTCACACATGCCCAACTGGGGCTTCATCTGTTGAATAATCTGAATATTGAACATATGGGATTTATCCAGACTTTGGAATCAATCAAATTGATATGTTCAAATGGAGTCAAACTCATTCAGATCAATTAAGACCCTTTCTGTGCGTCTGTAGATAGGTGCTTGTTCTGACCCCAACCTTGTTCATTCGGAAACGACAGCCAGACAGAACTTCAAAGGAAATATTTTTATCAGTCCCGGCTCGGGCTGGCTGCGAGCCCAAAATAAACATAGATAAATTCTCTGGCAAAAAGTTAAACAGCAAATGCGAACACAACTCTTACAGCAAACCACTTCTCCAAGTTGGTTTCTTTGAAACATGAACACAAACAGGGAACCTTGACTAGAACAGGAACGGAATGGAATAGAACGAACAGAAGGAATATTGACTTCTGCAACTAGGGCATGGCACCATCAGCCTTTTATCCGCAGGAGGAGATCCTTAACGAGCCACAGATGCTTGTTATCTTCTCCTGTGAGTATCCTGAAACCACTCACAGAAGGTTTCTGTGTCAGAGTCTGATAGCAGCTCCAAAGGCTCCTACCGATTCAATGGAATCAGAAATCTGAAATACTGTTTATTTCAGTGTTTCTCAAACTTGGGAACTTTATAATGTGTGGACATCAACTACCAGAATTCTTAGTGAGCCATGCTGACTGGGGAATTCTGTAATTTGAAATCCTCCCATCTTAAAGTTGCCAAGTTTGAGAAACATTGACTTATTCAGTCAATAACCAGCAACAATTGAAAATCTATAGTGTGAAAATAAAATCAAATGGGCAAAAATAAATAATTGTATAAGAGTATAATAAACATTGTTTTCAATAAATCAATGGAGTTGGAAGTGACCACAAAAATCAGCTAGTTCAATGTTTTCCAAACTTAGAAACTTTAAGATGGATGGATTTCAATTTCCAAAATTCTCCAGCCATCATGGATGACTGGGAATTCTGGTGAGTTGATGTCCACACAATGTAAAGTATCCAAGTTTGGAAAACACTGACCTAATCCAACTCTCTGCAATGTGCAAGAAAACATGTCAGACGAGGGGTCAGCAATGAGCCACAAAAGCCCTAACCGGAAGTCTGCCATTCAATTCTGGAGCCAACCGGAAGTCCAGTTCCCCCACCATAGAGTCTCCTCCTAGCATGGCATGCTTTTTCCTTTAACCAACTGGTGACAGGGAGCCGCAGCAGAGGGATGAAAGAGCCACATTCGGCTCCAGAGCCGCTGGTTGCTGACCCCTGAGTTAGACCATCCTCAAGATTACAACATATTTCATCATTGGTTGTCCCTTCCTGATGCAAACACTTCTAAGGCAGAGTTTCTCAACCTTTAACACCTGTGGACATTTTACACATGCACTGGTTGTGGAATTCTGGGGGTGGAAGTTAAAGTTGCTAAAGTTGTGAAGCTCTGTTACTGTACTTTGCTACTCCTTAAAATCCAAATTATTCACATTGATTGCTAGGTCCATCCAACATGTTTACATCTAGTTTACTTTTATTGTGGTAGTAATGATGGTAGTTGGGGTGTGTGTGTGTGTCTGTGTGTGTGTGTGTCTGTGTGTGTGCGCACGCGCACATGCACGAACATGCTTTGGTGTAGATAACTCTATGTTGAACCGGCCAAGACCATTTACCAGTTCCTAACCCATTCAAAGCCAACCAGTTTCTGAATGATGAATTTGGAGAAAAAGCCTCACCCCACAGCCAGGGCGTATCTCATTTCCTTTTGATGAATTGTCCATTACTAGCAATCTTGCAGAAGGATTAAGAGGGGGAGAGGAGAATGACTTCCTTTTAAGGCCTTGGCACTAACAAGTAAACTGCGTGTCTTCTGTTTGCTGAAGGAAATGGGTCCCTGGGTGGATGAAAAATAGCTTCTTAAAGGACTGCTTGAAAATTGCAGCATAAGGTTAAACCCTCCACAAATGCAATTAAGTTTTCAAATTAATGATTTTGGAGCCAATAGCTTTCCCCATCCACAATGTGCCTGGTTTAGGAGGCCCAGACCTCTCCCCAACCCCCATTCTGAGTGCCAAGACATGACTTCCAGAAATGAGCAGATGAGTTAATCACTAATGACTTCATGCAATTAACTTTTAAAGATGCTAACCCTCTTTCCCCATCCTTTTATAATATATCCCGCCACCTTTTATGTAAGCCTCGTGACGGGCTCTGAAGAGCAGACAGAACCGAGCTCTACATTCTTGTTTGATCATTTAATATAGGTATTGATTGAGCGAGGGCATAAAAAGCACTTCTTGTGTACCCCACTAAGCCTAACAGGTAATTAAGTGTTTACCATCTGAGGAAAAAAATGTTTTCTCATTTAGCGTTGCACGAGGTTCACTCTGCCATTGATTCGTTGGCAGCAATTCCAGATGTTCAATCACTCCCTTCTTGCTTCGAATCCCAGGACACCAGCTGCCAACATGGTGTCAACCTGCTGATGGAATCCTGGGTCAGAGACTGTTTTGTTTTCCTGTCCCCTGGGGAAGATTGCCAGCTTTCAATCCAAACAAAATCTAAGTTGCTATGTGTGTGCAGATGCTGAAAAGTTGTATTTGTTTTTTCCTGAGAGTGTTGTGTGGCTCTCATTGCCAACACTTGGAGTATTAACTCTTTGGTCCCAGGACCTGGCCTGGTTGTTTATGACTTGTCCTTTGCATTAAGTAATGCAATGATGATGATGATGACCCTACTTTTTCATGTTTGGGAAATTTGCATATTAACAGAGTTGGAAGGGACATTATAGGTCATCTAGTCCAATCCCCCGCTCAAGCAGGAAACCCTACACCATTTCTGACAAATGGCAGTCCAATCTCTTCTTGAAAGTCTCAAGTGATGGAGCTCCTGCAACTTCCAAAGGCAACTTCTGTTTCACTGGTTATTGTTCTCACTGTCAGAAAGTTCCTCCTTGTTTCTAGGTTGAATCTCTCCTTGGTCAGTTTCCATCCATTATTCCTTATCTGGCCTTCAGATGCTTTGGAAAATAGCTCGACCACCTTCTCTCTGTGGCAGCCCCTCAAGTAAAAGGTCATAAATTGGACATGATTCAGTTAAATTCTGGTCCCAGTTGTGGTTATAAGTCAAGGAATGCCTGTATCCAGACTGGATCTCATATTGATGGTGATATAAAGGGAGAAGGTAAGAGAAGGAGTCCTGTACACCTTTTATCCATTTGTTGTAGATAAAAATATAAAGAGGGGAGGCAAGTCTTTGCTTGCAGTGTTGCAATCAGCATCTTGATTTTTCTGTCCAAAGATGCTGCTGATGCTGGCAGCAAAGTGATGCTCACTTTGGTGGTTGGGTCACACTTTGTAAAGTTGACTGCAACTAGTAACAAAATAAATGCCTTCTCAACTCAAAATCCTTCCCAACAGCTTTACTTTAGAATCCCAATAACTTCCTTGACTTTCAATTATCCACTCTTCCAGAATAAAGTAAGATGGATGCTTGCCAAGGTTTTGCTATTTGGCCATATTGAGAGTCCAGTCCAAGTATCAGAGCTTAAGTCTATAGTAATAGGTAATTAAGTGTCAGTGTTGGAAAGACCAGCTGACTGATGGGGATCTTGGAAGCCAAGGCAGCTCCTCCTCCCATGGATTGTAGGGAGAAGAGAGGGAGAAGAGTTATAGTTGTTCTGAAGCATTATCATTCTTCTACCCAAAGTCCATGTTTTGTGTAATGAACTACTGCATATTATAAGGAACTGAGTAGCATCTTTCTCGACTAGCAAATTTTAATAAAAACGCTTTCATGAACAGCAGCTCACTTCATCAGATGCATGCAGTATATATTAGATGCATTAGCCTAATGAAGTATATGAGGTTGTGTATAGGCATATAATGTATTAATTGATTAGTCTAATGACCATATTACAGGGCTGCATATATGAAGCTGCTTTTGCCTCCTTTCTTCTATGGAAAGGAGAGATTCCGGGAGAAACATACAAGGAAAATTGAATGCAGTTGGAATGGAGCCTTTAAGAAGGATGCATGGTCAAATGGAGAGAGGATCAAGAATGAAGGGGTGCTGAAAGAATGTAGATTGAAGGGCCAGTGTGAAAAAAATACACTGGGATCAGAGGTGAAATTCAGCAGATTCTGACAGGTTCTGGAGAACCATTGGCGGGGACTTAGGGCTGGCCATTACCGGGGAAGGAGGGCTCGCTACGTTACAGAGATCCCTCCTTCCGGCCCTATGAGTCCCACTCCAAGGCCAGATGGCGCGAGTAATCAGGACCCTGGTCTCAGGCTGCTGTCGCTAAATGCCAGGTCTGTAGTTCACAAGGCTCCCCTCGTCCGGGACCTAATTTTAGATGAGAGGGCAGAACTAGCATGTATTACTGAGACCTGGCTGGGCCCGGAGGGAGGAGTCCCCCTCACAGAAATGTGCCCAGAGCGTTTTCAGGTGCTTCATCAGCCGCGATCTCAGGGAAGGGCTGGGGGTGTGGCCATTGTTATCCGAGAGTCTCTAGTACCTCGTAGGATCCCTGCTCCGGAGCTTGTCGGGTGTGAGTCCTTGCTGGTGAAGTTGGACCTCAAGGGTCAAGTGGGCTTGCTGTTAACATACCTGCCTCCCAACAGCGTTGCAGCAGCCCTCCCCTCGCTCCCCGAGTCAGTAGCTGAGCTGGCAATTGAGTTCCCCAGGCTTATGGTTCTGGGGGATTTCAATCTGCCTTCGCTCGGTGAACACTCTGATGGAGTGCAGGAGTTCATGGCTTCCATGACAGCCATGGGCTTGACCCAAGTAATTTGGGGCCCGACTCACTCGGCGGGTCACATGCTCGACCTCGTATTCCTCTCGGAGCTGTGGAGTTGTGATCTTGGTCTGAGGGGTAGTGAGATCTTGCCCCTGTCATGGTCGGACCACTACCTACTGAGGCTTGACTTTCGGAGACCAAACCCCCACTGTAGGGAGGAGGAACCGATTAGGTGGTTCCACCCCAGGTGCCTTATGGACCTTTGGGCTTTCAGACGGAGCTTGGAGTTATTCCTGATACCCTCGTCCGCAGTCCGGTGGAGACTCTGGTTGCTGCCTGGAATTCAGCAGCAACAGAGGCTCTTAACCGGATTGCGCCTTTATGGCCGATCCGAGGCAGTGGATCCAGGAGGGACCCTTGGTTTACCGAGGAACTCCGGGAGATGAAGCGCTGAAAGAGACGCCTAGAGCAACGATGGAGATCCAGTAAGTCTGAGTCAGACCGAGCGCTTTTAACATCTAGCATCAGAGCTTACCTTCGGGCAATTAGGACGACAAAAAGGACACACATTGCCTCTCTGATTGCTTCTGCTGGGTCGCGCCCAGCCGCCTTGTTCAGGATAACCCGTTCCCTCCTAAACAGGAGGGATACGAGCGATCCTTTGCAAGGCAGAGCTGAGGATTACGTCCAATTCCTCGCGGATAAAGTTGCTCGGCTTCGGACAGACCTGGACTCCAATCCCACAGAGCCAGCCGAGGCACCAGGGGAGAATCTGGAAGGACATCACTGGATTGATTTTCAAGCTGTTACCCGAGGACGTGGACAAGGCCATGGGAGCTGTAAGTGCCTCCACATGTGTACTGGACCCGTGCCCCTCCTGGCTGGTTGCTAACAGCAGGGAGGTGACACGGGGCTGGATCCAGGCGGTTGTTACCGCCTCCCTTCGGGAGGGGTTCTTTCCCCCCGCTCTAAAGGCGGCGGTGGTGAGACCCCTTCTGAAGAAGCCATCTTTGGATCCAGCCGTCTTAAACAACTATCGTCCAGTCTCCAACCTCCCCTTTGTGGGGAAGGTTGTTGAGAAAGTGGTGGCCTTTCAGCTCCGGCGGTCCTTGCAGGAAACCGATTATCTAGATCCCTTCCAGTTGGGATTTAGGCCTGGCTACAGCACAGAAACTGTTTTGGTCGCATTGATCGATGATCTCTGGAGAGCCAGGGATGGAGCTTATGCCTCTGTCCTAGTGCTCCTTGACCTCTCAGCGGCCATGGATACCATCGACCATGGTATCCTTCTGTGACGACTGCGGGAGGTGGGGGTGGGAGGCACTGTCTTACGGTGGTTCTCCTCTTACGTCTCGGACAGGTCGCAGTCGGTGTTGGTCGGAGGGCAGAGATTGACCCCTAGGCCCCTCAATTACGGGGTGCCACAGGGTTCAGTCCTGTCCCCCCTCCTGTTTAACATCTACATGAAGCCGCTGGGTGAGATCATTCGACGGCACGGGATAAAGTACCATCAGTATGCGGACGATACGCAGCTGTATCTGTCTGCCCCGTGCCATCTCAATGAAGCAGTTGACGTGATGTGCCAGTGCCTCGAGGCTGTTAGGGACTGGATGGGGGTTAACAAGCTTGTTCTCAATCCGGATAAGACCGAGTGGCTGGTGTGTTTCCCTCCTACTAATTGGCCAAGTTTTCCATCTCTCAGGCTGGGGGGTTAAACAGTATGCCCCTCAGACAGGGTTCGCAATTTGGGAGTCCTCCTGGACCCACAGCTGACTTTTGAACACCACTTGTCAGCTGTGACCAGGGGGGCATTTGCCCAGGTTCGCCTGGTGCACCAGTTGCGTCCCTACCTGAACCGGGAGGCCCTCACAACAGTCACTCGTGCCCTTGTGACCTCTAGACTGGACTACTGCAACGTGCTCTACATGGGGGCAACCCTTGAAGAGCATTCGGAGACTTCAGCTTGTCCAGAATGCAGCCGCGCGAGCGATCGTGGGTGCACCTTGGTTCACCCATGTAACACCTATCCTCCGCACGCTGCACTGGCTGCCTATTGGTCTCCGGATACGCTTCAAGGCGCTAGTCATCACTTATAAAGCCCTTCATGGTATTGGACCTGGGTACTTGAGAGACTGCCTGCTGCCAATCACCTCCTCTAGACCGATTAGATCCCACAGATTAGGCCTCCTCCGAATTCCATCCGCCGGCCAGTGTCAACTGGCGACTACCCGGAGGAGAGCCTTCTCTGTGGCTGCTCCCTTTGAAACGAACTCCGCGTGGAGATTCGAACCCTCACCACCCTCCAGGCCTTCCGCAAAGCCGTTAAAACCTGGCTGTTCTGACAGGCCTGGGGCTAAAGAGCTGTTGCCCCCATCCTGAATGGTATGACTGTTGTGTGTTTTTAAATTATGTATTGTTATGTATCGTTTATTTTATTTTTTTTGTCTGTACCCCCCCCCTTCCCTGATTTGATTTGTTAGCCGCCCTGAGTCCCCTTCGGGGGAAAAGGGCGGCATATAAATATAATAAATGAAATGAAATGAATGAAATGAAATTAGAGGAAATTTGAGTAGTTCGGAGAACCGGCAAATACCACTTCTGGCTGGGCCCACAGTGGGTTGGGAATGGAGATTATGCAATATCCTTCTTCCCCCAAGAGTGGGGAGGGAATGGGGATTTTACAGTATCCTTCCCCTGCCCACGTCCACCAGGCCACAACCACAGAACTGGTAGTAAAAACAAATGAATTTCACCACTGATTGGGATGATTGTAGGATAGTGAAAAAGAGCAGGTATGAGGACAGGAAACGAAGTATTTGGGAATAGGAAGGAAAATAGAATGAGCTGATAGGAAGAAATAAAAATGGAGAAAGTGATGGCTGGATGAAATTGATGAGATCTTGAAAAAGAGGCAAGAAGATTAAAGACAAAAGATCAAGATGTAAGCTGCCCAGAATCTCTTGACAGTGAGATGAATGGCATATAAAATGAATGAATGAATAGATAAATAGATAAATAAATGAATAAATGGCAAGCAGTGGCTTAAAAGAGATGGCATAGTAGATGGTAGTGTAGTGAATAAAATTTAGCTATGCTTTTCTTGATTTTGTCTTAATTTCTTTGCTTCATTATTTATTTCCATTGTTTGCATTGAGGTGCTTGATGCGTTATGTACTCTCTTTCTCAGCCGGATCTCCAGCCTGGGCTTTCCCTTTGATGCATGCTTGCTATTGGTTGCCATAGTAATGGGGAGGGCATTGGGGTTTGGGGAGTGAGTTGGTGTGATGAAGCCCCATGTGAAGTAAAAGGGAGGTTTGCTCTCAAGAATTACTGCACTGCTAAATGGAGTTGTTGACACCCAGTCAAGGCCAAACATCCTGGAACTCCAGATGGTCAAAAGCACCTGAAGATATGCCCCACATGACACTATGTGGGACATGGATTGGACATTCAGCCTGGGTTCCTGGGGGGGGGAGGGATTTGGGGAAACTTCCAATATGTAACTTTCACGCCTTTTGGCTCAGATCTTGCTTTTCTTTCTCTGCTAGCATTTCAAACTCAGTAGAAGTGCCTCTTCTCTACTTCAATGGAGTTGGGGGGCTTCTTTCTTGGGTTTTGAATGGAGGCAGGCCTGACACTCTGTAGTTTTATCTTCTATTAAAGTTGATTGTTGATATTGTAGTAATACGTTTTAGAGCATATTTTTCTGAACAAAAAGAGGCACTTTATTTAGGGGTGGGTTCTGATGGCATTACTACTGGTTCGGCGCCCAAAAAATCTCCCCAGGCACATTTGCACTTAAAAAGGTCTGCGCATGTGCACAACATTAAAAAAGGAGAACAAATTTACATTTTTTACAATGAAGGTTGTTCTGCACATGTGCAGAACAGAAAATCAAGATTGCACCACTGAGGATAGAACCGGTTAAGTCACGTGTCTGCCTAGGTTAATACCTATTTGGCTGAACCAGGCCGAACTGGTAGGAACCCACCTCTGACCTTATTGAAAACCAAATAAATATCTTTTTTATACTCATCCTCATGATTTTTTTTCTGTATTGTCAGTCGAGGTGGCGCAGTGGTTAGGGTGCAGTACTGCAGGCCACTTCAGCTGACTGTTATCTGCAGTTCAGCGGTTCTAATCTCACTGGCTCAAGGTTGACTCAGCCTTCCATCCTTCCGAGGTGGGTGAAATGAGAACCCAGACTGTAGGGGCGATATGCTGACTCTGTAAACCACTTTAGAGAGGGCTGAAAGCCCCATGAAGCGGTATATGTCTAACTGCTATTGCTATTGCTATTTGACCTTGGGCAACCTTCACTGCATGGTGTTCTTACAGATATTCTGAACTGGAAATCCAGATCTAAATTTCAAGTGATCCCTTGAGGGAAGATCATCAGTGAGCTGAGCTTTTTCTCTCTGCGCTCACCTTGTTGTCTCCTTTGATGGTAGAGCGAAAGTAGTCAGGCAACACTTCTGTGGTTCTTTGGTAGCTTCTGTTACTTGCAGGGGCTTCATCCTTTGTGAGTAAAGATGTGCCAATCAGAAAAAAAGATGCCCATCTCTACATGTAACACGTTAAGTCCTACAGATATTCCAGAGGTCCAAATTGTGTTCACTACTAAGGTGTGAGATGCCCTCTGATTCCACTCCTAACGCTGTCTTGTAATCAGTTCCAACAGTGGTTGCACATCTATTGTAGAAACCTAAGATGCAGAGATGATCATTTAAAAATTAAAAAGGACACACAAATAATGTATCAAGAGAATGAGGTAGATTACCTTTTTAAAGTGGAATATAAGAGATCTTCTTCAGTTATTCCATAGAAATTACAAATGTATAAAGACGGCAAGAATTCTGAGACAAGAGACAAAGATACACGGAAAGGATTTAGAACTATATGTATGCGACTTAAGGATGATTGGGAGGAAGGGGAAAATACAAAATGCGTTTATTAGATTATGATTAAATAATGAGTTGCTATTTCTGGTGATGCTTAGCGGTTATCTTGACTGGATAGAGATTTTTTTTTTGGAAATGTTTAATTGGGCGTAATGGATTAGTTTGCAATATCTACATTATTATTTTTGATATGTAAATGAGAGGTTACTATTTCTGGCAATGTTTAATAGTTTCTAATTTTTATAATGTTTAATTGTTAATTGGGATTAGATTTGGATTATTAAAGAGAGAGATCAGGGGGATTTAGATTAAATGGAAAGGGGATTATGTACTTACATTGTTAGGTATTTCAGTTATTTTTTGACTGGATTGTTGCTGGTTAATAAGAACTGACAATTTAGGGATGAGATTTTAGAAAATGGGATGAGATACAGAATGAAGATGCATTTGGTTATATATTAAGAGACAGTGGTAAGTTATTAATTTCAAAAACACTTCCTGGGATAAAGAGAGAAGTTTGTTTTTCTTACTATTTCCTTTTTGGGGAAGGAGATTGTTTTTCTATACTTTTATTACTAGTTTTTCTTTTCTTTCTTCTTGAAAATATACTTTTTTATTAGGTTCTTGTATTAGTTTTATCTGTTTAATATGATTCTTAATGAAACCACTGAAAAAACCCCAAGGGTCATAATCAATTGGCTACTATTGTAACTTTGTTCCACAATGGCCAGCTTTATTAATTTTACAACCATTCCTATTCACCACAACACTATCATGAAGAGAGAGAGAAAGTCATAGCAAATGCACATTTTGGGAAGGAGTTACAAAGGCTAAGATTTAAAAATAATAGCTGTTTCCTCCAACAGAATGGCATCACAAGGAATGAAGTTGTGGACAGGCCAAAAACTAGAAACACCACAGATCAGTTGACTTCAAGCCCACCAAAAGATCAGCCAAATATCTTTGGATCCATAAAAGTGGGGGGGGGGGAGTCTAGAGTTTAAATCTTGGGCTACAGATCTATATAAAGATTTTAACTTTGATGTGAATATAGCTTTAAATTCTTGTGAAGAAAGGCAAATATATATCTTTCAGGATAATGGGGCAGGATCCAATTTGGGTCAGTCACTGGGACAAGAGATGTAGTTTTCTGAGGTTTTGGACATGCTGGAGTCCATTCTCAAGGAACTTCTCTCTAGCAGAATGGGTGCCCTTTGGGCTATTCTATGCATGGTATTTATATGGTGCCTGGCCCTGGTTGTATGTGGATTTTTTACTTGTTGATTGGGGTGTTGATTGACAACTATTAAGTTGTTGGCTGTTGTTTCCTTCTGCTACCAGGTCCTCGGCTCCTGAGTAAGCTCCAATTGACTGACAAGGAGTCAATCGTTTCCTTAGCTATTGGAGGCTGAGAAATGGACCCTTTGTCAGTCATCAGGAGTGCTGATTTACCACCAGCTTATCTGGTTGGTGACCAACCCAGATTGGATCCTTCAAATTCTTGTATATAATTGAGAGTTCTGTTTAGGCCAGTGCTGTCTCTGATTAAGCAAGTCCTTGATATGTGTCTGAAGAATCAATATTTATATTTGAGCCCAGTGGTGAAGCTTGACAGCCACTATGCTGTGATTATAGCCATGTACCCCACTGTGTAGAGTCCTCATTTGGCTAATAAAAGGTAACATCAAATCATGTGAAAATATTTAGAGACCCCTCACATACTGGTACAACTTGTTTCAACTCCTACCTTCAAAACAATGCTGTAGAGCACTGCACACCAAGACAACTAGACACAAGGACAGTTTTTCCCCAAATGCCATCACTCTGCTAAACAAATAATTTCCTCAACACTGTCAAACTATTTACTAAGGCTGCATTACTATTACTATTAATCTTCTCATCATTCCTATCACCCATCTCCTTCCACTTATGACTGTATAACTATAACTTTGTTGCTTGTATCCTTACAATTTATATTGATTGTTTCCTAGTATGCTTTGATTGCTTATTTGTACCCAATGACTATCATCAAGTGTTGTACTTTATGACTCATGATGATTGTATCTTTACTTTTATGTGCACTGAGAGCATCTGCACCAAAGACAAATTCTTTGTGTGTCCAATCACACTTGGCCAAAAAGAATTCTATTCTATTCTATTCTATTCCATTCTATTCTATTCTATTCTATTCTATTCTATTCTATTCTATTCTATTCTATTCTATTCTATTCTATTCTATTCTATTCTATTCTATTCTATTCTATTCTATTCTATTCTATTCTATTCTATTCTATAACTGACTTCAGTTTAAAAGCTGTACTGTTGCAGTTTTTGCAAAGTATTGGACATTCTTTTTCTTAACTGTTTTATTTAAGAAAAATCTCCTCTTTTGTGCCATTTGTTTAGAATTTACTGAAATGTTGTCTTGCCCTAACTTTTTTTTTCCTATTGGTAAATGTAAATACCCTGTGATGTTGTGTAACTACTCTGTTTAGTCACAATCATTATGGTGAGCAATGATTATGGCATGATGCTTGTGGTGAAATGAATGAAGGCAAGTGAGAACAAGGACTTCTGAAAAGAATAAAGAATGTTTCATTGCAAATGTTTAATGTACCAATTCTGCAACCTGTACTTTACTCTCCCATAGATATTAGTGGAACTTAAACAGTACCCTTCTCTCCGTATTTACCTAAACGTAAACACACTGAGTTTAACATCTAGGTAAGGAGATTAAATCTGGTAGTTTACATCTAGCAAACTAAATACAGTATTGTAGTCCCCTGTCTTTAATTGCTCATTGCTATGCTGCTTCTTACATAACGATCATTATGATAATAATGAGTAATTAATTATTGCCATCTCAGTTTCTCAGTTGAATCATCAAAGTGAGTTCAAACAAAAAGAGAAAAATGCTAAGATGATGAACATTTGAACAAACCTCTGGGTTGAATTAAAGTAAGGCAATTTTCATTGTTTCGAAGGTAATAGCTTTTGGTGTTTGATAGAGCCTTGCGATTTGAGGTTTGTGTACCAGAGGTTTTTTTTGCCAAGACATCTTTTACAATTTTTGACACTAATCCATTTGCAGAAAGTACTACAGGGATAATTTCAACTTCAGATAATTTATATGTAGATATTTTAATTTCCTTTGCTAGAGTTCCTTGTAGTTTTATAAAAAACCCTGTTCTGCAGAGCTCATTTTTATATTGACTTATTGCTCATGTATTAAAAATTCTTCTTTCTTTCTTTCTTTCTTTCTTTCTTTCTTTCTTTCTTTCTTTCTTTCTTTCTTTCTTTCTTCTTTCTTTCTTTCTTTCTTTCTTTCTTTCTTTCTTTCTTTCTTTCTTTCTTTCCTTCCTTCCTTCCTTCCTTCTTTCTTTCTTTCTTTCTTTCTTTCTTTCTTTCTTTCTTTCTTTCCCCAAGGAACCTTAATAAAACCAATCCTTAGAGAAAGATATCATAAGCAACTTCTCCCTGTCTTAGACTCCACCTATGCTTGGATGGTCCTATAGTGATCAAGTGATACAAGGAGGAGAAATCACAATTTGAAGATACCTGAAGAATGGCCTTCAAATCTCATCATTCAACTGCTCTTCTCTTGTTACAACTTCATACTCATAATTAAATTCACCGTAGTCTCACATAATGTTCTAAACTGCACACCATGTGACAGTAGTCAAAAGTTGAAGCCCTTCCTATCAGGTTGGCTATGTTGCAGGTACATCTGCTGAAGAGTTCCATGTGATGGGACCCAATAGCATGCCTTTTCTACTGTGGCTCCTGCTCTATAGAACATCATCCCCTCAAAATGAAATTATCCTTTCAGAAGTCTGTGAAAACATGGTTCTTCCTACAACCTTGGAGATCCCACAGGGATCATTCGCAATGGTTATTTTTGGGATTCCAAATAACATCCTCAAACAAATCACATTCCAAGGCAAGAAGTTCCTCAAAGTTGCAATTTATTAAAAAAAGTCATGTTGGCACATCTGGGAAAACCCGAATCTGAAAGCTTCCAGGTTTTCCCACCCAGTTGAAAGTCCAAGATCTCGCCCCCACACCCACATGGTTCATCACATGGTCCAATCTTCCATTGCCACGTCGACAGATTCCACCCATCCAGTTCCAGCTAGGAGACAAAGATGACCTTGGCTTTCTAAGAAGAATGTTATTATGGCTACATATCACCCAACTCCGTATAGTCCCCCCTCCCATTTTCCCACAATGCAAAGTAGACAGTAGAATGTGTGGCAGGCTTGAAGTCCAAAAGAAAAGATGGCTTGCAGACATGACAGTTATATTATGTTTAGATTGATGCTCTTCTCCCTCAATCTTGCTTTTATTTATTTATTCCACCCCTTGCTCCTTGTCCTTCCTTCAGGTCCTGTGGAGAATGGGTTGGCCACCACCCCTTCCAGAAGCGGCAGACCTTTACTCTGAAAGTGATACAACTTAATTCAGGTATGCTTTAATTAAATCAAATGGGCTCTGGATTCATAAGCAATCAGTGAATAGGGTTTCTTTTATTTACAAGATAACATATCAACCAGCAGCTTTAATTTCTCCTTTTTAGGCAAAGCACACATATCTACATATCTATATATGTATTCATTCTTAAGCAAAAAAAAAAAAAACAACCATCACCACCAACATAAACAACCAGATAGCTCTTAGCTATTGATCAATCTCACACATTCTTACAACTATCACCATCTCTCATCCTCACTGTAACACTAAATATTCTTTCACAGGTAACAAATGCACACACACACACAGAGACACACACATTTGTGCATGATAAATAAATAAAAGGAGACTAGTATACATCTATTTCAAGCTATTTAGCTCTCATCAGCTAGCCATACCCTCACTGGGATTTGAACCTGGGCTGTTTTTACATGTTAGGCAGTTGTATTAGCCACTAAGTCATAAGCTCTCCTCCCTTATCAGCTGAGCCAAGGAAATAAGTAAGTGTTATGTCAAAGCACCTGGTATGCCCAAATATATCTTACCATTTATATATCTTACCATTTATCATATCATCATCAAACTGGATATTTTTGACTTTGGAACATCACCTTAAACAGGCAACAGTGAAAAGAAAGGTGACTATGGACCTAGATCAATAGTGGCCTTGTTTTAATTGCTGGCTGTATGCCTAGAGCCATGTCCAGTGAGATGGGCAGTCATATACATTTGTTAAATAAATACAACATTATTTTATCAGATGTTCCTTCTGCTGATCCAAGATCTACATTTATGATATCTCCATCTATTGGTTCTAGTCCTGTTCTTTTTGTCGCAAGAGAAAGAGATTCTGCATTGTTTTACATAGCACAGATGGAAAAGCAATAATATTACATATGCTACAGGAATACAACTCCTGTCAAATCATTGGCCAAGCTGGCCACCCTAGCAAATTTGGTGGTCTATCAGTCCCCCATACCCTGCTCACTGGAATCCATGCCAGTGCTTACCTAGTGATAGCACAATAAAAACTGAAGCACATTGTTTGTTGTTGAATTAAAGACGAATCAAATAGTCTCATGTACATTTTGCATTATGAATTGTAGGGACAAATATTCTCTGAATATTCTAGCATTTAGCAAATGCATTACATTTAACCTTAATATCTTCTGTGCACATTGTCTATAATTCTTTTATCCTCATTCTTTAATGGATTCCCAGAGTAGTATATTACCATGGCAATAAAATATGTTTTAAAAATGTTTTTAAAGTTCCACAGTACAAACAAGTTGGTATATATGTGAACCAAGAAATCAAAGTCGATACTATGCAATGTAGAAAAATATATATAAGAAGTTGCAAACTTGGGGAAATGAAGATATAATAAATTGAATTAATATTCCATATTTTTACAATACAAGTACATATTACATACATGGATTTGCATATCAGACAGCTTTTTGTCTGAAATGGTATAGGACCCCCTGATTGAGCAGGAGTTGGAGTAGAAGACCTCCAAGATCCCTTCCAAACCTGTTAATCTGTTCGGTTCCACCCAACTCCCAGTGACTGGGGGGGGGGGCTCATATTTATTAAAACAGTTAAGATGCCTACATGCCGTGAAAGATACACCCAATGGGGAAGTGCATTTTGAAGTTAAAAGGTAAAGGGTAAACGTTCCCCTCGCACATACGTGCTAGTCATTCCCAACTCTAGGGGATGGTGTTCATCTCTGTTTTAAAGCCGAAGAGCCAGTGTTGTCCAAAGATGTCTCCGTGGTCATGTGGCCGTCATGACTAAATGCCGAAGGAGAACGGAACACTGTTACCTTCCCACCAAAGGTGGTTACTATTTTTCTACTTGCATTTTTACGTGCTTTTGAACTGCTAGGTTGGCAGAAGCTGGGACAAGTAATGGGAGCTCATTCCATTACGTGGCACTAGGGATTCGAGCCACTGAACTGCCAACCTTTCTGATCGACAAACTCAGCATCTTAGATACTGAGCCACTGCGTCCCTAATTTGGCTACCACAAAATAGGCCCTGCAGCCAAACTCTCTCTCTCTCTCTCCCTCCCTCCCTCTCTCTCCCTCCCTCATTTTTTTCTCTCTTTCTCTGGTCTTTCTCTCTCTCTAGTTGAGAAATATTCTTTTAGCCTTTCAGGGTAGATCAAACTAAGAAACAAAGACTTTGTAAGTCAATAAGACTTTAATGTACAGCTAATGTAATAGACTCTTTCAACTATGAATGAGCTTCTCCCTCTCTTCTTTATCTTCATGTGAACTAGGGAAAGGATTCTATGAAACCCTTACTCACGTTACTTTCCCAATTTGGCCTCAGGATGTTTTATCTGACCATTGCCTTGGTAGTTGCCCTCTTCCTCTGCTTCAAAGGTATTCTCTCTGCTCTCTACACATTCAGCAGGGGGGGGGGGTGTATTTAAATTCTGAGTATTTAGTGACAGCATATAAGAGAAGAACAATCAATTGGATATTCACTGCAAGCCGTGAAGGAATTCAAGGTCAAAATCAGTACAATGGGTTGGGTCTGGAAATAAATTGGAAGCAAAGAAAGAAAATAATTGTAACTGAAGATGGGCCAAGAGGCCTTAGAACTTTTTTACCAAGAAAAAGAAGGGAAACTCCATAAGAAGGGGAAATAGTTAGGAAAATTCTGACTTGTGCTGAAATGGATAAAGTGTTGTGGGAATTGAAGAATAAAGACGAATCAGAATATTATAAGATCTGGGATAAATTTTATCAATGTTTGGAACAAAAAAGGAAAGACCCAAAATAGGCAATGGCTAAAATTCATAGAATGGAGACTAGAATTATGTATCAAACTCTAACAATGAAAATGTATAAAATAAACACAAAGCAACATGCTTGGAAATATGATATTTCTATATTTGTAAATACAGAATAGATCAAATATTAAAAAGCAGGGTGGTTACAATGTATAACTTTATATCTTAGTATGTATGGCATAGATTTCACCAGGATGGTTACACTGTGTCCAATGTTTTAATTTATGTTTAATTAAAAAAAACTTTTTATATTATTATTTTTTTTACCAAGTTTGTGGACAGAAAACCTGGATGAATTATTTCTCTAGATTTCTTCCAGAGGAAAGAGAAATGTTCTAGGGGCTGCAAAGGGCAGGGTTCCCTCTTTTTACTGAGAGCAGCAGCAAGCTAAAGAAAAGGCTGATACTCCGGGGAGAGCAGGGGTGGGATTCTACTGGTTTGAATCAGTTCAGGTGAACCAGTACCTCCAATGATCAGCTTGGAGCGAACCGATTTGCCCTGACAACCAGATGGGTCCACCCAACCACAGTATTTTCCTACCTTTATCTTCTCAGCTGATTTGCACGGCAGAACAGATTGCTGTGTGAATCAGCTGTGTTACTCCTCCAAAGAAACCCAGAAGTGAAGATTTCTTCAAACTGCACATGTGCACACAGCTCACTTCAGGCGTGAATAACGTGATCACCGAACCGGTTGTTAAACTGGGAGGATCCCACCACTGTGGGAGAGCCTCACTAAGTAAACCAGACCATGAATTCAACTCCACAGGAGGGTTAAAACTATTTTTATTGAGGCTGGTTATAATGTTGTAGGTATGGTTGTGTTTCAATGAAGTAAGGAGGTGTCCACTTTCAAATGCTATCTGAACACTGTAAACTAAAAAATGGTTTTAGCTCATTTTACCTTGGCTACAGCTTGAGTGTATCTCTGTCCAGGTCATGTCTTTTCCTACTTTCTACAAGAGGAAACCCTTCCAGATCCCTTCTCAGGAGACTGAAAGGAAATCTGGGAAACCAGGGAAGCATAGGGTGGTTGGAGAGAGAGTTGAACACAGAAAGTTTATTTATCAATTTAGAAGGCCCTGGAATGGTCAGCTTGAAAAATGTCTCTACGTCCATTCTTTTTATCAAGACTGATTATCAAGAGAGATCAAGTGGCACAAAATCAAGCGTGATCTGGTGATCACAGTATACAACTAAAACTAGCATGACTTTTCTTTGCAAAAATTTCAGGGACCAGAATAACTTTTCTATCATTTGTCAGGATAACTACAAACCACAGTAAAATGTCACATAGATTTAAACATTGTATAAACTTTCAGAATTTATACTCACATATTTAAATATTTAAGCTTTGGTTGTAGAAAACAACTGTAGAGAAAACAATTATAGGTTTGTTTTTTTAAAAAAAACACTTTCCTTCTTATCAATATTTGCAGCAAAAATATTTTATTTTTTTCAAAGCTATAATTTATTTTATACTGTCTGTTTTTCCTTTCTCAAATTTGTAAATCTTCCAGGACAGTAAAAATAAAAAATACAATGCTGTATAACATTTGAAAAATGTCTTTACAAGAAAATCAGTATCTGCCAAATGTTGCTGAAGAAATTTCCCCATGAACATATTTGACCTCCATTTAACAATCATTTTTCTTTGTTTGCCCAGTGTATCTTGAATGCATCTTTATGGTTTTTAAAACTAATGGCTAATGCTATGTTGAGGAGGAAATTCCTAACACCAGGCTCCCTGTGGATCCAATTTATTTCTGCAAGTTCCATGAAATAACGAAATGTTCATAGTGGATAAGAGATAACCCTATGACAGGACAAGTTGTCTGTTGTTGCCATGGCTTCAAAACCATGACAAGGAACCAACCAGAAAAAAGCCTTGACTCTGTAGTTCTAGATGGAAATCTCTGTTTCCCCAACTTCATTTGTACTATGGTCAGTGGTTAAGAAGCATCAAAATAAGAGTATAGTTGAGTGGGTTAAGTTCTTGTCCCTCTCATGCCAGGAGCATAAAATCATGGATGTTCCAGTCAAAGAACAGTTGACATTATTCCAGTTCCTGCAAAAGAACCTAGGAGTTTCACTTTCTATTTTTTCCCTACAGAATGAAAACAAAATGCAAAAACAAATGGACAGTACAATTGAAAATAGATCTATTGCCCTCCATGTGATTTGAGACTCTTAATAATATGATTTGGACACATTGTGGCTTTCAGGAGAAGGTTGGAAGTAAAAGAGGAGAAGAGGAAAACCAGCACTCTGTGCTGCAACTGCCAAAAAAGCCAATGAGACCCTAGGCTGCATCAGCAGATGGATAGCATCAAGACTATGAGAAGTGATAGTGGCACTAGTAAGGCCACATTTGCAATTGGGACTGTGTTAAAAAAGATGCTGAGACCCTAGAAAGAGTGCAGAGAAGAGCAACAACAATGGCAAGGGGTCTGGATGCTAAACTGCATGATGAGCCTTTAAAAAAACTAGGTATCTTTAGCCTATGAAAGGGGAGGCTTAGGAGCAACACAATAGCCATCTTCCAATACCTGAAGGACTACCACAAAGGAAGAGGGAGTCAATTTATCTTCCAAAGCACCCAAGGGCAGAACAAAAAGCAAAGGATAGAAGCTTGTTAGAGGGCGGTCTAGCCTGAAACTAAGGAGACATTTCTTCAAGTGAGAACAATTAGTCAAGGGAACAACTTGTCTCACAGAGTTGTAGGTACTCCTTCACTATTTTGAAGAAAAGATTAGACAATCATTTGTCCAGGACAAACTAAGAACTCCTGCCTTGGACACATGATCGGATTAGAAGACTTCTAAGATTCATTTCAGCCCTATGATTTCTATGATAGTTATAGCAACAAAGTGGAGGGACCAGAGGTGGTATCCAGCAGGTCCTGACCAGTTCTGGAGAACCGGTAACTGATATTTTTTTAAAATATTTTTTTAATTTTTTTAATTTAAAACAAATACAGCATCCTTCTTTACATGCTATAGAAAGTGTATCCGTTGGTTACAAAAAGACTTTCGTGCATCTTTTCCACAATCAAAAAACATAATTCATATTAACTTAAGTATTTTAACTCAAATATTTATACATGTCACCATCAATATATTTCCATTTTCATTTGACTATAATTGTTTAAGCATCCTTCATCAAAAAATATACCAAAATTTAATACATAACCACATACTGGCCTTTCAATTACTATTTCTAAAATCCTCCACTAACACTAAATCCTTATGTCTTATTCTAGCTAAACATCCATAATATTTAATAACAAAGTTTTCTAATCCTCCTTTCCAAATCACTGTTTAAAATTTACATCCAGTTTTCTTATGTTATACCCATATCTATATATACATCGTTATTCTTATACCTCCTTTATTTGACTGTATCCTGTATCATAACATTTTCTCCCTAATAATCAAAACTTTAATTGGATGTAACTAATTATTATTATTATTGTATCACAGCAGCCAGTTGTTTCGCCGGATTTGGCATTGGTTACTAGTCGGGCCCCACCCAGGGGCCTAGGACGTCGTAACGTATTTTCGTAATATGCGTGCAGATCCAAGCAGTGCGGCTTTTTGCATTTGACTGATGGTGATTTTGTCAATTTTTAACTGTTTTAAATGTAATTCCAGTGCTTTTGGTATAGCACCCAGTGTGCCAATTACCACTGGAATTATCACTGCTGGTTTGTGCCATAGTCGTTGAATTTCGATTTTTAAGTCCTGGTATCTTGCGATTTTTTCATGTTCCTTCTCGGCGACCCTGCTATCACCTGGTATTGCGATGTCTATGATTGTGACCTTATTTTTCTCAACCAGTGTGATGTCTGGTGTATTATGCGCCAGTATTTTGTCAGTTTGTATACGGAAATCCCACAAGATCTTGACCATCTGATTTTCGGTGACTTTTTCAGGCTGATGTTCCCACCAGTTTGTTGCTGTTTTAATATTATAATTTTTGCACAAATTCCAATGGATCATTTGTGCTACTGAATTGTGCCGCAATTTATAATCAGTCTGCGTGATTTTTTTTACAGCAGCTGAGTATGTGATCAACAGTTTCATCAGCTTCTTTGCAAAGTCTGCATTTGGCATCATCAGAGGATTTTTCGATTTTGGCCTTAATGGCATTTGTGCGGATAGCTTGTTCTTGCGCAGCCAGGATTAGTGACGCCAACTTTCCATTCTTGATTTTATCACATCTTTTCTGTATTCTTGTTTCGTCTGTTGGGCCTTCAGTAGATTTTTGTTCTTTACTTCGATTAATAGATGTTCTTGACTTTCTTTTAAATAATCAGCCAGTGCATGTTTTTCTTCTTCAACTGTTTGCTTCACTTGTAATAATCCTCTGCCACCTGATTTTCGGGGCAGGTATAATCTATCAGTATCACCACGTGGATGTAAACTGTAGTGCATTGTCATTAGTTTCCTGGTTTTTCAGTCCAAAAGGTCCAAATCAGCTTGTGTCCAGTTAACTATACCAGCTGTGTATCTTATAACTGGTATTGCCCAGGTCTTTATGGCCTTGATTGTATTTCCACCATTCAATTTAGATTTCAAAATTTTCCTAACTCTGTTGGTGTACTCTCACCTGACAATAGTTTTTACTTCTCCATGCTTGATGTTATCCAACTGCAGAATGCCTAAGTATTTGTAGGCTTCATTTTCATTGCATTTAGTTAGTTGGCCATTGGGCATTTCAATTCCCTCACATGAGTGATTTTGCCCCTTTTGATGGATACAGTGGCGCATTTTTCCATGCCAAACTGCATTGAAATATCGGTGCTGAATACTCGGACTGTGTTTGTCAATGATTGGATTTCTATTTCTGACTTTCCATAGAGTTTCAAATCATCCATATATAGTGAAATTTTTTCAGCTTATTTGGCTGTTTGGTAGCCTAATTTCATTTTTTTTTAAGATTACTGATAGTAGGATCATTGCGATGATGAAGAGAAGAGGTGAAAGTGAATCACCCCGGAAAATTCCTCGCTTGATATTAACCATTCCGTAGATCTCATTCCCTACTGCCAACTCAGTTCTCCATTGTTTCATCGCCTTTTCAGTAAAGGATGTAATATTTTTGCTAATGCCAGTTGTTTCTAAGCATTTTATGATCCAACTATGTGGCAGTGAGTCAAATGCCTTTTTGTAATCAATCCAGACCATATTCAAGTTCGTTTTTCTGTTCTTACAATTTTCTAATATAATTTTATCAATTAGAAGCTGATCTTTTGTGCCCCTGCTCCTTCTTTGGTTGCCTTTTTGCTCTACTGGCAAGATGGTGTTTGTTTCCAAATAATCCATCATGTTATCTGCAATAATGCCTGTGAGTAATTTGAAGGTTGTTGGCAAACTCCCAAACTCCGCCGTTGCCGGTCCCAAGCCCGGATGAGAAAGGAGGAGGGTTGGGGTCTGGTTGGCATCTGGTCCCATAAAAAAAAACCCGCCAACCCATAAAATATGGTGAAAAAAACAAATAAGAATTCCATACCGCATCGGTCGTCGCGCGGGTTAACAAGGGCCGCGGTGGATGTTGGGGTCCCTGGACATCCGTCGACAAGTGGGCTACAAGTGGACCAGCCAACAAATGCAGATGAAAACCGTGCCATAATGGCCTGTTACTACAACTCAGAGCCAGAAAAAAGAGGCTATTTAAAGCGAATGTATGAATTATTATTATTATTATTATTATTATTATTATTATTATTATTATTATTATTATTATTATTATTATTATTATTATTATTATTACACAATTGTATCACAGCGGCCAGTTGTTTCGCCGGATTTGGCATTGGTTACTAGTCGGGCCCCACCCAGGGGCCTAAGACGTTGTAACGTATTTTCATAATATGCGTGCAGATCCAAGCAGTGCGGCTTTTTGCATTTGACTGATGGTGATTTTGTCAATTTTTAACTGTTTTAAATGTAATTCCAGTGCTTTTGGAATAGCACCCAGTGTGCCAATTACCACTGGAATTACCACTGCTGGTTTGTGCCATAGTCGTTGAATTTCAATTTTTAAATCCTGGTATTTCGCGATTTTTTCATGTTCCTTCTCAGCGACCCTGCTATCACCTGGTATTGCGATGTCTATGATTGTGACCTTATTTTTCTCAACCAGTGTGATGTCTGGTGTATTATGCGCCAGTATTTTGTCGGTTTGTATACGGAAATCCCACAAGATCTTGACCATCTGATTTTCGGTGACTTTTTCAGGTTGATGTTCCCACCAGTTTTTTGCTGTTTTGATATTATAATTTTTGCACAAATTCCAATGGATCATTTGTGCTACTGAATTGTGCCGCAATTTATAATCAGTCTGCGCGATTTTTTTACAGCAGCTGAGTATGTGATCAACAGTTTCATCAGCTTCTTTGCAAAGTCTGCATTTGGCATCATCAGAGGATTTTTCGATTTTGGCCTTAATGGCATTTGTGCGGATAGCTTGTTCTTGCGCAGCCAGGATTAGTGACTCTGTTTCTTTCTTTAATGTACCTGTTGTTAACCATAACCAAGTTTGTTCACTGTCCACTTTATCTTTTATTTTTTCCAGAAATTGGCCATGCAGTGCTTTGTTCTGCCAACTCTCCATTCTTGATTTTTTATTCATTCTTGATTTTTATTATTATTATTATTATTATTATTATTATTATTATTATTATTATTATTATTATCCTTTATGTATAATCCAAAGGGATTGCTAATCTTCCTTGCATGGGTACCATTCAATATTCATATCCAATTATACTCATTATAACACTACACATTGTATACATTAGTAAAATTATCAGTTGTTTATTTAAGCTATTTCTATTATCAATAAATTTCACTGTTTAACTAGTTTTAAATTATGTTCTTCCATCTATCAACCTGTATCTTTCCAATAGCAAAACAACTTCATATCTTCTGCCATTTGTGGTGTTAGTCCTCTAATCATCTTCTTGAACAGCTTTGTATAGACTTCTCTTAGCAACTCCTTGCTTATAAGATCTCATATAATTTTGATGCCCTCTTTCTGTTTCCTTATTCAGCTTATCTTTGATTGTCAGCAGTGTTATTAATGCTTTTGCTAATAGAATTTCTTTCTTTAAGTCCATAGATTCTTTAATTTTATCTTCTTCTATATCTTTCCCTCTGGAATAGATTTCCTCTCCATTTAATTCCTCTTTCAGTATTCCATTCTTTCCATTTTCAGAAACAAACCAATTACCATAAATATCAGTAGGTTTAATCTCTTTATATTAATTTTCCACTTCAATTTTTTGAGTTTCAATCACCCCATTTTGCATTTGATAGACATCCTCAATTTTTTCATCATATTTTATTGTTATGTGCTCTAAGTGTTCCAGTTTTTTCTCTATTCTTTCATATATATTTGATAATTTCTGTATTTCTGAAAATATCTTTTGCAAATTTGAGACTTCTGTTTTCTTTTGAAATTGTGCCATTCTAACAAACTCAGCTTCTGTAACTTGGAAGGTTAATAAGATTAAAGCATAGATTCACAAAGAACCTTGTTTCCACTTTTTTCTGATTAGAAATATACTTCAATAATAGCAATAGCAGTAGACTTATATACCGCTTCATAGGCCTTTCAGGCCTCTCTAAGCGGTTTACAGAGAGTCAGCATATTGCCCCCAACAATCTGGGTCCTCATTTTACCCACCTCAGAAGGATGGAAGGCTGAGTCAACCCTGAGCCGGTGAGATTTGAACCGCTGACCTGCTGATCTAGCAGTAGCCTGCAGTGCTGCTTTTAACCACTGCGCCACCTTGGCTCTTCTGAGGGACATCTGTGTGCCTTCCTTCTTATCACTCTCTGTAGCCAAGCAATGAAACCTTGTAATGCCAAGTCAAAACTATCCGTGGAGGAAAAAAAAAAGTTCCATTTTCAATATACAACTCCAATCAACAAATCCTTCCAGCCTCCGAGCAGTGGTAACACTGTTGAAAATAGTTTACTTTTGTATCTTTTTTGTATTTCAAGTTAGAAAAAAGAGTCCAATCTTTAGATGAATTGTATAAAATGGTATAGCTGCATACTGATGAAGAGACATTAAGGCTGAAAGAAGTGATGTTGAATTCCTCGGAAAATATATTGTATGGGACTTAAAAAAGACTTGATGGATAACTTTGAATTTTTATTTAAATTGTTTATGATTTATTTTTTAGGGTGAGGAGGGCGGAGATCGTGATGTTCTTGGATTGTGGTTTAGGATGAATGGAGTTGGGAAGTGTGGGGGTAGATGGGAGAGTAGTGAAGGTTCAACTAGAGCTTATTTTGTGCCAGAAAGTACGCTGATTTTTGTATAAACTGTTATTTGAATATAATGTCTGGAAGGATATACTCAAAGAGTCCGCAGGAAGGCGGAGCAAATATGAGAGGAGTATGAATGAAAATAAAACATATATATGGACACGGGGAGAGGCAGGATGAGAGGAGTTGGAAAAGGAAACCGAGAGAAGCATTCGAATGTTTAAATTGCTTTATAGAGAAGGAGGTAAAAGGGATAAATTAAAGGTTTAGATATTTAGATAAAGAGACAAGGCCCCTAGCTAGAGAATTTCATTTGATTAACTTACTTGGTTTCAACATAGTTTGAAATCCTGCAAGTAATAAATTAACTGAAATTAGGAATGATGTACATTGTTTAAGTTTTAATAATGATGGGAAGCTGAGCCCAATGTAGAGAGTTTATTGATTTTTCCCGTTTTTCTTTCTTTCTTTTTTTTCTTTATTCCCTTTTTTTTCCTTTATCTTTTATCTTTTAATTTCTAATCTATTTGGTTTTAACATACTCCAGACTGTGCTTGATAAAGAGTTATGCCGGGTATGGGACCTGGGAAGTTGGAAGGGGATTAGGGAGGGGGGTTTACGGGGGGGAGGGGGGAAATTGAAATATAGTTTCAATTTTCAGAACAATAAGAACACACTTGTATACTGTTGCTCTTTTTTTCTTTTTTTTCTTTTTTCCTTTTATTTTCCTTTTTTTTCATTTTTATTTTATTTTAGTGTAAAATATAAATTGAATAGATTAATGAATGGTAGAAATACACCAAAGTGAGGAGTAGAGGGAAAGAAGAGGGAGAAGTAAAGAGGGAGTGAGAGGGGAATGTAAGGAGGGTGAGATGGAGGGAAGGGGAGAAAGGAATGTCTGAGGGGGAAGGGAAGTAGAAGAGGGGAATGCTGGAGGGGAGAAATGAAAGTTGGAGGGGGAGAAGAAAGGGTGTATGGAGGATAGAAGTGCTATGTTGGTTTTCCATGGTGGAAAATGAGTTGTGTTTATTGCTTTTTTTAAATGCACAGTATATAAGTGATTGTATAAATGAAAATGAAAATGAAATAAAACAGTTTTCAACTAAGAAAAATACTCACAGCAATGAAAGAGGAAAATTTTAATATATAGGTTACAGAGAACAATAAAAGAAAAAGTAGAAGAAAACTTAATCCATCCGTTTCAAAAGGCTTGCATAGATTCCATCCACGAAGATAGCATTTAAAAAGTAAGATCACTGTCCAAAACCATTCAAAATTTAATTCCGCCGCTTGATTCTTCTATTCTCCAATTTCGATTAATTTTAAGTTTTTATAGGCAGTCTCTTTTTAAAACAGTAAAAGTTCCTCACCAGTTGGAAACACTTTTTCTTTCTGTATCCTTCCGTTTTGGAGTCGCCCCGACTTTGTCAGCCTTGGCTGGATTTTTGTCGCCGGCTTGAAGAACTTCTCTTGCTTCTTTCAGGGATTTTGCGATATCCCTGAGATCAGCAAGACATATTCTTCCTGTTCACTGTCTCTTCAGGACAGTTTAGATCCGTTTGGACCACTCAGCGGCAAAAGTATTGGTTGCAGTCTCAGAGCATCGAGACCGCACGACCATCTCGTTGCGATGTTGGCTCCTCCTCCACTGACATTTTGAGTAGTTTGGAGAACCGGCAAATACCACTTCTGACTGCCCCTGCCCCCATCTATTCCCTGCCTCCTGAGTCCCAGCTGATTGGGAGGAAATGGGGATTTTACAGTATCCATCCCCTGCCACGCCCACCAAGCCATGCTCATCAAGTCATGCCCACGGAACTGGTAGTAAAAATGATTGAATCCCACCACTGGGATGGACTAAATTATAGTAGCAATGAGTGCATTTTTGGAAGATCTAAAATGGGGGTCCCCAACACTCAGGCCATGCCCACTACTGGGCCATGAGCTGTTTACAAGTAGGCCACCCAAAGCTTTGAGCAAGCACGTATCCCCTCATCCCCTCTTGCGTGATCAGTGGACAAACATGTGCACATGCACTCCATTTGCATGAATAGCAGGCACATGTGCCTGCCACTGGCACAAGTGGTGCTGCATGCACACACACACACAAACACACACACACACAGACACTTGCCTGCCGGTTGCCTGAAACCATCCCCTCTCTCCCCAATGCTAACCCTAACAACTGTCCCTCAGAGCATCCTCCTCCTCCTCCCCCCCTCCTCCTCCCCTCCTCCTCCTCCTCCTCCTCCTCCTCCTCCTCCTCCTCCTCCTCCTCCTCCTCCTCCTCCTCCTCCTCCTCCTCCTCCTCCTCTTCAGAATTGTCCATCTCCAGCAATCCCCTCTGCAAATAAGCTAGGGCACAGCAAGCCTCTTGATGACTCCAGGCCTGCTTTCAATGTGTGCGGTAAAGTGTATTAAAGAAATTAATTAGTCACTAACAGGCCACCTGCCTGGCTATTAGCAATCGACTGTTCTCATGGTTAGAGAGAGAGAAGTAATGGATAATGATTATTTCTCTTAAAAAAGAAATGCAAAGTCAGCAATATGAGGGTTGCAGGGAACAAATATCCCATTTTTGTTTAGTAAGAACAGACCACCTGACATCTGGTTGGTGGATTGGGCTACATGTGTCAAGCTTCCAAATAACATGTCCCATGAAATAAGGTCCAAGACATCAATTTTCCAGCTAAATCTTTTTATTAGGAACATATCAAATTGGCAAGGCATTGGTGTAATTGCCACTCTGGCTGGGATCCGGAATTACACCAATAAAAAGCAAAAGTTTGAAACTTCCCCCCTGAGTCACAATCTCCAATCAATTCTCACTCCATTAGTCTGATGACTCCAAACTCCCCCTTCCACCAGTTGCAGGCATCTTCTCTGTTTCCATGGGAAGGAATGCCACCTAGACATAACATTCCACCTTTATCTATCTAACCCCCCTTTCTACAGTTAGAGAGTGGTGAGCCTGAAATACCAGTCAGCTTCCTTACTTGCAAACCTAGAATCAGGAAGAAATAGAGAAAGGCTACAATAAAATATGACTAAAGATAAAGGTTCCCCTCACACATATGTGCTAGTCGTTCCCGACTCTAGGGGGAGGTGCTCATCTCCATTTCAAAGCTGAAGAGCCAGCACTGTCAGAAGATGTCTCCGTAGTCATGTGACCAACATGACTAAACACCAAAGGCACATGGAACATTGTTACCTTCCCACCAAAGGTGGTTCCTATTTTGCTACTTGCATTTTTTACATGCTTTCAAACTGCTAGGTTGGCAGAAGCTGGGACAAGTAATGGGAGCTCACTCTGTTACACGACACTAGGGATTTGAACCTCTTCTCTTTTGCTGTTAAATTGTGGTTTTCTTGACAAAGCAACAGCCAGTAGATTCTTCCCCCCTGGGATGTACTTGAGTTCGAAGTTGAAACGTTTGAAGTATTGTGCCCAATGGACTTGTTTTGGGGAGAGTTTCCTGGTTTTTTTAATGCCTCCAAATATTTATGATCAGTCCAAACCTCAAAAGATAGTTGACTGCTTTCCAAAAATTGTCTCCATGAGAGTAATGCCCAGCATACTGCATATGCTTCCTTTCCCCACACAGCCCATCTTCTTTCAGTCTCAGTGAGATTTTTTGGAAGTGTAAGCGCACAGCTGCAGAATTCCACTGGCATTTTTCTGCAATAGGACTACAGCCATCACTATGTTGCAGGCACTACAGAAAGTTGTTCTGGATCCAGATGCTTTAACACTGGTTCTTCTACGAAATGCTTTTTTAACCTTTCAATTGCCCGTTGGCACCCGGAAGTCCAATTCTGAGGTTGCCCTGGCTGTGGCTTGGAAGGGCCACTCCCTGTTTTTAGCAGCTCCGTAATGGGTAGGGCAATCTCTGCAAATGTGGGGATGAATTGATGGGAAAAGTTTGCAAATCCCAGAAAACTTTTTTATATGTTTCAGCTTTTCTCTAGGGTAGTGTTTCTCAACCTTGGTGACTTTAAGTCCTGTGGACTTAAAGTCGCCAAGGTTGAGAAACACTGGTCTAGGGATTTTTTTTTAATAAGTTAAAATGAATAACTCAAAATAATGTTATTATGGTCATTAACCAGAATAGAACATTAGCCTAAACTGATGCTCTAGATCCATGATGGCAAACCTATGGCATGCATACGGGAAGCGGCATGCAGAGCCATCTCTCCGGGCATGTGAGCCATTGTCTGATGCTCTTCCGGTTTCTGGCACACACGTGCGCACAAGTGCGCACTCTCGTTTCAGTACAAATCAATACAATTATCCAAAAGCATTATTTAGAACACAGAATAATAGGTTTGGAAGAAACCTTGGAGGTCTTCTAGTCCAGCCCCCTGCCCAAGCAGGAGGATCCTATACCATCCCAGACAAATGGCTGTCCAAACTTTTCTTAAAAACTTCCAATGATAGAGCACCCACAACTTCTAGAGACAAGTTCTTCCACTGATTATTTTTTTCTCCTAAGTTCTAGGTTTGATCTTTAATGATATTCCACCCATTACTTCTTGTTCTGCCAATTTGAGCAACAAAACTTTCTCACTAATCCATAATGACAATCCAGCCACTGCAATTGGAAATAATGGCTTAGTAGACTGTGTGAACCAGGTCAAGCCTCTCAGTGCACATTGCGACGTGTTGTTAGAGAGCAGAGGGAATTGTTATCTTGCTATTGTACCTGGAAAGTGTTTTGTCCCACAAGCTTTGGTGCTTTGTTGCAGTCTGTGCAATCTCCTGGGTGTTGTCTGAGACACACACCAGAAGCCAATACATCCAAGCTGTTGCCAAAGAGCTGCTAATAAGCAGACACAGATGCTTCTTATTCTTGTTTCTCAAACATATAGAACTCTTATATTTGTGTCTGTAAACAAGCCTTCCCTTATTTTAGTGTAAAAAGGTAAAAAATAAAGGTTCCCCTCGCAGATATGTGTGAGTCGTTCCCGATTCTAGGGGGCAGTGCTCATCTCCGTTTCAAAACTGCTGTCCGAAGACGTCTCCATGGTCATGTGGCTGGCATGACTAAATGCCGAAGGCACACAGGATGTTGTTACCTTCCCACCAAAGATGGTCCCTATTTTTCTACTTGCATTTTTTACATGCTTTTGAACTGCTAGGTTGGCAGAAGCTGGGACAAATAACAGGAGCTCACTTTGCTATGCAACACTAGGGATTTGAACTGCCAAACTGCTGACCTTTCTGATCAACAAGCTCAGTGTCTTAGCCACTGAGCCACCGTGTCCCTATACTTTAGTGTAAGAAATACTAAATAAAGGAGAAAAGGTGTTTGTGTGTGTTTTGGGGAGGGGATATAGACAGAGTTGCATGTTTATAAAAGTCTTTTGGTTCCCATTGCAGACTCATATTCCTGACCAGAGCAGGGCTATGAAATCCCAATGTCGGGTTTTGATAAAAACCCTGTGGCTGTTGTTGTTTGTGGGTAGCTTCTTTGTAGACCATAGCACTGGGTACTGTGGAAACTGGCTGTCCTTGGGGTATCTCTGCTGTTGCTATTAAGGAGCTCCTGACAGCTTGTATGAGACTTGAGTATTATCTAATCTTTTTATGTTCTGCTTTTAAATCTGTTTGCTTGAGTTGATAACAAAACTTAAAATCTCTTCATTCACTGGGCTGATGTCCCTCTTGGAAGCCACATCTGCCCAGTGGCACAGAGATATTTGGAACTGAATCTGGTCTTGGCTACTGTTGGTAAGGCCACACTTGGAATCCTGCATCCAGTTTTGGTCACCAAGATCTAAAAGAGATGTTGAGACTCTAGAAAGAGTGCAGAGAAGAGCAACCACAAGGATTAGGGGACTGGAAGCTAAAACATATGAAGAACAGTTGCAGGAACTGGGTATGAAATTTAATGAAAAGAAGGATTAGGGGAGACATGATAACAGTGTTCTGATATCTCAGGGGCTGCAACAAAGAAGAGGGAGTCAAGCTATTCTCCAAAGCATTTGAGGGTAGAATGGGTGGAAAGTAATCAAGGAGAGAAGCAACTTAGAACTGAGGAGAAATTTCCTCATAGTGAGAACAATTAATCAATGGAACAACATGCCTCCAGAAGTTGTGAATGTTCCAACACTGGAAGTTTTTAAGAAGATGTTGAATATCCGTTTTTCTGAAGTGGTGTAGGGTTTCCTGCCTAAGCAGGGGGTTGTGCTAGAAGACCTTCAAGGTCCCTTCCAACTCTATTATTCTATTCTATTCTTTTGAAAGCTCCTTCACCAGGTGACCAGCATCCTTTCAAGCAGCCTTGGGACTTCACCACTTGAAAGCAAGGTGGAATAGCTTTCCTTCAGCTAGCAATGAAGGAAACCATCCTAGTGGAGGAGAAGCCACACATGACCAATCTTCATTAGAGAGCTCCTGTGAAGCTTTGCAGCAGAGGTCAAAGGACCTCTGCTGCTGATGGTTGGGAAAACATTTCCAGCATAACATCTTCTGTTCCCAAACAGAGAAACTGCCCTTCTAATGAGCCTTGGGCAAACTCTTTGTTCTGGCAGGTCCACTGAGGCCAGCTGTGCATATCTTTGTAGCACAACCACCTGTAATTATTATTAATAACATTAAATTAAGATATTAATTAATAAGAGCCTCAGTGGACAGTTTCCATCCTTGCCCAGCTGTGCCCAGCCAGGAGTGATTTTCCTGTCAAATGTCTTGTCAAACACCAACCTACTCAGACGGGTAGAATTCAGTCCAGCTTGTTTTTTACAAAAAGAAGGGTGCATTTTCCTTCTTGCCCTAAGCAACTCCTGACTATAATAACCCCCAGGCAGAGAATGCCCTGGATTCATGCTCCTTCCTTGACATAACATCAAAGGGTGGAACTGAAACAATAGAGAGTGAGCAGATGTTTTGGAAGGAGAATAAATAGGGGTGAACAATTTTCCCAGCGTGCCAGAATGTGTTCCAATAAATCTATTGTGTGCAGAGTCTTTCACACCCAGTGTAAAATAGTTAGCAACGGTTCAAAAAATAGTTGAGCAAAGGGTTTCAATTAGCTACCCTGTGGCCTTTCTTCTCCCCTTCCAGGACGCTGTGACATCAAGGCTTAACTGGGACTCAGTGCCAGGCCCAGAGAAATTGAAGATTCCTAGAGGGCTGATGAGATCAATTATAGATATTGCCTTCTCTTCTGTGGAGGAGGAGAACCCATACCATCAATTAGTTCTCTTTTTACACATATTTTTATTGAAGTTTAAAAATATGAAGATTAAAAATACGAATGCAAAGTAAGAAAATGTATTGAATATAAAAAAAGAAAACAATAGAAAGTGCAAAGAGAAAAAAAGGAAAGAGGGGGAAAGGGAAAAATATATAAAAAGGGGGAAAGAAAAATAGAGAAGAAATAAATATCCTTCTTCAATACACCTTCAATATTTCAACCCACAATCTCTTCATCCATATTAATTCATATTTTATGCTTTGGTAAATCATATAGCATGTTTTCATCTTAATCGGTAAAGTCCATTAAATGCTCCCAGAAGTAACAATATATATGTTTTCACTTTAAATAAGTAAAACAACTTCATATTTCTTTTCTTTCCTTTCCTTTACACAGCACCTTGTTTTTTCTCTAAAAATACGAAGGAAAAAAAATATCTTCTTTCTAGCTCTTATATCGATAAACAAATCTTTAAAACATCATCATTCAAATGTATCAAGAAAAAAAATCCATTAGGAGCTGCTTGAAACAATAACATATTGAAAATATTGATCTTTAATCCCTTCAATTTCCCCCACACCGTTAATTATCTGACTAGATACATTATGTAAATCATCTACTGTTGGGGAGAGAATTTCAGAATTCTCCATTGGGTGTTGCCTAGCTATTATGTATGTTGTGTACATAATATGGGGTAGGGGGAGGACTTCATATGTTCAGGAGCACTAACTTGACTTTTTTTTATACACATGCATGCACAAACACACACACAGAAACCCTGTTGATGTCACAGTTGACAGCACTGAAAGATGCTCTGGCTGGCCCAGAAGACTGCCACCTTACAGCCAACCCAAATAAAAAAAATCTTTTTCACTTGGGATCAGTGGAAGGATTTATATTGAAAGGAGATGCAGGAGGTCAAACTGCCAAACAATTGATGAAGGTAGCAATTCAGCTAAGCCTTATAACCCCCAACTGGCTGGATTTGCATCAAGAAGTTAAAAATCATGATTTGCAAAGTATTAGGGCTGAGTTCTCACAACACACTGAGTCACACAGAACAGAATAGTTATACCTTATTTCAGTATGAAAATCCCATTTTGGGATTTTCCCAAGGAGTTAAAGAGGCAGGTAGAGCTAACCAGGGTAAGAATGGAAAGATTCTCAGACAATGACAAACACTTAATATTGTTAAGTGATAAATATCAGTAAATAACAGTCTTAGAAATCTTTCCTCCACGGTGCAACCCGTGTTCCTTTTTTTGAGCTCCTTATTATAACAATTATGCAACCACAACCCTTCAGCTATTGACTGAAGTTCTGCAAGGCTCAATTTATGCTTATTCAGAACTCAATTTCCTTAAGATCAATAGAATTGACTGCAACGAAAGCCTATTAAGGCATTTCAAAGGACCTGTGAATTTACAAATTGTTCAGGGAGTATGGGGTCTGCCTACTATGACTCTACCTCCCATGACATCACCCATTCCACTCTGACAGTTTTAGCATTAACAATATTTAAATGGAAAGTCTGTGTACACCTGGCTTCAAACAATATTCTGAAACCTACATCTGGATTAACAAACCTTAATTGTTGAGTTTATGTAACAGTATAGGCTTGAAGGATGGAACTATAAATATAATTCCATATGAGAGCTCCATAGTTTCGGCTAATTTTTTCTCAACCTTGGCAAGTTAAGATGGATGGACTTCAACTCAGGAATTCTGGGAATTGAAGTCCACCCATCTTAAACCTAAGCTTGCCAAGATTGAGAAACACTGGTTCAGACAACAGCTAGGTTTCCATGCCATCTAATTTTAGCAAATTTTATTCTAAAATTTTATTAATATTGTATGATGGGTAAGAATTGGATATGTATATTAGTAACTATATAATGAAAGGAATTAATGGGTAGGTAATTTGACTGACTACACATGCCTATGTAATGGATATAAACTGTTATTGCTGTAAGATCAAAAAATTCTATGGAAATGACTATGCCAGAAATGTTGCACTATGTCCAACTTTTTTAATGTTTACTTAATAAAAACCTTTAAAAAAACAAAAAAATCCAAAATTGTTTACTACCAGTTCTGGGGGCATGTCTTGGTGGGTGTGGCATGCCTTGGTGGGCATAGTATGGGAAGGATACTGTAACATTTCCATTTCTTCTCCACTCCAGGGGAAGGTTACTGCAAAATCCCCATTCCCACCTGATCAGCTGGGACTTGGGAGGCAGAGAATAGATGGGGGAGGGGCCAATCAGAGGTGGTATTTACCAATTCTCCAAACTACTCAAAATTTCCGCTACCTGTTCTCCAGAACTGGTCAGGACCTGCTGAATATGACCTCTGGTCAAGTTTTACTCTAAGCATGCAGAAGAATCACACCATAATTAAACCAATATCCAGATGTGTTGACACTCAACCTAACATTGCAACTCAACAGGAAGATGCCATGTTGGAAATGTCTGCTTTAGAACTATGCCCTTCCTTTCCAAAAGACTTTATAAAGAGGTTTCCAAAGACTCCAATACATTCGGAATCAGTGCTCGGATACAACAGGGAATGCAATACAGCTGAAATGTCAAGGAGAGCTTCAAGCATTTGCAAATACTGTCCAGATTTGCAAGGAGCAATTCCGCTCTTAGCCAGCTCCGAAGCTGCCTGAGTTGTAAAATGATGATTGGCTGTGCTATAAATACAGGTTGCTGTTTTAGCCAATCTCCAGTAATTCTCTGCCATTGGTTCAACTGCCTACATAACTAACAAACCTGTGACCTTTATTACTGTGTCTCTTTTTATAGAGTCTCTCCATTCCTTATTCTAAATCAGATCGCTAAGAAGATAAAATAGAGTGGTCAGTGCAATATATTTTTCACCCTCCAAATGAAATAATATTGCTTGAGGGGGGGAATTCAATTCACAGTGCACCAGCCATCCTTTCTCTACCCACCTGACCAATGAATGTCTTTGCTTTCTGGTGAAGACCAGAGATTTCTATTTTAGGAATGCAGCCAACAGCTAAGGTGAAAATTCATCCTTAATCATGGCCAACCAGCATAAATTTGCCAATTGTTCTGTTTTGTTAAGATAACCCCAATTTGTCTGACTCAAAATAGACCTTTCAGAAAAGATAGTTTAATAAGGGAGAGCTATCCAGAGTCAAGGGTCTGAGTTACTTTGCCTGGGCTAGGAAGCTAATAAATATAATAATAAAGATAATGATGATGATGATGATGATGATGATGATGATGATGATGATGATGATAAAATAGAATAGAACAGAACAGAACAGAATATATTCAAGCAAGGTACTTGGTTGATATCTAAGGCACTGGCAGCAACCCACATCAACCATTAGCATCAGTCAGTGGTATTTGTGATGCATTTTTGAATGTTCAGTTGACTGTTTCATATTTAATCAATAAAGTATAAAATAAATAATAATAAAAATAAAATTAATAAAAAAACATAACACCCAGTTGGTGATAAGAAAGACAAAAAGGTCTGGATAGTGGATGTAGCAGTGCCTGGAGACAGCAGAAGAGAAGAGACAGAACTGGAGAAGATAACAAAATAGAAATAGAAATAGAATGACTATGGCAAAGGCAAGCAAGGGTAGTACCAATAGTAATAGGTGCCTTTGGTGCCTTCCCAAAACAACTGCAGCACCACTTGAACACCATAGGAATTGACAAATTTGCAACCAGTTAATTGCAGAAAGGGGCTTTACTTGGAACTGCTTCCATCCTGCGATGATATTTGCAACCCTATCAAACATCCAGATTTCCTATCCCAGGTCCTTGGTAAGGACTCAATGGGTAGACAAAAATGCCAAACCCAGACTGAACATCTGCCTGACTGTGTGATGAATGATGACGATGGTGGTGGTGGTGGTGCTTTAAAAGGAGACCTCTGATAAATCCCAAAGCCGAAGACTATACTTGGACTTCAGAAGACATCCTGGAAGAAGACACGGAAATCCATTTTTGTACTATAATCAACAAATCACATTTATGATTCAAACTTCTTACTGAAATCAAATGACCCTTGGTGGCTTACATATAAGGTAACAATGCATGGCAAATTAAAATATCCAAAGTGTGATGAAAACTTAGCTATAACATGAAACCAAACAACATAATACCAAACGACTGTTAAAAACAAGATGAAACATACACAAGATAGAAGAAGAAAATAGAAGAAAATGGTATCTCACATAAGTTTAAAAGAGGAGCTTTTGAAAGAATGTAGTCTTCAATATCTTCCTAAAAATCAGCAAGAAAAAGGCTGCCAAGGTCTCTGTGAGAAAGTTGCTCTTTAGGTCAATTTGCTGAAATTTTTGAAAATCTAGACCTGTAAGTAGCTTCTCCCTGGATGTTCTCACAGGCTGGTCCAATGCTGGTTGGAGTAGGTAGTCCTGAAGATAATCAAGTGTCAAGCTTATAGGTCAAAACCAGTTCCAAACACAGCAGTTTTAAGTTAAAAAGGTAAAGGTTCCCCTTGCACATATGAGCTAGTCATTCCCAACTCTAGGGGGCAGTGCCCATCTCCGTTTTAAAGCCAAAGAGCCAGCATTGTCCAAAGATGTCTCTATGGTCATGTAGCTGGCATGACTAATTGCCAAAGGCACAAGGAACGCTGTTCCCTTCCCACCAAAGATGGTTCCTATTTTTCTACTTGCATGTTTACATGCTTTCAAATGTCAAGGTTGGCAGCAGCCGGGACAAGTAACGGAAGCTCACTCCATTATGCAGTGCTAGGGATTCGAACTGCTGAACTGCAGTCTTTCTGACTGACAAGGTCAGCGTCTTAGCTACTGAGCCGCTGCATCCCTACTCATTTTTAAAGTTACTGGGCTTCAAATAAGCGGCTCAATGAGCGATGTTTCTTCTCTATCTTATTTCAGCAGAGTATTTTCTTTGCTAGTTAAAGCAGCTGGACACAATGCTAGCAAGGTAAGGAAGGGACAAAGCATGAAGCTGACACCAGTCAAGAAGCATGTCTAGCCTTCAGAGCTTCATAATCAGAGCTCCATCGCTTAGTAAATGTGTATCGTAGTTGCCATCTTGACTTTTATGAACCCATTAGGGCCACCCTGATGCCAATGAAGTAAGAGAACAAGGGACTGTAAATGCTGTTAATTGCAATCTATAGGTAGTCCTCTACTTACAACAGCTCACTTAGTGACCATTCAAAGTTACAACAGCACTGAAAAAAATGTGACTTATGACTGTTTTTCACTGTTGTGACCTTTGTAGCATCCCCATGATCATGTGATCAAAATTCAGATGCTGGGCAACTGGTTCATACTTATGACCCTGGCTGTGTCCCAAGGTCATGGGATCAACTTTTAAGGCCTTTTGACAAGCAAAATCAATGGGATGGCCAGTATCACTAACTTAATCAACTGCTGTGATTCACTTAACACTGGCAAGAGAGGTGGTAAAATGGGGCAAAACTCACTTAACAAATGTCTCATTCAACAACGGAAAACTTGAGCTCAATTGTGGTGATGAGCCAAGGACTACCTGTATTATCCAGTATCTACTTGCAATTCCATCAGTTGCTGGTTCCCAGATAAGCTATGCATCCTGGCTTGTGGCATTGTGGCAGGCTTGCAAGAGGGCAGAACAGATTCTGTAGTCTAAATGCATGATTAACTCTCTGTCTTTCTCTGCCCAGAATGAAATGAATTGGAAAGAACTTTGACCTGGATTTGAGGGCAAGAATGAGCAATTATACTTCTGCCCCCACAGGGATGCAAAACTAGCAGTGTATTCTGTGTTTGTGTCTGTCGATATTCATACATAGACATGCATAGACACACATGCATATCAGGGATGGGTTTCTGCCAATTCGGTGCACATGCAATTTGTGTGTGCAGTTGCATGTAAATAAGTCTGCACATGCGCAGAACGTTAAAAATGTGGGGGGGAAACATGCTACAGAGATCAGGGAACCAGTTCAGGGCCGTGGAAAGCCTGCCTTCCCTATCGGTTTAGTAACCCAATCGCCATTTCCACTACTGGTTTCCTTGAACTGGTGTGAACCGGTAGCAACCCACCTCTGATGCATATACAGTACACACGCCTCCCCCAAAGTCTGAGTTATTTTCTGTCTCTCTTTGTTGTAATATGGAGTTTATAATCACCCCAGAGTTTCAACCTGCTGATTTGACTACTGTAATCATAATCATTATAAAAATAAGAGAGGAAAAGAATTTATAGCATCAGCTTCTCTTGATTGGCAGTATAGGGTTTCTTGGAGCAAAGGGGAGCTAATGTTTGGGGACTGAAAAGCAGAGCCCAGCTGTTTTCTGCAATGCATCTGGGAATCTTTCTTACTTCCCCATAATCCCCCTTTTGCACTCCATTGCAAGTCTCTGTACCCTTTGTATCCTGCAAGGTCTGGGTGATGTCATCCTCCTACTAATATATAAACCAGCATATGGCTCTTCTACATAGGGAGCAGACCCTTGCCCAACCTTTGCTTTAAATAGCTGTGCTTAAATGGAGGCTTTCTTGTTTGCCGGGGTGGCTACTTGCCAAATTGAAGCAAAGCAAAGGGGGAAAGAGCTGGGTTACAGGCTGTGGGTGGTGAAAAAAAGATAAGTGAGGAATTCAACCCTAATGGAATATCAGGATAGCAGGTGGACTAACTATCAGACCTGCCAGCCATCTTTTCTTTTTGGGTCTCGGGCTTGCTACCCTTTCTACCGAGGGAAAATGGAAGGGGGGGGATTATACGGAGTTGGGTGATGTGTAGGCGTAATAACATTCTTCTTAGAAAGTCATCACTTTTGTCTCTCTGGAAGGGAGGAATCTGTGTTTGTGGCAGTGGGAGATTGAACCATGTGATAGACCTGTAAGTGTTTGGGGCAGGATCTTGAATTTTCAACTGGGTGGGAAAACCTGGAAGCTTTCAGATTTGGGGTTTCCCAGATGTGCCAATAGGACATCTCTAATAAAGTGGAACTTTGAGGAAACTCAAGCCTCAGAGTTTTATTTCATTGGAGGTGTTTTTTGGAACCCTGACATTAACTCTATAATTGCAATTTCCCCTCCAGCAAATTCAAAGTGGATTTGGATAAGGTGTGGATAGTTTTCAGGGGAAACTCTTCCGCTCCTTCCAATAAATTCAGTTTAGCTTTGATGGGGTTCATGGACACCCAGCCCCATCGCAGCATACCAGTTGCAACAGGATCCAGAACCCACCACTGGCTGGCAGCAGTAGATGCTGCCTGAATCCCATGACAGAGAGTATCTGGGGCAGACCTTCCAATGGTAATCCTAGACATAAGAAAAAGTCAGGCCCAAAGAACCAGAAACAACCTGTGGAATTACTTTTGAGTTGTTCCTTACTACAAAAAGACTCTTGCTGGACTAAAGCAATTGTCTGCAATAACCATAAATACATTTTGTGAATTGCTGGGGAGGGTCAGTCTTAGCTCTTCCTGGCTATCAGACATTCTATAAGCTCTGCTTTCACTTAGCCCTGTGAGATGCAACCCCTTCCTCCTGCGACTACAGACTACATTCCACCACAGAAAGAGGAATTCTTTCTCCCCAAATTGCAAGAGGATTTGTAACGTAATACCAGAACCTTGAATTGGGATCAGAACATGTTCAAAAACAATCTTTTGTGTTCATACTACCCAATAGTTTGAATTTGCCAAATTTAATGGTTTAAATCTTCCGAGCAATCCCACAGATTATGTATGTATGTATGTATGTATGTATGTATGTATGTATATATGTATGTATGTATGTATGTATGTATGTATGTATGTATGTATGTACGTGAATAGAATAGAATAGAATAGAATAGTTAGAAGGGATCTTGGAGGTCTTCTAGTCCAACCCTCTGCTCAGGCAGGAAACCTTACACCACTTTAGACAAATGGTTATCCAACATCTTCTTAGAAACTTCCAGTGTTGGAGTATTCACAACTTCTGGAGGCAAGTCATTCCACTGATTAATTGTTCTAACTGTCAGGAAATTTCTCCTTAGTTCTAAGTTGCTTCTCTCCTTGATTAGTTTCTACCCATTGCTTCTTGTCCTGCCCTCAAGTGCTTTGGAGAATAGCTTGACTCCCTCTTCTTTGTGGCAACCCCTGAGATATTGGAACACTGCTATCATGTCTCCCCTAGTCCTTCTTTTCATTAAACTAGACTTACCCAGTTCCTGTATGTATGTATGCATGTATGTATGCATAAATGCATGCATGCATGCATGCATGCATGCATGCATGTATGTAATTTAGAAACTACCTGTCTACTTCACAGAGCAACCCTGGGTGCTGTATAAATAAAGCATAAAAGCATAAAAACTGTATATACTTATATTAACAAGCAATTAAAACCAGAATGGAATAATTAAAATCCCAATGTTAGGCTTCCAAATAGCATTTAAATCAGTGACGTACGGTGAGGGTTACCGTTGGTGAGGCAAGAGCGCATTAGTGGCGAGAAGCAACGTCCCCGCCACTGTGTCCGACAGGCATCTCGCGTTTATGGCGGACATAAATGCGAGATGCCTGTCGGACACAGCGGCGGGGGTGTTGCTTCTCGCCGCTGCTGTGCTCTGCTGCCTCGCCCCCCCGCCTCCTCCATCCCCACTGCAGGACTTTCCAAAAGACTCGGGCCACTGAAAGTCAGTGTCTAACTTTCTATGGAGAAAGGCACATGGAAATCCACAATTGCAACCCGACACGTGCTACCGGCGGAGCAAGGACTCCGGGGAGCTTTTCCACCTTCCCCGATTGAGCTGGGGGAAAAAACACGTGAAGAAATTGAACGTGTTTCTCCTCTGCTGCCGGAGCATCGCGCCCTGCTGACCCGGGCGTGCTGACCTCCCTCCCCTTTAGCTCCGTTTCCCCGCGCCCTCGCCTTGCGCATCCGGACGAACCAGGCATGCAGATCTCTGACTTAAGGGCCCGAGAGGGGGGATCGAGGAGAGGAATTCCCGGACTGCAGTCCTCAAGACGCTGACCCATCTTCACGGATTAGGTGACCAGGGCAAAGGGCTCGACCGTTGCCACTCAACCCTTCAGGATTCCCCATAGCCTCTCGGAATGGAGCGCTAACCTCCAAGCTGACCCTGAGCGCCGTCGAGGAACAGCAGAGCCGGGAGCAGCAGCTGCCACCCGCAGGCGCGGCCTCTCATTTCCCTGCGATATGGCTGGAGCAGCTCCACAGGTGGAAGGGTGGGAAGTCTCAGGCTCCGGAGATGCCTTTTGTTGCCGCTTTCTACTCTGCTCCGCCACGCCCACCCCTTCTTGTCACCCGCCCTTATCTCTGCCGCCCTCTGCAGTACGTGAGCCTTCCAGCCCTTGGCAAGCCGCAGGTCTGGCAGAAACCATTCCCACGAGGATGGGGTCCTTCCCTGGAGCTTGGGTGCTCCGGGGTGTAATCCGGCTCGGCCGCCATTCAGCGAAACATGCCCTGATTTGTGGCCGGGTGGCATGTTTGCCGCCCGGCCAAAAACCTGGACATGTTTCGCTGAATGGCGGCCGAGCCGGCATGGCTTTAAAAATAAATAAAATAAATAAAAATATAAAAAATGAAAAATAAAAAATAATAAGCGGAACAACCCCCCACCCCTCTTCGCCTTTCTCCTCCACAGCTCTTGCTCCAGCCTCGTCTGGGCTGTGGGCTCCTCATTTGAAGAAGTCAGCTTCTTTTTACCACTTTAAATATTCTTCAGGGATTCAGGGAACTATTTCTGTTTCAACTAGTGAACCAACCAAATAATACATACACGTTGCAGTGAAGAGCGAGCCTCCTCCTCCTCCCCCACTCCTCTCTTCTCTGAAGCGCGCCCTCCGAAATAACCCGCCCAACGTAAGCGTGCTCAACTGCAACAAGGCATGATTCGCTGCTCCCAGATCAGGAGGCGGGCAAATCAGTGCCTCCTTTGCATATGAAATTTTTTGCTTTTTAACTCTTTCTTAACTTTTAAAAGGCAAAAAATTCCTTATGCAAAGGAGGCCCCGAGTTCTCTCGCCTCCTGCTTTGGTTAACACTAAGCAGACACCAAGCCACTGTGACTTGGAATCTGGTAGCAACTATCCTGGCTTTAATTATTTAAAAAAATTCTTTAAAATTCTTTCCTTTCTCTCAGGAGACTGGTGAGGCCCCACCTCCCTTGCCTCTAGTGACTGCACGTCCCTGATTTAAATATAAACCATAGTCTAAGGCAAAGTATTGCTCAAAGTTCCAATGTATTAAGAGAGCCATGTTGGCACATCTGAGAAAATCCAAATCTGAAAGCTTCCTGGTTTTCCCCACCCAGTTGAAAGTTCAAGATCCTCTCCCACAGACACAAGTCCATTACATTGTCCAATCTTCCACTGCCATGCTGGCAGCTTCCACCCATCCAGTTCCCGTCAGGTGCAGAGGTGCAGAGACGAAGGATGCTCTTGGCTTTCTAGAAAGAATTTTGTTATGGCTACATAGTATCTAACTCCGTACAATCCCCCCTCCCATTTTCCCACAATAGAAAATGTATTGTAGAATAATAGAACTGTGGCAGGACAAAGACCCAACAGATAAAATGGCTGCAGGCCTGACACCCAAGTTAAAAAGACAGTGGTAAGACATTCAAGGCACTAATCAGTCCCACTGCTGCATGCTCCTCTATGAGCCCTAAGTGAGGCAGCAGAGCCAGATCTTCACACATTTCTGGAAGGCCACCTGAGTGGAGAAAATGTTCCAAAGGGTGAGTGGGGGCACAGCAGAGAAGAGAAGCGTCTCTTCCTGAACACTGGCAGTTAACATTATTTGACTGACAAGTTCTCCAACCTGCCTTCCCTGACTGACTGAGTGGGGGCAGGTCCAATGCAATGGGGCAAGGGGCACAAATGTGATGGATGCTTCCCCAAACAGTGCAATCCCCCCCCCTTTTTTTTTCTGAAAGCCAAGCAAAACAACTCCATTGCTTTGCTTCACTGGGCCTCCCTGACCTCCTCCACAATTCCCTCCCGTGTTTATAGTCCTGGAAGAGTTTTTTGCCACAAGCTCTCTGTTTATGCAGGAACCTTTTCCAGCTTCTGCAAGTGATAAAGCAGGTAGCGTGGAGCCGTTGAGCATTAATAAAAACCCAGCGACAAGGCAATGTGAAGTTGCCCTGCCTCCATGAAGCAAGCGGTGTTGTTTCTGCAGCACGAACTGTTTTGTTGAGGCAAATCTAAGCCATTTCCCAGAAGGCTAGATGAGGTTGGAAAAAGAGGTAGATATTCCTGGCTAATTTTAGATGACACAGAAGAGGAGGGGAGCACAAGAGAAAGGTGGAGAAAAAGAATCATGCTGGTAATGCCAGATTAAATATTGTGAGTTATAAAAAGGTTCTCAGATCCACTTGGGTACAGTCGATCTTGCTTTTCTGACATTTGTGATTCAACAGGGGGGCTCCAACTGACCAAGACAGGCTTTCTTTGGGCAAGAGACACACCAATACATGCATATTTTCACATTTGTTGGGGCAAAATAATTGTGAGAGTTCCCCTTTCTTTTCTCCTGGGAAATATATGGTGTATTTGTTGTTAGTTGAAAAGTCGCCCCATGGACAATGTTCCTCCAGGCCTTCCTGTCCTCTGGAGTCCATTGAAGCTCATGCCAACTACTTCGGTAATCCCATCCAGCCACCTCATTCTCTGTTGTCCCTTTCTTGATTTGCCCTCAGTCTTTCCCAGCATTAGGCTCTTCTCCAGTGAGTCCTTCCTTCTCATTAGGTGGCCAAAGAATTTTGAGTTTCCTCTTCAGGCTCTGGCCTTCTAAAGAGTAGTCAGGATTGATCTCCTCTAGGACTGACCAGTTTGATCGCCTTGCAATCCAAGGGACTTGCAGGACTCTTCTCCAGCACCAGAGTTCAAAGGCCTCCATTCTTTGGTGCTCAGCCTTCCTTATGGTCGAATTTTCACAGCCATACGTTGCAACTAGGAAAACAGTCTGTATATAGTGCCTTATAATTGGCAGGAAGCTTCTGAAGATATTTTCTATCAGGGATGAAACAGAGCTGAAAAGAATCAGCTAATTCAACTCCACTAGGTAGTTAACACTGTGGTTCCCCGCTTACCAGCACCAAATTTAGAATTTGAAATCTCTAAGAACGCAAACGTATAAACAGTTCAGAGTTAAATATCTGGCAGATACAGGAGTATTTGATCACAGGGAAATCTCAGGAGGAACCAGACTAATTGAGAATAGTCTTCCAAATTATCCAGTGCTTAATGATTAGAAGGATTTTATTGGGACCCTTTCCATAGCCAGACCTTTTTTTTAAAAAAAACACACACACACACACATTTTCTCTCCTCCATCTCTCCCTGGATTGGTTTGATTGTTATTATTTCTATTGTTAACTGTTTTAAATCTGAATGAAGAAGTTAGGAATTGCTATCACTCAGCTTCCAGCGGAGCTGTTTCTAACACATGTAAAATAAAATAAATAGAATAGATCCAGGGCTTCCGAACATACGCCTCATTTCTAACTTATTCTGAGTTCATTAGCATGAACTGAGAATCTCCCTACAGGAAGTCCTTGAGTTATAACCGCAGCGAGCCTGCCCATCATGGAGGTAACTCATGATGATTGTAAAGTGGGTCAATCAAGTGATCAAACTGATTTTACACCCTCCTTCTTTAAGGGTGGTTTGTTAGGCGTACAGTTTTCTTAAAAGTAAAACTGCAAAATCATCATAAAAAGTGTTCAGGTGCCTGTGGGACACTGCAAATAGTTGTAAATGTGCCTGGTTGCCAAGCACTGAAAGTGTGGACACATGGCAGTATTGGGGGGAAGGAGAATTATTAGAACTTTGGATCCGGGGTCATAAGTAACCTCCAAATAGGTCCATCAGAACTTCAAATAGTTGCTAAGCAACTGGTCATAAGCCAAGGACTACCTGTATTAGCATTTTAAAATAAAACAATGATGACATCATCATTAGAGATGTATTACCCCTTCCCCTATTCTTTAACTGAGGAAGAGATCATGGTTGGGGCCCCTTTTCATCTCTCTCTTCCCCAGGCATCATGAGTACCTTTAGGGATACTAAACTGTCAGGCCAACCAATACTTAAACCTCTAAATAGAAATGATCCTCTGCTCCATTTGTTGGGAAAGGTATATTTTTATTAGAAGTCAAGTGTTTTGTCATAATGCATAGCCAGAACTGAGAATCACGTGCCCAAATCCCTGATTTCAACTTTTCCCTCTCTTAACTGCCTCCCATCACTTTCCCCCTGCCATGACCAATCAGAGTCAAGCAGGATGTTTTCAGAATGGTCATTTCAAGCACGGATTGATGTGCAGCTTCATTCTTCTCCCAGCTGGGTGACCTTGAAGCAGCATCTTGGGGAGATACAGATGTTGCTTTCACTTTCCCCAAGCATTCCTCCTCCCATCTATCCTCCCCAGAGTTTATGGCAGACTATCACCACATAGTAATGAAGCACCCAAGTGAGCATAAGGTGACAGGTGACAGGTGACCCAGAAAAGGTCCACCTAATACCTTTCTTTCTTTGTTTCCAAAAGGAGGTCATTTTTTTCCAAACAATGAGATTGTCTGTACTGTTTCCATTATTTAAAATGGACATGTTGACTTTATATAGATGATTCAAAACAGGGTCCTCAGACTGTTGGGGTGGGGGTGGGGTGAACTATTTGGGTATGTGTGGCTAGGTGGGCATGTGACTGGGTGGGCATGGCCAATTTAGCAGTCCAAACAATACACACAAATTAAAACTTTAATTTACTATGCTCCTGGTGGTGGAAAGCAGGTTAGTGAAGGGATGTGGCTGCTTTGGGGTGTGTATGAAGGACTTCTGTTTGTGTTTTTGTGTGTATCTCTCTTTCTCTCTCTTTCTCACTCTCGCGCGCGCAAAAAGCGGGCCTATTTTTGGCTGCCTGAGGCTTCTGCATATCCCTTTTTTTTTTTGCGTCCCTGGCCTCCAGTACCACTCTTCTGCCCCCAAACGGCCCCATTTTTGGCTTCCTGAGACCTCCACACATCCCATTTTTGGCCTCCCCAGCCTCCAGAAGGTGTGTGGGGGCCAGCAGGTAGGAGGGGTGATGTGGGCAGGGCATCCTCGTGGTTCCACATGGACCAGATTAATGGCTTCGGTGGGCTGTATCCAGCCCCTGAGCCGTAGTTTGAGGATCCCTGATTTAAAAGTTGTAACGATGCTGTTTCTTTGCATGACATTGGGCTGTGCAACAGCGCAAACTAGCTAGTGGAATCAGGGATTACAGGAGGAAGACAAGATGAGGAGGACACTGCATGCTGCATGAACGAGACAGTTGTCATGCTAATAAGCTATCTTGCTTATGGAGGTCCACTCTGGTCACTCAGTTTTGTCTCTACAGATTGCCACACTTTTGTGGATTCACCCAAACCATGAAATTGCCCTTTAATGTTGCCATAGCTCATGGTGTCTGCAGAGATAGGGTCAGAAAAGTCAAGAAGGTGGGCACAAGCATAGAATCAAAGGTGACCAATTATGTAGCTGAGGCCACCAATGTGCCTTTTTGATGCCACTTCTCTGGATGTCTCAGACTACAGCGCTTTTGCTGATACTACTGCACCTCTTCATGCCCAGCTTGGCTCCTTACCTTGAGCATTTCATGACAGTGTCCAAAGAAGCTTTGGACTGTCCTCGCCATTTCTTTCCTCTCTGCTCATTGCCCATCCTTGATCAAGCCGAGTGGATTTTAATGTTTCTTATTCAGAGCTCCTTGCCTCTAGCCAGAAAAGCAAGCGAAGTATCTAAGCAACCAGCACGGATATTGGAGCTAATGCCATTGTTTGCAGCAGGCGCTTGCAAATGACTTTGCACACACCAGCATGCCAGAAGAGGCTTCTGAGTATTACTAGACCATGCACCCTCCTGACACCACGTTCCACCAGCAATTATTTTTAACTCATCAGCATCATTCTACCATAACAGAAGAAAATAAACCCTCTAGGATTGCAACATTATTAAGGAGATCACAAACAACAATGCTCGATCAGACCTAGCAGAAGGTGGATGGAGAAGATAAGGGTCAGAGTGGCTACATCTTCACTTGGATGATGGTTTGTTGTGGCCTGGAGCATGGACAACACACCTAAAAGGGCATAAGTTCAATCATGAGATGTGATGGCCATCTTGCCTTTTTGACCTACCTACATGGGGATTCCCTATAGAGGTAGTCCTTCTTTAGGACTAAGGTAAGGTTTAATGGGTAAAATAAGGTAAGGTTTAACGGGGATGGGTGGCTGAGTGGCTAAGATGCTGAGCTTGTCAATCAGAAAGGTCGACAGTTCAGCAGTTCGGATCCCTAGTGCCACATAATGGAGTGAGCTCCCGTTACTTGTCCCAGCTTCTGCCAACCTAGCAATTCAAAAGCACGTAAAAATGCAAGTAGAATAATAGGGATCACCTTTGGTGGGAAGGTAACAGTGTTCTATGCGGCTTTGGTGTTTAGTCATGCTGGCCACATGACCATGGAGACATCTTCGGACAGCACTGGCTCTTTGGCTTTGAAACGGAGATGAGCACTGCCCCCTAGAGTCAGGAATGACTAGCACATATATGTGAGGGGAACCTTTACCTTTAGAAAAGGTAATTTGCCTTTACCGTTTCTTCACTATGGACCCCTTTTAGATACCTTTTGTCGCCATGGACTGCTAAGATTTAAGATTTAAATCATAACATTTTTTTCAAGCTTTTGCAGACCTCTTGTGATGTCATCAGCTGACCACAGATTGAGAATCACTGAGAGCACTGATGAAAAAATAACTTTGTAACCAGCCCTCTCATTTTCAAGCTTTTTATGATCCTTACCTACCCAGAGATGCCCCTAGCCAAGAACATAAATAATCCTTTTTTAGTGACTGCCTTGTTTAGTGACCATTACAGCAGCGATGAAAAAGTAACTTGGTGAGCAGTCTCACCTTTGCAACCTTTGCAAGGTCTGTAAAGTAAAAGAAAGTGGAAGTAAAATCATAACCTCAGTCATGGTTTCACTCATTGACCGCTCCACATAACCACCAAGTTGCCAATCCCAGTCATGGTCACTAAATGAGGATTACCTCTACTAGTTCTGGAAGCCAAGATTTGCAACAGGCAGAGAGAAGGGAAAACAAGAAAGAAACGGAGGAGTACCTGTTTAAAAATTATAGGCCTTGCCAGTGAAGAATAACAATTATTCAGATCACAGCTTTAACATTTAATGGAAGGCAAGAGGGATATATTTACACACACAAACACACACACCCCTTTCCAAAGAGTCTCTACCAGCTTTCTAAAGCACTTAATTCTGTCTCTCTTGTCAGCTCTCCATCTTCCTCTGGATCAGCCAGGAGGGTAAGAGCAATTTTTGAAAAAAAGCGCTTTGCTTTGGAAGGAAAGAAAGCTGTGCTTGCACTACTACAAGTCTTTTCCTTCTCTCTCCACTCCCTCAAATTTAATGGATCCCAACTGCGATCTGCCTGGTTACCTTCTATATTCCCCCTGCTATAATGATCCAGATTATTTTCTTTGCTGTAAATGAAAGGTCAGGGGAGGGAAAGACACTGGTGGATTTCACAAAAACAATGTCGTTGAGTCCTCCCCCCCCCCCCCTGGATAAATGTACAAAGTACACTCAGACCCTATTTACTCCCTGGCAAAAGGGATATTAACTTTCCCTAGGATACTTTGTCATGAGCTCCAATTGTGGTATCAGTTACATGAATAGGACAAGGGACCCCATGAAAAATGAGGCACTTTGCTCTTTATGCCCTCCACTCAAAATCAAATAATTCAGAATGGGCAAAGTACTCACTGAAGGAAGGAAGCCAAAAAGTCATCTGTATAACTCAAACCTGAAACTGGCAACAGTTCCTACAAATGGAAAAAGACATTAGAGCCCCCCACCCTCCCCCAAAGGTAAGTATATTTGTAGGGAGTTTCGGGGATGTGTATTTGGGCTACTCCTGAGGAGTTTCCGGTGAATGTTTGAATGGAATCCAATTTCCAAATTGAACAGCTGAGTTTGTTCAAATCAGTGGATTAAATTGGGGTGGGGGGGGACCTCATTTGATGTTGATGATTGGGTGGTGCCTGCACATGCACAGAAACATTTTTTCCATGAATTATTTCAAATGGTTAAATTGACTCAACAATTTAACAGATTTAACAGATTTAACAGAGTTGGGAGGGACCTTATAGGTCATCTAGTCCAACCCCCCTGCTCAAGCAGGAGACCTTACACCATTTCTGATGAATGGCAGTCCAATCTCTTCTTGAAAGTCTTAAGTGATGAAGCCCCCATAACTTCCGAAGGCAACTTCTGTTCCATTGGTTGATTGTTATCACTGTCAGAAAGTTCCTCCTTATTTCTAGGATGAATCTCTCCTTGGTCAGTTTCCACCCATTATTTCATGTCTGGCCTTCAGGTGCTTTGGAAAAATAGTTTGACCCCCCTTCTCTCTGTGGTAGCCCCTCAAATATTGGAAGACTGCTATCATGTCTCTCCTGGTCCTTCTCTTCACTAGACTAGCCAGGCCCAGTTCCTGTAACCCTTCTTCATGTTTTATCCTCCAGTCCCCTAATCATCCTGGTTGCTCTCCTCTGCACTTTAGTCTCAACATCTTTTTTTATAGTGTGGTGAGCAAAACTGGATGTAGTACTCTACTTTGGAGGATCTAATCCAAACAAAAGGCCATTTTGAATTAGACTGCAAATCTTATTGAATTGACAGTTCAGATCAGACGTTCCCTGTTTTACATATACCTAGAGGCATTGGATAATACATTGCTTCGGATTCTCCATGCATAGCAACTGTCTACCATATTTTAAAATAGTGGAGTTTTTCCTAAAGATTACATGGCAGAAATCCCAGGAAAAGACTCCTCCCCAATTATTTAAATACTTCCAAATTATAAAATCTCTAATCTGAGGGTATGAAAATAAACATGCACCTCCTTAGTATCTATAGACGTTCTTTCTTGCTGTGAGTTCTGGTCCCACTTTAGGGATGAAAGCCAGCTGGGTGACTTTGAACCAATCAGCAAAAAATGGTGAAGATGGTGGACACAACAATGCAATCAAAGCTCAATTTGAGTCTTTTTGTGCATTGCATCATCAATTGCTCCATCAAATATTGCCATCCTGGATGTTTTTGGACCACAATCTGTGGTGGAATGTAGTCTGGATCCCCAGGAGGGAGGTGATGCATTCCCAAGAGGCAGAGAAGTTATGAAAGATTGCCCAGAAGAGAGTTAAGATGGCTCCTCCCTAACAATTCCCAGAGTGTATCTATAGTGATTCAAATATTTACTTTAGTTGGGCAACATTTCTGTCTATAGGTGAAGAACAATAAGAGCAAAGTACCTCCAGTATTTTTTGGTTGTTGGAGCCTGGCACAACCTGTGGATATCTCCAGTGGCTCCAAACATACTATACAATCATACTTGTTAGGAAGCATGGATTCACTGTGTTTCCATCTGTGGTGATCAGCTGATTATCACTTCATTTGGTAAAAATGGTCACCTTAGTTGCCACAAGGTCTGGACTATGGCCTGTGGGCAGATACAGCCTGCTGAAGCCATTAATCCGGCCTGCATGGGATCACCAGGCTGCCCCACCCACATTGTCCTACCTAGAGAAAGGGAGAGAGAGAGATACACACACAAACAGAAGTCCCTTACACACACACATGAGGCAGCCACATCCCTTCGCTAACCTGCTTTCCACCCCCAGGAGCATAACAAATTAAAGTTTAATTTGTATTGTTTAATGGACTGCTAAATTGGCCACCCAGTCACATGACCACCTAGCCACGCCCACCCAGCTGGTCCAGGACCCCAACAGTCTGAGGGACCATGAATTGCCCCCCTGTTTAAATGGTTTGAGGACCCCTGGTCTAGACAGTGTTGAAGTTACATGTTTCTTTTATGGCAAGCACATCTTCCATAGAAGTATAAGCTACACAGAGGAGCTACTTTTGCCATTGAGAAGGAAGTCTCAATAGGAGAGGGGGTATAAGGGTCTTCTGGAGAATTCATCACTAAAGAATAATGTTTAAAATCTTCTCTGTAGGCTTTCTGATCTTAAAGAATGTTGAAGGAATGTGACCTTGGAAAAACATTTGGCATCAAATCACCTATGACAGTGATGGCCAACCTGTGGCATGCGGAGACATATTTGGTGGCACGCCAAATGTCAGTTCCTTTCCAGAGGGCCAGGGGAATGAACTTCCGGTTGGCCTGTTGGGGCCATTTTTCATCCTCCCAGGCTCCAGAGGCATTCCTTGTTGTTAGTTGCAAAGTCGTGTCCAACCCATCATGACCCCATGGCCAACGTTCCTCCAGGCCTTCATTTCTCTATCATCCTCTGGAGTCCATGTATTTATCCTCTGGAGCTTTTATGGAGATTCCAGCATTAAGATTACACATTCCCTTTTAATATTATAATTTTAGGGGGCTGAGATAACTTCCCAAAGCCGTATGGTTTTGCAAGAATCAAACGTTTGCTGTGAATTGAAGTCTCCAGTCTGGAGACAAAAATCAGGCTGTGCTGATAGGGACTGGAAACAGGAGAGTCGCTGTTGACTAGGTTTCCACCAAAGGCTATCATTGTCTTACAAACATGAATTGTGCAGTTAGTGCCAAGTTGAAAATGGATTTACTGTTTTTTCAAAGATTCTCAAAGCTTTCTGGCAGGGAAACAGAAAGACTTTATCATCTGCCTCTGAGTTTCTATGGCAAGAAGGGAATGCCGATGACCAATGCCTGGGCAATCAACCAAGCTGATCAAAGCTCATGATTTGTTTCACAGCTTCTATTTCTTTCACCCATCCCAGATTCAAACAGAGTGTTTTGACCCACATTTGCCAGGGCCTGTTGCTTGGCCTTGCCATTTCAATATAGAAACACACACACACACACACACACACATCAAAATGGTTAGCATGACTGTATTGTCATATGTGGTGGCTCAGTGGCAAAGACGCTGAGCTTGTTGATCAGAAAGGTCAGCAGTTCGGCGGTTCGAATCCCTAACGCCATGTAATGGAGTGAGCTCCTGTTACTTGTCCCAGCTTCTGCCATCCTAGCAGTTTGAAAGCAAGTTAAAAATGCAAGTAGAAAAATAGGGACCTCCTTTGGTGGGAAGGTAACAGTGTTCCGTGCACCTTCAGCATTTAGTCATGCCGGCCACATGACCACAGAGACGTCTTCGGACAGCACTTGGTCTTTGGCTTTGTAGCAGAGATCAGCACCGCCCACTAGAGTTGAAAACAGCGAGCGGAACCTTTACCTTTACATTTATTGTCATACTAAATATTGGGTACAGCTTCTTATTCTGCATTAGAAGCTGTACCCAACTTTGGGCTAACATACAGAAGGCGACCAAAATCCAGGACCCATAATTCCTGAGAGAGTGCAATTTGGGAAAGTTGTGGCTGCTTCAGCTGAAGAGTTGCTGTGGCTGCATGATCCTCATTTTCAGTGTTCCATGACAGTTTCCCTCTTTAAACATTTCATTAGATTATAGAATAAAATACAAAATACAAAAGCAAATAGGAAGACACAGTGGGGGGAAGGGGAAAGAGAAGTGAGGGGGTATGGGGGGAAAGAAAAAAGTGTTGACTTCCAACTCCCTCTGTTGCAGTAAAATAAAGTATTAACATCAAATGACAACTTTTTACATTTTCATAATAATATAAACTAGCCATTTCTATAAAAAGTCAATCTAAATGGTAAAACTCAAAATCAAAGTTTTATTTTTTTCCCACCTCAAGCACAAGTCCAGAAGTGGTCTCTTTGTATGCTTTTCTTTAATCAAAATGGTCGATTTAGTCATTTCTGCCAACTCCATCAGCTTCTGTATCCATCCATGGTGGAAATCAAAATGTCTTTCTATTTTTGTGCATAGATGGGAGGGAAGGAGGGAGGGAGGGAGTGGTGGTGGGAAGGAGGGAGGGAAGGAAGGAGGGAGTGGTGGTGTACTGGTGCCTGCTGGGAGCACCAGGTACCGTTCCTGTACAGTGTTCCGTAGGACCCGCCGGCCCGCTGGCCCTCCTTACCTGTATTTGAGCCGATCGGGGCTTCTGTGCAGGCACATGGAGTGTATGGGGCCTGCACGATGTTCTGCAGAGCAGCTGGACCATCGCAGAGCATTGTGGGCAGTAAGTACGCATGCGTGCACTGCGACGTGCTGCGCACATGCATGTTGTGGACGCCGGCCCTGTTGCACCATACCAGTTGCACCGGGATCTAGAACCCACCACTGAGAGGGAGGGAGGGAGGGAGGGAGGAAGGAAGTTTCACACATCCTCCCTGGTCTGTGCCATTCTTGACCCTTTATCATTTCCTGAGCACCCCCATGCACCCTTCTCAAATGAGCTCCCAGTGTCCAGACATTCATAGTACCTCTTGCATACTCCCAAGCAACACCAGGCATCCTTTCTTACTCATACTACTGCTCTACACACCCTCCCCAACTTGTGTGACACCTCTTATACATTCCAGCAACCCATTATTGACTCACTCTGCCCCACCCCCATGCCCTACCCAAACTGTGTGGCATCTCTCATACATCCCTCTGTATCACAATCTGATCTGGGCTACACTGTTTCCTCCCCTACGTGGCAACAACCACAATTTCACCCAAATTTAATTCCCTTGGCCATCACGGTTTCCACTTTTTGGACACATTTCTGTAGGTTACCCCATGTGAAATTTTAGTGATAAATATGTAATAACTATTATTTTTTATCCCTCAGAGAACTCCAATAATAAAGGGGAGGTTGCATATACAAGGGAGAATAAATAAACAACTGTATCACAAGACATCTGTTGTGTCATTATTTGGGAAACATGTTCCACCCACTGTCCTCCTCCCCCAAAAGCTATTTTCTGCCTGAGAGTTCAAAGCAAGAAATGTTTGGCTCAGCCCTATTACCTCACACTATGGATGGATCAAATCTCTCACTTCCTATTTCTTCCATTTTTCTATTTAAAAAAACAAACAAAAACAAAACAATACCATCTCATTTGTATGGAAGAAAAATGTGTACACCGTGATAAGTGCTACCAAAACAAACAAACCAACTAACTAAATATATTTGCACTGTATCTGCACCATCCAACTTGGGTGAGGGGAGGTTGGGGGAGGGCTAGAACTGGTCTGCAAGAAGCCACTCTTAATCTACCCTTTGAGTACTATAAAATCCTCCAACCCAGAGGTGAAATTCAATTTTTTTTACTATCAGTTCTACGGGTGTGACTTGGTGGGTGTAGCAGGGGAAGAATACTGCAAAATCCCCATTCCCTCCCTACTCCAGGGGAAGAATATTGCAAAATCTCCATTCCCTCCCCACTCCTAGGGGAAGCATACTGCAAAATCCCCATTCCTTCTGCACTCCAGGGCAAGGATACTGCAAAATCCACATTTCATCCCCACTCCAGTGGAAGGACACTGCAAAATCTCCATTCCCTCCCCACTCCAGGGGAAGGATACTGCAAAATCTCGATTCCCCCGACTCCAGGGGAAGGATACTGCAAAATCCCTGCCCTCTCCACTCCTAGGGGAAGGATACTGCAAAATCGCCATTTCCTCCCCACTCCAGGGGAAGGATATTGCAAAATCTCGATTCCCCCCCACTCCAGGGGAAGGATATTGCAAAATCCCCATTCCCTCCGCACTCCAGGGCAAGGATACTGCAAAATCCACATTTCATCCCCACTCCAGGGGGAAGGATATTGCAAAATCCACATTTCATCCCCACTCCAGGGAAAAGGATATTGCAAAATCTCCATTCCCTCCCCACTCTGGGGCCAGCCAGAGGTGGTATTTACTGGTTCTCTAGACTACTCAAAATTTCCGCTACCGGTTCTCCAGAACCTGCTGAATTTCTTCCCTCCTCCAACCTTAGCACCCTTCTGATGTGTAAGATTGTAGATTGTAGATTGTAGATAAATTTATTTATAAATTTCCGCTACCGGTTCTCCAGAACCTGCTGAATTTCTTCCCTCCTCCAACCTTAGCACCCTTCTGATGTGTAAGATTGTAGATTGTAGATTGTAGATAAATTTATTTATAGGCCGCCCTTTTCCCTGAGGGGACTCAGGGCGGCTTACAACGTATAGGGAAGGGAGTACACACAATGACATATAAAGACAGTACGTAATTAAAAATAGAAGCAACATTCATTCATCATTCGGGAGGGGACGGATTATAATCTTTAACCCCAGGCCTGACGGGATAGCCAGATCTTGAGGGCTGTGCGGAAGGTCTGGAGGGTGGTGAGGGTACGAATCTCCATGGGGAGATCGTTCCAAAGGGTCGGAGCTACTACTGAAAAAGCTCTCCTCCGCATAGTTGCCAGTCGACACTAACTGGCGGATGGGACTCGGAGGAGGCCTAATCTGTGTGATCTAATAGGTCGCAAGGAGGTAATTGGCAGGAGGCGGTCTCTCAAGTAAAGTAAGGTCATATGGGAACGACTCTGAGAGACAGAAGGAAGAGCTACTATCTCAAGAACAGTCCAAACTATGGCAGCTGAGTCCACAGAAGGAATGAGAACCTGGCAGAATGTCACAGAAGTATAGTATAGCCTTTATTGTCATTGTACATCATGTATTCAACGAAATTGGTTTTAGCCTCACTGGTACAATCCATGACAACAAATACAAATGGCATAAATAATGTAAAGAATAATCCCTACAAAAGTAATTAGGAACAGAAAAAAGAAAAAGAAAGAAAAAAAAAACGGGCCTGTTTTTTCATATGTTTCTGCCTGTGCCTGGAGTGATTGTGGTTGTGTTCATCATCCCTACATTTTCTGGACTGTAAAGATTGGAAAAGTTTTCATAGCTTTAAAATACCAGAAGTTGGGTTTTTTAAAAGGAACAAGTTGAATTGAGACTGGATATTTGGACTGATCATAGGGAGCAAATGATACGAAGCAAGCAAAGACCCCAACACACATCTTTTAATTTTATGTAATTTTTATTGCCTTTTGAAAAATATATATTAGAGATGTATGTATTTCATTATGCTGCTCTCTCACCTAAAAGGTGCATTAGAGGTTTGATGATGGCATTCAACTTTGAGGAACTTCAATATTTATTTGAAGGCAAGAATTCCATACTCTGATTATGAAGATCTACTTCGTGTACAGTGGTGGGTTCCAGATCCCATTGCAACCGGTACGCTGCAATGGGGCCAGACGTCCACCACGTGCACACGTGCAGCATGCGTGCAACACGCGCATGCATACCCACCACCCATGACACTCCAGCTGCTCGGCAGAGCATCGTGCAGGCGATGTACACTTCTGTTCAAATAGAGGTAAGAAGGATGGGCAGGTGGGCGGGCCCTCCGGACCACCATACTGGAACAGTACCTGGTGCTCCAGGCAGGAACTGGTACACCCGTACTGAGGCATACCGGTCATATCCCACCACTGATCGTGTAAGAAGAAAAAAAAGACAAGAAAAGCAGCAGAACTCTCCTGCACATTACTAGCCCAGAACAAGTCTAGTTGGGCAATCAAGAGCTGTAAGGAAAGGCAGCAGCCTCAGAGTTCCTCTTCCACACTTTACAACAGAGCCGGATGAAGCTCTGATTTAAAAATTCAAGTCAGCAATGATTCGATCAAATCATCCCTTTGAATCACATCTTCAAATTGAATTGTCAAATCGACTCAATGCATGAAATTGAATCAGGCACGTCTGAAATGAAAGTTCAATAGACTTTCATGCATGTGTTGACACACTGTTCAGCTCAAATCTGATCAAATTGAATCACACATTTCAGTCGGACCTTGGATGAATCCCATACCTCTGGTTCATTTCTGGACACAGCCACAAATTGGGGGCTGTGATTAATTGGTGACCATCTCCCCCTGTAGGGTGAGACGCTTTGAATTTCTATTGAGCAGAGAGAAAAAGGCCTTCTAAATTTCAAGCTCCTATTTTGGTGGCACATATCTTTCTTTTTCAAACCCGCCATCCTGGGCCCAACATTTGGGAAGCCAGGCTCTGCCTGTCACAAGCCAGGACAAAGGGTGAGTGATGGAGGACTAACACTTCCTTAAAAAACCTTGGTCCAGCTGGCCCGGCTGGTGGCACCTCGTAAGGGCCCCTTTCCAGGGTTACAGGAGAAGATGTTAACAGTCTTGAAGGTGGAAGAGGGCTCTATGCCCCAACGGCAGATCAAGCAGCAGAACCATCTTCTAGGAGAAGGGAAACTCTGATTACAAACCTCCACTGCCTTGTGGCTAAATCCACTTCTGGAAAAGGCTTCAGGAGTCAACCTTGAGGCAAAATCTGGAGCCGGAGTCCCGGAAGCAGTTTGTGACTGTGTACAACCACATTCTGGTAACTCCTGTGATGCAGCTGGAACCAAGCATATGGGCTCTGCCGTTCCATTGGACAATTTCAGAGACATGGAGTGGGAGTCTGCTGCTTGGGTAACAGTCTATCCTCCATGTTAATCTACCCAGGCCTCGTGCTCTGGAGAGGAACTCCAACTTAACCTCTCCAGAGCATGATACCACAGTCTCTTGAGACTGAAGGATGCCAATGCATACATGGTTATTGAAAGTATGATGTGGTGAGCAATCTCTTCCAGCTTTATCTAACCTGTAAGCACCAAGTGTGCTCACATGGTCATTCTATGAAGTGCCAGAAGAGAGAAAAAGCCTTGCTCTGTGCAAGACTTTTTAAAGGTGACAACAAGCAGGAAAAGATGACTCAGCCCATTCTCAAAACAGCAATGCCATTCCCATCTGCTCCCATCTGGTATGGCATTTTTTCCCCTAATGTGGGGGAGATATTTTTAGGGAAAGAAAATAGTCTGGAAATCTACCTTTCCCAAATGGGCAGGGGAACAAAACTATTGAGAATCCATGCATCCCACCAGCATCTGCTGATGAAGGAGGACTCTGTTTTCTTGAAGAGCCTCAAATATGGATTTGGAAATTCTGTGACAGGTAGGATCAACTAAGGATTGAGCAAAGTTATTTGTTTGAAATCTTTCAGGCTTCAGATGCTGGATTTTCCTAATGTCTTCATCTTTTTAAATGCATCTTCTCGTTTCCTTGATTTATTGGTCCATCCACAGAACCCTGGCTTCAGTAATGGCATCTTCTTTTCTCCACTACCGGTTCAGTAGCAGGAGCGCACATGTCTGGGCATGCACAGAACCTTCTGTGATGACATCTGGGTGGGTGGGTGGAGCCTCCTGCTGCCACTACTACCAGTTCACCAAAACCAATGTGAACCAGCAGAATACAACCTTTGCCTGGCTTGTTCACGCTGTAAAAGGGAATGCATAGAAGAGGCATGCCTTTCAGCACTGCATCCCAAGCTATAATAGAATATAAGAATATCCTTGGAAGAGTGGGAGGAAGGAGGAGATACTGCTGTCAGGTGCCAGCAACCAGCTCCATTTATGAAGGATGCAAGTCAGCAACTTTATAATGTTTTGCTACATATATTACAAGACTCTTCCCAGACTGCTTGCCTTCCCTTTGGAAAAATCAGATAAGGTTTTATAGAACTTAGGGAGGCCAGGCTTATGACACTTGCAGCTCTTCAAGGACTCAACACTAGTTCCTTGCTTTATACCTCCTCCCTGCCTGGCTGGGAGATTCCCAATAGCTACCTAGCAGTGGTGGGATTCAATTTTTTTTGCTACAGGTTCTGTGGGCGTGGCTCGGTGGGCATGGCAGGGGAAGAATACTGCAAAATCCCCATTCCCTCCCCACCCCACTAATCTACTTTCCAGCTCCCTTCTCCTGTTCCGGGCAACAAAAGAAGATCAGCTGGGAGGCTGGGAGACAGTGGAGAGTAGGGCCAGCCTACTTGCCGGTTCTCCGAACTACTTAAAATTTCCACTACCAGTTCTCCAGAACCTGTCAGAATGGGCTGAATACCACCTCTGCTATCTAGGGAATGATCAGATAAACGAGGGAGGAGTTCTTAACTGAGTAAAGAGCAAAATAAACTTAGAAAAGTAAAGTACTTGTGCTCTCTCTGGCTAATGGTTTTCTTCAGATGTTTCATTATCAAACTAGGTAATGTACACTGATGATGTTATCTAGTTTGGTAAAGAAATGTCTGCAAAAACCCACCAAGCTTAGAGAGCACCAAGGAGCCCACAATTCAACCCTGAGCCACAAACACTCTCTTCTATCAGTATTTAGAAAACCTCCACCCAACATATAGGCTCATGATGGCGAACCTATGGCACGCATGCCACAGGTGGCATGTGGAGCCATATCTGCTGGCAGGTGAGTTGTCAGCTCCAGCGCGCATGTGTGCTCCAGCCAGCTGATTTTCAGCCTTCCGGAGGGCCGGGGGAAGCTGTTTCCACCCTCCCCAAGCTTCAGGAAAGCCTCTGGAGCCTGGGGAGGGCAAAAAACTGGCCCAACAGACCTAACCTCTGCACCTCCCCAGCAGGGGTGGGTTTCTCACCCCGTTCCAACTGGTTTGGTTGGAACGGGGCTGGCGGCATCCTCGTGCACGCGTGCACGCGCGTCTGTGCGATGCTCCAGCTGCTCCTGGAGGATCGCGCAGGCGCTGTATGCATCCTGCACATGCGTGGAAGCACAGAACTCGTCAAAACCGGGTAAGGAGCACGGGTGGGCGGGGGCACCCTTTGCCGTTCCCGGAAGTTACTTACTTCCGGGTTCGTCAACCAACCAGTTCGCGGGGACCGCCGCAAACCGGTTGAAACCCACCCCTGCTCCCCAGAGGAAATTTCCTCCAGGGGACCTGCCCCAGCTCCCTGGAGGAAATACCAAGCTCAGCTTGGAGGCAAGCAATGTGGTGCATATGGGGGTTTGTGTGCATGCATGCGCATGCGTGCGCGTCCTCACATTTTTGGCACCCAACAACAAAAAGGTTTGCCATCACTGATATAGGGTGATATAAAGAGACTATGGAAGATTTGGATTTTGAGCAAGATTCTATACCTTCTGTTAATGTAGCCGTACAATAAAATAGAATCAGTTCATCTGGTGATGTTTCCTCACTGGCGTATTTGGGGGACTGACCCAACATTTTGCAATATTCCTTTAGAGGGATTTGGTTGGTTGGTCTACTGATTCTTTGCCATTTGCACTAGGCTTGCTTTGTTTAATAAAGCATTTGAGAAATGATGTTGCTAATTAGGCCAAACCGATTTTAATGGCATGTTCACTTGCTTCTGGCTTTTTCATCTGGCTTAGAATTGAAACATTTGAACTAATAGAAAAATGATGCTTTAATTTTATATATGACTGAATATCCCTTCCTCATCACTCTCTCGATTTCCACCAGCCTTGAATTTGCTGTGAATGAGGTCAAAGGATACGGATCTTCACTGGCACACAGAGACCCAGGGGCAAATACTTTGAAAATTATTTCCCTGCATTTTTCAGATATGTCAGGTCAGTTAGCACGAGAAACCAATTTGGATCATATGTTTTCTGAGGCAAAAGCAAGAAATGAATATTAAAGAAGCTCAAAGGATGGATGGGGCCTTAGTTAGCTTCTGGTCCTTTCTCCGCTTCTTGGGTTTGGGTCCTGACCTCTGTCATGTCAAGGCCACGAGGTTAGCAGCCTTTTGCATTGAAGTTAGATGTTCCGCGATAGGAATTGCATCAGAGGTGAGATGAAGCAGCGGGACTGGAGTCAGCACTGGGAACAGTCAAGTCAAGCCAAGCTATGCTGCATGGTGGAGTCAAACAAGATGATCTTATCCAGGCAATCATAAGCCAACCTGGTTTATGGAAATCTTTTACTTGAGAACAAGAAGGTGTTCTCAAACAACATACCTGCCTGCAGCCATATTTTCTTTTGGACCTTTGGCCTACCACATTTTCTATTATTCTACTATGAATTTTCTATTGTGGGAAATGGGAGGGGGGATTGTATGGAGTTAGATGGAGTTTCTAGAAAGCCAAAGTCATCCTTTGTCTTTGCACCTCTGCACCTGACCAGATCTGGATGAGTGGAACTGCCAGCATGGCAATGGGAGATTGGACCATGTGATGGACTTGTTGGTGTGCGGGCAGGATCTTGAACTTTCAACTGGGTGGGGAAAACTGGGAAGCTTTCAGATTTGGGTTTTCCCAGATGTGCCAACATGGCTCTCTTAATAAATTGGAACTTTGGGGAAGTATTTGCCTTGGACTTTGATTTACTTTTGGATGCTATTTGGAACTCTGACAGTACCATGACTTTCCCAATAGAGCTGCAGCACATAAACTGAGACTGGGCCTTTTTGATGTTGTACATGTTTTTGATTTGCAGCTGGTCACTTAGCAATCATTTGAATACAGTGAACCCCCCAAAACCTACTTAGGATCTAGTTTCAAATTTATGACATAGCCACCCACATGTCATGACTGTGTTTTGGAGGCTTGACAACTGGCCAATATTTACAGTCATTTGCAATGTCCCAGTCATGTGACTACAATTTACAATGATTTTACAGTGTTTAATTTTCAGTTTCGGGCAAAAAGTAGTTCATAATGAACAATGGGTTTGCTTAATAACCATCACATTTGCTTAATGATTGCTGTGAAAAGGTTAGTAAAATTGGATCTGGTCAGCTGGTGACCTACTTTACAAAGTTACAACATGCAATCATAATTGCCAGGCTCAATTGCACTTAAAACTCAAGGACTGTGTGAATGCCCCAACACTGGAAGTCTTTAACAAGGTGTTGGATAGCCATTTGTCTGAAATGGTATAGGGTTTCCTGCCTAGGCAGGGGGTTGGACTAGAAGACCTCCAAGGTCCCTTCCAACTCTGCTATTGTATTATTGTATTACTTGTACTACCTGCAGTTGTGTTATGTTTTTCTTTGCTGTCCATGGTTCCACCATAATAATGGGTCTTCTGTGGTTGGAGATTTGATACTGGAGGTCCTTCCTTGACTGTTTAGAGTTAATCCAAGGAACAAGAATGGAAGAACTTTGATTAAGGACATTTACCCGGACAGCTAAGACTACAATACAAAGATTCCTGCAAAGGCTTAACTTTTTAAGTATATAACTTATTCCCAGTGGCAAAACCTGTCAGAGTTTGTTGCAGAAAAAACAAATCCAGAAAGTATACACAGATAACTGATTCAGATGGATTCATTAACTTCTTTATATACATAATAACAGATGAATAAATGTACAATACCAATAATAGATTCTTTCAACATGGTAGAACTTACAAGCAGAACACAAGCAGGAGAGAACAGTTAGTTTCATTTCAGTGTTCAGAGCAGACAGAGTAGTTTCAGTTTCAATTCACAGCACAGACTTAGATCTGTTTAAGCTCCCATTGGCTGACTTAGTTGCTATGCCTATTCATTGACTGACCTTGTTACCATGTCTCTCCCAGTCATGAATATTCTAACAAACCCTTGTCTGTTTTTCTGTGCAGAATTATCTCTTCTGTGAAGAAGGGGCAGTCAGCATCTGCTCCCTTTTTTGATAGCTATCATTCCCACCCACATGAGAAGTAATTCACACACTGGACAAAGCATAAAGCTTCCTGAGAAACGTTAACATGGCAGGAGTGGTTAGCACTTGGACCATCAGGCTTGACCCCATAGGAAGTTCCAATTTAACTGACCTATTTCTCATGTCTATGCACAGGAATCCACTTTGTGCTAACTGAATTCAAGAACGGTTTAACTTAGTTTTTTGTGACTATGTAGAGACTCTAGGCTGATTCTTCTTTTGACTCCACTCCCAGGCTTTGCCAATCCTTCTGCACATGGACACAAATAAGGTTTGGTAATATTAAGAAGAGAGATGGGAAGAGTAGCAACCATACTGATCAGTCACTTGATTTGAAAATCTTTAGTTTAGCATTGGAACTAATATAGTTAATTTGGGGGATTATTCTCAACCTTCCCCTCCATTTCCACCACCACCCTACCCCACTCTCAGATTTGGATCAGCAGCAGGCATTACAAAGAAAGTGTTTGAGGAGTCCACAAAGGTAACAGGTCTGGTTCTTAAAAATGCAGCACACAAACTTTTAACCTTTGAACTAAGGTTGGGTTCCAGCAGGCATTACTGCCAGTTTACTTGTGAGTGCACTGCACGCAAATGTGCAGTGCAATAAAAATTGTTCTGTGCATGCTCAGAAGCGGAAAGAAAGATTGTGGCGCCTATGGCGCTGCCTGGAGAACCAGTTCAGGGGTGTGGCAGGCTTGAGTCACTGCCAGTTCCAGCAACCCAGGCCGCCAAACCACTACTGGTTTGACCAAATCGGTCTGAACCGGTAGGAACCCATCACTGCTTTGAACAGGACCCACAGAGAGAGCTACCAAAAATGAATTATAAGACTCCATAACATCTTAGGATGAGTTCTAGTCAGGATGCGCTTCAAAAATTTTAGTAAGGGGTTATCTGCCTGGTTGCTGGGTGGGTGTGGGCATGGTGGGCGTGGCCTAGTCAGCCTCCTGCACCATGCCCTTCCTGGGCTCCGGAGGCTTTCCTTGATCCTCCAGGAGGGCAAAAACAGCCTCCCCAAGCTCCGGACGCTCTCTAGAGGCCAGAAATGGGCCTTCCTGAACTTCTGGTAGACCTGTTTTTTGCCCTCCCCAAGCCTCATCATGCACCCTGCACTTACCTGATTCCACAATGGGCCACGTGGGGACTCAGTGAGGGGGAGGGGGTGTAGGCAGCCAGGAGTGGGATTTGAGGTAATCCAAACTGCACAGAATCTTAGCTAGAGGTTCTCCTGAACCCCTGTGAACCCCCGGCAGCCCACCAATTACCAGGAAGCTTTGAGTTCTGGTCCCATTTTAGGCATAAAAGTCTGCTGTGTCACTTTCGGCCAGACATGCTCTCTCAGCCAACTCACACCTCACAGTTGTTGTTGTGGGGAAAATAGGTGGGGATAGTATTAGGTGTGTTCACCACCTTGAGAGGTAGCAGGTAGCATTAAAAAGAAACCCCTAAAAGTTAAATCTAAACCACATTGGAATGAAAAATGGGGACTCGTTCTCTCCAGTAATATCCAGATATTATAACCATGTTCCCTTGGCTTCTTGGAAGCCCAGATTTTAAGCATTATCTGATCCATAGCCAAAATATAAATTGTCTACACCTGCTGCAACATGAGAGCTGTTGACTATGGCATAATAAGCTTTATAGGTGTTTCAGTAGGGGGTAAATCTAAATCAGTGCTGCATCATTCTAGCCTTCATTAGAAACAAGCTGATATCTCATGGGCTGACATTCAGAATAGATATATAAAAACTGACTGCTCTCACTAATGGAACAGATGTGTGACCTCCATGCAATTTGAAAGTGTCTTCCTTCAGAGGAGGAAAGTGGCTTTCTTTGTATTCACGACTAATTAAAGAGTGAATTCCAAGCTGTTCTAATGTACAATTCACTGTCATCTTATAGTTTAGATTCTGTCGCTGTGCCAGCTCTCATTTAGAAATGAAAACACTTATTTAGTTCTCCTCTATACCTTCCACTTTAACATATTTATCCCTTTGCTTTTCTCTCTCATCTGCCCTGGAATCTCTTGGTCCCCAATTCCCCCCCCCCTTGCTGCAGTGATAATTCTACCTATCACTGTCTCCATGTGACAACCCTGAGCTATAAAATCTTGGATTCTGTTTGATGATTAATTTACTAATTGCCTGTTCTTCTCCCAAGGCTGGCTGAAAATTAAGAAGAAAAAGCAGGCAACCTAGATTGGATGCAGTCAAGGCTAAAGTCTTGCAGAGCCAAAATCCAACCCAGAAGACTTCATTGAGGTCACCTGTTGGGATGGGCTGCAATGAGAGAATTGTCTCCTAGGAAAGAAGGAGCACATTTGGAGAGAAAAGGAAAACAAGAGGAAGCACAACCCAGAGCAGAAGTGGAGACAGAAGAAGAGAGCTCGGTTTCCACTCCTTAGAACCGTGATGGCAAACCTATGACACATGCGCCACAGGTGGCTTGCGGAGCCATATCTGAGGGCATGCAAGGAGTTACCCTGTCAGCTGATTTTTGGCCTTCTGGAGGGCTGGGTAGGCTGCTTTAGGAAAGCCTGTGGATGGCGAAAAACGGGCCTACCAGAAGTTTGGAGGCTTCAGTGAGGTCTGCATGCATGCACAGGGGAGAGGGAGCATGGGGGTTGTGAATGCATGCATGGAGGAGAGCATTGCATTATGGGTGTAAGCACACAGGTGTGTGCTATCTCACATGCACGCGCCCTTTTGGCACCCGAGCAGAAAAACGCTCGCCATCACTGCCCTAGAATCTCTCATGGTATATCCGTAAGAGAAGTAAAGGTTTAGCCTGGCAAGATTCTGTCTTTGGTACTGTACAGTTGTCCTTGGAGCCTCTCTGTCAGAGGCATCCCCCAACTTTGAGAGCCAAGACAGCGTATCTGGAATTTTGATTGCAGTATTTATTTATTTTTTTACAAAAAGTCCATTGAACAGCAGGCAAAACGGTGAGCTGTTCTTTGTCTCTTCTAATTTGCTAGGGTGGATTTTTTTGCATTCTTCCCAGCTTTGGTTTCTTAATTTCCTTTCCCAATGGGAAAATATCCAACTAAAGTAAGAGGACATCCACAATTGAAAAACAAAACCCAACAATATCTATGGAGGCTCCAGGTAATCCTTGACATAGGATCACTGGGACATCCCTTTCTAAGCAATCCTGTCATTAAGTGAGTTGTGTCCTATTTTATGATTGTTTTTTCCATGTTAATTCTCATACCATCATAAAGCGAATGTGGCTTTGTTTGTCAGAAGCCCCTGGGAAGATAGCCAAGGATAATGGTGTGACTCTGTGACATTGCAACTATCACAAATACATGCTGGTTGCCAAGCACCTGAATTTTTATCACATGATTACGGGGACACTCTGACAGTCATAAGTGCCAAGAAGAATTATAAGACACTTATTTAAAGCAATAAAAATAGCACTTAGACTTACTCTGTTTTCCCCAAAATAAGACCTCCCAGATAATAAGCCCACTTGGGCTTTTGAGTGCATTCACTAAAATAAGCACTCCCCCCAAAATAGACCCTCCAGGAAAATATTGCAACACAGCAGTAGCCATGAGGTGATCACATTCACTGTCTCCTGCACCTCAAAAATAATAAGACCTCCCCAAAAATAAGGCCAAGTGCTTATTTTGTGGGTCAAAAGAAAATAAGACTCTTGTCTTATTTTGGGGAAAACACGGTATATACCTCTTCAGAGTGTTTTCCAGCTCTCTCTCTCTCTAAGTGGTTTACAGAATCAGTCTATTGCCCCCAACAATCTGGATCCTGATTTTATTGACCTCGGAAGAGAGAGTCAACCTTGAGCTGATCAGGATCGAACTCCAGGCTATGGGCACTGTAAGCCTGCAATACTGCATTCCAACCACCACATCACCATGTACTATAAGTGTTGTTGTAATTTCAAACAGCCATTAAACAAAGATTGTAAGTTGAAGACTACTTGTATGTGGGGTAAAAGAGGACTTCTTAGAACTAAAAATGCCATGGGAAACAATTTCGCAGCATGCTATTTTCTCAAATGTTAAAAAAACCCACAACACTAATAACCTTTCTCTGAAGAAGAGAGTGATTTATCCTCAGAGGCATCTCTAAGCAAAATTCAAGTCAGATCTTCAGTTCCCAGTTGGACTGAGCTGGGCTGTTCAAAGGAAACTAAACCAATGCTAGATTTTAATTCAAGGCTTATTTAATTTGGTGTTTCTCAAATAATAGCCTTGCAGACATCTTGAGAGAACTTCCAGGAAATGCTTTGGCCTTTTTCAGAGGTTCAGTTTGCATTTCCTAAGTTATTCCACATGTATAGTGAGAGATGAGAGGGAGAAAGAAAATTCAGGGGTGAAATAGAATGAAACTTGTCTCAGTCAATGTCTTTCAGCCCAACCAAGGATTATTTTTCTTGTACTGCAAGTGGATATAAAGGGACGTGGTGGCTCAGTGGCTAAGACGCTGAGCTTGTCGATCAGAAAGGTTGGCAATTCAGCGGTTCGAATCCCTATTGAGTAACACAGTGAGCTCCTGTTACTTGTCCCAGCTTCTGCCAACCTAGCAGTTCAAAAGCATGTAAAAAATGCAAGTAGAAAAATAGGGACCATTTTTGGTGGGAACAGTGTTGGTGTTTAGTCATGCCGGCCATACAACCATGGAGACGTCTTCGGACAGCTCTGGTTCTTCAGCTTTGAAATAGAGATGAGCACCGCCCCCTAGAGTTGGGAACAACTAGCACATATGTGTGAGGTGAACCTTTACCTTTAAATGCATATAACCACGTACCAACCAAAAACTTCAGCTCTTGGGACCTTTGCACCCTTTCATTTTTCTCATGCCCAATATTTTGGGTTTCTGGGTGAGATCAAAAACATTTCCTCTTAGAACTGACTCCTTTTCACCATCTCATTTGGCAATAAAGAAAGAAGCAAATTCCCAAGACAAGGACATTTTTTCCTGTAGTTGTGTTGCTGGGTAATAAGGTTATATTATTTTCATGGTAAAACCAATACAAAGTCAATTAAAAGCAAAGAAGTGGATGGGAACAAGGGCCCAGGAGGATTGAAGCTGCAAGCCAAGAAAAGCTTTCAGAAAACTGAACACAATGGTGTTTTTTCTTTTTGGAGGAACAATTTATGAGCATTCCCATCACACCTCCTGAGAAATCCCAGTGGGTTGTCGGGAAGAGATAAGGGTCCTATTGCATCCTGATTTTGCAGGCCAGCTACTGAAACGGCTTTCTGTTCAGCAGCAGCACCAAAAGCAGGCAGGGGGAAAAATGACAGCTGATCCCAGCTGAGGATGTAGCCCAGAGAATGTAAATAAGAAGAGCTAATTGGAAGAAAGAGAATTTATTGCATGTTTTATTTTAAATCCCATTATCTGAACAGGATAGGCTAAGCAGAATTGTAATCCTGGTTTGCGGAAGGGGAGCATCTTAGGCAGGGCTGTACAAAAAGGTCGAGATAGCAGTCAATGAGACTTTTGGCATGAAACAAAAAAGAAAGAAAAGAAATGATGATGTATGGATTTGGTGATTAGAAGAAATGGTAGATAGAAAAATAATGAAAGTTATGTTGTAACCTTAGAATAAGAGGTTGGTTTAGATTTAAATTCATAACTGTTCTAAAAGAAAATAGGAACTTCCTTCCTTCCTTCCTTCCTTTTGTTTATTTAGTTTGTCAAACATGTACAAGATAACAGTATAAGTATAAACATGGACATGAACACAGGAAATGGATTTGAATCAATGGGGACAATAGGACAGGGATGGTAGGCACACTAGTGCGCTTATGCATGACCCCTCACAGACCTCTTAGGAATGGGGTGAGGTCCACTCTAGACAGTTTAAGGTTAAAGTTACAGGGATTTAAGGATGTAACAACATAGACGGGTTAGTGCATTCCTTCCTTCGTTCTTCCCTCCCTCCCTCCCTTTTCACTTTGTTCTTTCTTTACTATTTCTCTTTTTTCCAGGCTTGTTAGTTTGTCAGTTTTAATCTTTCCTTTTTAAAAATATAATAAGGTTATCATTTTTAAAAAGTTGATATAATGGGCACAAGGCATAATCAAAACCCTGTTCTTTTTTTCTTCATGCGTTGTGGGAAGATCTTTGATCATGTGGTTGAGATTACCATGTTGGATTTTTTTAGTCCTGCTGTGGATCCCTTTTGTAAAGAGGGCCTTTTTTTAATATTGTTCCTATAATTGCTTCAGGAAGAAAAGACTGTCTAATTTGGATGCTTAAATGATTGATGCACCAGGCTAGTGGTGGGATTCAAAACTTTTTAACTGCCAGTTCTGTGGTTGTAGCTTGGTGGGCATGGTGTGCCTTGGTGGGTGTGGCAGAGGAAGGATACCCTAAAATCTCCAATCCCACCCCACTCCACACCAGGGGAAGGTTACTGCAAAATCCCCACTTCCTTCTAATCAGCTGGGACTTGGGAGACAGGGAATAGGTGCGGGTGGGGCCAGTCAGAGATGGTATTTACTGGTTCTCCAAGCTACTCAAAATTTCCACTACCAGTTCTAAAGAACTGGTCAGAACCTATTGAATACCACCTCTGCACCAGGTCTCCTGTATTGTCAAAGAATGGAGACCAAACATGGAGGACACTAAATTTTCCAAGGAAAAGAAAACACAAGAAAAGAGACTACAACTTTGCATCATCCAAAGCCAATTCAGGATTTCATTAGCAACAACAAAACTTCCCTAGGATAACTTTCAGTGTTTGGGCCACTTATCAGTTGCAAAATGGGGAAAGAACATTTCAGAAATTTTAGGGAGGGGGGAGGTAAAAAGTAGCCAGTCTCCTGATATGTCAAGTTCTATTGTAATTCCTGTCCCTTACAACTCTTCTTGGGAGCAAGAAGAAGCTGCTGCCATGAAGTAATTCTAGGTGCACTTCAAAAGTGAAAAATGTGCAATTCTTGCCTTTCTTTGGAGAACTCCAAGAGAAGGAACACAATGTGAGATGGTTAGAAAGGATGTACCAGAACATTAACACAATGTGCTGACCTTTGCAGTTTTGATTCTGGGAGACATCTGTGTGCCTGTTTCAAAGTTTCTTTCTTGGATATTAAGAAGTTAACTTCTTAATACTCAAGAAAATAGCTTTGAAACAGACACACTGGTGATAACTTCCAAAAATTTCCAAGGAGTAGAAATAACTGATAAATATGCAATGGGGTATGAAACAGAGGTGGTATTCAGCAGGTTGTGACCAGTTCTGGAAAACCGGTAGCGGAAACCTTAAGTATTTCGGAGAACTGGTAAATGCCACCTCTGACTCCATCTAGTCTCTTCCTCCTGAGTCCAGCTGATTGGGAGGGAATTGGGATTTTACAGTCTCCTTCCCCTGCCATGCCCACCAAGCCACACCCACAGAACCAGTAGTAAAAAAAATTGAATCCCACCACTGGTATGAAATACAGATAGTCCTCTACTTATGACTACAATTGGAACCAGAATTTCCATTGCTAAGCAGAGTGGTCATTAAGTGTGACACACCCACACTATGTTCCTTGCAGAAGGCCCCAGTTGGACATTTATTCTCAGAAGCAAATTTACAAATGGAGCACCAAAAATGGGTGGAGAGGAAACTAGAACTAGAAACTAGAACCTCTCAAGTGTGTCTCTTCTCTGCAGTGATTTGATTTGATTTGATTTATTGCATTTCTATGCCGCCCTATTCCCGGAGGGACTCAGGGCGGCTCACAAACCAAAGTAAGTGGGGGGGATACAAACAAGAGGAAAACAACGGACAAACAACTACAACAATTTAAGAACAATCAACAACCACAAAATTCGAGCGGGGACAGAGAACTCGTCAGCCCCAGGCCTGTCGGAACAGCCAGGTTTTTAGGGCTATGCGGAAAGCCTGAAGGGTGGTGAGGGTCCGAATCTCCATGGGGAGCTTGTTCCAGAGGCTGGAGCAGCCACAGAGAAGGCCCTCCTCCGGGTGGTAGCCAATCGGCATTGGCCGGTAGATGGAATTCGGAGGAGGCCTAGTTTGTGGGATCTAATTGGTCTGTTGGAGGTAATTGGCAGCAGGTGGTCTCTCAAGTACCCAGGTCCAATACCATGAAGGGCTTTATAAGTGACGACTAGCACCTTGAAGCGTATCCGAAGACCAATAGGCAGCCAGTGCAACTCGCGGAGGATAGGTGTGACGCGGGTGTACTGGGGTGCACCCACAATCGCTCGCGCGGCTGCATTCTGGACAAGCTGAAGTCTCCGAATGCTCTTCAAGGGCTGCCCCATGTAGAGTGCATTGCAGTAGTGTCCACTAAGGGGAGGGGTTCCAAAACTTTAAGATGGACTTCCTGTGGTAGTCCCACCAAAAGACAGCCAGGAAACTTTGCAAGGAAATTATGTGCTCAGACCCTTCCAGGACCATGTTCCAGTGTGTGCCTGTTTTTTTCCTAATGTTTTAATTCATTTTGATTGATCTGACCACCCCTATTGCTACAGCAAAACCAGCAGAAATGGAAACCACACTATAAACACATAAAACATACAATAGTAAATATGTAATTTGTCCCCCTAGCAATTCTCGCTCAGTTGGATGAAAGAAAATTGGTTTTCAACATTTCTTTCAAAGGGGACGATAATTTCAGAGAAATTCTTATTAGCTGAGCGTGGTATTCATGCACTGAGAAGGGGTCTAAGGGGTGTGTGCAGAGAGAGAACAGTTGCAGGGGAGTCAAACAAATCAAGAGAGTGGCCACAATCATGGGACTGATGCCCTGCTCCAAAGGGACAGAGCTTCAATTACATGGTGGTGGCTATCATTTGTTTGGCCTTTAGGGATAATCCAGACAAGAAGTACAACGAGAGCTATCTTTGTTGGGTCCAAGCCTAAAGATGACATAGTGAGATCCAACAGAATCCATTTCTTTACTTCCTTTCACCTAATAGACAGAGTCTTGTCAGACTCAAGTTTACAATCTTCTCAAGTTACACATTCTGCTAGAGAGAAGTTCTTTGAAGATGGGCTCCAGCACAAGTCTGAAATCTTGGATGAGTAAGGCTCTGGTCCTGAGGACCAAACCCAGCTTGGATTCTGTTACCACCTTCTAACCCAATAGATGTATCTGGGAGTTTCTATGATATAGCTACCCTGAACTTCTTTGTCTTTCCTCCATCCAATTCAGGACTATACAGTCTCTTTCTTAAGACCTTTCTTTGGAATGTGCTCCCTCCCACTCCTTCACTTGCACATCTCATTGCCATATTTATTGCACAGATGTCAAACTCGCCACGCCACATCACATTGCAATCATGTGACATTTCATGGTTTTCCCATTCTTGGAGCTGGGGTGGGCGTGGCGTGCATGTGATACATTCGGCCTATATTGTATGATTACATTAACAGAATCCGGCAAGCCTGAAAACAACTCTCCTCTCCTCTCTCTCCTCTCCTTTCCTCTTACTCTCCTCTCCTTTCTTCTCCTCTCCTCGCCTCTTACTCTTTTCTCCTTTCCTCTCCCCTCCTGTCCTTTCCTCTCCTCTTACTCTCTCTCCTCTCCCCCCTCTCTTTCTCCTCTCCTCTTACTCTTCAGAAAACTAGGGAGGATCTCTTTGAAGTACTTCCCAGCTGCTGGGGGTTGCAGGGATTCAGGAGAACCTCTAGCTAAGATTCTGTGCAGTTTGAGAAATTCCCAAATCTTGTTCCTGACTGGCCCTACCCACCCTGGCCCTCCGAGGAGTCCCCATGTGGCCCATTTTGGATGCAGGTAAGTGCAGGGCATGCATGGAGGCTAAGGGATGGCAAAAAACAGGCCTACCAGAAGTTCAAAAAGGCCAGAAATGGGCCTGTTTCCAGCTTCCAGGGGGCTTCTGGAGGCTGAGGAGTCTGTTTTCGCCCTCCCAGAGGCTTGAGGAAAGCCTCTAGTGCCCAGAAAGGGCAAAAATGCCCCTCTGCCCTGGTGCAGGAGGCTGACTAGGGCATGTCCACTATGGCCACGCACATCCACCAACTGGGCAGAGAACCCCTTGCTAAAATATTTGAAGCCCACATCTGCTTCCCACCTCTCTTCTTCAATGGCTGAACATCTATAATGGTTGTCTCTTCTGTGGCCTATCTCCCAAGGTTATTTGCACATATAACATCTTCCCTTTTTAAATATTTTTGACCTATGGACAGTTCTTAAATGAGGAAACACATCAGCATAGAAAGCACCTGTGTGCCCCCCCCCTTCTCCAACCAGAAAAAGAACTCAGAAACACCATCAAAATTCAAAATTAAGAATTTTGAAAGAATTAATCATATACCCTTAGCATAAGACAGCAAAAGAGAAAACTCTCCTGTTCTGCCACAGACTTTTTTAAAAAAATGTTTGAGAGACTTCATAGCATACTTCAGCACAGCAGTGGTCTTTTCTGCCTTTGAAATATCTCAGATGCTTTTCACCTGCTTGTAGAGTCACATGAAAGGCATCTTCCTTGATTGATCATAAGACTTGTAGCCAATTTGGTAATTGAGTAAATGGATTTACCTATGGATAAAAGCAATGATCCTGAAGCTAACCTCTCCTTTCTCCGCTTTCAGGTGAAGCAAAATCTGATTTAAGGATTGCATCTCATTTGAAATCCTGTCCACTTTGCTTTCTATATGTTAGCAAGGCAATATTCCAACTGTGGCTTATTATCTCTAGATTGAAGAAAAATTGGAAAGTTTTCTAACTGTTTACATTCATGCTGTTTCACAACATATGGAGGCTTTGTATGTATTTTCCCCTAATTGATGCATCTTTTAATATAATTTGCTCACAAATTCCTCTTTTTAAAAAATGTAAATCATTCTGCTCTCCTTCTCCAATACATGAGTTTCCTTGATTCAGGCTTTTCAAATGCAAATGCTTCTGCTGTAGTAAAATCTTTTCATTGCCACTTTTTTTCACGCAATTTTCAGGAGTGCATTTTTTTTCCTTTTCAACACGGGAAAGTTTGCAGATGATTTTTGACCCAGGAAAAAATGAATGTTAGCAGGCTTTGCTGATGTTAACATTCCCCCCACTGTAAAGTCTGACATAAGAACTCTCAAATTCACAGCTGGAGGGACTGGTAGCAAGAAGAACCTACTTTAAACATGCATTTCCAGGGTGGAGAAACTGGCTCTTCTAGGATAAAGCAGATGAGAAGCTGATGTTCATTAAAAACTATAGCATACATAGGTCTTTCTGAGTCTGGTGAAATCTACCTGCCTTGAAGATGGAAACTAACTGGGAATTCTAGAGAGACCAGAATGAAAAAGGCTGGGAATTGGCATTAGAGAATCTTACACTTCACAACTCTACATTCAATTTTCTACCACCTTTGCTTATGGCAATGTTCTTCACCAGTTCCAGAGTCAAAACATAGCATGTCCCAGTAAGAAGGAAGATGAAACTCACATTACAGTTGGGCTAATATCTGGATGGACATGTGGCAGCCAAGTGGAGCTGGCAGCAGAGTCGGACAGTGAGGAGGTTGGGGAGGAACATAGGCCAGTTCTGGGGGCTGAGGAAAGCTCAGACAAGGGCTCTGCATCAGAGGCAGAGTGGGAGCTAGACAGCAGCGAGGCAGAGAAACAGCTGGAGCCTGTTCCCAGTGTGCGCATCTGCAGAGCTGCCAGAAGACAAGAACAACTAAGAAAGCAGGGTTGCCTTAAGAGTAAAGCCACACCTTGGAGGTAATTGGCCCCTCCCAGAAGAAACAAATGAGTGAAGGGGGGGGCCTTCTGCAGGAAACAATTCATTCATTAGGTCGTGTCAACAGAGGAAAGTTCTGTTTGTGACTATAAGAGACTCTGTGCCAAGTGTTGCCTTGCCCTGCATTTGCAAAATAGTTATTTGGCAGCTCGCCAAATGAGATAAGGTTTGTATTTGATAAACAACCCTCTGAAAGACTGTTTGCTAAGCCATACTGACTGTGAATGAAAGGAATTCACAGTTGTGTAAATAAAAGAGGTTTTCCCAGACCGAGACTCTGCTTCTTGCTTGTTAAGGAAACCTGGGTCAGAACAGGACGAAGCTTCTTGAGGAATGTGTTTCTAGACGAAGGATCACCTCTTTGTTCCTTATTGTTCTTTTGTTCTGCTCTTGGGTGGTGCATAAATTCAATAAATTAAATTGAAAATTGTCTTTATTAATTCTCTGAATCTTCTGAATCTCCGCTAACAATGTGTGGGCAATGAAGCGGAAAGAGGAAGAGGAGGAGGAAGAAGAAAACAGAGAACAAGAAAGGTTTTTTCCCCCACAATAATTGAGGAGGAAGAGAGGAAAAGCAGGAGGGGTGAATTATCTTTGTGGAAGATAAGATTCAAGCCTGCACTCAGATATGAAGTGGAAATGAAATGGCCTGTAACCCAAAGGAACAAATGAAGGGATGAATCAATTAATTAACAACTGTCCAGGCTCATGTAGCACATGATAAAAAAAAAAGAAAACCCTGCTAAGAATCTGTTTAAATAAGAAATTAAATTATTCTCCCTTTCAAGAGTTTTGCATTCTCTCTTTGTCAGAGCCAAGTGGAAGGTTTCTACTTGTTAAAGATTTAAGTGCATTTGATATTGGGTAATGGATCTCGTAAGAAAAAAAATCAACTTAATCAACAACTGGATTCGGAAGTGGCACATTATGTAAATACCAAGAGAAGAAGAAAGAGAGAGCAAGAGAGAGAAAACTGTTGAAAATGATCGTCAAATTCTGTTGCCATATGGAAGCATCAAGTTTAGTCACTTCTATTAAGCTTATTAAGTAATATTATACACACACACACACACACACACACACACACACACAATGTGAAATCACAGCTGTCAGTTCTCTATCTGATGTTGGCCTTCATTTGCATCGAGTTCTTCCCAAGAACCTAGGAAAGAGGTCAGCAACCTTAAACACTCAAAGAGCCTCAAAGACCCTAACCGGAAGCTCCCCGATCAATTCTGGAGCCGACCAGAAGTCTGGTTCCTCCACCATAGAGCTCCTAGCGCAGCATCTTTTTTTCCTCTACCTGTCCTAACTGTAAGCCCTATCAATTATGGAGCTGACCAGCAACAGGGAGCTGCAGCAGGCTTCCCCAGGCTTCAGGAAAGCCTCCAGAGCCTGGGGAGGGCAAAAATTCCCCACCCACACTGGGGGGGGGGGTGTCCGTGTGTGCATCCATGGGGGTGGTCACTTGCAAATGCGCAGGTGGGGGGTGCACACATGGACAGGTGGGTGGGCACACACGCGCAATAGCGTGCAAGCACACAATTTTGGCACACCTTTAGAAAAAGGTGAGCCATCACTGACCTATTGAGTCCTTGCCAATGGCAGATGCCATTGTTTGGTAGAGTCACAGGATGTAAGCTGTTCCAAGCAAAGCTGCCTTTTGCAATTGACTGATGGTGAATTTGTCAATGCCAATGGTGTTCAAGTAATTGTTTTAGGATTGCACCCAAAGCTTGTATCACTATTAGTATTATCTTTGCTTTTTTGCCATTGTCTACTTCTATTTGCAAGTATTTGTATTTTGAGATTTTCTTCAGTTTTTTCTCTTCTATCCTACTGACTTCAGGTACTGCCATATCCACTATGTGATGATGATGATGATGATGATGTTTATGAAATTTATAAAATTCTCAGTTATTTCCCACCATTCTCTCCTTTCACCAGCCTCCAATAATGCCAATGACTCTGTGCAAGCATGTCTTTCAATGCGCCTCCAGGCAGATTGATAAGCCCATTTTATTTCTCTATCTCTGAATACTTTGCCCTAAATGGGAGCTTTCATTCCCTTGCCAAATTTGTTTTGGTATCTTGCTTCAGACTCTTAGTTAAGTTTTTTAAAGACTTTTTTCAATCTTTCTGGAAGAGGGCATAGAGAAATTGTAGGCTAAAAGTAAAGGTTCCCCTGACACATATGTGCTAATCATTCCCGACTCCAGTGGGTGGTGCATATCTCTGTTTCAAAGCCGAAGAGCCAGAACTGTCTGAAGATGTCTCTGTGATCATGTGGTCAGCATGACTAAATGCTGAAGGTGCACAGAATGCTGTTACCTTCCCACCAAAGGTGGTTCCTATTTTTCTACTTGCATTTTTTACTTGCTTTCGAACTGTTGGTAAAAGCTGGGACAAGTAACAGGAGCTCACTCAGTTATGGGGCACTAGGGATTTGAACCACTGAACTGCCGACCTTTCTGATCGACAAGCTCAGTGTCTTAGCCACTGAACAGCCACATCCCTAAAGATAGACTAGAGTACAGTTAAACAATGTGTCATGGTTTCAGATTCAGAACTCATGATCAGAGATGGTTTTGGACATGGAGGTTTTGGACATCTGAGTCCAAAACTGACAGGTTCCTCTGAGTAGACCTCCTCCAGATCTCTCTCTGTCAACATGTATCTGCTTAAATCTTTGGAAACTTTCAGAGAGAAAAGCTTTCATTAGGAAAGCATGTGAGGTGCTTTCTCCATTTTCATGTCCTCACTTAGAGACTGGACAAAGTTACATCAGACCTACCAACCAATCCCCCAGATTCAAAGTTCTAATGGTAACCTCTCCCTCCTGTTATCTAATCACACTTTGGGCATTCAGAGACTGGGGTGCATTTATGGCTATTTGTAGTGTCTTCCAGTGACATGACTGCATTTTATGATGGCTTTGCTGAAAACCAGCATTTATTTTCAGTTTTTGGCAAAACTGATTCATAACAGTTGTAAGTTGATGACTCCCAAAACAGAAAGCTAGCATAATTCAATGGCATTAAACAAAAGCATAACAGACTGATCTTCCAAAGGCAGAGCGCACTTCCTTCCTTCTTTCCTTCCTTCGTTCCTTTCTTCCTCCCTCCCCCTCCACTCAAATGACACAATACAGGGAAACTTGCAAGTTTAATTCTGCTAGTTCAAGCCAGTCCTTCCATGTGAAACAATTTTCTCTGGAAGGAAATGACATATTTGCTTTGTAGTGTGGATGCATCCTCTACACCAGCAGTCCCCAATCTTTTGGGCACCAGGGACCAGTTCCGTGGAGAGAAGTTTTTCTGTGGAATTGAGGGGCCATTGTTTCACATGCTGTCTGCAACCCATGGATGAGGTTTCACATGTTTGTGCTGCCCATTTTCTGGCGGCCAGGTGCTAGTCCACAGACTGGGGGACTGGGGAGCCCTGCTCTATACCCACTCTAGCATTTCCAATTTATGGCTGGGTTTGCCAAGAGGCTATGGGCTGATGTGGATGCAACAAAGAAATGGGGTGGGATGGGGAAATGGAATCCTTTTTTATTGTTTGAGCCAAAGATGTCCCATAAGGCTGTCTTTCCTCTTGGGATCTGAAACTTAATTTAAATCTCTTGCTTTGCCTTTTCTGTGCAATGAGAGAAAATAAACTTCAAAAGACTATTTTTGCATTATACAATGTGTTTGAGATCACTGAGTCATCTGCTTGGAGCTCATAAATTGCATCCTTCAGTCCTCAGTTCTATTTTCCTTGATATAGAGAAATTCCCTGAGGATTTGCTCCAGCGTGAGTCTGGATGCTTGGAAGCCAAAACTTCTGGTCCTGGTGGCCAACCCAGATTGAATCCTACAACATCATCCTGGGACACACATATATTCTCCTTCATTCTATTTTCTTTAAGCTGTTGGCCTTTCCTATTGTCAGTTCAGCATTAGAAAATATAAGATGTGTAAACTTCAATTCCCCAGGTTCCCCAGTTATCAAGCTGGCTGGAGAATTCTGGGAGTGGAAGTCCATGCATCTTAAAGTTGCCAAGGTTGAGAAACCCAGCATTAGCTGGTCTGAATGGTAGTAGCAGATGAGTTGCATGCCAGAGGTCCAATTACAATTCCCAGTAACATCAGTATACAATATATTGAACTGTAGCTATACAAAATAGATTCCATTCACCCACGAGAAGATTAAACCACTAGAGTCTAACTAACAGGAAAATCTCTGTACTATATGAATGCAGCTCCTAGATTTATACCACCGAGTTATGCAGGTGGGGTAAATGGAGGCAGAAGAAGGCATTTCCTCCTGTTGTCCTATTCACAATTCAGTTTTGGGATTCTTAGCCCGCCCAGAGTCACTTCAGAATGAGAAGGGAAGAAAATAAATTCAATACATAAATAAATAAAAATTCTTTGAGCGCCTACTTTAGGATCCACAAAAATGCAAGAATTCAGGATCAGAGATGAGGGGATCACAACAGCTGAGGAACATGGTTGGCATGTGAGTCAATAATGCTAAGATTGTGGCTGGGATTGTGTGATTGTAGATTCATCCTGCTTACCTCTGTCAATTTGGTTTACACTGTTGTTTGGTGTAGTGGTTAAGGCATCAGGCTAGAAACCAAGAAATTGTGAATTCTAATCAGTGATGGGATTCAAGTTTTTTTTACTACTGGTTCTACTGGTGGGCATGGCTAGGTGGGCGTGGCATGGCTTGGTGGGTGTGGCTTGGTGGGCATGGCAAGGGAAGGATACTATAAAATCTCCATTCCAGGGGTGAAATTCAGCAGGTTCTGACAGGTTCTGGAGAACCGGTAGTGGAAATTTTGAGTAGTTCGGAGAACCAGCAAATACCACCTCTGGCTGGCCCCAGAGTGAAAAGAGAATGGGTATTTTGCAGTATCCTTCCCCTGCCACGCCCACAGAACCGGTAATAAAATATTTTGAATTTCACCATTGTTCCATTCCCACCCCACTCCAGGGGAAGGATACTGCAAAATCCCCATTTCCTCCCAATCAGCTGGGACTCAGGAGGCAGAGAAGAGATGGGCCAGTCAGAGGTGGTATTTACCAGTTCTCTGAACTACGCAAAATTTCCACTGCCGGTTCTCCAGAACTGGTCAGTACCTGCTGAATACCACCTCTGGTTCTAATCCTGCCTTAAGCATGAAATCCAGCAGGGTAATTTTGGACCAGTCACTCTGTCTCACCTCAGAATTGTGTGTGTTTTCTGCCTTGAGTTATTTGTAAAAATAATAAACCTGGGTTATAAATAAACAAACATCACACGGCTTGCAACCATCACCTTGATTTGTTTTTACCATCTTTGACAGCCCTACCAGGGAGGGCAACATCAGCATCTTCTAAATTAAGGAGGGGGGACAAATAACCCACCAATTGTGTTAATTCTGAACTTTTGTTCCTTTCAGAACAAAAACTGAAAAGCACCCCCCCCCGCCCCATTTTTGAAAGAACCAGGGACAGTTTGGTGAAAGAAGCCACAAGTTGAAAAAGGTCAATAACAGAGCCAGCCCCGTTGAGTTTCCTGTATTTCCACATTAATATATTGCCTGTTTTAAAATGTCATCTGTTGTTTATCCTCATCTTTTGTTAAAGCTTGGCATCACCTGATTGGATGATCCAGATGATTTATTGGCTTGTCTTGGCATTATTAGGAAATGACACGGCTACTCAGGTGTAACACAGTTGGTTAGACAAACTTAATGGAGCTGTGGAGACATTTGGGGCACAGAATCCCCAGCAATTGGCTGTGTGGGGTTTTTTTTTCCCTTCGTTGAAACAAGCAGATTTATTCTTTTTTTTAAAAAAAAAAATAAGGTTATTATTTGGGAGAAGATGAGAAGTGACAGGGGGGAGGAAAGCAGCTTGCTGCTTCTGCAGTTGAAAATGTCTTCCCGGTAGCTAGAAATCCATCAGCAAGAGAATGGACTCCATTTCGTTTACATTAATAGCTGGAGCTATACAAAATGTAATCACAACCATGTGTGATTGATGCCCCACCCAAGGGCAGGACTTTGATGGTATGATTATGGCTGCCATCTTGATATTTTTGACCCCATTCTTGTGGATATCCCTGCTGTGGATCTTACAGACCAGGTCTTGTCAATGTCCACTGTCTATTGCAGGGGTCCCCAAACTTGGCAACTTTTAAGACTTGTGAAAGTCCACAAGTCTTAAAGTTGCCAAATTTGAAGTCTTCTGGTCTATTGAATTTGGAAAGTATAAACAATCTCAAACCTGACATTTTTTTCCTAGTCCCCACCCACTACAATCCCATCTGCAAAAATATTTTGGGGTAGGCGTCATTTTAATGCCTTTTTCAAGGGAGACTTGTAGGTTACATGGTCCTTTGCACCAGGGATGGGCACAAAATAAAGATGGTGGCCAAGCCCACATGATTGAATTCCAGTTCTCTTTTTGCATGCATTACAGTGTGTGTGTGTGTGTGTGTGTGTGTGTGTGTGTGTGTGTGTGTGTGTGTGTGTGTGTGTGTGTGTGTGTAAAAAGGAGAGCTTTACTGACATGATTGTCTCCGGCTAGGTCATAATAAGGACTGAGAGTAGATAAAGCTTTTTTCAGTAAACTCCTGGAGGGGGTCAACCACCTCCCTGAACTGATAAGCATGTCAGGGACACTCTCACAAAACAGTTGCTTAGTTAGTCATAAACTGTTAGAACCAGTGGTAGGAATCAATTTTGTTTTATTACCGGTTCTGTGGGCATGGCTTGGTGGGCGTGGCATGATATGGCTTGGTGGACGTGGCTTGGTAGACGTGGCAGGGGAAGTATACTGTAAAATCTCCACACCCTCCCCACTCCAGAGGAAAGTTACTACAAAATCCCCATTTCCTGCCAATCAGCTGGGACTTGGGAGGCAGAGAATAGAGGGAGGTGGGGCCAGCAGAGGTCATATTTACCTCTGAACAACTCAAAATTTCCACTACCAGTTCTCCTGAACTGGTCCAGAACCTGCTGAATACCACCTCTGTGTCAGATGTAAGTAACCAGGAATAGGAGTTTCATTCAAAGCAATTCCAGTGTATTACATGCTGTTTCTACACAAGAATCTGATCTACTAAGGGTCAAGGCAAATTGGTACTAGATAAGAGTCAATAAAATTCATGGGGGAGGGGGCGGCTGGACTTGGATCTCTTATGGGAACCTAATGATTTCAAACTAATGATACATTTGACTCTGCTCTCAGGCTCCAGCTGGTCATCGTCTACATCATCTCTAATTTGATCATTTGACACTTTGTTTAGTGACCCTTCCAAGTTATGAAAGTGTAACTTGCTGTTTATTGATTTTTTTTTTGTTAAAAATGGATAAAAATGAATTGGCGATATCTTTCTTTTTTCTCTTTTTCTACATTTCTTTCTTTTTCTATGTTTCCTTTTATATTTCTATCATTTTTTACTCACATGTAACATTTTCCTTCAATGAAAATAATATTAGAAAAACAGCTTGATGGCCATTTTTCACATTTATGACTGTCACAGTGTCCTGCAGTCATGTGGCTGCCTTTTTCAAGCTTTCCAACAGGCAGAATTAATGGAGAACATGGAAGTGAAATCACAAATTGTGGTTGGGTGATGTCTTGATTAACAACTATGGTTGTTAATGATGGAAATGGCATTGTAAGCCTGGCATGGTCATATGATTTTGCACTTAGTGACTGTGGCATTTAGCAGCAGTGTGGTGGTTGGTAAGTAAGGATTATTAGGGGTTAATCCTTGTATCTATCTATGCTTTAATTAAATGACAAATTAGACCAATGCCAGTCCGGAGACATTCTTGCAAAGAAGCCTGTTGTTTTGTGCTCTATATTATACCAGTTCTCTATTTAATTTGATTTTGGGAATTAAAAATGTAAACAGCAGATGCAGAAAAGGACAGGAATAAACAGCACACCAGCTGAGGATGACAGGGCTGATAGAAAAGAGGTAGCAGATAACAAGCAGCTCTTCCCAACTCCCAGGTGGTGTACAGGAAGTCCCCTTTTTTTCATCTTCCTGAGATGCGAAGCTGTTTGTTTTGTAGGAAGGGAAGTGGGAGCTGCTGGAGTCACAGCTGATCTCAGAGATATTTGCTCACCCCCACCACTTGGCTCAGAGAGCAAAGAAGGAGAAGGAAGCTGATCAAGAGGCAGAATGCTGTGAAAAATCAGAACAAGTTGCTAACCTCGCCAAAAAAGCCAAACAGGAAGGTGACGAGCCAAGGATTAAAGATTACTAATGAGCAAGCAGCAAAAGTTGCCATTGGGCTGGTAAGAATGCAATGGAGTTTCTGTACTTCAGCAAGCAGGAAGCAGGTGAAGAAAAGGAAGATTAGAAGGAGAAAGACAAACCGAAAGCAGCCCCTGGGAATGGGAAGGTCTTCCAAGCTACAGATGGGACCTACTGTATTTTTCGGAGTATAAGATGTACCTTTTTCCCTCAAAAAAGGAAGTGAAAATCTGGGTGCATCTTATACACTGAATACAGCATTTTTGGCCTCCCAAAACCCCACCCCCTTTGCAAAAATGGATATGCAGTGGGTTTGGGAGGCTTCCAGAGTGTTCCTGGGGGCTGGGAAGGACAAAAATGAGCAAAAATGGGCCTTTTTTGCTTGTTTCCCCCCCCCCCAGCCCCCAGGAGCACTCTATAAGCCTCCTAAAGGCTATGCATGCCCCCTCTTTTTTGACAAAAAAACAGCCCATTTTCACAAAAACCATTTTTGGGAGGTCTGCAGAGTGCAAAAACTTTTTTTTAAATTTGCTTCTTCAAAATCTTGGTGCGTCTTATACTCCGGTGCATCTTATACTCTGGAAAATAGGTTCCTTTGGAACTGAATCTAACCCTCCAATTCAGCAAGAACATCAGGTGGAAGGGAAAGGTGCTTGGTACAGAGATGTGGTATCCAAAGTGCATCTAAAGTGCCATCCCTCTCAACTCTGATTAATGGAAACTTCTCCACTTGAAGATGGAGGAACTTCTGAAGGAGGTTAGGAAAATAGTATAGGTAATCTTCGACTTACAAGCGTTCATTTAGTGACCATTTTAAATTACAATGGCACTGACCTAGGGTCATTTTTCACATGACCATAGCAGCATTCCCATAGTCACATGATAAAAATTTGGACACTTGGCAACTGGTTCATATTTATGATAACTGCAGTGTTCCAGGGTCATGAGATCACCTTTTATGACCTTCTGACTAGCAAAGCCAGGGGTGTCCAAACTTGGGAACTTTAAGACTTGTGGACTTCAACTCCCAGAATTCCCCAGCCAGCTGGGGGGGAATTCTGGGAGTTGAAGTCCACAAGTCTTAAAGTTCCCAAGTTTGGACACCCCTAATCAAAGCAAATGGGGAAGTCAGATTTACTTAAGAACCACTTAAATTAACAACTGTAGTGATTCACTTAACATCTGTGACAAGAAAGTTCATGAAATGGGGCAAAACTGATTTTAAAACTATCTCACTTAACAACAGAAATTTTGGGCTCAATTGTGTGGCCGTGAGTCAAGGAATGCCTGCAATTGTGCAGTTGGAGAAGATCAGCCTGATGGAACAGTGGGACAAATAATTCCAAACCCAACTTAGATGATTCAGGATGATCAGACTTGGACAGTGAAAGAAGCAACATGGTACAAAATTAATGACATGGTCACTAGTAGAAATCAACGAGACTCCCCATGTATGCAGAGCAGAAGGACAGATACACCAAAGAAGTTCATGGAAAATGGAGTATACTGGAATAGATTTCTCCAAATCAAAATTTCACTAATACGATTGTCCCCTTTTCTGTTTCCTTGCAGTCTTTTAAAATCCAAAACAGATAAACACATAAGGCAAGTGAAAGAAAGATTTCAGTTGATGCACAGAATCATGTCATATAAAGTTGATGGTGCCAATTGGCTGTATATGTGCTATCCTTTCTGTCACTCTGTGCCACCTAGCTCTGAATATCCAAATTAGGTTGAGTTGGCCTACCATTGTCAACTCAATGAATGTCAAATCAACTAAAAATTGACATTGCAATACTTGGTGTAGCTGATTTTTTGAAAAGCCAATTATCCTTGCATGTTTTAAGTTGCCAGTTGTTTATTGCTGGCTCCCAAATGAGTGCATTACAAGTTTTCCACGGCTTTTGTTGACAAAGGCTGTTTTCACACTTCAGTTCACAACCTTCCACTGTGAACACAATCTGTCAGCAAGGCAGTATTTGGACATGGGCTTACCCCCCCCACCTTTTCAAAAGAGCGCTCAACCTATCTTTAAATAAACAGGTCTAGTAGCCTTCCAACTTGTTCAGAAATAGTCTGAATTCCAGGCTGTTTGGTAGCTGCCTAAAACCAAAAGGGATTCTTTTTATGCATGCTTTTTTCCCCAATGTTCTCTTTAACAAGATTTATTGAGAAAGGGCTGCATTAGAATGGGAGATGTGAATTCGGTGTGAATCCAAAATTCAATTGCTCATGACCTTTGAGCATAAAGGGGCAGCAACAGCCTGCCTGCTATTTATCTAAGAGATCGCTAATTTCAAATTACTTTATTCTGCCTGTCTTCCCAGACACACTCACTTAGAGGGCATGCTTTTTAATTTTTCCTACTGGATGTAGTTAGTTAGAACTAGGATTTGCTGGTTCCTGAAATATCATTTTTGTATTGTTTTAATTAGAGAACTTGCTTTATGAATCATTGCTCAGGTTAGCTTCCCATTCTTGATCTGCATACCAACCATGAACAATTGCCTATCAACCATCTCTATCTGCCTGCCTGCCTGCCTGCCTGCCTGCCTGCCTGCCTGCCTGCCTGCCTGCCTGCCTGCCTACCTACCTACCTACCTACCTACCTACCTATCTATCTATCTATCTATCTATATCATCTATCTATCTCTATCTATATTTTTGTCCTTAGGTTGCCATTCAAAAGCAATACAACAAAGAAGGAAGAAGGTTGGGAAGGAGAAGAGTCCATAAAAACTTATTTGTTTGTTTGTTTATTCATTTATTTGTTTATATGTCAACAAGTACAAGGAAACAAGTATGAAAATGCATGAAAAACGACACAAATAAATGGATAGAAATAAGCAATTCAGGATATAATATTAAATAATAATTCAGGATATAATATTGTTCAGATAATTTTGTTGGGAAGCCTCCAGTTCATTCTTTGCGATCCATCTTTAGCTGAGCCTACATACTCACATTATCACAGTAAGTGATGCCATTTGACTAAGGGTTGGGATTCTGGGGGAGACTTTAAGCCATTCCATTGGGGGGTTCACCATCACTACTATTTGTGAGAGAGGTAGATATGGTGGGGGCCGAGGGCCAAATTATGTTCGGGGGATGCGGGTTCGCTGTTTAAGAGCGATCGGGCATTCCGACCCTCATCATCCTTCTCACACCCCTGGGTGCTTGGGATTACAGGACCCTGGTCTCCGGCTGGTGTCGCTTAATGCCAGGTCCATGGTACATAAGGCTCCCCTCATTTACGACCTCATACAAGAGGGTACAGCAGGCCTGGCGTGCATTACGGAGACCTGGTTGGGCCATGAGACTTCCCAGCGTTTCACTAGCTGAGAGCCCAGGGCAGAGTTGGGGGGGGGTGGTTATTAGGGAAAGTCTTGGACATCAGGAGGTCAATGTGCCTCAGATAGGCAGGTGTGAGTCCCTTTTTGTGAAATGGGGCCTTCGAGTTCAGGTGGGCCTTTTTGTTACATACCTGTCTCCCTGCTACATTTCAGCGGCCCTGCCGGAGCTGCTAAATGTGTTAGCTGGATTAGTGGTTGATTTCCCCAGGCTTATGATCCTGGGGGATTTCAATCTGCCTTCCATTGGCGAGACATCTGAGTCAGCTCGGGAGTTCATGGCTTCCATGACGGCTATGGACCTAACTCAGTTAATTCAAGATCCCACCCATAATGGGGGACACACGCTCGACCTGATTTTTGTCTCTGGGCAGTGGATGAATGATCTAGATTTAGGAGATATTTCTATCCAACCCTTGTCATGGTCGGATCATTTCCTCATCAGGCTTGACTTCCATACTGCTACCCCTCACTGCAGGGAGGCAGAACCAACTAGATGGTTCCACCCCAAGTGCCTGATGGACCCTGAAAGGTTCCTGATGGAGCTTGGGACTTTTCCTGAATCCCTTGCTCACAACTCGACCGAAGCCCTAGTGGAAGCCTGGGATAGGGCGGCCATTGGGGCTTTGGATCATGTTGTCTCTTTGCGGCCTCTGACCCGGTGTCGGTCCCGGGTAGCTGCCTGGTTTACCAAGGAGCTCCGGGAGATGAAACGCTGGAAAAGATGCCTAGAGAGTGGTTGGAGAGCCAGCCGGTCCGAATCTGATCGAACACTAGTAAGAATTCATATTAAATCCTAATTAGTGGCAATAAAAGCAGCAAAATGGTAACAGTTTTCCGCTCTTATCGCATCCACAGATAACTGCCCAGCCGCCCTGTTTAGGGTAACCCACTCCTTACTTAACCAAGGAACTGGGAAAGACCCTTTGCAGGGTAGGGCTGAAGAATTTGTTCAGTATCTGCAGGATAAAATCACTCAGATCCAGACAGGCTTGGACTCTGACTGGGTAGGTTCAGACGAGTCGATGGGGATGAATCTTGTGGAGACTATCTGGGATGAATTTGACCCTGTGACCCCCGAGGGCATGGACAGGATTATGGGGAGACTCAGTGCTGCCACTTGTGTGCTGGACCCGTGTCCCTCTTGGTTAGTCTCTGCTTCCCGGGAGGTGACACGAGGCTGGCTCCAGGCGATTACCAAAGCTTCATTGAGAGAGGGGTTCTTTCCCACCGCCTTGAAGGAGGCGGCGGTGAAGTCCCTCCTTAAGAAGCCTTCCCTGGACCCAGCTTCTTTAGCCAACTATCCTCTGGTTTCCAACCTTCGCCTTGTAACTAAGGTTGTTGAGAGTGCAGTAGCACATCAGCTTCCCCAGTTTCTGGATGAAGCTGTCTACCTGGATCCATTTCAGTTGGGTTTCAGGCCCGGATACAGCATGGAGACAGCATTAGTCATGTTGATCAATGATCTCTGGTGGGCCTGGGACAGGGGCTGCTCCTGTGTCCTGGTCCTATTAGACCACTCAGCGGCTTTCGATACCATCGACCCTGGTATCCTACTGTGACAACTCGGGGGGTTAGGAGTGGGGGGCACCGTTTTATGGTGGTTCTCCTCCTACCTGTCGGATCGGTCACAGTTTGTGTTGACTGGAGGGCAGGGATCGACCCCGAGGCACGTCACTTGTGGGGTGCCCCAGAGGTCGGTTCTCTCACCCCTCCTGTTCAACATATATATGAAACCACTCGGTGAGATAATCCGTGGTTTTGGGGTACGGTATCATCAATATGCTGATGATACCCAATTTTTCATCTCTTCCCCAAAACACCCAAATGATGCCCTCAACCTGATGTCCTGATGCCTGGAGGCTGTGCAGATCTGGATGGGGAAGAAGAGGCTCAAGCTCAATCCCTCCAAGATTGAATGGCTGAAGTTTCTGTCATCCCAATTTGTGCATCTTGTTCCATCTTTGATGAAAGGGGGAGAAATTTTAGCCCCCTCAGAGAGGGCCCGCAATCTGGGCGTCCTCCTGGATACGCGGCTTAGTTTAGAAGAACACCTGATGGCCATGACCAGGGGGGCCTTTTACCAGGTTCACCTGGTACGTCAGTTGCACCTCTTCCTGGATCAGGATGCTCTGTGCACAGTCACTCATGCCCTCGTCCTTTCTCGCCTTGACTACTGTAACCCTCTCTACATGGGGCTGCCCTTGAAGAGCACCCGGAGGCTTCAACTAGTCCAGAATGCGGCTGCACGGGTTATCATGGGGGCACCTAGGTGCTCCCATGTTGCACCCCTTTTAGGCAGCCTGCACTGGTTGCCGGTTGTCTTCCGGGTGCAATTCAAGGTACTAATTATGACCTTTAAAGCGCTCCATGGCTTAGGCCCAGGATACCTGCAAGACCACTTACTGCCACCGGTAGCCTCCCACCGTCCAGTGCGATCCCACAAAGTTGGTCTCCTCAGGGTCCCATCGGCCAGACAGTGTCGGCTAGCAACCTCCAGGGGGAGAGCCTTCTCTGTGGGAGCGCCTTCCCTCTGGATTGAGCTGCCCCCAGAGCTTTGTATAATCCCCAACCTCCGGTCCTTCCGACACACCCTAAAAAGTTGGCTTTTCCAGCAACCTGGCCTGGCCTGAACAAAACAAAATAAATTATTGATCATTGTTAATTTTAATCGAATTTTTTTATTAAAAATGTTATTGTTAATCCTAATTGGGTTTGTTTGGGCTATTCCATTTAATTTTTAAAAACTTTTTTAATATGTGTTTTTTTTAATGTTGTACGCCGCCCTGAGTCCTTGGGAGAAGGGTGGCATATATATCCAATAAACCAAAACAAAACAAAACAAACCTCTCGGTTCAGAAGCTAAACAGGAGGGAAGGACTCATACAATCAGAAGTAAGAAAAACAGAAGGGTCATTCACTCTCTTCCTAAAGCCTCCTGTGATCACACAGATGAAAGAGGCAAAAAGTATTTCAGGAGCTGCCTTTCCCAGAGTTATTTCCAGAAGGCCCAGCTGTGATATCAATAGCCCATTCCACTAGAGCAAGGGTATCAAACACGCATCATCACAATGGCGTCACGTGATGTATCGTGACTTTTCCCCCCTTCGCTAAACCGGGGATGGCCAGCATGTGACACATCCAATGCGCAGGCTGTGAGTTTGACCACCCTGCACTAGAGCTTACAATTTCAGTTCTTTCTCCAGTGTTGATGTCCATATTGGCATTCCATGCAGGATGCCAAGAATCCCAGAAATCCCAGTGATCTGTGGCAGGTGCTGTTAAACTAAAGTCTAGTTAGTTCCAGCTGGTTGAGAAATTGTGGGAGTTGAAATCCATGCATCTTAAAGTTGCCAACACTGAGAAACACTCATCTAGTTAGCAGCCCAGATCTGCATCATCACTGCATCTTCATTACCCCTACCTAGTCATTGTTCAGCTGATGGTCAATCACTTGGTTCACTAATGGAATTCCTTGCTGTGAGATGAAAGAATGATGTTCAAGAGGGCTTCATGTATAGATGGTACAAACGTGTATAGCATCATGGTGACGCAGTGGTAAGAATGTAATACTGCAGGCTAACTCACTGCTCATTCCAAGAGTTTGATACTGAATGGCTCAAGGTTGACTCAACCTTCCTGTCAACTTGCAAAGCATCCCTGGCTTGCTCTCGAGTTGCCATAGAAAAGGGGAGGGATAGGAAACCGATGAAATGGCATGGCAGCGCAAGACAGATACACATTCCACACTTAACTTTCTCAAGTGATCTCTACAACCCACAAAATTGCCCCATTGTTGAATGTGATTGATGACACACTCTGGAGGGAAGGAGGGAAACAGGAACATGATTGGGACCATAAATTACATGGGGTCAGAGCTGGCTTCACTTGGGTACATGCTGACATGAAGCTCCTAATAAATGACTGGATTTCTTTTGAAGCTTGGCTCGAGGCTTATGATTTAATTAGGGCATCTGTTGGAACCTGACACTTCCATCCTTTAGAGGTTGGTAAAATGAAGACCCAGATTGTTGGGGGCATGAGGCTGACTCTATAAACCCTTTAGAGAGGGCTGTAAAGCACTGTGAAGTGGTATATAAGTAAGTGCTATTGCCATTGGAGTGTTGCATGCTTATTAGCACAGTCTAAAGAGAAGATTTATATTCAGGGACTACAGATAGTCCTTGACTTAAGACCACAATGGAGCACAAATTTTCTGACATTTTTGGATCTCTTCCAACCCAATTATCTACACCTCTTTGAAAGTATATGGAGAGTTTCAAAGAAAAGCAGAATACCATTTAATTAATAAGGTGATTTTTCCTTGGGGTATGGGGGAAGCAGAAGGATTGTTTTTAAAATGGTGTGAAATTTTCAGCCTCACCTATGTGTGAGGTCCACAGTTAGGCCCCCAGCAAAAATCCCTTATCTAAATCTCTGAAGTGTCTTCTTTGATTCTTCTTCACTATAAGGTAAAGGTAAAGGTTCCCCTTGCAAAAGCATGCTAGTTGTTCCTGACTCTAGGGGGCGGTGCTCATCTCCATTTCAAAGCCAAAGAGCCAGCGATGTCCAAAGACGTCTCCATGGTCATGTGGCTGGCATGACTAAACATCGAAGGTGCACAGAATGCTATTACATTCCCACTAAAGGTAGTTCCTATTTTTCTACTTGCATTTTTACATGCTTTCAAACTGGTAGGTTGGCAGAAGCTGGGACAAGTAACGGGAGCTCACTCCGTTACAGGGCACTAGGGAATCGAACCGCCAAACTGCTGACCTTTCTGATCAACAAGCTCAGCATCTTAGCCACTGAGCCACTGCGGCCCCTATCTTCTTCACTATATTTAACCACAAAATTCTTCTCACCAAATCAATCTGCAAGATGGCAAAAGGTACACCTTCAGTCTGTGAAGGAGAGTAAAAAAAATCCCTAATTCTAACTATTTTAAGAAAATAATTATGCCTTACCTCTTTTCTTTTGGCTGGAGATGACAAAACATTGGAAATCAAATGATATACTTCAGAAAGGGAAGTGGAAAATTGCATCAGATGAGCTAGGCTGATTGGAGATGATCAAAGCCTTCATAAAGCTGGTCCAATTTATAGGTATATCTCAAATGCATGCAAGGAACATTTACCAAATCAGCCTTTAGCTCATCAAATTATACGGTAAAAAGGTTTCTTTTGGAGATTGAGTTTCACTATTTGTATGAAAAGTAGGGATTGTTTTCTTCTTATTTGGGTTCCATAGGGCACTGCACACCAGGACAACTAGACACAAGGACAGTTTTTCCTCAAATGCCATCATTCTGCTAAACAACTAATTCCCACAACATTCTCAGATTATTTACTAAGACTGTATTACTATTCTTCTTCTCTTCCTTTCTAGTACCTATCTCTTTCCACTTATGACTATAACCATGTTGCTTGTATTTTAAAATTTATATTGTTTTATTTATTTCCTAGTATAATTTGATTGCTTATTAGTAACCTATGACCATCATGAAGTGTTGTGTCTTATGATTCTTGATGAATGTATTCTTTTATTTTTCTTTATGTACACTGAAAGCATCTGGACCAAAGACAAATTCCTTGTGTCCAATCTCACTTGGCCAATAAAGAATTCTATTCTATTCTATTCTATTCCATATTCTGTTCTGTTCTGTTCTATTCTATTTTCTATTCGATTCTTCTCTCCTCTTCCCTTCCCTTTCCTTGACTTCCATTCTCTATTCTATTCTATTCTATTCTATTCTATTCTATTCTATTCTATTCCACTCCATTCCATTCCATTCCATATTCTGTTCTGTTCTGTTCTATTCTATTTTCTATTTGATTCTTCTCTCCTCTCCTCTTCCCTTCCCTTTCCTTGACTTCCATTCTCTATTCTATTTTATTCTATTCTATTCTATTCCATTCCATTCTATTCCATTCCATTCCACTCTATAGCTTCCCTTCTCTTCTCTTCTGTTCCACACCACTCCACTCCACTCATCTCCATTCCATTCCATTCCATATTCTGTTCTGTTCTATTTTCTATTCAATTCTCCTCTCCTCTTCCCTTCCCTTCCCTTCCATTCTCTGTTCTATTCTATTCTATTCTATTCTATTCTATTTTCTCTTCGATTCTCCTATTCTCTTCTCTTCCCTTCCCTTCCATTCACTGCATGTTATATGGCTTGAGATTTAAAAGGAAAAAAAAACCCACCTCTGACAAATCTTCAGAAAGGGCCCCCTTTTGCCTCTAGAGGTATGTTCTTTTCTTTCAGAGGAAAAAGAAACAAAGGTCAGATTAAAAGAACTGCCACGTAAATTTTGCAAAGAGGCAGCGCTCAGAAAGAGCGAGGCCTGGCCCCTGGCTCTTATATATCAGGCACCCAAGCCGAGGTTTTGAAAGGTGCAGCCGCTGATCCAATCAAGCCAGCTTTCTCCTGGCCATTCGTCTCCTTGATATGACGATCTGCTCACTTGTTCCAGCAATACATGAATGGCGGGAGGTGGGCAGCGATTGGCAGATGAGAAGGCAAGACATTATAAGCAGAAATAATTTTGCAGCCAGGAGCTGGAAGGAGGGGAGATGAATCAGCCCTACATTTCTCCAGGGGAAATAACCAAACAAGTTCAATCAATCCAACATGTTTGTACTTCCACAAATGTTTTGTTACTAATAATATTTCGGCGGACTCATCCATCTTGCACATGTCTACAAGCTCCTGATAGGCGGGTATGCTTCAAATTTGGGAACATAAGGATGAGAGAGGCACATATAACGTCAGAATTATAAGAGGCAGGATCCGGATGCTCCGTTTTTTTTCTCCCACTACCACCCTGTTCCAGAGGTGGTATTCAGCCAGTTCTGACAAGTTCTGGAGAACTGTTAGTGGAAATTTTAAGTAGTTCAGAGAACCGGCAAATAGGCTGGTCCCACCTCCACTGCCTCCCAGCCTCCCAGCTGATCTTCGTTTCTTGCCCTGAACAGGAGAACGGAGCTGGAGAGCAGGTTAGTGGGGTGGGGAGGGAATGGGGATTTTGCAGTAACCTTCCCCTGTAATGCCCTGTAATGCCCACAAAGTCACACCCACAAAGCCACATCCACAAAGCCATGCCCACAGAACCAGTATTAAAAAATGTTGAATCCCACCATTGCCCTGTTCCCATTGAAGAGTGAACCCAAACAACCCCTAACCAGTGGTGGGTTCCTACCGGTTCGGACCAGTTTGGCCGAACTGGTAGTGGTTTGGTGGCCTGGGTCACTGGAACCATTAGCTACTCAGGCCTGCCACACCCCCAAACTGGTTCTCCAGTTGTGCACCACCATCATCTTGTGGTGCACAATTTTAATTGTACTGTCCATGTGCGTGCAGCATGCACACAAGCGAACTGGCAGTAGTGCCTACCAGAACCCATCTCTGTCCCTAACCTACATCAAATGAAACCAAACCAAATTTTTATTATTGTCACATAGAGCAGAATAACGGAGTTGGAAGGGACCTTGGAGGTCTTCTAGTCCAATCGCCTACTCAAGCAGGAGAGCCTATACAATTTCAGACAAATAGTTATCCAGTCCCTTCTTTAAAAACTCCAGTGATGGAGCACCCACAACTTCTGAAGACAAGCCATCCCACTGGTTAATTGTTCTCATTGTCAAGAAATTTATCCTTATTTCTAGGCTAGTTCTCTCCCTGATTCTTTTCCATCCACTGCCATAGGTTAGAATATGGAATAGGTTGATCCCCTCTTCTTTGTGGTAGTCCCTTAGATTGTTTTGAATTACTACAAGATTTGGAGTGATAAATTAAAATGGATCCATTTTATTTTATTTTTGTAAAATTGGAGAAGGACATGGGAGGAATCAGAGAGAAAATCAAGAGCCGTTTTATTAATTAGGAAGATAAGTAGCAATAATTTCAAAAATACAGCACCTTCAGGAAAACAAAGGAATTTGAAACACATTCAGTGCCTGGATCAAAAATGCATTTGCATTGCTGACAGTTATGAAGACAAATATTTTTAATATAGATAATATGTTGATCAGATTTGACTGAATTTTTCTTCTGTGATAGACATTGTAGGAGGAGAGTTATGCTACTCATTGTTAGCCAAAAATCACAAGGAGTTTAATAGGAAAACTGATGCAGGATTTAAACTGAGATTTAAATTTAAATCATCCCAATTTAAACCCTAGATCAACTTAGTTGCTGCACACAATTAATGCAATCTGCTGTAGCTCGTGAAATGTATGCTTTTTAATACAATTTGTTATGTTAATCGGAAAAGGTGCTACCAGGCTTATGCTCTTTCGCTGTAGATTTTTGAAAAGCTCTTCACTGTTTTAATTTTTCAATCCAGATAAATCCCTGTCCCAAAAGAGCATGCTGAGAATGGTATATATGGCAGAACCTGGAGGTGGCAGGCAGTGTTTGAGCAGCTGGAGGAAATTTGCCAATGGTTTGCAATCCTGGGGGGAAGCTAGGAGAGATTGCAATTAGGATGTGACACAATGGTGGGTTGCTAATCAGTTTACTACCAGTTTGCTCATGGTCACGCGCACAGCATGTGCACAGAAGCATCCAGGGGGGTAGACGGAGCCTCCTGCTGCCACCACTACCAGTTTGGCCGAACCGGCCCAAACTGGGAGCAACCCACCTCTGATGTGGCAGCTCAGGAGCAACAAATGACTGGATTACTGAAGAACCAACACAAATATGTCTTTCTCCATAAAAACAAGTCAACTACAAAGAAACTGAACTACATCAGGAGTCCCCAATCTCCAGGTCGCAGCCCACTACTGAGCCATGGCCTATTTGGAATTGGGTTGGCCGAGTGTCTGGCCAGAGCACATGCATGCAGCTCAACTTACACAAGCGGTGGACTGGTCGGCACTCACATGGCCTAATTCCGAATAGGTCATGGCCTGGTAGTGGGCTGCGGCCCAGGGGTTGGGGACCCCTGGCCTAGACAACGCCATGCAGTTTCCCTTTCCCTCTCCACTAGGCCACCAAGCCACAAAGATTGGGGACCACTCAATTACATCACAAAAAGGGGTTTGCAAAAGCCATGACTATGGAGCAAAATTGTATACATAGATGTATAGATTTTTTATATTTATTTATTTATTTATTTATTTAGATAGATAGATAGATAGATAGATAGATAGATAGATAGATAGATAGATAGATAGATAGATAGATAGATAAATAGATAAATAGATAAATAGATAAATAGATAAATAGATAAATAGATAAATAGTCAGTCAGTCAGTCAGTCATCAAATTTATATAGTCACCCATCTTTTGTATGGTATAGAACTCAAACAAAGCAATTAAAAACAGAGACTTAATAAAAGAAATAAAAATAAAAAATATTGAAAATTACTATAAATATATACTAAGCCACAGGACAATGTGTCATGTCCAAGAATGAAGAATGACATCTGGCGTTACTTCCAAGTAATTTCTATATTCTGCTTCTCTGACAGACAGAACCTTGCCAGACTAAAGCAAGTATCTGTCTAAGTATAGATATATACTCTGTGAACTGCTAGGAAGTGACCATCTCAACTCTCTCCCTGCCTACCAGACTTTCCAAGCTTTGCTGCCTCTTTGTCCTCCTGAAGGCAGTCCCTCCCTCCCAGGACTAAACTACATTTCATCACACCTGGTCACATTTTGATTTTAAAAGTCAAAACGGGCACCTTGAATTGAACCCAGAAACAAACTGGCAACCAGTGCAGCTCACAGAACAGAAGTGTAACATGTGCAATTCTAGGAGCACACATAGCTGTCCTCATCACCACATTTACAGTTGTACCAATAACAGCTTCAGGATGCTCTTCAAGGAAAACCCATGTAGCATCAGAGGTGGGTTGCTGCAGGTTCAACCTGGATCAGATGAACCAGTAGTTGTAGTGGTGGAAGGCTCCGCTCACCCATCCAGATGCTTCTGTACATGCACAAAAGTGTTGCGTGTGTGCACAAGCGCACATGGGAGCACCCTCAAACTGGTAGTAAAAAGATTAGCAACCCACCTCTGTGTAGCATGTATTACATATATCCATTCAGGAGTCAACCAAGACATAAGTAACAAAGAGTACAGCCTCCTGATCCAAGAGTAAATGCAACTGGTACACAACCTAAAGTTGTACCAAACTGCCACTGTAGGAGAAGAGCAAGCAGAGCTGGGGACTGGAGTTAAACACATCATCATTTTAGACTCCTAACTTTGCCACAAGGGACCTAAGTCCATCCCCCCCTTGTATTCCATTGACCCCTTATCTAGTACCAATTAGATGATGCTGGTGTAGAGGTTTGAATCAATCTTCTATATTGCAACTTTATGAATGATCCTGATTCTTTGCACCTAATGGCCACCTGTTCTTCAAGAGAAACATTTTGGGGGATTATAAACAGGGGAGGAAACAATTCAAATTTCAATGCAAAGTTTTGTTTTTAAAAGAAAAGATTCCACATTGAACCAAATTTGATAAATTCACAAGAGTGGGAAAGTGAAGAAAATCAAAATGATCGATTTTGCCCATTCCCCAAGTGAGAATATCTAACAGTTGGAAGGGACCTCAGAGGTCTTCTAGTCCAACCCACTGCACAAGCAGGAAACTGTATACCATTCCAGACAAGTGGCTGTCCAGACTCTTCTTAAAAGCCTCCAGTGATGGAGCATCCATGGGTTCTGAAGGCAAGACAGTCCACTGATTGTTCTGTCAGGAAGTTTCTCCTTAGTTCTAAGTTGCTTCTCTCCTTGATTAGTTTCCACCCATTGCTTCTTGTCCTGCCCTCAGGTGCTTTGGAGAATAGCTTAATTCCCTCTTCTTTGAGGCAACCCCTGAGATATTGGAAGACTCCTATCGTGTCTCCTGTTCTAGCTGGGGAAATGCAGGCGGACAAATGGAGGCAAGCCAGGACTTCAACAGGCTAACAGCTTTAATGCTAACAGGTTGCCAAATGCAGCACTTCACAATTCGCGCGTCTCAGCTAACTGGCAACAACTGAGCCCTGTTTGACAGCTCTTTATATATACTGGCTGTCAAACAGGTAACCAATCAGGAGCAAGGACAGCGTCCCCTAGTCAAGGGACCAGAAGGAAAACTATAGAATATAGCACTCCTTCACACCTAGAATGTGCATGCGTAATCTTCCAAGTAGCCAGGGTGGCGCCGGATCCACCCAGATCTTCTTAGCATGCCTTCGGCAGCCATAGTAGGTAATAGGCTCCTTGGAGCTTCTGGACTAACTGGAGATTCCACCATTTTGCTCTCTGACGATGCCTCAGAAGGCAGCAATGCTGGAATGTCACTGGGAAGAACAGGTAAGGCTGGGTTGGTTGCCCTATAGTTGCATCAAACCTCTCAGGGGAAGGAGAGCGAGACTGTAGCTTCCATTCATGAGTCTTGGCTGGGGTCGTATGCAAACCTGGCAGGTGCGGTTGCTGCACCACCATGTTTGAGGCAACTTGCCTAGCCTTTAATTGATTAATATGGTGCTTCCATACCCTGCCATCCTCTATTTCTACAAGGTAAGAGCACGGCCCTGTTATTTGTTTCACCACACCCGGTAACCATAAGGGATGGCCAGTATAATTTCTGGCATAAACTGGTGCATCCACGGTGAACCCCCTAAGCTGACTACGCAAGTCCAAATGCCTTTCAGGGGCATACTCGGGGTGTAGGTGGTCTAACGTGGTTCTTATTTGCCTACCCATTAACAACTCAGCCGGGCTTTTGTTGGTCGTGGTGCATGGGGTGTCATGTTGCCACAATAAGTATTTGTCAATGTCCTGCCACTTTATGGGGCCAAACCTCGCTAAAGCCTCCTTGGTTGTGTGGACTGCTTGTTCCGCCAGGCCTATGCAGCTGGATTGAAGGGGGCTACAAAAGCATAGTGTATACCCAATTGAGCAAAGAAGGTGGCCATTAGGGAAGCAATTAACTGGGGCCCATTATCAGACACAATCAGATCAGGCAATCACACCCGCCTCAATACTCGGATAACCACCGGGGCTGTGGTAGCAGACATTAAACTTACTTCAACCCATTTTGAAAATGCATCAACAATTACAAGAAATGTCTGGCCCTTAAAAGGGCCTGCTAGGGGCATATGTACCTGGGACCACGGAGCCCTAGGTTGTTCCCAATTTTGAATCAGGGCCCTGGGACACGCTGGTCAGGACTCTTGGCAATGGGGGCACCCAGAAACCCACTGTACAATGTCCTGGTCCATGCACGGCCACTAGGCATAGCTCCAGCCCAGTGATTTCATCTGGACTATGCCTGGATGACCCTCATGTAGCGTGGTTAGCACAGAGTCTTGAAGGGAGGCCAGGATGACCACCTTGCTGAGATGACAGTTCATTTTGTTGGATCACAAATGGCCGTAATTCGGTGCTGAGCTGACCCCATGGCCATCCCCTTGTGGTCCACCGCAACACCTTAGATAGCAGTTTGTCCCAGCCAGTATGTTTAGCCACATCAGCTGTGGTGATCGGCAGCTGCATGTCATCAATCAGCAAAACTGTGGAGGCTGATGCTGGGTCCTCAATTGCAATCGTCAATGGGCACCTGCTCAAAGCATCTGCGTAGCTGATACGTTTTCCTGGCTTCAATGTAAAGTATAGTTATATACCGCCAGGAATACAGTCCATCTAGTGAAACGTGGAGACAGATTTTTTTAAAGTTTTTTTTTTTAATTTTTAATTTTTAAAACAAACACAACAAATAAAATCTTCCTTTTTTACATACTGTAGAAGGTGTATCAGCTGGTTACAAAAAACTTTCGTGCATCTCTGTGGAGACCGAATTTGAGGAGTTTGTCGGTCCCTAGCAATGATGCCTAATAGTGGTTTGTGGTCAGTCACTAAGTGGAAATGACGGCTGCAAAGATAGGTGTGAAAACATTTTATTCCTGCCACTATAGCCAATGCTTCAAGATCGAGTTGGCTATAGTTCCTTTCTGGTGATGAAAGAGTGTGAGAGAAAAATGCAATCGGAGCCTCTAGTCTCCGATGGTACTCAGTGACTTAGGACTGCACCCACTCCATAAGGGGACGCATCACACACCAACACTAAAGGTAGAGACTCATCGTATTGCAGGAGAATGCTTCTAAACATGAAGTTTTTTACAGTTTGAAAAGCCACGGCTTCTTGCTTTCCCCACGCCCACTTTGCTGATCTAACTAGTAAATGGTGTAGGGGCTCAAATCTGAGGACCCAGATTGTTGGGGGCAATATGCTGACTCTCTGTAAACCGCTTAGAGAGGCCTGAAAGGCCTATGAAGCGGTATATAAGTCTACTGCTATTGCTATTGCTATTGCTATTGCTCTACGAGTGATGCCTTATGCGGTAGGAAAATATTGTAAAAGTTTAAAAGTCCTAGAAAAGCTTGTAGCTCAGCTTTAGTGGTCGGCGTCGGAGCTTGTCATATAGCTTGTACCTTGTCGGGGTAGGATGGATTCCCTTTGCATCTATCAAAACTCCCAGAAATTCAACCTGAGGCACCGCGATCTGGCATTTGGTTGTCTTTAGCTTCAAACCAATGTCTCGGAACCGGCGAAGTATGGTACGGAGACGGGTCAGTAGATCAGCTAGGGAATGTGCCGAGACCAGGACATCATTGAAATAAGGGATGACACCCGGTATGCCCTGCAATAGCCTTTCTGTGAGATTTTGAAAAAGTCCAGGAGCCACACTGACTTCAACCTGGAGTCGGTTGCACTTGAACGCGCCTCTATGCATGACAATAGTCTGGGCTTCAGCAGTTGCCTCATCTACAGGCAACTGCTGATATGCCTGTGCTAGGTCCAATTTAGCAAATATTGTCCACTGCCCCAGAGAATGCAGCAGATGCTGCACCACGGGTACAGGGTATGTGCTCTGTTGCAATACCCTGTTCAAAGTGCATTTAAAATCAGCGCATATGCACACAGACCCATCACTCTTAATCGGGGTCACAATAGGTGTTTCCCAACGGGCGTGATCAATAGGTTCTAGCACCCCTTGAGCCAGCAACTTATCTATTTCCGTGTCAACCTTAGGCTTTAATGCAAAAGGCACCCTGCGTAGCTTAAGACACCACAGAGGAACCTGCGGATCTAAATTAAATGAAATTGGGGAGCCAGTGTATCTCCCCAAACCTTCTCCGAAAACTTCTCGAAACTCCTTAATCAACATATCTAAATATGGATTGCACTGTATCTGGTCAATTCCCGTAATTCTCAAACCCAGGGCTTTGAATCATTCCAGCCCGAATAGGCTTGGTCGTGGTCCTTTGGCTTCAATCAAACTGTACCCTACAAAAATATTTACCTAAAACTGGAATGGGATTTCCCTGGAAACCCCTTAGATTTTACAGGCACGGTTTCAACTTTGTCTGAGTCAAATTGGGCATGAGTCTTGTGTCTACCTTCATAGGGCAGGACTGCCCCTCCAATTTTACTGTTATAAAAAAATTTCCCCTCGGACTATGGGTAATCTGGTCAACTTCAGTCTCTTCCCTGCCCTCATTTACAGAGAAACAGGATTCCCTTTTCCTGAATGTAGCTCCCTTAACGAATTTGGATGGCTTCCTGTAATACTGACTATTGCTGGGCAAGGTGCCCTCTAAAGCACTACTGCAAGGTGCAGCTGCCCTGAAGACCTTGGCTAAATGACCCCATTTCCCGCAACGGAGGCAGACTGTGTTTTTAAAATGGTACTCTGCTCTATCATGCTTACCTCCAAGGTGGCCTCCAAGGTGGCGCAGTGGTTAAATGCAGCACTGCAGGCTACTGCTAGATCAGCAGGTCAGCGGTTCAAATCTCACCGGCTCAGGGTTGACTCAGCCTTCCATCCTTCCGAGGTGGGTAAAATGAGGACCCAGATTGTTGGGAGCAATATGCTGACTCTCTGTAAACCGCTTAGAGAGGCCTGAAAGGCCTATGAAGCGGTATATAAGTCTACTGCTAAGTCTACTGCTATTACCTCCACACCCAGGGCAATTACTGGAGGTAATAGGGGGCTTACCCTGCCAACCTCTGGCCTGTTCTGCCTTCAACCGGTGGACCTCATCATCCTCAGTAGCCAACTCTTCATTGCTGATATATTCATGATGCATGTCAAGAGGTTTTCCCGCAACGTGAGGCTTGGAAAATCTTTGAATTTCCTCTGTCGATCGCATTGACAGTTCCATTGCTTTGGTCTCATCTAGTGCAGTCTGCAGGTCTGGTTCAGGCTTGGCAAGAAGGCGGCACTGTATGCGGAGATCTCTTACCCCACCGACAAATTGTTCCATAAGGACATCACCTAAATCTCTGAAATTACAATGTAGAGCAGCGGCCCGTAATGCAGCCACATACTCATTAATTGTTTCTTCCTCACGCTGGCTTCTCCTATAAAAAGCATGCCAGCGCCATGCCGAGCAGGATGGTGTTGGAGTGTAATGATTTCTTAGTTTCACCATTAACATATCCCATGACACAGTGTGTACGGACTGAGGAGCCACTAGCTTGCCCGCAATATTAAACATCTCCGTGCCTCACAAATTTAGAAAACACGACTTTTTCCGTTGCTCAGATAGATCAGTGTAATCTTTGGCTTCTAAAAAACATTCAAACTGGGAGATATATGAGTCCCAGGTTTCTGTGGCCCCATAAAAACTGCTAGTGTATTCATTGAAGCCATTCTGAGGTAACTTGCTTGCTCAATCGAATAATCAGACGGCAGTCCTCGCAGGCTTTGTGACTTCGCTCGACCTCTCGTCAAGTGATTCCTCTGAGGGAATTCAGCTCTCGTGACTCAGCTCTGTGATTAGTGACTTTTATCAGCTCTGCCAGGGCTCCGCCTCAGCATCCCACCTTCGTCGCCAATGTTCTAGCTGGGAGAACGCAGGCAGACAAATGGAGGTGAGCCAGGACTTCTACAGGCTAACAGCTTTAATGTTAACAGGTTGCCAAATGCGGCACTTCACAATTCACGCGTCTCAGCTAACTGGCAACAACTGAGCCCTGTTTGACAGCTCTTTATATATACCGGCTGTCAAACAGGTAACCAATCAGGAGTGAGGGCAGTACCCCCTAGTCAACGGACAAGAGGGAAAACTATAGAATATAGCATCTCCCCTAGTCCTTCTTTTCATTAAACTAGACATACCCAGTTCCTGCAACTGTTCTTCATAAGTTTTAGCTTCCAATCCCCTCATCATCTTTGTTGCTCTTCTATACACTTTTTCCAGAGTCTCCACCTCTTTTTTTATAATATGGTGATCATAACTGAATGCAATATTCTAGGTGTGGTGAGTGGTGGGATTCAGCCAGTTCGCACCTATCCAGGAGAACCAGTTGTTAACTTTCTAAGCAGTTTGGAGAACCGGTTGTTGAAATAAATCTCTTTGTTTTTTCCCACTTTACAGGGCTAATCCTGTAAGGAAGGCAGGAAGGAAGAATTCTGGTATCATTTCAAGCCTGATCTTTATTGCCCTGCTCACAGAAACTGCCTCTCCAGTTAATCCTTATTACATTGTAAGAGCTAAGGTGAAGCGCCCATCGATGTGAGTGATATTGAGTTGGCCACGCCCACCTGGTCACATGACCACCGAGCCCCACCTACTCATTAGGGCAGAGAAGCGATTGTTAAATTATTTGAATAATTATTTAATTATTTGAAGGAGCCAAGGTGGCGCAGTGGTTAAATGCAGCACTGCAGGCTACTGCTAGATCAGCAGTTCAGCGGTTCAAATCTCACCGGCTCAGGGTTGACTCAGCCTTCCATCCTTCCGAGGTGGGTAAAATGAGGACCCAGATTGTTGGGGGCAATATGCTGACTCTCTGTAAACCGCTTAGAGAGGGCTGAAAGCCCTATGAAGTGGTATATAAGTCTACTGCTACTGCTACTGCTACTACTGCTACTGCTATTGAATCCCACCACTGCATATGATCTTACTAAGGCTTTCTAAAGTGGTACTAATACACCATGTGAGCTTGTTTCTATCCCTCTATTAAGCTAGGATTGCGTTGGTTTTTTTGGCAGCTGCAGCACACAGAAGAAATGGGTGTCTAGGAAAGGAAGATCTCCAAGGTCAGCCATGGGAAGAAAAAAGAAATCAGAAGCAAGGTAAAATTTACACCAAGGAGGGGACAAACAGCTGAAATGAAACAAAATGACAGGCTAGGAAAATGACATCCATTTTCACCGTGCTCAGATTTCTCTTGCAACCATTAAGGCTTCATGATCCAAGAGATTACTTTTGCACTAGAAATGATTTTCCTGGATTGAACTGCCAATCCTGTTGCTTTCGAAAAGGGATGAAAAATGGGTCAAGAAAGTATATCGCCTCTTCCTTCCTTCCTTTCTTTTGCTTCTTACAAGAAATAATAAGTAGCAAAGAGACAAGGCAGATCCGAGGACGTGATGGAATATTTCTGCAAGTGCGGGACCATCTCATCGTGGCCAACACCAGGCAGACTACCAGAAAAAAGATAATTGCGAGCAGAAATGAATCAGAAGCGGAGGGGAAGGCTCTGATAAACAATGGGATTTTCCCCCCACAAAAAAATCTGATCACTGGAGATTTTGAGCGAAGAGAAACATTCTTGATGGGGAGGGCAGGTGGATGTCATTAATATGAGCAATTCTGTTCACAGTTTTCTGCAATTTCCTTTAGTGCCACAGTAAAGACAACACCTGCTTAGTTACAGGCACCCTGTAGCTGTCCATTCCCAGAACACAGCACAAATGAACTGTCACGCTGGCAAAGAAAGAGGCTGCTCAAGGCTATTCTGCTCTGGAGCAAATATCTTCTCTTTATCTCCTCTTTCTGTTGTTTTCCATTTGCCTACATCCTTACACTGCATTAAGAATGCATCCATAAATGCTAGAAAAATCTCTCTCTCTTCCCCCCACCTTCCTCTACCAGCTCTCATCTGATTGGATGAATGGGAATTTGCTTTGGAAAAATCTTTGGAAGGAAAAGAAGATTTCAGAGAAATTCTCATGGCTGGAGGGGAAGTTTCTGTCCTTTAGAAGGAAGGGGTTAAGGGACTTTCCCCATATTACAGTCCAGATGTCAGGCCTGGCAGGTAAAACAGACAGGAAACAAGACCAAATGAGCTAATTCTACTTTATGGTAAGGCTGCATTAACTGAAGATGTAGAAAGTTGCAAATCTGAAGGTACAAACTTCCAGCTGCTACTTTAAAAAAATGTTTCTATTAAACTTTTTTTTCATTTTTTTAAACACAAATATCATCTTTGCAACATTTCCACATTGTTAAGCCTCCATTACACTCTTTTTATCTGAACATGTATACCTTTATATATCTATCTCCATATCATCCATCCATCCATCCATTAATCTAATCTAATCTATCTATCTACCCTTACACATTTTTCATCTACTCATATGTTAATTTATACTTATATTTCTTCTATACATTACAATCTATTTTACATCCCCCCCCTTGTTAATTATGCGGTTTTATGATTGTTTTCTAATTCCTTATTCTTTTTTCCCCTTTGATGCTTTCTTATTCTTTGCCTCTTTCCTGTAGCCATTTGTATCATAAATTCCATACTAAGTTATACTCAGATTCTTCTTTGTCTTTTATTTAATTTGTAAGTCTGTCCATTTCAGCGCATTCTAATGCTTTTTTTTATCACAGCTTTTATTTACCAGCTGCTACTTTTAACCACCTGATCAGGTTGATTGATTAGAGTGGGTCCTTCTTAACTTTCTTCCTCTGATCATTAAGCCAGTGGGGATCCTGCCTCTCTTGTCTGATTGTTCCTTAGTATCTCTTTTACTTGTCACCAAAATCATTCTCACATACCATTACATGAAGGGACCTCCTCAGGATGGAGCTCCTCCTAAGAACATAGGCATCTGGTAGAAACCACTGAGTTGTCACATGCATTGAGATCATTATCTAAAGGGGCATCTGGTGTCAGGTGCTTGAAATTTGGAGAGGCAACTGTACTGCAAACTAGGGCATACACAACCTTTCCCAGACCAATTCTCAAATACAGCTCATCTGCCTGGAATCCACACAGTATATTAGATATTAATATGATTGAGCGGGCCAAGATAAAAAAATATATTTTATTTTATTTATTATTTTAATATTTTCATTCCATTTCATTTCATTCTATTTTATTTTATTATTGTATTTTATTATTTTATTATTATTTTATTATTATTTTATTATTATTTTATTATTATTTTATTATTATTTTATTATTATTTTATTATTATTTTATTATTATTTTATTATTATTTTATTTTATTATTATTTTACTATTTTACTATTTTATTATTTTTATTTAATTTTTATTTTATTATTTTATTATTATTTTATCAATTTATCAATTTATCAATTTATCAATTTATCAATTTATCAATTTATCAATTTATCAATTTATCAATTTATCAATTTATCAATTTATCAATTTATCAATTTATCAATTTATCATTTTATTAATTATTTTATTTATTATTTTGTTATTTTGTTATTTTGTTATTTTGTTATTTTATTATTTTATTATTTTATTATTTTATTATTTTATTATTTTATTATTTTATTATTTTATTATTTTATTATTTTATTATTTTATTATTTTATTATTTTATTATTTTATTATTTTATTATTTTATTATTTTATTATTTATTTTATTATTTTATTATTTTATTATTTTATTATTTTATTATTTTATTATTTTATTATTTTATTATTTTATTATTTTATTATTATTTTATTATTTTATTATTTTATTATTTATTTTATTATTTTATTATTTTATTATTTTATTATTTTATTATTTTATTATTTTATTATTTTATTATTTTATTATTTTATTATTTTATTATTTTATTATTTTATTATTTTATTATTTTATTATTTTATTATTTTATTATTTTATTATTTTATTATTTTATTATTTTATTATTTTATTATTTTATTATTAATTATTATTAATTATTTTATTGATTATTTTATTAATTATTTATTAATTATTTATTAATTATTTATTAATTATTTATTAATTATTTATTAATTATTTATTAATTATTTATTAATTATTTATTATCTTATCTTATTTTTATTTTTTTTACTTTATTTTATTTTATTTTTATTTTATTTTTTACTGTATTTCTCCCTTTTATTAATTTCACAAATAATTCGAGCAATGAACTTGCACAACACACCTTCCTCCTCCTATTATCCCCACAACAAAAACCATGTGAGGTGAGTTGGGCTGAGAGAGAGAGAGAGAAAGACTGGCCCAAAGCTCTCCCCACTAGCTTTCATATCTAAGGTGGAACTAGAACTCACCGTCTCCTGCTCTATTATGACCACCATTATACCAAAGTGGCTTTCATTGCCTTCAAATCTAGCTTGATGCATGGTGACTGCCTGGACAACTTTTAGGGGGAAGATTTGGGGGGTTGGAAAATTAGAAGTAAGTACATCACTTTGGTTTTGGAAGACTGAAAATAAGTGGCCTCTGTTCAAGGGTGGGATTCAGCTGGTTCGCGCCCATTCGGGAGAACTGGTTGTTAACTTTCTAAGCTGTTTAGAGATTCAGTTTTTGGAAGAAAACTCATTTTGTTTTTTCCCACTTTCCAGGGCTAATCCTGTAAGGAAGGCAGGAAGGAAACCTTCTGGTGTTGTTTCTAGCCTAATCTTTATTGCCCTGCTTACAGAAACTGCCTCTCCAGTTAACCGTTATTACATTGTGAGAGATAAGGTGAAGCGCCCATCGATCTGAGTGATGTTGAGTTGGCCATGCCCACCTGGTCACATGACCACCGAGCCCCGCCCACCCACCTACTCATTAGGGCAGATAACCGGTTGTTAAATTATTTGAATCCCACCACTGCCTCTGTTATACCAGGAAATTCTTGAAATCCTCCTAGGTGTTGGATTATCATATCTTTTGTTGCAAAGGGTGAGGCAAGAGTTTCTGCCTCCCTCCCAGTCCGCATTTTATAGCACAGTTTTCACTGTGAGTCTCTATTCACCATACATATACTAAAAACATGACTACCCTCCCCCCTTGTTAGTCCTTAGGCTTCTATTCATATATTTTTTAAATCAAATTTGCATGGCAGAGTTGACACACAGACTACAAAGGGGAAAGGCAAGGTCGGAGTTGCATGGCTCCCCTGGGCAAATATCACACAGAGTTTCCGTCATGCTGATAAGAAACCTGAGCTGTAGAAAGAAGAGCTCAGGGATGTATTGGAGCAAACAGACACCTGTTTCCCTTGTACTTCCAGTAGCTAAGCACCAATAGTTGGCATTGGAAATGGTAACAGACTTTGTGATGCTAAAAAGCACGTAGCAAATCTTCCATGTAAGACTTTCTCAGGACTGGAGTGAAGTTTCTCCATTACTGCACATTGAAAGCCAGTTTGGTGTAGGGGTTAAGGTTTAACAGATTTAACAGAGTTGGAAGGGACCTTATAGGTCATCTAGCCCAACCCCCCACTCAAGCAGGTGACCCTACACCATTTCTGACAAATGGCAGTCCAATCTCTTCTTGAAAGTCTCAAGTGATGGAGCTCCCATAACTTCTGTTCCATTGGTTGATTGTTCTCACTACAGGCTGTCCAGGTACTGGCTAGAAAGCCAGAGACTGTGAGTTCAAGTCGTGCCATAGCCACAAAAGCCATCTCGGTGTTCTTGGGCCAGTCACTCGCTCTCAGACCAACCCACATCACAAGGTTGTTGTTGTGGGGAAAAATAGGAGGAAGGAAGAGTATCAGATATGTTCCCTGTTTTGAGTTATTTATAAATTAATGAAGATCCCTCTGACTGTGACCAGTGACTGGAAAGTCCTTATTCTGAATCTACAGCAGGGCTGTCAAACTCACAGCCCAAAGGCCAGATGTGTCAATCACTGCCAACACCCACACCTGGTTTAGTGAAGGGGGGAAAAGTTGGGATACATCACATGACAATGACATGACAACACGAGTTTGACACCCCTGGTCCACAGTGTGCAGCAAGAATTTGTCACCCCAACTTCTAGCATCTAACATGCTTCATGTTGTGGTCCACCAGTGGTCTGTGGAGCTGGTAGCAAAGTTGGATAGTGAGGAAGTTGGGGAGGAACATGGGCCAGTCCTGGAGTCTGGGGAAGGCTCTGATGAGGGCTCTGTGTCGGAGGCAGAGAGGGGGACAGGGACATCTGGTAGTTATATGCTGCCCACAGAACCGCTAGTAAAAAATCTTGAATCCCACCACTGGTGTGCATTGGCCAAAGGGTGCACTGACATAAGTGTGCATTGGTGCGATCATGTGTGTTGGTGAGAGTATGTGTTTCATTGCATCACATTTTGCATCCACTTTAATTCCAAGGGATTCTGAAGAAGGGAAAAGGGAGGAAAGAAAAAGATCACATTGTCCAGATCAATTTGGCTGCCTGGCTTTGAATTGGATCTCTGTTTCTGCCTCCCACATTCCAGATGGAGGCTTTGAAAGCAGCCCAGCCCAGAATAGAGAGAGAGCAAATGCACCAGGGCCCAGAGTCACTGGAGAGCCCGACAGGAAATGTATGTACTGAGAAATTGAATTTTTATCGCTTTCTCTGTAGATGGTGTTTATTCATATACTAGCTATTCATTGCCCGATTTCTCTTTACGAAATGACTTTCTTCCTTTGCCTTAAATTTGTTTGCATAGATAGAAACTGCTTTTTTCCTGTTTTCAGCATTTCTTCTTCTTAAAGAGCTTTTTTCAACAATGTGCTGTGTTTCCCAAGTTAGACCTCTGAGCTGTTTGCATGATGCATATTAGCATGTTTCTCCAGTTTGGATTATTTTCCATCACAAACATCTCAATGTGGTGGTTGGGAGCATCTGTTGCACTCAAAAACTGAGAAGTATGAAAGGTATCAATCACTCCAGCTTCCCTTTTGTCCTTATCACTGAACCTGGTTGTAAAAAGATGGGTGAAACAGTCTAGGTTTTCCAGGGAGGGCCAGATATAAACGGAGAGAATCTCTTAGCTTTGGAAAGCTGCAGAAGGTCTCTTTGCCAAAGGCTTAACAGAGAAGAAGGCTGTGTGCAAGTGAACATGTTCTTTATTTCTTTATTTTATTTTAATAGCCAGTTTAACAGGCAGTTTGCAATAAAGTACCCTTAAAAATCCAATTTCAGTTAAAACATATGCAGTCAAATGACATACAAAATAAAGTTGGCATATCAAACTACATAAAACTAGGCAGCAGCAAGGTGGCCTTTCAAAATCAAAGCAATATGAATTAAAATAGGATTAAGCTACAGTTCAAAATACAATTAAACATTAAAAAGCCTGGGAAAATAGGATTTAACAGATTTAACAAATGAACATAGTTGGAAGGGACCTTGTAGATCATCTAGTTCAACCCCCTGCTCAAGCAGGAGACCCTACACCATTTCTGACAGATGGCAGTCCAATCTCTTCTTGAAAGCCTCAAGTGATTAAGTTCCCATGACTTCCAAAGTCAAGCTATTCCATGGGTTGATTGTTCTCACTGTTAGAAAGTTCCTCCTTGTTTCTAGGTTGAATCTCTCCTTAGTCAATTTCCATCCGTTATTCCTTGTCTGGCTTCAGGTGCTTTGGAGAATAGCTGGACCCCCTCCTCTCTGTGGCAGCCCTTCAAATATTGGAAGACTGCTATCATGTCTCCCCTGGACCTTCTCTTCACTAGACTAGCCATGCCCAGTTCCTGTAACTGTTCTTCATATGTTTTAGTCTCCAGTCCCCTCATCTTCCTGGTTGCTCGCCTCTGCACTTTAGTCTCAACATCTTTTTTTATAGTGTGGTGAGCAAAACTGGATGTAGTACTCTACTTTGGAGGATCTAATCCAAACAAAAGGCCATTTTGAATTAGATTGCAAATCTTATTGAATTGACTCCTGCTTTTCTGGGAAGGTATTTGCAAATGAAATTGCATTGATGAATTCTGTATCTCCCCCCCCCCTCCCTCTCCATCCTTCTCTTCTGGGAGAGAATCTGTAAGGAACAACATTGCTGAGATTAATGTTCCTGTACTTTAAAATAATAATAATATGGCAGATAAAAAGTCTGCAGGATTCCACTGACAGCAATTTCTTTTTTCCTTTCTCTTGGTTGTAATTATATTTGTATTTTGCAGAAATGCAAAGCACTTATATGAATAGCTGTCCCACGAGAATGAACGAGGGAAGCCAGAGATATTACAAACAAGGACAAATGGATTTTTACCCTTACACACACAGACACAGACACACACACACACACACTGAGCAATTTTTGAGCCCAAATCCATCACCCACTTCCAATTTGCCTTGTGCAAGACAGCTGTAGTTCAGCTGATTGAGAACCTATTTTGCATGCAAAAATTCAGCCTGAAGTTTTCTTTTTCCTTAAGGTTGCAAAAGGCTTGGGTGTAAAACTCATGGTGTAGCGCCTTTGAATTGTTCTCAATTATTCACATTCACATTTTTCCCCATCTGTCTCTTTCTCTCTAGGTGGGAGATACCTTCTGGGTACTCAGTGATACTTTGGAACCAAAATATATCCTCTCAAGTTTTAGTCCTGCTCTGTTCTGGACTCAGTATAGTAACATGATTTCTGCAAGTGGGCAACATTTAGGATGAACAGGATTGAAGATTAAGGTAAGCTTTGGTGGATCCACAAATGGCCATCTGAATTCTGATTTCATTTGAGATTGTAAGATAAGCAACACAGGTTGTGGGTATTGTGATCAGGAGATTCACGCAAGCCATTTTTTTTTAGTGGAGTCTTCAGTGCTTTCTGAGCTGGTTGTTTGCTTGCAAATATTTTGATATCTGACTAAATGTGATTTGTTTAATTTTGGCTTACTGTGAAATGCTTCTTTGTGGATTATCATGTTGTCCCAAAAGTATTTTTCAAAAGGCAACCGGACTTTGTTGTTTTTTGCTTGAAAATGTTTCATTGCCAATCACTCTCTCTCTCAGGCCAACTCACTTCACAGTGTTGTTGTGGGGGAAAAGAGGAGAAGGAAAAGGTATTATCAGAGGTGGGCTTCAGCCAGTTAAGGGCAAACCAATTATTAAAATTCTGTCCAGTTTGGCAAACTGACTAATTTCACCACTAGCTGGCCCCACCCATTTTGGGGCCATTTTTGGCATTTTCCAGGGCGTTTTAGGGGCATTTCACGGACATTTTCCAGCTGTTTTTCTTGCTGTTTTGGGGGCTGTTTTGGATACCAAATTTGCCCATAAAATGGCCTGAAAATGCCCAAAATATGGCTCAAAACTGGTAGAAAATGACCCCCAAAATGGGCCAAAAACAACCAAAAAGCAATTCCAAAATGGCCTAGAAAGAGGCCCAAAAAACAGCCAAAAACATCCCAAAAACGGGCCCAAAACCTGTCTGAAAATAACAAAACAAAAAAAAAAAACCAGCCCAAAATGATTGAAAATGGTCCTCAAAATGGCTGAAAAACAGCCCCAAACAGCACAAAAATTGGTCTGGAAAACGGCCTGAAAACAGCTGAAAAACAGGCCAAAAAATGAAGAGTTCAAATCTTCAATCACCTCTCTAAAAACTGTACAATAATCTGGATTTGAAAGGGGAAGAATAATTTGTAGCTTGTGTGGTCACACACTTCAGACCTCTCAATACCTCACAACTATTGTGCTTTTTCCTGCCCCACTGCACAAAACTTTTAAACATTTTTTGGCAAACACAAAACGAGCCTTCACCCCAAAGCATATTCCCCCTTCTGAATTTGGATTATTACACAACCATATGAAATAGTATAAAATCACACTACTAAGCACAGTAACACCTGGACTGTAGCAACACATTGTGAAACAATTGATTATATGTATATATATATATGTTTTGTTGTATTTGTGCTGATAAATAAATAAATGTACAATTACAACAAAATGTAACAAAAAGGCAACAGTAAAAACATTGGGTTTCTGCCTGGATGGTCTCTTGTGACGAGCCGAAGGACAGAGAATGGAAGTAGTGATCTTCCTCCCATATTTGGGCATACCGGGGGTTGTAAAAATCTTATGTGTGTGTGTGTGTGTGTGTGTGTGTGTGTGTGTGTGTGTGTATATGTGTATATGTGTGTGTGTGTGTGTACGTACACACACACACACACACACACACACACACACATATTATGTTAAACAAATGTAATGTCTTTGGATTGATTTAAAGCCAAGATATGAAAATAAGGAAAACAAGAAAACTTCATCAAAAACTTGAATTGCCATAATGTTGTCTTCCTAATGCCCTTGCTTCCTTCTTTGCTCTGTACTAATACACTTTACATCCAGTTTTAGAACTAATTCTGAGAAAATAAGCTTGAAAGGTGTCAGAAATGCTGCCCCACACTTTGACCTTTTCCTCATATCAGTACATCTCTTTGCAAAACAGGTTGTGCTTTAAAACACACATCTGTCTCTAGCACATTTAGTTGGATAACAGACAGAATCTTTGGAAAGAAATCAAGGAAAGGAGGGAGGAAAACCAAGAGACCCCGCCCAAAGTAATGGGGTAGGGTAGAGAAGGAATCTTACGTATCAGTGTAAAAGTCCCTCCCCCCCTTTTTTGCTCTACTGTCCCCATTTATTTGTACCCATTTCCTGTGTTCTTATTCATGTTTATTCTTTGTCCTGTTACCTTGTACATGAGTGACAAACTAAATAAAATAAAGAATAAATAAATAAAAATATGGGTTGGGGCAGGAAAGGAATCTTAAGTATCAGTGTAAAAGTCTCTTTCTCCCAGTGATAACAGTTCTAGGATAAATCAGATCAATAATGATGTCTGTCCATGTAGCTCTCCTGCTCAGCTTTTCCTCATTATCTGGCTATTCCAGAATATAAACAAAGACAGAGGAGGACAGTTTTATGATTGGGAGAACTTTGTGTCTATTTTTAGGGTACCATACTATAAATAAAGAGAATGGAGGACAATTCTTGTGATTGAGAGAACTTTATGCCTATTTTGGGGGCCAGAATGATCACAGCCCAATGACAGAGCATAGATATTGCATATTCAGGCAAAGCAGAGTTGAGGAAAACTCCTATTGAGATCACTGTAAACTTCTTCTCATAAATTATGGTCCATGAAGGTGGGGAGATTAGTGATCCTTAGATGCCTTTCTATATGTTTATGCATAAAGCATGTTTCTATTAGAGTCTTCCTTCATAGATATGCTGCTTAGTATAATCTGTAATTTTTTTTAAAGGAGACCAAAGCGCAGATCCCTAAAAAGGATCTTAATTTGCCTATTTTTGACAGGGTTTTTCAAACTTGCAATCCTAAAATGTGTGGACTTCCAGAATTGCCCAGACAGCATTCTGGAAGTTGAAGTCTACACATCTTAAAAGTTGCCAAATTTGAAAAACACTGATCTATCACATCTACGTAACTCAGGGGTGTCCAAACTTGGCAACTTTAAGGCTTGTGGACTTCAAAACCGGCCAAAAAATAGGTGGGGATGGAGTTAGCCAGTGGTGGGATTAGACGAAACCAGTCCGAACCGGCTGAATCTCACCTCTGCCTTTGAGGCGAGTGGACAGGAGGTAGGGTTGGGTGTCATGAGTGACATCAAGTTGGCCACACATGCCCAGTCACATGACCACCTGGCCACGCCTACCCAGCCAGTCATTAGGGCAGAGAACCAGTTGTTAAATTATTTGAATCCCATCACTGAGTATTACGGATGTTTACCACTTTTTTCACCACTATACTTACAAAGTAATAAAGATTAGATTAAAATGTAATAAATAAATAGTTATTTTCTGAGGCTGAATTGAACTTTCCAGGGCTGTCTCTTCTCGGCAATTAAGCAAACCCAATTGGAGATTTGGGTTAAATCCTTTGGGATTTAAGGGATACCGGGAGTGGCCTGGAGCCATTTTTCATTAGGCAGCCTTATAAATTAAATAAATGTAGGTGGTGGAGAATTTTGCTGGTAGAGCAAAATTCAGCTAGAGAGAGCTGGGTACTATGAACAGCTCACCAGTTAATAATACACACACTTGCCACCCTGTAAGTAAAATAGCAAAACACCCCATTGGATTCCTGGGGACTTACTTGAAATTCTCTTCTCCTTTGAAAGGAAATTTGAAAAATCATTTGTCACCAAATTGAATACGAATTCATGGGGAAAAAATGCAGATTATTTTTCAATTCCCATTTCATTGTTCGTTTCCATTCTTGGCATGCGTGCTGTTTCTTTCTCTCGCCATTCTTTATCCCCTCCTCTCTGCTTATTGCTGATTGCATATGTGCATGTGCATTTTAAAGACACAGCCTTGTGAAGATTTACAAAGCAGTGGGGAGTTGGGTTGCTGTGCATGGCCCAGATATAACTTGAGCTGACAGATTATTGGCTGACTGGAAAATAAGGGGGGGAGAGGAGGAATGTGGGGGGAATAGCTGCTTTGTCTAATTGTAAAGAAGCCCTGCATTAGTTCAAAGGAACAAACAATAGGGAAGCTTTTAAGCATCCAAGAACATCTGCATCTGGCATGTTACAATAATACAATACAATACAATAGCAGAGTTGGAAGGGACCTGGGAGGTCTTCTAGTCCAACCCCGTGCCTAGGCAGGAAACCCTATACCATTTCAGACAAATGGCTATCCAACATCTTCTTAAAGACTTCCAGTGGTGGGGCATTTACAATTTCTAGAGGCAAGTTATTTCACTGGTTAATTGTTCTACCTGTCAGAAAAATTCTCCTCAGTTCTAAGTTGCTTCTCTCCTTGATTAGTTTCCACCCATTGCTTCTTGTTCTACCCTCAAGTCCTTTGGAGAATAGTTTGACTCCCTCTTCTTTGTGGCAACCCCTGAGATATTGGAACACTGCTATCATGTCTCCCCTAGTCCTTCTTTTCATTAAACTAGACATAAGTATAATCTTTATTGTCGTACTTAAATACAACGAAATTGGTTATACCCAGTTATACATACCCAGTTCCTGCAACCGTTCTTCATATGTTTTAGCCTCAAGTCCCCTCATCCTTTTTGTTGCTCTTCTCTGCACTCTTTCTAGAGTCTCCACATCTTTTCTACATCGTGGTGACCAAAACTGAATGCAGGATTCCAAGTGTGTCTTTACCAAGACATTACAAAGTGGTATCAACACTTCACGGGATCTTGATTCTATCCCTCTGTTTATGTAGTCTAGAACTGTGTTGGCTTTTTTGGCAGCTGCTGCACATGGCTGACTCATATTTAAATGGTTGTCCACTAGGACTCCAAGATCACACTCACAGTTACTACTATTGAGCAAGGTACCACCTATACTGTACCTGTGCATTTCGTTTTTCTTGCTTAAATGTAGAACCTTACTCTTGTCACCATTGAATTTCATTTTATTAGATAGTGCCCAATGTTCAAGTGTGTCAAGATCCTTCTGTATCTTAAGCCTATCTTCTGGAGTGTTGGCTATTCCTGCCAGCTTGGTGTCATCTGCAAATTTGATGAGTTCCCCATTTATTCCCTCATGTTGGTTAAAACCTCTGGCAGTGGCACCTGACAGGGACACAGGACAGGGGACAACAGTTGAATCACAAAAGTTGCATCACAATGCTGTCCCACCTGTTCTGCAAGTGTGTCCTGATGTTGCGTGTACAAAAGGAGCAGATTTTGTGGCATGACTTCAGATGTGCCTCCTTCAAAATCCAAAAAAGGAAACCCCCAACTCCATTGTTTTAGAGAAAATGTACTTTTATTGGATATGAACTGATAGCAATGAAAGTAAAGCAAGATCTGAGGCTAAAGGTTCAAAATTTCACATATCAAACATTTACCCCAAACCCTCCCCACAACAACCTCAAGCTGAATGCCCAATCTCCAGCCCCCAAAGGTGTCATGTGGGGTGCATCTTCAGGTGGCTTCGTCCATCTGGTATGCAGAGACGGTTGGTCTTGACCAGGCATAAACAAGTCCATTCAGCATACGCAGAAGATGGTGAGAACAAAACTCCTTTCTTCAAGATATCTCACCAGCATGTTTCTCCTCCCAAATACCATAAGCCCCCTCCCTCCCCATTACTATGGCAGCCAATAGCAAGCAAGTGATATAGAGGCTGACAATGACTGTCCAATGCCTTTGAACAACTGCCAGTTGCGTGCCAGTTATAACCATTCCTGGACCGATATGCCCTTCTCGCAGTCACCCATATCCTGATCATCTGGACTATTGCAATGTGCTCTCAAGGGACTGACCTTGAAAAGTATTAAGAAGCTTCAATGAGTTCAGAATAAAAGAGCCTGAACAGTTTTGCACAAGCCAAGACTTATGCATGTGTCACCTATTTTGTGGAACATGCATTGGCTGTCCATCAGGTTCTGGGTACAATTCAAGGTCTCATGATCACCTTTAAAGCCATGCATGGTTTGGGGCCGGGTTGTCTGACGGATCTTCTCTATATATCCAGCCTGTCAGAACAGGAAGCCAGGAAGTATTATAGGTCCTATCTATTAGGCATGGCCCTAATAGGCCCTTCTCTGTGGTGGCCCCTTTTTATGGAATATCATTTTCCCCAAAAGGTGTACCCCCAAAAGGTATGGTTGGCAGGGGTGAGTTCCTGCCAGCATTACTACTGGTTGGGCATGCAAAAAAAAAATTTCCATGCACATGCACATTTGCACCTAAAAAGTTATGTGCATGCGCACAACATTAGAAAATGAAAAAGAAATACATTTTTTCAATGAAGATTGTTCTGTGCATGTGCAGAACAGAAAATCAAGATGGCAGCCCCGAGCATAGAACCAGTTACTACCTACTTAGCTGAACTGGCCGAGTTACTACCTACTTGGCTGAACTGGGCCAAACCGGTAGGAATCCATCTCTGATGGTCGGCCCGCATTCTGTTGCTTTTCCCAAAGGTCCAGAAGATGTAGTTTTGTCAATGGGCTCTGGGCAGAGGTGGGTTGCTGCCAATTCAGCAAAACTGGTAGTGGCCCAGAGCAGCTGAGAGCAAACTGGTATGGTGGCTCTTTTGGCCTGCCCACCCACCCACACTCTATACCTGTTTTTATGGCAAAAGGAAAATTGCACACATGTGCACAACGTGTGGCGCCTGCGTAAGCCCTGACAATCAGCTGGTTGTCACAGGGGCAGTGGATTATGCATACGCGCAATCAGCAAACTGGTAGTGAAGGTAAGTGCAATCCACCACTGGCCCCAGGACCCAAAAAGGAGGTGGAACTCATCAAGTGGTTGGAATCTGTGATATGCAATAAGAGGGTGAAGCCCTAGCCTTTTACATGGCATATCTAATAGGTATGCAAATTTGTGCTTTAGTCTGCCAAGATTCCTGTCCATAGGCAATCAACAACAAAGAAACTACTCTGAGTAACTCCTTTTGTCATTCTTGGTTCCTTGAGCCTGACAACAGACCACCTATGTTAGCCCTAAATTTAATATTGCTCTTTGGGGAGGGGAAGGAGATTTAATGTCAGAAAGAGTTTGCTAGCACTCTTTAAGATTAATAAATTTTATTACAAGTTGTAAACTTTTGTAGGCTGCTGCTCACTTCATTAGATGCATAGAGTGGTTTACGCTTATATACCATTAGGGCTAAATGCAGAGTGGTGAGACAATGGGGCAGAAGGTGTGAGGAGGGGGAGACAGGTTGATTATGCAATTAAGAACCTTGGGGGACAGATTGCAAGTAGTTTCTCAGTCACCAATTGCAGTGTGTGACAACCCACTGTGTTTATTCAGATCTTCTGAAATAACCTGAAACCTCTGGGTGTATGTGAGTGCAGCTGTCTCACACTCAGCCAAGTGGGCAAAATTTCTTTGTTCCAAAAATGCTTCTCGGAGTGGAGTGTCCTGGGATGACAGATGGCCTGCCATTACTTTAAGCTGGTGTTGAATTGATGTCAAATTGATTCTTTTGCACCAGTATGAGTCAAAATCAGAGGAACATTGCTGGCAGAGGATGGCCTATGCCTGGTCAGAGGAAGAATATGGGAAGGCACCTTTAACTTTGTATGCATCCTTGTTGGAACGTGCTATGATACAGACTGCCTAGGCCCGTGATGATGAACCTATGGCACGTGTGCCACAGGTGGCATGCAGAGCCCTCTCTGTGGGCATGCAAACATGGCCCCAGCTCAATTCCACTACGCATGCGCATGCACCTCCCACCTGGTCTTCAGGATGCTGCTGCATATGTGCATGAGGTAGGCCGCATGTATGGATACACCAGTGGTAGGTGTGGCCTGTAGGTGTGGCCTGCTTTGTGGGAGTTGTTTGCTGGCCATGTGACCAGGTGGGAGTGGCTTACCAGCCATGTGGTGAAGTGGGAGTGGCTCGGCAGTCATATGACTGGGTGGGCGTGGCCAACTTGTAAAATGTGGTGAAACTCACTAAACAATGCTCTTGCTTAGAACCAAAATGTTGGCTCAGGACCTCTGGCATTTGAAGCACGCAAGTCTTAAAGCTGTCAAGTTACAAGACCCTTGCACACCTAACCCTTTAGAAAAAAAACCCCAGGGGTGTTCAAACCTGACAGCTTTAAGACTTGTGGACTTCAACTCCCAGAATTCCTCCTCTTGCTCTTCATCTTGATGACGTGCAGATGGGTGGGGAGAGGCAGCTGGAACCAGTTCTAAATGGCACAGTAGATTTGCGGAACCTCTTCTATAGAAGAAGTTAGAACTGGCAGGAACCCACCCCTGGGATACACACATGCATACATGGGGCAGTGGGGCACATGCGAGGGGTGTGTGCTTGCATTTGGAGCTTTGTGCAGCACCCCATGCCCTGTTTTGGCTTCCAGGTTGATGTAGGAAGCCTTCTAAGACCAAAAGAGGGTGCGGGGATGCTGTGCGAGCCCTCCCCAATGGTTTGTTTTGGGCCTGAAAAGCTTCCTGCACCAACCTTCAGGGGAGAGCTGAGGAGCATGGGGGGGTTCATGCACACATGCATGGGAGCAGGGCACACATGGGGGTCGCACATGCATTCGCAGGGGGGAAGGGCACCGGGGAGTCATGCACACATAGCATTATGGAGCATGTGATGACAAAAAGGTTTGCCATTCCTGGCCTAGGCAGAGGTAGGCTTCAATAGAATCTTTTATTGCTCAGTTAAATTCCACCACCAAGGGCCCTACAATGGCTGGAAAGACTCTTGCCCAACATTCCCTGAAGACAGCCACCCACAGTTCCACAAACTAAAGTGAGTAAGCAGCAAAATCAGTTCAGAAAGGCAGAGAGGAAGTCCAAAGACAAGGTGCCAACTCATGGGCAAGCTCACAGGGGAAAAAGCATAAGACAAGGCAGAAACACAAGTCAAGGCTGGATTTTCCCGAGGCCAGGGAAGTGCACACCAAAGCAAAGCAATTGTTCCCCACAAAGACAGATTCCCCTGGCCTCTGCTTAAGTCAACCCAAGCCAGGTGTTTCTTGTGAGGAGGGTGGAGGCAGTCCGCAGCTGATCCTCCCCTGTATTTGTCAGGGCAGACAGCTCCCTATCTGGTCAACCACCTCCCAGTGATGAAATGCATTTTTTACTACCGGTTCTGTGGGCGTGGCTTGATGGGCATGGCTTGGTGGGCGTGGCAGGGGAAGGATACTGCAAAATCCCCATTCCCACCCCACTCTGGGGCCAACCAGAAGTGGCATTTGCTGGTTCTCTGAACTACTCAAAATTTCCACTACTGGTTCTCCAGAACCTGTCAAGACCTGCTGGATTTCACCCCTGCCACCTCCCCCAATGCCTGAGAAGTCTGGGATAGCATCATACCTCAGCCCTTGGCCTCTCCAAACATTCCAAATAAGACATGTCAACCCCATCAGATGGTCCCGGTACCAACTCCTGCTCTGAATTGGGATTTGATGGGGCCCTGACAGAACTTGTGTTGATACTATGGATAGAAATGTGAAGGCAAATTAAATTTTGGGGTTTGTTGCAACATATAGTTCCCATAATTGTCCTGGTTTCTTCTTGCATGTCAGAATGTGCTTCAGGTTGGGCTTTTACAATGCTCCTCATTTAGACATGACCTATTTCCATGACAGGAGTGGAATCGTTGCTTTATCAGATGTGATTATAACAAGCACATATAGATCACATTCCAGTGTTGCTAAAACCTAAATAATCTTTCTTAAAATAAAATCCAACATGTTTCTCACCTGTTCTATTTTAAATGGCTTTAGCTTAATGGTCCATATGCTGCTTGATAACAATTAATAGCAAAAATTATGTTTGGCTCTTGGTCACTTGTTGATTTGAAGGCTCTGTAATCCCTTTTTGTATTCTAGTTCCAAAAGCAACAGACTTCATATGAGGAGGCTGGAATTGGAATTATTTGTACTCAGGCTGGAAAAACACCATCAAGAGTTTCCGTAGGATATGGTAAAAAGAAAAGCTGAGATGATGAAGATGGCAGTATGATCAAAATTCCACCTGTTTTTGATGTGATATAACCATTGTGTCTGCCATCTTGACATTTTTGACCACAAGTAGACATCTCCAATCTTCCTGTAAAAATAATCCTAAAGACAAAAGGATCTGATCTTATTTTCTATTGCCAAAACAGGAACATCTTTCCTTAGATCTCCAATCCAACTTTTGCTCATTTTGAAGAGTGGGACATTTTTCATCAGATGGTGATGGAAGGGGTTGATGGTCACCTTCAAACACAGAAGTTCTCTCAGTGTCTTTTGGCCCAGTCTTCCTCGTAGGGTTGTTTATTTATTTCTATTTATTTATTTATTAGATTGTTTCCTGCCTTTAATACTTTATAAGTAACTCAAGTCAGCAAGCATGCACAATAGTTCTTCCTATTTTTCCCACAACAACCCCGTGAGGTGGATTGGGCTGAGAAAGTCTCACTGGCCCAAAGGTCACCCAGCTGGCTTTCATGTCTAAGGTGGGACTACAACTCACTGTCTCCTGGTGATTGGCCCAAAGTCAGGCAGCTGACTTTCAAGCTTAAGGCAGGACTAGAATTCCCAGTTCTAGTTGTGAGGATAATCGGTGGAAGAAGGCTTATACATTTATTTATTTGTTTGTTTGTTTATTTATTTATTTATTTATTTATTTATTTATTTATTTATTAACAAGTACAGGAAAACAAGTATGAAAACACATGAAAAAATAGCACAAATAAATGGATATAAATAAGCAAAACATAGCCATAAATACATAAAAACATATAAATGGGGACGGTAGCACAGGGATGGTAGGCATGCTGGTGCACTTGTGCATGGCCTCTTAGGGACCTCTTAAGAAATGTGTAAGGTCCACGGTAGACAGCTTAAGGCAAAAGGTACAGGAGTTAAAGCAGTGGTGAAATCTATAAAAAAATACTACTGGTTCTGTGGCGTGGCTTGGTGGGGTCATGTGACTATGTAGTCATGTAACTGGGGGATCAAAAGACAGAAACTCACTTTAACAATGTCCTGCTGGAGCACGGTTGGACTAGATGACCTCCAGGTACCTTCCAGCCCTGGATTATCTTCTGAAGCTGCGTCTAGTGCCAAGTTTGTAGGCCTTCCTTCCTCTCCTTTTTCCCTCCCTTTCTTTCTCTTTCTTTCTCCCTTTCTCTCTCTCTCTCTCTGTCTCTCTCTCTGTCTCTCTCTCTCTCTCTGTCTCTCTCTGTCTCTCTCTGTCTCTCTCTCTCTGTCTCTCTCTCTCTCTCTGAAAGATGTGCGATTGTCGGAACTTTTTTAAAAACTTTTTTTAGTATTTTTTACTACCTGTTCTGCGAATTAGTAGCATTTTTTACTACCGGTTCAGGCGAACCGGCCTGAACTGGTAGCATTTCACTCCTGGGTTAGAGGAACTAACAACAGGATCGTGCTTCCTTGAGCTCCTGAATGAAAGATAAACCAAGCACTCAACAAATAAAGACAAGTCTTTATGAAAATAGACTGGACCTCATTTGACTCCCCAAATCTGGAGCCCAAGAAATCAGGTGGAAGGTTTTTCTGCATTTCTCCAGGGAAAGAGAAGTTCTCCAACTATTTCCAAAGCAGTAAGAATTTTCTTGAAAAGGGATTTCATCTAGCGTGGTTTTTTTCGGCTTGCCCTGAGAAAAAGAAGTTGAGGAGACTATAGGTGAGAGAATGGCACAATGAAAAAGGGACTTCATATGGTCACTCCTTCCCCCCCAGTCTGCCTCAGCACTAAATTACTGAAAAGCACCATGCTGTTCCATGAGAATCTCTCTCACATTTTCTTTCCATTTGAAGGAAGTTCTCCAGCAAATTTTCTTTCATCAAATGGAATAGTTTTAAAAAAGGGGAGGATAATTTCTCTGCCCAGCATGTTCTTTGGGCAAGTTGGAATGAGAAAAACAATGCCAACTGGAGGATGCTAGACATCTTCTCTATAACCAATTATGGAAGGGAGATATTTGAAATCACGCAACAGCTTTCTCACAGCAGCACAATTGTTTGACGGCAGGAGAACAGCTTTGCGGAGACAGGAACTGTGGCAAGCAGGGGATCGGCATTAATAGAAAGCACAGAACTGTGCTGGAAAAAATAATTGCGGAGAGTGCTAAACTGCCTTCATATTGCCTTCATATGGTTTGGAGGTATTACTGTTTCAGACCGGAAGGCTACTTGAAGAGTGGTGAGGACAGCAGGAAAGATTATTGGAAGTTCACTTCTATCCAGAATGTGGCATATAAGAGGTGTGTGTGTGTGTGTGTGTGTGTGTGTGTACGTACGTACATACATACATACATACATACATACATACATACATACATACTGAAATTACATTCATAATGAGATATATAGATATAGATGTGTGTGTGTGTGTGTGTGAGAGAGAGAGAGATGGATGTGGTGGCTCAGTGGCTAAGACGCTGAGCTTGTCGATCAGAAAGGTCGGCAGTTCGGTGGTTCGAATCCCTAGCACCGCATAACAGAGTGAGCTCCCGTTACATGTCCCAGCTTCCGCCAACCTAGCAGTTCAAAACCATGTAAAAAATGCAAGTAGAACAATAGGAACCACCTTTGGTGGGAAAGTCACAGCGTTCTATGTGCCTTCGGCCTTTAGTCATGCTGGCCACATGACCACGGAAACGTCTTTGAACATCGCTGGCTCTTTGGCTTAAAAACGGAGATGATCACCGCCCTCTAGAGTCAGGAATGACTAACACATATGTGCAAAGGGAACCTTTATATTTACCTATAGATATATAGATACACACACACACACACACACACACACACACACACACACACCAATAAATATATACATGTTATATATTCTTTTGAGAGTGGGCATCAGAATTTCATTTTTAATGTGTGCCAGTGTCTTCAGTGACAATAAAGTTTATGATATCTTCTCTTATCTTATGTCCAAATGAAGGATATAAGCAAAATAAATGTCCTCAAAGGACCAGAGACTTGCAACTATAATGAGAGGCAATTTGTACTTCCCTGGAGTAGATTGTGGCATGTAGGAGCATCATACTGTGGCTAATTTATTTATCTGAAACATTTATATAGTGGATTCTGCATTGCTTCCAACCAACAAGTTCAGAAACATGCAATGTATTGGAAAGACAGATAAGTTGATGAATGAACCGAAGAAGATGATGGTTAGTCTTCTTCAAACCGGAGATGCATTAAACAGTGGATTAAACAAAAGAACCTTCTGAATTAAATTAGTTAATTTAACTTAAATTAGGTAAATGCTCTCCCATCCAACTTCAGGGACTCTTTCATTGCTTCATTAACAGTTTCTATTCAAGACTTGGACCTAACAACAGGAAGCTGAACAATCCAGAGGGAAACTGAGAAATCTAGCAAGTCTGACATTTCAATCTGGAGTTGGTTGTCCACCACCAGAACCTCATCCAATAAGGGATATTTGTGCTGATTTGGAAAACCTCTTGTTGCTTCATGGAGATAAGCCAGTTGCATGCCTTGCCTTAATGCTTCGGTAAGGCCACACTTGGAATACTGCATTCAGTTTTGGTCACCATGATGTAAAAAAGATGTGAAGACTCTAGAAAGAAAGAAAGAAAGAAAGAAAGAAAGAAAGAAAGAAAGAAAGAAAGAAAGAAAGAAAGAAAGAAAGAAAGAAAGAAAGAAAGAAAGAAAGAAAGTCACAATTGCCTTGGTTTCCTTGATTTTGACTTGCCTCATCCACTGGCTCTTGTCTGACCATTCCCTTAGTAGCATCCCTTGGCCTAGTCTCCCAAGGTACTTCCCACACACCCTTACACTTTCTCAAATGCATCTTTTTGAACACTGGCTGGACTAGATAACATGACAGCAGTGTTCCAATATATATGAGGTTGCCACAAAGAAGAAGGGCTCAACCTATTCTCCAAAGCACCTGAAGGCAGGATAAGAAGCAATGGATGGAAACTAATCATGAAGAGAAGCAATCTAGAACTAAGGAGAAATTTCCTGACAGTGAGAACAATTAATCAGTGGAACAACTCACCTCCAGAAGTTGTAAATGCTCAAACACTGGTGGTTTTTAAGATGTTGGATAACTATTTGTCTGAAGTGGTGTAGGGTTTCCCGCTTGAGCAGAGGTTAGACTAGAAGATCTTCAAGATCCCTTCCAACTCTGTTGTTTCATTAGATTGACTAAGGACCTAATCCAGATTCAGATCTCGTGCTCTTAGAATCTAGCATCATTTTGTGACTTTCCAGTAAATTTTATTTTTCTGCCAAAGTTTCTTTAGGAAGGTTTTCCCGCTTCTGATTTTCACCTCCGCCCCTTTGGCTCATGAATCCATTTTCACTTATCCCAATCTGCTTTCTCCTCTCCCTCCCCCAAAGCTGTCTGCCTTCCCCCCATCAACCTTCTCCCTTACAAATAAACACATGCCACTGAATTAAGATTAGTTTATTCTGCCGCTAAGAACTCTGAGAGATGGTAATTCTCTTACAAGCAATTAAAGGGAACCATTTCTCCACCATCAGCTTCATTTGGATGCGGAAATGATTTTTAATTACTTGGAGCCAGTATTATTTTTATCACCCAAATGTGTTTGAACTAAGTTTACTCATATTTGTAGGATGTTCTAATAAGCTTCATGCAAATTTTCAATCTGATTCATTGGTGTGTTTTTCCCCCTGCTATCTTTCACTGGCAACAGTGTTGTCCTTTAGTGATGCAAGGCTATTTAATTTATGAGTTTCTTAATGAAGCATAAAATTCTGGGCTGGCATGTCTTCTTCAGCTGAGGGGAGAAAGCACCTGATCATCTAAAGGAAAAAGGCACTTACACCTTTCAGATAAAAAGGCCAGTTAAACACTGCATCTTTTCTTTTCCTCACCACACTTCATCAATTAAGTGGCTTAAATCTAATAAGCATAAATTTGTCTTAATTAATCCCATTTACATATATTTTGACTAGCATCCATAAATATAGATGGGTGACCAATTTGGACTTAGTTTTTTTTTTAAATAGGAAGGGGTGGATTCATTCTCTGACTGAAGATTCAGAGCATTGTGACCAGATTCATGCATCATGCAAAGCTATGGCTTTTAATCACAATTAGTTGATTAGGGCATAACTGGATGAGTTTTCACAAGCCACTAAGGGCACAAAGCATGGCTTGCAAATCACCATGGTTGACTTCACACAACATGCTAAATCAAAACCCAATAAATGGTGTGGGAGCATCGGGGATGTATGAATTAGGGCACTGAATGCTTTCCTCCACAATCATGAGAACGAATTCAGGGACACGTGTTTTCCAAGATGGACAATTTCATATCTGTCACCTATTGTGTGTCCCCAACAATCCTGAAAATGGATGAAATTTCAACATAGGTAAACAGTTACAGGTAGTCCTTGAGTTATGTCTGGTTGCTTAACAACTATTCAAATTTATGATGAATGCCCCAGAGGTACTTACAATCTGTTCTCAAAGTTACAGTGGTCACATCCATCCCTGCAATAAAGTCATCACATTTTGGGCAGTTGGCAAACAGCTCCCTTCTAAGGCCATTTGCAGGGTCCCACAGTCATGTGACCACACTTTATGATTCCTCCCCACCCCTAGTTTTTGGCATTTACTTCATGTTTCTGGCAACTTGCAGCATTCATTTAACTACCATGGCATTCACCATTATATTATTTTAATGACTGCAGTGCTCACTTAAAGACTGTCACAAAAAACATCAAAAAATTGAGTTCTTGATGCCTCCACTTATGACTGCAATAACTTGTATGTTTGTGTGTGATTGAAATGACATACCGATGCCTGCTCCCAAAAGAATTCTTTTTAATGTGTGCCAGTGTGTTCACAGAAAAAAGTGATAAAAAGGTGATCCTATCCCAGTGATGGTGAACCTTTTAGACACCAACTGTCTAAACTGTGTGCACGCACATTCCCAAACTGAAAGGTGCACACACATGCTCATGTGCACTCATGTGCGAGTACACATGCACACCTGTGCATGCACGGACATGTGCACACCTGCATGCACAGCAGAGACTCAAAGTCCAGCTGGCCAGCAGGAGGGATGGCATCCCAACACCAGCAGTGCGGCAAGAGGCGAGATCTTTTTCTTTCGTGAGTTTGTGTTCCGTCGTTTGCAGGAAAACAGAAGCTCACGAAAGAAACACCATGGAGATCTCACCTGGGGCGACGGTGCATGTGCCAGCAGAGAGGGCTCTGCATGTTACCTCTGGCATGCATGCCATAGGTTCTCTATCACAGTCCAGTCCTATCCTATCCTATCATCTCAAATTCTGACCTCAATTATAACCATAAATTGGGGACTACGTGTACTTCTTGGGGATAGCTATATCCACTTAGAAATTTTGTTCCAGCTATAGAAACCCAATGTTCCCACTTAAAAGGACCAGTTCAGTTCTGGAGCATCTTTCCCACAGGATTCTCAGTCCCTGAAGTTGGAATTATTTCTCTTGGGTGATGAAATATTCTATGATAATGTCCTTTTCTATGGGCTTTTCAGATTTTTACAGCTTCTGAGTGCTATTTTCTATTTTCAAGCACACTTCCCACCAAAACGAACAGTGGCATGATTACAATGCTTCCTACTGCAGGAAATCATTCTGTAAACCAGTACCAAACTAACCTTGGTTAATCATTAAGGCTACACAGGATCAGATCACATTAATACTGTACTTCCATATTGTAGTCAAGAAACCTAGATGGCATCTAAGAAGTCACTAGAAGTTGGTTTTGACTCAAGAAAACCCTTACGATATTTGTAGTACTAAAAAATAGCAATAATTCCATAGCTGTGATTTTACAAGTGATATTCCTTCCTGCATTGTGCTCATTTTGGAAACTTCTACAGAAATCCGCCCTCCCTTTTTTTTTACATCAGTGACTTTTGTTTTTAAGTTCCTTAGGTTTTTCAGGTTTCTAATTTCTAATCAAAAATCTAATTTGATTTTTATGGGGATCCTACTGTGATTTAATTGCTGCTAAAAACAAATTTTGGAGGGTGATGCCTAATATTTCCTGGGTTTGTAAGCTATCCATGGGATTGATGGATTGAAGGATGTGAAGGCATATTAACTAGATAAGAAATTCAATATCTCGTTTATTTTGATTGTGTAGCAGCAATGTCATTCGAATTAGGAAATGTGGAATAAGGATGTCAAATTGTTTTTTCTATTATTAGTTTTATTGGCTTGTCACACAGCTGACCAGATGTTTAGATTGCATTTGGCATCCACCCATGAAGTTCTGCCCAAGGACCTGGGATAGACAAATGTTGTTTTTGATGGTGTTAAAGTTATTGTCGTGGGATGCTTTACTGTTCCAAGTAAAGCTGCCATTTGCAATTGACTGATGGAAATGTTGTCAATGCCAATGACATTCACATGGTGATCCATATGTTTTGGGATTGTATCCAAGGCACTTGTTATTATTGGTACTTGCAGGTCTGTTTTGTGATTTTCTCCCAGTTCGTTCTCTTCTGTCTCCGGGTAGTGCCACATCCACTATCCAGACTTTTTCTTTGTCTTTCTTATGGGCAGTTGTTAAGTCTGGCTTGTTATATGGCAAGTGCTTCTCTGTTTGAATTCTGAAGTTCCACAACACTTTAACTTTTCTATTACTTTGTCTATTTTTGGCCCACCAGTTCTTGCTTGCAGGCAAAAGGTAATTCTTGCAGATCTTCCAATGTTCCATTGTTGCTACTTTGTTGTGCTGCTGTTTGTAATCAGTCTGTGCGATCTTGCAGCAGCTAATTATTATTATTTGGCCAATCTGACAATATTTTCTTAAAATATTGTTCATGTTAGTTAGTTCACATTAAAATATCTCTTTATTTTGGTGTACATTTCTCCAAACACATGGATGTTTCTTTGCAGTCTAGTGTAGTGTAGAAAATTATGCAAACCATTTTCTCTGATGTAATCATTTGGGGTTTTCCTTTGATGAGTATATGCTTGCGGATACTTTAAAAAAATGTCATAAATAATAAACAACCCTGCCGCATTCCAAGAACAGCAAATGTTGGCAATTCTAAACCCAGAATAAAATAACTCTGATCTCTTTGGCTGCAAATGCTGATCTGCTTTGGTTTGTTTCTGATTTTAAAAGTGCAGAATGAAGCAAGTAGGTATTCTTTCCAATTCCTTAAGTAGGGATGGACCCATTTCTACTTTCTATTTAACTGACTGTAACTTTGGTGCTCAAACCAAGATATTCTGGAGGAAAGTTCTGAGTTTGCTAAGCAGAAATGGTATTCAGCAGGTTCCGACCAGTTTTGGCGAATTAATAGCAGAAGTTTTGAGTAGTTCGGAGAACCGGCAAATACCGCATCTGACTGGCCCCGCCCCCATCTATTCTCTGCTTCCCGAGTCCCAGCTGATCATGGATTTTACGGTATCCCTCCCCTGCCACACCCACCAAGCAACGCCCACAGAACCGGTAGTAAAAAAATTTGAATCCCACCACTGTTGCTAAGGATACCACCCAAAAGTCCTAACTTTGTTTTTCCTAACCTGCCATCTGGTTTTCGATGAGCTGAGTGTGGTTTTCAAAATTCCATGAAGCACAAGATCTGGGAGCGTAAGGATTAGAAACCTTGCACATCTGGAATTAGAGGCCAGGCTGGGAAAGGCATTGCTAAACCTCTCATGAAATAATTCTGATACAAAATGCCTCCACACCTGCCTGAGGGCACTTGAAATGCCTTTTGCAATATTTTGTAATGACAAAGCTACTGGGAGGCCCTGCGGAGACAAATGTCAACCATAACTTTCTGAAGCTCATTCTGTTCTTCAGCAGTTGTGAGACTCTGCAGGGACTCCGTGGGGATGTAGCTGAGTTGGACTAAGTGCTTAGTCACATTAAAGCAACTGTTGGCTACGATGACAGGGTGCCATCGCACCTTTGCAACCTCCTGCTCCTCATTGTGTTTTGTTAGACGAAAGCTGTCATTCTGGATTTACAAAAGGATAGCCTTTGTTTTTTAATATCAGGATTTCTCTCCTTTTGAACTGGCTTGGCAGGCCTGGTCAGCTTTTTGCTAAATATGGAAAGGCTATAAATTTGGTCCTAATAGATAAACAAACAAACAAGCAAACAAACTGTATTCTGCATAAGGCAAAAGGAGCACAAATAAATAGCATTTAAACAGATCAACATATTTTTCCCCACAGAAAAAAGGAAATGATTCTTCTAGATGTCATGATTAGGTCAGTACAAAAGTTGGCAGCCTGATATTCTGATGATATTTTAGCCACAAAGGACACCGAGGTAAAGAAATATTTTCTCCCAAAAGTCGCCCATTTCTCTTGTGTGGCCTTCAGGTGCTTTGGAAACTAGCTTGACCCCCTTCTCTCTGTGGCAGCCCCTCAATTATTGGAAGACTGATGTCGTGTCTCCTCTGGTCATTCTCTTCACTAGACTAGTCATGCCCAGTTCCTGTTACCATTCTTTGCTCTACATGGGGCAGCCCTTGAAGAGCATTCGGAGACTTCAGCTTGTCCAGAATGCAGCCATGCGAGCGATTGTGGGTGCACCTCAGTACACCCACGTTACACCTATCCTCCGCGAGCTGCACTGGCTGCCTATTGGTCTCCAGATACGCTTCAAGGTGCTAGTCGTCACTTATAAAGCCCTTCATGGTATTGGACCTGGGTACTTGAGAGACCACCTGCTGCCAATTACCTCCCAAAGACCCATCAGATCCCACAGATTAGGCCTCCTCTGGATTCCATCTACCGGCCAATGTCAATTGGCGACCACCCGGAGGAGGGCCTTCTCTGTGACTGCTCCGGCCCTTTGGAACGAACTCCCCGCGGAGATCCGGACCCCCACCTCCCTTCAGGCTTTCCGTAAAGCCGTTAAAACCTGGCTGTTCCGGCAGGCCTGGGGTTGATGAGTTCCCTTCCCCGCTTGAATTGTGTGACTGTTGATTGTTTTTAAATTTTCTCTGTATCCTGTTTGTTGTTTTTGCCTTGTCTGTATTATCCCCCTCCCCTGGGTTTGTTAGCCGCCCTGAGTCCCTCCGGGAATAGGGCGGCATATAAATGAAATAAACCTATAACCTAAACCTAACCTTTGTATGTTTTAGTCTCCAGTCGCCTAATCATCCTGGTTGCTCTTCTCTGCACTTTTTCTAGCGTCTCAATGTCATTTTTATAGTGTGGTGACCAAAACTGGATGCAGTACTCTAGGTGTGGTCTTACTAGGGTTTTACAGAGTGCTATTAATACCTCCCTTGATCTTGATTGAATCCCTCCGTTAATGCAATTTAGGATTGCATGGGCTTGCAGCACACTGCTGGCTCACATTTAGCTGGTTGTCCACTAAGACTCCAAGATCCCTCCCACAGTCACTGCTATTAAGCCTGGTTTTACCCAGTCTATATGTGTACCTTTGTTTTTTCTTATCTTTACTTTTCTTTACATTGATTTCATTTTGTTAGATAGGGCCCAGTGGTCAAGTCTGCCAAGATCCATCTGGTGGAAGCTTGTTAAAGAGCAATCAACCTAGAACTGAGGACCTCCTGACAGTGAGAACAATTAATCAATGGAACAGCTTCCCTCCTAGGGTTCTGAATGCTCCATCACTGAAGGTTTTCAAAAATAGAACAGGCAACCATTTGATTGGGGTGGTAAAATGTCTCTCGCCTTGAGCAGGGGGGTTGTCTAGAAGACTTCTCAGGTCCCTTCCAATCCTATGATTGCATAAGCCCACTTCCACTCTCTTATGTGAGAATGGCTGCAGGCAAGTGACAAAGATGGCTCTAGCATTTCTCAGGGAAACGTGGGCGAGTCAAGAAAACATCCATTTAGAGGCCTAAACCTCCAGTATCTGCTTCTCTTCTCGATTAATCTGCTAATTATGCTCTCTTTTTTGGGGGGGGAGCCTGTCTCTGGAAACTGGCTGCTTTCATCGATGTTTTCTATGGAGGCGGAAGAGGCATTGTTAGCCTCATTCCTGCAGGGCACCCTTTCTCCCCGTCAACCCAGCTCAGACGCACTGATGTTGCAAGCGTGCGCATACATACACATGTGCACACACACGTGCCCCCTCTCCCTCCCCCCTTCCACCCAAGCTTCTTAAATAGCAACAGGGAAAAACTGTCTTGACTTCTGATTCTCCTGAAATATCTTCCTGCTTTCTCTTTCCCAAGCAAAGATAAAGGTTTCCTTTGATGGTCGCCAAAAGCTCCAGAGCTGATGATTTGCACTCATTCTGACTGAAGCTGCATTGCTGGAAGATGAAGTCATCTTTGGGGAAAAAAACCAAACCCTTTAATAAACATAAAATTAAGTGGTTGTGGGCAGAAGGCATGAGCCCAGCGATGTAAATGCCGCTGCATTGCTGGTTTGATCTCGGCTGAGCGCAAGCCGAATTTATTCACTGAACAGTGAAAAGGTTTCCAGTTTGGACTCAGTCTGCTCACTTGACAATCACGGAGAGGCTCCCCTTGCATATCTGATTCACAGATAAAAATCAACCAGATGAATAGCAACATAGCCGATCAAAACAAATATTAACACAGCATGGATCAAAAAAGCAGGCATTAAGAACTTGTCAGAGTTAAAAGGCAAATCAACAGCAATTTCCATTTTAAAAGCAACAAGCAAGATTTTGCAGAATTGAACCAGAGAGCACTGGTCCCAGGAGCTGATCAGATGTAACAGAAAAACCAAGCTGTACAGGGTGAGGTGAGGTCCAGCTGAAGGACACCACAGTTTTTGTAATTTGCTTCTTGACTGAACCCCTTTTCCCGTTGGGAAAATTTTCAAAGTTCAACCTGCATCTCCCTTCCGGTAATTTAAGATCCTTCCTTCCACTTCATGTGCCTAGGGGATTAATTGGGGGAGATGTGCACAGTACATTAACCATAAATGTATCAACGAGCTGGCTAAACATGACAGGTTAAACCATACAAAGGAAAAGAAAAACCAGACATTATCCTGTCAGTTTACGTTGCACACAGATGCAGCAGTTACCTCTTTATCTGTCACAATGGGGGTTTAATTTGAACCTGGTTTATTCTATCCTATATCAATCTTCTCTTCTACAGGATTGGGTAGAAACATAGCTAGTTCCTGTTCGGACTTAAGTTTTCAATCCTCTCTTTCTCTCTCTTTTCTTCTTTGCAGCTGTTATAATTTTCTGAATATTTTTTGCATAAATATATTTTGAGCAGATTAGTTTTAAAAAGAAATATTCAAACATCTAGCTCTCATGATTAAACCAGTTCAGAATGCATAGCTATGAGAAATCCTGGTAATTACAAAAACTGATTTCATCACAAAAGAGCTGAGCTCAAAATCATCAGAGTTAAAACCATTTGTCACGGCTTAGAAGCCAAGATGCTTTTAATACTATGATTCCTTTGTGGACCCAGTATTGAAGATGTGATTTAAACAATGCAAAACTCATGACTTGCATTTTGCCATGATTTGCAAATCATTTTATTTATATATCTTTCCGCCAAACTGTTATTATTTAACTCTGTCTTAATATTGTTCTATAACAACTAATTTCCAAAACAAACCAAATCTCTCCAGAAAAGTCTCATCTATCCTCACCTGATAGTTATCATTAAAAAAGAAGAAACCACGAAGTTTTTTCTGAATTATGGATTTCTAATTCTGCAGGTGATGGCACCTGGTTGATTCCTGGTTGATCCCTGGGCTGGAAAGTTAGGTAGAATTGAATCTGGTAAATACTTAAGTGAGAGATTACCAAAAATGCCAGAAAGTCAAATGAACATATAGAAAAGCAGCTGCACCAAACCATTTTTTCTTTCTTTTTAAACCAACGTTAATATGTATCAGAAAGAAATAAAATACAAAGTAATGAGGGAAATTTTTGAGAGGGGACAGATCAAAGGGAGAAAGGAGATAGGACAGGACAGAACAGGACAGACAGAACAGAACAGAAAAGAATAGAATTATTTATTGCCAAGTGTGATTGGACATGCAAGGAATTTGTCTTTGGTGCATATGCTCTCAGTGTATATAAAAAGATAAGACACATTTACCAAGAAGCATAAGGTACAACACTTAATGATAGTCATAGGGTACAAATAAACAATCAGAAAATATTAATATAAATCATAAGGATACAAGCAACAAAGTTACAGTCCTGCAGTCATAAATGGGAGGAGATGGGTGATAGGAGCGATGAGAAGACTCATAGTAATAGTAATGCAGCCTTAGTGAATAGTTTGACAGGTGAGGGAATTATTTGTTTAGCAGAGTGATGGCATTCGGGAAAAAACTCTTCTTGTGTCTAGTTGTCTTGGTGTGCAGTGCTCTATTTAAAAGTTACAAGGAAAAATATAGAAAAAACAAATACAAAAGGAATAATTTCCAAGTTTCTTCAGCATAACCTCTTACTCTAAGTTAAAACAAAAATGTAATATGAACAATCTTCAACTTAAACAATCAAATAATACTACAACTGTTCTAATAAAATGATCTCCTACTCTAAGTTTAAACAAAAACAGTTATAGGATACACAGGTCTAATAGGGTGAAATATTTTCTTCACAGATCCTCACATTTACAAATCAATCAAGTTTGATTGTTTGAGCTACTGATACATTTTTTTAAAAAGTTTTTTTTAAAAAATTTGATCCACATTCCTCCAAATAATAAATAGATTTATAAATAATCTTACTTAATTCATCCAGTTTTTGCAATTCTCCCAAATAAATACACTCTGCAATTTTTGTGTGTGAATATATACATTTCCGGACTCTTTTATTTATTTTTGGATTGTTGTTATAATGAGAACTTGATCAATAGACCATTTTTGGGGATGGGATTATATTCTTTCCTAATGTCCATTAAATATGAAATCACATTGCATAATGACATCATTGTGCAAATTGCCATTTGTGCCAAACCACATTCTATGCATATGATGCAAATTGATGCACAGGAGGTAATTTGCATGATTTACATAATAGCACCATTATGCAAATGATGTATCTCATTGTGAATAAGGTATATTGTACTTTTTTTAGCATAGAAGTGGCTCTTGTGGACTACTTTACATGCAATGGATACATCCAGTAGTGGGATTCAAAAAATTTTACTACTGGTTCTGTGGGCATGGTTGGTGGGGGTGGTGTGGCTTGGTGGGCATGGTAGGGGAAGGATACTGTAAAATCTCCATTCCCTCCGCACTCCAGGGGAAGGTTACTGCAAAATCCCCATTTCCTCCAGATCAGCTGGGACTCGGGAGGCAGAGAAAAGATGGGGGCGGGGGCAGTCAGAGGTGCAATTTGCCGGTTCTCTGAGCTACTCAAAATTTCCACTACCAGTTCTCCAGAACTGGTCAGAACTTGCTGAATGCCTTCTCTGGATACATCGGATATTTTAGGGATTGTCCAAGAAGACATGCTGTCCTTTGTTTCAGTTTGTTAAAACAAAGACATTTTTCTGCATTGCAACATTTGGAGAATTGGAAATGTTGAGTATAGTAATAGCTAAGCTTCAGGATGCGTTTTGGTCCTCCCATTCAACTATGAAATAAATATATAAGTATTTCTCACTTAAGGACCATAACTGAGCCCAGAATTTTGGTTGTTAAGTCACTGCAGTCATTAAGTGGGTTACTACATGACTTGATTTTTTTTTATGACAGTTATGATCCTTAAGTGAATCCATTCTCAAACATTGCAAATTGTAGTCATATGACTGGGTTTCTGCCACTGGTCATAAATGTGAGCCAGTTGCCAAACCTGGAATGACATCACATGATTGGTTGTGGGTGTAAGAGTCATAACTTTGAGGATGAACAATAAATAATTTTTCTTTGGGGGGGGGACGTCTGTCATTACTTAGAACAATTAAATGAGGACCTGTATTTCTTTCCCAGCTTAATCCAGATGCTGTTCAAAAGTTAGGGCTTCTGGATTGCTGATGAGATAACTCAGCGTCTCCAAATTTATTTTAATGGTGATTCAGAAGGTATCTTTCCTTTGACTGTTGATTCCCTTGTGTGAGAACAACTCAACCCTCTCCATGCAATGAGCTGACTCTACTTCTGCTAGTTCAAATAGGTGGGGATTTTTTTCCTAATAGGGTTTAAGGGCTTCGATTCTACACCATCAGCAGTCTCGGCTGAATCACAATTCAACCATCAGGAACAGGAGACAATGCTTTGTTCTCAGCACACAAAGAACTGTTGTGACCCTTGCTGAAAAACAATGATCAGCCTTCTGACTGGCTTGAGGGCTTGAACATTCATTTATATGTGACTGATGCATGATGTTCCCAGTTGGAAATTTAGGGCATATGTTGCATTCCAAGATGTGATTCAGGCTTGAGATGAAGGTCCATCCAAACAATGTCCATATCTACCCTTACATGGAAATGTCAACCAGACTCATTGTGAAGTGTAATTTCAACATTGATGACAAGGTCTTCTACACATCCCAACATAGAGGTCTCCTCAAAATATTGCCAAATGGGAACCTCCTCCAATGTCTTATCCACATTGCTTTTTTCCCCCACCAGCCTCCTGTTGGTCATTCAAACGCCCCACGTAGATGTGATGGAATGTAGTCTGGATTTCCAAGAGGGCGGGCCAAAAGCTAGTGAAGCTTAGAAACTGAGCTAGGGAGGAGGAGAATACAAATGGCTCCTCCCTAGTAATTCTGAGTGGATCTATCATTATGCAAATACTTGCTTTAGTCTGGCAAGATTGATATCAGGCCCCAAGATTGGGGTAATGATCAGTTCAGAGGTGGGTTCCTATTGGTTCGGACCAGTTCGGCCGAGTAGGTAGTAACTCGGCCTGCCACACCCCCAAACCAGTTGTAACAGCAGTGTCATAGGCGCTGCGATCTTGTTTTTTGCTTCTAAGCATGCGCAGAAGCACATTTTTGTACTGCGCGTGCATGCGTTGCATGCATCAAGTGTACACAGGTGCAAATCACATCCCTGAGTGAACCACCACAAGCAGCAGCAGCAGCTGGAATCCACCCCTGGATCAGTCCATGTTGAGGTGGGGAGAAAGATCACACCTGTGGTCCCTTACCTGGGAATGTCTCAGAGCTCGATAGCAATAGCACTTAGACTTATATACAGTGGTGGGATGCTGCCGGTTTAACACCACATCCGGTGAGCACATGCTTCACACGCACATGTGCCTAAGGCGCTTGTATGCAGCACTGAAAATGGAGCATTTAGAAGCTCAGTTGCTTATCTCCAAGTCAGCAACAGTAAGTAAAACAGCGAGGGGGGGGGGAATCAGTTGTGCTGCGCGATTGAGATGAGCTAGAAAGCAGGAAATAAAGGACAGAATAGGGGCAGGTGGGCATGGCCAGCTGATCGTCAGACCTACGAACAGGCTGAATAAGATCTCTGCTTATATACCAATTTATAGTGCTTTATAGCACTCTCTGGGTGGCTTATAACATCAGCAGATCACTCCCAATAATCCAGGTCCCCATTTTACTGACCTCAGAAGGATGGAAGCCTGAGACAACCTTGAACCAGGCAGCATTGAACTCCAGACTTTGGGCAGAGTTAGTTAGCAATATTGCATTTTAACCCCGGCTTGATGCTTTTATACCTTCTGTTTAACATCTATATGAAATGCTTGGATGAAGTGATATGTCAGCTTGGACTTTGATATCATCAATATGTTGATGAGTGTAGAAGTCAATCCTGGTTTGTGCAAGTGAAGCTGTCAATATAATGATCTAGTATCTGATGCACGGGTGAAATTCAGTAGGTTCTGGCAGGTTCTGGAGAACCAGTAGTGGAAATTTTGAGTAGTTCCGAGAACTGGCAAATACCACCTCTCGCTGGCCCCAGAGTGGGGAGGGAATTGAGATTGTGCAGTATCTTTCCCCCAGGAATGAGGAGGGAATGGGGATTTTGCAGTATCCCTCTGCTGCCACACCCACTAAGCCACGCCACAGAAGCGGTAGTAAAAAAAAATTGAATTTCACCACTGATCTGGTGACTATTTGTGTCCTGCCCCATTTTATTTTTTATGAGGTTGTGGATGCACTCTGAGAATCTCTCCTTTATCTCTTGCTTAATATGATCTTAACAGAATTCATCCTGATCAATGCTTGTCCAAAACTAAAGAAATCCTGGAAAAGTCCTGTTGATACCTTGACATCCTGTGAGTTCATGTTTATTTATTGGATTATTTTTCTATCCCGGTTGATCTTCCTACTGAGAAGCTACATTGATTTAGTTTCACTGCAACAACCTACTTACTGAAAGCTTCATCTGTGGGGGCAGCGATTGTGGTTAAGGAATACATTAATCTATGTTGTGATGACTCTTGTCATAATTTCAGGATGGAATTATGGCTTAAATTATGCTTCAGGGTGATCACTTGAACCAAGAGTTGTCTGATCTGGAGTCCAAATGATTATTAGATAATGTGTAACAGTCAACTGAATTTCTGCAGGCCATGCTTGTTGACTCCATATGTCCCACTATTTGAAAACATGGCTTGTTCCTAGTTTATTCCACAAATACCTCCTCTGTCATGTTAGCAGAGCTCATATATGATATGAAAAAAAATGTTTGCAATAATTAAGTAAAGGTTTCCCTCGCACATATGTGCTAATCATTCCCAACTCTAGGGGGCGGTGATCACTGGGATTGAGAGTAGGTGGATTTTTATACATTATTTGTGGATTTGTGATTGAGATACCTGTTCCTGTATATAAGAATATGTCCTTTAATATTTTAATGCCAGATTCCTGTGGTGTGATGTAGGGCTCATAGCTGGCTCTACGGGCAAGAGGGAAAATGCAAATCCTAGGTATTTTGTTCCTCTGAGCTAATCTTGTCAGTTTGGACGCCTTGCCTATTTTGTGGCTTGTTTAGGGTTTCTGGCTGCTCTTTGCTTATGAATAGATTGGCCCAGTCTTACATTTCCCCTTGAATTTTTTCAGTTATGGCTGAGTTTAGGATGATTTGATTTCTGGCTAAGCAATTTAGAGAACTTCATTGCATGATGTTTTACAAAGAGTGTAAAGAAATGAATGAAATGCTACAGAACCTCTGAAAACTTCAAATGCAGAATGAAATGGAATCACTCAGGTTGTGTTTTTAACCTACTCCGAGAGGAATGTGTGCATGTTACTTGATCCAAAATCTTCACCTTTCAGAGGTTGCTGGGGAATTCAGAATTCAGCTTGCTATATATAGAAGAAAGTGCAGTCCATTAAGAAGAGTTAAAAAAAAAGATAAAATAAGAACCAAGTGACAGTTGCTATTAAAAACAACAACACAATCACCCAGGTCCAACTTCTCTATTTAGTGAACTCATGAAGCATAATAAAGTGCCAGATACTCCCCCCCCCCACACACACACACACTACTAGTTTTTCAAAATAACGCTGCAATATATTCACCAGTTGGAAAAAGACATGTCACAGAGAAAAAGGGATCAATCTATTCACCAAAGGTACCTGAGGGCAGGACAAGAAGTAATGTGTAGAAACTTATCAAAGAGAGTCCAACCTAGAATTCTTGACACTGAGAAAAATTAACTGGTGGGACAACTTGCCTTCAGAAGTTATGGGTGCTTCAATTCTGGAGGTTTTTAAGAAGAAATTGGCCAGCCATTTGTCTGGAATAGCAATAGCACTTCACAGTGCTTTACAGCCCACTCTAAGGCGGTTTACAGAGTCAGCCTATTGCCCTAAACAATCTGGGTCCTTATTTTACCCATCTCAGAAGGGTGGAAGGCTGAGTCAACCTTGAGCCTGGTGGGATTTGAACTGCTAAATTGCAGTCAGCTGGCAGTCAGCAGAAGTAGCCTGCACTACTGCACTCTAACCACTGCACCACCAAGGCTCTTAGTGTAGCATCTCCAGCTTGAACAGGGGTTTGATTCGAAGAGCTCCAAGATCTCTTTCAACAGTAATTCTATAACTCTGAAAGATGCACAAAAGTTCCTACTCCATCAGAAAACTTAAGCCACATTTTATAGCTCTCATGTATATTAATTGCCATGAATATTTATGACAAACTTTCCTGCTCCAGAGCACTTTCCACTCTTGTAAGACCTTTTAATTTCCAGTCTTATCTTGGAGAGCAATGAAAAGCATGATATAATTTTTTCCCATTATTAGGGAGTAGGCTTGATATGGTTCCTTGCTGAGGCATTCACTATCAAGATTTGGATGAATAACATACAAGAATGTACGTACATACTTCTGGTATATGTACTCCCTTGTTGCCTATTTTGAAGGTCTCAAACTAGTTCAACATTAGATCATCTGAAGCCACTTTTAACTTATCCTGCCCAATCCAACAGAATCATGGATATATGATTATATATATCCATGTATATGGATATATATATCCATATATATATAAGCCAGCAAAGGAAAAACTGAATTTAAAACCAGACTGGATAATCAACCTATCCTCCAAAGAACCTAAAGGCAGCAGGTCTAGAAGTAACAGGTGGAAGGTCATTAAAAGAGAAGAAACCTAGAAATAAGGATAAATTTCCTGTCAGTTAGAACCATTAAACATTGGAATAACTTGCCTTCAGAAGTTGTGGATGCTCCATCACTGGAGGTTTTTAAGAAGAAATTGGATAGCCATTTGTCTGGAATAGGATAGGGCCGTGATGGCGAACATATGGCACATGTGCCAGAGGTGGCGCACACCACCCTCTCTGATAACATGTGAGACATCAGCCCAAATCAGCTGTGCTATGCATGACCATGCACCTCCCACCAGCCAGCTGGTCTTTGGGTCTCTGCCGTGTGTGCATGGAGGGGTGAAGTGCATGGGGGGGCCCACGGACATATGCACAGGAAGGCACATGCATGGGGACCGTGCACGCTTTGCATTTTGGGAGTTTGGGCATGCACGCTTTGGGCACATGGTCTGGAAAAAGGTAGCCATCACTGATAAGGGGTCTCCTGCTTGAGCAGGGAGTTGGAATTGGTCCTCCAAGGTCCCTCTTGACTCTGTTATTCTGGTCTACGTGACAATATTATTCTGTATTCTGATCAGGGCTTTGGGAAGAAACAGCTCCCCAAATTTCTCCCATACTATCAAAGTAGTTGTAATACTAAGGATTGGGGAGACTTCTGCAGGTATTATCTACCTAATACAGTGATGGCAAACCTTTTTCTTATGGTGTGCCAAAATTGTTTGTGCGTGTGCTATTACACACACACACATGCCCATACCAATTCAATCCTCCCCGCCCACCTGCACATGCGTGCATTACACACACACCCTGGAGATTTTCCTAAAGCCTGGGGAGGGTGAAAACAGCCTCTCCCGGCCCCTGTAGGCCCTCTGGAAGCCAATTGGCCCATTGGGGCCATTTTTTCAGAGGCTTTTATGAAGCCTGGAGAACCCGAACTTCTGGTTGGCCTGCTGAGCTTGTTTTTCACCTTCCCCAGCTTCTGGAGGCTTTCCTCAAGCCTGGGGAGGGCAAGAACGCCCCCCCCCCCCCCGTGGCCCTCCGCAAGGCCGAAAATCAGCTGTCTGGTGTGCACATGCGTGCCGGAACTGACTGCTGGTGTGCCAGTAAATATGGCTCTGAGTGCCATCTGTGGCATGTATGCCATAGGTTCGTCATCATGGACCTAATACTTCTGGCTAGGTTCCCAGTTACACCAAACCATAAGCCTTGGTTTGAGAATTACTATGGTTGTATTTGCACTATAGTGGTGGAATTCACACTTTTTTTTGGTTTTGCATCCAGTGAATGATAATTTGTTTTTAAAATGTCTTTAAAAGCAGAATTTTGGAATATCTTCCTGGGTAGAACAATATGCAGGTAGTGCTTGACTTACAATCATGTGTTTAGTGATCCTCCAAAGTTACAATGATCCTGATGGGGGGGGGAGAGACTTGCAACTGGTCCTTGTACTTACAATGGTCACATCATTCCCACGATCTTGTGATCAAAATTCGGGAACTTGGCAATCAATGTATTTACGATGGTTGCATTATGATGAGAGCCATGTGATCTCATTATCTGCAACCTCCCAGCCATCTTCTGATAAGCCAATCAAGGGTGGAAGTCAAGTTTGCTTATTAACCATATGATTCAGTTAACAGATGCAGTGATTTGCTTAACAACCATGACAAAAAAGGTCATAAAATCAGACACTCAATGCTTAGCAATAGAAATTCAGGTCCCAATTGTGCTTGTAAGTTGAAGACTATCTGTACATTTTTTGTGCTGATTTAATGGTAAAGTATGTGGCACAATGGTATTTGTGAATGTGCTTTTTCCCCTTTCAAGGCCTTAATAGGACATTCCTCCTGGAAGGTGGGTTAGTTTCAAGATATATTTTTTGAACAGCAGTTGGAGAATTTTTCCTTTCAAAGAAGAAATCTGGAGAAGCTATTTATTCAGTTCTGATTACAGAATTAGTGGATAATTTCAAAACACTCTCTGTCTCCAAATCAAATTCACACTTTTGCATTATGCTGAAACTTAAACAGATCAAATTATGTCTTGATACATCCTCTCCAAGATAAAGAATGATTGAATTAAACAGTTTAGTGAATAAGGCACAATTGACTGAGGTCTCCCAATAAACTAAATTAGGGACCCTGGTTTGTTACCAGCAATAGCTGTGTTCGTCTAAAATGTGTGAGCTATTTTAATTCAACCATGCTTTGCTTGCATCTGAGCTGTGTTCCGTAGTTTCTTCTCCCCACTCCTTTCCCCCCAAGCTAAACTCAGGTGTATTGCCAATCAGGTTTGTTTAATCACATTCAGAATCATCTGTTATGATTTATTTATTAAATTTATAAGCCGCCCATCTCACTTTGCAAAGTGACTCTGGGTGCTCAATTAAAATCTTTCTTTTGACTAAACCAAGATCAAAGAAGACACCTTATGACTAAGTGAAACATAAGAGTAGTTTATATATATACACACACATTCCAGATCAGCTTCAAAGCACAATTTGACCAGTTCATTTGCAGTTGGTTTTACGCAACACATCACACTTATTTAATGCCAAGCTTGTGTGTGTGTGTTTGGTTTCTGGCTGGCTTTGTGTCAGGGGGTAAAATTCAGCAGGTTCTGACATATTTTGGAGAACTGGTAATGGGAATTTTAAGTAGTTCGGAGAACTGGAAAATACCACCTGTGGCTGGCCCCACAGTGGGGTGGGAATGGGGATTTTGCAGTATCCTTCCCCTGCCACGCCCACCAAGCCCCACCCACAGAACTAGTAAAAAAAATGTATTTCACCACTGCTTTGTGTGCTGTGTGATTGCAACCAACTTGGTTAACTTCTGCTTCAGTACCAGCAACTTCTGTGCCACCTTCTGTCTGCTGGTTGCTTAGGCTGGAAGTGCTTGCCAATCTATCTTCTCTTATCACTTCATGTCTTTCTTATCAGGGATGTTGGCAAGGTATGATCAAGAAAGTCCAGATGGCTGTTCAAATGGTGCAAACAAACCTCTGCATTCTTTTTATATGCATCACGATGCACTTAAGAATGGCCAGAGGTTGGTCCAGCTGCCACAGCCGCCATTTTGAATTTTGGACCAATACTCTCCAGATATCCCAGGTTCCTGTCTCTGCAGACTTTGTCTTCATCTGCTAAAAATGAATTCCTGGTGTGAAATGACACTTTCCCCACCTTTGCATAATTCCAAAGCCCTTTGTGCAAGGCAGATATGTTTTCATTCAGCTCATCCTGTTAGTGATGGAAGGATGTGTACGCATTGGTTGCTACAGTAACCAGGGCTGGAGAATGACAAACCTGACTACGATCTGCCAGCAGGAGAGATTTACTCCCAACTTCTGTGGGCCTGCAGCAGTTGGTGGGTTCTGGATCCCCTTGCAACCAGTATGGCGCAACGGAGCTGGGCATCCACCACATGTGCGCACATGCGTGCTTACCACCTGCGACACGCCAGCTGCTCGGTGGAGTGTCACGCAGGTGCCGTACGCTTCGTGCACGTGCGCGGAAGCCCTGAACAGCTCAAATACAGGTAAGGAGCAGGGGCAGCCAGATGGGCCCTCCCGAGCACCGTACCGGAACAGTACCTGGTGCTCCCAGCAGGCACCAGTATGCCTGTACCGGGGCGTACCGGTTGTATCCCACCACTGGCCTGCAGTGGCAGCGTTGGTGGCAGGCTGGAGTCAGCTGGAGAATAGAGCAACATGGCCACTCCTGCCTCTTCTTCTCTTTGTCCCAGTTGGATTCATGCAACATACTGAGCGTGAGTAGTGTTTCATCATGCAAACCAAACTGTGACCTCTTCAGTGAAGCAAATCATCCCACAATCTCTATGCCACCATAAGGAGCACAGTGCTTAGAATGCACTATTGCAGGCTAATTCTGCCGACTGCCAGGAGTTTGAGCCTGACCCGCTCCAGGTTGACTCAGCCTTCCATCCTTCCAAGGTGGGTCAAATGAGGACCCAGATTGTTGCGGCCAATAGGCGGTAATCCACTTTGAGAGGGCTGTAAAGCACTGTGAAACAGTATATAAGTCTAAGCGCTATTGCTATTGGAGTGTTGCATGCTTTAGGGGATTGGGGAGTCCAGATTGCAAATCCTGAACGAATCAAAAAGATCTTCAGAAAAGGTGGACCACCTTTTAAAGCTTCCATCCAATAGAGCTGTTGAGATATTGTAGGTAGTCATTAATGTCCAAACACAACTGGGAACAGAATTTCCGTTGCTAAACAGCAGTAGTTGTTAAGTGAGTCAGGCCAATTTTACTATCCCATTTTTCCACTGCAATTGTTAAGTGAATCACATAGCTGTTAAGTGAATCCAACTTCTCCTATTGACTTTACTTGTTGGAGGCCAGCTGTGCAAATTGCTAGGATGTTACAACTGTTGTAAATACATATCAGCTGCCAAGCACCTGGATTTTGATCACATGACTATGGGGATGCTGCAACGACCATAAAGGACAACTGTTGTATCCTCAAACGGTCAATAAATGGTCATAAGTCGAGGGCAACTTGTAATAATCATGTTGAAGAGTGAAAACAGGTAGTCCTCAACTTATGACAGTTCATTTAGTGATTGTTCAAAGTTACAACTGTTCTGAAAAAAGTGACACAACCATTTTTCAGTTACCTTTCCAGCATCCCCATGATCTGGGGATCAAAATTTGGACGCTTGGCAACTGGCTCATATTTATGACGGTCATAGTGTCCCAGGGTCATGTGGTTCTCTTTTGTGACCTTCTGGCCAGCAAAGTTGATGGGGAAGCCAGATTCACTTAACAACCATGTTACTAATTTAACAGCTGCAGTGATTCACTTAACACATGTAGCCAATAAAAAAGGCATTGAATGGGGCAAAACTCACTTAACAAAGTGCTTAGCAACATAAATTCTGGGCTCAATTATGGCCCTAAGTCAAGGACCACCTGAATTTTTGAATATTGGTTGGGGGAGGGGGAATAAAGACAAAAGGAAGGCCAAGTGATGCCTTAAATCTCTGCAAGGCTTGGAAATTATTTTGCTCCTTATTGGGGCTTTTTCCTTCAGAAAAGGAGAATGGAAGCGATGCTATTAAGAGGGTATCTGAAGCATTGCCTGAAGAGGAAGCTCGCTCTAAGGGATTTAATCAGGCTGTTGAAATGATAAACCCTTTAACCATCGAGCCTCATTTTTGTCTATGAGCATATTAATTAAAATTCAGCTTTTTTAAAAAAAAATAACAAAATGGAAAATTGTTATCTCAGCCTGGGCCAGAAAGCAAACTATGTAGTGAGAGCACACCTTTACTGTTCTGACTGAGGCTTCCCAAGAGCAGGAAGCAGATTCCTTGATCCGACATAAACCCCTTTTATTAATTTACTGTGAATTCTGCTCATTCACATCCAGCAAAGTCTTTCAAGGGAGGATTTACAGTCACAGACGTTATCTGGCTTCGAGAACTGCCAGGCTGATCTCTGCAAAACCTGGCAAGGAGTCACGAACCAATTAAGCAAATAATTGTCTCCTGCAAACTCCACTCCCCTTTCGCTCCTCTTTTATTTCCTCAGCAGGGAGCCATTCACTGTCCACCTGTGGCCTTACTCCAGTGGTGAAATTCAATCTTTTTTACTACCAGTTCTGTGGAGGTGGCTTGGTGGGTGGGGCAAGAGAAGGATACTGCAAAATCCCCATTCCCTCCCCACTCTGGGGCAGTCAGAGGTGGTATTTGCCAGTTCTCCAAACTACTCAAAATGTCCACTACCGGTTCTCCAGAACCTGTCAGAACCTGCTGGATTTCACCCCTGCCTTACTCCAAAGTTGACCCCTGTTCTTTAGCCATTCCATTCATCTGGCAACTCTGTGCATGCGCAAACTGGAAACAGGTTCCAGCTGTTCGTCTGCCTGACTGACGTCTGACTCTGAAGGCAGCTGATAACTGGCATAGGGCGCTGCCCTCTCTCTGCCTCCGATACAGAGTCCTCATCAGAGCCTTCCCCAGACTCTAGGACTGACCCAGATTCCTCTCCAACCTCCTCACTGTCTGAATCTGCTGCCAGCTCTGCTGGCCACTGGCGGGCCCCAAAACTTATTTTCTTGAGGGGATAAAGGAACCTCTGGGTGTTTTTGCAAGTGAAAAAAAAGGCAGATTTCATTTTCATTTACTCACAACCATCACTCCTATCAGGCAGCTGACAAATGTTATTTGAAACGGGAATCCCCTTTTGGGGAGAGAAAAGGACAACATGACAACAAACCCAAACAGTTACAGCTGGTTTGAGACTGTCTTGTGCACAACAATGTCACGGTGTTTCTAAGATGCAGGAAACCCTTAGAACATCTCATCTTCAGGCAGAGAACAGCTGTTGCTCACGGAGATTTTGCAAAGGCAGCTTCAGGATTTCAGGAATGTTGTGGGCAACCCAAACGCTCATAGCTGTGTTTGAATCACACACTTTATCTGAGTTACAAATCTGTATTTCCCCCTCTTAGGTTGGTTGGGTTTTTTTTAAAAAAAGTTTCATTTTTATTCTCTTATATATAGTTACAGGTATACCTTCACATAGTTATTGTTCTTGTTTATCTTTATCACTTTTGCATATTTTTTTCCATATAAAAGGTTGAGATACACATTCTGGGTTGCTTTGCTTACCATCCCCTATGCTATTTTGTATTATCACCACCCTATTTTTTCTTTTCTATTCATTCTCCCCCCCTTCTCTACTTTCTTCCTAACTCCTCTCCTTTCCCTTTCCTTCTTCCCTTGCCTCTCCCCTACTCCTCTTTGCCTCTTCCTCCTCCTACCCTCTCTCCTTCTCTTTCTATCCTTTCCCTCCTTCCTCTCCTTTCCTCTTCCTTCTTTCTCCCACTTTCCTCTCCTCTCCTCCTCTCTTCCTTTCCTTTTCTGTTATTGTGGTTATCTCTTTTCAACTCTCACCTGGTGTGTTTTAGGGATGGTATTCTCACAAGCCTTGTTATAATTTTATGCTTATCCTTTCTAATTCCTTTTTCTTTATTATCATGTCCTAGCTATTATCATGTCCCCCCTATACCTCATTCTTGAACATATACTTATATATTAATACCTCCTTTTCTATTTTCCACCTCTTTCCCTCCCCTTTCCATTTAATAGTGTCTTGTCTGGGTTCTGTATCTCTCTCTTGCTTTCTTTTCTAGATTCCTTTCTCTAACCAAATATAAAATCTTCCCCATGTCTTGAAGTACACTGATTCCTCTTTGGTTTGGATGGTTGATTGTAACCTGACTCTGTTTCTTTCTGCCCTGACATCAGATCCAAGCCCAAAGATGACACAGCAAAATCCAATGGAGGCCAATCCTTTACTAGCTTACAGCCAGAAATGGGCTGGGCTGCTACACAATACAACCACATGTATTTGTGGCCTCATTAGAGTCAGAGGATTAACAAGAAGTTGGAATTCTTCAAATTCAAAGAGGCCTCTGAAAATTTATCCTTCTCAACAATGTCCCCTTCAATCTTTTCATTTGGTACGATCCAACTTCCATGTGTTATTTCCTAAACAGACTGACACTGCTGCTGTGGGTGGAGTGTTTTGCCCAAACACCATTATACTACAGATTAGAATTTTGTTTAGGTTTCTTCAAAATAAAAAGAAAAAAAAATAACCTAATTGACAAAGCAGCCTAAAGGTGAAACAACTTTCTGACTTGATACATCGAGCGACCCTGGGAGACTTTAGATAAATCTGCACCCTTGTCGATATTTTTATTCAAGCTGAACAAGTTATCCAAACTGAACTTCTAATTGCAGCCTGATGTACTCCAATTTAGCTGTAAAAGTGTAAAAGAGTGTAAAATCTGCATTGATTTCAACAAGGGGTGAGCATGCAGAGCATTAGCACTAAACAAACTGATACAGATTCAGGGTAATTTCCTCCCACATTGTTTGATGTTGATCAGTGTCTAACAAAAATTAATGTTCTAGGACTATCTCACCACACTATAAAAAAGATGTTGAAACTCTAGAAAAAGTGCGGAAAAGAACAACCAAGATGATTATGGGACTGGAGGATAAAAAATATGAAGAACGGTTGCAGGAACTGGGCATGGCTAGTCTAGTGAAGAGAAGGACCAGGGGAGACATGAGAGCACGGTTCCAATATTTGAGGGGCTGCCACAGAGAGGAGGGGGTCTAAAGCACCTGAAGGCCAAACAAGGAATAATGGATGGAAACTGATCAAGGAGAGATTCATCTTGGAAATAAGGAGGAACTTTCTGACAATGAGAACAATCAACCAATGGAACAGAAGTTGCCTCCGGAAGTTGTGGGGGCTTCATCACTTGAGACTTTCAAGAAGAGACTGGACTGCCATTTGTCAGAAATGGTGTAGGGTCTCCTGCTTGAGCAGGGGGTTGGACTAGATGACCCACAAGCTTCCTTCCAACTCTGTTAATTTGTTAATCTGACTATTTGGAAAGTTAAAGCTTTGGACAAACCTTTATGGCACCATAGATTCCATAAAGTAGTATTTCTCCCCATGCTGGCTGGGGAATTCTGGGAGTTGAAGTTCACACAATCTGAAACTTGCTAAGAAACACATTAAGACCTCAAATCTGGAGGGTGAATTTTCCCATTGTTCATTCAACAAGGGAAAAAACTGCCTCAGAAGGCGGTGATCTTTTCTTGCAGGAAATGGAGGGTTGATAGTCCTGTCATCAGGTTGCTTATAATAGATCCCTGAACCAGATGATCTCCTAGCTTCCTTCCGTCCCTTCCATTCTGTCATCCTACAAAAGGATTTAATTCCGAACTTCCTGCTTAGTGATCTCCATTTGCTCCTTGGAAAGATTTTATCTTTGATAACTACTTTTACTTCAACTGCTATCACACAAGGACTATCAATAGAATCTTGATTGAAGGAAAAATGATTTTAGCCATAGAGTAGTAAATGTGTGAAACAACCTACCTGATCCTATTGTTAGTTCCTCTAACCCTCAAACCTTTTACCTTAAGTTGTCTACTGTGGACCTTACACATTTCTTAAGAGGTCCCTAAGGGGGTGTGCATAAGCACACCAGCATGCCTACCATCCCTGTCCCACTGTCCCCATTTATATGTACTCTTTATGTGTTTATGGCTATTTTTTGCTTATTTTTATCCATTTATTTGTGCCATTTTTTCATGTGTTTTCATACTTGTTTCCTTGTACCTTTTGACAAATAAATAAATAAATATGAAGAATTGTCACTATTCCTGTTTCCTCTCACAACACTATCCACATGTGCTTTTTAAAAATAAATATTATAGTTAAGAAGGGAATCAGAATGGACACAGAGGGGGCGATTTATCAGCACATGCAAGAAACATCTAAGAAATGCAATTTCTTTCTTGTTCAAAAGTATTTTCTAGCAACATACTCTACCCAGGTGCCCTCAGAGGCATGGAGCAATTTTCCTTAGCCCTAATCATCTGGAATAATCCAAGGAAATCATTAGCAATCCCCTTGGAGGCAGTTGGGCATCAGCAAGTGTGAATGCCTTGATTGGGTTCAAACACCATGCTAATCCAAGCAGCACTCTCTTTGGGGCTTAATGTGTTGCAGGAATCCAGTTGTTATGGTCTGTAAGCTCTGGTTTTCATAAAATCTCTTTTATGAATCAAGCCAACTGTGACTTATTCTGTAAAAGATATTAGGGCTCAGAATGAACTAAGACTTGCAACAAATGCCAAAAATAATTTGAAAAAGTGCCTTTAAATATATAAGAAATGTGAAAAGCCCCCAAAACAATATGTCCTCTGATGGGATGGCAAAGAGGGAATTGGTATCAGGGATGCAAATCAAAATAGACAACTATTGGATTGGAATCGGATAAGGCTCCTGCCTTGAGCAGAGGGCTTTGGACTAGAAGACCTCCAAGGGATCCATTCCAATATTATTATTCTATCTTGTCTGGGACGTGGTGGCTCAGTGGCTAAGAGGTTGAGCTTGTCAATCAGAAAGGTCGGCAGTTCAGTGGTTCGAATCCCTAGCACTGCGTAACGGAGTGAGCTTCCGTTAGTTGTCACAGCTTCTGCCAACCTAGCAGTTCGAAAGCACATAAAAATGCAAGTAGAAAAATAGAAACCACCTTTGGTGGGAAGGTAACAGCGTTCTGTGCACCTTTAGCATTTAGTCATGCTGGTCACATGACCACAGAGACGTCTTCAGACAGTGCTGGCTCTTCGGCTTTGAAATGGAGATGAGCACCGCCCCCTAGAGTCAGGAATGACTAGCACATATGTGCGAGGGGAACCTTTACCTATGGGACCACCTTTCCCTAAGGATATCTAACTGTCCTACCAGATCAGATAGGGTGGGCACTCTCTTGGTCCATTCTCCTGAATATTGCAACCTTATGGGAGCTAGGAAGCATTCTTTCACCTTGGCAGTCCATGCCCTATAGGGCAGCTTGCCTTCTAGTATATAGAAGGTCTCTACTCGCTTAGACTTCCTTATAGCTTTCAAGCCTGGCTGAAAGCACTGGGACATTGTACTAATGGAAGAAGACATATTTCAACTAATCATGGCTAAGCCATTGTCTCCTGTTGCAGTCCTTGGCCAGTCTTTGCTTGGAGAGCTGTCTAAGGTGCTGAAACTAAGCCAAGCACCATTTTTCTACATCAGGGATCAGCAACCTTAAAAACTCAAAGAGCCACCAAGGTCCTAATTGGAAACCCCCCATTCAATTCTGGAGCTGACTGAAAGTCCAGTTCCCCTACCATAGAGTCTCCTCCTAGTGCAGCCTCCTTTTCCCTCTACCTGTCCTAACAAAAAGCCCTATCAGTTGTGGAGCCAACCCTGGCATGTTGTGCTTCCCCTCCCCAAATCCGGAAGCTCCATGCAAAATTGTGGTGCCAACCAGTGACAGGGAGATGTAGCAGAGGGATGAAAGAGCCACATGCAGCTCCAGAGCCGCTGGTTGCTGACCTCTATTCTAGGACAGAGGTGTCAAACTCATGTCATCATGGCAGCATCAAGTGATATATTGGGATTATTTTCTCCTTTACTAAACCAGGCGTGGCCAGTGTGTGACGCATCTGGCCCGCAGTTTCAGCCTTGTTCTAGGATCAGCAATTGACAGGTGTATGCAGCTATTTTTGGAGCGTCACTTGACACATTTCTCACTGCTGATCCTCCAACCAACAATGATGTACCTGCTACACCCACCCTTTCATTATATCTGTCTCTCCCTCCAAAGCTTACGTGTTTGATGAAGCCGAAGACTCCATGATTTCAACTCCATTGAGAGAAAAGAAGATGAGGACAAGTCACCGCAATTAAATTGACATTTACCTGTCAGTCTGTGTTCTCTCCTCATCCTCCACCAATAATTATAAGAGCCTGTGTGAATTCAAGTGGATGGGAAATTCTCAGAGGCAGGAACCTGTCCTTGTTCGATGCTGACGGTTGATCTGGATCTGGGAAACAAGGTTGATACTCATGGTGTCATGCAAGCATCACTTCCAGGTGAGATATTTCAACCTGCTATTTTCAGGATGTCACCATGAAAAAGCTGAGTCATCTCCCTCCACACACTCTCTGCCAAGATTCTGTATGTTTCATCAAAATGAGGAGCAAAGTTGGTCTTTTCTAATGCAATTCTGCAGCCTTGCAGAGGTGATGGATATTTCCTTTCCCTACTGGCAAAAACCCTGTTCTCCCACTGCTTTCTGGGTTTCTGAGCTCAGTTTCTAATACCTGTGTGTAGGCTTTGACCGTCAACTACCTTCGATAGCAGTCATGGTTGGAGATCCAAGAAAAGAGGCTGGAAAATTTGCCAGACTGTCTTTTACCCTCCACCAAGGCTTCAAAAGCGGGCAGTGAGGTAGCTCTCTAGCCAAAAACCACGTCAGAGGTAGGGTGCTGCTGGTTCGGCCCGATTTGGCCAAACCGGTAGTGAAATTCAGGCCTGGATCACAGAACCGGCAGCAATCCAGGCCTGCCATGTCCCCAAACTGGTTCCCTCACTGCTGCTTGGCCGCCGCCATTTTGGATTTTAGTGACTGCGCATGCGCAGTTCACTGTAAATTGTTCTGTGCATGCACGCAGAACAATTTACATTGAACTGTGCACGCTTGTGCAGCACACGTTGTGCATGGGTTGCAAACTCCAGCAGCAACCCATCCCTGAACCACATCCCAACCTGGATCCTGATGGGCTCTCAGGCAAGGACATCTGTGACAGAGGAAGGTTCATATGGCAGTTGCAGTTGTTCTATGGAAGCCTCATTCTTTTTACATGCATTGTGCATGTGACATATATAAAACATCACATGGAGCCTCATTCACACATTGATGGCTGCATTGTTCAATTTCTGCTGTAGGCGAAGTGGTTCCAAGACCATGACTATTTGCTTACAGGCATGGAAACATCTTCCACCAATTCTTGGCTTGGTCATCTTCTTGGTACTCTTGTTCAGGCTTCTTCAATTCTTTACTCTCATGTTGATTTTGTTGTGGCTCCTGGAATCTTTTTGCTCCTCATCTGCTCGACCCTCAGCTCTCCCTCTCCCCATTTCTGGCAGCTTGCTGACTCAGCAATTATAGAGGTTGGATTTGCACAACTTCTTTATCCCAGCAACTGAATTAACATGGTTTTTTGGGGGTGGGTGGGTGTTGTTTCACATAACACACCAGACCATATATAGGCCAACCATTGTGTTGGATGTGTGTAAGAATGTCAATCACAAAATATCCAAATGATGTCAAACTAGAGGTGGGTTGCTGTCGGTTCGGCCCAGTTTGGCCAAACCAGTAGTGGCTTGGAGCAGCTGAGAGCGAACCGATATGGTGGCTCTTTTGGCCCGCTCACCCATGCTCCGTACCTGTTTTTATGACAAAAGGCAAATTGTGCATGCATGCACAGTGTATGGTGCCTGCACGAGCCCCAACAATCAGCTGGTTATCGCAGGGGCGGTGGATTGTGGATGCGCACACAGTGTGAGTCAGGCACATGTGCGAATGGAACACGCAATCAGCAAACCGGTAGTAAGGTAAGTGCAACCCACCACTGTGTCAAACCCTGCCTTACTTGTGAGTGAAAGCAGCCACTGAGCCTTTTAAGTGCTCATTGGCTATGTTCACACAACTTTTTAACTCACTGAATGCAGGCTGTAAGTAAATGCAACAATTACTGTGTTCTGCGAATCCAACCCAGGTATTCTGAATTATTGATCTGTCTTTTCCTATCCTATCCTATCCTATCCTATCCTATCCTATCCTCAATAATGACATGCTCCTTGCATTTTCCCCCCTAAAGTGTGTTCATATGCATCAAAAAAAAAGTTTTCCTTCCACACTTTTCCCTCCAGTGCTTTGGATTAGATTTTCAATCTCCCCACCCCTGCTTTCTAGCACAATAAAGCAAAAATGCTAGCGCTACCACTTCTAAACTATAAAAATGTGCATTGCCACCAGAGGGCGACAGAGCTTTGTGTTTTTCTGCATCCTTTGCTGACATCTAGTGGTCATCTGAAGTTTTGAAGTCCAGAAATGGTAGGCATATGAGATGCCTCCTGTAGGTCCCATGAGAACACAACTAGCCTTTTCTCTGAAAGGATAATGGAATCGCTCTATTTTCTTAGAATAATCCACTCTTCCCAAATGCAGCTGCCATCCCAATTACAACCTGTGTGTTCAGCCAGAGTTAAATCTGAGCCAGAGGAAAATCGAAATTTGCGTTAATTGCTTTATAATGCTCTAATGGAATCTTTTAATTTCTTTATGTGCAATAAGAAGCATTCCTTGAGAAAAGACATGGTCCCTCCGGCCTAACTTAAATAGTTTTATAAAGGAACTGTTTTGTTTTCTTTTGTAGGGGACCAGAATATTCTGGCAACAACCACCAGGGGGCATGTTCTAAGCATCTAGGAAATTTGTGCCTTCAAGTCAGTTTTGACTCCCAGCAAAACCACCCAAATTTAGCATCTCCTAATCCTTCCAAAAAGGGCAACTTAATGTAAACTTGTCAAATCTTCTCAAGAAACATACCCTTCAGGAAAAGCAACACACTGCTGTCTTATTCTTTAAGAACTACTCCTGGCTAGGATATTTTCAAATCTTATTTAATGGTGTTAGCTTCTACAATCCATATAAAATTTAATTTAGGCTGTTGTATAAGGCCAGGAAGCCTCTCAGATAAGCATCAAGGAAGACTTAACTTTGCACAAGACTTTAAACACATTGCAAATCCTTCAAAGAGCTACAGCTATGGATGGACCTGCCCACTTTGCTTTCCACAGCGTTTAATATTTGCTTTAAATAAATTCCCTTCTACTGCCTTTACGAAGGAACAAGTACAGTTTGCTGTGACTCTTTGGAATGTGTTTTGTTTGTGTCAAAATAGAAGAAGAAGAAGAAGAAGAAGAAGAAGAAGAAGAAGAAGAAGAAGAAGAAGAAGAAGAAGAAGAAGGAGAAGAAGAAGAAGGAGAAGGAGGAGGAGGAGGAGGAGGAGGAGGAGGAGGAGGAGGAGGAGGAGGAGGAGGAGGAGGAGAAGGAGAAGGAGAAGGAGAAGGAGAAGGAGAAGGAGAAGGAGAAGGAGAAGGAGAAGGAGAAGAAGAAGAAGAAAGGGTTTCTCCATTCATTCCTCCAAGCTCAATAGGCAGAGATAATTCCTGTACAGAAAATACTGTATTCTGCCACAAAGCTGTTATGGAAAAGCGGAAAGAAAGAGGTGGAAAATTTAATTCAGCATAAGAAACACTGAGGAACATACAGGATTTTAGAAACATTATAGAGCAGGGGTCCTCAAACTTCACTAACCTGCTTTCTACTACCCCCAGGAGCATAACAAATTAAAGTTTAATTTGTGTGTATTGTTTAGACTGCTAAATTGGCCATGCCCACTCAGTCACATGACCACCTAGCCATGCCCATCCAGCCAGTCCAGCCCCCAAGAGTCTGAGGGACTGGGAATTGGCCCCCTGTTTAAAAGCTTTGAGGACCCCTGCTCTATGATGTTTCAGCCCTAAAACAGGACTCTAAAATACTGTATGTTCCTCAATGTTTCTAATGCTAAATTAAATTTTCCACCTCTTTGTTTCTGCTTTTCCATAACAGCTCCATGGCAGAATACAAAATTGGAATGTGTGTGATGGACTGTGTGTGTGTGTGTTTGTGTGTGTGTGTCCGTCCCTCCCTCCCCCCCTCTCTCTTGGCTGGGGAGGCAAAAAACAAGCCCATTTTAGGGCTCCTTGGCCTCCAGAAGGTGGGTGGGGGCCAGCAAGTAGTTGGGGCGATGTGGACGGGGCATCTTCATGATCCTGAGTGGGCTGTATTAATGGCTTTGACGGGCCATATCTGGCCTGTGAGCCATAGTTTGAGGACCTCTGTCATAGAGCCTAAAGCCTTAGGTCTTAAGGAGTGTCCAGTCCCCTGCTTTGATTCTACAAGCTTCCCTACCTTAACTAATTTTTTGATCCCACGGTAGTCATTTTGTGAATGAGCCCACAAGGTACTCTCAAAAGTCCAAACATCATCCTGAGCTGAAAAGGTTTCTGCCTATGTCCTAAACCCTTGGGAGACATAAATAGTTACACACAGTGTCACCTTGGTACTCAACTGCTTTGAAATGCATCACATTTGGTCTCAACACATTTTGATGCAAAATGTTTGTCCTGGTACTCATTGTTTGTTTGGTACTCAACACCCAAGCTCGAACTTGTCAGTGTTCGTTGCCTTGTGACTCACTATATTATTCCTTATGGGAAATATTTCTTTGGTACTCATCGTTTTTGGTACTCATCACACCTCCTGGAATCAATTAACAATGAGTACTGAGGCATCACTGTATTACTTTCTCCCAGCTCTCTTTTCAGCTCTATCTTAGAATAGAATAGAATCACAGAGTTGGAAGGAACCTTTGAGGTCTTCTAGTCCAGCCCCCGTCCTAGACAGGAAACCTTATACCATTTCAGACAAATGGTTATCTAATCTCTTCTATAAAACTTCCACTGTTGGAGCATTCACAACTTCTGGAGGCAAGTTGTTCCACTGATTAATTGTTCTAACTGTCAGGAAATTTCTCCTCAGTTCTAAGTTGCTTCTCTCCTTGATTAGTTTCCACCCATTGCTTCTTATTCTACCCTCAGGTGCTTTGGAGAATAGTTTGACTCCCTCTTCTTTGTGGCAACCCCTGAGATATTAGAACACTGCTATCATGTCTCCCCTAGTCCTTCTTTTCATTAAACTAGACATACCCAGTTCCTGCAACTGTTCTTCATATGTTTTAGCCTCCAGTCCTTTGTTGCTTTTCTCTGCACTCTTTCTAGAGTCTCAGCATCTTTTTTTTAAATCGTGGCGACCAAAACTGAATGCAGTATTCCAAGTGTGGCCTTACCGAGGCACACTTAGTAATCTTGTTCATTTAGAATAGATATTGTGAACATTGGCAAGTTCTGATAAAACAAGAAATCCAACAAAATTCTTCTCTGGCTCCCCTCTTTGGTGTACCAGGATGAGGTGCCACTTGAAGTTAGAGATGATATCAAAATAGCTTTTCTTTATGAAGTTCTCCTTCCTTGCCACACAATAGCAATCTGCGCTCTGTGGTGACAATCTGGCATTCATTTCTCCATTCTCTTTTCACATTTCTGACTGCAGTTCTGCAGTTCGGCTGTTCAAATCTCACCGGCTCAAGGTTGACTCAGCCTTCCATCCTTCTGAGGTGGGTAAAATGAGGACCCGGATTGTTGGGGGCAATATGCTGACTCTGTAAACTGCTTAGAGAGGGCTGAAAGCCCTATGAAGTGGTATATAAGTCTAACTGCTATTGCTATTGCTATTTCTGGCTGGCATAAGGTGGGAAGTCATTGCAGCATGTACAACACTGCTCATTACAGAAACAGAGGATGCATGAAAAAGGTTCAACACAGCTGCTTTTGGGCACAAGGGTTAAGCTTGAGCATTGGGAGTCACGCTTGACTTGAAGGAGATTTTAGCATTTGAATGCTCTTTCTGCAGCCAAAGATAATGATTCCAGGTCATCAGCAACTGATCTCCAGGTGAGGAGTGAAGAATAATAAATGGGAGCTTATGGTACTTTCATAGGTTGCCATTTCTTCTCAATCCCTCCAAATGCTTTTGAAGATATGATTGTCTTCATCTCTCCCAGTCTCGCCACAAGAGAGACATAAAACACCACCTCCCAATCACAGAAGTTGCCAAAAGTATTGTTCACTAACTGTCTAGCCCAGGGATCAGCAACCTGCGGCTCTGGAGCCACATGTGGCTCCTTCATCCCTCTGTTGTAGCTCCATGGTCGGCACCACAATTTTGAAAGGACCTTTTGGTTGGGGGAAGAAGCAAGAGAAGACTCTCTGGCAAGGAGCAGGTTTTCCAGATGGCTCCACAATTGATAGGACTTTCAGTTAGGACAGGTAGAGGAAAAAGTGCGCCACACTAGGAGGAGACTCTATGGTGGAGGAACCGGACTTCCAGTCAGCTCCAAAATTGAATGGGGGGCTTCTGGTTTGGACCTTTGTGGCTCCCAGTGTTTTCTTTTCTGTGGGAAATGGAGCCAAATGGCTCTTTGAGTGTTTAAAGTTGGCGACCCCTGGTCTAGTCCCTAACTCTAGATTTTTTTTTTTGAAAACCTTGTCCCCTTCAGAGAGTTGTACTAGATGTGGGTCAAAAAGTCAAGAAAGTGATCGTGAATGCAAGTAGGCCTTGACTTACAACCAAGATTCCTGTTGCTAAATGAGATGCGTCTTAAGTGAATATTGCCCCATCTTATGAACTTTTCTTGCCACCTTGATTAGGTGAGTCATTTCAGTTGTTACTTTAGTAACAGATGTTAGGGTTCCAAATAGCATCCAAAAGTAAATCAGAGTCCAAGGCAAAGTATTGCTCAAAGTTCCAATTTATTAAGAGAGCCATGTTGGCACATCTGGGAAAACCCGAATCTGAAAGTTTCCTGGTTTCCCCCACCCAGTTGAAAGTTCAAAGTCTTGCCCCCACACCCACAAGCCCATCACATGGTCCAATCTTCCACTGCCATGCTGGCAGTTCCACCCATCCAGATCCGGTCAGGTGCAGAGGTGCAGAGACAAAGGATGACCTTGGCTTTCTAGAAAGAATTTTGTTATGGCTACATAGCATCTAACACCATACAATCCCCCCTCCCATTTTCCCACAATAGAAAATGCATAGTAGAATAATAGAAAGTGTGGCAGGCCAAAGTTCCAAAAGAAAAGATGGCTGCAGGCCTGACAACAGGGTTGTTAAGTGAATCTGGCTTACCCATTGACATTGCTTGTCAGAAAGTCACAGAAGGGGTCACATGACCCTGGGATGCTGCAAAGTACGAGTCAGTTGCCAAGCATCTGAATTTTGATCACGTGATCATGGGAATCCGCAATGGTTGTAAGCGTGAAAAGCGGTTATCAGTCACTTTTTCAGTGCCGTTGTAAATTAGAACAGTCACTGAATGAACTGTTGTAAGTCGAGGACTACCTGTATACAGTCAAAGAGCTGATACTTTTTAATGGGACACCCATGCATCTTATGAAATACCCCAGCTGCGTACACTAAAGGTGGAAATGGTTATTCCTTGCCGGTCTTTGCAGTACGTGTTAAAATGATTTGTGAGGCCATTTTGCAAACCTTCTGAGCTGCTTGCATAAGGCAACAGCCATCTGGTCCTCAAGATGGCATTGTCCATGTCCACATGTGCACCAATGCCATGTAGCATCAACTTCATGGAACACCAGCTATCCAGTAATGTGGACCATCAGCTGCCTGGTGATCCGTGAGAAGAACAACATGGGTGGGTTGGGAAAAGTGGTGTAGAAAACCTTAAAAATCAACTTTGTAGTCTTCAGGAGCAAGTTGGAATGCCAAGTAAAGTCACATGGCACATCTATTACCAGTACTTTAGTTCCATCTATGCACACTAGATCAATTCCAGAGAAGTTGGGACTAAAAATATATATCTAAGAATTGCCAAGCAACTGTGGGGAATTTTATGGCAAATTGGCAACCACGTGGGACTTCCCTTTGAATAAGGTAAAGGTAAAGGTTCCCCTCACACATTTGTGCTGGTTGTTCCCAACTCTAGGGGCAGTACTCATCTCCATTTCAAAGCCAAAGAGCCAGCGCTGTCCAGAGACGTCTCTGTGGTCATGTGGCTGGCATGACTAAATGCCGAAGGCGCACGGAATGCTGTTACCTTCCCACCAAAGGTGGTTCCTATTTTTCTACTTGTTTTTTTTAATGTGCTTTCGAACTGCTAGGATGGCAGAAGCTGGAACAAGTAACGGGAGCTCACTCTATTACGTAGCGCTAGGGATTCGAACTGCCAAACTGCTGACCTTTCTGATCGACGAGCTCAGCGTCTTAGCCACTGAGCCACTGCGTCCCTCACCGTGTCCCTTTGTACAGATTTCCCCCCAAATAGCTGCCAATGTATGAGATATAGACCTCTATATTTATTAAAGAATTGATCACCGTTGGTCCTTCAATGCATGTAGCTCTTTGCCTGTAACTGCTCACAAATAAGCCAACCAGAATTTATCCTAACGTGCTGTGAGAACCTAACCATATTTGCTTAGTGCAGAGTTCAGCATGTTGGAGAGATCCAGAAAAATAAGCATAGTGAGCAAAGATAAAGATGTAGGTATCCCCTGTCCAATTATCTGCACCTCTAGGAGACAGTAGTCATATCTGTTTCTTAGCCAAGGGAGCCAGCATGGTCTGAAGACTCTTCCATGATCACACAGCCAGCATGACTGTACAACAAAGGTGCACAGAATACTTTTACCTTCCCATTGAAGTGGTACCTATTTATCTACTCGCATTTGCAAGCTTTTGAACTGCTGGGCTGGCAGGAACTGAGGCAGGTAACGGGAGCTCAAATTGTTATGTGGCACTTAGGTATTGAGCCAGGGCTGTCACTTTTCCAGCTAACAAACTCAGCGTCTTTAACCACTGAGCCATCTCACCCCCTCTCCCCAACTGAGTGAGCATGGCTCATATAAGCCCGGATGCGAACCTAACCCTAATTAATTAAAATCCTCAAAGGTCATATTCTTCCATTTGACCAGCTGAAGAGCCCCTTTCTAGGTGATGGTGGGGGATGATGGAATGGGGGAGAACTAGTGGCATCCAGATCAGAGGTGGCATTCTGCAGGTTCTGACCAGTTCTGGAGAACCAGTAGCAGAAATTTGGAGTAGTTCGTAGAACCAGTAAATACCACCATTGACTAGCCCCACCCCTATCTACTCTCTGCCTCCTGAATCCCAGCTGATTGGGAAGAAATGAGGATTTTACCGTATCCTTCCCCTGCCATGCCCACCAAGCCACACCCACCAAGCAATGCCTCGCCCACAGAACTGGTAGTAAAAAAAAATTGAATCCCACCATTGATCCAGATGTTTCCCCCCTTTGTTTTGGGAAATCTTCCCCTTCTTCTTTAGCAAGGATTTGTTTTTATTAGCCTCTGTTCTCCATTGTTCTGATTATTTTTCTGTTTGTTGTTTCCCCGTGATACATGGTTCTATTGATTGCCACAGCCTTCCAGCTTTTGCGATTATTTTCTCCCCACTGATGCAACCCGTCTTAAGGAAAAAGCAGGGCAACATTTTCCACCGCAAGTCAATCATGCCCTTTTCGCTAATCAAATTGCTTTTTGATTCAGCCTGAAAATTAAAAGGCTGTGTCAGTGAGACAAAACCACCAAATGTAAAGTCGCATCCGTTGCAGAGTCATGTTTGCCTCTTAGAACTCCGACCATAACTGAGCCCGGTTGTCACTTACCCATAGAGTTATTATGGGATGCTTTATCCCTAATGCAGCTGTAAAAGTTCAGGCATTTGCATAGTATATTAATCCCTGGGTAGTGCCCATATTGGACACTTATTAATTGCATTTATGAGAATATAGCTGTATTATTGTGTGCTAGTCTTTCTCTGCTAATTGCTTTTAATTACAGTTTCTTTCTTCCTGCTTATTATCACATATAGACACTAATTTGCCATTATTGGTAGAATGCATTTAAGCAGAGATGGCAGCTCAACTAATGATGAGCTCTCACTCGCAGTCATCAATAACAAAAAAATGTATTCATCTTATTATGAATGGAGCCTTCTAAGCCAATTGATCTTATGGAAACTATTCCAGATGTGTTCGGGTTTCAACCTTCCCAGCCAGCCCTGGAAGGTTGGGAACTGAATTCCAGAACATCTGGTGGAATACTAAAAACAAAACCCAGCTCTCATGTGATCCGCTAGAGGGCAGCAGTGCCTGGTTAGCCCAGCCTCCGTTCCAAACTGTTACTGTGAGGAGACTCACAAGCAGGGCACGACTGCAGATGTATTTATCTTTCTTTTTCTTTTGTCTTTGGCCTTTGTTATACCGTCTCTAAACATGGGGGCTCCATTTATCTACAATAGCAATTGGATCTGCTCACCCGCATAAATAAGCTCAGTTTTTTTTTGTTCGGCTAGGAATAAGCTGCTCCCCTGGTTACATCAAAGCAAGGCAACAGGAATCTTATGTAAGCGTTGTGTGGTTTTTGTGTCCTGTCAAATGCACAGAAGCCCTGACTAAGTTGAAGCCTGATGGGTTGGCTCCTGATTTAACAGATTAACAGGGTTGGAAGGGACCTTGTAGGTCATCTAGTCCAACCTCCTGCTCAAGAAGGAGACCCTACACCATTTCTGACAGAGGCCAGTCCAATTTCTTCTTGAAAGTCTCAAGTGATGAAGCTCCCACAACTTCTGAAGGCAACTTCTATTCCATGGGTTGGTTGTTCTCCCTGTCAGAAAATATCTCCTTATTTCCAGGTTGCTTTTCTCTTTGCTCAGTTTCCATCCATTATTCCTTGTTTGGCCTTCAGGAGCTTTGGAAAATAGCTTGACCCCCCTCCTCTCTGTGGCAGCTCCTCAAATGTTGGAACACTGCTATCATGTCTCACCTGGTTCTTCTCTTCACTAGATTAGCCAGGCCCAGTTCCTGTAACTGTTCTTCACATGTTTTAGTCTCCAGTCCCCTAATCATTCTGGTTGCTCTCCTCTGTACTTCTTCTAGTCTCAACATCTCTTTTATAGTCTGGTGACCAAAACTGTATGCAGTACTCTAGGTGTGTCCTTACTAGGGCTTTATAGAGTAGTATTAGTACCTCCCTTGATCTTGATTGTATCCCTCTATTAATGCAATTTAGGATTGCATTGGCTTTTTTGGCTGCTGGCTCATATTTAGCTGGTTGTCCACTAAGATTCCCGGTTTGTTAAAAAGCTCTCTGTTATCCCCTTCACCGATGATATCAAGAAGGACATGAGAATCTTCACACTCTTTGCCTATACAGAGATTTCTCATTTGGAAGTTGAGCCCTTGCTGGAATTTTTTTTAAAATTAATCTTCTGAATAGCTTTACTAACTAAAGCTCTGTGAGACTGGTTAATCTTGAGATTAACTGGTTTCACTCTATGTTTCTACTGGAGAAGACCAAATTCAGTCTTCCCATAAGTTCTAAGTTGTAAGTTCTCCATCAGTTTATCACAATTATCTAATCATATTAGTATTATTGATTATGCATTTGTCTCCAGAAATGGATACAGATGGGATCTGAGCAAACCTAACATTTATCATTAGTGGTTTACGAAAAATAGAGGGATTATTGAATTATCTGAGAGGAGCTTCCATAAGTTAAGAGTTATTGCGTGATGCTGTTGTCCTTGCTTAAAGAAATGGAAGATGCACGCAGCTGGGGAATGACTGTCCTACTACATCTAAGTTTTTTGTCTGTTTTCGTGGGAGGTCCATACAAGAAAACAGAATGGAGAGAGGAAAACAAGGGTGTGGTTGACTGAACACACAGATTCAGATGCATCCATGTGTCTATGGCATGTCAGGAAGAAAGAAATATTTTCCCTGCTTTACAAATCTACAGATTTAGGGGTGTACCGCTCCCCAAATAAATGGATGCACCACTGGAAGACCAGGCTGGAGACAAATTATCCTGAGGGGGAAATCTATCCATGTCATTGCTGTGAGAGTCAACATTGATTGGATAGCATTCAATCAATCACCATTCTTCAACTGTAAACATCTTTAAATATTCATTTTAACCAGTGGTGGGTTTCAAAAAATTTTGGAACCTCTTTTGTAGGTGTGGCCTGCTTTGTGGGAGTGGCTTGCCGGCCATGGGACTGGGTGGGAGTGGCTTGCCAGCCATGTGATTGAGTGGGAGTGGCTTGGAGGTCATGTGGCTGGGTGGGCGTGGCTAACTTGTAAAATGTGGTGATACTCACTTAACAATGCTCTTGCTTACAAACCAAAATGTTGGCTCAGGAACTCTGGTATTTGAAGCACGCAAGTCTTAAAGCTATCAAGTTACAAGACCCTTGCACCCCTAACCCTTTAGAAAAAACCCCCAGGGATATTCAAACTTGACAGCTTTAAGACTTGTAGATGTCAACTCCCAGAATTCCTCCTCTCGCTCTTCATCTTGATGATGTGTGGACAGGCGGGGGGAAGGAGCTGGAACCGCTTCTAAACGGCACTGTAGATTTGTGGAACCTCTTCTATAGAAGAGGTTAGAACTGGCAGGAACCCACCCCTGATTTTAACTGATGAAGAATTGGCCTCGGATGTGCATTTAAGATACTCCTATAATATTTAGGTTGTTTCATTTTGGATTACTCACCTAACATTCAGCAAGTTCTTTCATTTCTAATCCATCCGATAGTTTTCCGAGTAAATAAATGTACATGGTGTTTGTTATCTGAAGGATTTGTTGTAACCAAAAAACCTCTACTTCTTATTTTCCAGTTTTCTATATTAATGAAACATGTTGTGCATGAAGAAGGCACAACTGTGACTTAATGTGATATATAGGTTTCACACAGTATTGTAGGACCTTAGCTAAATTCTTAAAGCACGGTGACACAGCCTACTCCACTTGTGGTCCTCCACTTACATTCCTTTAACAACTATTTCAAAGTTACAACAGCACTGAAAAAAAGAGACCTACAACTGGGCCTCACACTTATGACTGTTGCAGCATTCCTACAGTCCCATGATTAAAACTTGGATGTTGGCAACTGGCAGGTATTTATGATGATTGTGATCCACCATTTGTAACCTTCCAGGCAGGCTTCCGACGAGCAAAGTCAATGGGGGAAACTGGATTTGCTTAATGACCACTTGATTCACTTAGTGATGCAGCGATTTGCTTAACAGCCATGGGAAAAAAGGGTCGTAACATTGGGCGCAACTCACTTAAGCGCTACTTTGCTTCACAATGGAAATTATGGTCGTATGTCACCACCTGCACTCAACCCCATTTTCACACTGACTACCCTGTTGTGTGGCTCCGGTATTAATAAACGCCCGAAGAAGCCAGATGGAAAGAGCGCTGGTGACCTTTAAAAGTTGTAAGAAGGAAATATTGGCCACTTGTAATAGAGAACCAAGTGAAATGGCCTCGACGTACAATCTGCTTTTACAAAAGTAATTACTGCAATCGTGATCTTAATCAGTTGTCCCTTCTTCTCAAAAGCTCCAGATTTAATCCAGCTCCCTCTTGCCTTGAATTTGCTTAGCCTTTCTCTGGGAGGTGGTGGAAATGTAACTCCTGCCTTCCATTTTAGCTAAATTGACACTTGTAATTCCAACAGATTACAAAAGCAACAGACTGGAAAAATACACTCTGGCTAAGTGGAAACACCGGTTCAAAAAAGGCACAAGGCTGTGTTCACACATCAAACAACAGGTAGTCCTCAACCTTGTGGCCATTCAAAGTTACAACAACATGAAAAAGGGACTTACGACCATTTTCCACAATTACGAGCCTTACAGCATCCCCATGGTTCCATGATCAAAATTCGGACACTTGGCAACTGATTCATATTTTATGACTCTTGCGCTGTCCCGGGATTGTGTGATCCCTGTTTGCAACCATTTGTGACAAGCAAAGTCCCTGGGGGAAGCCCGGTTCACTTAACAAACGTGTCGTTCATTTCACAACTGCAGTGATTCGTTTATCAACTGTGGCAAGAGAGGTTGCAGAATGGAACAACTGCTTAGCAGCAGAAATTCTGGGCTCAATCATGGTTGTAAGTCGAGGACTACCTGTTAGCCAAGGTTTCCTCAAAAAGCTTCCTATCAGATTCCAGTTGTGATCCAGAATGCTGCTTGCCAGCAGGAAAGGTCTCTCTTGGCTGACACCAGGGCTCTTTCAGGATGATCTCCTCCATACAAATTGGCCAGCCCACCCCCGGGGTCCCCCAGGAGAAAGTCCTTTCCTCCAATAGTCACACTTATGTTTGTTGTGGTCCACCAGTGGCCTGTGGAGCTGGCAGCAGAGTCAGACAGTGAAGAGGTTGACAAGGAACATGGGACAGTCCTGGAGTCTGGGGAAGGCTTGGATGAGGGTTCTGCATCAGAGGCAGAGAGGGGACCAAGGCCATCTGGGAGTTATGTGCTGCCTCTGGAATCTCCAGAGTCAGATATCAGCAAGGCAGAGGAACAGGGGGAGCCTGTTCCCAGTGCACTCATGCACAGAGCTGCCAGAAGGTAAGAAGGGGTGACTCAGGAGTAAGGGTTGGAGGTGATTGGCCCCTTTCAGAAGACATAAAAGAGGAGCAAACAGATGTGAGCCTTTTCAGGAAGCAATTTTGTTCGTTCTGGTGGGTTCAAACTCTAAAAAGCTCTGTTTGACTCTGTGCTCCATTTGCCCTTGCAAAAGTAATTGGCAATTAGGTCTCTGGCAGCATTTCAAGGGAGATAAAGGAGGTGTTTATCAGCAATACCCTGAAAGACTGTGGCAGACTTCTGTCGGATTCTTCACAGACTGTTTGTGAATCATTACAGGCTGTGAATGAACATAATTCATAGCCCTTTAAATAAAAAGAGGGTTTTGGGGACTAAGCCAGTGGTGGGTTCCAGATCCCTTCGCAACCGGTACGCTGCACACGGGGCTGGGCATCCTAGTCGAGCACCGCTCTATGAGACCCAACTGCTGGGCAATGGTCGCACAGGCACCACACGCTGTGCACATGTGCGCCATTGGCAAGTGGTGTTATAAACAGCTATAGAACATGGGTGGGCGAGTGGACCAAATAAATCACTGTACCGGTACGGTAGCTGCTGCTCCCGGCTACTACGGGTACGGCCATACTAGGCCATACCACCCAGAACCCACCACTGGGTAGGATTTTTATTGACTCAGGAAGTCTAGATCAGAACAATTTTATGGAGCAATGTCTCCTTTACAGTGTTTTTCAACCTTGGCCACTTGAAGATGTCTGGACTTCAACTCCCAGAATTCCCCAGCCAGCGAATGCTGAAGTTGAAGTCCAGACATCTTCAAGTGGCCAAGGTTGAGAAACACTGCCTTAGAAATTAGCTTAGTTCTGATTCTCTTTAACTTTCTGCAAACTTCTGAAAAGTAAGTTTTTCCAGAAGACTAGGAGAAGCGACACAGCACCCAGTTTGATGGTGTTAATGCTTTGCAGAAATTTTATGCAGGCTTCTACCAAGGAGGTTTTCTTTACGTGCTTCTTTTACCTTTAATTACTGTAAGCCGCCAAGTGTCTTGTGATCACAATATAAATAAAATAAATTGAACAAACCACTCTCTGTCTGGGTACAAACCAGGGGTGTGCAAAATTCTTTAAATCACTCACAAGTGGTGGGTTGAAGGCTGTACAATAAGAATTGAGAAGTAGGACACAGAAGCAGGAGGGACCGGGGGGAAACGCTATGACTGATTTGGTTTGGTTGAAATTAATTAACCAGGATTTATTTCCTAAGTATTTCATAATCTTCCCTTTATGACATAGTAAAAGTTATAATTTGCTAGCCATTTTCAAAGCAGCTTGAGGGCTTGGTTATGTGTCTCCGACTCATATGGTATTCATACGACATTTCACTGTTTTCCATTTTCTGGAGTTGCAGAATATATAGGACCATCAACTCATCAACTGCCTGGATATTCACACAGCAAGTTAAGTCACCAGGCAGTAAACCATGTTACAAACAATTCAACTTAGCAAATTATGCACATGGGGGACTGATCTTGAATGGGTTGCATGAAGTGGCTTTCCTTGAAGAGATTGGGGATTAACCTGGAGGATTTATTCTCTGCAGACAAAGCTTACCCTTGGTAGCATACATTGTTGGGATTCAAAAACATTTACTACTGGTTCTGTGGCTTGGTGGGCGGGGCAGGGGAAGGATACCATAAAATCTCAATTCCCTCCCCACTCAGGGGAAGGTTACTGCAAAATCTCCATTCCTTCCTGATCAGCTGTGACTTGGGAGGCAGAGAATAGATGTGGGCGGAGCCAGCCAGAAGTTGCATTTACCAGTTCTCTGAGCTACTCAAAATTTCCGCTACTGGTTCTCCAGAACTGGTCAGAACCTGCTGAATACCAGTTTTGATGTGTACCACAGAGAGGGTCACAGGTGATGGGGGATTACCAGGAAGTACAGTCATCCTGTACTGAAACTGTGTGCAAACTGTATGGGTGTACAGTGACTACACAACTACACACACACACACACACACACACACACAGACACAGACACACACACATACATGGGAAAGAGCACGATGGATGAGGGAAGACTCAAGTTCTATTCTTCCTTTAGAAACTAAAGCTGTCTGGGTGATTTTGGGTTATACTCAACCCCCCAAAAATGAAGTCAGAAAAATCTGTTTTACCACAGACACGCACTGGATCAGCATGGTAGATACTGGTCATTGTACACACCACCCCTTCATAATTACAATGGCACCTCAGTACAGGTAGTCCTCATCTTATGACAGTCTATTTAGTGACTGTTCAAAGTTACAACCTCACTGAAGTATGTGATTTACGACCAGTTATGACCTTTGTAGTATCCCCATGATCACGCGATCAAAATTCTTATGCTTGGCAACTGGTTCATCTTTATGACCATTGCTCGATTCCAAAATCCCCTTTTACGACCTTCTGACAAGCAGAAGCCAGATTCACTTAACAACTGGGTTACTTACCTCAAAATTTTAGTGATTCATCAACAACTGTGGCAAGAAATGTCATAAAACATTTAAACTCACTTAATAAATATCTCACTTAACAACAGAAATGTTGGGCTCAATTGCGGTCGTAAGTCGAGCACTACCTGTACTCGGCATTAATTGGTTCTGGGAGATGTGACAAGGACTAAAAAGGATAAGTCCCAAACAAAGCACACAACCCTTTGTTTCAGCCAGGAAAAACCTTCGGTCACTTTCTCTATGTCAGCAACCTTCCCGCTATGGCCATCTTCCTGTCCGTCCTCTGTGGCTGTCCCTTCCCTTCCTTTTACAGTGCTTGTCCCAACATGGCTGACTGCCTGTCCATTCTCCATGGCTGTCCCACTCTTCCTCTCCCAGTGCATCAAGAACTAAATAAATGTGTAGAATGTACAACATTTTCATGTCAAAATGCATCAGGAACTGAATTCGGCAAGGTTGGAAGCAACTGGGTACAGAGGTACCACTGTATTCTCCTCTTCCCCCCCCTGACTTTTATTTAAAACTGCAATCACTCGTGCTGTTTGTTACCTCTCGTCTGCAAGCCTGAGGAGAGCGGGGAGCAACCGGTACATTATTTCCAGGCCCATGGAGCTCAAAGGGGGCCCATGAAGGGGCTTTTAAAAAAAACCTTTAGAAAACCGAATTTTTAAAAAGAAGAAAACAATATTGGGTCATTGAAAGCCTCTGTTAAACCTTCACAAGGAGCAGGGATGGTATCTGGATCTTACCACCCCAAATAGACAGTAACCAAGGAAGAACAAAAGAGGGGAGGAAAATTCCACATATTAGTTGGGCATAATTAAGGGTCTTCCTTTTTTTGTTCCAACCATCGATAAACTTTATCCCAGATCTTATAATATTTTGATTCATCTTTGTTCTTCAATTTCCACGACAATTTATCCATTTCAGCACAAATCATAATTTTCCTAATTATTTCCCTTCTTGTGGAATTTCCCTGTTTTTCCAGTTTTAGGCAAAGACCTTAGAATAAAATCATTTATTGGCCAAATGTGATTGGACACACAAGGAATTTGTCTTTGGTGCATGTGCTCTCAGTGGACATAAGGAGAATGTTACAACTGTTTTGTGGGATTGTTCACTACCCACTTCGAGATTAGCGGCTATAGAAATGGAATAAATAAATAAAAACAAAACAACTATGAAATCTTATCAACCGTGATTTATATACCACAATGGTTTATAATTTGCTAAGCCAAAATGAAACACCGTAGAGCTTAGAAAGATGGTCTGATTCACACCACAAAGCCATAATGTGGTTTGTTTGGTCTCAGCTTAGCCATTGTGGCTTATTAAGCATGGTTGGCAGCAATCATCCTGAACATGACGTGCTCCAGATGTGCTGGGACACCCAGAATTCTCCAGCCAGCTCTGTATGTGCAAACACAGCCTCTGATTTAACCAACTCTCCATTTGCTGTAAAATCCAATTTTATGTATGTATGTATAACTTTGGTCTCCTTTTGGATTTCTTACGCCCTAGTTTATTTGTAAAAGGAAACTTCTCCAATATTAAGGTAGTCCTCAAGTTACACCCATAATTGAGGCCAACATTTATATTGCTAAACGAAACATTTGTTAAGGGAGTTTTGACCCATTTTAGGGCTTTTCCACAGTTGCCGAGTGAATCGCTGCCGTTATTAAGTTAGTAACATGGTTGTTAAGTGAATCTGGCTTCCGCATTGACTTTGCTTGTCAGAAGGTGGCAAAAGGGAATCACATGACCCCGGGATGCTGCAACTGTCATAAATATGAACCAGTTGCCAAGAATCTGAATTTTGACAACGTGACCTTGGAAATGCTGCAGAGGTTGCACGTGTGAAAAAGGGGCGTAAATCACTTTTCTCAGGTGGTTGCAACTCTGAACTGTCACTAAATGAACTGTTGTGGATCGAGGACTACCTATAATGCCCTCCAGGGGCCCTGTGACCCTCCAGAGGTGCAGGGTTCCAGCTCCCAGCATTCCCCAGTGCGGCACTGTTGGGAATTTTCTTTACTAGCACCTGAAGGTGTTTTCACTTCCCATGACCCAGCAATAGATTACCTCTGGTTTTTATCCTTTGGTGATCTTAATCTGAGAAATGTGGTTCGTGTAACACACTAAACCGAGGCTAATAAAATGGAACATAAGATAGAAATATAGAACAGATAAATCATGTTATTGTGATAGCTCATTCACACCTCAATTCAGCCTGGTTTAGCAGGTTCCTGTGAAAGCAGCAATAACATCTGAATGCAGAAGTAGCCTTGCATGCTTGCAACCTTTCCATGACAAGGGACCGGCTCCAGATCTTTTGCTGACCTCCTATTTCTTCCCACAGGGTCTCTCGCATCTCCCTAAACCTTAAAAGGAGCCAGCTGTCCGTCCCTTACTAAATAAACCACAGCTAGAGGAATCAAGGTTTAGGACCATACGCCTGCCACCTTAAGATGAGTTTGGCCAGGCTCCCCTCCTTGCTTCTAGGTTTCCCACATCTCCCACAGGGGACCCCCCCCCCCCAATTTTCTTCGGAAAAGGAAAAGCTGGGTCTGGGTCTGGGAGTAAGCCGCGGGCCAAGCCAATTCTCAACAATGCAATCCTAAATGGCATTAACAGAGGGATACAATCAAGATCAAGTGAAGGAGTAATACCACTCTATAAAGCCCTAGTAAGACCACACCTGGAGTACTGCATTCAGTTTTGGTCACCACACTATAAAAAAAGATGTTCAGACTCTAAAAAAAGTGCAGAGAAGGGCAACCAGGATGATTAGGGGGATGGAGGCTAAAACATATGAAGAACAGTTACAGGAACTGGGCATGTAAAGAGAAGGACCAGGGGAGACAGGATAGCAGTCTTCCAATATTTAAGGGTCTGCCACAGAGAGGAAGGGGTCAAGCTATTTTCCAAAGCACCTGAAGGCCATACAAGGAATAATGGATGGAAACTGACCAAGGAGAGATTCAACCTAGAGGTAAGAAGGAACTTTCTGACAGTGGGAACAATCACTCAATGGAACAGAAATTGCCCTCGGAAATTGTGGGACCTTCAGCACTGGAAGCTTTCAAGAAGAGATTGGACTGCCATTTGTCAGAAATAGTATAGGGTCTCCTGCTTGAGCGGGGTTGGACTAGATGACCTACAAAGTCCCTTCCAACTCTGTTAATCTGTTATATTTCCGAGACAGACAAGGTCGCTCCGACCAAGCTGGCCACGGAATGCAGCTCTCGGTCACCGGTTTTCTTCCCTCCCTTCCCGCCTGCCACTTTGATCTAAGCGGGGCCACCTTAAAGCCCCGGGAGCCGTTCCCGCGTCTCCCCCCGCCCGGGCTCCTTCCGCGCAAACTCTTCGCCATGCCTGCCTCCCGCCGCTCTCGCCCTACTCCACACGCAGACCGGGCGCCGACCCTGCAGGAGTCGAGGCAGCGCCAGGGCCAGGCTTGCTGCAAGCGGGTTGCGGCGACGGCAAGAGGGAGCGAGCGAGCGAGCAAGGCGGCAGAGTCGGGTCGGCCGCGCGTGCCTGCCTGCCTGCCTGCCTTCCGCCTGCTTTCCGCCTGCAGGATGCGAGCCGGCGGCCGCTCGCTGTTTCCCACGGCAGCGGCTCCGCTCCTCCAGCCCCAGCAACCCAGCCGCCGCCGCCGCCGTCCAAACTGGGAGACGCTGGTGCATTAGTTCAAGCGGCGCACACCGAGGGAGTAGGGAGGGGGGAGCTCCCCCCCCTCCTCTCCACCCCCCACCCCGAGGGAGGAGGAGGAGGAGGAGGAAGGTGGAGACTTTGTTCCCCTTTCCTTTCGCGTCTCCCCCCCTCTTGAAATTAACGCAAGAGCTTGGCGGGCGCCGCAACTTCAAAGGAGCTTTAATATTAAAGGACTCGTATCCACGCCTCCCCTCCCCCACCCCCCCCCCACCCCCAAGGGATGGCAAACTTCAACTCTCTCGCTGCCTCGGTTGGGAAGGAGATCTCGAAGTCCTGCTGAATAACGATCAGGTAAGCAGCGGGGGCAAGACTTGCCCGGGAAGGGGGCAAAGACCGGGCGGGGGTGGGTGGCAGGGCGGGGGGCCACGCGGTTGGCATCGCCTCTCGGTAAACTAGCCCCGCTGCTCTTTCCCCGCGCCATCGCTTCCCCCAATCACTTGTCACGCAACCAGAGGAAGAGAAATGTTATGTAAAACAGGTGCACAGCAAGTTGTTCTGGCAGAAGGAATTTTTTCCACCCACCCCCCCAATTACGGCAACCTTTCCTCCCCCCCCCTCCCCCGTTTTCCGCCGATTCGCCTTCCAACAACCCCATCCTGGTGCCAAGAGAGACTGAGAAAGAGAGAGAAAAAACGGGGCGTCGCGCCTGGCTGCAAAATGCTGGGTACTCAATCCGCCCCCCTTCAAGAAAACGACCCCCCTTCTACACATTCTTTCAGTGTACGAAGTTTGGTTGCGCTTAAAGCGGAAATCAAGGGGGGAAATCAAAGTCTCTCTCTTCCCTAACCCTTCCCGATTTTTTTCGCTGTTTGGAATCTATTTTATGAATGAGTCAAACACCCCCCTCCTTTTTCTCCCACGGATGAGTGGACTTGGAAGTTTTTTGCTTGGCTTCGGTATGTAGGGTATTGTCGTGGGGGAGGCGGGGGGGGGGCTCTCTTGGTCCCATCAATCCTCTTCTTGTGGTTCTCCTTCATCCCCCCTTTTTTTGGCTGGGGAAGACCCAGGGTACAAGAGTCCGTTTCATCTCTCCCACCTCCCAACCAGCCCTCCTCGCCCGCTCTCCCCCCCCCCCACCTCCATCCCCACGCCTGCTTCCTTCGTTCCTTTGCTGCATTTTTGATTGTATCCGTGGTTCAGCTTCCCTGGGTCTTTTTCACCCCCCTTCCCACTCATCCCGGTTACTGGCATTTTTCACGCGACGCAAAAGATCCCCAATGAATCGGGGGTGCTTCACAAGGAGAACGGTTGAAGAGCTCCCCCTCCCTCGCCCCCCTCTCTCCTTTGCGCGTGTGGATTTATGGATGCCCAAACCGTGCGGGGAGGTGGGAGGGAATGGGGCGGGGGGGGCGAGGTGGATTTTCCCAGCCTCTGGCTTTCTCCGTGGGCACGCAACGCCTCTGATCGGTTGGCAGCCGACGTGGGTGCGTTTCGACTTACATTCCGCGTTGTGCCGAGATGATGGAGGTTTACCTTAGTCGGCGATTGCGGGAGGGAGGAGGGGAGGGTGGTGATGGGCGGGAGAGATCGGGGGTCGTGGGTTGTTTTACCCCAGGCGGACCATGTGCCTATTTTTTTTCCTCTCTCCGCGGAAAAGCGGCGAAGTATCGTTACAGTCGGAGAAGTAGAAATTTGGATTAGCCATCTTCGACGGTTTAATTGCTGTACCACTCTCTCTCTTGCAATCCTGCATCTTTTTCGAAGCGGGGGGAATCCGCTTCACCGCGCCCCTCCCTCTCGGAGCGGATTAAAACCGGGCCAGGGATCTGCTTTGAAAGGGTAGAATCAATGGACTTGCTTCTTGGAAACCTCTTGACCAACTACTGATTTTTTTTTTTTAGTGTTTCGTCAAACCGCCCCCCTCTCCACCCGCCCGCAGGTGTTCTGTATTCTTTGGCGCCTGCTAGAGGAAAAGAGAGGAATTGCACCTTGTGCTCCTGTCCGAAACTCTGCTTCTCAAGTGCGTTGTAACCGCTGAGGTTCGCTCGCGCTGTATCAACTTGGTCCTTGTTTTTTTTTTGTTTTTTCAATTGGTTTTAAAGGTGGGGAATGCTGGGGAACGACCTGTTGCCACTTAAAGTCGCAAGAGCGTTGCCTTGTGCTAGATTCTGTCAATCAGGCAAATGCTACAGTTAAATAGTTTTGGAGGTGTTGGGGGAAAAGATTTAGATTTGGTTGATTGGCTATCTTCTTCTTTGGCTTGCGTGTAAATTTAGCAGCTTCTCCCACAGACGTCAAAATAAACGTTTTCCTGTGTGCCTGGCTGACATCTCAGAAGCCTTCAACCTTATCTGGGTCTTAACTACAACCTTGGTCTCTTCCCATTGGAGAATCTGCAAGATCAAAGCTTCAGCAGTATTTTTTTTAAAAAAAACATCTCTGTTATAGCTATCTTTGTGTCGACTTTCAGAAACTCCCATTCCCCGGAAAGGGAATCTGTAGGATTTGCTGTTTCTTCTCCTCCTCCTATTTCAGTACAAGGCATTGCATGGAACTTCTTTGATGGATGAACTCGTGGTTCATGGAGATTCTGGAAGAATAGGAAAAGGAGTTGCTTCCTGGGCACCCCGGCTTCAGCTGCTGTTAGCTAGAGAGGTGAGAAACGTCAGCCGAGAGTCTGTGAATGTGTAAAATAACCCAGTGGAAACGAAGATTTGGCTGCTGGCAGCAGAGAAGGGTTGTGAGGAGTCATTTGTATGCAAGCTTTTGTCTTCCTTCCCCAGTTTGCACTCTTGGTTGGCATTCTGCTCTGGTTCTTTGCACACTCGCCCCTCTGCATACAAAGGTTCAGATGTGGCAGAGGCTTCTGGACACACTTTTTGGCAGTACACGGGTGGTGTGGCTTCGGCTGGATTTAAGAAGCTCCATGCACGCTCCACTGAGTTTTGTGATTGCCCAGATGAATCGGGAGGAATGTCTCCTGCCATATCTATCTGGTTAGCTCCGAAGATATTTGGGACGGTGCTTGAGGTTAGAAGCATGAGCCAACATCCTGCCCTTCTTCCTCCCGCCCATTCAGAGGACCTCTTGGCCAGGAGATATTCCCTCTTGGTGGAGAGGACCCTGTCTGAGGTTGGCCTCGACCTCTCTGCATGGCATAAAAAAAAATGGTTGTAATCACATTTTGCAGAATCCTTGGAAGAGTTGCTAAGACACATGTCCAGCATTTTGCATTCCCAGATGTACTGCGGGATGGATGATGATGATGATGATGATGATGATGATGATGATGATTAGGATTGATCACACAGTCAGCCAGATGTTGAGAGTGGATTTGGCATTTTTAACTCTATATTGCGTTCTAGAAGCAGAGTTGTAGCTGAACGAATGTAGAGCTGTTGCGTTGCCAGAGAACTTGGAAGCATGAATGGTTTCAGCTTAACTCTTTACTGACCTGTAGGGGGCCACTACCTATATAAGAAATAGGAAGAAATCACACCATGGGATAACACCCCCCCCCTCCAAGCATGCCCCTCAACTGACTCAGTTTAATGTCATTCTTTGCAGCTTTGCATTGTGAGACACTCTGTGATATCTTGGTCCAGTGCAAAGCAGGAACAATATTGTGTGTTGAGAGGAAGAATGTAGCTTGGTAGACCTCTGAAGTGGGACATGAGTCCCCGCCCCAAATTGGCAGTGGTAGAAGCTGCTGGTAAAGCCCTAAACACATGCGAAGAGCCATTGGCATCGCCATGGTTACTCATGAAGATGGGGGGGAGAGAGATGGGGGAGAAAGGGAGCTTAGTATATTTTATGCAGCACATTATGGGATGTAAAAGGTTTTCAACACAGGTTTTATTCCTGGAAGCTTTTCTTTCTGCATTGGAAGTTGTGGAGGTGAGTGCTCCTCCATAGTAGAATCAAGCTTTGGATAGGTCTTGCTCAGATGTACTAAGGTAGCTTTCCCCAATATGGTGCTTTCTTGATAGGTTGGCTTGTGGTACTCAGCTGGCCTGGCAGGCTGTGCGAAGGGATATTGGGCTTGTCTTGAAATTTCAGACCGTAATTGGTAGATCTGTCTTGAATGTCAAGAGAAAGGTACCAGGCAGGTTACTTTTGGTTAAAGCCATGAAGAAGGGCAGCAGAGGCAGGAGCAGAGAGATGATCATTATTATGAGGGCCTAGGAAAATGAGAAGGCTGGGAGAGAACCATGGAAAGTAACGGGATTTGGAAAATGTGGAAGTTCATATAAGCCAGTAGCTGAGGAGCTGAAAAAAAAAAGGCATATATTGATTTGGGAAGAAATGCCCAGGACAGCTTTTTTATTTTGGTGTGGGGGATCCTTTCTATCCATCCTACATAAACATGAGGAATACAGAATTGCCCGCATTTGGTTCTTGGTTTGGTAGCCAGAGCCTGAACTCTGCTATACAATTTCTCCAATGTTTTCTTCTCCTGCAAGACGTATTTATTTTTATTTCATTTCTTGGAGGTTATTGGGAATTTTTCCTCCCTTATTTCCCATAGTGGATGCTTTGAAGCTTCTTTTATGGTCAGAGCTAATGGGAGATCTACTATGATGGGGTCTCTGTTTTCTGTGATGCCTCTCTTGAGGTCCCTGAAGCCTCTCTGGTTGAGCATAACATATGGAGACCCTCTTCCCCTCTCAGGATCCATTTCTCCTGAAGACACGAGGGAAGTGTGGAAAGGCAAGGAGGCCCTGGAAGAGAGAGGAATCCATACCATGTAATGAAAGGCAGGATGTTCCCCAGGACCTCCCAGCTAACTACTCAATAAGTTTAAGAACACTGTATTCAGTCAGAACAATTTCACCCCAGTTCTCTTCCCCAGGAAAATTGAATGAGAATTGATGGAGAAAAATGCAGATTGGCTTTCAGTCAGGGCATTGAAATTAACCAAATTAAATTAAACCCAGGAATGTCTGCCTCCAGTCCTTGGGCTGGAGGCCTTCAAGTGGACTGAATCCTTATTTTTCCATTGCAAGGCAGAATTTAGAATAGAATAGAATAGAATAACAGAGTTGGAAGGGACCTTGAAGGTCTTCTAGTCCAACCACCTGCCTAGGCAGGAAATCCTACACTACTTCAGACAAATGGATATTCAACATCTTAAAAACTTCCAGTGTTGCAGAATTTATGATTTCTGGAGGCAATTTGTTCCACTGGTTAATTGTTCTCACTGTCAGGAAACTTCTCCTCAGTTTTAGGTTGCTCCTCTCCTTGACTAATTTTTATCCATTGCTTCTTGTCCTGCCTTTTGGTGCTTTGGAAGATAGTTTGAGTCCCTCTTCTTTGTGGCCGCCCCTGAGATATTGGAAGACTGCTATCATGTCTCCCCTAGTCCTTCTTTTCATTAAATTAGCCATGCCCAGTTCCTGCAACCATTCTTTATATGTTTTAGCCTCCAGTCCCCTAATCATCTTTGTTGCTCTTCTCTTCTCTTTACCATTAGCTCAGAGAGCAGCAGCTACAATAGTAGCTCGTAGTCACCTGATCAAAATTCAGCTGCTGGGAAACTGGCATCGATGACAGCTTCAGGTGTCTCAGGGTCATGTGATTGCTGTTTACAATTGTCCCAGGGATCTACTCACAAACAAAGTAGTGGGGAAAGCTGGGAACAAACCCCATGATTCACTTAACAACCAATTGGGTGTGACTTACTTAATGACTGCATCACTTAACAATATATGTCAAAGTCCCAATTATCATCATAAGAGCCATGGTGGCACAGTGGTTAGAATGCAATATTGCAGGCTTATTCTGCTGACTGCCGACAATTCAATTCTCACCAGGCTCAAGGTTGTCTCAGCCTTCCATCCTTCTGAGGTCGGTAAAATGAGGACCCAGATTGTTGGGGCTGATATGCTGACACTGTAAACCCTTAGAGAGGGCTGTAAAGCATTGTGAAGTGGTATATAAGGGCTTTTGCTATTGCTAAATTGAGGACTTTGTATGTTTGAGCAAGGCAAGAGAGAATCCGTGCAGACTTATTCTTGAGGTGTCCAGTGCTGCCCTTTGTCGTCTTATGAATTATGGAGTCCCAGCAGTAATTTTGAAAGATTGATGGAATGCTGGGAACGATGGAGGGCAAAAGAAGAAAGGGGCAACAGAGAATAAGGGGACTGGATGGAGTCACTGAAGCAGTCGGCATGAGCTTAAATGGACTCCAGAGGATCGTAGAGGACAGAAAGGCCTGGAGGAACATTGTCCATGGGGTCGTGATGGGTCGGACATGACTTTGCAACTAACAACTACAAGCAGTAATTTGATGAAAGGGTCTGTTTTATCCGACTCTTTTCATTGCTCCTGATGTGACAACTATGAGAGCATGAAAAATGTTATATGTGATCAGGAACACCCTAGTCATCTTATTTTGACCTAGACTTGAACCTAACTGTAGAATTGGCTAGGCTAGAATTGGGGAGACATTAATTAAATTCATTTTTGCTGTGAATTGACCCAGTTTGCCCTGGGTCACAGGTGTCTTCTCCACCCCACTCCACCCTCTCCCAACTTGGTGGCTCTAGAAGTATGGCACATCAAATCCCATAATACTATCTCCATCTGATAGGCTTTGGCCTCTGGACATGCCAGAACTTCATTGTCACCTAGTTTCCATATCACCCTGGTTTAACTCTGATTTGTAATCCCAGTTGCTTTTGCAGGACATGACACTATAACCTTGGTTTATGAGCCACAATATCCTGCAAATGCAGGGCAGCTCATCTTAGCTGTCCATTACTAAATGTTAGAAGACCACCCCTTCCGATTTCATAACAACATCGCTCAAATATAAGTGAAATAATTATATAATTGGTGTAATGTCTAGATGTGTTTGGTGTCACTTACCTAACAATTTGGGGAAAAAGTCTAATCCTATCATTGGATGATGATATAATGATGTAAGTGGTGTCACCTGCTTGCCCTCCCCCATCCCAAGAATTACCCATGAGGCTTAGCAGAATGTGTGAACTTCATCTCTGCCTTAGGAGCAATAAAGCATCCCCTTCAATTTGTCTGGCAGCTACACAAAACTACTGAAATCGTTTTATCGAAACCTAATGTTGTTTATTCTAACTTGCAGTGGAATTTTGGATTGAGGTCCAAAATCTGGGAGACCAATCATTCACAGATATGCAACTCTAAATCCTTTTCCTTTTTTGAACAAACACGGTTGGCTTTTGATTGAATTTCTTTGAAGAGTGCCTTATAATTCTCAATAAATAAGGATGCTTCATTTTTCTTGGACTGCGTACAGAGGGGCAGTGATGTATTTTCAAGGCTCTTGCATCCCTGGCCAGCTGCCCTCTCTAAACCTCACTCCAATTTGTCATCTGGAACTTGAAAAATAGGTTTAATTGTTTAATAATTGCACTAAATTTGCATAATTCAAGATAGTGTAATCATTTGCAGATAAGCCTGTGAAATTGGAATGGATGCTTTTAAAAAAAAATAGTCTTATGCGTATCATGGTTCATTGCTGCTCTCTGTTTAGGAAAATGAAAATCCACTTTGGTGTCCTTTTCCTGCAGACCTGTTTACTTGGAATCTAGAATTAGGATACTCCCCTCCCTCCCCCCTCCCCTTAATTTTATCACTTGAGCCTTCGGGGCTTGAAAGAGGTTTGTACCTGAAACACACTACTTGTGAACAATGGAGTCACCTTACTTGGTTTAGTAACAATGCAGTTTTTTTAGTGGACCGAGGAATGCGAAAACATACTCGTTAATATTCCTCATGCTGTCCAGTTGCTGTCCAGGAGTCAAGTTTAATATTCCTTTATTCTAGAAAATATGAGGATCTGATGTCAAGGTGAACTTGCATAGCAAGCAGTTACTTGAAAGTTGCAAGGTTTGAGAATTCAGAGAAAATTGGGAAACTAAGAAGGCAAAAAAGTATGTGTCTGAGTCTCTCTCTGTGTGTGTGTATGTGTGTACGGATGAGCGTTGTGGTTAGAATTCAGTACTGCAGGGTACTTCTGCTGACTGCTGCCAAAAGCAGTTTGAAAAGTCGATTCTCACCAGCTCAAGATTGACTCAGCCTTCCATCCTTCCAAAGTGGGTAAAATGTGGACCCAGGTTGTTAGGGGCAATATGTTGAGTCTGTAAATGTTTAGAGAGTAAAGCATTGGGAAGTGATATATAAGTAGGTAGGTAGGTAGGTAGCCAGAAAGAGAGAGAGAGACAGACAGACAGACAGACAAATATAGTGTAGATAAATAGATATAGTCTAGATGATAAATAGATAGATAGATAGATAGATAGATAGATAGATAGATAGATAGATAGATAGACAGACAGACAGACAGACAGACAGACAGACAGACAGACAGACAGACAGACAGACAGATAGATAGATGATGATAGATGGATGATGATAGATAGGTAGGTAGGTTAGATAGATAAATAGATCATAGAGAGAGAGAGAGAGACAGGACCGACAGACAAATATAATGTAGATAAATAGATATAGTTAGATGATAGATAGATAGATGATAGATAGATTAGGTAAATAAATACTGCAGGTTAGATATATAGAGATAGACATAAAGTAGATATATGTATTTTGTATCGTGTAACAAAAAGGGAACAGTGGAAGCCCTAGGAAGGTTGTGGGAGGAGTGAAGGAGCAGAGGGGTTCATAGATGAAGGTTTGGGACCATGGTTACCTCCCTGCCCAGTCTATGAAACCTGTTAAAAGGGACAATTGTGTCTCTTTGGGGTAGAACATTGTCTAACCCTGGATTGACCCGCAGCTTTCTTGATGCAGGTCAAAGGCTGTTCAAGACCATTCATGGAATCATAGAAATGGAAAGGGTCTTGGAAGCCTCACAAAAAACAAGGTTTGCAGAGGGTTTGGGAGGCCTGCAGAATGCAAAAACATTTTTTTAAATTTATCTCTTCAAAATCTTGGTGCATCTTATACTCCAGAATGTCCTATAGTCCGAAAAATACCTGCAATATCGCATTCGAACCACTGCACCCCCACAGCTCTATAATTCAATTTCCCTTGCATTCAAAGGCAACTGATTGATCCAGGTCTGGTCACCCCAGGGGTATGTTCTCTCTTGAATGTGGAAAGAAAGGAAGTTGGAAATGCAGTGAGGGCAGAGCACAAATAATGGAAACTAGTACATCTCTTGTAAGTTCTGTCTTCCAGAATGCAGAGAAGTTGCTCTCAGTTTGGACACTCTAAGGATCAATGAAAGCAGAACATGTTTCACGGTTAGTGGCCTTTGAATGGATTTCAAAAACAATTTAACTCCTTAGTTGTGGAAACTGCTTATAGACAACTTTATAGGACATCTTCTGTACCTGAAGTAATAGTGTAAACAGCTGGCTAGTGGTATGGGATTCAACAGGCTTTAATGTTTTATTCCCTGCTTGATTCAGGTCTAGAGCAGGCAGTCCAACTTCTGTTAATAGTTAAGGGGTACTGCCTACATTGAACCAGAAAGAAAAGGTAATGGTTCCCCTTGCACATATATGCTAGTCGTTCCTGACTCTAGGGGGTGGTGCTCATCTCTGTTTCAAAGCCGAAGAGCCAGTGCTGTCCGAAGACATCTCTGTGGTCATATGGCTGGCATGACTAAACACTGAAGGTGCACAGAACGCTGTTACCTTCCCACCAAAGGTGGTTCCTATTTTTCTACTTGCATTTTTACATGCTTTCGAATCACTAGGTTGCCAGAAGCTGGGACAAGTAATGGGAGCTCACTCTGTTATGTGACACTGGGGATTCGAACTGTCGAACTGCCAACCTTTCTGATTAACAAGCTCAGTTTCTTATCACTGCCACCACGTCCCTACTTTGAACCGTAGGGGCATCTTAATACTTTTCTAATACTTCTGAGGACCCTGTTCTGGAGCCTCCTTGCCATCCGGGCAGATGTTAATTAAAGACCCCATTGGTAGTTGTTGGGCTCCAGTGGGAACACTTGGGGATATGTTTAGGGGCTGAACCTCCAACAACCAAGAGGAACCTCAGGGAGAATTGTAGGATTCCCGGGATCAAATGAGGCTTCCCGACGCTCTTGATGTAGGCAAATGTAGAAAGCCATGTTTTTTTAAGCAAGATTACTAGGATGGGGTGGGAAACCTTCCTTCCAGTTATTCCCTAAAAGACATATGATTTGTTGTTGTGTTCAGCGTGAAGCCCGTGATCATGTACAAGAACACTGTGAGAAAGAAGGAAAGCCCATGACTTCCTTTCAAACAGCCCAGGCAGTTTACTACTTCCCCACTGTGAACAGCAGCAGGAAACCAACCTTCTGTTTCCATTGACCAGCAAATGAGCTCACTGGAACAGTGTGTGTGTGTGTGTGTGTGTGTGTGTGTGTGTGTGTGTGTGTGTGTGTGTGTGTAGCAATTGTTTGTGTGACTGAAGACCACTGATGGGCCACTTCTGTGTTAAGGTTAAAAGCTGAGGAGATCCTGCATCCTTACGATCTTTTATTAAGAGATCCATCTTTATTTTTGAAGATATCCAGTGGGGGTTCAATTTTTTTTAATTAGTAGTAGTAGTAGTATGATTCCTAAGAGGACACGGTGGTTCAGTGGCTAAAAGGCTGAGCTTGTCAGTCAGAAAGGTTGACAGTTCATGAGTTCAAATCCCTAGTGCCGTGTAACGGAGTGAGCACCCATTACTTGTTCCAGCTTCTGCCAACCTAGCAGTTCGAAAGCAGACAAAATGCGAGTAGAAAAATAGGGACCACCCTTGGTGGGAAGGTAACAGCGTTCCATGAACCTTCGGCATTTAGTCATGCTGGCCACATGACCACGGAGATGCGCTGGCTCTTTGGCTTTGAAACAGAGATGAGCACTGCCCCCTAGACTTGGGAATGACTAGCACATATATGTGAGGGGAACCTTTATCCTTACTATGACCCCTAACCAGAATTACAAACCAAAACACATTAAAAATAGAAATGAAATGGAACCAAAAGAAGATAAAATATTACCATTGAAGAGGACTTCACCAGTGAGCAAGACAGGTCTGCCCAATTTGACAAACAGTATAACCAAATTTCCCTATGTTCAAGGAGATCGAAATGAATGATCCAGGGATGGGTTTTGGCAGGCACTACTGCTGGTTTACTCATGCAAGCGCTGTGCACACTTGATGCACACTGTGCACAGTGTGATTAAAAGTGTTCTGTTCATGCGCAAAACCTAAAAACAAGGTGGCACCGCTGTAGGTGTCACCAGAAGAACCGATTCAAGGGTGTGGCAGGCCTGGGTCACTGCCAGTTCCAGCGACCAGGCTGCCAAACTACTATTGGTTCAGCCAAACCAGTCCTAACCAGTAGGAACCCACCACTGGTATGATCTAATTACAATAAAAAGGCAATTTGTCAGTTTAACCATGCAGTCAAAATAAGCATAGCTATCTTAGACCAAACACAACCATTTTTATTTATTTCCTGGCTTTATTATTTATTTATATAAATAACTCAAGTCGGTGAATGTACCGAATACTCCTTATTTTCCTCACTACAACAACAGCCCTGTGAGGTAAGTTGGGCTGAGAGAGAGTGACTGGCCCAAAGTCACCCAGCTGGCTTTGTTCCCAAGGCAGGCTAGAGCTCACCATATCATTGTGTCCAGTGGTGGGATTTTCTAATCAGTTCTGTGGGTGTGGCTTGGTGGGCATGGTAGGGGAAAGATACTGCAAAATCTCCATTCCCTCCCCACTCCAGATGAAGGATACTGCAAAATCCCCATTCCCTCCCCACTCCAGGGGAAGGATAATGCAAAATCTCCATTCCCTCCCCACTCCAGGGGAAGGATAGTGCAAAATCTCCCTTCCCTCCCCACTCCAGGGGATGGATACTATAAAATCTCCATTCTCGCCCCACTCCAGGGGAAGGATATTGCAAAATCCCCATTCCCTCCTGATCAGCTGGGACTTGGGAAGTGAAGAATAGATGGGGGTGGGGCCAGCCAGAGGTGGTATTTGCTGGTTCTCCAAACTACTCAAAATTTCCACTACCGGTTCTCCAGAACTGGACGGAACCTGCTGAATACCACTTCTGCTTGTGTCTAGCTTGGTGTCAACCACTCAACCAAACTGGCTCATTATATACCTTATATTTATACTCTTAATAATTCTATCAGTGCAGAGCCAACCCAGCAAGTTCAGGATTCAGTGTTTATTCAAGCAAGGGCAACAGCAGTGATTGTAAGATGATTCTCTCACACACAGAAAAGAAAGGTAGATTTTCTTTCCTGCCTAATCTTCCTCTATTATCATAATTTCAGTAACTCTAAGATGAACCTTCCATTATAAAGGCAAATTATTTAGAAGAGGAAAAAATGTAGTTCTACTTTCATTTAAGAGCAGTATGATTTAGTGGTAAAGATGACTTATGAATAGGTTAAACCTTTGTCGGTCTTGCTTCTTCTGGGAATTCATTATAATTTTCTTAGATGAATGTTTTCTGTGCAGGGCTGATAAGAGGGTACCAAGAGAATGTATGTGAGCTGCTTGAGCACTAAATAACTGATTGTTTGATTATGTGCCATCAAGTTAGTGTTGATTCTTATCAACCATGTAGACTTCAATTAAGATCTGTCCCTAACCTTAACTCCATTCCACTTGCTGTTCTTCTTCCTCCTTTTCTCTTTCCTTCCACCTTTCCCATTAGAGTATTCTCCAGGGAGCTGAGTCTTCACAAAACGTGTGCAAAGTAGAATAATTTGAATCTGGTCATTTGTGTATTGAGTAAAAATTCTGAGTTGGTTTATTTGATGATCCATCTTTTTGGGGGTGGGGTGGGGAGGAGAATGCCCAAAAGTATTAAATATTCTCAGGAATTGTCAGGCCCAAAGAAACAGGAACAACATGTTGAGTAACTTCTGATTAGTTTCTTTACTGTTGTTTAGATAGATAGATAGATAGATAGATAGATAGATAGATAGATAGATAGATAGATAGATAGATAGATAGATAGATAGATAGATAGATAGATGTGAGCCATGCTGGTGCAGTAGTTAGAATGCAGTACTGCAGGCTACTTCTGCTGACTGTTGGCTGCCAGCAATTTGGCAGTTCGATTCTCACTGGCTCAAGATTGACACAGCCTTCCATCCTTTCGAGGCGGGTAAAATGAGGACACAGGTTGTTGTTTTTTTGACTGCCCAAAACTGTTTATTAAATATTCTCAGGGATTGTCAGGCCCAAAGAAACAGGAACAACATGTGGAGTAACTTCTGAGTAGTTTCTTTACTGTTGTTCACCTATGGACAGAATCTTGCCAGTCTAAAGCAATTATCGGCAATAACTGTAAATGTACTCTGTGAATTGCTAGGGAACGTCTCATCTTGTTCTCTTCCTGCCCACCAAACATTTGAAGCTGCACTGCCTTTTTGCCCTCCCTCCTGTAATTCTGGAGTATATTCCATCACAGGAATCTTTTCAAACATCAAAAGCATAAACCCTCTTCCTGCTCTGTTTCTCCAAAATCCAACTTTCACTTTCACTGAAGTAACATGTTCTTCAAAATCTGCTTTCTTCCCCCTCTTTTTTTTCAGATTAAAACCATGCAACTGCTCTGATTTTAGGGTTTCCCTCATTCATTTTCCATCTCTTTCCTCCCCTATCCCTCACTCTATGCAAAAGGCAAAGATGCTCTTGAGATATGACCTAAGTCCGTCACTCCATTTCTCAGGTAGGCATTCAGTCTTTTTTTGTCAAGGAGAAATATCCTTCATCTCTGGGAAGACTTTATGCCATGTTTCCCATTTGGAAAATAATTTTTAAGTTGACAGGTATGGTAGAATAAATCCTCCCAACGGATCACAGGTCTGCTAACAGCAGGGTCTCTTTCTGGCAAAGGCTACAACTCTGAAATGACAGCAGCCAAGGCAGGATTCCTGGGACAGAAGCAGGTGACATGCTAAGAAGGAAGTGAAGAAACCGTTGACTCTCAGCTCAAGGGGACATCCCCAGATAATTTCTGGGCAACCTCTTCTCTCTTTCTTCCTTGCCTAGGGGTAAAGGTCAGATAAATCCTCTTTCTGTTTTTGCTGCATGAAATGGTAATTTACTGGCATAGTTGGTCTTGTGCAACTTAGCTGATATTGGTTCTGAGCTCTCATTCAGAATTCTGTGAAAAAAGATCTGGAGAAGTATAGCTTCAAAGATAAAGTCCCATCTGCAGTTGCACATCGGTGGCTATGTCTGGCTGGGATATCAGTCTGCAAAGGTGGTGAAATTCATTTTTTTTAAATTACCGGTTCTGTAGGCATGGCTTGGTGGGTGTGGCAAGGGAAGGATACTGCAAAATCTCCATTCCCACCCCACTCTGGGGCCAGCCAAAAGTGGTATTTGCCAGTTCTCCAAACTACTTAAAGTTTCCGCTACTGGTTCCCCAAACTACTCAAAGTTTCCACTTCCAGTTCGCCAGAACCTGTCAGAACCAGCTGGATTTCACCCCTGGTCTGCTATTCCAGTTGCATTAGAAGAGAGTTTGCTCTGTCCTTCTTTTCCCATTCACAAACAGATGTAGAAGTTAAGCTTATGTTTAAATCACAGGTCTGTTGTAGCTACATCTACCAAAACTCATCTTGATACTTTTGGAAAACCTTGGTTTTCATTCTATTCTCTACCTTTCTTGGTTTCTAAGAATCTTCATTAGGAGAACACAAACTTCTGTATCTTGAATGTGGAGACAATTTTTCATCATGCACTTGTATTCTGTTATGCTATTATTTTTAATAATTATACTTAGCAGCAATAGGAGTAATGACAGGGATAGTCAAGTAATAATATTTAGATAGAGAGAAGAAAATATATAATGTGGGCTCCAGAGGCAATAGTGACACCAAAATGAAGGTTCAATTGCTAGCAAAATTGAAAATGTTGACATGAATAGAAATGGCAAAAGTTTTCTCAAATGATTGGTTTTTTGTAATGTCACAAAATAAGGGGTGTAGAGACCTAGTGGTTAAGATGCCAGGCTTGTCAATCAAAAGTTTGGCTGTTCGATACTCAAGCACTACATGACAGGGTGAGTTCCTATTCTTGCCCCAGCTCCTGCCAACCTAGCAGTTTGAAAGCATGCAAATGTAAGTAGATAAATAGGTACCACTTTGGTGGGAAGTTAACAGTGTTCCATATGCCTTGGCAAATAGCTATGCCAGCCCCATGGCCACGGAAATGTCTTTAGATAACACTGGCTCCCTTGGCTAAGCAACCGAGATGAGCACACACCCACACCCTAGAATCAGACATGACTGGACAGGGGAAACCTTTAATCTTTGCCTTTAATGTCAATAGAAGCGATACAAAGCAGGAAAGCAAATTTGGCATGTCCCAAGCTGAGGGGAAGAATACATCTTGTAAGAAGTGCCTCCATTTGTCTGCTGAAACATTTGCAGAAATCAATATCTGATTTTGGCCTAAAATAAGAGTTGAAAGGATAACAGCTGAACACAAGGAACCATTCATAGTGGCTCAGCTATCTTCATGATTACGCAAAAGCCAGGTGTGGATATATGTCTGTGATGGTGAACCTATGGCACATGTGCCAGAGGTGGCATGCAGTGCCTTCTCTGATGGCATGTGAGTCATCGCCCCAGTTCAGCTCCACTGCACATGCGTGTGTGCCTCCTGCTGGCCAGCTGGTCTTCGGGTCTTTGCTGTGCAGGGTGCATGCAGGGAGCAGTGCGCACATGCGAGGGATGCATGTGTGTGTGTGGGGGGGCACATTGCATTTTGGGGGTTCGGGCACATGTTCACAGATGTGCACGGGCATGTGCACACTTTGGGCACTTGCTCTGAAAAAGGTTAGCCATCACTGACATATGTCGTCAAATCAGGTTTCTAAAATAGCTCAAAGTTTCTTAGGAATCTCAGAATGTCTCCTGGATCACACCCACACCCCACAGTGTTACTTGTGATCAATGTTTCATCAGTGTAATTTTCTTCCATTCCTTCTTATCCATGGGAGTCAATAGCTCATTAATTGAGAGTGCATAAGGAAACCTGTTAAACAAAATAATTTTCTCATTATATTTAACTGATTACTTTTGCTGCCCTGAATGAAAAACATTGATTCCTCTGAATGTGGTCCTCCTTTAAAAGGCCCCTAAGGAATCATTACAACATTTTTTTACCTCCAAAGAAAATGTTTTAGGTGATCCCGGACCTCTCAATCCATGCACACATTCAGAACATCACGTGAATAACATGGCGTGTTTGGTTGAACCAGCTCCTAAAAACAACTGTGTATCAATCTCTCTCTGGCGCTGGGTTTCTCATCCTTGGCAATTTGAAGATGTGTGGATTTCAACTCTCAGAATTCCCCAGCCAGCAGGGGGAATTCTGGGGTTTGGAATCCACACAGCTTCAAGTTGCTAAGGTTAAGGAGCATTCTCCTGGGGCTTATACCTGCAAAGCTGAAAGACACGGCAATTTGGCTTGGAGATCCCTTCTTTGAAGAGAGTGGGAATTGATTAAGCTTCACCAAATGATTGGCAGCCTTTTCAGGCATGGAGGGTCCCCATCTCCCTTCAAAATGGAAAAAAAAAGATTGGCAGAAATCTGCCAAAATCTTGCAAAGGTTCAGTGATCTTCTTTCTGTGAGCTTTTGCTTCTTTGTGGAAGAGTACAGTGAAAGATTATTTAGTTATTTGTTTATTGTTTGTTTGTCAAACAAGTACAAGATAACAAGCATAGGTATGAACATAAACATGAACAATGGAAGTAAGTGCAGATAAATGGAGAGAGTCAGACCGGGATGTTAAGCCTGCTAGTGGGCTTATGCAGGACCCCTTTACGGGCCTCTGAGGAATGGCGTGAGGTCCACAGTAGACAGTTTGAGATCGAAGCTTTGTGAGATTGTGAAGGTTTGAGGATGTAACAACAGAGTTGGGTAGAGCATTCCAGACGTTGACCACTCTGTTGCTGAAGTCGTATTTTCTGCAATCGAGTTTGAAGCGGTTTACCTTTGAGTTTGTATTGATTGTTTGCCCGTTGTTATTGCGGTTAAAGCTGAAGAAGTCGTTGACAGGCATGATGTTGTAGCAGACTATTTGGTGTACTGTGCTTAGATCATACTGCATGTGGCACAGTTCTAGATTGTCCAAGCCCAAAATTTCAAGCCTGGTGGCTTAGGGAATTCTATTTAGGCACATTCACTTGAAATTCTAGAGAAGATCACGCACAAACACCAAAATCTTGGGAGATTTGGATTTTTTTTTTCATTTTTAAAGGAAATGACCAAATACTGAGGTTTTGTGGACTCCATTTAGGGGCGCATGGGACATTGTGAAGACCAAGTTTTCAGTTCCTTGCTTAAGCACTTTTGTATCTCTTTCACTCTTCTCCCTTCTAAGTAATAATATTTTTGCTCCCCAAGTCCCTCTCTCTCTCTCTCTCTCTCTCTCTCTCTCTCTCTCTCTCTCTCTCTCTCTGTGTGTGTGTGTGTGTGTGTGTGTCTGTCACACACACACTCAAGAGACTCACAAAACCAAAAGCTCCTGCAACTTCCTTTTGCTCTTAATTGATATTCTGCATCGCCTTGGCGAATTATAACAAGGCCATCAGGGAACGCTCCTTGTTTTCAGTTGCCGATATGCCTGTATCAGGAAAATATCTACACACTTTGAAAGAATCTGTCCTGGGACAGCGAACCGATGGGGCTGTTTTCTCTGACATTGTGTAGTGCAAATCTGCTTTCAAGGTAGGGATTTTTTGAAATGCAAATGTGCATATCATCAAAACCCTAGAACATTTTCTCTCCTTGCCTGTCAAATGGAATCCTTGGTGATTTATATATGTATCGTGAAAAAAGGGAATCCCAGAAAAATGTAATCTGTTGAGAACCCATTTTAAGGCTTGCAAGTTTGGTATTTCTTCTTCCCAAACCACCAGTCTGGGTTTTTTTTTAAAAGTGTAAAAGACATAACCAAAAAACTATACTAATTGTAGTGCTCTCCTTGACATTTCTTGGGTGTTTTGACTTAAAACTGGTCTGAAGTTGAGATTTGTTCTTGGAGCTATGGGCAAGGAGGAAAAAACTGTTTAATAGGAATTGACCTCCAAAACATGGATAAAAAAGCTGGAATACTATTTGTGATCCTAATTATTCCTGGAAAATAATTATTGAATGTTTCCCATGCAACTTTCCTTTGTTCCTTTTGCCATTCTCTTCTCCAAACTGAAAACTGCCAATTTATTCAGCCTGTCCATTTTTTAAATAAATAAATGGTTGTTCAGTGAATCTGACTTCCTCACTGACTTTGCTTGTCAGTGGGATCACATGACCTTGGGACACTCCAATCGTCATAAATGTGAGTCAGTTGCCAAGCATCTGAAATTTGATCACATGACCATAGGGATGCTGCCATGCTCTCAAGTGTGAAAAACAGCCATAAGTCCCTTTTTTTGATGGCAATGTAACTTTGAGTGGTTGCTAATTGAACTGTGGTGTTGAGGACTACCTGTACTGAAGAGTGTGTGTGTGTGTGGGGGGGGAGGAGGCTATAGAATGCTGCAAGAAAGGATCGTGCAAAGAAACAGTGTGAGTGCACACACACACACACTCATCCTCTATCTGATAATATCACATTAGCCACAAAGATTGCACCAAAAATGATGCTCCTGAGAAGAAAAAGAGAAAAAAAAATATTGTATGAGGTTAGTTGGAAAAGAACAGAAAAACACCTAAGCCCAATATGATAATAAGCTGGCAGGAATAGCCAACACCCTAGAAGATAGGCTCAAGATCCAGATGTATCTTGACAGACTTGAACACTGGGCCCTATCTAACAAAATGAAATTCAATGCAGAGAAAAGTAAAGTCTTACACTTAGACAAGAAAAACCAAAAGTTCACATATAAACTGGGTGAAACCAGGCTTAATAGTAGTGACTGTGAGAGGGATCTTGGAGTCCCAAATGAGAAATCTCTGTATAGGCAAAGAGTGTGAAGATTCTCATGTTCTTCTTGATATCTTCAGTGAAGGGGGTAACAGAGAGCTTTATACCAAACCAGGAGTCTTAGTGGACAACTAGCTAAATATGAGCCAGCAGTCTGTGGTTGCAGCCAAAAAAGCCAATGCATTCCTAAATTGCATTAACAGAAGGATACAATCAAGATCAAGTGAAGCACTAATACCACACCTAGTGTACTGTATTGAGTTTTGGTGCCACTATAAAAAATACGTTGAGATTCTAGAAAAAGTGCAGAGGAGAGTAACCAAGATGATTAAAGGACTGGAGACTAAAACATATGAAGAACAATTACAGGAACTGGGCAGGGGTGATATTCAGTTCAAATTGGGGTCTGGCTTATCTCTTGTGAACCCTAAACAACCTTTCTCCTTACAATTTATTCCCCTTCAGACCTCATTTTAATAAACATGTATGCTATTATCCTGTCCAATCAACTTTCCTCTTTCAGATTTCTTTATTATGTTAACTATAAAAGGGGATGTAAGCTAAAGATCGGGGTTCCCCCTTTGAATGAGGAATCCTCTTTGTCTGAATATTCTGATAAATTGTAATAAAATGATCTTCCTGTCTCAGTTTGTCTCATTGGAAAATATGCACACCGAGGCATGAGCCTGAAAAAGCCATATTTGGCCATCACTCTCCAAGTTACGTCTACTAGAGAAAATAAAATTACAATCACAAATCCCCTGGATCACCAAATTAATAAATGTTGTAAGAAGCAGTGGCCTTCCTGTCTCTTGCATAACAGGAGAACAACTCAAAAAAAGAGCTGCCCAAGGAATTAAGGATATAGAAGCACAAAATGATATAGCTATCCTTAGTAAGGTGGGTAACTTGAAATGGCTGAGTAAATACAAACATACTTTTCAAGTAGACTCCTATTTGAAGTTACAACTGCCAAAATGTCTTAGGGAAATATTTACACAAGCGAGATTCGAACAGCTTGACACAAGGGTCAGATATGGGGGATTCCATTCTATACCCTACAATGAGCATCTCTGCATTTACGGAGCAGCAGAGGTAGAAGACCTGACTCACATCCTATTTGATTGTTGCTTGTCTAAGGGGGTGGGAGACAGGGACCTTTGTCCATATACTAAATGAACGACCCATTGGGATCCCCATATCAAAACAACTTCCCTTATGTGCATCCAGAACTGGAAAATAACATTTAACACAGCACAGTCCTTAAACAAAATGGTTCGGTTGAGATCTGCATATGTGGGACTGATTGGGGTAGAATGCAGGGGTGACAACGAAATATAATGTTATCATATTTTATCTATATCTTAAATTATTGTATTCTATTCCCATTTCATTTTAGACTGTATTTTATTCCAGTTCCATTTTAAATCATATTTTATTCCAATTTCATTTTAAATTGTATTTTATCCAATTCCTTTTTGAAATTGCATTTATCAAATTTTAGTAATAATTTCCTTCTGGAACTTTGCACTTTGATGTGGCCAGAAGGGCTAATCAATAAAGACTCAATGTCAAATGTCAATGTTAGAAAAGGAGCTACCTGATTTTCAGGAAGAAGGTAAGATAGAACCTTCCCTGGTTTCTACCCTGGAAGAAAGTTTGAAAATATTCTGAGAAAAGAGTAGAAAAACAGAAGAAACATATTTTGCAGAAATATTGCATTAGAAAAATCTTTGGCTATAGGGACATCAAGCTGGTGGTGACAGCTATTTCAGGACTCTTTCAAAGAAATCTGTTTCCTTATCCCACAGTCAGGAAAGTTTATCTAATTTGCTTTTGGAATTAATAGTTTGCACTGAATTGGACAAATTGAAGTGGCTCTCTGCTGCAAAAACATCTTTGCTGCTTTTCCTTTTTAGCACGGTTGCTGCTGAGCGAGATAATAACTATTCTAAACAAAAGCTAAATCTGGGGGGAGGCTATTAGAGAGCTAATAGAATCTCTCTTGGTTATGGAAAGATCTAGCTTGGTTTTCTCTTGTCCCACTTGGAGCCTAGCTTAGAGATCCAAAATAATCAGAGAGGGAAATCTTCGGAAAGTCATTTTGGGGCTTGAGGCTGTATGGTAGGACTCTCGTAGAAGAGACCAGCATCTGCTCACATTGCCAATGATACCCTGTTTCCCTAAAAATAAGACCTCCCTGGATAATAAGCCCAATCAGGCCTTTAAGCGCATGTGCTAAAGTAAGCCTTCCCCCCCAAAAAAATAAGCCCTTCCCGAAAACATTACAACACGGCAGTAGCCATGGGGTGACCACGCTCGCCACCTCCTGCACCTCAAAAATAATAAGACCTCCCCAAAAATAAAGCCAAGAGCTTATTGCTGGGGTCAAAAGAAAATAAGACCCTATCTTATTTTGGGGGAAACGCGGTATGACAATGGCTGGGGCCCAATTACACCAGGGATTACCAAATCCTTCAGATTGTTTATTGCTTCCTAAACATTTATTAAATGAAAATAATTTAATTACTACTACTGTAATTAATAGTGCTGCAAATAATAATAACAAAATCATCATCATCAACAACATCTGGCTGACTGTGTAACCAACCATAATACTAGTAATAATAATATAGCAAAAGAAAGCAAAGGTAGTACTAATAGTAATAGGTGCCTTTGGATGCAATCCCCAAGCAACTGGAGCACCACTTGAATATCATCAGTATTGACAAAATCACCATTAGTCAATTGCAAAAGGCAGCTCTACTTGGAACAGCTTACATCCCGTAACGATACTTTTAATACCATCAAACATCCACATCTGCCTATCCCAGGTCCTTGGGAAGGATTCTACAGGTGGATAAAAATGCCAAATCCAGTCTGAACATCTGGCTGACTGTGCCATAAACCATAATAGATAAAGGAGGCCAGTAACAACTCACAGCTGATAAGGCAACTGAAGGCTGCCCTTGCTGGTGGCTCGGCATCCAAATTTATGTAACACTGTTTGGCATGGAGTCTACAGAGTCCCCAAAAGATTAATTGATCCCAATGAACCTTCCATCATTTATCAACTACATATTGACCTCCAGCCATTTATCAGCCCCTTATATAGTCCACTAATGCATGGAGGTCAGTGTTAATCACTTTGGGGACCCTGACAGAGACAGAATTTGAGGAGACCCACCCCAGAAAATGGGAAGAGGATGATATTCTCTCAGTGCTGCCCTTTGCTCATTTTTCCCTAGTCATAGGTGCCATCACCCACCTTGGTCTGGGGCAGTTGATGAGGGTAACGAGATGTTCTTCAGATCAGCCTTAGCAAAAGGCACCCACATTTGTTGGCTGAAAGTGCATCAGTCTCTAAACAGGATGTTCCTGCAAAAAGGAACATCCTGAACAGGTCATTCCTGCAAAAAGCTCAAGCAGAAGGAGATTTAAGAGGATGGGTGCTATTGCTATTATCTAGGCTGGTAGCAAAACATCTGTAGGAAAACAACCATGTTCAGAGAGCACCAAGAACCTAATAATTCAACCTTAAGCTTCATATATTTTCAACTAGTGCAGCATTACTTCAATTAAGGCAATTATTTAATTGTTAACTACTAATACATATTTAAAGCAATCTCTCTACCCTTTCGTATCTCATGATTCTCATGACTGAAATAAATAGAGATGCATGTAAGGAAAAAACAATCCATCACTTTTTTTTTGCCTTGCAGGTACATTAGGCAGATAGAGGAAGTGAGAGAGTTAGAAATGGGCAGTGCCAGTGTGAGAACGGTTGCTGGTCCCACAGAATCTGTGGACAGCAGTAACCACAAAGGAACAGGATGCCAAAGCAGCATAGTGACATCATGACAGACGTCCTACCCCTTTTGAAAGCAAAGTTTGTTAAAATATTCATGATTGGGGGAGATGGGAACAAGGTCAGCCAATGAATAGGCATAGAAGTTAAGTCAGCCAATGGGAGCTTAAACAGATCTGAGTCTGTGCAGAGAATTGAGAGAAACTTAAGCAGTCTGCTGCTCTGAGAAGTAAACTAGCAGTCTGTCTGGGCTTGTCTGCTAAAATGAAACTAACTGCTTGTGTTTGCCCGTAATTCTTCTGCATTGTGCTTACTTGGAAGAACCACCTGTTGGTATTGTACATTTATTCATCTATTCTTATGTATATAAAGAAATTAATGAATCCTGCCGCATCAGTTATATGTATGTGCTTCTGGACTTGAATTTATGCAACAAACTGTGACAGGTCCCCAACCTTTTGGCCCCAGGGATTTGGGTGGGTGGAAGGAGGACACAATTTAGATCCTGTGCAATTGTGGTTTCGCTCGCCTGCCACTCACCTTCAGCTGTGTGGCCCAGTTCCTAACAGTCCTTGGTACCAATCCTTGGACCAAGAGTTGGGAACCCCTGGTGTGGATGTCCTTGGTGCCCCAACTTATTGCCTGCATCGGCAAACCTTTGGCACAAAGTTTTACCATGGAGCACCTGCTCCTATTTGAGGCTCCAGAAGACAGGTTGATGCTGCTACTTATCAATCACTTCCTTCATTTCATTCCACCTACTGGTTTGGCTGGTCCAGCATCCTATTCTTGTTTCTGAAGCTTGAACCATGGTGATGTGGATTCTGGCAATGTAGATTCTTTCCTCTTTGATTTCAGTGCTTTCTGGTAAAGTAGGCAGAATCAGCAGCTTCTGGTATGCTGTTGGGATGTGTTCACAACAGGGAAGGCAAGAGCACATAAAACAGCTAATAGCATCTTACCTGATAGTAATGCATTAAAGCAGAGATGGTGGTAACCTTGGCCGGGGGTGGGTGGGAAGAATGGAGGTGAATGGCCAGATATTGGCAAGAATGTAGTTTGGGAGAAAATCCATTGCATAACGGTCATCCCACCATTGGTTTGAAGCAACGTGGGCAGAGGGCTTGCTTCCCAATCACCAAAGCTATGGACAGCCTTTGATAGTACTGATAGTCCTCAACCTATAGCCACAATTGAGCCTGTTCAGCAATCATCTGAGGAGTCCAGTTGCAGAATCCTGTCCAGTGGTGGGATTCAAATAATTTAACAACCGGTTCTCTGCCCTAATGACTTCTTCCAACAACCAGTTCACCAAACTGCTCAGAAAGTTAACAACCCGTTCTGCCAAAGTGGTGCAAACTGGCTGAATCCCACCACTGATCTTGTCTATGTATACCATAATGTCTATGTGGCATTTAATATTCAGCTGATTTTTTCATTTGCTTATTACTTATTATCCACTTACGACCACAATTGAGCCCAGAATTGATGTTCCTAAGTGAGAAATTTGTTAAGTGAGTTTTGTCCAGAGGTGAAATTCAATTTTTTTTTATTACCGGTTCTGTGGGCGTGGCTTGGTGGTTGTGCCAGGGGAAGGATACTGCAAAATCTCCAATCCCTCCCCACTCTGGGGCCAGCCAAAGGTGGCATTTGCTGGTTCTCTGAACTACTCAAAATTTCCACTACCATTTCTCCCGAACCTGCTGAATTTTACCCGTGGTTTTGCCCTGTTTTGCAACTGTTTTTGCCATATTTGTTAAGTGAATGACTGCAGTTGTTAAACTAGTTACACAGTTGTTAAGCGGCTCTGGCTTCCCCATTGACATTGCTGGTCAGAAGGTCACAAAATGTGCTCATATGATTCTGGAACACCATTATAAATGTGAGACAGTTGTCCAGCATCCCAATGTAAATCAGGTGACCCTGGGGATGCTGCAATGGTCATAAGTGTGAAAAACTGTCATAAGTCACTTTTTTCAGTGCTGTCACTAAATGAACTGTTGTAAGTCGAGGACAACCTGTACATTGAAATCTGAAATAAACATGTAATTTCTCCCTGGCACAGCGAAGCAGCAGGGCTGTTGTGCCTGTTGATTTCCTTGTAGGATCTAGTCTCCTTGGTGACATCTTTTAGCAGGTGGAAGTTCCCTTCTGATGGCAAGGATCCTGCAAGTAAGAGAGAGGAGAGGGGGGAAAATAAGGCAATATTAGCTGGAGGAAAGCTAAAAGTCCTGTCGTCGTCCCCTCCCCCCCCCCCCCCCCGTCTGACATAAGACCCATTGATTGTGAGATTAATTTCTGTTGGCTCCTGTAATCTTCCAGGCAGAGATCTTAGCTGTGCTTCAAACTCAGGGACAGCCTGCCCTGCCTGGGTACAGCTTGAGTATATTCAGAGCGTAAAAATAACTTTGCATGAGTTATGCAAATTGCATCCATTTACATAACTGCCATCTTGACTGTTTTACATTATCATTTCGTTGTTGTTTTGTTTTTGCTGGCTCCAGCTTCTGAGGTGGCATGAAGCTTGAATTCCTTAATTGAGGTAGTCCTCCATTTGTACCCATTTTTTTATTTTTTTATTTTTTTATTTTTAGCGACCGTTTGAAGCTACAATGGTATCCAAAAAAGTACTCACTCTTACAAGCATTGCAGCATGGTCATATGATCAAAATCCAGCTGCTCAGCAATTGGCATGCATTTACCAGGGTTGCAGCATCCTAAAGTCACATGATTGCTTGGGATTAACTTCCCAGCCAACTTCTGACAAGATAAGTCAATAGAGGAAGCCAGGATTTAATTCATAACCATGTGATTCACTTAACAACCAAAAGATAATACAATTGGGCATGACTCACTCAAAAACTACTCTGCTTAACGAACAGCAGAAATTCTTACGGCCCAGTTGTGGTCATAAATCAAGGATTTAACAGATTGGAAGGGACTTTATAGGTCATCTAATCCAACCCCCCTCCCCCCCACTCAAGTAGGAAATTCTACACCATTTCGGACAAATGGCATTTTTTTGATCTGATAGGAATAAGCTGCTCCCCTGATTACATCAAAGTAAGGCAGTGGGATTCTTATGTAAGTGTTATGTGGTTTTTGTGCCTGTCTAATGCGCGGAAGCCCTGACTAAGGTGAAGCCTGATGGGTTGGCTCCTGATTTAACAGATTAACATGGTTGGAAGGGACCATGTAGGTCATCTAGTCCAACCTCCTGCTCCTGCCCTACATCAATTCTGACAAATGGCAGTCCAGTCTCTTCTTGAAAGTCTCAAGTGGTGAAGCTTCCACAACTTCTGAAGGCAACTTTTGTTCCATGGGTTGATTGTTCTCACTGTCAGAAAGTTCCTCCTTATTTCTAGGTTGAATCTCTCCTTGGTCAGTTTCCATCCATTATTCCTTCTCTGGCCTCTTGACCCCCTCCTCTCTGTGGCAGCCCCTCAAGTATTGGACTAGTGCTATCATGTCTCCCCTGGTCCTTCTTTTCACTAGACTAGCCATGCTCTGCAACCGTTCTTCATATCTTTTAGTCTCCAGTCTGCTAGTCATTCTTCATACAACTTCATACTGTGAGGGCTAGAAAGTTGATTATCTGTTTGTCAGACTTCTCAGTTAAGAATTTGGGGAAATGTCCAAAGTAAATCAGATAAGATAGATGACAAATTATTAGATCGATATAAAAACTTTTAAACAAGAACATAAAACTAACACAAAGTAAAGAAGAAAAGTGAAGAAAGTAAAGTAAAGAAGGAAAAAGAAAAAGATCAAAGAAAAAGCAAAAAGTGCAAGAAAGGAAGAAAAGTTGAAGAAAAATGTAAAAGAAAGAAAATAAGATGTAAGGAAGTGGCTTCCGATATTCTTCACAGCAGCTAGAAATAGACTGTTACCCCTCTCTCTAAAGTTACATCATCCTACTCTTCTTTTTGCAATCTACACTGTCTAATTTGTGGATGTGTATAATAATACAATCTTTAAAGGATAAAAATTAACAAACATTAATATAAAGAACAAAAGAAAGAGATCAAAGAAAAGGCAAAAAAATGCAAGAAAAGAGGAAAGCTGGAGAAAAATAGAAAAGAAGGGAAAAAAGGAGAGTGAGGCCAGATTTCCAAGGTATGTAATACAGGCACCTGCACTCACCCTGATTTATCCAGTGAATTTTACCTGCTGTGAAGTGCAAAGAAAGTTGGATGGCATCTGTGTGCTTTGATGCCACATCAATCTGAGAAATTTATCAGGCAACTTAAAAGGTTTGATACGGCTGGACATCTCTAAGGAAGTGGTTAGTGTCTTTCTTCCTCAGCAGGACAAATATTTCTCTTTTGCACTACCCATTGTGCGATACAATGGGGACTAGAATCTGTCTCCATTCATTTACAGAGTAGAGAATAACAGAGTTGGAAGGGACCTTGGAGGTCTCCTAGTCCAACCCCTACTCGAGCGGGAAATCCTATATCATTCTGGACAAATGACTGTCCAATCTCTTCTTAAAATCATTTTCTCATATTTTATTTCCATCATTTCTTGTAGTGGTGGGTTTCAATTTTGCTTACTACTGGTTCACTCGAGCACATGCGTCCACATGCTCACAATGCTTCTGCACATGCACAAAAGTGTCTGTGTGGGTGGGCGAAGCCTCCCACCCCACCACTACCAATTCGCCCAATCCAGGCCGAACTGGGAGCAACCCACCACTGGTTTTTTGATGTCCACCTGAGAAAAATATTTTCCGGTCAGAGTGAATTGCTATCATTGAGAGGAAGGATAAGAAGAAGAAGAAGAAGATAGAAGAAGCAAATTATTTGAATCTCTTTCAGTAGTGGATTGAGTCTGTGCATGGAACAGAAGATAATGGATCACCTGAAGCTAGGCAAGGCTGGAGAGAATCCATCTCTCCTGGTTCTTTTAGATCTTTCAGTAACCTTCAGTATTACCCCCTGCAGATCGGAGCGGAGCAGAAATTCTGACTTGGAGTCTGCTTCAGTCTCCTGGTGCAGGGCTTTGGGCGAAGGCTGGAAGGAAGCACCACTGGTGGTGAACAGCCGGAGGACCTCGTTCCAGTGGGATTGCATCATGGCCTGGAACTGACCGACCATCTCGGCCCACTGAGCCTCCAGGTGCTAGTATCTGGCTTTGTACTCCTGCAGGTCTTCCCTCTGCTTGAGGTGAGGTGCTTCTGCTGAATCTCCTTCTCGGTCAGATCCAATTTGAACTGAGCTGTTTTGCCAATTCTTTCTCATGGTGGCTGCTTAGCTCCAGCAACTGCTTCCTGTTGGGGCCCTAAGGAGCCCGGGCAGGCAGGCAAGGAGTGGTGAGTAGAAGCTAGAAAAGCACCCTCGATGTGAGTGACATCAAGCTGGCCACACCCACCCAGTCACATGACCACCATGCCACGCCCACTCAGACGATCATTAGGGAGATCATATTATTGGTCCCTCATATTTAACAGTATGAATTTAGTGGTCCCTGAGGACCAAAAGGTTGGTGACCCCTACTCTACATAACAGTTTGTTCCTAATCCATTGGAGGGCTCTATGACTTCTGATCTTCAGAAAAATCATCCTCATAGAGCTGTTCCTGAGGGGCATTTGGTTAAGATCTGTCATCTCAATCTTTAATATTTTTGAGTGAATTATTAAGTGGATGACCGGTTTTCCTGTATCATGATATTTCTGTTGCTTTTGAGAGTATGACGGTTAAGATTATTTGGCGTTTTTCAATTGTCCATGGATCTCCATGGATAAATGAGGCAGTGGGCATGCTTTGGCACAAGGGGGCAGTGTGCTGCAGATGCTGAAGTAGTCAGGATGATGAATAACCGCTTGAGATGACACTTCTATGAAAGAAATGCAGCTTTGAAGAAGGGAGCTGCCCCCTTGTTTCTCCTCCTTAAGCTTGAGTCCTTTGGTCTTGGAGAGCTAGTGAGAGGGATCTAAAGACTTAAGCTTGCATTCACTGATTCTTCCTCATAACATCTTTGCTCCTATCTTCCATTTTAGTCACTGTGGATAGAGCTTTTTGTGGAAATTGTACAGGTATTCCTAGGACTGCTTCAGCTGCATCACTATTCTTCATGCAAACAGACAGTTGCATTTGTATGACTTGGCTTTTTCTCTAGGCCAGAGGTCTTCAAACTTGGCAACTTTAAGACTTGTGGACTTCAACTCCCAGAATTCTCCAGCCAGCTGGCTAGAGAATTCTGGGAGTTGAAGTCCACAAGTCTTACAGTTGCCAAGTTTGGGGACCCCTGCTCTAGGCCCTCTACAGACATTAGTGCAGAAGATAGGGCTTGCAGAAGAGATTCATATAATTCAGGAGAATGGAACCACAAGAAAGAGAATCAAACACTAAATCTTAGTTGTGCAGAAAAATTACCTTGGGAGCCCTTCAAGATTTTGTCACATTATCTTTAGCAAAATCTAAGAGATGGGGTATTCACAATGGGTAGTCAAGGAAATCAAGATGGTGGGCACAAGAGTGCAATCAAAACACCTTTTTTTAAATGGGCATCACACATTTTTTATGTGTCCCATACATGCATGATTCAAGTGAAAATAATGAGTGCACCATCTTGCTCACCAGTGGTGGGTTTCAAATCCCGTTCCAACTGATACGGTTGGAATGGGGCCGACAATGTCCTCATGGACGTGTGTAGCACGCGCATGTGTCTTAGCGCCTCCATGATGTTCCATGACACTCCAGCTGCTCTGCGAAGCGTCATGCAGGCGCTGTATGCGCCATGGACCTGTGCAGAAGCACAGAAGCCTTTAAACACCAGTAAGGAGCTCGAGCAGGTGGGTGGGCCCTCTGGAGAACCTGACACATCCACCTGTCTGATAGAACCTCACATACCTTGTCTCTAAAATGAATGTGACCTTCGGCTATCGAAATATTGCCTATTAACTAATTCTTTGCTGAACATTGCACAAAATTCTATTTGATGAACTTGGTAAGAGAGAAAAAAGCCAATCAGTGAAGCTGCCTCTTAAAAACAGTTGCTCCAGTCAGCCAGTGTTGAGGCATAAAAGAATTCTGGGCTTTGACATTAGCTTCCAAACATCTTTTTCAGCCTACCTTCTCCGAGATGAAATCCACTCTATTTAGCAAATTAAGGGGCAAGTAAAACAAATGAAAAAAATATTGCCTTTTTAAAAAAAAGTTTTTTATTAGATAAACATTAAAAACATTGGACATAATGCAACATTTCTGGCATAAACATTTCCATATAATGATTGGATCTTACAATTACATTTTTTTCCCATTACATAGATATGTGTACTTGGTCAGATTACCTGACCATTGATCTTTTCTTTTACATAATTACTAATCATACAAATACATAACTGATTCCTACCTATCACATCTTTTTAATAGCCTATTTTCCAATTCTTAACTTGTTCATGTTTTTCTGTCCCGGCCTTTCTTCCCTCATTTTTAACCATCGGTACCATTTGTGCCAGACTTCATGATATTCCATCTCCTCTTTGTCTTTGAGCTCTAGAGTCAATCTGTCCATTTCTGTGCATGTCAGTATCTTACTTATTATTTCTTGTTCCAAGGGAGTCTCTGTATTTTTCCTTCTGTGCAAAAACCAATCTTGCCACTGTTAAAATATGCTGCATTAAATATAGTCCACCTTTGCCATGTTTTTTCTTTTGTGACCCTAGTAGAAATAATTCTGATCTCAAATCCATCCTTTGATTTAGCATCTCTTCCAAATACTTTATCTGGTGCCAAAAGCCCTAGCTTTTGTACACTCCCAAAAATATTGCCTATTGATGGGATTGAAGAATGATATATACCTTTGTAAATATGATTATTTTTTTAAAAAATGTGTCTATTTTTATATATAGCCTACTGAAGCTGTGCATACATACAAATACTGTACATATATGTCTACAATATACTTAGGATATAAAAATTCCCTTCTAACACTTATGGGTGATCTGTGTGTTCCTTAAACCCAGTGTCAGAGTTCCAAATAACATCCAAAATTAAATCAGAGTCCAAGGCAAAGTATTACTCAAAGTTCCAATTTATTAAGAGAGTGACGTTGGCACATCTGTGAATAAATTGGAACTTTGAGCAATACTTTGCCTTGGACTCTGATTTAATTTTGGATGTTATTTGGAATCCTGACACTCAGGTTCTTTACCAGAGCCCTGTAAGTAAGAGTAGGAGAGAGGGTAAGGAGGAGGAGAAGAGAGGAGGAGTGGGGAGAAGGGAAGGGAAAAGGGAAAGAGGAAGGATAGGAGGAAAGGAGAAGGTAGAGAAGGGAGGTTGAGAAGAAGGAAGGAGCAGGGTTGTTGCGAAACAAGATGGCAATATGGAGTGGCAAGAAAGTGACCCCAACTGTGTTTTCTATATTTGTAAGAAGATTGTGATAAATGTCAATACTTAATAGATATATGTTAATAGTATTTACAAGAATCCATATTTTTGAATGCGTATGAAAGGAAAAAAAATAAAATTTTATACAGCACATACCCTGGGTGTCTGAGAGTTCTGCGCAGGATCTTGGGTGCTCCTAACACTCTACTCTTGGACGGAGAGCTCTGATGTTCTTCCGGGAATCTGTTGAAATCACTTTCCGAGCCCCAAGTGCTCCTACCATCACTAGAGCCACTTTGGTTCTGACTTTCCACATCCTCTCCAGTTCCTCCTCCTGGCCCTGGTACTTCTCCAGGTTCTCATACACCTTCTTCATCATGTTGCTGTCACTTGCCATTGTTACATCTGTCATCACCGCTTCTTCTGATCCTTGTCTACTGCCAGGAAGTCTGGTTGATTGGGCAGCACCTGCCTGCCTGTCTGATCTGGAAGCCTCAAGTATCTTAACCCTGTTATTCACCCCAGCCTTCTGTGGAATCTCCCACCTGGACTTGGGTAGCTCTAGTCCAGTAATGGCAAACCTTTTCAGTACCGAGTGCCCAAATCGGAATGTGTGTGCATATGCACCTGCCAGAGCACCAGAAACTGAAGACCAGATGGCTGGCATGCACATACCTGGTTTTTTTGGCCATTTGGGGAGCATTTTCAGGCCATTTTGGGGCCATTTTCAGGCCAAAACTGACCAGAAAACGCCCTGAAAACATCCATAAAACAGGCATGTGCATGCCAACCAGCTGATCTTCAGGTTTCCAGTGCTCTGGCATGCATGAAGACCAGCTGGCCAGCATGCATGCCAGTGGTGGGTTCCGGATCCCATTCCAACTGGTACGGTTGGAATGGGCCCAGTGGCATCCACATGGATGTGCACAGCGCGCGCATGTATCTTAGCGCCTCTGTGAGCCTCCGTGATGCTTCAGCTGCTCAGTGGAGCATCGCACAGAAGCTGTATGTGCTGTGCACATGCGAGGAAGCCCCGAAGACTTAAAAGACCAGTAAGGAGCTGGGGTGGGCAGGTGGGCCCTCCAGAGCACCGTACCGGAACGGCATCCAGTACTCCAGGCAGGCTCTGGTATGCCTGTACCGGGGCGTACCGCCTGCAACCCACCACTAATGCATGCCCACCAGAAGAGTAGCTGTTGATGGCGCTCGTGCCCACAGAGAGGGCTCTGCATGCCACTTCTGGCACATGTCCCATAGGTTCGCCATCACGGCTCTAGCCCTTACACTGTGTAGATGTTCCTGTACATAATGCCAGCTACTTGCCTGTGCCATTCATTGTATGCTGGTGCTGCCTGCATCTTATATCCTACCCTTATATTTTACACGGTCTCTGATGCCTCTCTGCATAGTTTGCACATCCTCAGGTCCTGTCTGGTAAGGTAGACCCCAGCTTCCATGGACCTGGTGCTTAATGCCTGTTCTTCTGCCCCTATGATCAATGCCTCAATGAGGTCCAGTCCTTTCAAGCCATTGGTAGGAATTCCCAATGTCTGTCTGTCTACATCCCATGCAGGGCCCTGCTGTGTTTTCTCCTCCCATGTCTGGTGCTGCTTCAGATGTTCTCTCAGCAGCTCATTTATATACAGCCTACTTCACCAGCTCTAGGCAACTGCCAATTAAAAAAAACAACCTAACAATATCATATCATAAGTAAGATAAACATATTTGAAAATGATTTTCTTGGAATTTTTTTTTATATTGTGATTTTATAGAGGTAGTTGGGTTTAAATGCATTCTTCAAATTCTATCAAAATTTACAAGCCATTCAGATCTGTTTTATTCTTCTCTGCTCTTATCAGTAAGAAGGAATATGTTTCTGTACCCTCAGTGCAGTAAAATGTGTTTAATAACTTGCAGCCTCAGATAGGGGATTGCAAAAAGTCCAGCTGCCATCATTTACTACATGTTAGTGGAATATATCTAAACTTTAATAGGACTGTATTAATTAGTGATGAGGCATTTTATTTGGCTGGTTAACCGTTAATACAGCTGGCCTTTTGGCTGTAACAAAGATAGGAATAGGAATAGGAATAAGTTTATTTATAGGCCGCCCTTTTCCCTGAGGGGACTCAGGGCGGCTAACAACTTATAGGGAGGGGATACAAACAGTAACATATAACATAACACATAATTAAAAAATAAACAACATGTCTTGATAAAAATAGAAATACATTGCTGCCTTATTAAAAAACTTTATCTAAAAGAGAACGGTCTTCCACAGTTTCCCACAACTTCAGAGGTAGAGCTGACCTGAAGTGCCTGCCTGTTTTTCCAGAAAGAAGAGTCCCAAATCCCCGAACTCCTACAAGGTGGGTACCAAATCACCCTGACTTTGTTACACATGTAGGATAGGTACAGTGGTGGGATTCAAATAATTTAACAACCGGTTCTCTGCCCTAATGACCAGCAGGGTAGGCGGGGCTCAGTGGTCATGTGACTGGGTGGGCATGGCCAACTCAACGTCACTCAGGTCGATGGGCGCTTCACCTTAGCTGTTACAACGTAATAAGAGTTAACCGGAGAGGCAGTTTCTGTAAGCAGGGCAATAAAGATTAGGCTAGAAACAACCCCAGAATGTTTCTTTTCTGCCTTCCTTACAGGATTAGCCCTGTAAAGTGTAAAAAAAACAAAAGGAGATTTCTTCCAAGAACCCGTTCTCTAGACTGCTTAGAAAGTTAACAACCGGTTCTCCCGAATAGGTGCGAACTGACTGAATCTCACTACTGGATAAGTAGTACCTAAATGGCACCTGAGGTGAAAAAAGTTTGTAATCACTGGTCTAGGTTGAATTGCTGATGTGATCCGGGTCTTCAGTCCAGTTTGATTGAGAAGTGGGGTTGATTTGCTTCTGTTTTCCAAATTGATTAAGGGAACTTTAGCATTATTACATTCAGTCACATTTGATGGCTTGAATTGAATCTCCCAACTGAAAGTTTGCCTTGAAGGAGTCTTTGACTGTCATTTCAATGATTTGTTGACAGGAGGAAAAGAATGAGGACTAGTAGTTTATTGGTTAAGGTGTTGGACCAAGTCTAAGGAGAGCTTTTCAGCTATCCTAGCCTGTAGTGTTGTTATGAACAGAAGACTAGTCCCAATTTGAGCCACTTGGACCAACTGAAGAAGTGATAGGATATTAATCATATCCAGCTATCCATTCATCATATTATGTTCATATTGTGCCAAGGAAATTACATGGACGTGACTCGAATTGTGGTTTGATGTGGAGATGTTATCTTCTTTGTCTTCATTGAGACAACTGTCCTCCCCTCAATGATTCTCCAGTTATTTCAGAGGGGGAAGGAGAGACAGCTTCACTTCTAGACCACAGCTGGTTTGGCTGCAGAAGGGACATCAGACAGTTTTCGTCACCACACTATAAAAAAGATGTTGAGACTCTAGAAAAAGGGCAGAGGAGAGCAACGAGGATTATTAGGGGACTGGAGACTAAAACATAGAAAGAACAGTTGCAGGAACTGGGTATGGGTAGTGTAGGGGAGACATAATAGCAGTCTTCCAATATTTCAGGGGCTGCCATAGAGAGGAGGGGGGTCAAACTATTTTACAAAGCATCCAGAGGCCAGACAGGGAATAACGGATGGAAACTGACCATGGAGAGATTCAAGAGATTCAAGTGAATCATTCAACCTAGAAATAAGGAGGAACTTTCTGACAGTGAGAACAATCAACCCATGGAACAGAAGTTGCTCTCGGAAGTTGTGGGAGCTTTATCATTGGAGGCTTTCAAGAAGAGATTGGACTGCCCTCTGTCAGAAATGGTGTAGGGTCTCCTGCTTGAGCAGGGCATTGGACTGGATGACCTACAAGGTCCCTTCCAACTCTGTTAATCTTTTAAGGAGCCCACAGAGCTGGTTCTCGCCCTATCTAGCAAATTGTGAATTCTGTAACTCAGATGTCCTCACTTGACATACCTCCTTGTTTTGCTGGAAAAGGGTGGGGGTGGGGGAGAGAGATCTCTTTGGGGAAATTGAGTTTTTAATGGCACCTTTAAAAATTCCATGGGGAAATTAGCCTTGCGTGCCTTCCATGGTTTTTCTTGATGCTTCATTATCACAACAAAACAGACATCAAGGTTGGAGGTGGAGGTGGGCTGGGCTCGGTTTCCTCTCTGTTTTCTCTCTGTTTTCTTTGCCTCCGGCTCTCAGAGGGGGTAGGAATTAATGGGAGGGGAGCTGGTGGGGGTCCACAGCCTGAGCCCCTGGCGGTTTCCAGCAGGGAGATCTGACGTGACTGTCTCAACCAGGTCTGGTGCTGCATATTGCCTGCCATTGTGAAGGAGCCTGGCGTTAAGGGAACTTCATTTCTATGTGGAGAAAATGAGAAATGCATTTTTTTGTGTTTTAAAAAAAGACTGTGCAAATATGGGTGATGTAATCTCTTATTTTAATAAGAAGATGAAAAATGGGGGGGGGGGAGAAGTACAATAGTCCATAAGTCATGCTTGTTCCATTCTCTCAGTTTTACTGCTTTAATATAACTACGGCACAGAAGAAAAACAAAATAGAAAATGCACGACACACAAGAATATATGATGCAAATAAACCAACCAAAGTCGCAAACAAAAAAAAAAACACCAAAAAAACCCCTAAGTGACAATTATTACAACAGTGTGAACATTACTGGAGTTCATTTTTCATGCAACAAATCAAATCTTGTCCTCATGGAGTCCTATTGTCCAGGATTTCCTTAATCCTGATAGGGAGACAATGCCAAGGGTTGAGTTTTGACAACTTTTAAAAATCAACTTTTAGATTTGGTAAACAACTGTTTTTCTAGTAATTGCGATGATCTTATTAGCAATAATCTAGGCATGGTAGAGTTATTCATATGTCACAGATTCCAATTTTGTGGTATATAATTAACACATTACAGATAGTCCCTGACGTACGACCATTTGCTTAGTTTGAAGTTATGGCAGCACTGAAGAAAGTGACTTAAGACTGGTCCTCACACTTACGACCATTGTAGCATCCCATGGTCAACCATTTTGTATTTACAGCATTTGTAGCATCCTTGGGGTGCATTATTGCGATTTGCAACTTACCCAGACAACTTCTGACAAATAAGTCAGTGAGGAAAAAACAGATTTGGTTAATGATCAGGGCAAAAAAAAAGTCCATAAAATTGGGTGCAGTCACATGATGACTTAATTAATGGCCATTTCACTTAACAATAGAATCCAATTGTGGTGGTAAATCAAAAACTATCTGTGCTTTAGCACCTTTAAGTCCAAGAACCTGTTTCACCATAATAAAAATATCCAGTCAATGCAAGGACATGATTAAAGCATGTGCATTATTCATTAAACATGAAACTACTACTACTACTACTACTACTACTACTACTACTACTACTACTACTACTACTACTACTTCTTCTTCTTCTTCTTCTTCTTCTTCTTCTTCTTCTTCTTCTCCTCCTCCTCCTCCTCCTCCTCCTCCTCCTCCTCCTTATCATCATCATCATCATCATGTGATAATCCTGCAATATGCAATAAGTATCTAAGGAATACAGAATAGCAGAGTTGGAAAGAACTTGAAGATTTTTGGGTCCAACTTTCTCTTCAAGCAGGAGACCCTGTATCATTCTGGACAAATGGTTGTCCAATCTCTTCTTAAAAACCTCCAGTGATGGAGCACCCACAACTTCTTGAGGCAAGCTGTTCCACTGATTAATTGTTCTTACTGACAGGATATTTCTCCTTAATTCTATGTTGGATTTCTCTTTGATAATGTTCCATTTCTTGCTGTTTGTCCTGCCTGCATAAATCATATATCTGAAATAGAGCATAAATTATTGTTTTATGCTGATAATATTACAGGGCTTTTAAATAATTATCAGAGCTCTTTATCTCATTTTGTGGAGATAGTATAGCAATATGGTGAATATTCTGGTCATATTGTATATTGGAATAAATCTAAAATCTTACCAACAAGCTACATGGAAATATTAAACAAATGAAATTTCATTTTTTTTAAAAAAAATATTCCACTAAGTACTCAGGAATAATTGCTAAGAAAAAGTGCTTCTTGGTAAACTGGACCATTTCTACCTGCATAACACAGATTAATAGTGACATTCATAGATGGTGAAAATACCAATGAGCCTACAGGGAATAATAAATGTGGAAAATTCCCCAATTGGTATACGTTTTGAGGATTCCCATACGACTATGGAGGGCTTGGATGTATCTGTTAATCTCTGTTTTGTACTGGCATGATTATGTTAAATATTTGACATTTTGGGCCCAACTGGAGACTTCTTAGTTGGCCTCTTTGAAATTGTGGCAAGTTCATAGTTCTAAGCATACCAGGAATTCTATTGCATGTCCATGGCAGAAAGCATTCTGATCACACTTGGAATACTGGATCCAGTTCTGAACACCATGATACAAAAAAGATGTTGAGATGCTAGAAAGAGTGCAGAGAACAGCAACAAAGATGATTAGGGGACTGTAGACAAAATTGCAGTGGCAGCCAAAAAAGCCAATGCAATTCTAAGTTGCATTAATAGAGGGATACTATCAAGATGCGCATGTGCAAGCGTGATGGCCGGCAGCTTTCTCTACACTGACCGTGAGAGCGAAAAAACATCAAGAAAATGGGTAATTTAGCTCGGAGAGCATGCGGGAAGGGGTCTCACCGGTAGAGCGAAGCCTGGCAGATCCGAGCAGGTGCCTATCTGGGGGGGGGTCGCTGCTATTGGGCGGCTCCCAGCCCACACGGCCGCTCAGGACAACCTTCATAGCGTTCGGCGGCGAGAAGAAGAGCAAAAATGGCGGCGCCGCACTGACAGCACCGTCTCCGATGGCCTTTTACAGTCCGGGCCCTGTTTCTCCTTCTGACTGGGAGGGGTCCTGGAACATATTGGATTGTTGCAGCATTACTACTGACAGAGAGGAGGTGGTTGGTGTAGAGTGGCGCTGGATGGGGTCGGACAGCTGGTCTGCTTGCCGCTGCCGCAGCCTCCCTGAGCACCCCCCTCCCTCTGTTTCCATCGGTTTACAACATGCAACATCCCTGGCATCTTTAACATCTTTTTTAACATCCTTGTTGACATCTTCTGCTCTTGTTTTGGTGACCCTCGGACTATATCAGGCTGTTTCAAAGAGGGGGTGGTTAGCTTGACATGGTGCTCGATAAGATCAGGCAGCTTGCTACGTTATCGTTGCCGCGGCCTTTTGGGCACCCCCCCCTCCATTCCACTAGACTTGGCCTTCCCTGTGGTGCGGCCTCTCCCCTGCCTGTCCTCAAGATTACGGGGTTTCTCCTTCTTATCATCGGGCTCCCCCTGCTCACAGCTGCTGGATTTTGGATTCACTTGGATTTACGACCTGGACTTTGGACTTGCGACCTGCCAAATTGGTGTGACCACTGCCGCCTGTCGATGCTTAGGAGGGCACTTGGATTTCTGGACCTCCTGCCATACCATCTTATTCTACAGGAAGGAGAGAAGTCGAACTATCCCTCTTTATATCACCGTTAAAATTCCATCACCTGAACTCTTTACGAACCCGTGTATAGACGCCACACAACAGCTACAGCTGCACAAACTTTGTATGTGGAATGTGTGTGGAATGTATGTGGTATGTATGTGTTGAGTGGTCCCACGCTTTTTAATTTATCATAATTTTATATACTGTATCTCTGTATATTTTTAGTATTGGTGGGGTATGCATGCGGAGAATGCTTGGCCGGTATGTATGAGGGGATTGAGAGTGCGGCCTGGTGCCCCCTCCACTGAGTGCAGAAGCAGAAGTGGATGGGGGCCCGGATCCGCCTCTCATCCCAGAATGTGTGGTATGAATGGCCTGCCGGGGAGAACGGAGGCCATGGGAGGGGAAGTGGGGCCTACGGGTGCAGGGATGGGCCGGTGCATCCTGGTCATAGTTGGGAGAGGCAGGTTTGATGGGAGCTATAGGGCTAGCCATTACCGGGGAAGGAGGGTTCACTACATTACAGCGATCCCCCCTTCCGGCCCTGTTAGCTCCACTCCAGGAGCAGATGGCGAGAGTTGCCAGGGCCCAGGTCTCAGGCTGCTGTTGCTAAATGCCAGGTCTGTGTTCATAAAGCTCCCCTCGTCCAGGACCTAATGTTAGACGAGGGGGCAGACCTGGCATGTATTACTGAAACCTGGCTGGGCCATGAGGGAGGAGTCCCCCTTACTGAAATGTGCCCAGAAGGGTTTCGGGTGCTCCACCAGTTGTGACACCAGAGAATGGGGTGGGGGAGTGGCAGTCATCATCTGAGAGTCATTAGTTCCTCGTAGGATCCCTGCTCCAGAGATTGTCAGGTGTGAGTCCCTTCTGGTGAAGTTGGACCTTGGGGGGGTCAAGTGGGTTTCTTACTAACGTACCTACCTCCCAACTGCATTACAACAGCCCTGCCTGTGCTCCTCGAGTCAGTAGCCGAGCTGGCGGTCAAGTTCCCCAGACTTATAGTGCTGGGGAATTTCAACCTGCCGTCGCTCGGTGAACGCTCTGATGGAACACAGGAGTTCATGGCTTCCATGATAGCCATGGACTTGACCCAGGTAATTCAGGGGCCGACTCATACAGCGGGTCACACGCTCGACCTTGTGTTTCTCTCGGAGCAGTGGAGACGTGATCTAGATTTGAAGGGCATTAAGATCTTGCCCTTGTCATGGTCAGATCACTTCCTATTGAGGCTTGACTTTCGGAAACCAATCCCCCACTGTAGGGAGGTGGAACCGATTAGGTGGTTCTGCCCCAGGCATCTGATGAACCCTATGGGATTTCAGACGGCACTTGATGAGATACCTGCCTCTCTGGCCCACAGTCCGGCGGAGTCCTTGGTCGCTGCTTGGAATACAGCGGTGGCGGAGGCTCTAAACCGGATTGCGCCTTTACGGCCTCTCCGCGGCAGTGGATCCAGGAGGGCTCCTTGGTTCACTGAGGAACTCCGGGAGATGAAGCACCAAAAGAGATGCCTAGAGCGATGCTGGAGTGCTAGTAACTCTAAATCCGACCGAACACAATTAAGAGCCTTCATTAGGACTTATCTAGTGGCGATACGGGGGGCAAAATGTGCGCATTTTTCCACTCTTATTGCATCCGCAGAATCGCGCCCAGCCGCCCTGTTTAGGATAGCCCGCTCCCTCTTGAAAGGGAGGGATGCAGATGAACCTCTACAGGGTAGAGCTGAGGAATTTGTTCAGTTTCTGTCGGATAAAATTGCTCGGATTCGGACGGACCTGGACTCCACTTGGACGGTACCAGCCGAGGTGCTGGGGGAAGGTCTTGATTGGATTTTATGGAGCGAGTTTCAACTTGTCGCTTCTGAGGAAGTGGACAAGGCCATGGGAGTGGTAAGTGCCTCCACCTGTTTATTGGAGCCGTGTCCCTCCTGGCTGGTCTCGACCAGCAGAGAGGTAACATGTGGCTGGCTCCAGAGGATTGTTAACACCTCTCTTCGGAAGGGATCCTTCCCGCACCCCCTAAAGGATGCGGTGATGAGACCCCTCCTTAAGAAACCTTCCCTGGATCCAGCCATTTTGAACAACTATCGCCCAGTCTCCAACCTCCCATTCGTAGGGAAGGTTGTCAAGAAGGTGGTGGCCTTTCAACTCCGATGGACCTTGGATGAAACAGATTATCTGGATCCCTTTCAGTCAGGTTTCAGGCCTGATTACGGCACCAAAACTGCTTTGGTCGCACTGATCGATGATCTCTGGCGGGCCAGGGATAGAGGACTTGCCTCTATCCTAGTGTTTCTTGACCTCTCAGCGGCCTTCGATACCATCGACCATGGTATCCTTCTGCGACGGTTACGGGAGGTGGGAGTGGGAGGCACCATCTTAAGGTGGTTCTCCTCCTACCTCTCGGATAGGTCGCAGTCGGTGTTGGTTGGGGGACAGAGATCGAACCCTAGGCCCCTCAAATATGGGGTGCCGCAGGGTTCGGTCCTGTCCCCCCTCCTATTTAATATCTACATGAAGCCGCTGGGTGAGATCATACACCGGCACAGGATTAAATACCATCAATATGCGGACGATACTCAATTGTATCTGTCCGCCCCGTGCCAACTCAGCGAAGCAGTTGAAGTGATGTGCCAGTGCCTGGAGGCTGTCAGGGTCTGGATGGGAGTGAACAAGTTTGCATTCAATCCAGACAAGACCGAGTGGCTATTGATGTTGCCTCCCAAGGATGGTCCAGACATTCCACCTCTTAGTCTGGGGGGTAAAGTAAAGTAAAGTAAAGATCAAGGGAGGTACCAATACCACTCTATAAAGCCCTAGTAAGACTACACCTAGAGTACTGCATCTAGTTTTGGTCACCACACTATAAAAAAGATGTTGAGAGTCTAGAAAAAGTGCAGAGAAGAGCAACCAAGCTGTTTAGGGGACTGGAGACTAAAACATACGAAGAATGGTTGCAGGAACTGGGCATGGCTAGCCTAGTGAAGAGAAGAACCAGGGGAGACACAATAGCAGTCTTCCGATGTTGGAGGGACTGCCACAGAGAGGAGGGGGGTCAAGCTATTCTCCAAAGCACCCGAAGGCCAGACAAGGAGTAATGGGTGGAAACTGACCAAAAAGAGATTCAACCTAGAAATAAGGAGGAACTTTCTGAGAACAATCAACCCATGGAACAGAAGTTGCTTTCAGAAGTTGTGGGCGCTTCATCACTTGATACTTTCAGGAAGAGATTGGACTGCCATTTGTCAGAAATGGTGTAGGGTCCCCTGCTTCAGTGCTGGGTTGGACTAGATGACCTATAAGATCCCTTCCAACTCTGTTAATCTGTTAAATGGTTAAGGAAACTAGTTACATTTAATGAAGAGAAGGATTAGGGGTGATATGATAGCTGTCTTCTGATTCTTGAGGGGCTGTCTCAGAGTAGAGGGGGGGGTGTCAATCCATTCTGCTAAGCATCTGAGTGCAGAACAAGAAGGATGGAAGATAATTAAAGAGAGATTCAATCTAGAACTAAAGAGAACTTTCCTGATAATAAGGACAATTAATCAATGGAACAGCCTGCCTCCTGGAATTGTGAATGGGCCATCACTGAAGGTTTCAAGAAGACCCTTGTCAGTTATTTCTCTGCAATGGTATAGGGTTTCCTGCCTGAACAGGGGGATGGACTAGAAGACCTCCAAGGTCCCTTCTAACCCTATTACATTCTATGTTCTGTTGAATAAGAGCTGAAGCTTTGCTCTTGTTTTCATGAGAAATTGACTTGTTGGAATTAATAAATGGTGGGTAATCACCTCTTTTGTTGGGGTAGAGGAATGGGCTGAGTATTCTGAATCCACTAAATGTTCGCATAGCCCATACTTTTCAAACTTTTCAATAGTTAACCAAAAAGGTTTAATTTGACAAGAACAGTTTATTAAGTTAAAACATTTGTAATTCTCTCTGTCTGGAATAGGTGTTTTGGCTGCCTCTGAAATCTCAGGGGGCAAAGTTTCCTTTAGAAGCCAAACAAGCATTTCAGCTTCTTAAACAGAATACTAAAATGGTTATAACAGAAAAACGGTTAATTTATACAGAGAATTGGAGTGTCATGTTCTACAAACTTGGCATTTTAAAAAAAGTTAGATACATTCCCTGTGATCTTAAAATGAGGTTCTTAATCCATCAAAACATTATTTGAACATTTTATTGAGATTCTGCATTAGACATTCAAATAGATTGATTCTGACTTTCTTTTTTGATAGATAGAATCAGAGGTGGTATTCAGCAGGTTCTGACCAGTTCTAGAGAACCGGTAGCAGAAATTTTGAGTAGTTCAGAGAACCTATAAATACCATCTCTGACTGGCCCCACCCCATCTATTCTCTGCCGCCCGAATTCCAGCTGATCCAGAGGGAATGGAGATTTTACAGTATCCTTCCCCTGAAGCGGGGAGGGAATGGAGATTTTACAGTATCCTTCCCCTGGATTGGAGAGGGAATGGGGATTTTGCAGTATCCTTCCCCTGGAGTGGAGAGGGAATGGAGATTTTACAGTATCCTTCCCCTGGATTGGAGAGGGAATGGAGATTTTACAGTATCCTTCCCCTGTCACCCCACCAAACCACACCCTTGTCCATGCCATGTCCACCAAGCCACGCCACAGAACCGGTAGTAAAAAAAATTGAATATCACCACTGGATAGAAGTATAAATTTTCTATTTGCAGTATTTTTTTAAAAAAAATTCTATTCTCTATTACATTTTTGATCATCAAATCCATATCATAAGGGGCTTTCAATTAGCGTTAAAATTAGTCAATATCTTGTATTTGAACAAAGGAGTCAATTTTCACCAACACAGCCAGCAGCATCAATTTCGCCATCCATTCTGTCTTGAGTGATGGTGACTGTCTCAAAGGTCCTGACTGAATTTCTAGGCTGATAATGGCGAGTAAAGAAAAAAGTCATACCATCAACCAGTGGTGGGATTCAAATAATAACTGGTTCTCTGCTCTAATGACCAGCTGAGTAGGTGGTGCTCAGTGGTCATGTGACTGGCTGCGGGCGTGGCCAACTCAACATCGCTCACATCGATGGGCGCTTCGCCTGAGCTGTTACAATGTAATAAGGGTTAATCGGAGAGGCAGTTTCTGTAAGCAGGGCAATAAAGATGAGGCTAGAAATAACACTAGAATTCTTCCTTCCTGCCTTCCTTACAGGATTATCCCTGTAAAGTGGGAAAAAACAAAAGGAGATTTCTTCCAACAACTGGTTCTCTGAACTGCTTAGAAAGTTAACAACTGGTTCTCTAGAATAGATGGGAACTGGCTGAATCCCACCACTGCCAACAACCATTTCCAAAAGCTTTGTGATAACATTTTAAGCAATATGCCTCTCAAAATGAGACCAAGTAGGTTCCCAAGGGGAAGATATTCCAGTGTTAATACTTGAAATGGGAGAAAATATAATTTCTATCCATAACCCAGATTTTCAATTCTCAGCATTAAATTCATGTTGGTGTATTTCTGGATTCACTGGCAATTTCATTTTATTTAAAAACTGCCCTAAGTGTAATTTATATCTAATGGATGGTGTTTCTTTTGCTCACACTTTCTCTATGTATGAGCCTTCTTGTTTATTCTACATTGGAAAATTTGGAAAAATACACATCTTAGTTGATAGAATAAGCAGCCTACTAGGAAAGTAGAACACTGTGGCATGCATTTTCATGAAAACATAGTTATTATTGCTTTTCAAGTGATACACAGACCAAAATGTAGTTATCCTTCTCTAAGTGTCATGATGCTGTTCTCCCATTAAAAAAATAGTTTAATATTAATAGTTTAATATTAGAGGGAAATGCACAACAAATGTATAAGAGGAATATATATATATATATATATATATATATATATATATATATATATATATATATATATATATATATATATATATATATATATATATATATATATATATATATACACACACACACACACACACACACACACACACACACACACCTATTTCCCTGGCCTAGCTGATAAAGGAAGAGAGCCTGTGGCTTAGTGGCTAATATAACTGCTTGATATGTAATACAGCCCAGGCTCGATTCCCAGTAAGGGTATGACTAGCTGTTGAGAGCTAAATAGCTTGAAATAGATCTATACTAGTCTCCCTTTATTTATTTATCAGCACAAATGCAACACAAATGTAACAAAGGGAACAGTAAAAATTATGGCTTTCTGTCATGATGGTCTCTTGTGATGAGCCGATAGACAGAGAAAGGAAGCAGTAGGCTTCCTCTCATATTTGGGCATACCAGGGATTGTGACACAACACACACACACACACACACACACACACACACACACATGTAGTTACAACCCCTGGTATGCCCAAATATGGGAGGAAGTTCACTACTTCCATTCGCTGAAAAAAGCCCAGAAAAAGGAACATGAATTTTCACATGATGAAAGATAACAGATTGTTCCACCCCTAGTTCTATACGCTTTTTGTCAATCAGTTTTATAAAGCTGATACCATCTCAAAATGTTCCAATTTTTCAACATTTGGATGCCCACAGGCAAGTAACCAGAGTGGTTATTTATAAACCAGCAGCCACTGGCAACAGGGAACTTTTAAAAGCCATATTTAGCATTCTTAGGAAAACCATGTACAATGTTGCCACAGTGAAATCCTACCAGGAAGATCAATAGGTTTTCTTGCCCTTCATCGACTATATTAAAGTCTGCATATCACTAGCCTTCTATACAGGTAGTCCTCAAGTGTAACTGAGCCTGCAATTATGATTCTTAAATGGTGCCAATAGTTAAGCAGATCACCATGTGGCCATGCCCAAGTCTATGACTTTTTTTGCAGTAGTCATTAAACAGGTGTCATGGTTATTAAGTGCATTCATTGTCCACCATGGGTAGGGTTTTTCTGTTGTTGCCACAATCAGAAGTAAATGTCAGTTTCTTCCAAGACAAAATAAAACAAAATCACAAATCACAGTCACACGACTGTGGGAAGCTTCAAACTATCATAAATGCCATCACATTTTTGAATCCAGCTTATCACTAGCCACCAGGAAATGGTCCCTAAGCAATTCGATCATAAGTCAAGTACTGATGATGATGATATCCATTCAGTTGGGTCCAACTCTTGGCAATTCTATGGGACAGGTTTCTCCACATCATCTGATCTTGTACTATTTTGTTTAGTTTTTCTACTGGTGTCAGCTTTAATGGAGCCCATCCATTGTGTTCTTTGTTGGCCTTGTTTTGTTAAGTCAAGTAGTACCTGTATTTAAGAACACAATGGATAGACTCTATTAAAGCTGACACCAGTAGATGTGGAGAAACCTGTCTCATAGAATCGTCAAGAGTTGGACCCAACAGATCTCCTCATGGCTAGTGATAACCTGGATTCAAAAATGTGATGGCATTTATGGTAGTTTGAAGCTTCCCACAGTCGTTTGGAAGCAAAGGATTATTTTGTTCTCTGCATCCCTTTTCCATCCCACAGTCTCTCCAACTGAGCCATGTATAAGTACACTGAGAGCATCTGCACCAAAGACAAATTCCTTGTGTGCCCAATCATTCTTGGCCAATAAAGAATTCTATTCTATTCTATTCTATTCTATTCTACCAACAAATTGAAAAGAAGGAAAGGAAACATTGAATTTTCCTAAGAATAAATTCCTGGTCTAATTCACAGATGAAATGAAGGTGCAGAGAGCAATGAGGAAAGAAGGCATAAAGTGGTGAAGAATATATGCACTTCCTTAAGGAAAGGCAAGAATAGGGCTTTATCAAGTTGAATTGTGCTGGCAGAAGTGCTGGTCATCTATCAAGTGGTAGCAGATTTTATTTATTTATATCCCACCATTATTATTTTTATGAATTACTCAAGGTGGTGAATACACACAGTACTCTTTCCTCTTATATTCCCCAGAACAACAACCCTGTAAAATGGGATGGACTGGAAGAGAGTGATTGGCCCAAAGTCACCCAGTTGGCTTTCATTCCCAAAGTGAAACTAGAACTTGCTGTCTCCCAGCTGCTAGCTTGATGCTTTCACCACATGAGCAAACTGACTCTAAATTCTTGCAAGAAGCAGAGGTTGGACTAGGTCATAGATGAACAATTAATTTTCCCAAGGGGCAGCATGAGAAACTGGGACTGTTCTGGTGGACCACCGCCCTATCCTGCTGCCACCCTGCTACCACAACCCTATACCCTCATGAGCTGGACAGGGATAGTCCAAGGGTGGGAAGTAGCCCTTGACAGTGGCGAAATCTATTTTTCCCCCCTACCGGTTCTCTGGGCATGGCTTGGTGGAGGTCATGTGACTGGGTGGGTGTAGCTATGTAGTCATGTGACTGGGGGGGGGTTAAAAGACAAAAACTCACTTTAACAATGTCCTGCTGGGGAGGGAATTGGACTAGATGATCTCAAGGGCCCTTCCAGCCCTAGATTGCTGTGCTCTTTCAAGGTATCCTCTGAAGCTGCATCTAGTGCCAGGTTTGTGGTCCTTCCTCCTCCTCCTTTTAACTCCCCTTCCTTCCTTTCTTTCTTTCGTTCTTTCTCTCTCTCTCACTCTCTTTCTTTCCTTCCTTTTTTCTCCCATCCCTCCCTTCCTTCCTTCCACCCCTCTCTCTTTCTCTCTTTCTTTCTTTCTCTCTCTCTCTCTCTTTCTTTTTTCCTCCCTTTTTTCTCCCACCCCTTCCTTCCTCTCTCTCTTTCCATTTCTTTCTTTCTTTCTTTCTTTCTTTCTTTCTTTCTTTCTTTCTTTCTCTTTTTCTTTCTTTCTTTCTTTCTCTTTTTCTTTCTTTCCTCCCTTTTTTCTCCCATGCCTTCCTTCCTTCCTCTCTCTCTCTTTCTTTCTCTCTCTCTTTTTCTTTCTTTCCTCCCTTTCCCCCCATCCCTTCCTTCCTTCCTTCCTTCCTTAATTCCTCCCTCTCTCTCCCTCTTTCTCTTTCTTTCTTTCTTTCTTTCTTTCTTTCTTTCTTTCTTTCTTTCTTTCTTTCTTTCTTTCTTTCTTTCACTGCACCCCCCCACACACAAACACTCCCTGTTTTTGGCCTAGCAGACCCCAGGGAAGCCTCCTGGGAGCATAGACGGACCCTAAATGCTAAAAAAAAAAAAAAAAAGTTAAAAAAGCTCCTACCATCATGCAGCACAGATGATTGTCTGAACTTTTTAAAAGTTTGTTAAGCATTTTTTTACTATTGATTCAGATGAACCGGCCCGAACCAGTAGTATTTCACCCCTGGCCCTTGGGCTGTAAAGTCCCCAGGTCTGGACTAGGTGATGTCCACAGTCCGTCCAGCTCTTTACGTTCCATGATCCTGCTACTCAGACTTGGGAAGCCTTGGCCTGTGTACCTGGCTCTGTGTTCTCTTCGGTTGTGAGATCAATGTAGTCTCGGTACATTCGCTCTCATTTTTCATAACTTATCCTATGACTCAGCCTCAATATTAAATCAAATTTCTTGGCTGAGCCCTGGCACAAAGGAAGCTCTGGGCAACGTCCTATTTCACATACTGATTGAAGATGATCACCAATGGCAGATCTACACAGGGTTGTTGCAGCATGATGTCGGTCGCAGTCCGGGAGCACACCCAAGGCAGACGCCAACCCATGCACTATTTTCCTTCAAATCATCCGTAGCCCCCATTTTCTTTACAGGAGGTCTTCCAATTAAGAGCAGCTTATGTGTGCTGCCAAGTACAGTGTGTTCCAAAGTTGCAGGGCTATTAATTTCACTTGTTTGATATTGTGAGGCACAGGTACACACTGTTAATATAACAAGGAAAATCAAGCCAGGGAATTGATAGGCACATGAAACTGCACCCTGGAGTTACTTCAATGTGCAGCTTGCCCTGGAGCAGGAGTCCCCAACCCAGGGGTGAAATCCAGCAGGTTCTTACCAGTTCGAGAGAACTGGTAGTGGAAATTTTGAGTAGTTCGGAGAACTGCCAAATACTACCTCTGGCTGGCCCTGCCCCCATCTATTTTCTGCCTCCTGAGTCCCAGCTGATTGGGGGGGGATTGGGATTTTGCAATATCCTTCCCTTCCCATGCCCACCAAGCCACTCCCACAGAACCAGTAGTAAAAAAAATGAATTTCACCACTGCCCCAACCCCTGGTTGCAGACTGCTACTGGGTTGCAGCCCAGTGGCAACCAAGTCATGCAAGTAGCGAGTGAGCATGGAAAACTCCATTTGCACAAGCAGTGTGATCACACACAAAACAATCCCCTCTTCCCCCCGGGGTTAGCCGGAAAGGTTGGGGACAGCTGCCCTAGAGAATATGCTGGGACCTGCTTTTTGATCAGAGTGGGCTGTATAGAGAACTACGCTAATGAATAAATGGAGAAGCATTTCTGCACAAATGGCAACTGGACTTTCTGGTTTTTCTTTGAAGACGTTTCACTTCTCATCCAAGAAGCTTCTTCAGCTCTGACTGGAGGATGCAGAAGGAAAGGATTTATACTCCTTGCAGACAGCTGGTCATTTGCATTCTTTTGGCAAGTCATTAAGGTCATTAAGGTTTATCTGTATCCTCAAGTCAACTGAGTGGTGCAAATAGGTATGGAGCAGAGATGGGTTCCTACTGGTTCGGACGAATAGGTAGTAACTCGTCTGGACACATGACCGTACTGGTTCTATCCTGAGATAGAGCCGAGGTGGCGCAGTGGTTAGGGTGCAGTACTGCAGGCCACTTCAGCTAACTGTTATCTGCAGTTCAGCGGTTCTAATCTCACCGGCTCAAGGTTGACTCAGCCTTCCATCCTTCCGAGGTGGGTGAAATGAGGACCCAGACTGTGGGGGCGATATGCTGACTCTGTAAACCGCTTAGAGAGGGCTGAAAGCCCTATGAAGCGGTATATAAGTCTAACTGCTATTGCTATTGCTATTGCTATCCTGGGCGCCGCCATCTTTATTTTCTGTTCTGTACATGTGCAGAACAATCTTCATTGAAAAAAATGTAATCCCCCCCCCCTTTTAACGCTGTGCACATGTGCAAATCTTTTTAAGTGCAAATGCGCATACGCATGGAGCAAAATATTTCGGGCACCGAACCAATAGTAGTGCTGGCAGGAACTCACCCCTGGTGTGGAGCCTACTTGGAATTGCTGACCGTGTTGTAGACTGGAGATAGATGATGTTGTATCCCCCCTCCTTCTCTGTTGAGAGAGGGCTGTTCAGTTTTGACACAGATGGCCTCTTTGACTTCAAAGAAAAACCAGAAAGTCCAGTGGATTCTTGAAAAAGCCCCTTTGGGACAACCATGGTCTGGGTGGCTGAGAATCTCCATGGACATTTCTGCACAATTTTCACAGGTGTGTGCTCCAGTGGGGTCGTGCTGCTTCTGCCCCCAAAAGAGAGGGCTAAACATTTATTTTTGGCTCCTTCTCCCTGATCTGCAATGAGAGCTTGCAGAAACTCTTCCTTTCCTCACGCATCAGCTTGTTATCTTGATGGGAGTCAAATTTCTGACTGGGGTCATTGGAGTCTCTTAGTATCTGGTTCTTGCATCAATGGTGCTAATAGGCCTGTCATTCAGGTGAGGGCTGCCGAGAGAAATCTGAGCATCGCCCTTCCTGGTCCACGGAGGGTGAAATGCAGAATTCGGCACCATGCACATGCTCCTGAGAAGACACTGCCACCCACCCAGCTTCTGCAGCAATTTACAGGTAGTCCTTGATTTACGACAACAATGAGTGGTGGGATTCAGGGAGTTTGTACCATTGCGGGAGAATCAGTTTTTAACTTTCTGAGCAGTTTGGTGAACTGGTTGTTGGAAGACATTATTAGGGCAGAGAATTTCACAATGGGTTTGTGTTCCTAAGTGAAACATTTATAAAGTAATCAAATGACATACTGCATGGGATGATGGGCTTTGTTTTCCTTTTTTTGTGTGTGTTTTTTTTTCTTTTTTTTCTCTGCCTTTCTTTTTCTTTTATTTTAATAAATGTTTTTTTAATTTTAATTTAAAACAGGTACAGCATCTTTCTTTACATCTGTAGAAAATGTGTCAATCAATTACAGATAAGTTTTGGTACATCTCCTCCACAGTCAACCAACCTTTCTTTTTCTATTGTTATGTGATTACGTTGTCTATGTAACAAAAATAAAAAAAAAATTCTATAAAAAAAAACATTTATAAAGTGAGTTTTACCCCATTTCACGACCTGTCTTGCCAGAGTTGTTAAGTGAATCACTGCAGTTAAGTTAGTCACACAGTTGTTAAATGAATCTGGCTTCCCCATTCACTCTGCTCATTGCAAAAGGGGATCACATGATCCCAGGACACTGCAAACCGTCATAAATGCGAATCGGTTAGCCAAGTGTCTGAATTTGGATCATGTCACCTCGGGGATGCTGCAAGTGTAAAAAATGGTCATTAGTCACTTTTTCCAGTGCCATTGTAACTTCCAATGGTCATTAAATGAACTGTTGTAAATCAAGGACTACCTGTATATGGAAAGAACTCCTGGGATTTGGCAGGGCAAGTGCAGAATTTGGGGACTGGGTGCTATTTATTTACAGTATGCTCTTTATTTGTTTCTATCCCATTTTAATTCTTCTTATAAATCACTTAGGGTGGTGACTATACCTAATACTCCTTCGTCCTCCTGTTCTTCCCACAATAACAAGCCTGTGAAGCAGGGGTGGGTTCCGACCAGTTTGGACCGGTTCAGCTGAACCAGTAGTGGTTTGGCTGCCTGGGTCGTCGGAACCAGCAGCCACCACAGCCTGCCACGCCCCCAAACCGGTTCTCTGGACAGTGCTGTAGGTGCTGCCATCTTGTTTTTTGCTTCTGCGCACGTGCAGAACAATTTTTATTGTGCATGTGTACAAAGCGCACGCAGGTGAACTGGCAGTAGTGACTGCCAGAACCAATGGCGTGTTCCGGATCCCATTGCAACCAGTACGGTTGCAACGGGGCCCAGCGTCCTCCACATGAATGCACACAGTGCACGCATGTGTCTTACCTTCCAGTGTTGCCTCCGTGAGCCACCACGACACTCCAGCTGCTTGGCAGAGCATCACACAGGTGCTTTATGCGCCGTGCATGTGTGTGGAAGCACCGAAGAGTTTAAAGGCAGGTAAGGCACTCAGGTGGGTGGGTGGGCCCTCCGGAGCACCATACCGTAATGGTACCCGGTGCTCCGGGCAGGCACCAGGCGTACCCCCTGCAACCACCAATGGCCAAAACCCACCTCTGCTGTGAGGTGAGTTGGGATGAAAGAGGGTGACTGGCCCAAGGAACCCAAGTAGGCTTTCATGCCTAAAGCAGGACTAGAATTCACCATCTCCTGGTGATTGGCCCCAAATTACCCAGTCTTTCATACTTAAGGCCAGACTTTTCTTTTAAAAGCAATCCCTCTCTTGACCTCTCTATCATTTGCTGCAGTGGTGGTTTTCACATTTTGTTACCACTGGTTTGCCCCGTGCATGCACACCCCTTCCGCACATGCGCTTGGCCTTCTCCGCATTCACTTCGCTTGTGTGCATGCCTTCTGCACATGTACCCTGCCTCAAAAATGTGCCTAAATGGGACAACATAGAGCCAGGGTGGGTGTGAGGGTCCATCCACAATTTTCTATACCAGTTCAGGTGAATACCACCTCCGACTTGCTGGTTTGAAGGAACCCACTTGGAGTGCTACAACTGGCTGTAATACATAGGAATCAAAGTTGGAGAAAGCTTACAAAATGCTATGAATATGAACTGATGGTTTTTATTTTGAATTTTTGCAAACTGTTCCCATTTCCCAACCAGGGAGCTGAGTCTGGAAGAGAGATCTTCAGAGATCTTCAAAACTCTCCCTAGAAGGCTCCCTAGATGTTCATGCAAAGCTTCCTAGATGTTTGATCTTTCCGAGTCACAAAATGTGCTCCACGGTGTGTCTTTTAGAGCCCCTAAGCGATCAGCCACCAGGGATCTGAGTGTATGAAACAATGTGCCCAGATGCATAAACTGACACAAAGTTCACTCTTTATTTATTATTCCCCCTATTGCCACAATTCATCTGGAATGGGGAAAAAACAACTATTGATTTTTCTCCTCTTTGACAGTTGCTCCACACTTACCTTTTATAGAAGCAAATTGGCTCTGGGACCAGTTCAATGCTTACAAATGCCTCCACTCAACTTGGCCACTTAGTTCTAATTGCTGTGTGTCTTCCTTCCTTCCTTCCTTCCTTCCTTCCTTCCTTCCTTCCTTCCTTCCTTCCTTCCTTCCTTCCTCTCAACCAGCTAACTCCTTCCCTCCTCCCTCCCTCTATTCCTGTCTTCCTTCCTTCTTTCCCTCTACTTCATCCTCTCTCCTTCCTTCCTTCCTTCCTTCCTTCCTTCCTTCCTTCCTTCCTTCCTTCCTTCCTTCCCTCCCTCCCTCCCTCCCTCCCTCCCTCCCTTCTTTTCTTTAGTTGGATTTATTATTGGGAAACTGAAGGGACAGAAGTGCAGAAAAGATACAATTTCTTTTTTAAAACATCCAGAATCATCATGTACTCCCTTATTTAATGCAGAACAGACAGGATTTGGACCAGGGGTGGGATTTTACTGCTTCAGACCAATTGGGGCCAACCGGTAACTCTGACTATCAGCTGAGGCCACCCACTGCTGTGCCTTACTAGTCTATATTCCCTTTTCTGAAGTCCAGGCACAGCAGAGTGGATCGCCGCACCTCAGCTGTTTTGCGCACACACGCACAAAGCATGTGCTCAGCAAACCGGTTGTTAAACCAGTAGAATCCAACCCCTGATTTGGACCTCTCCAAAAAGATGGCCTATTGGACTTTCCTAAAGACACTGTTTTTCCCTGATGAAAGCCTTGTCTTGACTCCTTTATTCTAATTGGATCTATAGATCTAGTTCCGATTGGGGGGTGGGGGCAACGGAAAGGAATGTGCTGTGTGGGGCAACCCTTTGGTGCAATGAAAATGCTGTAGTATGTGTTGAAGTTCACAGATCAATGCTGTTACCTTCCCACCAGAGGTGGTTCCTAAAAATGCATTTTACATGCTTTCGAACTGCTAGGTTGGCAGAAGCTGGGGCAAATAACGGGAACTCACTCCATTATGTGGTGCTAGGGATTCGAACCGCCAAACTGCCAATGTTTCTGATTGACAAGCTAAGCGCCTTAGCTCCTGAGCCACCACGTCCCTTAGGAATTCAATGTGAACATTACAAACCATGTCCTTTAGGAATGGAAGGTTACAAACAATCAAATAGACACGAGAACTTTAGTAGTATGTAGTAAATACGTTGCTTGTTTTTTAAAAGAATTTGATGACTATGATTTTGCTCTCAATTATGTGTACAGAAGTTGATGGGTTGGAGTGATCTTTAAGCAGCATCCAGCTTTTCTTCTTAAACTCGAAGGGAAGGGATAGGTGCATTGGAAAGGAGAGGCCAAACATTGGGTATTCCTGTCATGAGGTACAGTCTCACATTCAGTTTTTACTTAGTTCATAGCGTTGTTAGCAGCATATCAGTCTCCAATGTTTCCTGCCTTGCATGCTTTAGAGAAAGTGCTGGATATAAATCTGGCAATGTCTAGGGGAACAATTATTTTTTTCTCTGGCAACTGGAACCAAAGGACTGCGAGTTCTGAAGTTCTACCCAGGTATTCCTCTGTAAATCCAGTAGAATCCAGCAGTAAATCTCTTCTTGTATTCCAGCAGTTCAAGATTCTAATAGAAGAAGGTTTCTTTAAGTTTAAATGCAAGCAAGTGCATAAATACAAGCAGGTTGCATTTGCAGCACACCTTTAGAAAGCCAGCATCTCTGACAGAAGATTGCATGAACTTTGCAATATAGAAAGTTTGCTGGTATAGGGTGCTAGAGGAGTCTGCTCAACTTCAATTTCATTTATACCACATGAAATTTCTCCACATAGACATTACAAATTTAGTGAGTGTTCCCAAATTTTACAATTTGTCATCTTGGTGCTGCTTGGGGACATGACGTTGAAGAAGGCGTCAAAAGAACAACTTCCACTGAACCAATAGAGGCAGTGGTGGGATTCAACCAGTTGGCACCTATTCGGGAGAACCGGTTGTTAACTTTCTAAGCAGTTGGGAAAACCGGATGTTGGAAGAAATCTCCTTTTGGTTTTTTCCACTTTACAGGGCTAATCCTGTAAGGAAAGCAGGAAGGAAACATTCTGGAGTTGTTTGTAGCCTAATTTTTATTGCCCTGCTTATAGAAACTGCCTCTCCCGTTAACCCTTACTACATTGTAACAGCTAAGGTGAAGCACCCATCGACCTGAGTGACATTGAGTTGGCCACGCCTACAAGGTCACATGACCACCGAGCCCCGCCTACCCAGCTGGTCCTTAGGACAGAGAACCGGTTGTTAAATTATTTGAACCCCATCACTGGACACAGGTAGTTCTCAATTTACAACCATTCATTCAGTCCTTCAGGCTTTCCGCAAAGCCGTTAAGACCTGGCTGTTCCAGCAGGCCTGGGGCTGCTGAGTTCCCAGCCCCACTCGAATTGCGTGGCTGTTGAGTGTTTTTTAATCCATTTTCTGTATTATTTTTTTTTGTCTTGTTTCGTTTTCTTTATATTGTCCCCATTCCTTGTGGTTTGTTAGACGCCCTGAGTCCCTCCGGGAATAGGGCGGCATACAAGTTTAATAAACGAAATGAAATGAAACAAGTCACTAATTACAAAGGCCCTGAAAAAGTGACGTACTGTTGTCGCTAAATGCCAGGTCTGTTGTTCACAAGGCTCCCCTCGTCCGGGACTTAATTTTAGACGAGGGGGCAGACCTGGCATGTATTACTGAAACCTGGCTGGGCCCGGAGGGAGGAGTCCCCCTCGTAGAGATGTGCCCAGAAGGATTTCAGGTGCTTCATCAGCCGAGAGCTCAGAGAAGGGGTGGGGGTGTGGCTATCGTTATTCGGGAGTCTTTGGTTCCTCGTAGGATCCCTGCTCCGGAGCTTGTCGGGTGTGAGTGCCTGCTGGTGAGGTTGGACCTCAAGGGTCAAGTGGGTCTGCTGCTAACGTACCTGCCTCCCAACAGCGTTGCAGCAGCCCTCCCCTCGCTCCTCGAGTTGGTAGCCGAGCTGGCAGTTGAGTTCCCCAGGCTTATGGTCCTGGGGGATTTCAATTTGCCTACGCTCGGTGAACACTCGGATGGGGCGCAGGAGTTCATGGCCTCCATGACAGCCATGGGCTTGACCCAGATAATTCAGGGCCCAACTCACTCTGCGGGTCACACGCTCGACCTCGTATTCCTCTCGGAGCAGTGGACTTGTGATCTTGGTCTGAGGGGTAATGAGATCATACCCCTGTCGTGGTCAGACCACTGCCTACTGAGGCTTGACTTCCGAAGACCAAACCCCCACTGTAGGGAGGAGGAACCGACCAAGTGGTTCCGCCCCAGGCGACTTATGGACCCTTTGAGGTTCCAGACGGAGCTTGGGGTTATTCCTGATACTCTCGCCCACAGTCCGGTAGAGACTCTGGCTGCCGCCTGGCATTCGGCAGCATCGGAGACCCTCGACCGGATTGCGCCACTACGGCCCCTCCGAGGCGGCGGATCCCGGAGGCCTCCTTGGTTCACCGAGGAGCTCCGGGAGAGGAAGCGCCGGAGGAGACGCCTAGAGCACTTGTGGAGGTCCGATAAATCCGAACCGAACCGAGCACTCTTAACAACCTGCACCAAGGATTACATCAGGGCACTTAGGGCAGCAAAGAGATCTTATATTGCCACCTTGGTTGCGTCCGCCGAGTCTCGTCCAGCCGCCCTGTTTAGGATAACCCGCTCCCTCTTAAATAAGAGGGATACGGGGGACCCCTTGCAGGGTAGGGCTGAGGATTATGCCCAGTTCTTGGCGGACAAAGTTGCTCGGTTTCGGTCGGATTTGGACTCCACCTTTGCAGAGCCAGCCGAGGCACGAGAGGACGAGTTGGTTGACCATCGCTGGGTTGAGTTTCAGGATGTTACTTCTGGGGACGTGGACAAGGCCATGAGGGCTGTGAGTGCCTCCACCTGTGTACTGGACCCGTGTCCCTCCTGGCTGGTTGCTAACAGCGGGGAGGTGACACGGGGCTGGATCCAAGCGGTTATTACCGCCTCACTTCGGGAGGGGCACTTCCCCGCCGCACTTAAAACGGCGGTGGTGAGACCCCTCCTGAAGAAACCATCTTTGGATCCAGCCATACTTAACAACTATCGTCCAGTCTCCAACCTCCCCTTTATTGGGAAGGTTGTTGAGAAGGTGGTGGCCTACCAGCTCCAACGGTCCTTGGAGGAAGCCGATTACCTGGACCCCTTCCAGTCCGGCTTCAGACCTGGTTACAGCACAGAAACCGCTTTGGTCGCATTGACCGATGATCTCTGGAGAGCCAGGGATGGAGGCTATGCCTCCATCTTGGTTCTCCTCGACCTCTCAGCGGCTTTCGATACCATCGACCATGGTATCCTTCTGCGACGACTGCGGGAGGTGGGGGTGGGAGGCACCGTTTTACGGTGGTTCTCCTCCTACCTCTCGGACAGGTCGCAGTCGGTGTTGGTCGGGGGTCAGAGATCGACCACGAGGCCCCTATCATATGGGGTGCCGCAGGGGTCGGTCCTGTCCCCCGTACTATTTAACATCTACATGAAACCGCTGGGCGAGATCATTCGGAGGCACGGGATAAGATACCACCAATACGCGGACGATACGCAGCTGTATCTGTCCGCCCCGTGCCAACTCAATGAAGCGGTGGACGTGATGAACCGGGGTCTTGAAGCCGTTAGGGACTGGATGCGGGCTAACAAGCTTGTACTCAACCCAGAAAAGACCGAGTGGCTGTTGTGTTTCCCTCCCAAAAATTTGGCTAGTGTACCAACGATCAGGCTGGGGGGTCAAAATTTACACCCCTCAGACAGGGTTCGCAACTTGGGAGTCCTCCTGGATCCACAGCTGACTTTTGATCACCACCTGTCGGCTGTGACCAGGGGGGCATTTGCCCAGGTTCGCCTGGTGCGCCAGTTGCGACCCTACCTGAATCGGGAGGCTCTCACAACAGTCACTCGCGCCCTCGTGACCTCTAGGCTGGAATACTGCAATGTGCTCTACATGGGGCTGCCCTTGAGGAGCATTCGGCGGCTTCAGCTAGTCCAGAATGCGGCCGCGCGAGTGATCGTGGGTGCACCTCGGTTCGCCCACATAACACCTATCCTCCGCGAGCTGCACTGGCTACCTGTTGGCCTCCGTGTGCACTTCAAGGTGCTTCTTACTACCTATAAAGCCCTTCATGGTAGTGGATCTGCGTACTTGGGAGACCGCCTTCTGCCAATTACCTCCTCTCGACCCATAAGATCCCACAGATTAGGCCTCCTCCGAGTGCCATCTGCCAGCCAGTGTCGGCTGGCAACTACGCGGAGGAGAGCCTTTTCTGTAGCAGCTCCGACCCTCTGGAACGATCTCCCCGTGGAGATTCGTACCCTCACCACCCTTCAGACCTTCCGCACAGCCCTCAAGATCTGGCTATCCCGCCAGGCCTGGGGGTAAAGACCATAGTTTGCCCCCGCCCGAATATTGAATGAATGTTGTTTGATCTTAGTTATATATTGTATTTTTATGTTATTGTATGTCTTCCCCTCCCATAAGTTGTTAGCCGCCCTGAGTCCCCTCAGGGAAAAGGGCGGCCTATAAATAAACGCAACCAAACCAAAACCAAAGTATGATTTATGACTGGTCCTCGCACTTACTACCGTCATAACATCCCCCATTGACATGTGATTAAAATTCAAGTACTTGGCAACTGGCATGTATGTATGACAGTCGCAGTGTCCCGAGGTCATGTGATTGCCATGTTAGACCTTCCCAGTTGGCTTCTGACAAAGTAAATGGGGGAAGCTTGGATTTGCTTAACAACTGTGTACTTCCCTTAACAACTGCTGTGATATGCTTAACAACCATGGCAAAATATTTTAAAATGGAGCATGTTAACATCTGCCTTGCTTTCGCAATGGAAATTCTGCTGCCTATTTATTTATTTTTTTCAACTTACATGCTGCCCCCCCTTATCTGGAGGCAAGGCTTACAATCCTTAAAAACTAATGAAAACATTAAAACAATAACATTATATTTTAAACTAAAATTGATAGAGATAAGAAGGAAGCGAGCAAGATGCACAAGACGTTTTGTGGAAGGACCTCCTGGTCTACCAAGTCTGAAAAATTAGGGCCTGAAGCAATAAATGTTGGAACCAGGTTGGTCCTGAAGAATAGTCAGGCAGTTGGCATGTTAATTCAGGTCAAACATTGTCATGTTGTACTGATATAGCATGTATGGTTACCCTATCGGTTGAACTGGAGAGTCCATGTTGTGTCAATTAGAGGTACATTTTAAGCTGAAGGAGGAAAAATGTATTAGAGCCATATCTCTCAACCTTGGCATCTTTAAGATGTGTGTGTTCTGACTGAGGCTTCTCGAGAGCATGAAGCAAACTCTTTGTCCTGACAAAAAAAACCTTTTATTAATTTAAAGTGAATTCTGCTCATTCACATCCAGCAAAGTCTTTCAAGGGAGGATTTACAGTCACAGACCTTATCTGGCTTGGAGAGCTGCCAGGCCAAATCTGCAAAACGTGGCCAGGAGTCTCAGAGAGTCACGAAGCAATTAAGCAAACTAATTATCTCCTGCAAACTCCACTCCCCTTTTGCTCCTCTTTTATTTCCTCTGGGAGGGGCCACTCATCGTCCACCTGTGGCCTTACTCCCAAGTCTACCCCTGTTCTTTAGCTGTTCCCTTCATCCGGGAACATTGCACATGTGCACACTGGGAACAGGCTCCAGCTGTTCATCTGCCTCACTGATATCTGACTCTGAAGGCAGCTGATAACTGTCAGATGGCCCTGGCCCCCTCTCTCCTTCTGATGCAGAGCCTTCCCCAGACTCCAGGACTGGCCCATGTTCTTCCCCAAGAGCCACAACAGTGTGGATTTCGAGTCTGAAATTCCCTAACCAGCATGTTGGAAGTTGAAGGCCACATATCATATAGTATTTTTGAAGTGTTGAAAAACCCCGCTTTAGAAGATGGGAGGTGTTCACTTGGCTCTGTGTGCAGCTTTTTAAAGCCTGTGTGAAGTCCTTGGTGCTCTTTGAGCTTGGTTGTTTACCTGCAGATGTTTTATTACTGGACTAGATAATATATTCAGGGCCAGAAGGGAGTGGGGTTTGCTCTCTGTTTATATACAATAGCTGGTCTGGTAATAAAACATCTGCCAACAAATAATCAACCAGGCTCAGAGAAGGCTCCATAGTTCAGCCAAGTTACATATATTCTATTCTATTGGTAAAGCCTATGCATCATTTTCCCATTGTCCTTGGACAAAGCTTTTGGTTAAGGGTCAGAATAGAATAGAATAGAATAGAATAGAATAACAGAGTTGGAAGGGACCTTGGAGGTCTTCTAGTCCAACCCCCTGCCTAGGCAGGAAACCCTACACCACTTCAGACAAATGGATATCCAACATCTTCTTAAAAACTTCCAGTGTTGGAGCAATCAGAACTTCTGGATGCAAGTTGTTCCATTGATTAATTGTTCTCACTGTCAGGAAATTTCTCCTTAGTTCTAAGCTGCTTCTCTCCTTGATTAGTTTCCACCCATTGCTTCTTGTCCTGCCCTCAGGTGCAAGTTACACGTGGGATGGGCACCACTTTGGGGCAGTTGACTTGGGATGGGGAGAAAGAAATTCAGTTCTGTTAGATTTAGATCCTATTAGACCCCCACAAAAGCAAGCAAGACATGCAAAGACTTCTAAGCAATTTTCTTGCTCATGTATAAATAGAAATCTTGCCAAACTAAAGCAGCTACTTGACTCATTAAAGACATAGTCTGAGTTTTGCTAGGGAGGAGCCACTTTGTGATGACCCAGGACAAGGCATGAAAGCTGCACAGCCAGCTGAGAGTTCAAACTTCCCTTTAATGCTCCATCTTTCCCCCAAACAGCAAAGTGCTCACTCTCTCACATACAAACACACAGCAGCTGCTGGTTGTGAGCACTCCAGCAAAGCAAAGGAAAAGGGGAAATGAATTCACACAGCAAGGAACAAGGCACTGAGTCCATGAAGTAAGGAACAAGACACAATCCACGAAGCAAGGAAGAAGCAAGCAGTTCTGCAAATCCCAGACATCTGCAATGACACAAAACTCTATTAATTCAATGTTTATTCCCAACAAATGCCCCTCCCCACAGGGTTTCCTCAGTCCCCAGGTGTGCCTTGTGAAGAGGAATGGGATACTCTTCTCCCAAGTCATTGGGTCGACCTGCACTGTTTCCACCTTCTCTCCACTCCTATGGTCGAGGATCAGAAAGGGATGGTCCTTTTGCATTGCCTGAGCTCCGTTGCTCCTCATTTCCATTGCTTGCCCTCTCTCAGTCATCCTGCCCCTGTTCCTCTCTGCTAACAAGCCATCCTAATCCTGAGGGGACCTGGGCTGCCTCATCCTGCACCTCCCCACATTCTTATGAAGCCAGCAAAGCTGCCCCCTTGATCTCCATTGGCTTCAGCGCTGGCTTGTTCTCCTCCGCAGATTCAGGCTCCAATGGGGACATAATGCACCTTAAGTCTCTTTCTCCCAATCAAGCTATCTAAACTTAGTTTTCTCTGGGTCCTCTGAAATACAGCCCCTCCCTCCTTGGAATCCAGACTACATTCCACAACAGATCCAGCTATCATCTCTCAAGCTACGACATCCAAGAGGATTGTGTTATAATATAACATAATATAAAAGGGAGGAACTGTATATAATCATTCTAGATTACTTGGACAATTGTGTCAATACAATAATAATGTTAAAAAATTGAATATTTTTAACCGAAAGATAGGGGATGTGGTGGCTCAGTGACTAAGATGATGAGCTTGTCGATCAGAAAGGTCGGCAGTTTGGCAATTAGAATCCCTAGCTCCGTGTCCCAGCTTCTGCCAACCTAGCAGTTCGAAAGCACGTAAAAAATACCAGCAGAAAAATAGGAACCATCTTGGTGGGAAGGTAACAGCGTTCCATGTGCCTTCAGCATTTAGTCATGCCAGCCACAAGACCACAAAGACGTCTTCGGACAGCTCTGGCTCTTCGGCTTTGAAACGGAGATGAGCACCGCCCTCTAGACTAGGGAACGACTAGCACATGTGTGCAAGGGGAACCTTTACCTTTTACCTTTTTAATTGCAAGATGCTTTCGATAAACCCCTTCTTATTCTTTCTAGGCTTTAGAACAGGGGTGTCAGACTGTATTTCTTTAAGGGTTGGATCAACATTGTAGTTCTCCTCCACGGGCCAGTGGGTGGGGGTGGGAATGGGTGGGGAGATGGGATGGATGCCTCCTGCAGCACTCTCTTAGCTGAAAATGTGAGGCCTCCCAGCCTCCTGCAGCACTCTGCTGGCCAAAAATGGGTTTTGCGGAGTCCCCACATGGCCCGTTTTCGGCTGGGAGAGTGTTGCAGGAGGCTGGGGAGGCCAAAAGTGGGCTGCACAGGGGCCTCATGGCCGGTCCTTTGAAATTTCCTGGCTGGCCCCGCGGGCCTTGAGTTTGACACCCCTGCTTTAGAAGTTGACTCCACTTCCGTATACCACCAGGCTTGAAATTTTAGGCCTGGATAACCTTGAACTAGGCCGTCTACCTTCCGACCTGAGCTTACTGCACAAAATAATCTGCCATAATGTCGTACCTCTTAATGGCTACTTTTACTTCAACTGCAATAACACAAGGGCCATCAATAGATACAAACTGAATGTAATCCACTCTAATCTTGATTGCAGGAAAAACGATTTCAGCCATAGAGGAGTAAATGTGTGAAACAACCTACCTGATCTTGTTGTTAGTTCCTCTAATCCCCAAACCTTTTACCTTAAACTGTCTACTGTGGACCTTACACATTTCTTAAGAGGTCCCTAAGGGAGTGTGCATAAGCGCACCAGCATGCCTGCCATCTCTGTCCTACTGTCCCATTTATATGTACTCTTTTTATGTACTTACTTGGAGTGTCTGCAAAGAATCCATATTTTGCTTCCATGATTTCCATGGTGAGTTGAAATCCACGCATTTTAACATGGCCAAGGTTGAAAACCCCAGTCCCAGACCTTATAAACTGGAATTCTTTTCAATTACTCCTTCCTCTAATCCAGAAATGTATAATTTCACCATTCAGGACTATAAGCAGCATCTAGAAGTCTTTCTAACTGTTTTTCCAATTATCATTTTAATGCTTCAGAAATGAAAAAGCAATCAATACCTCCATAGAGATAAACGCTATGAACTTTATTTCATTTTAACTAATTTAAGAACAAATGAACTGAAATCAGATTTCATTTTTATCCTGCTTTCATACACTTAGTGAGGGGAGTGGGTGGCCCCCGCCTGTCATTCAAAGATCGAATGTGTCTTTCTATTTCGCCCTCTTCTACTAAAAAAAATAAAATAAAAAATCCATATTCTTCTTCCAGTCTAACGGGACACGGTCAGCTAATTTCAGAGGAGCATCCTGGCTGCTTGCTAAATCAGCAAGAAGCTCTTCATTTATTCAAGGATTGCTGATCATATTTTACACATTTTTAATTCATTTAATTAGTGAGTTTCCCTGGTAGACATTAGTCCCATATCTGTACCAGTGTAGCTCTCAATCACTTTTAAATCTGTGACTTAAATGTTATTAGTATTAAAAGTAATCTTGATTGCTTTGGCTCAATTGCTGAATTAAAATAAATTTGCTCTCCAAAATATTCCTCTAAATATTGTCTGGTCTTGGCAGTCTTGAATAGAAGACAGTTAGTACAAATTTCATATTCCACAATACCCAGTACCTGGCATTCTGTACCCTTTAGCTCTTGATAGTTGGCAATTTGACAAATTCAGATGCCATATCTTTTTGATAACCTGGGAGATGATCAACTTGAAGCTATGAATTTAAAAAAGAGAATTGCAATATGGGCAGCATTTTCTTATTTATTTTATTTTTAATGCTTCTTCCAATTAATAGGTGCCTGAGACTAGTCGTTATGATGTCCTCTCAATAATGCAAATGTGATTATATCCATAGCTTCTTTTCTCTTCTTTAAAGGTAAAGGTTCCCCTTGCACATATGTGCTAGTTGTTTGGGAACGACTAGTACATATGTGCTCAGTGGCTAAGATGCTGAGCTTGTCGATCAGAAAGATTGGTAGTTTGGTGGTTTGAATCCCTAGCGCCATGTAATGGAGTGAGCTTCGGTTACTTGTCCCAGCTTCTGCCAACCTAGCAGTTCAAAGGTATGTAAAAATGCAAGTAGAAAAATAGGAACCACCTTTGGTGGGAAGGTAACAGCACTCTGTGCGCCTTCCGCATTTAGTCATGCCAGCCACATGGCCACGGAGACGTCTTTAGACAGCTCTGGCTCTTCGGCTTTTAAACGGAGATGAGCACTGCCCCCTATAGTCGGGAACGACTAGCACATATGTTCAAGGGGAACCTTTACCTTTTACTGTCTCAAACAACCGGACTGCCTTTTCCCTTGAGGAGGAAGAAGAAAACATTTTGCTTCTCATCCAAGAAACTTCATCAGTTGTGATGGCAGGGGGGATGGAAGTATAGGTTTTGATAACTGACAACTTATTAGTACCTATCTTTCTCTCCGCCCCCTGCCCCCCATCCCCTGGCCATCATAGCTGATGAAGCTTCTTGGATGAGAAGTGAAATGTTTTCTTCTTCCTCAAGGAAAAAACAGTCCAATTGTCTTTAAAAAAACACCTTTGAAATAACTCAAATATCTTTTATGGAGAAATGTTGGATGCCTGTATCTAAAAGATTCATCTGTTTAATTGAAGAATATACTGAAGAAAAGGTGTAGATTCTTGGTTCGTATGTGAGGGCATCCTCTTGACAGCAACACAAGGAGGAAACGGGTGGGTCATTTTGAACACGCTTCTGACATTTCCCAACCTTGTGGCATTAAAATAATCCCTATGGCAGTTTGCAAAATCAGCTTTGTGTTGATAAGATCAAATCTCTAAACTGAATCAGCTGTTTGAAGTGGATTGATAGTGGAGGTAGAATTAAATCAGATCTCTTGGAATTGATTGTGTGATTTGAAGGCCTTTTGCAATTAGATTCCGCCCCTAGTGATTCAGGGTCCTGATTTAATCGACCCCTCACACTTGATTTTCAAAATCAAATTGATGCCTCAAATCAACTTCCTTTGAATCAAATTGACAGGGTGATCTGAATCACCTTGTAATTTGTCTATAACTATACAATTAGAAAAGGATGGCAATTTTAGAGGGAAGGGCAGCACAGTAAACAGCTTAGGTGTGTAGTGGCTAAATTCACACAATATGTTAAACCAAGCAATCTACATTCCAGGTGATTATTATTATTATTTTCTTTTTATGTTTGTGTGTTCACTTCTGTGATTCCCTGGATAAGTCCTGAATCTTTCTTGGCAAGGATTTTCAGAAGTGAATTGCCATTGCCTTCCTCCCAGGGCTCAGAGAGAGTAACTGGCTCAAGATCTCCCAGGTCATTTATGAGCCTAAAGTGGGATTAGAACTCATGGTCTCGCAGTTTCTAACCTGATGCTTTCACCACTGGCTCTCAAATTTTAGTTAGCACACCATAAACTATGTTTTTGAGGTTTGGTCTCTTGCTTTGACTTCTGGAATATAACACAAGCATATGATATCAAATATGCTGCTTGTATTCACACCTAGCACAAAGGTGAATGCAAGCAGGATATTTGATATAACACAATTTGGCTTAGTGTCAGTAAATCATACAGGTAGTCTTCACTTATGACCATAATTGAGCCCACCATTTCAGTTGTGGTGGCCACCTTTTTATGGTGTACCTGGTTTTATGACCTGTTTGGTGGTTATGAAGTGAATGCTACAGTCATTAAACAAATACAGTGGTTGTTGGGTGAACCCATTGATCACTATGGATCCTTTTTTTTTGGCAGAAACTAGAAGTAAACAGCTAGTTTCTGGCAATAACATGATAAATCACAGCCACATGAGCCCCAAGCACTACCCAGAGCCATATATGGTCCAGTGTCACCTTGTAGGGGAGATAGGTGGATAAAAAAGCTAGTTACAGATTAACAGAGTTGGAAGGGACCTTGTAGGTCATCTAGTCAAACCCCCTGCACAAGTAGGAGACCTTACACCATTTCTGACAAATGGCAGTCCAATCTCTTCTTGAAAGTCTCAAGTGATGAAGCTCCCACAACTTCTGAAGGCAACTTCTGTTCCATTGGTTGATTGTTATCACTGTCAGAAAGTTCCTTCTTATTTCTAGGATGAATATCTCCTTGGTCAGTTTCCATCCATTATTCCTTGTCTGGCCTTCAGGTGCTTTGGAAAAATACATTGACCCTCTCCTCTCTGTGACTGCCCCTCAAATATTGGAAGATGCTATCCTGTCTCCCCTGGTCTTTCTCTTCCCTAGATTAGCCATGTCCAGTTGCTGTAACCGTTCTTCATATGTTTTAGTCTCCAGTCCCCTATTATCCTGGTTGCTCTTCTCTGCACTTTTTCCAGAGTCTCAACATCTTTTTTTATAGTGTGGTGACCAAAACTGGATGCAGTACTCTAGGTGTAGTCTTACTAGGGCTTTATAGAGTAGTATTAGCACCTAACTTGATCTTGATCGTATCCCTCTATTAATGCAATTTAGGATTGCATTGGCTTTTTTGGCTGCCGCTGCACACTGCTGGCTCATATTTAGCTGGTTGTCCACTAAGACTCCAAGATCCCTCTCACAGTCACTGCTATTAAGCCTGGGTTCACCCAGTTTATATATATACTTTTAGTTTGTCTTACAAGTGTAGGACTTTACTTTTCTCTTCATTGAATTTCATTTTGTTAGATAGGGCCCAGTGTTCAAGTCTGTTGAAATCCTTCTGGATCTTGAGTCTATCTTCTAGGGTGTTAGCTATTCCTGCCAGCTTAGTATCATCTGCAAATTTGGTAAGTTCCCCTTCTATTCCATCCATCCAGCAAGCAAGCTAAGTAAAGGCAGTTGCTTAGCATCCAAAATGTGGTCACATCAGAACTTCAAATCTGGGTTATAAGTCCCTTTTTTTTGGGGGGGGGGGTTATCATAACTTCCAATGATGGCTTAGTGACTACCCATAAATTGAGGACCATTTGTAGTTAAACAAGCTGCAACCCCAACCATCAAACTCTTAGAAGTTTCTTATTAGTGGATATTCCCTTTTTACATTCCTTCATACTTACATGTTCCCTTTCTCATACCTAGTTTAGTATGTGTATGCATATCTGTGCATAAGTACCTATATATGTTCATATATTTGTGTATGCATACACACACACACACACACACACACACACACACAAATCTATATGGGAGACATTTATTAAAGAAGGAGAGGATTCAGCTGTCCAATCACTCGGACTGAATTGTTCTCATCTCCATAATGCATAATTCCTTCATCTGCATTTTGTGTACCCCCTGCCCCCGGTCACACAGTACTAAACAAGATTTTGGGAACTTGCCTATATATATATATTCGCTTGCAGGAGTTGGGGGTGGGGAGGGCTCCAATGCACCAGTGAATGTTTTATTTTGTTGAGATTTATGAACATTCATTTGAAAATCCGAATGAATTTAAAAGCAATTTCAGCAAGTATCAACCCACAACTAGATAGTATCATTAAACAACAGTTGTCACAGCAGCAGTAAACCTGCTATTTGCTGGGAAAGAAAGTGGCTTGTCGAAAAAGGGCAATTGTAGAGTCTCGGCAAAATCTATTTTTTCAGCTGGAGGTACAAAGATGCTTAGAAATTGAGATTTCTCAGAATGAATCTTGACAGACAGCATCCCACAGTTATCAGAAACACTGATTGTGACCTAATACACAGCTTGTGTGAAGCCATGGCTGTTTAACCACAGCTGGTTCGCCAACTGCAATTAACTGTGTTCCAGCAACACATAAAAATATAAATTTCCAGTTTTTTTCTTTTATCTGGACCATTTCATTCTCCTGAAAACCACTTAAGCACTTTTATTGTAGATGATGGCTGATGAAAGTTACATTTGTATAGGAAAGGAGTAATAAAAACAGAAGTGTTTCCCATTATTTATTGTGCTCATCCATAAAACATTTCACTGATCACAGCAAATTTACCTGCATTATAGTAAATCATGTGAACATGGCATGGAAGATCACCATAATATCAATCATAGATATTCCCCATGCAGAACCCTTGTGGACCCCCAAAGGTCCCTAAAGCCCAGATTCAGAACCTCTCATAAATCAGGGTTTATAAATAGGGAGGTTTTGCAAAATGAGCTAAATGCTAATGAAATTATTTCGGGTTTTACATCTCCTCTGTGAGATTCCCGACGTCATCTCCATGGGCTTAGAATTCGGATGACACCCACCCCCCCCGGCAATCCTTTTCAGGGACCCCCCAACTCTTCCCACCATTCTTGGCCACCTGATACATTGTTTTAGTTGAAGGTTCTATCCCTCTGGATGATTTGTGTTTCCTTCCTGCCTCGGGTTATTAATTGTTCTGAAGCCTGGCTTTGGTTAACGAGACTGTCAAAGCTCTTTGACCCCAGTGCCAAAGTCAAGATGTTAATTAAAGCGCCTCCTTCTTGGGGGGGGGGGGCAGTAAAAGGCTGGATCAATAGAAGAGTGGCAGTCACCTTGTGTCCTTGAAAGAACCCACAACTGCATTCTCTGCACGGAGAGAGGGTGGCTGGGGATGAACTTGGAGGCACAATTCGGAATCTCCCCAGGCTCTGTGCAATTTCTGCAGCTCTCCGAAATGCGAATGAAGTGGCGGAAGCAGGACAGAGCAGCTGTTGTGACAAGGAGTGTGACCTGGTGCTCTCTGGGTCTGCCAGGTCTTTGCCCCCACCATTCTCAGCCCAGAGGTGGGAATTGTAGTTCTCCCATTTCTGAAAGGGGTCAGGCTGGAGAAAAACAAATGTCTGATTTGTGAGATGTTTCATGACTTCGGCAAGGGTCCTGGTTTAACCTCTTTTTAAACACTGTTGAAAGGTTTCCTTGGCAAGCCAACAATGATCCATAGGATTTAATTTCGGAGGGTGGCTCTCTTAACAACCCCAATTGAATCTGGCATCCTTTAATGGGCCTGTAGCCTCCCCCCCACACACATTACTTATTGGGGGGACAGGGAGGAAACTTCGACCCTGATCACTCTTATTTACCCTTTGTACATGGCCTATCTAGGATGTTGATACCATAAAGAAGAATCTCTCAGACCATTCTCAGAAGCACTTCTCCTTTTGTGGTAGCTGGATTTTGGGGATTTTGTCCCTCCATCTTTTCTGGCTTGGGGACAGTGGTGGGATTCAAATAATTTAACAACCGGTTCTCTGCCCTAATGACCAGCTGGGTAGGTGGGGCTCGATAGTCATGTGACCAGGTGGGCATGGCCAACTCAACATCACTCAGGTGGATGGGTGCTTCGCCTGAGCTGTTACAATGTAATAAGGGTTAACTGGAGAGGCAGTTTCTGTAAGCAGGGCAATAAAGATGAGGCTAGAAACAACACCATAATTTTTCCTTCCTGTCTTCTTTACAGAATTAGCCCTGTAAAGTGGGGGGGAAACAAAAAGAGATTTTTTCCAACAACCGGTTCTCCGAACTGCTTAGAAAGTTAATAACCGGTTCTCCCGAATAGGTGTGGACTGGCTGAATCCCACCACTAGACTTGGGGATTATAGTTTCCAGCTTTCCCAGAAAGGGTACATCTCAGGATACCCAGTGGCAGGTGGGAAATCTAGCAGGTTCTGGTAGGTTTTGGAGTGGTAGTGGAAATTTTGAGTAGTTTAGAGAACCGGCAAATGCCACCTCTGGCTGGCCTCAGAGTGGAGAAGGAATAGAGATTTTGCAGTATCCTTCCCCTGCCACACCCACCAAGCCACACCCATAGAACCAGTAGTAAAAAATTGAATTTCACCACTGCCCAGTGGGCATCAGATAGGGCAAGGCCTGGTTTACAATAGTTCTTGACTAATGACCATTTGTTTAATAACCATTCCAAGTTACAATGGCACTGGGAAAAGGGACTATTTTTCTCACACCTACAACCATTGTAACACCCCCAAGTTCACAAGGCCAATATTCTGATGGCAGCTGGCATTTGTGGTGGTTGCAGCATCCTGGGAGGATCACTTGATCACCATTTGTGACTTTCCCAGCTGGGTTTCCACAAGTAAAGTTAGTGCCAGAAGCCAGATTTGCTTAATGGCCATGTGATTCACTTAACGGCCATAGTGATTTGCTTAAGAACATGGAAAAATGGTAAAAATTGGATGCACCTCACTTAACAACCATTTTGCTTAAGAATGGATCTCATTTTTTTTCCTTCACAAGCACAAATTCCAGAAGTGATATCCAAATAAAAACATATTTTCCTTTTTGAGTAATTTAACCATTCCTTGCTATGGAAATAATGTGTATTTCTATTTGCACCTAGTAATCTTTGCACTGTCACTATTTTTATTTACAAAATTCAGTGCATTCTTTCAAATTCTTTCACCTTGCCGAAAAAAGAGAAAAAAAATCACCCCCTTTTCACCCTTCCCCCACCTTCAAAGTAAAAAAAAAAACCCACCCTTTTTAAAAATCAAAACGTTCTAATACATTTTTTTTCTTTGACTTCTTAACATACAGGCTTTAAACTTCAGTATTACGTTTGACTTTGATTTTGGTTTTGTTGACCAGAAAGATTTGGTGTTATACGTAAGAATGGCTAGTTATATATTAATGTGTAAAAGCAAACGTTGAGGTTGGGGTGTGTCTACCTTGTACTGTGCTAAGAAGAGTTGGGAGTCAATGCCTCCTTTTCTTTCTTTTTCTTTTTCCCCTTGTATCCCCTTCCCCCCACTGCCTTTCCTTCCCCCAGTTTCCTATTTTTTCTTCCCTTCTTTGTATTTTATATAATAAAGGAAAACCTTTTTTATTAAACAGTTTTTTATTAGATAAACATTAAAAACATTGGACATAATGCAACATTTCTGGCATAAACATTTCCATATAATGATTGGATCTTACAATTACATTTTTTCCCCATTACATGGGTATGTGTACTTGATCAGATTACCTGTCCATTGATCCTTTCTTTTATATAATTACTAACCATACAAATACATATCTGATTCCTACCTATCACACATTCTTAATACCATATTTTCTCATTCTTAACTTGTCTGTGTTTTTCTGTCCCGGTAAAATCTTAACAACAATGGATCTCAAGTGTGGTCATAGCTGATCCAAAGTCTGCCTTGGAAACATGTCATTGTTGTGGATCAGGATTTTCCTCTGTTCGAAAAAAAATGTCCTTCTGGATTCAGTTCCAAGTGGGGAAAAAGACACTGGAAACATGGAAACTGTTTGGAAAGATGGTTTTAATGGTAGACAGGATCACGTGCTTCAAGATCTCAGGTGAAGAAAAAAGGGAAGAGATGCTAAGAGTGCCTTGGTTTTATGCCCTCTCTGGGCTTTTGAATTTGAGCTTGTATTCTGATTGATTGTCAGACTCCCATGGGGCCACGCAGGGGCAACTCTGTAGGCTGTCCTGAGTCCCAGGCTTGGTTGAGCCTTGCTGAATGATGTAATCTTCTCAGGTGCAATGCGGTGAGATGAGTAGAAAGCTTTGGGCAATTCCTACTATGGCTCTGCCTGAAGGAGGGAGATCTTTGTTACGTAGAATAGAGTGGCTCAGCCCTTAATTGTCAATTGACAAAGGTGGGGAAGCTGAGTTTCTGTCTTTTAGGGGAAATATTCTGCCCTTTTAATATTTCCTAAAATATCTAATTTTTTTAGGAGACGGGTGGGTGCTGACTTCCTACACCTCCCAGACTAATTTAATGGATGACAGTGATATTCTTATAAAAGAGAAGTTCTTCCAAACCACCTATTTGTAGCATGGCCTTCAGGAAACTTAAAAGCAGTTGTGGCCTGTAGCTTATGGTATCCTACCACTGGATATGGGACAGGGGTGAAATTCAGTAGGTTCTGACAGCTTCTGGAGAACCGGTAGCAGGAATTTTGAGTAGTTCAGAGAACCGGCAAATACCACCTCTGGCTGGCCCCAGAGTAGGGTGGGAATGGAGATTTTACAGTATCCTTCCCCTGCCACACCCTCCAAGCCACGCCCACAGAACCAGTAGTAAAAAAATGAATTTCACCATTGATATGGGGACTCTATATATTTCTGTTTAATAAGGGAGGGTAGTCTAAACTTTCATGGCTTTCTCCAGTATCTGCAGTAGCTTTTGCGGGATCCAGTCTGAGTTGGTCACCGGGACCAGAGGTTTGTTCTTCCAACCTTTTGGACTCCTGCTGGAGCCCATCCTCAGGAAATGTATCAATCTCCAGCATGTGTGCACCAGGTCGTTCTATGTGCATTATTGATGTGGTGCCTGGTTGTGCATGGCTTTTAATTATTGATTGGGGTATTGATGGTCCTTGAGCTGTTAGTCCTTGATTGTTGTTCCTTTTTGCTGCTGTGGACTCCCCTTGTAGATATCTGGTAGTAAACTGGTGGTAAACCAGCACTCCTGTTGACTGACAAGTGTCCATCAACACCCCAATCAACAACTAAAAGCCACAAATCACAGGCACCACATAAGTACTATGCATGCACTACCTGACTCTGTTGTTACATCCCCAAACCCCCATAATTTTAACATAAGTCTGTCTACTGTTGACCTCATCCCATTTCTAAAAGGTCTGTAAGGGGCGTGCATAAGCACACTTACAATGTTCATATTTATGTTTATACCTATATATCTTTTATATGTTTGACAAACTGAACTGAATAAACCAACTAACTAACTAACTAACTAACTAACTAACTAACTAACTAACTAACTAACTAACTAACTAACTAACTAACTAACACAGCCCAGTGCATACATCCTGGAAATTGAGAAGTTCCCTAAGGATGGGCTCCAGTATGAGTCCAAAAGCTTGGAAGAACAAACCTGTGATCCTAGTGACCGGCTCAGATTGCATCCTGCAACATTATCCTGGGACACATATATCTGCCCTCATTTGCACGCTAGCTTTTGTTTTACTCGCACCAGAGGTGGGTTACTCCTGGTTTGGACTGGTTTGGGACAACCAGTAGTGGTAATTGGGTGTGGGTCACTGAACCGGTAGTGATGGCTGACTGGCCACGCCCCTGAACCAGCTCGCTATAAGGCTCGCCCTGCCCCCTCTTCGCCACATGCATCCACACAACTGCCTCCAGTGCCTACACACAGGTAAGCAGCATGGGCTGCTCAGAGAGCCCTGAGGCTTCACAACCACTGCCTCCTAAGTGGGATCAAGCCTCCCTACCTCTTCAATGCACAGAGGCAGGTGGTGGCAGTTTTGTTTGCTGCCTGCGAGCTCCGGAGTGGGTTTCAAGCAGCCAAGCAACCATGCCAGGATCTGCCAGCTCCCTCTAATCTGCAGTTTACTCATAAGGAAGTTTACTCATGAGTAGGGTGTTCAGCAGCTGGCAGATTGCTGGCTTGCTCCTGGGCTGCTGCCTCCCCCCCCGCCCCCCGCGTAGCTCACAGGCAGCAGATAAAACCACACACTCTTCGGACCCTCCAGCTCTCCTGCGTTCAGCTCGGGGCAGCTCGGGTTGTTGCTTCCTTTGGTCTTTTTTTAAAAAGTTTTACAGCATATTTTATTTCCCATCTTCAATCTGAAACATAAATTTGTGAAGCCACGCCCACAAAGTAAGCCACGCCCATAGCACCAGTAGTAAAAAAATATTGAAACACACCCCTGACTCACACCCTTTCCTCCAGCCACCTGAGGTTGTTCCCAGCTACACTTTCAGAGATGCCCAGAAAAAATTACACAATGCATGTGGCTGTTTGAGGAACAGCCCTGCTAGGTAGCTCCTTCCTAGTTAGCCTTAATGTCTGCAAATGTCCTGAGTTAGGCAGGAAACAGTTGTTCTGCTGTGAAAATTTACCAGCTTTGTTTCCCTCCTCCTCCCTTTCTCCTTGTTTATTTTCCTATCTATATGCAGATCTTTCCAGGTGGCTCTGTTTGTGAGAGTGGCTCATTTGTCTTAGTGTCAGGGGCTGCCTTTCCGGCTCTGGAGAGAGGAGAAGGGGAAGGGGAGGGGAGGTGGGACACCTGAACAGGCCTGCATAGGAGATATTTTCCACACTCTCTAGCCATCTTACACTTTCAGCCCCTAGCCGTTTATGACAGCCACTGACAGCCTGTGACAGCTCATCAGGAGTCAGAAAGTCCCTGTAGGCCAACACCTGCTACCGTCCCCAGTTCCAAGCCAGCTTGGTTTTCCAAACAGCAAGGGGAGGGCGTTAGCTTTTCCTTATTTTTTTTTTATTCCGATGACTTGTCTCCTACAAAATAAAATATTTTAGGAAATATTAAAAGGGCAGAATATTTCCCCCTAAAAGAGAGGCAGAAACTCACCCCCCACCTTTGTCAATGGACAATTAAGGCCTGAGCCAGAGAAATTTTTAGACAGGAAACAGATTTACTCTTAATAACCCCCACTCCATCTTTGTCAATGGACCATTAAGGCCTGAGCCAGTCTATTCTACATAACAAAGATCTACACCATTTCATTGCCCTTTATTGCACGACCCACCAGGTTTTAACCAAACTTAGCACACAGACAACATACAAAGCTAGCTATGACCTTTGACAGCAACCAATCAGGATACTCTTCCTGTGCCTCAGGAAGTTCAAAGCCCAAGAGAGGGCATAAAACCCTGGGACTCTCAGCATCTTTTCCCTTTTCACTCAGGAGCTTCAAAGCATTGGATCCTGTCCACCATTAAACCATCTTTTCAAACAGCCACCATGTTTCCAGTGTCTTTTTGGAACCCAGAAGGATATTTCTTCCCACAATTGCTTTTGGAAAAGCACATTTTGGATAATAATGACCTGGATGATTGAGAACGTCCATAGACATCCCAACTGTTCCTTCTTTCTTCCTGGAAAGTCTAGTCTAATCTTTCATTCTTGGGTCTCATTTAATTGATCAGCACCTCCAGCTGCTGATCTCATTTCCTTGGTGGCATAGTCCAGGTTATCATCTGTGGAAGGAGACGAATGATGTGACTCTAGATTTATTTTCTGGCATGGTGACATCCTTGTTCACCTATCTTTTGAAAAAGATTGGTGGGCCATAATCCAGTTCTCCAAGTGATTTTCCTATAAGTACAAGTTTTTGTGTCAGCTGATCGATGTGTACAATAGCTGGTAGGCATCAGCCACCAAAAACCAGTGGAAAAGCCTTGTTATGCCATTAGTGCATGTTGAAAACATTTTCAGCCCTTCAGCTAAAGCTGTGTTTTTCAAGCTTGGCAACTTTAACATCCATTGCATGGATGTCAATTCCCAGAATTCTCCAGCCAGCATTCTGGAAATTGACATCTGTGTTATCTTAAGGTTGCCAAGCTTGGAAAACATTAAGCTAAAGCCTGGAATCACGAAAGGTTTGATAAAGCAAAAAATGCCATCTATAAAAAAAGAGGAGGGGGGGGGGCTAAGATTCTTCATCTTATAAGACAGTTTTACACCGGTGTCTCGGAATTTGTTCTATTTATTTCTGTGGTTACGGGATTCCTTGTGCAGCTGGCAATTCTGCTGGGCTTCCACTCCCTTGTCAGGTTGGAAAATTGCCCAGTTCTTCCACTGTGTATCCTATGGGGTTTACGAGGCCAAGGCTGGACTCTTTATGACTCTATAAACAGCACTTACCCGTGTCCAGAATGTTTGTGCTTAACGGCTTGGTAGATTAAAAAGAAAATGTGGCACGCAGGATTGGTGGGTGAAAATCTGAGCTTCCAAAAAGTCAAGCTTCTGCTACTTTAAAAAGTATACTGCTTTTTTTAAAGAGCTTGGAGACAATATGTTTTCTCCCAGTCGGTTGAAATTCCTTCCCTGCAGCCTTCCAGTTCACACTAATCTCCTCCTCTTTAAGAGTCTTCTCTCTTGAAACTATAGTGGGGCGGCAGGGATGAAACCTCGAGAACACCCACTGGGCAGTTAATAAAATGCGAATATCAAACCAGGAACGGTCCATTGCACTTAATTTTCCATTTTGGAGAGCAGACTTCTAATATGGCAAGAGTGGTGCGGTGGCCTAGGAGAGTGGTGCAGTGGCATAGAGGTGGAGCCTCGCAATCAGGAGGCTGTGAGTTTGATCCTAGGTAGAGGCAGATATTTCTCTCTCTCTGGGCACAAGTTCGGGATCTCATTGGGAATTAAAACCTGCAGAAAATCTGGCATTGTGCAACATCGGCCCAACAACTTTAACATGGCTTCCCAATAGAAAGCCAAATGGGTCGCTGAACGTCCAGTCACAGGAAGACATATACCGTATTTTTCAGAATATAAGACATACCTTTTTCCCCCAAGAAAGAGGCTGAAAATCTGGGTGCGTCTTATACACTAAATACAGCATTTTTTTCCTCCTGAAACCCCGCCCCCTTCACCAAAATGGCAGTGCATAGCCTTTCGGCTAGGGGGCGGGGTGCGGGGGGGGGGCAGAAATAAGCAAAAAACCAGCCCATTTTTTGCTCAATTTTGGCCTCCCTAGCCAGGAGCACTCTATAAACCTCCTAAAGGCTATCCATGCCCTTTTTTGTTAAAAAAAACGGCCCCGTTTTCACAAAAAGTGGGCCTTTTTTGCTCATTTTCGCACCCCCCCCCAGAAGCAGTCTACAGGTCTCCTAAAGGCTATCCATGCCCTTTTTTTTGAATTAAAAAAGGGCCCGTTTTTGCAAAAAAAAAAAATATGGACTGTTTTTGAGAGGTTTGCAGTGTGCAAAACTTAAATTTGCCTCTTCAAAACCTTGGTGCGTCTTATACTCCGAAAAATACGGTAAATGACCCTAGCAAAATGATGCCGGGCTTTGAATGCCAATGTCAGTTATGGACAATTCAGAATAGGATTCGCATCTCACACGGCATCTGCCAGGACTCCCTTTATGAATGGGGCCCACATCAAGCACATTGTGACTGGCTGCTTGCTGAGGGCGTAGACTGCTCCAGTGTCTGATTTTGTTTTTTTTAAAGATATCAGCAATGCTACACTTCAGTGGTTAGAGGGCCTAGATTGTTATTTAAATATAGATCTTTTTCAAAATTTATTTTTTATTATGTTTTACTTATCCAGATGAAATGTTAGTATATATTGCTAGTCCATGCATGATATGCCATATGTGAAATAAATAAATAAATTGCAGAAAAATGGTCAGGAGGAAATCTTTGATGGTCAAAGACTCTGGCCCTGCTCTAAGAATAAAGAACTGGGTTTTGAAAAAGTTCCAATAAAAGGAAAAATTATCAATTATCGTGTATAGTTTCGGAAATGTGCAATGCCATCCAGGGGTGGGCTTCAAAAATTGCCTCAATGGGTTTGCTGCCCTGTTGCTGGGTGGGCGTGGCCATGGTGGGTGTGGTCTAGTTGGCCTCCTGCACCACGGTGGGGGTGGTGTTTTTCGCCCTCCCCAGGCTCTGGAGGCTTTCCTTGAGGCTCCAGGAGGGTGAAAACTGCTTCCCCTGGGCTCCAGAGACCTCCGGAGGCAGGACACAGGCCCGTTTCCAGACTTCTGGAACCTTCAGGAGGCCCGTTTTCCCCATTTCTGAACTTCCATGTGGGTCCTGCACTTACCTATCATGATGAACTGCCTGTGTGGAGACACCTGGGAGGGTGGGGCAGGCATGGCCCAGTGGTGAAATTCAAACCTTTTTACTACTGGTTCTGTGGGCATGGTTGGTGGGCATGGTGTGGCTTTGTGGGCGTGGCAGGGGAAGGATACTGCAAAATCTCCACTCCCTCCCCACTCTGGGACCAGCCAGAGGTGGTATTTACTGGTTCTCCGAACTACTCAAAATTTCCGTTACCAGTTCTCCAGAACCTGTCAGGGGTGGCATTTAGGGGTTCACCAAACTAGGCAGAATGCTAGCTATAGGATCACCCGAACCTGTTCAAACCCCCAGCAGCCCACCCCGACCATCCACTTTGAAAGTTTTTTCTTCCCCATGGAAGAATAAATGCTTTAAGATATGTGGAGCTCATTGAAATAATAAATCTGTCTGTGTTATTAAGAGCAGGGTGTGGAACTGTCCTTTGAGAAAACCAAGTCGGACTTAACTTTCGTTATCTCTTTAAGAAAGCAAGTTGGGAGGAAGGAAGGAGCAAGAGGACCCCTGGAAAGGCAAGGCATTGCTGAGTCTAAACTTCATGTAAAAAGCTCATGCTTTGCTTGTGGGTCTCCAAACACATCTAGACATGAGCTGTCCTGTTTCTGCCATGGGATCTATTGATCTAATGCCGTGATGGCATGCCACAGGTGGCACACAGAGCCTTCTCTGCGGGCATGCCAGCCATCACCCCAGCCCAGCTACACCGTGCATACTCGTGCACCTCCTGCCAGCCAATTGGTCTTCAGGTCTCAACCATGCATGTGGGGGGCACATACGGGGATGGGGCACTCACATTGCATTTTGGGGCCTTATGCAGCACCCCAATGCCCTGTTTTGGCTTCCAGGTTGGTGCAAGAGGCCTTCAAGGCCCAAAAGAGAGCATGGGGGGTGTGCACCCCTCCTGCACCCACTTTTGGGCCTGGAAAGCCCCCTGTACCAATCTAGAAGCCAAAAATGGGTGAGGGGGCGGGGTGCATACATGGAGGGTGGAGGAGCATGGGGGTGGGGGGATCGCGTGCACAGTGCATTATGGGTGCAGGAGCGTTTTTGGCACATGATAATAAAAAGGTTAGCCATCACTGGTCTAATGAAATAGAATGTCCAAGCCTGTGAAAAGTGTGGCAATCCACCCTTTTCTTCTCTAGTTTGCAAAGAGAAGTCTCACATTTGGAAGAAAGTTTAGAGAAACTGAAATGGTTTCAAGAGATTCCTCCTCCTCTTCCCCCTCCCCTCCAAGAATGGAAAATAGAAATGGCTGTCTGTAAAGTTTCCTAACAATGCCATAACTGATTCATAATAATTGAGCCAATGTTTTAATACAAAAACCAGTAATTTATTAACAGCTTCATTAGGCATTATTCATTAGGCAAGATTTATTCACAGCCATTTCTTTGCTTTGTTTATCTACTTCTGAACTTTCTCCCTGTTCCTTTCCTCCCCTCAGTCTGTGTCATAAATCACATTACCCAATAGATACACCCATCTCAAATCAACTACTGTAATCTGAGATCCGTCTCCTTCGATGGTATGCATGGAATGTCAACACGAAAAGTTGACAGTAAACTTCTGATTTTTTAAATGCACATTTTAAAAAGCTTTGTTGACCCCATTACATAGGAGGAAGTATTAGGTATGTTTGCCACCTTTAGGTGCTGTATTTATAAAATAATAAAGACAGGATAAAAACTGAATAAACAAAATAAACACCTACTGTATTTTTGGAGTATAAGATGCTCCGAAGTATAAGATGCACCTGGCTTTTGGGGAGGAAAACAAGAGAGAAATATCTGCCTCTGCCTACCAGCAATTTGCCTCCTTGCAACAAACAGCAAACAGTACAGACGATATACACTGTTTTTGGTGTTACATTTCAGACTATACTTGTACAGATGCTGTTAAAATTGATTTGGCTTTCTGGAGGTATAGTTATTCTCTGCTATTTAAAAGAAGAAATGATAGCACTGGGCCTCTTCAGATCAAGCATATATTTTAAAAAGCTTCGTTTTGTTAAGCTGTCTAGAATAATAATAAAGCAGCCTTTTAAAAAATGTGTGGTAATTTGAACATTCTATAGGCATTTATAGTTATTGACTTACCTCCTTGCAGCAAACAGCCTGCAAGAAAAAAAAAATCTGCCTCTGCCTCCCAGCAATTTGCCTCGTGGAGCAAACAGCAAGTTTCATTTTCAATTTGTGGGCCTCCTGATCATCATCTGTTTCAGGCTGCAGGGATTGCTATAGCCTATTGGAGCCTCCGCAAGCCCCATTTTCCCCGTTTGCTGCAAGGAGGTAAATTGATGGGAAGCAGAGGCCAAAGGGTGGGGGACGGTGGGTGGGTGGGGCTACATTCAGTGTATAAGATGCACCCAAATTTTCATTCTGTTTTAGGAGGGAAAAAGGTGCGTCTTATGCTCTGAAAAATACGGTAACTCCTGCCTTTACACCTTGATTTGTACCAATGAAAACGGATCCTGCTGCGGCCTCTCCCCTTCCTCTGGCATAATCCTTTTCTCTCTTTCTCTCCTGAAGGGCAAATGTCATAGGATGAACCCTGCTGGACCATTCTTACTGTCTGTGATATCGTGTCTGGTGTGGCTCTCCTGGGGCTTTGATCCAGCTCCAAGTGCTTGCTCCGCCTTGGCCTCTGGGGTCCTCTACGGATCCTTTTCCTTGAAGGACCTCTTCCCCACTGTCTCCACTGGCTGCTCATGGACCCTGGAGAATCCGGATCCGACCAAATACTCCCTGTATCTCAAGTTCAACTGGGAGGAGCAAGTCTGCACCCACTACTCGCCCATGGTGCTTCCGCTGGACCATTACCTCTCCAATGACACCTGCAACCAGCCCAGAGCCACCGCCCTGCCCCAGGAGGGGAGAGAGGAAGAGGAGGAGGAAGTGGGCTTGGAGCTTTGCCAAGGCAGAGGCCCCTTTGCCTTCTTTCATTTCGACAAGAACTTTGTGCAGCTCTGCCTGGCGGAAGAGCCCGAGGCCGCCAGCCGCTTGCTGCCCCCTGAAGCCGTGGAGTTCCGCTTCGTGGAGGTTCTCCTGATCAACAACAACAATTCCAGCCAGTTCACTTGCAGCGTCCTCTGCCGGTGGTTGGAGGACTGCCTTCGGCTGGGGGGCAGCCAGCCCTGCAGTCTCTCACAAACGGGCTGCACCTGCCAGATGCCCCGAACCCTGCCGGCGCCTCCCGTGGTCAACCAGACACTTTCCAATGCCCTGACGCCCCCTGCGGCCACCACCACCAGCAGCAGAAACAACTGCTGTGTGACCCAATTGCATTCTGGGAATGCGAATGATGTATATTCTCCAGAGATTAAGCACGGTAAGAGCAAGTGGAGATGAAGGGGTTGGTTGACTCTCTGCAACGGGTAGTCCTCAACTTACAACTGAGCCCAAAATTCATGTTGTTAAGTGATAAATTTGTTAAGTGAGTTCCCACCCCCATGTTACGTCTTTTCTTGCCACCTTTGTTAAGTGAATCGCCGAAGTTGTTAAATTAGTCACACGGTTGTTAAGTGAATCTGGCTTCCCCATTGGCATTTCTTGTTAGAATGTCACAAAAGAGGATCACATGCCCCCCCCCCCCCGGGACACTGCAACTGTCACAAGTACAAACCACTTGTCGAGCACCCAAATGTGGCCATAGGAATGATGTAATGGACATAAGTGTGAAAATGGTCATAAGTCACTTTTTTCAGTGCCTTTGTAACTTTGAATAGTCACTAACTGGACTGTTGTAAGTCGAGGATTATCTGTATTCTCAGCAAACGTTGCTTGCTAAATATTCAATGCTTGGGTTTACTTTGGATGAAAGCCATATTTCATTAGTATGATTAATTTTTCATGGAGACAATGTGAGTTAGTGTCACCTTTTACAAAAGAACTCGCCCTACTGGGGACGACTCTCCTTTCTTTTTCCTTCTGGAGCTCTCTTTGCTTTCTGCTTCTCATATCATTTGGTCTTGTCCTCAACCAGCTCTTTTGCTGCTTTCTTCTCCATAGACCAGGTTTCACCAATTTCGCATTCTAAAAAAAATGTGGATTGAATCAGTGGTGGGATTCATTTTTTTTTTACTACCAATTCTTTGGGCGTGGCTTTGTGGGCATGGTTTTTTGGGCATGGCAGGGAAAGGATACTGCATAATCCCCCTTCCCTCTCCACCCCACTAACTTGCTTTCCAGCTCCATTTTCCTGTTCTGGGCAACAAAAGAAGATCAGCTGGGAGGCAATGGGGGCGTGGCCAGCCTATTTGCCAGTTTTTTGAACTACTCAAAAATTCTGCTACCGGTTCTCCAGAATGTGTCAGAATTGGCTGAATACCACCTCTGGATTGGATTCTTCTTCTTGTATCCTCTTTTCCCTCTCTTTTCCTCTCCCTTCACCGCCTTGGGGTATAAGAAGAGGGCCACATGTAGCTTTTAAACTATTTGTGCAAAACTTTGAGTAGGGAACAAGCTAATTTGTATTTTGGTGTGACCTTAACTTGCTTTCATTTCATAAACTTACACAAATCAGAACAAGGTTTTGCTGTGAGAAGTTTTTTTTTGTGATTGGGATCTCCAAATTGAACAAAAGTGTACCCATTGGGCCAGTGTGTATGAAAATACAGAATTTCTTTGTAAAAGACATGTATGAGCAATGCATATGTTTGATGGATGCATGCATGTGTACACACACACACACACACACACTTATTTAAAGTTGCCAACATCTGTGAGATGTAGTTGGAATCAATTATAGAGAAGGGAGAAACAAATAAGTAGATTGTGGTCTCAAGTTCAGTTAGTTCTCAATTTATGACTATAACTGAGATTGCAATTATAGTCATAAGTCTTTGCAGTTGTTAAGCAGGTCATCATGTAACGAGACTCAATATTGCAACCATTTTTTGCAGTGGTTGTTAAGTGAACACAGTGGTCATTAAGCAAATCTATTTTACCCCATGGGCATTTTTTTTGCTGAAAACTGGAAGTATACACTAGAAACTGACAAAAAACCCACAGAAAATCATAGTCATGTGACTGCAAGACACTGCAAACATCTGTAAAGATAGGTCAGTTGCTAAGGGCCCAAAGTGCAATTATGCGACCATGTGCATACATGTCTCTTGTAACTTAAACATCAGGATCCTTTTGGAGGGTCTGTCATAATTTCAAATGGTCACTAAGTGACTGGTTGTCAGGGTTCCAAATAACATCCAAAATTAAATCAGAGTCTAAGGCAAAGGATTGCTCAAAATTCCAATTTATTAAGAGAGCCATGTTGGCACATCTGGGAAAACCTGAATCTGAAAGATTCCTAGTTTTCTCCACCCAGTTGAAAGTTCAAGATCTTGCCCCCACACCCACGTCCATCACATGGTCCAATCTCTCACTGCCATGCTAGCAGTTCCACCTATCCAGTTCGGGTCAGGTGCAGAGACAAAGGATGACCTTGGATTCTAGAAAGGAATTTTATTTTGACAACATCACATTCTACTCCTTACTATTCCCCCTCCCAATTCCCCACTAATGAAACAGCATAGTAGAATAGAAGATTAGTGCGGCAGGCAGAGATCCCAAAAGGAACCGGCTGCAGGCCTGACACTGGTTGTAACTTGAGGATTGTCTATACAGCTGCAGAGATATCCATCTTCCCTTCACCCTAACTTGCCTTCTGGAGCTTCTTTGCTTTTCTGCTTCTCTTGGTCATCCCAATCAGTTCTTTGGCTGATGAAATTACTTGAATGAGTAACAAAACATCTTAGATTAACAAAGGTTGGTCCAGTTGCTATGATTTAACCTTTTTTTAGATACTTTTGGCCTGGATGATTGAGTTTTCATTGACATATTTCAATACATTTTTGGGGGTAAACCCTGCAGTTGGTGTGGCAAGTGTTAGGATAGTCCAATGACTCTCTGACTCCCTGCCTAATTATTTATTTTTTAATTTTGACTGATGAGGTTACTTGGAAGAGTAATGAAACATATCAGATTAACAAACTTTGGTCCAGTTGCCATGATTTTTAGATGCTTCTTTTGCTGTTTTCCTCTCTCAAGTTTTATCAGATTGGCAATCCTAGACAATTTGACTTTGATGCTCCATCAGCTCTTACAATGGGAAGGAACCTTTGAAAGAAGGGTGGGAATTGTAGGAAGTTGCCATGGACATCCCCTAAAAAGGAACATGGGGGGCCCTGAACATAATATAAACTCTGCTCTTAATACTTGGGTGCAGCATTGCGACATGTATGAAAGGGTAGACCTTGCATTGCAATGCACAGTTCTTTATGCTGGTATTATTGTGGCTATCTGTGGATGATTATGTAGGGTGTTATAGGTGACTAGAAAGGATAAAAATGGGTTGCATTTCTGGGGAGCTCCAACCAGCTTTGACAGTTTAGTAATGGTCACTGGTTCATTTCAAGAATTTTGGCAGGCTTCCTTTAGAGTAAGATATATGTTGTGCAAAAAGATAAGTGTAAATTAATGAATAAATGTATGTGGTCTTCCTCCCCACCTTTTCACTTGACTTTTAATCATATGTGTCTTGGAGTCAGTTTTGATTCCAACAGCTGTCAAGAACCAATTCCACAGTTTTCTAGATTTTCACTTCCTAGGGCAGGGGTCTGCAACTTTAAACACTCAAAGAGTCATTTGATTTGATTTTGATTTTTTGATTTTATTGACATTTGTAGGCCGCCCTTTTCCCTGAGGGGACTCAGGGCGGCTCACATAAAATCAGGGAAGGGGAAATGCAGACAATAACAAAGACACATATAATAAAAACAGTAACCAACATGCATTCATCATTCGGGAGGGGCAACTATCTTCATCCCCAGGCCTGACGGGCTAGCCAGTTCTTCAAGGCTGTGCGGAAGGCCTGGACGGTGGTGAGGGTACGAATCTCCACGGGGAGTTCGTTCCAAAGGGTCGGGGCGACTACTGAGAAGGCCCTCCTCCTTGTAGTCGCCAGCCGACACTGGCTGGCCGATGGAATACGGAGGAGGCCCAATCTGTGTGATCTTATTGGTCGCAGGGAGGTGATTGGCAGAAGGCGGTCTCTCAAGTATCCAGATCCACTACCATGTAGGGCTTTATGGGTGATTAACAGCACCTTGAAGCGCATCCGGAAATCGACAGGTAGCCAGCGCAGCTCGCGGAGGATAGGTGTAATGTGGGTGAACCGCGGTGCACCCACAATCGCTCGCGCGGCTGCGTTCTGTACCAGCTGAAGACGCCGGATGCTCTTCAAGGGCAGCCCCATGTAGAGCACATTGCAGTATTCCAGCCTAGAGGTCACGAGGGCCCGAGTGACTGTTGTGAGTGCCTCCCGATTCAGGTAGGGTCGCAACTGGCGCACCAGGCGAACCTGGGCGAATGCCCCCCTAGCCACAGCCGTCAAATGGTGGTCGAACGATAGCTGTGGATCTAGGAGGACTCCCAAGTTGCGAACCCTCTCTGAGGGGTATAGAGTTTGACCCCCCAGCCTGAGAGATGGAATATTGGTGGAATCCTTGGGAGGGAAACACAACAGCCACTCGGTCTTTTCTGGGTTGAGCACAAGCTTGTTAGCCCTCATCCAGTCCATAACCGCCTCCAGGCCCCGGTTCATCACGTCTGCCGCTTCATTGAGTTGGCACGGGGCGGACAGATACAGTTGAGTATCGTCCGCATATTGATGGTATCTGATCCCGTGCCTGCGGATGATCTCTCCCAGCGGTTTCATGTAGATGTTGAATAGTAGGGGGGATAAGACCGAACCCTGAGGCACCCCATATGTTAGGGGCCTAGGGGACGATCTCTGCCCCCCCACTAACACCGACTGCGACCTGTCTGAGAGGTAGGAAGAGAACCACCGCAGCACGGTGCCTCCCACTCCCACCCCCCGCAGTCGTCGCAGAAGGATACCATGGTCGATGGTATCGAAAGCCGCTGAGAGGTCAAGGAGAACCAGGATGGAGGGAAATCCTCCATCTCTGGCTCTCCAGAGATCATCAGTCAATGCGACCAAAGCGGTTTCTGTGCTGTAACCGGGTCTGAAGCCTGACTGGAAGGGGTCGAGATAGTTTGCTTCCTCCAAGGACCGCTGGAGCTGAAAGGCCACCACCTTCTCAACAACCTTCCCAAGGATAGTTATTAAGGACAGCTGGATCCAAAGATGGCTTCTTTAGGAGGGGTCTCACCACCGCCGCTTTCAGTGCGGCGGGGAAGTTCCCCTCCCGAAGAGAGGCGGTCACGACCGCCTGGATCCAGCCTCGTGTCACCTCACTGCTGCTGGTAACCAGCCATGAGGGACACGGGTCCAGTACGCAGGTGGAGGCACTCACAGCCCTCATGGCCTTGTCCACATCCCCGGGGGTAACATCCTGAAACTCAACCCAGAGATGTTCCATCTGATCCTCTTGTGCCTCGGCTGGAACTGCAGGGGTGGAGTCCAAGTCCGACCGAAACCGAGCAATTTTGTCCGCTAAGAATTGGGCATAATCCTCAGCTCTGCCCTGCAAGGGTTCCCCCGCCTCCCTTTTATTTAATAGGGAGCGGGTTATCTTAAACAGGGCGGCTGGGCGGGACTCAGCGGACGCAACCAAGGTGGCTATGTAGGATCTTTTCGCTGCCCTAAGCGCTCTGGTGTATTCCTTGGTGCAGGTGGTTACCATTGCTCGGTTCGATTCGGACTTATTGGACCTCCATCGGTGCTCTAGGCATCTCCTCCGGCGCTTCATCTCCCGGAGTTCCTCGGTGAACCAAGGGGGTCTCCGGGATCCGCCGCCTCGGAGGGGCCGTAGTGGCGCAATCCGGTCGAGGGCCTCTGATGCTGCCGAATGCCAGGCAGCAGCCAAAGTCTCTACCGCCTGGACCCATTTCCCACAGAAAAAAACAGGGGAGCCACAAAACCTGGGTGAGTGTGGCCAACTCAACATCACTCACTCCCACGCAGTCACATTAAACACCCCTACCAAGGTTTTGTGGCTCCTGGTGTTTTCTGTGGGAAGCAGGTATCTCTCTGTGAGTCAGTCTCTCTCTCTCTCCCTCCCTCCCTCCCTCCCTCTCTCTCTCTCTCTCTGTCTCTGCCTCTTTCTCTCTCTATGTCTTGTTTTCTGTCTCTCTGGCTCTGTCTCTTTCTCTCTCAGGCCAGGCCAGGAGTGACTGGAAGGGGAGGGCAAGGGGCGGGGCCAGCCAGTGGTGGGTTCAACCGACAGGGAGCCGCATGCAGGGACAAAAGAGCCACATGCGGCTCCAGAGCCATGGGTTGCTGACACCTGCCCTAGGGGAAAAGCGGGACTGGCCTAAGAAAAACTACAACTCTAACAGAATAACAAAATAATGGAATTGGAAAGGACCTTGGAGGTCTTCTAGTCCAACCCTCTGCTCAAGCAGGAGACCCTATAGCATTTCAGACAAATGGTTGTCTAATCTCTTCTTAAAAACCTCCAGGGTTGAAGCACCCATAACTTCTGGAGGCAAGCTCTTCTACTGATTAATTGTTCTCACTGTCACTGAAATTTCTCATTAGTTCTAGGTTGCTTAGTTTCCATCCATTGCTTCTTGTCCTGCCTTCAGGTTATTTGGACAAAAGTTTGACCCCCTCTTTTTTGTGGCCGCCCCTCAAATATTGGAACACTGCTATCATGTTCCTTCTTTTCATTTAACTAGACCTACCCAATTCCTTCAACCATTCTTCGTATGTTTTAGCTTATGATCTCTGAGTTTCCAGCCTGGTGTCTTAACTAGTACATAAAACTACCTCTCATGTGCTCTGTTAGCTTTAGTATTTGTTTTATTTTATTGTTTTACTGTTTATTTGTTGTGCTTTATTAGTGCAGGTTAACCATTTTTATTTCGCTAGCTTGGCATCACCCTGGACTGGTTACATGGAACATGATCCAGGATATATCTTATGTAAATAGTAATAATAAAAAAATAAAGGATACATTTAGGGATGCAAAATAATGTTGCCTCACATTTCCATGGAAACAGATTTGGAAGTGACAGTCTCCCAGGAATCTAGGAAGGGACAAATGCCGGTCAAAAATCCTGGTTGGTATTTTTCCTTGACCCAGTAAGAAAACAAATCTACTGAGTGTTATTTTTGTTTTGTTTTGTTTGCTTTCTTAAAAATGTATGCTGTGACCAAGGGACCTCATTTCAGTTTTGTTGAACCTTTATGAGTGTTTACAACACCAGCAGGCCAAGATTATTTTCCACAGTGCTGCCTGGAAAGACGTATTTCAAAGGAATTCCCAGGAGTAAAGAAAAGACTAGCAGAATCTGCAATACTGTTGTAAGCAATTCTGATTTTTTTTAAAAAACAAAAGGAAGAGATTCATGGTAAACTGTCAAGGAACCCTCTTCATGGAAAGAAGTGCTCTGCAGAGTGCAACATCTTGAAAGCTGGAGATGTTTCTTCAGGTATATGCAGGGGTGAAATCCAGCAGGTTCTGACCCGTTCTGGAGAACCGGTAGCGGAAATTTTGAATAGTTTGGAGAACCAGCAAATGCCACTTCTGGCTGGCCCCAGAGTGGGGTGGGAATTAAGATTTTGCAGTATCTTTTTCCTGCCAGGCCCACCAAGCAACACCACGTGCATCAAGCCACGCCCACAGAACCGGAAGTAAAAACATTGAATTTCAACACTGGGTATATGATGTTGATCAATCCTGTTCGAAGAGGACCTTGACATCTAATTGAGGGGATGTCAAGATTTGTGTGTGAATTGGATTAGAGTGAGGGAGAGGTGAGCAGAGTCAGCCTCACTCTCTCTTCCCAGATTCCATCTTGTTCCAAGAGCAGGACAAGAGTCGAGACAGTTGGAGATGGGCTGGGCGCAGTGGTTGACCAGGGTGCCCTTCGTGTCTTGCCATGCTCTTAGCATACCACATCGCTTGCAGAGACTGCCTTCATGACTGTTGTCCTATTCTAGTAGGTTTCATCCACTCAATCTGCCAGAGTCTGTCTTCATATGCTCGGGATAGACATGTCCCTATCTCACCGAAGGTCAATGACCCAACGGCTACTCTCAACCTGGTTTGGCCAGCCTGTCAAAGTGGTTGCCTGAGGTGTGGCTGCTGTGCATGCTACATGTATGAGGTGTTCAGGAAGAGGTAGCACCTCTGGTGTAAGAGCATGTCATGTCCTTTCAGGGCAGCTCATTTTAGGGCAGGTTTTGGGGCAGCTCGTACACCTTTGGTCCCCGCCTGTCACTGTGGCTCCTAGTAGCTGTAGGTATATATGAGGAATATACGTGGTATATATTAGGAAACTGATAGTACCATTTCTGGCAAACAAATTTTATTAAAATACATCAGTTTTTGGGAGCTTTAGCTGAAGCCAAAATAGCTCATAAAAGCTTAAGCATTGGAACAAAACTCATTAATCTGAAAAAATGCTACTGGAATCCATCTGGTTTTTCACTTAAGTACGGAAGCCAAGAGCTGGACTACAATCCATGAGGGAATCTTGCATTGCAAATCCTTCAATGAGCTACAGTGAGGATTGACCTCTAATGGTCTCTTTCTACCATAAGAACCTTAAAAGTCCTTCTCCTGACTTGTTGCATTGTGTTGCCCATCCTTGAACATGTTCATTTTTCAAGTAAGAAGCTGGTGCTTCTTGAAGTAGTTATAGGCTGAGTCACTCCTAGACTTTCCCTGTTGATTGTCTTGCCGGTGAAGAATCGGTAAGCATAAGACCTTTTCTTATTCTGCATTGGTGGAGAAGAAAACAATTTGCAAAGACAATAACTCCCTTTCCTGTGCAAATTATCCTGACTGTGACAGTCCAGGTGCTTCCTACTCTAAGCCAGAATATAAAGGAGCTTCAATTCAGACCTTCCAGATTATTAAACAGGTGGAACGAGGCCATTTGCTTATTTTGAAAGATGGATAGTACATGCAGAATGAAGAATTAAAACATCTCTCTTTCTTAGGATGTGTGGTATTTCTTGAACTTCTGGTTGGATGCATCTTCTAGCAGTGGCAGATAATTTCTTACGAAGAGATTATTGTTTTTGCTTTTCCACCATCATCTAATTTGGATTCATGATCATGCCAAGCCACCAACCCCTGTGGCCATGTGGGTCCCCTGAGAGTCTTCATCTCTTTCAAAGTACCTTCTATCAATCTTTTTTGTTATGTGCACTGGACAAATCCCATTTAGAGGATTCCAATATTACCCCAATAGAAGATGCACTCAGGTACATCTACATACCGTCAGCCATCAACAGGTACATAGAGACAAGCAACATCTATATACCATTCAAAAGAGACAATCAAAAAACAAAAATACCATAAATCCTCCTTGCCAGCAATCAGCAGAGATTAACACCATGATTAATTCTTGAAGAACAATCAATCGGTAAACAAAACCCTGATCAAGCAACAACCAATTCAAGCAAACAGTAAAGAACAGCCTAATTAAGGAACTACCAAGAAGAAAACAAAACTCCCACTGAAATAGGGCAACCCCCCCCTTTTTTTTTTTACAAACAAAAATCAAATCCCAGTCCCTTCTATTGGGATTTGATATTACCAACTTGGATAATAAAATATATCCAAGAAAACAACCAAGCCCAGAGGAAAAACCAAGAACCACAATTCCAATATCGACTTGGAAGGATACTTGGATCAGAATTTAGTTTCCCATTTTTTAAATTTTCCAAATGTTTCCTCAAAGTTTTCAAGTTTTTTTTTTAAGTGTTAAAGGAGTGGATATATAAACATAGATTTTCCACAAATGTGTTTAAACGGGAAAAAACCAACATATTCCTTTATGCAGTAAATATATGTGAAGGACCTATACACTCATGTAGAAACTAGCTTGAGGAAGATTGGTTTGATTACCTTATAAACCAGTATTTTTCAAACTTGGCAATTTTAAGATGCATGGATTTCAGTTCTCAGAATTCCCCAGTAGAATATCAATTAGTTGGAATTTGACTTCCTGCGTTCTGTTTCCTTCAGTGTTTGGAAAATTGAAAGATAGTTTTTGTAATGAGTAACAATTGCTATGGAGAAATATTTCCATTATTATTTTTTTAACTACAAATCTACCGCTGAGATCCATGGTGGCACTGTGGTTAGAATGCAGTATTGTAGGTAATCTCTATCCACAGCCTCAAGTTTGATCCTGATGGGGCTCAAGGTTGACTCAGCCTTCCATCCTTCCAAGGTTGGTATAATGAGGACCCAGATTGTTGGGGGCAATAAGCTGACATTGTAAACTACTCAGAGAGTGCTGTAAAGTACTATGGGGCGGTATATCAGTGCTATTGCTATTGAAAGTAGGTGTTGCATATCCCGAAAGAAGGGTGTGTGAGACAACTGGGAACCAGTTGGATGACCAACTTCCCATGTTTTTTCTGACCTTCTGAAGCTGCCTTTGGCTGGCTGATTTTGTAACCATCATCTTCCCAGGTAGAAAATACTATCTGCAATGAGTATTCTACTGGAGTCTATCTGAGAAGAGTGTCATGAAATTAATCTTTTTGGGGAAAGACAACTCATACGAGTTGTTATCCTTGATGGACAGATGGAATGATTACGCAACTCATGCGCGAAAGAAAAGAAGTCTGCCCAGCTTCACTTGCCAACAATATCGTGCTCTCCCCATGTCAGAGTGTCCTGTCCTTCTGGTGAATGGCACAAGAAGGTGCGGGGTGAAATTTCTCATCCTTCTTCGCTACAGGCCTGCAAGCAATTTGCAACCACTGAATTGCTTTCTAAGGGCAGTATCTCAAGCTCTCTGTTACCTTCCTCAAATTATGTTTGACATTCAATTAAAACCCCAAGGCACCTAGACATAAAATGTTAGTGTAGCTGGGTGGTTAAGAGGGTAATGTGGTTTTTTTTTTTTTTTCATTTGCAGAGTCATCACTTGCCAGGGCTCATGATTGAACTCATCCATGAAAACTCATTGACCACAACCAAGGAAAGGCATTGAAGGGGGCAGATGGTATCATGGAAAAGTTGCCTGATTTCTAAGAAGATCTTTTGGCCTTCCAGTAATGTTAGAAGAATGTTGATGGTCGTATTTATTTCTTGAAGTGGTAACCTCACTCTCTTCTCAGAGGGCAAGGTGGCTTAGAGAATTTAGGGTGGGATAAGAGCAAGCAGAGCTGGGCAAGGTGCAAAGTTAAGAGAATCATCAGTTTAGAGTCCTTGCATTATCAAAGAGATTCAAAAGCCCAACCACTCTGTTGACTTTTATTTGATACCAATTTATTGTTAAATTTTCTTCTACAACTTCTTGTGCCATATCCGTCACCGGACGTTAGTGATCATGTTGGCAATCCTATTTTTGTCAACAGCCTCATGAAAAAGTGCTGCTGAGTTTTCTCCAAACCAATCCCTTAGATTTTGAAGCCATGATGTTCTTCTTCTGCCTGGACCTCATTTGCCTTCGATTTTTCCATGGAGGATTAAATGAAGGGTGCCGTATTTTTCTGGGTGTCGCATCCATGTCCAAAATACTCTAACTTTCACTTTTTAATGGCTTTGATGATTTCCCTTTGCTTTCCCAGGTGGCTTATGACATCCTCATTTATGATTTTGTCAACCCAAGTTATACATAACAGCCATCTGCAAATCTACATTTCAAATTCTTCTAGTTTCTCCAAGTGGTTTTCAGTCAGAGACCAACTCTCTTCTCCGTAGAGCAGGATAGAAAAGATGTAACATCTGACAAGCCTGATTTTCAATCTTAGGCTTATGCCATGACTGCAGAAGACCATTTTCATTTTGAAGAATGCTGTTCAAGATTTTCCCACCCTTGTCTTTCTCTATCCTTGCATTTTCTGATCATGTCTCAGCTTTCATGTAAATTAAAACTGAGGTACATGATCCTTTCAACTTTTTCTAGTGGTATTCTTTCCAAATGTATCAGTGGTAAATTAATGAGTTGTTTGCTGATGACCATGATCTTGGTTTTTGGGGTGTTAAGCTTCGGGCTGTATTTTTCAGATATTTCTAAGGCTCTGTTGATGAGGAGCTGAAGGTCTTCATGCTTACTGGCAAGCAGAACTGTATCATCAGCATATCTTAAATTGTTCATCTGAACACCGTTTACTTTGAGGTCAGCATCAATGTTTTCCAATGCTTCATTGAAAATTGACTCAGAAAGGTCAGCGGTTCAATGGTTCGAATCTCTAGAGCTGCGTAACGGAGTGAGCTCTCGTTACTTGTCCCAGCTTCTGCCAACCTAGCAATTTGAAAGCATATAAAAATGGAAGTAGAAAAATAGGAACCATCTTTGATGGGAAGGTAACAGTGTTCTGTGTGCCTTCAGCATTTAGTCATGCCGGCCACATGACCATGGAGACATCTTTGGGCAGCGCTGGCTCTTTGGCTTTGAAACGGAGATGAGCACCGCTCCCTAGAGTCGGGAACGACTAGCACATATGTGTGAGGGTAACCTTTACCTTTAAGGGAGGGAAAAATTAGATTTGGGTATTGTGGTGTGTGGTTTCTCAGTTCTGCTTGTGCAATACTGTAATGCACTTGAGTTCTAGTGTCCTATACCTTTCTCAATAAATGGAGTTAAGAATTACTTAGGAGTTTAATGTCAACTCACAAAGCATCCCTGGCCTGCTCTCGAGTTGCCATAGGCAAAGGGGGATGGGAAACCCTGACATTCAAGCTGAAGCAGGTCTGACATCATAGATCAGGGGTCCCCAAACTTGGCAACTTTAAGACTTGTGGACTTCAACTTCCAGAATTCTGGGAGTTGAAATCCACAGTCTTAAAGTTGCCAAGTTTGAAGACCTTTGTCGTATATGGTGTGCACAAAGATGGAAGGACTTACACATACCCACAATTCAAGAATGGATGGTGAAGTTAATGGAGTTGGAAAAGATGGAGAAATTGACTGCTTTGATTAAAGAGAAGACTTTATCTAGCTTTGTTTCTATTTGGAAACCACTTCTGGATCCCCCCCCCCCAAATTGAAAGAAATGAAAATGTAACCTCAGGTTTTGATGCTTAATGATTGGCTTGTGATGATAGAAGTACTGTTTGCTATAATTCAGTTTAGTTCAAAGGATCATTGCTTTTTAAGGTTTTATCTGAATCAAAGAACATCCGAAATTACTCTTATCTGTAGTATTTCCCCCTTTTTGTTTCAACTCCTCCTTTTGTTTCAATTTTGCTCTTTCCCCATTCCCTACCTTTATTTTAAACTCCTTTTTCTGTGAATTTTTTTAAAATTCAATAACACTTTTTAAAAGAATTTTCTAGATGGGGAATTACAATTTTGCTTTCCCCAGTCCCCACTGTACCCCAGTGCATTTGCTAACAAAATTGATGTTGTGATGCCCTTAGTGCTCTCTGAGCTTGGAGTCTGATCTACAAATATTCTCTTCTATTGATAACATTCCTATCCTCAGAACTGGATGCCTGTCTCCATCAAGTTTTTTCTTCCCTTTCTGCTGGTCTCTGGAATCAGCAGATTCCCAATCTGATAAAGATGCAGCAGATTGTGTTATGCAGGCAACCAGTTGCTGGGTTCCCATTTATCAGTGAACAAAAGTCTAAGGTCAGTGGTGGGATTCAAGTAATTTAACAACTGGTTCTCTGCTCTAATGACCAGCTGCGTAGGCGTGGCTCAGTGGTCATGTGATGGTCTGGGCGTGGCCAACTCAACATCACTCAGGTTTATGGGCCTCAGCTGTTACAATGTAATAAAGGTTAACCAGAGAGGCAGCTTCTGTAAGCAGGGCAATAAAGTTTAGGCTAGAAACAACACTAGAATGTTTCCTTCCTGCCTTGCTTACAGGATTAGCCCTGTAAAGTGGGGGAAGAAAACCCAAAAAGGATATTTCTTCCAACAACCGGTTCTCCGAACTGCTCAGAAAGTTAACAACCGGTCCTCCCAAATAGGTGTGGACTGGCTGAATCCCACCATTGCCTAAACTCAATAAGGATCCATTCAAAACAGTTGCTGGAATTCTTGAAACACCTTCTCCTTCATTTCAATGGAGAGAGTTTAGGGCCCATGTTCAATTTTGGGGACACCTGGGGGTGTGCATAAGCGCACCAATGTGCCTACCGTGCCTGTCATAATATTCCCTTTTATTCGTATCCATTTCATGTATTCATCATCATGTTTATACTTATATCTGTTATCTAATTCATGCTTGATGAAATAAAATAAATGAATAAAATAAATAAAGTCTGCCATTTAGAGGTTTCGCTCAGGAAGTTGTAGAACGACAGCAATAAAAATGAGAAAGCAGGGAGGGAACAATAGCATCCTCTTTAGTGTTAGCCTTGTGAGATTGTTTAGATAAGAAGCACAACCAGGAAAATTAACTCTATCTGTATCATAAGGTTACATTAACAGAATCTTGCAAGACTGAAATTATTTCTCCACTTCCCCCACCTCCCTTTTACTCTCCAGAAAACTAGAAAGGCCCCCTTCTGAAGTGCTTCTCATGTTCTCTCTGTCTCTGTGAACCGAAATACTGTTTTACATGAGATTTTTCCATCTGTGGTTCTCCCTCATGTCTCCCAAGGTTTTTCCCATATACCATTATGCGTAGATATGAAAGCTACACCAAGTTTGGAGGTCTTCTGTATTTTGTTAATATTGAACCCTCCCTCCCAATCTTGCAAAGGAACCAAATTCTTCCCTGGTTCATCTACAAACAAAATGGCTTCCAAGATCTTGCACAGAAGTCTTCTCTGGTAACCAGAACTGCTGGACCCAGTTTCGGATGAGGTGACTGTTCTGACCTAGGCTTTCTGATAGTAAAAAGCAGATGTGTAGTTCCCAAAATCCTCTTTTTATTTCAAAGGCTGTGAATTATGTTAATTCAGAGCTTGTAATGAGTCCCAAATAGTTTGTAAAGAGTCTAACAGTAGGCTGCCAAAGTCTTTCGGGATATGGCTGATAAGCTTCGACCTTTATCTTCCTTGAAAGGCTGCCAAAGACTTAATTGGCAATTAGCTTGGCAAGGCCAAATGGAGCAAAGAGTCAAAATGGAGCTTCAGAAGGTAAACTGACCAGCATGAACCAAGTTGCTTCCTGCAAAGGCTCATGTCCCTTTGCTCCTCCTTTATGTCCTATGGGAGGGGCCAATCACCTCCAAGCCTTACTCCCCAGTTGTCCCTTCTGTCTTAACTGTTCTTGCCTTCTGGCAGCTCTGCGCATGCGCACAGTGGAAACAGGCTCTCCCTGTTCCTCTGCCTCGCTGATGTCTAACTGGAGGTTCCAGAGGCAACATATAACTCGCAGATGGCCCTGGCTCCGTCTTTCCCTCCAATGCAGAGCCATCGTCCAAGCCTTTGCCATACTCCCAGACTGGCCCATGCTCCTCCCCAACCTCCTCACTGTCCAAATCTGCTACCAGCCCTGCAAGCCACCAGTGGACCACAACAGTGACCTGTGTGATAACTCAGAGCCTCCAACTGCATTGCCCATACAATGCAGAGGGCCTCATTGAAACTGAACAAGGCTCACCTAGCATTGGCTTATTTGTTATCTCACATTAATGAGATAAGCTAAAGGCCTCATTCTCAGGGGAGAGAAATTTATAAGAAACAGGAGAACTGATTACTACATTGCCCTCCAGGACTTTCTGGTATGCTAATATCCCGTAATGGCCAAGAGCCTGAGATACAATCTGGACTGTCACTGAGTCACATTTCCCTTTGGAGTGAATTTATGAAGTTGACTTTGGAGATCTCCAAGCCCTTTGCTCCATCCCTCCCCAGTGTGTAACCTGCTGAATCCCCTTGCAGGGCTTCGTACAGCTTATTTAACAGCAGATGTGCTGTAGACATGAGAAGCATTATTGTTTTAATCAAATCAATATTTCCACTCAAAGGAAAATGAAGAAAGTCTGAAGCCCAGCCAGGCCTTAAGAAAAGCTTTCTCTGTTGTTCTTTGTTGAGATAAGCAGCCCTCCCCTTCAATCTTCTTGCTCATTGTACAAGAAACCAAGAGTCAATATAGACCTTGGCTTACCAACCATTTGTTTGGCCAACATTCAAAGCTACAATGGCACTGAAGAAAGTGACTTTCAGCCGGTCACTGCACTTAAGACAATCATAGCATCCGCTCGGTCCTGGTGATGACCACATGAATCACTTAACTGTTTTCATACATTTAACCATGCCAAAAAGGTCATAAAATCAGGTGCAACTCACTTAGCAATCACCTTGCTTAGCAACCAAAATTCTGATCCCAATTGAGGTCATAAGTTGAGGGCTGCCTGTAGGGTGGATGGGGATTCATGTGACATGCACAAGCCAGGTTAACAAAACTCAGTTCTACAGTCATCTAACATGCCAGAGAGGGTCTGCTTCACACAAAATGGTTGCACAATTGCTGGGTTCCCACAATATGATGAACTGCAAATTACACCACCTTATTTTAACCTAAACTCTTATTTGGGGCAAACCCAGTTTAGTATCTATACCAGTGGTGAAATTCAAAAATTTTCCCTATCAGCTCTGTGGGTGTCGCTTGGTGGGTGTGGCTTGGTGGCCATGTGACCTAGCAAGCGTGGCTCGGTGGTCAAATGACTGGGTGGGCGTGGCTTTACACAAAAACAATACAAAAGCTACACAACTGACTATACACACAATGCAAAAGCAGCTGGACTTCACACAAAATGGCCCCTGCAACAAGGAGGAAACCTCACAGACAATCAGGCACAGGTGATTGACGCACAGCTGAGGTAGTTAAAAAATGCTAATCAAAAGTTCCCACAATCACAGGGCACAGTTGATTGTCACACAGCTGATCATCAGAACATTTTAAAAATGTTTTAAAGCCTTTTTTTATTACTGATTTGGGTGAAGAACCGGCCCAAACCGGTAGCATTTTACCCCTGGTCTATACATGACTGAGGTGGGGAAATTCAGGAGATATGAATTCTTGAAAAATCTTGTGAAAAAGGCCCTTTTCTTTACAAGCTCAGATTAATGTGGCAGGAAAGGTATGCTTTAGCCTTTTTCTACCTTTGGTCTCTTTCTGTATCCACATTGATTGGTGGTCTAAAAGATGGTCGTGTGATATTGTTTCTTCTTGGAATGAAGTCCAGAGAAAATGTTTTCCTCTGAGATGCTCTATTTACTATTCAGAAGGAGCTTTTTCTCAGGGTGGGTGAGAAGGTTTGTGTACACACACACACACATACACACTTCTCTCTTTTGAATAAGGAAAGAGCAAGATGAAAGTGGAGACAGGTTAAGTGACCCATGTAAGTAGCCTTAATTTTTGAAAGTTTGGGGGCTTTTGGTTGGAGTCTTAAAAAATAACTCTTTTAGGATCTGTATGATTGGTTTTATTTCATTCCCATTCAAAAGAAATGTGGAATGGGCAGGTATGCCATGGATTTTTACAATTGGAGCTAAACCTCTGGGGTACCAAAGAAAGATTCTGTCATGGCCCAGGAGTCTGATTCTGAAGAAGGTGCTCCAACTGAACCAGAGGTGGGTTCCTACTGGTTCGGCCCGGTTCGGCCGAGTAGGTAGTAACACGGCCTGTCACGCCCTTGAACCGGTTCTATCAGCAATGGTGCCATCTTGTTTTTCGGTTCTGCTCATGCACAGAACAATCCTCATTGCAAAAATTTACTTTTTCCCCCTTTTCTAACATTGTGCGCAATATTTTTTGCACGCTGAACTGGCAGAAAAGCCGGTAGCAACCCACCCCTGAACTGAACACATGTGATGTCAGCTTCAGGGGACTCCAAGCCAGGAATTACCTGAAGTTTATCAAGCACATCAGAACAGGTGAAACAGTCAGGTGATGACCTACCACTTCCAAGCCCTCATATTTGGAGAGCAGAGCCAAGATGTTCCATGAGGCTCCTTGCCAAGCATGAGAGTAACTCTCTTGATTAAAGACAGCTGGCTACAGCTTGATTTAAGAGACAGCCCTGGGCCTGTTACTCCATTTCAAACAAGCAACTCGTCTTCTATACTGGTGTGTTGTTCTGAGTTGCTCTTGAGTCTTGTTCGTGAAACTCTAACCTTGGATTGGCTGACCAACCTGACATGGGTCTCTGAACTTTGGACTGAATTTTGACTGTTCTTCTGTATACACCTATTGAAAATAAAACTCCGAAGCAAGCTTTCTTTCCCAGATATTTTATTTTACATTTCTTCCCTTGTCAATAGCAATAGCAATAGCAGTAGACTTATATACCGCTTCATAGGCCTTTCAGGCCTCTCTAAGCGGTTTACAGAGAGTCAGCATATTGCCCCCAACAATCTGGGTCCTCATTTCACCCACCTCGGAAGGATGGAAGGCTGAGTCAACCCTGAGCCGGTGAATTTGAACCGCTGACCTGCTGATCTAGCAGTAGCCTGCAGTGCTGCATTTAACCACTGCGCCACCTTGGCTCTGCTATTGCCTGTTCAGCCTTGATTAAAATCGTTTCCTCGCATAGCTACTGTGTGTGTGTGAGTTTAAGACCTGAAAAATGGACAGGTTTGGGACAGCACATTTTGAAAAGAAAGGGGGAAAAACAACAACGGGTTGATCCCTATCTAATCCCCCTTTCCCTATTTCTGTAGGATGTATATAACTATCTTGATCAGGGCTACCTGGACACTTTCCCACCATAATTTTACACAACGTATAGTCCAACAGAAATGATAGATGTCACCTATCATTTCTGGGATCCTGATAATTCAAATATAACCCATTATGATGAGATCCAATGGGGAAAGCTGTTCTGAAGTCACAAGCAAAGTTTCATGTTCGCTCAGGGACATTTGAGTGAAATAAACAGTAGGGGAGCATGTTTCCAAGGTTGATCCTTTGGGGATCAAGGAATGATTGACAGAGAATGAATAACCCTGGTATTGTCTGGCTGCTGTTAATTCCTGGTACGCTGAGGTCCAAGCTGGCTGAACCAGCATCTTCACACCCTTAATTCCATAATCCTTTAGTATCATGGTTTCTAGCTGTTGTTACTCCAAGCTCTGGATATAGCTGTGGCATTTCTTCTAGTTCATTTATCACTGCTACTTGCAGATGTCACACAATTACTTCCCCATCAGGACCCAGATTGCTGGTTATGGAACATTGTTTACTTCATGCACAAGTGAGTCTCTGGAAGGCCATGATACCTTCTGTGGGTCTTGGATATAGACATATTGAAATGGTTCTCAGGATCATTGGAAAAGAGACAAATGAAAGAGCAGTGTGAATTCTGTCCCTTCTCTTTCAGTCACCAGCTTTGGAGATGGCAGCTCATTGAAGAGATTTAAATGGAGGTAGAAAAAAAACAGCAGGTAGCTATAGCAACTGACAGCTGAAGGAAGTTGCCTTTAGCAATGCTGATTACGATGTATTTGTATATCAGCATCTATGTGTATATATACACATATGTAAATATGTTTTTAGAGTAATTCTATTAAAATATAGAAAGATAAAACAAACAAAAACTCATATACACTAATGTGAAGAAAGAAAAAAGAAGAAAAGCAAGACAAAGCCAAAAAGTAAGGAGGGGGGGAATCTAAATAAGTACCATGTTTCCCTGAAAATAAGACAGGGTCTTATTTTCTTTTGACCCCCGAAATAAGCACTTGACCTTATTTTCAAGGAGGTATTATTATTTTTGAGGGGCAGGAGGCAGCAAGTGTGGTCACCTCATGGCTGCTGTTGTGTTGCAATATTTTCGGGGGAGGACTTATTTTAGTGCATGTGCTCAAAAGCCCAATTCGGTTTATTATCCATGGAGGTCTTATTTTCAAGGAAACAGGGTTGTGTCCAATTTTCTTTGTAGCTGTTACATATATAACTTTATCTCTTACTCATTGGTTACAACATGACTTTCCATTTTTCTATATTTTCCCCCTAATAGTGAAATCTTCAAAGCCACATTCATTTCTTTTCTTGTTTCATGAAATACTACTACTACTACTACTACTACTACTACTACTACTAATAATAATAATAATAATAATAATAATAATAATAATAATCCAAAAGCACTGGAATTACCTTTAAAACAGTTAAAAATTGACAAAATCACCATCAGTCAAATGCAAAAAGCCGCACTGCTTGGATCTGCACGCATATTACAAAAGTACGTTACGATGTCCTAGGCCCCTGGGTGGGGCCTGACTAGTAACCAATGCCAAATGCGGCGAAACAACTGGCCGCTGTGATACAATTGTATAATAATAATAATAATAATAATAATAATAATAATAATAATAATAATAATAATAATAATAATAATAATAATAATAATAATTTTCAATGCAGTTTGGCATGGAAAAATGCGCCACTATATCCATAAAAAGGGGCAAAATCACTGCATGTGAGGGAATTGAAATGCCCAATGGCCAATTAATTAAATGCAAAGAAAATGAAGCCTACAAATACTTAGGCATTCTGCAGTTGGATAACATCAAGCATGGAGAAGTAAAAACTATTGTCAGGCGAGAGTACACCAACAGAGTTAGGAAAATTTTGAAATCTAAATTGAATGGTGGAAATACAATCAAGGCCATAAATACCTGGGCAATACCAGTTATAAGATACACAGCTGGTATAGTTAACTGGACACAAGCTGATTTGGACCTTTTGGACCGAAAAACCAGGAAACTAATGACAATGCACTACAGTTTACACCCACGTGGTGATACTGATAGACTATATCTGCCCCGAAAATCAGGTGGCAGAGGATTATTACAAGTGAAGCAAACAGTTGAAGAAGAAAAACATGCACTGGCTGATTATTTAAAAGAAAGTCAAGAACATCTATTAATTGAAGTAAAGAACAAAAAACTACTGAAGGCCCAACAGACGAAACAAGAATACAGAAAAGATGTGATAAAATCAAGAATGGAGAGTTGGCAGAACAAAGCACTGCATGGCCAATTTCTGGAAAAAATAAAAGATAAAGTGGACAGTGAACAAACTTGGTTATGGCTAACAACAGGCACATTAAAGAAAGAAACAGAGTCATTAATCCTGGCTGCGCAAGAACAAGCTATCCGCACAAATGCCATTAAGGCCAAAATTGAAAAATCCTCTGATGATGCCAAATGCAGACTTTGCAAAGAAGCTGATGAAACTGTTGATCACATACTCAGCTGCTGTAAAAAAATCGCGCAGACTGATTATAAATTGCGGCACAATTCAGTAGCACAAATGATCCATTGGAATTTGTGCAAAAATTATAATATTAAAACAGCAACAAACTGGTGGGAACATCAGCCTGAAAAAGTCACCGAAAATCAGATGGTCAAGATCTTGTGGGATTTCCGTATACAAACCGACAAAATACTGGCACATAATACACCAGACATCACACTGGTTGAGAAAAATAAGGTCACAATCATAGACATCGCAATACCAGGTGATAGCAGGGTCGCCGAGAAGGAACATGAAAAAATCGCAAGATACCAGGACTTAAAAATCGAAATTCAACGACTATGGCACAAACCAGCAGTGATAATTCCAGTGGTAATTGGCACACTGGGTGCTATTCCAAAAGCACTGGAATTACATTTAAAACAGTTAAAAATTGACAAAATCACCATCAGTCAAATGCAAAAAGCCGCACTGCTTGGATCTGCACGGATATTAAGAAAATACGTTACGACGTCCTAGGCCCCTGGGTGGGGCCCGACTAGTAACCAATGCCAAGTCCGGCGAAACAACTGGCCGCTGTGATACAATTGTATAATAATAATAATAATAATTGAAATCTAAATTGAATGGTGGAAATACAATCAAGGCCATAAATACCTGGGCAATACCAGTTATAAGATACACAGCTGGCATAGTTAACTGGACACAAACTGATTTGGACCTTTTGGACCGAAAAACCAGGAAACTAATGACAATGCACTACAGTTTACATCCACGTGGTGATACTGATAGACTATATCTGCCCTGAAAATCAGGTGGCAGAGGATTATTACAAGTGAAGCAAACAGTTGAAGAAGAAAAACATGCACTGGCTGATTATTTAAAAGAAAGTCAAGAACATCTATTAATCAAAGTAAAGAACAAAAATCTACTGAAGGCCCAACAGACAACACAAGAATACAGAAAAGATGTGATAAAAACAAGAATGGAGAGTTGGCAGAACAAAGCACTGCATGGTCAATTTCTGGAAAAAATAAAAGATAAAGTGGACAGGGAACAAACTTGGTTATGGTTAAAAACAGGTACATTAAAGAAAGAAACAGAGTCACTAATCCTGGCTGCGCAAGAACAAGCTATCCGCACAAATGCCATTAAGGCCAAAATCGAAAAATCCTCTGATGATGCCAAATGCAGACTTTGCAAAGAAGCTGACGAAACTGTTGATCACATACTCAGATGCTGTAAAAAAATCACGCAGACTGATTATAAATTGCGGCACAATTCAGTAGCACAAATGATCCATTGGAATTTGTGCAAAAATTATAATATTAAAACAGCAACAAACTGGTGGGAACATCAGCCTGAAAAAGTCACCGAAAATCAGATGGTCAAGATCTTGTGGGATTTTCGCATACAAACAGACAAAATACTGGTGCATAATACACCAGACATCACACTGATTGAGAAAAATAAGGTCACAATCATAGACATCGCAATACCAGGTGATAGCAGGGTAGCTGAAAAGGAACATGAAAAAATTGCAAAATACCAGGACTTAAAAATTGAAATTCAATGTCTATGGCACAAACCAGCAGTGGTAATTCCAGTGGTAATTGGCACACTGGGAGCTATTCCAAAAGCACTGGAATCACATTTGAAACAGTTAAAAATTGACAAAATCACCATCAGTCAAATGCAAAAAGCCGTGCTGCTTGGATCTGCACGCATATTACGAAAATATGTTACAATGACCTAGGCCCCTGGGTGGGGCCCGACTAGTAACCAATGCCAAATCCGGCAAAACAACTGGGCGCTGTGATACAATTGTATAATAATAATAAATAAAAGGGTGCTATTTCCCTGCTGCCCAACTTTGGTGTGTTTAAAGCATAACAGGAAAAGGATCATTATCCCTATATAAGACAGGTCAGGGTTGAATGTAAAGCCTTGAAGTTGTATATTAGTAGCCTGGATTAACAGAGCTGATGACTTCACCATGTACAATACCTGGGCCCAGCAAGATTTGATTTACCTGGCTGCTCTACCAGGTGGAATATTGTAAGCATCTACTTTCCTATGCCTGAGTTCATATGGCCAAGTCCAATGTGGTTCTGAGATTGGAGCAGCATATTTGCTAACAGTGAAATTTTCTGTTCTGGGTAAGGAAAAAGGACATCTATTTTGACTTACCTTTACAACAGTAATTAGCAAATGAAGGGCAAAATAACCTGCATTAAATGCCATATAGATGTTATGGTAGGCATAGGCAAGATTCTGCAACTGGACCCCTCAAATGTTTGCCGAATGATATTATAAATTTCTTATATTCTGCCTGGTGGAAAGTTATTCCTACTGCAGGTCATGAGAAGATATCTGTGTGTGTTGGTTGTCTTTAATTTTTCTTTTTTTACAGTCCATTATTTAAAAACAATTTGGATGCATTCAGCAAGAAAAGTAGTCAATTATGGAGAATAGATCAAGCATGTTTCTACATTTACACCTCTTTTATGAAACCAATAATGATCAAGCTGATACAGGAGACACAGGAAGTTGATAAGAAAGAATGGGTGACTCCAAATGGCAATGTATGCAAAATTTGGCAGCCAAACAAAGTTGTTGTTGACTAGTTTCATTTGATAGAAGATGTCTGTTGAGTATAATGTCCTGTAAGAAGGCAGGGGAACTGAGAATAAAAATAAAAAGCCAGTCCTTTGGATGTCTATAGCTGTCGTCCTCAATCTTGGCAACTTTAAGATGCACGGGCTTTAGCTCCCAGAATTCTCCAGCCAGCATGTTGTCTGAGGAATTCTGGGAGTTGAAGTCTACACATCTTACATTTGTTAAGGTTGAGAAACACTGATCTATAGAAATGTAATGAATGCGCCTCTGATCTCTGTTTTTGCTGCCATTCAATTTCCCAGTCAATCAAGTATGAATCATTAGTCTTTTCACCATCACAAATCGGGATGGGGGGAAGCTTACTATTAAAAAGTTGAACAACAATTTTGGAAAGAGAATGTAATGCACATAGGTTGACCAAATGCTCAGAAAAGGTTGATGTTTCAGCTGACAGCTCACAACAGAATAAACTATGTCATCAGGCTTGAAATTTTGGGCTTGGACAACCTAGAACCGTAATGGCGAACCTATGGCATGTGTGCCACAGGTCGCACGCAGAGCCATTTGTTAGGGCATGCAAGGCGCTGCCCTGTCAGCTCCAGCATGCATGCACATTCTGGCCAGCTGACTTAAGGCTTCTTTTGAGGCCATTTTTTACCCTCTGGAACCTGAAACTTATGGAGCGTGAAAAACCGGCCCTACAGGAAAAACGGAACTTCGGGAAAGGACTTCCAGTTTGCTCGTAGGGCCATTTTCTGCCTTCAGGAGCCTTCAGGAGGCTTCCCTGAAGGCTCCGGAGGTCATAATATGACCAGAAGTCACCATTTCCGAATTTCTGGGTTCCCGTAGGTCCATTTTTTGTGCCCTCCAGAGGCTTCAGGGAATCTTCTGAAGTCTCCGGACAGCGTCTGGGGGGCAGGGGGGCTTTTTTTCACCCTCCCTAGGCTCCTATAAAGCCTCTGGAGCCTGGGGAGGATGAAAAAACCACGCAAAAAGTAGGGGGGTTGCTGGTTACACATGCATGCATGTGTGGGGGGCGTGTGCATAGCATTATAGGTGTGGCAGGCCCATGCATGACTCCCCCCCCCCTGCGCTCCCCTCGCTTTTGGCATGGGAGCCAAAAAAGATTAGCCATCACTGACCTAGAACTGTGCCGCCTATGGTCTGACCTAAGCGTAGTATGTAAAATTGTCTGCTACAACGTCCTACCTATCACTGACTATTTCAGTTTCAACCATGATAATACACAAGCAAACAATAGATAGAAACTCAAGGTAAACAGCTCCAATCTCAATTGCAGAAAATACGACTTCAGCAACAGAGTGGTCAATGCCTGGAATGTATTACCTGACTCTGTTGTTACATCCTCAAACCCCCATAATTTTAACTTAAGACTGTCTCCTGTTGACCTCACCCCATTCCTAAGAGGTCTGTAAGGGGGAGTGTATAAGCGCACCAGCGTGCCTACTCTCCCTGTTCTACTCTCCCCATTTATTTGTTTCCATTTCCTGTGTTCATATTTATGTTTATACTTATACCTGTTATCTTTTATATGTTTGACAAACTAAATGAAATGAAATGATATTGGGGAAAAGATTTCAGGGAATACTAGAAAAAAAGAAAATGGTAAAATACAATACAATACAATAGCAGAGTTGGAAGGGACCTTGGAGGACTTCTAGTCCAACCCCCTGCCTAGGCAGGAAACCCTATACCGTTTCATACAAATGGCTATCCAACATCTTCTTAAAGACTTCCAGTGTTGGAGCATTCACAACTACTGAAGGCAAGCTGTTCCACTGATTAATTGTTCTCACTGTCAGGAAATTTCTCCTCAGTTCTAAGTTGCTGCTCTCCTAGATTAGTTTCCACCCATTGCTTCTTGTTCTACCATCAGGTTTAGAAAACAGTTTGACTCCCTCTTTATTGTGGCAGTCCCTGAGATATTGGAACATTGCTATCATATCTCCCCTAGTCCTTCTTTTCATTAAACTAGACATACCCAGTTCCTGCAACCATTCTTCATTTGTTTTAGTCTCCAGTCCCCTAATCATCTTGGTTGCTCTTCTCTGCATTCTTTCTAGAGTCTCCACATCTTTTCTACATCATGGTGACCAAACTGAATGCAGTATTCCAAGTGTGGCCTTACCAAGGCCTTATAAAGTGGTATTAACACTTTACGTGATCAATGGAGATATAAAGCACTGGATTTGGGTGAGGGGGTGATAATTATAGCAGAGACAAAATCCAACTAGCATTTTCCCACCCCCAAAATTGAAGTTTTTTTTTAAAAAAAGATATTAAATGAGTGTGACTTTCTACCCACATTGGAATGCAATACATATTTTTGTTTTTCCAGCACTTCCTGGAATCACCATGTAATTAGGCAGCAATGGGGCTTGCATGATCATTCCAGGAAGCATTGCAAAGAAATAGCTTTTGGGGTATTTAAGGCATAAAAAGAAAGAAACCAAAGCCCTGGGCACCTTGTGCATTTTCAAAAGTAAGTAAAAACCTTTTCTATTCCTAAAAGACTAGTAAATTTATGTCTAGATATTTTATTCAAAATCTGGACATAAATCCTTTGGAATAGAATTCTGCCTTGCAAAATGAGCAGTTAAATGGATCTGATTTACAACAATCCATATATCTTTTGATACCTGCCAAGGAACTAGGAATAGTAATGATGAGTTTCACCTGAACAGTGCCAATATGTCCCCCCCCCACTCTTTATGGGAAGGGGGGTCACAAAATTGGTATGAAGTAAATTTCAATCCAGCACAGCTTTGCCAATCTTCTCATCGAGGCCTGTGGCAGGAATTCCCTCTCCAAGAGTGTCTTTGGAGACTCTCAATCCTCCAAGTCATGGTTCTCCCAAAGGTGTTTTTTTTTCAAAAGGCAACTGGACTTTGTTTTCCCTTTTTTTGCCAAAAGTTTTTAATTTTTTAACATACATATAATATAATCCAAAGTATACCATTACATCTCAACAAACATTTTTTGAATATTCAATAATATATCAATTCCTCTTGCCATCAAGCCTCTTCAATTTTTATTTGGACTCTGTTTTCCCTTGAAGACATTTCGCTTCTCATCCAAGAAGCTCCTTCAGTTCTAAATTATAGGTGGAGAATGGAAGGAAAATGCCTTCTGTCTTCACAACAGGGAAAAACAAACATCCAGATCTTTCAGAGTGCAGGAATTTCAACCATTGGCATTTCTTTTTAATGGCTAGTCAATGCATCCTGGTTGGACTTCCTGTGGGAGGAGCCTGTCGCCGAGGAGCTCAACGGAGCCCCTCTTAAAGTTCTGGTCTGTATATCTAATTAAGATCAATAGATATCATCCCTTTCTGGCAGAAAGGGACAGGCAGAAGCTCAGGTGTTAGGATTTATTCGTAGTTCACAGCCCTCTTCTTTTTTTGGGGGGGCTGCGAACAGAGAATGGATCCAACGTAACTGAGCTCTTATCTCCAGCCAGTTCTTCGCAGCTGCCTTTTTGCAGCCCTAGACAGCCGACTCCCGCACTCAGGACAATGATAAATTGTTTTTAAGATAATACGAGCGGGTCGCACTTCTGTGATGTGTTTTTTTTTTAACTATCTAAACACCAGCCTTGTTTTTCCTTTGAACTTCTCTGCGCAATTGGGATATAAAATGGCGTTTTTACTGTGTTGGTGATTGATGACGTAATTAACTGGCTTTATTTCCCCGGAGACCGCTACTCATTAATGAGCAAAATCTACAAATAATTTATTGAGAACTGGCCAGCTGAAGACACTGTTTATCTGTCTATTCTCAGATTTTATCTATAATGTCTCCCAGGTCTAAACAGGCAAAAAAATCCTCCCCCCTCGTGCTTAAAGAACTTGCTACCAAATCGCTGCCTTTGTCTCCTACGCCATCTACTGGAGATTTCTTGACACAGGAGCTTCTCTTTCAAATAATTAATGACTTTAGAAAAGAAATTCAAGAATTTGTGTTGGATTTATGCGATAAAATACATACCAAAATTGCCCAGATAAATGCGAATATGTTTGAAGTCACGTCTACTTTAACAGATTATGTTGAAGAAATGGAGACGAAATTGGAAACTTTGGAGAGGGCTAATTTTAATTTGACTTCTAATATTCAAGCTTTACAACAAGAGATTATTAATAATCAAACACAACTTACAATGATAAATTATAATACAAAGGCGTTTGCAATAAGAGTCAGAGGACTGCCTGAAAAGAAAGGAGAAAATTTGAAACAGACTTTTGTAGAAGCTTTCAGCCAAGTGGTGGGAGGCCCAGGACTTAATTTTGATTGGAATATTCGAAAAATCTATCGCCAAAATTCGCATGTAGCAGAGCAACGACAGCTTCCAAGAGACATAATTATATATTTTTTCACAAGAGAATCCAGAAATGCGATCTCACAAAAGCTTTATAATAGCAGGCTTCGAATCGATGGCCACGATTTGTTCGTCTTTAAAGATATCCCGCTTCAGATGCTGCAAGCAAGGAGAAGTTATACTTTTTTAACCCAAGAACTTAGAAATCGTCAAATAAAGTATAAATGGGAATCTCCAGTTGGAATCACAGTTACATTTGAAAATCAAAGATTTCGTATTAATTCTGTTTCGGAAGCTCGGGACTTTTATTATAAAACTCTGAAGGCGGGGCTTCTTGACTCACTCGGAAACGTGGAAGGACAAGGTGAAGGAAAGACAAGCAGCAAGTCACTTGGCTACAAGAAGGAGGGAGCTGTTCTCCCCCTACTGGAGAGGCAGAAGAGCGGAAACTGAGGATTCAGTTATATTTTCAAAGCAACGGGACACGTGGTTATAAGGCAGAGGGTTGCCTTTTCTTTCCGGAAGGACAGAAGAGTAAAGAATATAGACCCAGCGACGTCTTTAAAATACTTTCTAAGCTTTTGGACTGATTAAAACTTTAGGATTTCTGTTTGGTATGAAATGGTAAAGTTGTGTACTGATACGGGATTTTTACAAGACTTATTTGAATTTCAATCCAAACTGCGCATGAAGTGTTTTCTGTGAGGAAAGCGGGGACTAAGATTTATTTGAATTGCGGTTTGGGATGAATGGAGTGTGGGGCAGAAAGGAAGGTGGAGCGGGATATTGATGAAGGGATCTTGGGATTGAACGAACTGGTATGAATTTTGGGCATATATTTTACGAATTTACATGTTTGAAGTATAATATAAAAAGCTCAGGATTTTAAAGTGAAGAGCGAGATCCTAATCTTATGCAATTTGGGCTTGGGAGGAATGGAGACGTGAAACGAAGGATAGGAAGATGAGTAGCGAAAGTATGAAGATAAATTGATTTTTGTATAAACTAATATTTGAATATAAGGTTAAGAAAGGCTATCTGGAGATTCTACAGGAAGATGGGGGTAAATATCAAAAAAGTAAGGGACGAGGACAAAATATAAATGGAATGATTTACACTGTTTAAATTTTAAGAATGATGGGAGGCTGAGCATAATGCAAAAGAGTTTTCAATTTTTCTTTATTTACTTGTTTGTTTTTGTTTTCTTTTTCGGAGTGTTCTTTTTATTTTACTTTCATTATTATTGTTAATAAGATATTTTGAAGGTGAATGGTACTGAACTGTGCCGGGTGTGTGACCTGGGAAGTCGGAGGGGGTTAGGGAAGGGGGTTCATTGGGGGTGGGTGGGTGGGTGGAGATATAGTTTCAATATATAGAACAAGAAGAATACACTTGTATACTGTTGTTCCTTATCTTTTCTTTTTATTTTTCTCTTTTTTTTTTCTTATTGCTTTTTTCTTTCCTTTTTTTTTGGGTGTAAGGAATAGAGAAATGCACCATAGTGAGAAGTAGAGGAAAAGAAGAGGGAGAAGTAAGGAGGGAGGAAGAGGGGAATGTAAGGAGGATGAGAGGGGAAGGAGGGTGAGGAAGGCGAGAAAGGAAGATAGGAGGGGAAAGGGAAGTAGGAGGGGTGATCGTTGGAGGGAGAAAGGAAAGTTGGAGGGGGAGAAGAAGGGGTGTGTGAAAGTGATAGGTTGGGTTTATGAGTTGTGTTAGGTTGGGGCTTTTTTTTTTTTTCTTACGATTATATTATTATTATTGCAAATATCCAGTATATAAGTGAATGTACAAAATTGAAAATGAAAATGAATAAAACATTTAATTATAAAATGCATCCTGGTTAAGTTAGGGTGAGAATGATGTTAGATCTCTTAGTCTTGCTGGGTTAGAGGTGCAAGTAAGCCCATTGTCAGATCCCTGACGTGATACTGCCATTCACATGGAGGGAGGGTGGGAACATGGGGATAAACTGTATTTTATAACCTTTTTCCTAGTACCTAAGCCAGGAAATATTCTCACCTTTTGGGAATGGAATAAGGAGGGAGGGCCATGTGGACTGTGTCAGTTGGTTGAAAGGGGAAGAAGACCATGGGAACGGGTCCTTATCTGGCTCTTAGGACGGTCGTTACAATAAACATCCACACCTGTGGATTGGCTGAAATCCCCATTCAGACTGGAGGGATGGATTCTAGCACTCTATTTCTAACTCTGCATTTTGGGAAGGGATTTAGAATCTGTTTTTCCTCTTTAAGTAGCTCTGGTGGAATACATCAGATGTTGGTATACATCAGGAAAGGGATAAAAGCAAAACAAATGTATGCAGACATAATGGGAAGAGTACTGATAATTGAAATAATTCTAGATCAAAAAAATCTGTTCCTAGCAGTGATATATGCATCTAATAAAAATCAAAAGGAATTCTACAGAAAAGTTCATGAAAATATTATAGACATCGGAAAAGAGAATATATGTTTAATTGGCAATTACAATGTGACTGTAGATATAAAGAAGGATTATGCTAGCAACCAGAAAAAAAGGAAAAAAAGAATACTCTTCCAAAAACATTTTTTGAAATGGCAAAGGAACTAAATTTAATAGACATTTGGAGAACCCTTATCCCAGCAGAAAGTAAATTTACATTTTACTTTAACCCTCATAGATCCTGGTCAAGGATCGATATGATTTGGATAAATGTAGAATTAGGCAAAGAAATAGAGGCGGTAGAGATTCATCCAAATACCTGGACAGATCATAATCCCCTTGTAATAACATGGAAGGAGCAAAAAAAAGAAGAGAGAAAGATGAACACTGAATCCACAAACTTTAAAACAAAAGGATTATATTGAATGGATTACAAAAGAATTAGAATTATGAAATAGACCAAATAAAAGAGGAGGTGGAGTTGCACTATATATAAGAAATAACTACATCTCTACAGAAATGGAGCACAACAATGATGAGAACTATCTTGAATGCATTTGGGTCAATATTAAAGGTTGGGGGCGGAAATGACATTGTCATAGGTCTATATTACAGGCCACCCAACCAAGCAGAGGAAGTAGATGAAGTTTTTGCTAGTCAGCTAACTAAGGTATGTAGGAAGCACACCACAATAGTAGTGGGAGATTTTAACTACCCTGACATCAACTGGGGAACAAAGTCTGCACCAAGTGGAAGATCCAACAGGTTCCTAACAAACCTAGCAGACAACTTTGTTTCCCAAAAAGTAGAGAAGGGAACAAGGGGATCAGCCATATTGGATTTAATTCTCACTAACAAAGAGGAAATGATAGAAGGTGTTGAAGCCACAGGAACCCTGGGGGCAAGTGACCATGCAACATTGGAATTCAACATTATGCAAACACAAGTAGTAGAACAAAGTCAAACTAGAGAGCTAATTTTAATAAACTTAGAGAGAGCTTGGGAAGAATTCCATGGATGAGAATCCTCAAGGGGAAAAACAACTCAAGAAGCTCGGGAAGTTTTGAAAAAAAGAGATTACAAAAGCCCAGTCTAGCACAATACCAATGAAGAAGAAAAATAACAGCTCCCAAAAGAAACCAGCATGGCTACAAAAAGAACTCTCTGACAAATTGAAAGATAAAAAGATAAGTATAAAAAGTGGAAAGAGGGGGACATAACTAAGGCAGAATATCAGCAAATAGCCTGAGCCTGTAAAGATGAACTGAGGAAAGCTAAGGCTTGCCACAAAAGTAAAAACTAACAAAAAAGCTTCTTCCAACATGTTAAAAACAATAAAAAAGTTAAGGAAACAGTTGTTCAATTGTTGGGAGAAAGTGGCAAGAAGGTGACAAGCAACAGGGAGAAAGCAGAAGTATTTAACTCTTTTTTTGCATCTGTCTTTACACAAAGGGATAAAACAGTCCATCCTATCAAAAACAGCACCACGGAAATCAGATTAGGAACACAAGCTGAAATAGGAAAGAAAATGATAAGTGAGCACCTGTGTACCCTAGACAAGTTCAAATCACCAGGACCAGATGGATTACACCCCAGGGATCTGAAGGAACTGGCAGATGAGATATCAGAACCACTGAACTATATCTTTCAGAGATCCTGGAGCACCAGGGAATTGCCAAAGGACTGGAAAAGAGCTGATGTGGTTCCCATCTTCAAAAAAAGGAAAAAAATATAGATCCAGGAAACCACAGACCTATCAGCCTGACCTCAATACCAGGAAAGATTCTGGAAAAGATAATCAAGCAACGAATTAGCGAACACTTAGAAGTAAACAAAGTAATAGCCAAAAGCCAACATGGGTTTGTCAAAAACAGATCATGCCAGACTAATCTTATTGCATTCTTTGACAAAGTGACAAAATTAGTGGACCAGAGGAATGCCATTGATATAGTTCCAGTAAGACATTTGATAAGGTAGACCATAACCTACTACTAGATAAAGTAGAAGAATGTGGGTTAGACAGCATCACCACCAGATGGATTCGTAACTGGCTTACCAACCACACTCAATGTGTATTCCTCAATGGAACTTCATCTACATGGAGGGAAGTATGCAGTGGAGTAGGCCCAGTACTCTTCAACATCTTAATTAATGATTTGGATGAGGGAATAAACGGGGAACTCATCAAATTTGCAGATGACACCAAGTCGGCAGGAATACCAACACTTCAGAAGACAGGCTTAAAATACATTGAGCACTATCTAATAAAATGAAATTCAATGGTGACAAGAGTAAGGTTCTACATTTAGACAAGAAAAACGAAATGCAAAGGTACAGTATAGGTGGTACCTTGCTCAATAGTAGTAACTGTGAGAGGGATCTTGGAGTCCTAGTGGACAACCATTTAAATATGAGCCAGCAGCATGCAGCAGCTGCCAAAAAAGCCAAAAAAGCCAACACAATTCTGGCTACATAACAGAGGGATAGAATCAAGATCACGTGAAGGGTTAATACCACTTTATAATGCCTTGGTAAGGTCACTCTTGGAATACTGCATCCAGTTTTGGTCGCCACAATGTAGAAAAGATGTGGAGACTCTAGAAAGAGTGCAGAGAAGAGCAACAAAGAAGATTAGGGGACTGAGATTAAAACATATGAAGAACCATTGCAGGGACTGGGTATGTCTAGAAGGACTAGGGGAGACATGATAGCAGTGTTCCAATATCTCAGGGGTTGCCACAAAGAAGAGGTCGTCAAACTATTCTCCAAGGCACGTGAGGGTAGAACAAGAAGCAATGGGTGGAAACTAATCAAGGAGAGAAGCAACTGAGAACTCAGGAGAAATTTCCTGACAGTTAGAACAATTAATCAGTGGAACAACTTGTCTCCAGAAGTTGTGAATGCCCCAACACTGGAAGTCTTTAAGAAGATGTTGGATAGCCATTTGTCTGAAATGATATAGGGTTTCCTGCCTAGGCAGGGGGTTGGACTAGAAGACCTCCAAGGTCCCTTCCAACTCTGCTATTGTATTGTAGTGCATTATTGTATTATTCTTTCAGGTCAATAAGAAACAACATACCTCCTTACAAAACGTATGGGGCACAATGAAGGCGTATATAAGAGGACTAACGATAGCCTATACCGCTAAGAAAAATAAGGAGAAAGAGAAAGATTACAATACACTACAGGAGGAGATTAAATAGTTAGAAGCCCAACTACAAAAGAAGCCCAGGGACGAGCAAATTAAAAGTAAAAGGGCCCTAGCCAAGCACAAATTGAATATACTGGATCAGGAGAAAAATGCAAGAAACCTAACATTTGTAAAACAAAACCATTTTGAACACGCAAACAATCCAGGGAAATGGTTAACATATAGATTAAAAAAAGAAAGAGAGAAGTAGAATCTGTTTCGCCTGTTCTGCTACACTTCTTCTCAATAAAAGGTTCCTTTTGAAATACCACGTTTCAAGAGTCTATACTACGCCCATTCTCTTGACAAACCAGGCTCCTTAGCAGTCTGCTGTGGCTGTGGAATCTCTATTTAATCTTCCCATCCTTCAGTGCTTCATCTAGGACTCTTATTAGTAGCATCCAGGCTGATAAGCATGTTTGCACATTATTTAAGGCCATTTGTTTTCTTCTGATGTGAAGGACATGCTAAGTAAATAGCAGGACTATTTACAGCTTCTGGCCGGCCAAGGCAAACTCACAACTAATGGATAGTCAGTAACCGCCCATATCTACCACAAGACGGTGGAGATTTGGGTACAAGAAGCAAAATTGCTGTATGTAATTTTTAGTTTGGCAGCAATACGGCAACAATGATGACAAAGATGTTGATGATGATATAAGAAAGAAAAGATCTCACATTTTTTTTTGATAGCTAAGCGGGGCTAAAAGGAAGCCATGTTTTGAAAGGTGGTTGATTGGATTTGTGGAACAGGGAGGTGAAGTACAATTGGAGCAAAATCCCAGTTGATACGACATATATTTGCAAGGGGAGAGGCATTATATGCATCACAAAGTATCTGACATCATTGTGACTTAAAGCAAGACACTTGTGATTGATATATGAAAGGCTTCTTTGCTGTCTTTTTCCTCCTTTTGCTTGCAAAGAAAATTCTCTGGATTTATCAGACTGAGCAAGAGACAGGGAGGAACAGAGAGTTTATGTGCCTCATATTTCTTTCACCTTCCTTTGTTCTTTTCTTCAAGTGTTCAATGCAGATAAGTCTGTTCTTATTGCACATCATTAAATCATAGTAAAAAAAAAAACCAAGAACAGTGAAACAAGACAGTCTGAAAGCCAACACAAATTTCACTTTTCCATTGAGCTCTATACTATAGTTGGAAGGGACCAATTTGATCCTAAAATCCCATTCCCTACTCACTGCAGACATTGAAATTAAACATCTCAGACAAAGGGCTGTTTAGTCTCCTGTCTTGTTGACAGCCCACCACTATTAATAAGAGATGCCTCTGTTGAACTGTTGTTACAAATAGAATAGAATAGAATAGTAGAGCATAATAGAATAGAATAGAATAAAATAGAATATAGACTAGAATATAGACTAGACTAGAAAATAGAATAGAATAGAATAGTAGAGCAGAATAGAATAGAAGTAGAGCAGAATAGAATAGAATAGAATTGACTAGACTAGACTAGAATATAGAATAGAATAGAATAGAATAGAATAGAATAGAATAGAATAGAATAGAATAGAATAGAATAGTAGAGCAGAATAGAATAGAACAGAACAGAACAGAATAGAATAGAATAGAATTATTTATTGGCCAAGTGTGATTGGACATACAAGGAATTTGTCTTTGGTCCAGATGTTCTCGGTGTACATAAAAAGACAAGATACATTCGTCAAGAATCATAAGATACAGCACTTAATGATAGTCATGGGGTACAAATAAGCAATTAGAAAACAATCAATATCAATATAAATTATAAGGATACAAGCAACAAAGTTATAGTCCTGCAGTCATAAGTGGGAGAAAATGGGCAATAGGAACAATGAGAAGATTAATAGTAATAGTAATGCAGACTTAGTGAATAGTTTGACAGTGTTGAGGGAATTATTTGTTTGGCAGAGTGATGGCATTCAGGAAAAAACTGTTCTTGTGTTTAGTTGTCTTGATGTGCAGTGCTCTATAGAGTCTTTTGAAATTGTCCAGGATGCGAGGGGGTCTGTAAATATTTTTGGAAAGGCAGGTTGGTAGCAATTGTTTTTTCTGCAGTTCTGATTATCCTCTGAAGCCTGTGTCTGTCTTGCTGGATTGCAGAGTCAAACCAGACAGTTATAGAGGTGCAGATGAGAAGACTCAGTAATTCCTCTGTAGAACTGTATCGGCAGCTCCTTGGACAGTTTGAGTTTCCTGAGTTTGCGCAGAAAGAACATTTTTTGTTGTGCTTTTTTGATGATGTTTTGGATGTTAGGCGCCCATTTTAGTTCTTGAGATATGATAGAATCTAGAAACCTAGTCTCCTGTCTTATTGATAGCCAACCACTATTAATAAGAGATGCCTCTGTTGAACTGTTGTTACCATTAGAACATTTTTCAGGAGCAGGAACACATTTTGTACTTGCTCACGTTTTTAAAAAAAGCACGATCTCATAATCAAAATGATTCTAGATAATCCTTGACTTATGACCATAATTGAGACCAGAATTTCTATTGCTAAGCAAGGTGGTTGTTAACTAAGATATGATTGATTTTATCGCCTTTTTTACCATGGTTGTTAAGTGGAACTTCACCCATTGCTGGTAGCCAGCTGGGAAAGTTATATGACCTTCACAAGGGCGCATGACCTCAGGATGCTGCTGCAACTATGGTAAACATATGTCAAGCACCTGAATTCTGATCCCCTGACAGTGGGGATGCTGCAATAGTCATAAGTGTGAGGAGCAGTCATAAGTGATTATTTTCAGTGTTATTGTAACTTCAAACAGTTACGCGGTAGCTCAGTGGCTGTGACGCTGAGCTTGACGATCAGAAAAGTTAGCAGTTCGGCGGTTCAAATCCCTAGCACCACGTAACGAAGTGAGCTCCCATTACTTGTCCCAGCTTCTGCCAACCTAGCAGTTCGAAAGCATGTAAAAATGCAAGTAGAAAAATAGGCACCACCTTTGGTGGGAAGGTAACAGCATTCCATGTGCCTTGGGCGTTTAGTCAGGCCAGCCACATGAACATGGAGATGTCTTTGGACAGTGCTGGCTCTTCAGCTTTGAAATGGAGATGAGCACCACCCCCTAGAGTCGGGAATGATATGTGCAAGGGGAACCTTTACCTTTAAGTTGAAGATTACCTATATCTCCTTGAATCTATACTACCAGCAGAGTACTGAAGAGTACTCCAATTCCAATTGTCTGCAACATGAATGTAAATATGGCACCAACAAAAGTATAAAAATCTCCTTAATAAGCCTGTTCAGTTCTATAAGTGAGAGCTTTGACTCATCAAATATTTGAGACAAGCATTAGAGGTGTACAAAACTGTTTGAATTTTTTTAAAAAAGTAGTTTTGAGTTTGAAACTGCTGGTCCAGCTGGAAAAGTCTCATGATTCAATTGTTCAGTTCAAACCCAAAACACCTGATTCCAATGGAAAGATTTGTCATTTTGAGCTTGGGATGGTTCCAAGGTGCTTAGAACAATTTTGGAACATCTTGATAAGGTTAGAACAACCCATTTCAAGCTCAGGACTGTTTAAGATTTGAGTCATACGAAGCTCTTCTTTAAAACAATTCCATGAAATAGAGCAGTGTCCATTTATTGATCAAATTTCTATGCCCCTGGAATTGTAATTAGTCTCTTGGCAGCTGTCAAAAAGACAATAACACCCATAATAAAAAATATACAATGCCCACAATCCTCAAACAGTCCCCAAACACCCTCTGGAAAACTCCATCTTCAACTGTTTCTGGAAAGTTGATAACATTGAAACCAACTGAGTCTTCTGCAGGAGGCTACTCCATAGGTCCAGCCGTATCACAGAGAAGCAATTTCTCTGGTCATCACTGTCCTATTTATTTATTTATTTATTTATTATTTATTTATTTATTAATATATTTATATGCCGCCCAATCCCGAAGGACTCCAGGCGGCTTACAAAATATATATATATATATATATAAAAACACATAACAATAAAAGAAAACAGTTTAAAAACAGCAAACATCCTCATACATTCATTCTAATCGGGGCTGGACCTCAACAGTGAGGTCAACAGCCCCAGGCCTGCCAGAACAGCCAAGTTTTTACAGCTTTCCTGAAGGCCATGAGAGTGGGTATGGTCCGGATCTCTGGGGGTAGCTGGTTCCAGAGAGTCAGAGCAGCCAGAGAGGAGGCTCTCCTCCGAGGGCCCGCCAGCCGACATTGTTTGGCTGACGGCATCTGAAGGAGGCCCAATCTATGGGATCTTACTGGCCGCTGGGAGGTATGTGGCAGCAGGCGGTCTCGAAGGTACCCTGGTCCTAAGCCATGTAGGGCTTTAAAGGTGATAACCAACACCTTGAATTGAGTCTGGAGACCAATTGGTAGCCAGTGCAGCTCACGGAGGACAGGTGTAACGTGGGTGTACCTCGGCACACCCAATATCGCTTGCGCAGCCGCATTCTGAACTAACTGCAGTCTCCGAACGCTTTTCAAGGGTAGCCCCATGTAGAGCGCGTTACAGTAATCCAGCCTTGAGGTGACAAGGGTGTGAGTGACATAAATGTATCCTATTTCTAATTAAAACAGTAGAATCTCTTCCTGTACTCAGTCACTGGAGTTTCCGAAGATAAACAGCAACCTGTTTGGCCAAGTGAAGTGAATCATCCCTCCTTTTATTCATTGTCCAGATGTTTAGCTGATCCCTTAGAATCAGAGGAGATATGATAGCAGTGTTCCAATATTTGAGGGACTGCCACAGAGAGGAGGGGGTCAAGCTATTTTTCAAAGCACCTAAAGGCCAGACAAGGAATAGCGGATGGAAACTGACCAAGGAGAGATTCGACCTGGAAATAAGGAGGAACTTTCTGACAATGAGAACAATCAACCCATGGAACAGAAGTTGCCTCTGGAAGTTGTGGGAGCTCCATCACTTGAGACTTTCAAAAAGAGATTGGACTGCCATTTGTCAGAAATGGTGTAGGGTCTCCTGCTTGAGCAGGGGGTTGACTAGATGACCTATAAGTTCCTTCCAACTCTGTTAATCCATTAATGTGTTAACCTAGCCAACTCCTTCTCAAGAATATCTTGATCACCTCCATTTCCTAAGTGTTACCCTTATGACTCCATGACCTCTGAAGTTTCCAGGCCTTTTTTAGGATTTGGGAAGACTGAAAAATCTTCATTGGGCTCTGAAAACACCTGGGTCCAGTACAAAGAAAGACAAAGATGAAACAACCCCCCTCCAAATGTTTGAGAAAGTAAGAGCTTGCTAGTCTATGGGTAAATAGAGCATCTCGGAATCTATAGGGGGTATTATCAGCCCTAATTTTCGGAGAGTTTATACAGGTTGATTTCTCTCCAAATGATCGGAAGTGTTTTTTCCCAAGTTTCTTATTAACTGAGATGAGCTGCCATTTATGAGATAAATACCAACACATCTGCCCTCTGTCACTTCATTGTTTATAGGTGTTCCTCCTTATACTAAATCTAGTTCATAAGAACTCTTTGGCTGGATTTAGTAATTTTCTTCTTCCATTGCCCTATTAATTGCAATTGGCAACCAGTCCTGACAACCTTGGACGCCTTGAAATCATGTGGAGCTCTTGACTTCTGTTAATGTAACCTTAAAATGAAGTAGAATTAGCTCACCTGGCTACACTTCCTGTAGGATCTACCTTGCAAGGTGGACGTCAGTCTTGCAAGTCTGAAGTTACACCTCTCCCCCTGAATCCTTTACAGCCCAATAAAATGAGGAGGTGTCAGGTCAAAATGGCAATAGCACTTAGACATATACTGCTTCACAGTTCTTTTTTCAACCCTCTCTAAGCGGTTTAGAGTCACCATCTTGCCCCCAACAATCTGGGTCCTCATTTTACCCACCTCAGAAGGATGGAAGGCTGAGTCAACCTTGAGCTGATCAGGATCGAACTTCCTGACTGTGGGCAGAGTTACCCTGCAATACAGCACTCTAATCACTGCATCAACACAGCTTCCTTCCTTCCTTCTTGTTTTCCTTCCTTCCTTCCTTCCTTCCTTCCTTCCTTCCTTCCTTCCTTCCTTCCTTCCTTCCTTCCTTCCTTCCTTCCTTCCTTCCTTAGCAATAGCACTTAGACTTGTATACCACTTCACAGTGCTTTTTACAGCCTTCTCTAAGCAGTTTACAGAGTCAGCCTCTTGCCCCCAACAATCTGGCTCCTCATTTTACCCACCTTGGAAGGATGGAAGGCTGAGTCAACCTTGAGCCTGGTGAGATTTGAACTGCCAACAGTCAGCAGAAGTAGCCTGCAGTACTGCTTTCTAACCACTGCATCACCACGGCTCAATAAGAATGACATGGGGCAGATTTTCACATGGGGCTGTGTTTCACACAGAAAAAAATATAGCCAGACTGAAAACTCTACTATCTGTATCTACAATATACTGTTGTGAACTATTAGGCAGGGGCTATCTTCATCCTCTTTCTCTCATACCTGCTATCTGAACTGAGTTGCCTCTTCCTTCTCCTCTGGAAGACACCCCATCCCTCAGAGGGAGTCCCCATTCCATCCTCTGAGCCTCTTGCCCCACCCACATTCCTGCTGCAGGCTAAGCTGCCTTTTATCTGACTATTCTCATGGCTGCATATTCTTGTTGCCCTGTTTCTCAAGGTCCTTCCCACATACAATTACATTTCCTCTTTGGGACGGGACTTTCTGGGGAACATCTTCATTTACCATATTTCTTGGACTATAAAATGCACCTTTTCCCCCCAAAAAAGAGGTTGAAAATCTGGGTGCATCTTATACATTGAATACAGCATTTTTGGCCTCTGGAAACCCCGCCTCCTTCACAAAAATGGACGTGCAGCAGGTTTGGGAGGGCTACAAAGTGCTCCTGAGGGCCGGGGAGGGCAAAAATGAGTGAAAAACAGGCCATTTTTTGCTCATTATTCCCCCCCCCCCCAGTCCCCAGAAGACTCTACAAGCCACCTAAAGGCTATGCATGGCCTTTTTTTGGCAAAAATGGGCCTGTTTTTGTGAAAAAGGGGCCCTTTTTTGCTCGTTTTTGCCCCCCAGGCCCCGAGAGCACTTTGCAGGCCTCTTGAACTCTCTGCATGCCCCATTTTTCACAAACAAAATGAGCCATACAGAGGGTTTGGGAGGTCTGCAGAGTGCAAAAAACCTTTTTAAAAAATTTACTTCTTCAAAAATCTTGGTGGGTCTTATACTCTTATACAGTATCATGTTATCCCTAGGTTCTAAAGGCATTAAGGGAATTTCCTCAGTCCTTGGAGCTGGGTGTTTGGCTTGCTGGTTTTCCATCTTTTTGAATACCCCATATTTCAGACATTTAAGAGAATAATATTCGACTAGACTAGATTAGACTAACCAATTTTATTGTATTTATTTTGTACGATGTCAATAAAGGCTATACTAGACCAGACTCCTAGCTGCATCAGGCCCTTTGGAGTGTTGCAACCAGTGTTCCTGTAAAATTGGAGCATTATTAACTACATCAACCCCACCTCCACTTGTCTTGGAAGAGAAGATGGTTTTGAGCATGCGGCAGAAATTAAAATCCATCTGGAAGCTTACCATTTTTATATGCAGACTTTTTTTAACCACGACACCACAGGGGTCTCGCTTTTTCAGTCATTATATTTTATTTTGCTATTTATTACAAATGGTCTTTAAAGTAGGTCAGTCTTGCAAAAGGGTGGAAGAAGTACCAAGAAATAATATTCACAGCTAAGCTTTCTAATTACATCAGGGATTCTTCTTAGGTACCTTTCCCAAATTGGTATCCTGTGGGTATGCTAGGGCTTCAGCTCCTTCCCAGAAGTCCTAGCCATAGAAAATAAGGATTCTGAGAACTTCAATCCAATACAGAAGGCACCAGGTTGGAGAAAACATGATCATTGCCCTGGTTCTTTAGGCTTCCTGAAGCTAAATTCATTTAAGATGAAGATATTATGTGGACTAAATGAATCTGTCAGGCCTGCAGCCATCTTGTCTTTTGTATCTTTGACCTGCCACACTTTCTATTATTCTACAATGCATTTTCTATTGTGGGAAAATGGGAGGGGGGATTGTACAGTGTTAGATACTATGCAGCCATAACATAATTCTTTCTAGAAAGCCAAGGTCATCCTTTGTCTTTGCGCCTCTGTACCTGACCAGAACTGGATGGATGGAAGCTGCCAGCGTGGCAGTGGAAGGTTGGACCATGTGATGGACTTATGGGTGTGGGGGCAGGATCTTGAACTTTCAACTGGGTGGGGAAAACCGGGATTCGGGTTTTCCCAGAAAGCCTCCGGAGCCTGGGAAGGGTAAAAAACGGGCCCAATGGGCCTACCAGAAGTTCGGAAATAAACTAGGTCTTTTGGGGCTGTTTTTCACCCTCCCCAGGCTCCAGAGACCTTCCTGAAGCCTGGGGAGGGTGAAAATGGCCTACACAGCCCTCCGGAAGGCCAAAAATTAGCTGGTCAATGCAAGCATATCTGCATGCCAACAGATATGGCTCCACATGCCACCTGTGGCACATTTGCCATAGGTTCACCATTTTGGATTTATCCCCTCCTTTCTTGAGAACAGGCTGGGTGTTTGTCAACAAAATTCTGTTGGGTAGATTATTCTGGAGTCCTGAATCTCTAAGCTGGGTCAGCAATTGTGGACAAAGGTGTGAAGCTGCAGTACCTTCCTCCTGTTGGTTTTATTCTTTGCTACCAAGCATTGCCTGATTAAGTTATTGTGGCCCAGCGCTATTCCCTTGGCGCTTTGCTCCCTTCCTAATAGATCCTTCAGCCTCTGGAATGACCCTCTGTTGCTCTTCTCCTGGCTCATTTCCTTTCATCACAGCTCATTTTTGTTTCTGTCGATCATTGGGTGACACCGCCTGGCCCCCATTACCTCCGCAGAGAGAGCCGCGTGGCTCTTCCGGTATTTACAGTTACAAGCACCCTGAAGAAGCCAGGATCACATTACAGTCTTTCTTAGACAGAAAGTCAAACGAAGAATCCCTTCCGTGAACTGGGCTTTTCATTTTTTAATGTGTCTGTTTATTAGATTTTGAAGCCAGGTGTTTTGAACTTCTAGGGTGGAAATGTGGTCTTCCTGAAACGGAATCACTGCCTAGGTTCCTGCCTTTCATCTTCCAACCTTTTATCCTATCTCTGCTGGTCTTTGACCCAGCCAGGTTTCTGCTTGGAGATCCTTCTTCAAGAGGCCTTATCAACCGGCTACAACCCTTTTTTTCATTGGGATGGATCATTTCCTAGCAGCTAGAGAAATAGTTAGCAAAGTTTTTGCTGGTTTTTAGTGATGTTGGAAGATGGCTTGTTTGCTTGTTTGATTTATTCTTCCAGCTGTATCCAACTTACCCAGACCTAGGAGGGATTTTTGAGACCATCAAATCCAGCCTCTTACTCCCTTTTTATCCTCCCTTTTTATGACCCTGTAGTAGGTGGCTCAATGGCTAAGATGCTGAGCTTGTCGATCAGAAAGGTCGGCATTTCAGCGGTTCGAATCTCTAGCGCCGTGTAACGGAGTGAGCTCCGGTTACTTGTCCCAGCTAGCAGTTCAAAAAGCACATAAAAATGCAAGTAGAAAAATAGAACCACCTTTGGTGGGAAGGGAACAGTGTTCCATGTGCCTTCGGTATTGAGTCATGCCAGCACATGACCACAGAGACATCTTCGGACAACGCTGGCTCTTCGGCTTTGAAACAGAGATGAGCAGTATCCCCTAGAGTCGGGAATGACTAGCACATATTTGCAAGGGGAACCTTTGCCTTTAGTTTCTATTTGGGGTAGTTTCAGGACAACTGGATGAGATTTCTTTTTTCTTTGTGCCCCAAGAGAGAACAATTTGCTGCTACCTAAGATTGAACTCTCAACTGAGTGGGAGGCAAGCATCTTCATCCCTAGGCCACCATGCCACTCCACATCCAGCCTCTTACTCTGTGCAGAAACCCACATGAAAGCATCCCAGAAAGCTGCCATCTGGCAAAAGAGAGACCACCACTTCTCTGGGTGATTGGTTTCACCACCGGCCTGCTGTTCAAAATTGTTTTTCATTATGCAACCAGAATGCCCTTTCTTTAATTTAAACCCATTATTCTGGATTTACACCCTGGAACGATAGAAAACAGCTCTTGAATGTCTTCTCTATGACATTTTTCCACCCAGGTGCTTGGAAGGAGCCACCATAATCCTAGTCCCAGTTTGATCTCAAAGCAAATACTGCCAGTTTCCTTGTTTATTTATTTTTTTTCAGTTTCTTGTCAAAACTCAGTACACTAGTGGCTCCTCAGTGTATGCTATGTTTGTTAGTTTTGGAAAATCAGTGAGAAATCACACCGCTGTTGTTTGGCAGCATGCCAAACAAGTTTAAGTGGCACAATTTTAGGAGGGTTCCCTGAGTGACAAAATATAGTTTGAGCAGCTGCCTGCCTATCCCAGTTTTCTATGCAAAGCATCCTGGAATTTATTTGCTATTTATTAAGGTCATACCTTGCCCTTGCATTAGAAAAAAATAGCACTCAAGAGAGTTAACAATAAAAGCCTGATAAAATAGCAAGGCTATCAGGAAAACTCATCCAATAAAGCACAACACGTAAAATCTTAATGGTACCAGCCTCCACTAGCTTAAAGCACACAAGAGCAGCAGGATTACCGAAATACCAGAGCTGTGTCCAAATAAAAATATTTTTTTATCTGCTGGTGGCTGACAGTGATAAATGGAGCTGTCCGGGTCTCAGTGGGTGGACGTTTTGAAGTTTTTGATTTTGGAGCAGCTATCAAGAAGACCCTGCCTCATACCTCTGCATTGTACTTAGTGGACCAATAGTCAAAGAAGCTGTTACAATTGACAGAAGAGAATATTTGCAGCTCAGGGTTGAACTGTGGATTCCTTGGTGCCCTCTGAGGTTGTTTTCTTTCAGGCATTTCATTACCCAGCCAGGTAACATCATCAGTGCTAGAAGAGAGTGGCATTGTTATAGCTGTTATCAGAAAGGAATCGTGGCCGGTCTATATCAAATCCTTGTTAGAGTTAAGAGTTGATACTTTATTTGCTTAGTTGTTCATTGCATGATTTAGCCCCCACACTCCTTAGCTTTGTTGCTCTTCTCTGCATTCTTTCTAGGATCTTCTTATATCTTTCTTTCTCTTAGAGTACTATTGTCTTTCCTTGACTGATTCAGAAATAGAGATCTGGGTGGAAGATAACACCAAATTTGGCTCTATTGTGCTCCAACCCATCTGCACTCATACATGTTTATGCACAATTGCTTCATCATCCACAAGATTGTTTCCCAAGGTCTCTTTTTCCTCCCCTCTGAAAGACATTTCTAAAGCAATAAAGACATTTCTCTTTCATCCTAATGAATAGGCACCAATAGGTAAGAATGCAGGGGGGCGGGCTTTATCTGTGGAACCATACACAATACTAAAAGCACTTTAGGTATCTTTGGGATAGTTTAGCCTGAAGCCCTTTCAAGCTCCATAAACATGTAATAGTGTTGACACCTTTTGAACGGAGCAAGGCAATCAACAGACTTTCACAGAGTAAGTAGTCAGAAATGTGTGGAAATAGTTTGGTTGCTTTAACCATGCCAAGAAGTGACAGTTCATCTCTGCAAAAAGCAGAAATGCAATTTTCGACGCAATAGGGTTTTGTAAGTGGTTAGAATTTAAGAAATCGCCACTAGATAAAGCCCATTTTCTTTCTACAGTAAAAGTGGAATGAGGCAATGCTTTCGCCATCCTGCCAAGATTCCTTACAAAAAGGATGAAGGGATCATCATGGAATTATACAGTTGAGAGGGACCTTAAGGATCACGTAGTCCAGCTCTCTGTAATGAATAAAAAGAGAAAGTAGTCTTGTGGATTTTACTCCGCTAGTCATAGCTCATCTCCGTTTCTAGGGCATTGAGCCAGAGCTGTCCAAAGATATTTCTGCAGTCATGTGGTTAGCATGACATCACACCACTGCATGGAGCATGCAGCAAAACACAGAGCGCTGTTACTTTCCACCAAAGTGTTACCTATTTGTCTAATCACATTTGCATGCTTTCAAACTGCTAGGTGGGCAGGAGCTGGGGTGAGTACCAAGAGCTCATGTCGTTGCATGGTGCTCGGGTCTCAAATCTGGGCTGTCGACTTTTCAGCTGACAATTCCAGTGTTTTAACCAGAGATGGTATTCAGCCAGTTCTGATAGTAGTGGAAATTTTGAGTAGTTCGGAGAAATAGGCTGCCCCTGCCCCCGCTGCTTCCCAGCTGATCTTCTTTTCCTGCCCTAAAGAGGAGAACGGAGCTGGAAAGCAGTTTAGTGGGGTGGAGAGGGAATGGGGATTTTGCAGTAACCTTCCCCTGCCACGCCCACAAAGCCACGCCTACAAAGCCATACCATGCCCACAAAGCGACTCCCACAGAACCAGTAGTAAAAAAATTTTGAATCCCACCACTGGTCTTAGCCACTGAGCCATTAGTAAGAAAACTAATGAAACCATCTGTAAGAGGTAACTTTCCAGCCCTACTTAAAATAACTGTCAGAGATGAAGAACCACAATCTCCATAAGTTTACCTTTAACTTTACCAATATTGTACAGATCTTATTCTCAGCCAGTTTTCCTTATGTTGAAATGAAATGTAAATACTGCAACATGTATCTGTTGTCTCTGATCCTAGTTTTTGTGGCTTTGGAAATCATCATCATTTGATGATCCCAAAGGTGCTTTTTTCAAAAGGCAACTGTGCTTTCTTGTTCTTCTTTGAAGATTTTTCACTTCTCATCCAAGAAGCTTCTTCAACTCTGACTGGATGATAGGGAATGGAAGGATGTTTGACTCCTTGTAGACAGATGGCCATTTGCATCCTTTTTTCTGTGTCATCAGGGTCATCTGAGTGGATGTGGAGAGGTTTGCACCTCTCAGTTGTAACAGCAACAGTGTTGGAAGTGACCTTGGAAGTCATCTAGTCCAACCACCTGCTCACGCAGAAGACCTGTACTAGGGATTCGAACCACTGAACTGCCAACCTTTCTGATCAACAAGCTCAGCATCTTAGCCACTGAGCCACCTAGTCAGGTGACATTGATGACATAGATAAACCTCTAGGTGGCCTCAATGATTTGCTAAAAGGATGCAAATGACCAGCTGTCTGCAAGGAGTATAAATCCTTCCATTCCCCACCATCCAGGCAGAGCTGAAGAAGCTTCTTGGATGAGAAGTGAAACATCTTTAAACACAAAACAAGAATGTCTAGCTGCCTCTTGAAAAAAAGCATATTTGGGACAACCATGACTGGGATGACTGAGAATCTCCATAGACAGTTGCTGATTATCTTCCTTATAGCACTATAATGGCATGGGAAAATGACTCTGGGAGACTGGACCTAGGGAATGGTTAGATAAAAAATAACATAGTCCAGATAATAAATGAGACAAGAGGCTGAGAATACACCCTTCCTAAATTCTTGGGTTCTAAAGGAAATGGGAGAATTATACTTTCAGACTTACAAGATTTTGTTATGTAGCCATAATAACATACTTTCTGGAAAGCCAAGGTCATCCTTTGTCTCTGCACCTGGCTGGAACTGGATGGGTGCAGCTGCCATCATAGCAGTGGAAGATTGGACCATGAGATGGACTTGTGGGTGTGAGGCAAGATCTTGAACTTTGAATTAGGTGGGAGAAACCGGAAAGCTTTCAGATTCATGTTTTCCCAGATGTGCCAACATGGCTCTCTTAATAAATGTGAACTTTGAGCAATACTTTGCCTTGGACTCTGATTTACTTTTGGATGCTATTTGGAACCCTGACAGTAGACTTAGCTCATTTGCTCATATATCTTCTCTGGTCTACCTGATAAGGCTGACAGGCACTTATTTTGATACCTGAATACTGCTATCAAGTCTCTTCTCCATCATCCTTTCTCCACCCTGAAAATCCTCTATTCCTTCAGTCTGTCCTCATAAGGCATGAGGTCCTTATCTTAGTTGCCTTCTCTTGACTTGCTCTAACTAATGTTATATGCTTCAGGAAGGTGTACCTCCAAATATGGCAGCACCAGTGCAGAGTAAACAGAGCAACAAGTATTTCACCTGATTTTGAACAGTGCTGCTCCTAATGCAACTTAGTGTGTTAGCCCTGTGAGTAACTGTCTCACATTTCTGGCTTATGTTTAGATTGTTTTTAATGACCCAGCCTCAACTTTTTCAGTGTATTATTTCTGACTCCTCCCAACTTGTATGTGGGGTGGAATCTGGAGTGGAGAGGAGTGAAAAGTCTGGCTAGCTTTGAATCACTGATGGGGAGGAAATGTCTGAAAGGAAATTTCCCCTCAAACTTTGCAGTATTTATCTAGTAACTGTGTAGTGAGTGCTTTAGTTTGGTGAGATTCCTGTCTATAGACAAGCAGCAATAAAGATACAGTTCTGATCAGCTCCTGCTGTTGTTTTCTGGTTCCTTGCAGCTGGCAGTATGTGGGTTCTGCATTTTTCTGCTCTATTGAAAGACATCTCGTTTCTTTCCACTCAGTCTTCCAACTTGTCCAGTTTCAATGGCAATTTCATTCTTTCATCCTGGATGTTAGCTAGAGCTCTCTCTGCTATCCATAAATTTGGCAAGCAACCCATGAATCCCATTATCTTGATCATTAATAAAATGTTGAATAATACTGTCCCCAAGACTGATGCCAGTAGAAACCCAATGGCTATTACTTAGCAGCTCAGTGTAGATCCATTAAAGTTGAATGTGATCAGCGATCTAGTTGTAAACCTACCTTGTTGTAGTGACATCCAAACTAGCATTTAAGTTCTACTTTCCCCTGCACTGAGGAGATTACCTAACCTGGTAGAGGCTGTCCTTGACTTACAACCATTTGTTTAGTGATTGTTCAAAGTTACAATGCTGAAAAAGAAACAGGTACAACATTGTTACATGGTTTATATGTTGCCAACCCAACCGTTAGAATTATATTCTTAACAATGACCTGTCTTCTCACTTAGAGCTGTTGCAGCATCTCCTCAGTCACATGATCATGATATAGGAGCTTGGTAACCAGCATGTTACCAGAAAGAAACACAGTGGTTCAGTAGCTAAGACACTGAGCTTGTGGATCAGAAAAGTCGGCAGTTTGGCAGTTTGAATCCCTAGCGCTGCATAACGGAGTGAGCTCCCATTACTTGTCCCAGGTTCTACCAACCTAGCAGTTCAAAAGCACGTAAAAATGCAAGTAGAAAAAATAGGAACCACCTTAGGTGGGAAGAGCCGAGGTGGCGCAATGGTTAAATACAGCACTGCAGGCTTCTTCAGCTGACTGCAGTTCTGCAGTTCGGCGGTTCAAATCTCACCGGCTCAGGGTTGACTCAGCCTTCCATCCTTCCGAGGTGGGTAAAATGAGGACCCGGATTGTCGTTCGGGGGCGATATGCTGACTCTCTAAACCGCTTAGAGAGGGCTGAAAGCCCTATGAAGCGGTATATAAGCCTAATTGCTAATTGCTATTGAAGATAACAGCGTTCCGTGCACCTTTGGTGCAGTGGTGGGTTTCAATTTTTTTTAGAACCCCTTCTGTAGGTGTGGCCTGCTTTGTGGGAATGGCTTGTTGGACATGTGACTGGGTTGGAGTGGCTTGCCAGCCATGTGATCTGGTGGGAGTGGCTTGGCAGTCATGTGACTGGGTGGGCATGGCAAACTTGTAAAATGTGGTGAAACTCACTTAACAATGCTCTTGCTTAGCAACCAAAATGTTGGCTCAGGACCTCTGGCATTTGAAGCACGCAAGTCTTAAAGCTGTCAAGTTACAAGACCCTTGCACCCCTAACTCTTTAGAAAAAAAACCCAGGGGTGTTCAAACTTGACAGCTTTAAGACTTGTGGATTTCAACTCCCAGAATTCCTCCTCTTGCTATTCATTTTGATGATGATGTGCATCAAGACAGGGGGAGGGAGCTGGAACCGATTTTAAACGGCACTGTAGATTTGTGGAACCTCTTCTATAGAAGAGGTTAGAACTGGCAGAAACCCACCCCTGCTTTGGCGTTTAGTCATGCCGGCCACATGACCATGGAAACGTCTTCGTACACTGCTGGCTCTTTCGCTTTGAAATGGAGATGAGCATTGCTCCCTAGAGTCGGGAATGACTAGCACATATGTGTGAGGGAAACCTTTACCTTTACCTCTTTAGCCCAGGGTCTGTCTGAGTAGATAAATCCTCTACTCAGTTTATCTTTGCATGCTTTCCTCAAAGACTGTCACTTATGACCATTATTATTAAGACAACTATGAAGCCTCAATGGGTATTTTTGCTTGGGAGCACTGCAGTTTCTCATTTGGAATTATTTTCCTAAGTGAATGGGAAAAGATCCTAATAGGTGTCAAGGAGATTAAAAAGACATGTTGCTTATCCATGAGAACATTGAAAACCCAAGTAGTTGCTGTGCAGAGGGGAAATCATAACTCACTGGTTAGCATGAGAAGACCCTTTGTATCTCCGCTCAGTGCTCTTTCTGATTTCCATTCAGGTTGGTTTGCTTTGCTTGAGAGAGTATTGACTTGGTATGAATTTGACATCTTATAGTTTTGCATCACATGCATATTTGGGCACAGAGTTTCTTCAATGATAGGACCTTCTCTGCAGTTTGTTTATGTATGCAGAATCAGTTGCCGATAAAACCCACTATTCTGCATTTGGGAAATTCTGTTTTTCCCAGATTATTCTCTTTTATCCTGAAAGTCCCAATCCAGCTGTTCTAAGAAGTGATCAAGTGGGAATACTGCAGGTTAAAAATGGAACCTTCCAAGCAACACTGGATTGTTTTTTCCATGACTTTGTGATCTTGGTCCATCCCTGATCTCAGCTACAGGACGTTGTTGAGCTGAGAACTTGAGTGAAGAGAACTTTTTTTTCTACAGTAGACTCTAAACTGGGAAAAGCACCAAGGTTCTTCTTCCCCTTCCCCCTTTTAGGCTTACAGCTGAGTTTGCATCTTTGTCGTGCTCTTAGATTTTCCTGTTAATTTCACGCAAAGTGCTCTTGATGGATCTCTTGTTATTTTTTGTGAGCTGTGCCATAAATTTGTGACATCTCACTGTAGCAATCTGTTAAGTGCATGTTAGAGGTGGGGGAGGATGAAGAAGGACAAGCTGCTGCTGAGCTAGACAACCATGTGCAGGCGAAGAAGTATAACTCTGCTTTATGATGTGGCGAGCAGGTTCTGCTTGTAGGTTGTGTTTCCATCTTATGCTAATTACCTATGGAGAGGAAGCCAAGAAAGAGGTTATACGCTGATGACACTCCACCAACGTATATTTATTTAATCTTCACTTGCCTTTTTGCTGGCAGAGAGGGCTGGTGGAGTGATAATAGGGACAGTGAATGCCTACCTATTTGCTTCATGATCACTGCATTCAGACATATCCAAATCAGTTAAAGATTGGTCATATTTACACAACAGGCTTAACATGGTTAGATTTTACCTTGATGTCTACCCCCAAATAGTGGGCAAAATCAAGATATGAAAAACTACTCCAGTGTGTTTAACACTAGTTGGGGTACATGCAGAATCTTGTAACCTATCCGGGGAATTTCCCAAGCTAATTTTTAATGATTGGATTAAGGAGGAATGTTTTTTAATCATCTGAAATACTTCCTTAGATATTTTTGAGCTAAAGCATCAACTAATGTGTTTTCTGATTCCTGATTGCTTCTGTCTATTCTTCTTTCCATTCTTTCCCATCCTCCCCAGGATCACATGTGGTTGGTTATCTGGTAAATTTAGGAAGTTGTGCGAATGCAGGCCATTTGGTGGCTTTGTGATTTAACTTTTTGTGCAAAACCAGAAAATGAATTAATTCAGTGACCAAGTTAAATATTTTATGTGAAACCAGTCTCTCTCTCTCTCTCTCTCTCTCTCTCTCTCTCTCTCTCTCTCTCTCTCTCTCTCTCTCTCTCTCTCTCTCTCCCTCTCCCTCTCCCTCTCCCTCTCCCTCTCCCTCTCCCTCTCCCTCTCTCTCTCTCTCTTATTCTGGTTTATTGTTTACTTTGCTGTTTGAATTAACTTTAGAAGGCGAGGGTGCTTCAATATTCAATATTCCTTTTTAAGAAAGGATATGCAATTATCTAAGGGACCTTGCTCTCTTTTCACAATTGAGAACTGCCCCTCCCCCCTTTGAAAAAGAGAGAAACTAATAGCTATTGCTTAGTGCAATCTCATGCCTCAACTAGTCCTGAATTTGGACTAGGACCATGATGGCGAATCTATGGCATGTGTGCCACAGGTGGCACATGGAGCCATATTTGTTGGCATGCCAGCAGTCAGTTCCGGCGTGCATGTGCACACTGGCCAGCTGATTTTTGGCCTTCCGGAGGGCTGGGGGAGGCTGTTTTTGCCCACCCAAGGGTTCAGGAATACCTCCGGAGGTTGAGGAAAGCGAAAAACAGGCCTAATGGGGAAACCAGAAGTTCAGGAAGAAACTTGGGCCTGTTTTTCTGCCTTCCCCACCTCCAGAGGCTTTCCGGAAGCCTGGGGAGGGCAAAAAATGGCCCCAATGGGCCAACCGGAAGTTCGGAAATGATCCATTTCCAGCTTCCGGAGTGCCTCTAGGGGGCCGGCGGAGGCTGTTTTCACCCTCCCCAGGCTTCAAGACAGCCTCCGGAGCATGGGGAGGGGTTGTGTGTGCATGTGCAGGGAGGGTCACGTGTACATGCGCAGGTGGATGGGAGGATTGAATTGGTGTGGACACGGGTGCGGGTGAGAATAGTGCACACGCACAGAATTTTGGCACATCATAACAAAAAGGTTCGGCATCATTGGACTAGGACTTCGGAGGGATTCGGATGGTTCACACCACTTCAGGAGAACCGGTTGTTAAGTTTCTGAGCAATTTGGTGAACTGATTGTTGGATGAAATCATTAGGGCAGAGAACCAGTTGTTAGATTATTTGAATCCCATCACTGGACTAGGATCAATATAAGCCGAGGCTTTCCAAACTAGGAGAATTTGTATTCTAGATCCCTCCACTTACCATTTTCTGTTTCAATTTATTGTTTATTGATCAGTCAAATAAACATCAAACTGTAACGCATAATCAGATAGTAAAAAAAGGGCAAAATTAATACAGAGTCTTGCAAGAGCTAAATAATCAGATCAGATCATCCCCTTGGTCACAATCTGATCTACCCACAACATTCATTCAGCTATAAATTCTATTCTGGGCTGCAACCTTGCATGTCTTGTCCAAGGTTGTGTTATACAAGTTGATTGATATGCTCCTGCAATCTTGTTTTTTCTATTTTTTTATTCTTATTTGTACTTTAGCATTTTTATGATTGTTATACTGTTTAATTCTCACTGTGGTTGCACACCACTCAGATTCAAATTCTGTGAGATGGGCAGCCATATAAATCTGTCAAATAAATAATAAAATAAAATGGGTGTCCCAATTCCTGAAGGAAAAACAAACAAATAGCTCTTTCTAAAAAGCTTGGGGGGGGGGGGGTGCCAGACTTCCCCCTTGTGAGAGAGGGAGAGATTGCTGACTGTCCAAGTGTTGGGACCTTGAAGGAGGTAAAGTAAAGGTAAAGGTTCTCCTTGCACATATGTGCTAGTCGTTCCCAACTCTAGGGGGCGGTGCTAATCTCTGTTTCAAAGCCGAAGAGCCAGCGCTGTCCGAAGACGTCTCCATGGTCATGTGGCCAGCATGACTAAAAGCTGAAGGCACACGGGAACGCTGTTACCTTCCCACCAAAGGTGGTTCCTATTTTTCTACTTGCAGTTTTACATGCTTTCAAACTGCTAGGTTGGCAGAAGCTGGGACAAGTAATGGGAGCTCACTCAGTTAATGGAGCTAGGGATTCAAATCGCCGAACTGCCGACCTTTCTGATCAACAAGCTCAGCGTCTTAGCCACTGAGCCACCTTGAAGGAGGTAGGATAGCCTATGCCAGTGTGGCTTTAAAGACTGCTGTCTGGCAGAGGCGTGTAGTTGGCAGCCCAAGAGGACAGGTATTGTGTCTTCTATTTGTGATATCCCACATATGCATATCTGCTCTAAATGGAGAGTCTGATGGAATTGCCCATCCCTGCTTGCAGGGATGAGATACAACCGGTATGCCCTGGTACGGGCGTACCAATGCCTGCTGGGAGCACAAGGTACCTTTCCGGTATGGTGCTCCAGAGGGCCCACCTGCCCGCCCGCTCTCCTTACCACTATTTGAGCCTATTGGGGTTTTCGTGCATGGAGCGTATGGCACCTGCGTGACGCTCCGCCGAGCAGGTGGAGCATCGCGGGCAGTAAGTATGCATTCACGCACTGTGCACCTTCACCTGGTGGACACTGGGCCCCATTGCAGCGTACCAGTTGCAACAGAACCCACCATTGCTTGCTTGCCAAGAGTCCAAGCCAACTGTTTGTATGCAAGCAGTCCTCAACTTATGACTTCAAAATCAACTTATGACTTCACCTTGCTGAGCAAGGTGATCAAGTGAATTGCGGCCAATTTTATAATTATTTTTTTGGCCATGGTTGTTAAGTGAATCACCATGCTCAACACAGATAGTGGTCAACTTGCAACAGTTCTTTTAGTGACTGTTTAAAGTTACAAAGAAACTGAAAAAAGTGATTTATGACTATTTTTCAGAGTTACAACCTTTGCAGCTTCCCCATGATCCAAATTCAGATAACAGATAACAGATTAGCAGAGTTGGAAGGGACCTTATAGGTCATCTAGTCCAACCTCCTGCTCAAGCAGGAGACTCTACACCATTTCTGACTGATGGCAGTCCAATCTCTTTCTGAAAGCCTCCAGTGATGAAGCTCCCACAACTTCTGAAGGCAACTTCTGTTCCACTGTCAGAAAGTTCCTCCTTATTTCTAGGTTGAATCTCTCCTTGGTCAGTTTCCATCCATTATTCCTTGTCTGGCCTTCAGGGGCTTTGGAAAATAGCTTGACCAACTCCTCTCTGTGGCAGCCCCTCAAATATTGGAAGACTGCTATCATGTTTCCCTTGGTCCTTCTCTTCACTAGACAAGCCATGCCCAATTCCTGCAACCGTTCTTCAGATGTTTTATTCTCCAGTCCCCTAATCACCTGGTTGCTCTTCTCTGCACTTTTTCTAGAGTCTCAACATCCTTTGTCTAGTGTTGTGACCAAAACTGGATGCAGTACTCTAGGTGTGGCCTTACTAGGGCTTTATAAAGTGGTATTAGTACATCCCTTGATCTTGATTGTATCCCTCTGTTAATGCAATTTAGGATTGCATTGGCTTTTTTGACTGCCACTGCACACTGCTGATTCTTTGTCTCTGTACAAAATCACTTGTCTTCTCTGCCACCTCCTGCCAGATTTTTTTCATTGGAGGAACCAATAAAGTGAAACCTTCCTCCTGCAAAAGGCCCCGTAACTGGGCTTTGGCCCCTCTGCTCATCATCCTGAGCTAGCTGGGGATTCTGGGAATCCTTGCCATTAGTTTGGGGAAGGTTTTCCAAGGCTTGGCTATAAATAACTTGCAGCAAATTATATTTCATGGTGGATTTGGCAGAGGTCCTTTTCAAGGTTCACCTGCAGCTGTTTTCCTCACTGAAGGCAAGTCAGACTGGCAGGGGACTAATGGCATTATGAATAATTAATTATTAATAATTAATCATGGCAGGGAAAATTCCTGCATGGAGTTAAAAGTGGAACAAAATGGCCCCTTCCCAACTCATCTTCCCACAGCAGGAATCAGCTGCTAAGATATCGGTTTTTGGCTGCCTTGCATTGTACTCATTGATATACTTGCAAGTCTGAGCTGGACGTTTTCCTTGCTATGTTTTGATTCAGAATTGAGGCCCTTTGATATTATTGCAGTTGTTCTTTTTCCAGAATTTTTTTTTGTTCTCTTACATACCATTTTAAGTATACATTAACATAATTATTATTCTTTACATTTGTCATTCTTATACATTTATTATTTCATTTAATAGGTTATAATATACAGTTTGGGTTGCTTTATTTACCATCCCTTCCACCTGTTGTAACACCACCTTATTTTCTCTTATTTTCTCCCTCCCTCCCTTCTCTACTTCCTTCCTTCCTCCTCTCCTTCCCCTCCCTTCTTCCCTTACCTTTCTTCTACTCCTACTCTTCCTCTTCCCCTTCCTACCCTCGCTCCTTCTCTTCCTCTCCCTTCCATCCTCCTCTTCTTACCTCTTCCTTCCTTCCCCCATCTTCCTTTCATTCTCTCCTCTTCTCTCCCTTTCTTTTCTATTGTTGTAGGTGTCTCTTTCAGATCTCAATTTATTTCCTATTGCAGAGTTTTTAATGAAACTGCTCATTCATCATGTTCATATGTCTTATGACACACAATCCAAGGTTCCATCCTGCTCTGGCTGTGATGCTGAATGGGATGAATACTGCACAATTTTGGTTTTATCTATATACATATTTATATCCTGTTTTCTTATTTTTATAAACAAATCAAGCGGACCAACATATCTAATACTCCTCCTTCCTCCTATTTTTCCCCACAACAGCCCCGTGAGAGGCTGAGAGAGTGTGAATGGCCCAAAGTCACCCAATCGGCTTTCCTTCCAAAGCAGAACTAGAACTCACAATCTCCTGGTGATTGGCCCAGAGTCGCCCAACCAACTTCATGCCTAAAGTGGGACTAGAACTCACAGTCTCCTAGTTTGTAAGTTAGCACCCTAGGCTCTCAAATTGGCTTTCTTGGAAACTTACTTTTTCCAGGCTACAGTGACAGAAGAGTCTGCCTTGGGAGGTCAAAAAAGTCAAGATGATTGCTGTGATGACAACACAATTGAAGTGGTGCTTCCTCTTTCTTTCTTTTCCTTTCTTTCTTTCTTTTTCTTTTTTTGCAGACAACTGTAGTCCGTGGGAAAAAAAGGAAGCAAGGCTTCAGTCACATCCTTATAGCTGCCATCTTGATGGCTCTGAAGGGAAACTATCTTCCCTTTTGTTAGCATGTCTTGTTATGGATTTCCTTTGCCAAGTATCCAGCAGTGATCAGATGCCAGGAAAAAAATGGTTCTTTTTAGGATTCAGGGACAATGACCACACTGGCAAGTAAAGAGAATTTTAGGTTTTGTTGTTTAACTGCAGCAAGTGAAATGAACAGAAAGATCCAAAAAGAAACGTACCGAACAAGATCCCCTCCCCTCAGCTGCTGGGAAACCCATTTAAGAAGCAAAGATACTCCAAGGCCCTTAATGCATAGCACAGAGCATGCAAGCCTGTGCAGAAGCTGCATCTTATGAGCAATTTTAGCAATAGCAGTAGCACTTAGACTTATATACTGCTTCACAGTGCTTTACAACCCCTCTCTAAGTGATTTACAGAGTCAGCCTATTGCCCCCAACAATCTGGGTCCTAATTTTACCCATCTCAGAAGGATGGAAGGCTGAGTCAACTTTGAGCTGGTGATCAGCAGAAGGAGCCTGCAGTACAGCACTCTAACCACTATGCCAGCATGGCTCAATTTTGACCCTAACATTTTATGACCTTGCTTCTCTGGTTACGATATTGCAAAATCTAACCTTGGCTAGACAACTCCAGAATGGGGGATTGAAAGTTTAGTAAGGCAGGACTCCCTGCAGTTTTGTGAAGTCCCTCCCTCCCTCCCTCCCTCCCTCCCTCCCTCCCTCTCTCTCTCTCTCTCTCTCTCACATACACACACACACACACACACACACACACACACACACACACACACTTTTAGCAAGAATGAAAGAAACCAGTGAGTACTGAATGATCTACAAGCTTCAGGACCAGGGATGACCAATTAATTTCCCCAAGGGCCCACATAAGAAACTGGGACTGTTGTGGAGGACCAAACAAAAGCAACCTGATTTGATGTCCTCAAAGGGGTAGAAACTAACCAAGGAGAGAAACAACTTAGAACTGAGGATAAATTTTCTGACAGTTAGAAAAATTAATCAGTGGAACAACTTGACTCCAGAAGTTGTGAATGCTCCAACAGTAGAAGTTTTAAAGATGTTGGATATCCATTTGTCTGAAGTGGTGTAGGGTTTCCTGCCTAAGCAGAAGGTTGGAATAGAAGACCTCCGACTCTGTTATTCTATATTCTAACTCCATCACTTCAACTGCTTAGGCTGCTCCAGGCAAGGGTTGAGCGCTGTAGAGGCACAGAAAAGTGCTTTCTCTCTTGCTCCTTCAGTGGCCACCAGCAGACTGAAGGAGCGCAGGGTGAGTGTGCAGAGCCAGACACTACTCAGCATCTTCTCCTGCCCCGATAACACCCTTATTTACATTGGATTTCCAGTTTTTGTTTGACCTCACATTGGGCAGGGCAGGGAAACTCAAGGGCCTGATATGGCTGTAAAATGCTGAGGTCCATTCTAGATATTTCCTAATATGAAGGGGAAATCAAAATATATCAACTCCTTGAAATACAATTTGATTAAGCACATGGCAATGTTGTATTAGCCAGGAGGCTACAGTGTTAATACAAAGTAGTCGTTGAATACCCATTTGGGTAGTTTGGAATCACTCCCGTGAATATCATTCTTGTCACTAAATCCTCATATAACTTGGTTTCACAGGATATTTTAGAATTTCAGAGTTGAAAAATGGAAGCTTACTCACATATTCTTTCCTGCTCTCCCCCTCTTTCTCTCCCTTCTTCCCTCCTTCCCTCCCTCTCCCCCTCTCTCTCCCTCCCTCTCCCCCTCCCTCTGCCTCCCTCTTTCTCTCCCTCTCTCCCTCCCTCTCCCTCGCTCCCTCTCTCCCCCTCCCATTCTCTCCCTCCCTCTCTCTCTTCCTCCCTCTCCCTCTCCCTCTCCCTCCCTCTCTCTCCTTCCCTCTCTCGCTCTCCCTCCCTTTCTCCCTCTCTTCCCCCTTCTCTCTCCCCCATCTTATAAATGCCTTAGTGTTCCTCTCTATCTTTCTTCTTGGTCCAAGTTGTGTATGGCTAGCTATTTATGCTGATCCATATAAATACCTGTGAGAGTGAGGGTAAAGGTTTGTTCTCAGAGCTTGTGAGTTGGTTTCCTAACATTTCATTACTAGGCTAGGGAACATCTTCAGCAGAGTTTAGGGGGTGTCAAGTGTTCTTCTGTTTATAATAGCTTCAGGTGTGGGTGTGTCACAAGACTCCCTGTTGACTAACTCTCACTCAACACACCCACACCTGAAGCCCTTATAAACTGAAGAACACTGACATCCCCTAAGCTCTACTGAAAATACCTAGCCTGGTAATGAAACGTTCAGAAACCAACTCACAATCTGGGAGACCGAACCTTCATCCTACACCTGAGCTACGGATATTTGCTATTATTGCAAACCTCTGAGAGTCTTTGCACGATGCTGCTTTTCTTTACATCTCTTCTCAGATCATTTTTTAAAATAATATCTTCGACACATTTCATCCGTCCCGTATGAAAATTGACCCTAACATGTCCCTGTGATATAAGGAATGCTTTCTGCAATTCCATTCCATTCCACTTCACCCTCCTTTCTCTTCTCTGGCCATTCTGAACACCAGAGGTGGTATTCAGCAGGTTCTGACCAGTTCTCGAGAACTGGTAGCAGAGATTTGAATAGTTTGGAGAACTGGCAAATAGAACCTCTAACTGGGCCCACCCCCATCTATTATCTGCCTCCGAGTCCCAGCTGATCTGGAGGAAATGGGGATTTTTCAGTATTCTTCCCCTGGAGTGGGGATGGAATGGGGATTTTGTAGTATCCTTCCCCTGGAGTTGAGAGGGAATGGGGATTTTGCAGTATCCTTCCCTTGCCATGCCCACCAAGCCATGCCCACCAAGCCATGCCCTCAGAAGTGGTAGTAAAAGTTTTTGAATCCCACCACTGCTGAGGTGGTTTGAAAATGCAGCGAAAGCTTGATGGGGGTGGGGGAGAAAACTGGTTCATGTGCCTTTTGCTAAAGTGCATGAATATTGTTGTGGTTGATGCTGATATGCTGATTAAACACCCATAGCACTGGAATAGTATGTTGCACCATGAGAAGACATTGGCAGAGGCCTCTCCCTGGGGAGAAGGTCTCCACTCGCTCCCTCAGCTTTGAGGCTCGCACAGCTGTTCATGGTTCTCTCCCTCTTTTTAGGTAATGGTGCCCAAGAGGATCAGAAGGTGAAAACCCAGTGGCCACGATCTGCAGATGAACCAGGAGTGTATATGGCACAAACAGGTAATGCATTCTATCATCAAGTCATGGTTGAAAGTCTCACCAAATTTTCCTGATAGTCAGTTAGCTTACTTTATAGATTAGCCCAGGGTTTGGCAACCTTAAACACTCAAAGAGCCACAAAGGTCCTAACCAGAAGCCCCCCATTCAATTCTGGAGCTGACCGGAAGTCCGGTTCCCCTACCATAGAGTCTCCTCCTAGTGCGGCATCCTTTTTTCTTTACCTGCCCTAACCAGAACCCCTATCAATTGTGGAGCTGACCGGTGACAGGGAGCTGCAGCAGAGGGATGAAAAAGCCACATGCGGCTCCAGAGCCACGGGTTGCTGACCCCTGGATTAGCTCATAGGCCATATCAAAGTACAGAGTTCCAAACATAAATTATTACTAAAATCCTTTAAAAACAATTCAAAATGACCTTGGAATAAATTAAATCATTTAATATAGAGACAAGTAAAATAAGAGTTATATTTCAGTATCGCCCTTACAATCTACTCCAATCAGTCCCACATATGCTGATCACAACTGAACTGTTTTACTCAAGTACTGTGCCATAGTAAATTTTCCTGCTGAAATTGAAATATGAAATTTGCATATATTTGAACAAGGGAAAAAAAGACCCTTTGGCATAATTTTAAGAGAGTCTTAAAAATATGTATGCGAGGAGCCTTCCAATTAAGCTCAATTCCTTGCCGGGATTGGCTGTTGCCTTCTTCACCTTTCCAGTGTAGCCTACAGCATGGGGTTTTCCTAATGGTCTTCCATGCGAGAGCCAAGGTGCTCAGAATTAGCCAGCCTTTCCAATCCAATGAATTAAATAAAAATAAATGAGTAAAAGGGTTAAGTGCTGCTACGTGCCTGAGTTGAAGAAAGATGGGAAGGGAGGAAGAAAAGGAAGGAAGAGTGAATGAGAATGAAATAAGAAAGATGGAAACACAGAAAGAGGCAGGCAGGCATGGTATGGGAGAGAGGGAGGGAAGAAGGAAGGGAGGGAAGGAAGGAAAGAAAGAAAGGAAGTGTGAAAGAATGAAATAAGAAAGAAGGAAACATAGAAAAAGGCAGGCAGGCATGGTATGGGAGAGACGGAGGGAAGGAGGGAAGGAAGGAAGGAAGGAAGGAAGGAAGGAAGGAAGGATGGATGGATGGATGGATGGATGGATGGATGGATGGAAGGAAGGGATCCTGATTTTTCCTGTAACTGCAATGTCATCCCACACAATTTTCATCTTCTCCCCATTTCAGACCTCACCGCCATTCCCAAAGGTCTGCAGCCATGAGAGTTGTTGTCTATGCTGGCCTAAGCAACCTATAGTACACATTTGGAAAATCATTTTGAGGCAGAACATACTAAGAATGTTAAAGAACATGATGATGGAAAGATGAACACTCTAATATTTCAGGCTTCTAATTGGTCCAGCACAAAGATAGCTTGGATCTAATTACATTAAATAGCTCTGCTAAGGGAGACTTAAATATGGAAGAAACTTTCTGGAGCTCCCAAAGTGCCAGTGTGTTCAATTATATTATGATTCATATTTATGCTCATTTAATAACATTTCTGCCCCGACAATGACCACGTCTCATTATATCCAGTGGATGAATCCTAAAGTAACTACAATATTTCTAGTTGTGGTTCATTTGTCCCATTAGGATCCTAACAGAAGTTTGACTTTTGAAGGTAATTTCCTTCTGGACATTCATCAGGATTAGGTTTTGATTTGGTCTGAAAGAAATTTCCAAGGCTTTCAGAGAGTAAACTTCCATCAGCTCAGGTTGGAACTATGTCAGGAATTGTAAGCATTTCTGGAAAACAGCTTGAATCCCAGCCAGAATTCTAATGGAATTTTAATCCTGACTTGTTAACAGATCGTTTTGTCTTGACAGATAATGTTAGGCAGAGACATTCTCCATTGTTCTCTACCAGATTCTCTCCTCTCCTCTATTCTCCTCTGTTCCCTTCCCCTCCCCTCCTCTCCTCCCCTCCCCTCATAAAACTATTTGATTTAGAAATGTCATGTATAATTGAAGAGTTTCAGAGACATTCTCAGGACTGGAGCATAATTTTCTTGTACTTATTTAGCCATAAAAGCCTGACTATCATGTCATTCACTGTCAATCCTGTGGCAGTGTGCAGCCTCTTTGGCTTTCCACATTGCCATTCTTTTCCCAAGAAAAATCTTAAGAGGGTGATTCTCTAACTGTGGAACCCCCATCACTGAGTGGGAAGTTCTGCTTTTAAAAATGCTTGGATAATTTCTTCTTCCTCTTGAGGTCCCTGCCTCCATCTGTGGTGGTGAAGAAGTGGTAAAATCCCTCTGTGCACAGCTGCTGTTTGTCCAGACTCCTATGCACCTGAATGGCTCCCATGTAAAATCCAATAAAATTACCCAAATCAGTATTCTAAAATCAAGTAAAATTCAGACAATCTTTTTTCTTCTTCTTTGACACTTTAAGGGTATCCGAAATGTGGAGTTTACCTAGCCGAGAGTTAGGTACTTCCACATTTGGTGAGGCTCTGCATTTTGTCAAGGATTACTTTAGACAAAGGTTTTTAAAAAGGGAGGATGTGGTGGCTCAGTGGCTAAGACGCTGAGCTTGTTGATCAGAAAGGTCGGCAGTTCGACAGTTCGAATCCCTAGCGCCACGTAACGGAGTGAGCTCCTGTTACTTGTCGCAGCTTCTGCCAACCTAGCAGTTCGAAAGCATGTAAAAATGTAAGTAGAAAAATAGGGACCACCTTTGGAGGGAAGGTAGCAACGCTCTGTGCACCTTTGGCATTTAGTCATGCCGGCTACATGACCACGGAGATGTCTTTGCTGGATCTGGATCTTCAGCTTTGAAACAGAGATGAACACTGCTCCCTAGAGTCAGGAATGACTAGTTCATATATGCGAGGGGAACCTTTACCTTTAACTTTTTACCCTTTTTCTACACTTGTTCTCATATCTTATTATTCTTTTTAACATACGTTGAGACTGACCAGGTTGAAATTCTGAAATTTGTCCAGATACATGTGGAAGGCAACCAGTGGGGGAAATAGTGGGAAGCATGCAGAATCCCCCCCCTTTTTTTTCTTTTTTACTTTTTCATTCCTAATGAATCCTAAAAAAAAAAAAAAAAAAACCTTTTAGAAGCATCAGCATTGTGAAATGCAGATTAGAGCATTTGCATTACTAAGAACATTAGTTTCCAAATCAGACAATTATGGAGTCTAGCAATCTCACTTGCTTTGATGAAACTGGTGACCTTTTTTTTCCCCAGATTGGTTCTCTGTATCTCAATTTCATAACGGCTGTCAGGAACAAACTTTATGGGCTCAGGACAGCTCTGTGAAACCTCATTACCCTGAGGCCTGCTACCGTGTTTCTCAGAAAATAAGACCGAGTCTTATTTTCTTTTAGACTTGAAAATAAGTACTTGGGCTTATTTTTGAGGCATTCTTCCTTTTTTTGAGGTGTAGCAGGCTAGACTCGGTGAGCTGGACATGCCCTCTCCTCCATTCTAAAATTTCAGCGTTTTGAATGGAGGCTTTTTGGCAAACAGGAGGAAAATGGGGAGGGGGATTTTTCCTGCCTGTCTGTTGTGGTCCGCTGGCGGCCTGTGGAGCTGGCAGCAGAGTCAGACAGTGAGGAGGTTAGGGAGGAACATGGGCCAGTCCTGGAGTCTGGGGAAGGCTCGGACAAGGGCTCTGCGTTGGAGGCAGAGAGGGGACCAAGGCCATCTGGAAGTTATGTGCTGCCTCTGGAGTCTCCAGAGTCTCCAGAGTGAAGCAGAGGAACAGGGGAAGTCTGTTCCCAGTGTGTGCATGCGCAGAGCTGCCAGAAGGCAAGAACAATTAAGAAAAAAGGGGCAACTCGGGAGTAAGGCTTGGAGATGATTGGCCCCTCCCATAAGACATAAAAGAGGAGAAAACTGCCAACCTTTCTGATCAACAAGCTCAGCGTCTTAGCCACTGAGCCACCATGTATGTATGTATGTATGTATGTATGTATGTATGTATGTATGTATGTATGTGTATATGTAGCAATAGCAATAGCAGTTAGACTTATATACCGCTTCATAGGGCTTTCAGCCCTCTCTAAGCGGTTTACAGAGTCAGCATATTGCCCCCAACAACAATCCGGGTCCTCATTTCACCCACCTCGGAAGGATGGAAGGCTGAGTCAACCTTGAGCCGGTGAGATTTGAACCGCCGAACTGCAGATAGCAGTCAGCTGAAGTGGCCTGCAGTACTGCACTCTAACCACTGCGCCATCTCGGCTCGTAGTGTGTGTGTGTGTGTGTGTGTGTGTGTGTGTGTGTGTGTGTGTGTGTACATACACACACACACACACATACATACATACATACATACATACATACATACATACATACATAAACCAATGTTTGCATTTTTAAAATTTGCAATTCATGCTAAATTCCACAACTGGAAAAAAAAATGTGATCCAATGTAAAGGAAGAGGTGAGCTTGGTAGCTTCACTTCAAGCATCTCTGATTGAGTCTGGTTGAGTCTCATGTCTATTGAGATTCTCAGTCATCCAGGTTGTCCCAAATATTCTTTTAAAAAGGCAACTGAACTTTCTTTGTTTTTCCTAAATATTATTGAACAAGAAGTGAAGATATTTCGCTTCTTGTTCAAGAAGCTTCTTCAGTTCTGACTGAATGGTGGATCCTTCCCTTCTCCGCCATTCAATCAGAAATGAAGAAGCTTCTTGGAATGAGAAGTGAAACATCTTCAAGCAAAAACAAAGAAAGCCCAGTTGTTTTCTGACAAAGCACTTTTGGGATTGTGTCTAATACAAACTGACATCCTTAGTCGCCCTGGTGGACTCCATCCACACCCCCATTTAGGACCTGAGAAGATGAAGTCCAACATCTGAAACATTAAACCTTCCTTTTGAGTCCTCAAACCCACGCATGTTTCAGTGTTCGGAATGCAGGGTTTTTGGCGAACGGGAGGAAAATGGGGAGGAAAAAAATTCCTGCCTGTCATCTATTCCTCAAGCTCAGCACAGACTGAGGGAAGGATGGCAGTGTTCTGACCTAGGCTTCCTGAGAAAGCATAAATCACAATCTTAGTCCCAAAACCCCTATTTTATTTATATGGCTGTGGATTATGGTTATTCACAGCCTGCAATGCTTTCCCAACAGTCTATGAAGAGTCAGACATATGTCTGCTCGAGTTGACACAGTCTCTCAGGGTAATGCTGATAAGCACCCACCTTTATCTCCCTTGAAATGCTGCCAGAAACCTAATTGCCAATTAGTTTTATAAGACCAAACTTAGCACAGAGTCAAACAGAACTTCTCAGAGCTTGAACCAACCAGAAGAAGAGGAAGGTAACAGTATTCTGTGAGCCTTCGGCATTTAGTCATGCCAGCCACGTGACCACAGAGACATCTTCGGACAGCACTGGCTCTTCAGCTTTGAAACGGAAATGAGTACTGCCCCCTAGAGTCGGGAACAATTAGCACATATGTTTGAGGGGAACATTTACCTTTAAGGGGGGGAAATGTTAGATTTGGGGATTGTAGCTTGTGGTTTCTCAGTTCTGCTTCTGCAATATTGTAATGCACACACACACACACACACACACACACACACACACACACACACACACACACACAGAGGCTCTCTTGTCATTCTTCGAGCAGCTTGGAGTTGTTTACAGGTGACCACTTTGGGAAAGAAGAAGCTCTTTAGCTTAGTAGCTTACTTAGCCCTGGAAGATGCTCTTATTTCTCAGCGCCTCCTTGAGCCTTAATAATCAGATACAATTTAATTAAAAAGCAGCCTCCAATGGCTGAGAAGCTGCATCTCATCTTCAATTCCGGTGGGTCCCTGGGAGACCATCATTTTCATGGCGACAGCAGCTTGAGGAGAGGCGCGATCCCCTTCCTTCCTCGTTCTCCACCCCGCCTCTCCCCAGTGCAACTGAGTTTAATTTGCTCCATTTATGTGTTCTCTTAGTGCCTTCCTTGGAGACCTATAAAGAAAACAAATGTATTAATTGTTTAGCTTCTATGTATTTATTTAGCAAATTCGTCAGGGTAAAGTGAATGCCAGTCATTCTGCCTCTCCCCTATCCTTCTCCTTGTCTTTGATTTATAGTTTCCAAGCCATTGTGTGCCTTGCAGTGGAAGACAAATGGTGCAAAAAATCCAGGAGTTTAGCAAGATGGGCTAGGCCAGATGTGCAAATACAGATACGGGCTGGTTTTTAAACCTTGCTATCTAAGCTAGCAGGATGTCTACATTGACTGAAAGGTCAGACACCAGCTTAGCACACAGTAGCTCTGGATGAGGGATATTTCTGTGGTTTTTCTTTGGAGAAGGGGGAGTAGGAAGGAAGGGATTGGGTTTTTTTTTGTTCTCCTTATCAGTAATAACAACAATTTTCCCTCTTATCAGTACCAGCACCAATTTCTAGCATTAAATTCAGTATTTGGCTGGGTTTTAGAATAAAGCAGAAAACAATCATGAATAATTAAACCTGATTCAGGACAAGAATGATAACAAAATAAAGAAAAATATTTTTTCCCCTGGACTGCCCCAGCTGTGTAGTAGAATCAGGACTCATTTTTCTATTTAAGAGGAAGTGAAATTGGATGGTGAATGCTTTATTTTGCCCCCTTGGGGACTACAGACAGAAGGCATGTGAGAAAAGGAAGGCAAGCTGAATGTCCCATGATCTTACTTCAATCATGTTGTCTGTCTGTCTGTCTGTCTGTCCTTCCTTCTTTCCTTCCTTCTCTCTTTCTTTCCTTCTTTCTTTCCTTCTCTCACTTTCCTTCTTTCTTTCTCTCACTCTCTCTTTCTCTCTCTCTCTTTCCTTCTCTCTCTCTCCTTCCTTCCTTATTTCTCTCTTTTTCTCTCTCTCTCTCTTTCTCTCTCTCTCTTGCTTTCTTTTCTTTCTTTTCTGTGGCATTCTACATTTTGCCTTTAGTGGCCATATTCTGACAACAGAAGGGCTCCTTACCTTAATAGTCATTTTGCCCTCATATCTGAAGGTCACCTTTCTGCTGGAATAGCTTCCTCACATAGATTTCTTTTCAGCTATTGCTAATTCATTCTCTCTCCCTCTTTCACTTTCTTTCTCATGTTCTTTGGAAAATATTAGCCACCCACATCCCCTCCTCCTTCCTCCATCTGTTCCTCCATAATTTAAATGGACGTCCTTTACTACAGGCCTGTCCAATAACTTCAGATAGATCATCAAGTCTCATCAAGAAACAGATTGTTGTAAATGACTTGTCTGCCCAAGGTGGACAGAAGGAAAGGCTGTCTGGCTGAGATTCCCGTTTGAGACTGGGGGGCTGCAATGGCTAGAAATGTGGAGTGTAAATGGCAGATTACACCTTCAACTGTGAAGGGTGTATCTGTGTCTGAGAATGTGGGTGGGTAGGGCTTAGGATATCAGTGCAAATTATTACTAGTGGTTTTTGGAATCTGCCAGAGCTCTTCCTAATGTTGGAAACACAATTTAGAAGCCCCAGTAGGTATAGGCATGAGCACAAAGAAAAAGCTCACGTAGAAATCTCATTTCCTATAAATCTCTCATGGAAGGTGTCCATTCCTATTTGGCAGTTTGGTCTAGCAGGAATTGTACTCTGGATCTGGGGGCACAGGGGCCTAGCACTGGGCTTGTTGACTGGAAGGTAGGCAGTTCGAGACCCAAGCACCACATGACAGGGTGAGCTCCTGTTCTTGCCCCAGCTCCTGCCAACCTCGCAATTCAAAAGCATGAAATGCAAGTATATAAATAGGCACAACTTTGATAGGTAGGTCACAGCAATCTGGGTGCCTCAGTATGTAGTCATGCCAGCCACATGACCAGAGGTGGCATTCAGCAGGTTCTGACCAGTTCTGGAGGACCGGTAGTAGAAATTTTGAGTAGTTTGGAGAACCATTAAATACCACCTCTGACTGGCCCCACCCCAATCTATTCTCTGCCTCCTGAGTCCCAGCTGATTGGGAGGAATGGAGATTTTGCAATAACCTTCCGCTGGAGTGGGGTGGGAATGGAGATTTTACAGTATCCTTCCCCTGCCATGCCCACCAAGCCACGCCCACAGAACCAGACCAGTAGTAAAGAAAATTGAATCCCACCACTGCACATAACCATGGAAACATCTTCAGACAACACTGGATACCTTGGCTAGGAAACAGATGAGAACTGCCCTCTAGAGTCAGACATGACTGGGCAGAAAGAACCTTCACTTTTTACTTTTATATTCTGGATTTATGTAGGTTATGAATCAAAATATGAAGTATGTGGATGGCACAGCAGTGGTGGGTCTTATCCGGGATGACAATGAAGATGCCTATAGGGAAGAGGTGAAGGCTCTGGTAGACTGATGCAATAAAAGTAACCTGGTTTTAAATGTTGATAAAACAAAGGAGATCGTTGTAGATTCTAGAAAGAGACGGTATAGTCATACTCCACTCAGTATCAAGGATGCAGCTGTAGAGGTGGTCAACAGAATTAAGTATCTGGGGGTGCAGATAACAGATAATCTAAATTGGTCTCTCCACATGTCATCCTTGGTGAAGTGTGCAAACCAGCCTTTCCTGCATCGGATGAGGAAAGCACATCCTCCTTCTTCTGTTCTAGCCACTTTTTACAGAGCATTTTAACAAGCTGCATCGCTGTTTGGTTTATGATAGCAGTGCCTCAGATAGAAAGTCTCTGCAAAGAGTGGTGAGGACACAGGAGAAGATTATAGGAAGCTTGCTTCCTGTTATTCAAAATACTGCTTATAAACACCATGTGCTTAGAGCTTGAAGCATTGTTAGAGAACCCACCCACCCTATGGTCTGTTTCTGTTGCTCCCCTCTGGGAGGAAGTTTCAGAGTATTTCCAGCAGGACTACCAGATTCTGTAACAGCTTTGTTCCCTATGCCGTCCACCTAGTAAACTCACAAGATTCGCTTTTCTCACCATGTACATGTATACATCCGAACTAGACTGTGTTGTTTCTCTGTGTCATATAATATACCTTATTTTTCAGAGTATAAGACGGACCTTTTTCCTTCAAAAAAGAGGCTGAAAATCTGGGTGCGTCTTATACACTGAATACAGCAGTTTTTGCCTCCCAAACCCTCTCCCCTTCACCAAAATAGCCATGCATAACTTGTAGGAAGCTTTTAGAGAGCTCCTGGGGGCTGGGGAGGGCAGAAGTGAGCACAAAACAGCTCATCTTTTGCTCAATTTCACCCCCCAGCCCCCAGGAACCCTCTATAATCTTCCTAAATGCTATTCATACCCTTTTTAAAATGAAAAATGGGCCATTTGTTGCTCGTTTTTGCCCACCCCACCCCAGAGTACTCTTCAAACCCCCTAAAGGCTATTCATGCCTTTTTTTTGGGGGGGGATAGGCCCGTTTTCATGAAAAACAGGCCATTTTTGGGAGGTTTGCAGTGTGCAAAAACTTTTTTTAAAAATTTGTCTCTTCAAAATCTTGGTGTGTCTTATACTCTGGTGCGTCTTATACTCCGAAAAATACGGCATGTGGGTACATTTATTTATTTATTTAGTCATGTTTATGTAGTGTATATTAGAGGTGGTGGCCCTTTGAGAGCTGTATGCAAAAAAAAAATATTAATGTATGCTGATTAGTGTACAATCAGTGACAATAAAGTTATTCTAAGTTCTAAGTTATACAGAAAGCAGCAAAGTCGCTGCAATTCAAATTAGTGCTGTTTGTGGGAAAATTTGGAGACTACCCAGCAGCAGAAGTCATATTCACTGCGCGGGGTAGCCTCCAAGTTCACTCAGAGTGTTGTGTTAGTGAAAATCCACCCCAGGAAAACTAAAAGCCACCTTGGGTATGCCCGTCATTCAAGTAGCTGTCCAGCACTGTGGTGCTGAAACTTTTCTTTGTGATAGTTAGTCTCCTTGCAGGTAATCCGCAACTTACAGTCATAATTGTGGCCCCAATTATCATTGTAAGCCATGTTGGTTGTTAAGTGGATCATCAAGTGACCACATCATATTCTACAACCTTTTTTATGATGGTTGTTAAGTGAATGCAGCTGTCATTATGTATGGGGCATTTTTTCCTCCAGAAATTGAAAGTTTCCAGCAAAAATATCATAATCATGCTCATGTCACCATAGGACCCTGAAAAGAGTTGAAATGTGGGGCTGGTTGCTAAGTTCCCAAAATGAGATGGTATGACTGCAGCTATTGGAACTTTGAATCTGGGTCATAAGCAGGTTTTTGTGGAGCCACGGTGGCGCAGTGGTTAGAGTTCAGTACTTCCACTGGCTGCTGGCTATTTGGAAGTTCAAATCTCACCAGGTTCAAGGTTGACTCAGCCTTCCATCCTTCCAAGGTGGGTAAAATGAGGACCCAGATTGTTGGGGGCCATAGGGCTGACTCTGTAAACCACTTAGAGAGGGCCACAAAGCATTGTGAAGCAGTATATAAGTCTAAATGCTATTGATAGTGTTATGTGTCATAACTTCAAATGGTCACTAAGCAACCAATCATAAGTCAAGGACTACTGTATTAGCCTTTCTCAATCCAGTGCCTTTTGTTGGACTACAAAGTGCACAATACCAATAGAAGAGGGTATTTATAACTCAGGGTTGAATTGTGGAGTCCTTGCTGCTCTCCAGGCTTGGAGGTTTGCTTGCAGATGTTTTATTACCCAACCAGATTACAACTAGGTAGATGGAGTGCACTGATGATGTTATCTAGTGAAGTAATGAAGCATCTTTAGGCAAATAGCCAAGCTTGGAGAGCACCAAAGATTCCACAAAATCCATAACTCTCAGAGAACGGAACCATTGAATGTATTGGGAGAATACTAATTGTTTTTATGACTGCAGAGTAGAGTCCTCTCCCTGGATGTCTTTGTCCCATGGCTGTTCTGTTTGCATTCTTAAAATGCTCTCTAGTTAATGCCAAAATGCATTTAGCATCACGCTAAACGTGTGACCTTTCCAATAAATTAATACCCCAAATGCCTTTTTGCCACTTACAAAATGTAAATTTGAAAAGAAAAATCCAATTTGAGCCAACCAGCAATAGTGGTGTCTGCAGTACCGATCCTCAAATGATATACAGTACAGCGACGTCAAGCAGTATTGGACAAGATAAGTTGCAGATGTGTGGGAAAATTCCAGGAACTACTTTTCTTCTGTGAACTTTCAGTCAAAACACTTGGAAGCACTTCCAAAACTTCAGGGTTGTGAGGCCACACTCCTTTGGCAAGTGGCACAGCTGGGCCTGCTCTGCACCACCCGAAGGGCTCTTTAGTGAGGTGAAGTAATCAGCTGAGGTGGTGAGAGAGAGGCACTGAATCAAAGTGCAACTCTATCCCTCAAACAGAGGGATAGAATCAAGATCACGTGAAGTGTTGATACCACTTTATAATGTCTTGGTAAGGCCACACTTGGAATCCTGCATTCAGTTTTGGTCGCCACGATGTAGAAAAGATGTTGAGATTCTAGTGCAGAGAAGAACAACAAAGATGATTAGGGGACTGGAGACTAAAACATATGAAGAACGGTTACAGGAATTGGGTATGTCTAGTTTAAGAGAAAGAAGGACTAGGGGAGACATGATAGCAGTATTCCAATATCTCAGGGGCTGCCACAAAGAAGAGGGAGTCAAACTACTCTCCAAAGCACTTGAGGGTAGAACAAGAAACAATGGGTGGAAACTAATTGAGAGAAGCAACTTAGAACTAAGAAGAATTTCCTGACAGTTAGAACAATTAATCAGTGGAATAAGTTGCCTCCAGAAGTTATGAATGTTCCAACACTGGACATTTTTAAGAAGATGTTGGATAGCCATTTGTCTGAAGTGGTGTAGGGTTTCCTGCCTAAGCAGGGGGTTGGACTAGAAGACCTTCAAACTTCCTTCCAACTTTGTTATTCTATTCTATTCTATTCTATTCTATTCTATTCTATTCTATTCTATTCTATTCTATTCTATTCTATTCTATTCTATTCAAAAATGCTGGTTGGAATGCCAACTGTGGCCACCCAGTTCAAATCTTCATAAAGTAAACTATAGAAATAGCAACAGTACTTAGACATATATACCACTTCACAGTGCTTTTACAGCCCTCTCTAAGCAGTTTACAGAATCAGCATATTGCCCCCAACAATCTGGGTCCTCATTTGGTAAAATGGAAGCCTGAATCAACATTGTTCCGGTCAGGATCGAACTGCTGGCAGTCAGCAGAATTAGCCTGCAATACTACATTCTAACCACTGTGCCACCACGGCTCTGAGTGAATTTCTTCATGTCTTTCTTAAGAAAACAATGGAGAGGGTAGTGATAAACATAGATGCTATTCTGAGGGGAAACAGTAATTTCAAAAATATACAGGTAGCTCTCAATTTATGACCAGCTGTTAAGTGACTGTTTAAAGTTCTGACAGGCCTTCCTGGAGGTTGCTTAAATCCAAATTGGAGTCATGGTCACATGACTTTAGTTGCTTGGCAACTGGACCACATTTAGGGCTATTTGCAGCATCCTGTGGTCAGATGACTGTGTTTTTTCCCCAAAAAACTGGCAGTAACTTTTGGATTTTGGCAAAATTGGCCTCATAGTGAACTATTAATTCACTTAACAACCCCAGTGGACACTTATGAGACCAGTGGTCACCTTGGGACCATGGTGGTCACTTAACAACTACACACAAAGAAATGTCGTAAAATAAAATTGATTACATGGTGACTTGTTTTATGACCACAGGCACCATTACAGTCATAACTCGAGGAGTACCTATATCTCTTTGGGTTAATACCTTTGTGATTTTGATTATTATTCTCAGATGCAGGCAGGAGGCTGAAAACATTGTTCTGCCTCAGGCAGGCTGAAAATTATCTGCAAAAGAAACAGGATTTTGTTTTTCGTACATTTTGAGAGGTGACTTTGAGAGGATCTGGGGCTGCTGTCCTTGGAAAAGCTACACACACAGACATCCCAAGGTGTGGGACCCCCACTTTGTGATAGATTTGTTAAAATAAATTTAAAAAAATGTTTGTGGTTTGTCATGCTTTGGGAATTCAGCCACAGATTCTTTACTGTGAGTAATCCAAGTCATTACATGATACTAGAGTATGTGTCAGGGTTCCAAATAGCATCCAAAAGTAAATCAGAGTCCAAGGCAAAGTATTGCTCAAAGTTTCAATTTCTTAAGGGAGCCATGTTGGCACATCTGGGAAAACCGAATCTGAAGGCTTCCCGGTTTTCCCCACCCAACTGAAAGTTCACGATCTTGCCCCCACACTCACAAATCCATCACATGGTCCAATCTCCCACTGCCATGCTGGCAGTTCCACCCATCCGATTCCAATCAGTTGCAGAGGTGCAGAGACAAAGGATGACTTTGGCTTTCTAGAAAGAATTTTGTTATGGCTACGTATCATCTAACTCTATACAGTCCTCCTTCCCATTTTCCCACAACAGGGAAAATGTATAGTAGAATAATAGAAAGTGTGGCAGGCCAAAGATCCAAAAGAAAAGATGGCTTCAGGCCTGACAGTATGGCTTAATGCAGGGGGAAGGGGGCCACTGTGGATTCAACTCCCAGAATTCTTTTCTTTTTTAGTAGATTAAGTGGAATATTAATATGCCTGGTACTGTTATGCAACTAATTTAGAAATAAAGAAAATATAGTATATTGTGCATTGTAGAAAAAAAATTGAAAGAAATGCTCCCGATGTCAAAACGTAAGTAGAGGATATATATTGTTTATAGTAAAACAGGCCAATAGAGAAATATAAAATGAAAATTTAGTGCAATTTTTGAAGGTGCAAAAGATCCAGTCAACACTTTGTTTCTATAATATGTGTAAAGTTGTATTTAAAAAAAAACTTTGAAGAAAAACTTCCCAGAATTCTTGAGCCATGCTGGATGAGGAATTCTGGGAGTTGCAGTCCACAGGTCGTAAAGGGACCATAGTTGCTCATCCTTGGTTTATTAGCTTGGGTAGATCATATTATGTGGACACAACCCTTGGCTTTTATTTTCCCATTTCCAGAATTTACTGTCTTGTATGAATTCAGCCACTGTGTTAAGATGATGTCCAGTGGCACCACTGCCAAGAGAAAGCATAATAAAGGACTGTAATAAAGCTGCCGAGCCATAAACCATGATTAAAAGCCATGTTGGCTGAATGTATAGCATACACTGCTCCTGAAGAGGTGGGGGATGGGGAGTCAAAATGGTGCGTGCAGTCCAGTGGTGGGTTTCAAATTTTTTTAGAACCTCTTCTGTAGGTGTGGCCTGCTTGTGGGAGTGACTTGCCGGCCATGTGACTGAGTGGGAGTGGCTTGGCAGTCATGTGACTGAGTGGGCATGGGCAACTTGCAAAATGTAGTGAAACTCACTTAACAACGCTCTTGCTTAGCAACCAAAATGTTGACTCAGAAACTCTGGCATCTGAAGCACGCAAGTCTTAAAGCTGTCAAGTTACAAGACCCTTGCACCCCTAACCCTTTAGAAAAAAAAAACCCAGGGGTGTTCAAACTTGACAGCTTTAAGAATTTAAGGTTTAGATAGGACTCTTAGATGTGGGTGGGGCGATTGGTGAGCCAGCCAATCAGTGAGCAGTGGGCAGGGCAAGCGTGGTGTGGATGGGCGGGGGGAGAGAGCTGGAACCGGCACAGTAGATTTGTGGAACCTCTTCCATAGAAGAGGTTAGAACTAGCAAGAACCCAACCCTGTTGCAGTCACAGGATGTGAACCTCACCACCCCTTTTTTATAAGGCTTCTCCATAGCAGACAAACAAGAGACAGATTTAATACTGTCACAGCCACCATCTTGATTGAAACCCCCCCCCCCTCTCCCATGCATGACCTTACAAAGCAAGACGACGGGTGTTTTAGCCTCTTGCATGAAACCAGACCTTTGCTCATTCCTTCTATGGGGCTGTTTCTGCTTCTCATTGCTTGTGGCTGGCTATTAGTTTATCAGAAAGGAGGATATAGTGGTAGAATTCTAGATTTTACCAGTTTAATTGTGTTATAACACCATTTTATACTTTCCTCTGTTAGAAAAATGGTAAAACGAAAACAATCTGCACATAGAAAACTAGCATATGAAACGTAACCAATGTAGCACAATTTTCACCTTGATTTCATTCCAGGGAGATCTCTCAGTCTCTCCCTCTACCGCCCTTTCTCCCTCTCCATGCCTCCCTCTTTCTCTCCTGCTCCCTTTCTCCCTCCCTCTCCCTCTCTCCCTCCCACTCTCCCTCCTCTCTCTCTCTTCCTCTCCCTTTCTCCTTCTCTCCCTCTCTCCCTCCCTCCTCTCCAACTTTCTCCTATCAGTAGTTCATGACTTATAACTTGGACCAGACTTACAACTGGGATCAGAATTTCCATTGTTCAGACTACCGGTTGTTAAATGAGTCATGCCCAATTTTAAAACCTCTTGTGAAGCAAATCACTGCAGTTGTTAAATAACTAATATCGTCATTAAGCAAACACAGCTTCTCCCATGGTGCTTGTTAGACACCGGCTGGGAAGGTCACAAGGGGTGAGTACACAGCCCAGCAAGGCTGCAAGTGTTGTCAATACATGCCAATTGCCAAGTGTCTGGATTTTGATCACATGACCAGGGGAGGCTGGGTCATTTGTAATTGTGAGGTTGTAAGTCACTTTTTTTCTGCACCGTTGTAACGTTAACAGTTGCTAAGCAAAGGAAGATAAGTCAAGGACTTTACCTGTCTATCTACATACAATATCTGTCTGTCTATCTGTCTCTCCATCTATCCCCATGGTGGCGAACCTCTTGCACATGTGCCACAGGTGGCACGCAGAGCCCTCTCTGCCAACACACAAGCCGTCACCGCAGTTCAGCTCATCGCGCATATGTGCATGTCTCCTGCTGTCCAACTGATTTTTGGGTCTCTGCTGCACATGCATCAGGGGGGCGTGGTACAGTCCTCCACCATGGGCCATTTTTGCTCCCAGGAGGGTGCAGGGAGGCCTACTAGGCCCAAAATGGGGCACGGGGGATCACGGGTGCATGCATGGGGCAGCAGAGAGGGTCATGTGTGTATGCACAGAGAGGAGTGCGGGGGGAGGGAGTCACATGCGCATTGCATTGTGGGTGCACGTGTTCTGTCGTACCCATGTGCACATGGTTTTGGCACGCAACAACAAAAAGGTTAGCCATCACTGATCTATCCTATCTCAAAGCCGTTTTGGAACTATCAAAAACCTGGTCATCTCACTGGGATTTCTGAAGCAACGTGTTGCAGTTCAGATTATGCCCAATCAATTCCAGTCAAGTTCACCCATGCAGGCTTGTTTACTTTCAGCTGCAAAGGCTTGGTTCTAATTCTTCATTTATGGGGATTATTAAAGGCTAACATTGATAGTCCAAACTTGGCTCAGTCTGCTCAATAAACATTCCAGAACCAAAGTATAAGTGGAGTTTTATCTTAAGAATCCTTGATTTAAAGCAATTTCTGCAAATTCTAGTGTAAATGGAACTGACTCCCTGTGAATCAATTTGTAATTGCCCAAAGTCTTTTGCTATTTACACACTCGGTCAGACAAATTCCTAGCTGCAACAATAGATCAAAGCATATTTATATATATATATACTTTTCTTTAATAATTGCATTTTTATGCCTTTCCTTTTGAAAGTTTAAAGGCAGGATGAAGAGGGTTCATCACTTATTTCCACACCCACAAATGCCCACACACACACACACACACCAACAATCTAGCAGAGTAGCTGAGTTGCAAGAAAGAGAATGGCCTGTGTCATCTTAGTAAACTCAATGGTTGATTTAAACCTGGCCCTCAATGAGTCAAAGCAAACAAATCTTTAAATGCTCGACTATAAAATGAGACATTTTAATTCAGATTGAAAGAAAACTTTAAAGCACAACATTGATGCAACTGAGTAGTTGATTGGTCCATCTGTCTGCAGGGAAGGAGATAAAATTTTGGCTAATATTTTTTTGGGAGATGGCTGGATACAATAGTAGAGAGTAGCAAAACAGGATATGGTGGCTCAGTGGCTAAGATCCTGAGCTTGTCAATCAGAAAGGTTGGTAGTTTGGTGGTTCGAATCCCTAGTGCCGCGTAACGGAGTGAGCTCCCATTACTTATCCCAGCTTCTGCCAACCTAGCAGTTCGAAACCACATAAAAATGCAAGCAGAAAAATAGGAACCACCTTTAGTGGGAAGGTAACAGTGTTCCGTGCACATTTAGTCATGCTGGCCACATGACCACAAAGATGTCTTTGGATAGCACTGGCTCTTTGGCTTTGAAATGGAGATGAGCACCACCTCCTAGAGTCAGGAAGGACTAGCACATGTGTAAGGGGAACCTTTTCCTTTTCCTATATCTAGCTCAGGGTTGAACTGTTGGGCTCTTGATGTTCTCTGAGGTTGACTGTTTTTCTGCAGATCAGTTGTTATCTGGCTAGGTAACATCATCACTGTATGGGAGTATAGTTCAATTGGTTGTCTCAAAGTTGCTTTTCAACTGGGGTTTCGAGGGTTCCCCCCCCCCCTTGAAGACAGTTCACTGCTCATCCAAGAAGCTTCTTCAGTTCTGACTGAATGGTGGGGAATGGATGGCTGCTAATCAGAATAATTACCAGTTAACTGCTAAGGAATATAAATCCTTCCTTTTCCTATCATTCATAAACATTTCAGTTGGTTCAAAAGGCAGCAGCCCACATGGTTTTTTGCAGGCCTAGGTGTGCACATGTGTCATCTCTCCTGAGCGAGCTCCATTGGCTTCTGATTTGCTTCAGGTTCCAACTCAAGATGTTGATTGTCACATTTGAAGCCCTACTTGGCTTGCCATCATGTTATTCAAAGGATCACCTTCTCCTGATTACATCTACCTGAGCTACCAAAGCAGGGAGGCAAGGAATGCTAGAGGTCTCCTCTTCAACTGGGGGGACCCAGAAGAATGGTCTTCTCTGTGGTGGTTCCCTCCCTGTGGAATATCATCTCTGTGAAAATTAGATAGGTCTCCACTTTGACACTCTTTTGCAAAGGCTTGAAGACCTGGTTGTCAATGTTCCAACTGACGAACCCAACCAGGCAAGCACTAGTGAGACGATCCAATCTCTCAAAGCAAAATTATATTGAATACATCATTTTGGCACTGATTAGAGCAAAGCCAGATCTAGCAAACCCACATAATTAAAATATAGAATTCTCCCTCCCTCTATTAGTTCAGGTCACATTGTCCAATTGAACCTGATTGCATTGTTATGAGAAAAAGTCTTTGGCTTTAGAAAACACCTGCTGGACTGTCCTTGGTTCTTAGACTCATCTTCTTGATGTCTGGAGCCTACATTCCATCTCCCAGAACTTTGAATCTTGACACTGGTTTTGTCAACTGGCCTGGAGAATACAGAGTGGAATGGAGCCCGTGAAGTGGCTTGTCTGATTGATGGTTGTCACTAGAGGGGTTACTGCTTTCTATCATTTTATATTAGATTTTTATCTTCATAAGTTGCCCAGAGTCACTGAGAGTGAGTTGGATGGCCATACAGATTTTCATCAGTCAATCAATAGTTCCAGTCTTGTTAGGAGTATCGCTTCCTTGAATGTTGATTAGGATATTGTTTCTCTGGTGCTTTTTCATGCTTACTATATCTCTGTTAGCTGTTAGGAAGTGGGGTTTTTTTGTGACTTTTGGTAGAATTGTGGCCCACCAGTGGCAAGAGGAGCTGGCAGCAGAGTTGGACAGTGAGGAGGTTGGCGTGGAACATGGCCCAGCCCTGGCAGCTGAGGAAAGCTCAGATGAGGGCTCTGCATTGGAGGCAGAGAGGGAGTTAGACAACAACGAGGCAGAGAAATAGCTGGAGCCTGTTCTCAGTATGTGCATGCGCAGAGCTGTCAGAAGACAAGAACAACAAGAAAGCAGGGACAACTTAGGAGTAAAGCCACACCTTGAAGGTGATTGGCCCCTCCCATAGGAAACAAAAGACGAGCTTTTGGGAGATAAGGTTCGTGTTGATAAATATTCCTCTGAAAGACTGTTAGCCAAGCCTTGCTGACTGTGAATGAAAGGAATTCACAGTCATGTAAATAAAAGAGGTTTTGCCAGGGCCAAGACTCTCCTTCATGCTTTCTAAGGAAGCCTAGGTCAGGACAGGTAGTACCTTCTTAAAAATTGTGTGAAGATGGGTTTTAGCAATAGCAATAGCATCTTTTAGCTGACATAGCACCTCATAGCACTTTGTAGCACTCTCTGGTTGTTTTACAATGTAGAAACATTATTTGCATGTTGACCCCAACAATCTGGGCCCTCATTTTACAGACCTTGGAAGAATGTAAGGTTGAGTCAACCTTAAGCCACGTCAAGATCGAACTCCAGGCTGTGGACAGAGTTTGCCTGCAAAACTGCACTTTAACCACTTTGTCCCCAGGGTTTAATTTTCATATCCATTTTTCTCTCTTGGTGTGCTTGGACATACATGTCTCTCTTTCTCCCCAGGAGATCCAGCAGCAGAGGAGTGGTCCCAATGGAGTGTCTGTTCCCTTACCTGTGGGCAGGGCACCCAGGTGCGAACACGCTCCTGTGTCTCCTCACCCTATGGGACTCTGTGTAGTGGCTTGCTGCGAGAGACTAGGACATGCAACAACACCGCCATTTGCCCAGGTAAGTGGAGAGAAAACAGAGTGGTTTTTCTTCCTTCTCCTTGCCTTCTTACTGCTTCTCTCCTTCATGGTCTTGGGTCACTTCCCCCAAAGTTGGCCATGGTTACAGGCAGTCCTCAACTTATAACCATTCATTTAATGACCATTCAAAGTTACAGCAGCATAGAAAAAAGTGACTTATGATCTGTCCTTGCTCTTATGACTGTTTTTTTTTAATTAATAAAGTTTTTCTTATTCTTTATTTTTATACATCTCATTGCCATCTTTGCTTGGCAGTCTCACTAGCAGAGTCAATGGGGGAATCTGGATTTGTTTAATGACAATGGGATTACTTAACAACCATTTTTCACACTTATGACCATTGCAGCATCCCCATGGTAATGTGATTTACATCCAGATGCTTGACAACTGGTTCATATTTATGACCGTCACAGTATTCTGGGGGTTCATGTGATCCCCTTTTGCGACCTTCTGACAAGCAAAGTCAAGGGGGAAGCCAGATTCGTTTAACAACTGTGTTACTAGACTACTGCAGTGATTCACTTAACAACTGTGACAAGAATGGCCGCAAAATGGGGGGAAACTCACTTAACCAACGTCTCACTTAGAAATATAAATTTTGGGTTCAATTGTGATCCTAAGTTGAGAACTAACTCTATTTTATAGTGTTAACAATAGCTTTCTTTCTTTCCACCCTTGGTTAGTCTCAATGTCCAATTATGAATCATTCTTTTGTTTTGAGACCTGTTCACTTTCCTGTGTGAGTGGCCTTGGTGGGTTCTTGGCTCTCACGGTCTGTCTCTGGCCCATCTGCATTCTTTCTCCCTTTCCCTCCCCACCCCACTTCTTTGGCAAGTTGAATAGCGATAAGACCTAAACATTTCAAAAGAGGTTCAGCCTTGGGCAGTGGGATTCAGGAAGAGAGAGTCTTCTCTGCCATTGCCCCTACCTTTAGCTATAGAGGTGAAGTCAAGCAGCCCCTTTCTCTTGACTTTCAGAAAGAGTGTTAAGACCTATTGATGTGGAGGATGAAGAGTGATATGCAACCTTGTGGATGGCTTATGTTTTCAGAATGTGTCTCTACCTTTTTTTAACCTCTTTACCTTTTAATATTTTAACCCTAACATTTAAAATTCTATTTTTTTTTACTTTTACATTATAGCTTTTTTACATAAGAAGGGTGGAGTAGAACAGAAGTGGTATTCAGCAGGTTCTGACCAGTTCTGGAGAACTGGTAGCAGAAATTTTGAGTTGTTTGGAGAACTGGTAAATACCACCTCTGAATGGCCCTGCCCCCATCTATTCTCTGCCTCCCGAGTCCCAGCTAATCGGGAGGGAATGGAGATTTTGCAAGATCCTTCCCACAGGAGTGGGGAGGGAATGGAGATTTTGCAGCACTTTCCCCTAGAGTGGGGAGGGAATGGAAATTTTGCAGTATCCTTCCCCTGCAGTGAGGAGGGAATGTGGATTTTGCAGTATCCTTCCCCTGCAATGCCCACCAAGACACGCCCACAGAACTGGTATTAAAAAAAATGAATCCCATGGGGTAGAAATGTGATGAATAAATAAATAAATAAGCCGTACTTGTACCATTCCCTTGAAGCAAGAGATTGTCCACAAAACCCATGTCTCTGTTCCTATTTTGATGTAACTTTGTGCTTGCTTTGGTCTAGCCCCAGAACATGCTCTTTCATAAATCACACCTTCTGTTCGGCCTGTCCTTTCTCTCCCCCTTCCTCTGCTAGTTCAGATCTTGTTCACACATAGAAGGAAGTCAATAGGTCTGATTACAGGCCATGCCCTGTGCTTGCAATGGAGAATTAATGAAATAATAACCCCAAGGACTCTTAACGATAAGCATGTTTCTAATCTGTGCTATTTCATTAAGGGATTTTCCACCCTTCATCTTGTAAATCCAGGGCCTGCTAGGAGACAGGCAAGAATTGTTCCCCATCTCATTCTCTTTCACCTCCCATTCTCCACAACTCTTGATATTTATTGCATTTTTAACTTAAAACAAACTCTGCTCTGCTGTCTGTTTGGATAAGATGCTGGTACTCTAAATTCTGATCTTGCTTTGTCCATCTGGGCTCTGCAGCAAGTGCCAACCAATTTCTGCCTCGTGATCCCTCTGCCATGCTGAGCTTTTTTCAAAGGTTCCTTTAATGAAAGATAAATGAGAAAATTGGATTGTTCCAAAAACAAATGCCAAACTCCAGCGCCGTCTTTGTTTCCAAGAATGTTCTGAGCCACATCAGCCCCTCAGACAATGTAAATGGGGCTGGAAGGAATGAATGAATATTTTTTTATTACAGGCACTGTCCTGAACTGCAAACAAAAAGTGCATTAAAAATGAAACAAAAACAAAACAATATAAAATGTTACAACTGGCAGTGATAGTCGGTGGATAATCAAAGCCTGCCTAATTTTATACATTCAAGGAAACTAAATCATGCAGATCTAAGATCAGAATCTCCCAGGCATTTTACCTGGGAAGGAGTTGCAAAGTGAATCCTTGAGTCCTTATATAGATAGTCCTTGACATATGACCACAATTGCGACCAGAATTTTCACTAGTAAGCAAAGCAGTTATTAAGTGAGACAGGCCCAATTTTACTATCAATGCTTTGCTCAAAATATTTCCCATCTATCTGGGTGTGTATGTGTGTTAAGGGAGCAACCTTCCCAGTTTTTAAAACTGAGGAGAATTTTCCTGACAGTGAGAAAAATTAATCAGTGGAACAACGGCTCCAGAAGTTGTGGGTGCTCCATCACTGGGAGTTTTTAAAGAAGATGTTGGATAACCATTTGTCTGAAGTGGTGTAGGATTTCCTGCCCAAGGGATTGGACTAGAAGATCTCCAAGGTCCCTTCCAACTCTGTTATTCTATTCTATTCTGTTCTGTTCTATTCTATTCTATTCTATTCTATTCTATTCTATTCCATTCCATTCTCTATTAAATTATCCTATTCTGTTCCATTCCATTCTCTATTCAATTATCCTATCCTATCTTATCTTATCTTATCTTATCCTATCCTATCCTATTCTTTCTGGAAAATGAGTGCTTTGTGATTGACTTCAGTAGGCCTTGACTTGTTCCAAGTTATAAGGGGCACTGAAAAAAGCGACTGTCACCCAGCCTTTCCATTTCACAACCATTGGAGCATCTCCATGGTTATGTGATCAAAATTCAGACACTTTGTAGCCAACATGTATTTATAATAGAATAAAATTCTTTATTGCCCAAGTGTGATTGGACACGCAGGGAATTTGTCTTTGGTGCAGATGCTCTCAGTGTACATAAAAAGACAAGATACATTCACCAAGAATCATAAGGTACAACACTTAATGATAGTTATAGGGCACAAATAAGCAATCAGGAAACTATCAATATAAATCATAAGGATACAAGCAACAAAGTTACAGTCCTGCAGTCATAAGTGGGAGGAGATGATAGGAATGATGAAAAGACTAATAGTAATAGTAATGCAGCCTTAGTGAATGGTTTGACAGTGGGGAGGGAATTATTTGTTTAGCAGAGTGATGGCATTCAGGGAAAAACTGTTCTTGTGTCTAATTGTCTTGATGTGCAATGCTCTATAGTGTCATTTTGAGAGTAGGGTTTGAAACAGTCTATGTCCAGGATGCGAGGGATCTGTAAATATTTTCACAGCCCTCTTTTTGACCATTTTTGACCATTTATAATGGTCGCAACATCCTGGTGTTATGGGATTACCATCTGTGACCTTCCCAGATAGCTTATGATAAGCAAAATCAATGGAGAAAGACAGAGTTGCTTAATGATCACATGATTTGCTGAATGGCTGTGGCAAAAAAAAAAAGTTGTTAAATTGGGCACAATTCAATTGCCTTGTTGACCAAAGGGAATTCTGGTCGCAATTGTGGTCATAAATCGAGGATTATCTATATACCCCTCATGGCCCCCATTGAGAAAGTAGGTACATATTCAATTATCCCAGTACATTTATGAATGCCTGCAAGAAGGAATGTATACATTTGAAGATCCTAGTAATAGGATATCTTTGTTACTTAAGTGTCAAATGTCTTATCTGGCATTGAATAGTTTGTTCAGCTGACAGGTGATTCCTGGCTCCCTGAGGCTGAGTCGCTTATCTGGCGCTTTTCAGGCTGGAAACCCAGCAGGGAAAACTGTACTTATAAAAGCAGTCAATGTGTGAAAGGAATGGAGTTCCTGCTAGTAGACAATGTCTGTAGGCCAAGGCAGACCCAGATAAGGTTTGAGGGTTCCAGGAAAGTCCAGAGCATTAGTGATGACTGAAAAGAAGAGGAAGAAAGGAAGAAAGAAAGAAAGAGAAGAAGGAAGGAGGATAGAGCAGAGAGAGAGAAGGAATGAATACAGGAAGACAGGGGAGGAAAGGAGTTAGATGGTTGGGTAAATAAGGAAGCAAAGAAGGAGAGAAGGAAGGAAGAAAGGAAGGAAGGAAGGAGCAGAGGGAGATAAGGAATGAAGACAGGAAAAAAGGGGAGGAAAGGAGTTAGATGGTTGAGAGTAAGGAAGGAAGGAAGCCAGGAGAGAAGGAAAGAAGGAGAGAAGGAAGGAAGGAGGGTGGAGCAGAGGGAGAGAAGGAAGGAAGACAGGAAGGGAGGGGAAGGAAAGGAGTTACATGGTTGAGAGTAAGGAAGGAAGCAAGGAAAGAGAGAAGGAAGGAAGGATGGAGCAGAGGGAGAGAAGGAATGAAGACAGGAAGGGAGGGGAAGGAAAGGAGTTGGATGGTTGAGAGTAAGGAAGGAAGGAAGAAGAGAAGAGAGACAAGGAGATGGGTGGGTGATTCCCTATCCTGATTTCCAGCCAGGCTGTTCTCAGATCAGTCTCTCTATGCCCTACGCTGGCAAGGATTTCCTGGCTTCCACCCTCCCTGGTTTCTAAAAGAGACAACATGATTCCTGTTGGTTATGTGAATGTCAGCTCTTCAAGGTTGTCCAGCTCAGGAAACAGACTCCATAAGAAGATTAGAACTAAGCTTTATTGAGCTAGGCTATATGAATAGAATCATGCAAGTTTGCTCATGTTTTTCCTCCCCTCTTCCTAGCACGACCTTTTTTCCTGGGAGTTCTACTCTATTTGTTGCTTTGTTGTTGTTGGTTGCGAAGTTGTGTCCAACCCATGACGACCCCATGGACAATGTTCCTCCAGGCCTTCCTGTCTTCTATCATCCTCTGGAGTCCATTTAGGCTCATGCCTACTGCTTCAGTGACTCCATCTTTGTTGTCCCTTTCTTCTTTTGCCCTTAATCGTTCCCAGCATTAGGCTCTTCTTCAGGCAGTCCTTCCTTCTCATTAGGTGGCCAAAGTACTTGAGTTTACTCTTCAGGATCTGGCCTTCTAAAGAGCATCCTTAAGGATGATTTTTCAGCCAGGAAAGGACAATACTAGGGGAGCTTTAGATCTTAGGTGGTCAGGCTGGGCCCCATAAACTATCTATAGCCTGTAAACCCCTTCAAAGCCCTCTGGAAGCCAAGGGATGTCGTCTTAAATAATGATTGTTCTATGTTTAACAAGTAACTTCCTTCCACAACCAAGTTGCGAGACATCACTGTTTCATCATTTCTCCAACCAGCATTTTTTAAGAAAATATATCCCTGTTTTCATCTTCTGTTTTAGGTAGTGAAGAAACTGCCTCAATGAAAATCAAATCTTGTTTACATTTTGTGAAGTAATCTTTCACTACAACCATTCGTTTGCAGTCTGTTCTAACTTACATTGACACTGAAAAAAATGACAATTGGTCCTTGCTCTTAGGATTGATGCAGCATCCCCAGATTAAAATGTGGGTGATTGACAGCTGGCGTGGCATCCCAGGGTCCTCTGATTGTCATCTGCGACCTTCACAGCTGACTTCCCACAAGCAAAGTCAATGGAGGGGAGGAGCCAAATTTGCTTAATGGCCATATGATTTACTTATCAATCTGTAATACCATATTTTTCAGAGTAAAAGAAGCACCTTTTTCCCTCAAATGAGAGGCTGAAAATCTGGGTGAGTCTTATACACTGAATACAGCAGTTTTTTGCCTCCCAAAACCCCAGCCCTTCACCAAAACGGCTGTGCAGAGCCTTTAGGAGACTTATAGACTACTCCTGGGGGTTGGGGAGGGCAGAAATGAGCAAAAAAACCAGGCTGCTTTTTCCTCATTTTTGGGCCCCCAGCCCCCAGGATCATTCTATAAGCCTCCTAAAGGCTTTGCATGCCTTTCTTTTTTTGACAAAAAATGGGCCTGTTTTTGCAAAAAACTGGCCATTTTTTTGGCTTGGTTCCTCCCCCCACCCAGCACTCTACAAGCCTCCTAAATGCTATTCATGCCTGATTTTTTTTAAAAAAAAGTGGGCTCGTTTTTGTGAAAAATGGGCCATTTTTGGGAAGTCTGCAGAGTGCAAACACTTTTTTTAAAAAATTGCCTCTTCAAAATCTTAGTGCCTCTTATATGCCTGTGTGTCTTATACTCTGAAAAATATGGTAATTTGCTAAACAACTATGGCAAAAAAGGTGATTGAATTGGGTGCAACTCACTTAACAACTGCCTTGCTTAGTAACAGAAAACCTGATTCTGAGGGTGATTCTAAGTTGAGGACAGCCTGTACTGAAATAATCTGCTTTCCCATAGATTGGGCTTCTAGTCTTAAAGCTCAGAGAGACAGTGAGACAGAAGATCAAGGACACATCCTTTCATTGAGATAAGATTAAATTTCTACCCAATATACCTTGTCCAATATTTATTGCTCATTAATTGATAAGTGAGAACTTTAGGTGCACTGTTGACCTTCAGTAATAGAGTTGTACCAGACTTCATTCTCTGCAGAACCTCTTTTATCTTGCAGACGAGCTTTAATTCAATTCTTCTCCTGTAGCTATTGCCGAGGCACGCCTGAAATTTTCTGTAGCTATTGTCTTGCCAAGATTTCATTATGAATTCTTCGCATAAACCCTTCCCAGAGGAGAACCCTCCTGATAGGGTGGAACAGGAGTTCTCAAAGCCACTTTCTTCCCACTGCATCACCTCTATATTTTCCCCACTCTCTTGTTTTTTGTCAATTGAAATCAATGGTGCAGTAAACGAGAGTGTGAGCAGACGCCTCAACTACGCTGAGAACACCTTGGCTTACATTTCAACAGATTAGTGCCTCGAAAGGAAAATACTGAACCAGAAGGCAGCGCGGGAAAGGGCTCTGCACAAACAAACACGGCAGCTTCGCCTGCACATACGCCGGGATTGACTGCTTTTCACCTTTGCTCAGACTGTTGTTCTGATGTTATTGTTTTAGTTGATTAGGATGTTGTATAAAGCAGCCTCTTGGAAGAGTTCGTAATTAAATGCAGTGGACAAAGTCAACAAATGGATTAATTGACCAACCAGATGAATTGGGCTGAGTTCCCACTATAGTTTCCTCATTTAATCATACCGCTTCATCTGCTTCAGGTTTTTTATATATAAAAAATAGAATAGAGCAGAGAAGAATAGAAGAGTTGGAAGGGACCTTGGAGGTCATCTAGTCCAACTCCTTGCACAAGCAGGAGAGCCTATACCAGTGATGGCGAACCTATGACACGTGTGTCAGTGCTGACACACGTAGCCATTTGGGGTGACACGCACAGGATTTCATGTGATTCATCCTCGGCTCCTGCACGGCCGCCGAGGATGAAAGAATCTGTGCTGGAGGAACGGGGGGGACGGGACGTGTGATCTCCCCCGCCCACACTCACTTACTGTATCGCCGCCGCCCCTTTCTGAGCGCAGGGGCTGCTGGTAAGGCGTGCGTGCCATGCGCACACACGTCATCAGCGCGGCGAGGGAGGACCCGCAGGAGAGGAGCGCGGGAACAGTGCGCTGTTTATTTATGAAAGGCTCTACAAATTTAAACTCTGCAAGTTTGAGCATTGCTCACTCCATAGCTCAGCATGCAAAAGCGCTTAATGAGGGAGAATTTATTAAAGAAACTCTCCTAAGATGTGCGCCAGTTCTATTTCACGATATACAGAATAAAGATGCAATTATTAAGAGAATATCTGAGTTCTCTTGGGGCGGGCTGGAGCGGCATGTTGATGAGGACGTGGAGCTGGAAGCAGCCGACTCCACAGCCCTGGTTCACAGCACCCCAAACAAGTTCAATAATATCAAGGGCAACATACGAAATCGACTGATGAACGAAGAAGTTACTAAGCAGGTATGTTAAATAATTTGTTTTTGGTTTATTAAATACAATTATATATTGCAATTATACATTTTTGTAGTTTAAACTATAAATTGCGCAAAATTATGTTTTTGTCGAAGTGACACACAATGCGAGTTATGCTCGATTTTTTGCCGATTTTTGACACACCACGCCAAAAAGGTTGCCCATCACTGGCCTATACCATTTCAGGCAAGTGGCTGTCCAGTCTCTTATGGAAAACCTCCAGTAATGGGATGCTTCTGAAGGCAACTTCTGAAGGCAAGCCCCTCTACTGGTTGACTGTTCTCACCTGTTCTAATTTCTCTTTACTTCTAGATAGCTTCTCTCCTTGATTAGTTTCCATCCATTGGTTCTTGTCCTGCCTACAGGAGTTTTGGTAAATAAATTGACCCCCACCTCCTTGTGGCAACCTCTCAAATACTGGAATACTGTTATCATGCCACCCCTAGTCCTTTTTCTCACTAGAGTAAAGGTAAAGGTTCCCCTTGCACATATGTGCTAGTTATTCCTGACTCTAGGGGTGGTGCTTATCTTCGTTTCAAACCCGAAGAGCCAGTGCTGTCTGAAGACGTCTCTAGGATCATGTGGCCAGCATGACTAAACACTTAAGTCGCATGGAACGCTGTTACCTTCCCACTTCCTATTTTTCTACTTGCATTTTTATGTGCTTTTGAACTGCTAGGTTGACAGAAGCTGGGACGAGTAATGGGAGCTCACTCCATTACGCGATGCTGGGGATTCGAACCATTGAAATGCCGACCTCTCTGATAGACAAGCTCAGCGTCTTAGCCACTGAGCCACTGTTCTTCACATGTCTTCACATGTCTTCCCCTGCAGCCCCATAATCATTTTTGTTGTTAGGACTTATTCTTATTGTGCTGGAGGATTTCTTTTGGATTCCATGGGGTAGTTTCCTTGGAGTAGCATTTTATCATTGGAGGTGGGGGAGGACGTATTATGCAGTGAACGACAGGACATTTGTAGACATCCCCTGGACCCCTTGTAACTAAACCAGTACAGGAACAACACATAGGTAGTCCTCAATGTATGACCACAGTTGGGACTGGAATTTCAGCACCTAATCGATGTGGTCATTAACTGAGTCATCATTTGATCAGAGAAAATTTTGCAAACAATTTTACCATGGTGGTTAAGAGAATCCAGTTTGAGAAGGTTGCAAATTGTAATCATTTGATTCCAAGATGCTGCAACTATCATAAATGCAATTGTCAGAGTTTCAAATAGCATCTAAAAGTAAATCAGAGGCCGAGGCAAAAGATTCCTCAAAGTTCCAATTTATTAAGAGAGCCATGTTGGCACATCTGGGAAAACCCAAATCTGAAAGCTTCCTAGTTTTCACCACCCAGTTGAAAGTTCAAGATCTTGCCCATCCAGATCCGGTCAGGTGCAGAGACAAAGGATGACCTTGGCTTTCTAGAAAGAATTTTGTTATGGCTACATCACATCTCACTCCTACAATCCCCCCTCCCATTTTCCCACAATAGAAAATGCATAGTAGAATAATAGAAAGTGTGGCAGGTCAAAGACCCAAAAGAAAAGATGGCTGCAAGCCTGACAGTAATCCTATGACCACAGGATGGGGTGATGTGACAGTCGTAAGCCACTTTGTCATAACTTCAAACTGTCATTAAATGAATAGTCATTACATTGAATACTATGAGTATTCTACCCAGGAGTTCTCTAATAGCCTTTTCTTCTTTGAAGGACATTTTGAAAGCTTCATTTTCCCTGAAATCCTCCTTTGAAAGAACATTCTAAAATAATTTTTTGAGTAGAAAAGGAAAATGCTGGCTATTAATTTTTTTTTTGTTCTGATGATTTTACTTTCAGTTGCTCTTCAATTGATTCTGTGACAAGATCCTGAACAAAGTAAATCAACAATTTCTCTGCAATCTTCATAGCAAATTAATGATTCTTGTGGAATGAACAGCACAGGTTGATGCCTAATTCTTCCTATGGAAGTGGAATTTTAAGAGATTAACAGAGTTGGAAAGGACCTCATAGGTCATCTAGTCCTGCTCAAGCAGGAGACCCTACACATTTCTGACAGATGGCAGTCCAATCTCTTCTTGAAAGTCTCAAGTGATGAAGCCCCCACAACTTCTGAAGGCAACTTCTGTTCTCACTGTCAGAAAGTTATTCCTTATTTCTAGGTTGAATCTCTCCTTGTTTAGTTCCAATCCATTATTCCTTGTCTGGTCCTCAGATGCTTTGGAGAATAGCTTGGCCCCCTCCTCTTTGTGGCAGCCCCTCAAATATTGGAACAATGCTATCATGTCTCCCCTGGTCAGTGGTGGGTTCCGGATCCTGTTCCAACTGGTATGGTTGGAATGGGCCCGGCGTTGTCCAAATGGATGTACGCAGCACGTGCATGCATCTTACTGCTTCCGCGAGCCTCCACAACGCTCCAGCTGCTCAGTGGAGCGTCACACAGCCGTTGTATATGCCTTGTGTGTGCACGGAAGCGCCAAAGACTTAAAAGACCAGTAAGGAGCTCAGGCGGGTGGGTGGTCCCTCTGGAGCACCATACCAGAACGGTATCTGGTGCTCTGGGCAGGCTCCGGTACGCCCGTACCTGGGCGTAGTGCCTGCAACCCACCACTGCCCCTGGTCCTTCTCTTCACTAGACTAGCCATGCCCAGTTCCTGTAACCGTTCTTCATAGGTTTTAGTCTCCAGTTCCCTAATCATCGTGGTTGCTCTCCTCTACACTTTGTCTAGAGTCTCAACATCTTTTTTATAGTGTGGTGATCAAAACTGGATGCAATACTCTAGTTGTGGCCTTACTAGGGCTTTATAGAGTGGTATTAGTACCTCTCTTGATTTGATTGTATCCCTCTGTTAATGCAATTTAGGATTGTATTCCTAGGACTGTAGCTTTCAAGCAAGATAGAGATAGGAAACTAAGGGAGTGGGGCTAAATGGGGGAAAAGCTTGACCCTCTCTTATTTTTTTAGAATTAATTCCTATTGTAGAGAGAAGCTTAATTCAAGCTTAATTCAATTACCTCAATTCAAGATAAACTGATCCCAGGGAAGAGTTTGAAGTTGAGCAAATAGGCATAATGAAAGAAGTAAATATTCATCTTCTGCATGCTTGTTCCCAGTCCACAGCTTTTTTATTTCCAGCAATAAACATCGTCCCATCGTCCAGTGCGATCTCACAGAGTTGGCCTCCTCAGGGTACCGTCGGCCAGAGAGTGTTGGCTAGTGACCCCCAGGGGGAGAGCCTTCTCTGTGGGAGCACCTTCCCTCTGGAACGAGCTGCCCCTGGAGCTTCGTATAATCCCCGACCTCCGGTCCTTCCGATGCACCCTAAAAAGTTGGCTTTTCCAGCAAGCCAGCCTGGCCTGAACAAAACAAAATAAATTATTGATCACTGTTAATTTTAATTCGATTTTTTTAAAAAAATGCATTGTCAATTTTAATTGGGTTTGGGATATTCCATTTAATTTTTTTAACTTTTGTATTATGTGTTTCTTTTAATTGTTGTACGCCGCCCTGAATCCTTGGGAGAAGGGCGGCATATAAATCTAATAAATCTCAAATCTCAATCTCAAACCATGCACCTACCTTTTAGTTATAGGTATGCAGAAATGCATTGTGGCTGCACCAGCACCTTCCAGCTTCCCTGGGGGGTTGGGGGATGGGCTGTAAGGATGGACTCCCCACTGAATCCCACCCACAGAGCAGACCTGCATAGTGTTGCATTGTTCAACTTGATTAGATTAGGTTCAAAAGAGAATGTCAAGGCAATTTATCAGATTCAGACTTCTAGCTAGCTTGGAAGCCCAGACAATCTAGGAATCACAGACCTCATGATTTCCTTAAGGCAATGCATCACAACCTTGGCATCTTTAAGATAGATAGACTTCAATTCCCAGAATTCCCCAGCTGGTTAAGAAAACTTGCCTTAGGGAGAAGAAGATTCTCTTCTCTAGGTTTGTGATTTGGATGGTGGGATCACAGCTCTTAAAGACCACATTCAGGGCTGCAGTGTCAAGGGCTTTTGGAAGCATACCTGGTTGAAGATGGCAATGGCACTTAGACTTATATACCGCTTCACAGTGCTTTACCGCAGTGGTGAAATTCAATTATTTTTACTACTGGTTCTGTGGACGTGGCTTGGTGGGCATCACAGGGGAAGGATACTGCAAAAGCTCCATTCCCTCCTCATTCCTGGGGGAAGAATATTGCAAATTCTCCACTCCCACCGCACTCTGGGTCCAGCCAGAGATGGTATTTGCCAATTCTCTGAACTACTCAAAATTTCCACTACCGATTCTCCAGAACCTGTCAGAACCTACTGAATTTAACCCTTGCTTTACAGCCCTCTCTAAGTGGTTTACAGAGTCAGCCTCTTGCCCCAACAATCTGAGTCCTCATTTTACCAACCTCGGAAAGATGGAAGGCTGAGTCAACCCTGAGCCTGGTGAGATTTGAACTGCCAGATTGTAAGCAGCCGGCAGGCAGCAAAAACAGCTTGCAGTATTACATTCTAACCACTGTGCCAACATGGCTCTGAATACACACTCTGAATTTTCCTCTTAGGATTTCAGCTTTCAAATGTCCTGCGTTGTATAATACTAAATGCTCATCACTTTTTAACCATCCAAATCATGAAAGATGATTTAAGGAGCATCAGTACCTAGTTATTTGCAAGTAGCAAGGTCAAAGCTCCTTCAAATTGGCCTCTACTCATCCTAACATGGGATAATATAGAAGGGGATCTCCTTTGCCATCTTCTGGGGCAGGTATGATTAAGTTAAGTGTTTGTGTGGGTTGTTGCTATTTATTAAAACGTATTAACCTGCTGCCTATTGAAGATTTTCAGCAATTTGTCATTAAAAACCAACATTAAAGGCAATAATTAAAATCGAGTACCTTTTTAAAAGGTGCATTTTTAGGTTGTGTGGTTGTTAAGGTAGATTGCCATGGAGAAAATCTATCCATGTGGTTGCTAAGAGCTGACATCAACTTGATGATGCATAAACATTGGACTAGGATGAGGAAGGATGAGTACATAGATATGTAGATAGAAAGGTCCACAAAGTGAGTCCTTAGAAGTCACGAAGGAAGTCATTTTAAAACATACACCCAACTGCAAGAGGAAATGGTATAAGTTGCCCAGAATCATTACAGTGAAATGTGCGGTTTTAAATTAAGCAAATATATAAATACTGTGTTTCCCCAAAAATAAGACAGGGTCTTAATTTCTTTTGACCCCCAAAATAAGTGTGTGGCCTTATTTTTTGGTAGATTTTATTATTTTTGAGGTGCAGGAGGCGGCGAGTGTGGTCACCTCATGGTGGCTGCTGTGTTGCAATATTTTCAGGGAGGGCTTATTTTAGTGCATGTGCTCAGAAGCCCAATTGGGCTTATTATCCTGGGAGCAGGGGTGAAATGCTACCGGTTCACACCAGTTTGTGCGAACCTGTAGGGATGATTGTCATTGGTTCTGTGAACCAGTAGTAAAAAAACGCTTCCGAAGATTGGCGGAAGCCTTTTTCCCACTTTTTAAAACTATTGGGCGAAAGGCAGGAATAAAATGCTTTAAAAAGTGGGGGGGAAAGTTTCCATGACAATTAGCTGTGCCATGTGATTGTCGAAACTTTATTTTTCACTTTTTAAAGAATTTTTTTACTACCTATTCACCCAAACTGGTAGTAAAAAGAATGCTTTAAAAAGTGAGAAAAAAGGTTCCCACAATCGCACGACACAGCTGAACCTTTTTTTTTACTTCAAAAGAATTTTTTACTACCAGCTCAGGCGAATAGATAGAAAAAAATGCTCTACAATTTTTAAATAGTTGGCCACACCCACTAGTCACATGACCCACCAAGCCACGCCCAGAGAACCGGTGGCAATTTTTTTAAAATTTCACCACTGCCTGGGAGGTCTTATTTTAATGGGAAACAGGATAGAGTTGTAATTTATTATGCATCCATTGTGGCATCCTAACTGGCGTGAATGCAAGACATTTTTTTTCACACCGAGAATGTCATTCAAGGTGTCACATTGTGTCTCTGAGAATTCTGTAATTGAACTCTGGGAGAACGTATCAGTCTCTTCAGACTCAAAACAACTCAGCAGGCCATGAGTTTGCAGATGCAATGCATGCTGGAAAAAATGGCTTTCTTACTGCATGTTGTTTCCACAGTGTAAGCCTTCGAATGGGCTTCACGCTGTGCCTTATCAGATTTGAGTTGAGTCTTCCTTTATCCGCTCCCTCGTCATCCCCCTTACCTCTGCAGCTCCCATCATTTGTGCATTACCTCTTTCAACACTTAATGAAGGAGCATTAAAGTCAGTGTTTGAGCTCCCTGAGGTAGGGGCTTTGGGGTTTTAGGTCAGGTGAATTAAGGGGGGCATCTCTGAAACTTTTAAAAAGTTGGGGAAATGTCCTCCTGAGGTAGGGATCTAAGATCCCTGAGAAAGCCAGGTAGAGAAGGTGGCCCTTTTACACCATTTGTCAAGGACTCCTTCATCTCTCTCCTTTCTTTGGTAAAGTCATACTGGTGTTCTGACCTAGGCTTCCTGAGAAAGTAAAAAGCACAAACTTAGTCCCCAAAATACCTCTTTTTATTGCTGTGAATTAAGTTCATTCACAGCCTGTAATGAGTCACAAATAGTTTGTAAAGAGTCCGACAGAAGTCTGCCAAAGTCTTTTGGGATAAGACTGATAAGCACCCACCTTTATCTCCCTTGAAACACTGCCAAAGACCTAATTGCCAATTAGTTTTGCAAGGCCACACAGAACACAGAGTCAAAACAGAGTTTCCGAGTTTAAACCGACCAGAATGAACAAAGTAGCTTCCTGCAAAGACTCACGTCCCTTTGCTCCTTTTTATGTCTTATGGGAGGGGCCAATCATCTCCAAGCCTTGCCCCTTTTGTCTTAACTGTTCTTGCCTTCTGGCAGCTCTGCGCATGCACACACTGGAAACAGGCTCCCCCTGTTCCTCTGCCTTGCTGATGTCCAACTCTGGAGGCTCTGGATGCACATAACTCCCAGATGTCCCTGCCTCTGATGAAGAGCCCTCGTCCGAGCCTTCCCCAGACTCAGGGACTGGACCATGTTCCTCCCCAACCTCCTCACTGTCCGTCTCTGCTGCCAGCTCCGCAGGCCACCAGCAAACCACAATAACTGGTTTCTACAAATCCTGAAAAACGTTTAATAGCTTGGTCTTTTTTTAAAAAAATGAAAGAGTTTACCAATGATTAATAGTCTGTGCTCATGATGGCGAAACAGTGGTAGAACACCAATGGGTTTCCAAGCCTGAAAACATCAAATGGAGCTGAATTTTCCAGCATCCATTGGGGCATTGTGAGAGGCCTGGATTTTTGACACCGCCTTGACTTTGGGACTCATCAAAGGCTACCCCTCTTCCATTTTTCTCCTCAGGGTGCTGTGAGCAAATTATTCTTTTTGAACCCAGGTTTTCAGTTTCTTTTCATGTAGAAATGAATGACAAATTGTGGGGCCTTGTTCAGAAGTTTGCTGAGGACTTTTGGAGAGAAAAGTGACTCATAACAGCATGCAATTGGCATGTCAAAAAAGAGAACTCTGTGTAAGAAATAGGAGGCTTCTATAGGTATAATGATACCTTTATTAAACCTGATTGGAAATCAGAAAATAGCAAACTGCCCTTTGTGGTTTCACAACTGGTTCAGCCAATGTCGCCAAAGCCAAAAGGTGTTCAGTTTTATTTAGAATAGTGCAAACTGCAGCGGGTAACACAAGCCAGCTGGCTGTGGTTTAGTGTACCATATTGAAGCAAACTATGGCTTAGCTCAGTTGGAACCGAAGCCACAGAATCTATCTTTGGACGTGCTGTTAAAAATAGCCACCAATGGAGGGAAGGGGACCAGATTGTTTTGTGGTAAGCATGGTGGTACATGCCAAATCTGCAGTATTTTTAATCGTATTGTATTCTTCATGGAGTAATTATCATGCCTTGGCCTCAGTGCAAGTTCCACTTAGCATCCCGAGATGAAGAAGTTATGACCACTCTCTGGGCAGCAATTATTCAGGTGTGCTTCCACTGTTAATCTGCCAATGTCTGAGTCTCTGGAGGAATGGAGAGATCAGAATTTAAAAAAGACAAAGCAAGAAGAGAACAGGATAACCCTCTAGCAAAGCTGGAGTAATTTTAGAAGGTAACCAGTTATTGTCAGAGTTCAGGAAAGGCAAAGCATTTACTTATTTGTTTGTAAAAAGTATTGTTTGCCCATCTTACCACAGAGTAATTCTTGGAGGCTTACAATATTAAAAAAGATAAAACTATGGACAAAATAAATTAAATGTACTCAAATACTCAGTCCTAGCTAAAATGACAGAATAATAAATTTGGAAGGGAATTTGTGGGGTCTTCTACTCCAGACCCCTGCTCAACCAGGAGACCCTATGCCATTCCGGACAAGTGGCTGTCTAGTCTTTTCTAAAAAGCCTCCAGTGAGGGAGCACTCACAGCCTCTGGAAGCAAGCCATTCCACTGGTTTATTGTTCTACTGTCAAGAAATTTCGCCTTAGTTCTAGGTTGATTCTCTCCTTGATAAGTTTCCATCCATTGATTCTTGTCCTGCCTTCGAGTGCTTTGGAAAATAGATTGAACCCCTCTTCTTTGGGGCAGCCCCACAAATATTGGAACTGTGCTATCATGTCTCCCCTAGTCCTTCTTTTCATTAAACTCGACATACGAAGTTCCTGCAACCATTCTGCATATATTTTAGCCTTCAGCCCCCTAATCAGCTTTGTTGCTCTTCTCTGCACTCTTGCCAGATGGGGAGGGAGGCAGAGGTGGTATTCAGCAGGTTCTGAGCAGTTCTGGAGAAGCGGTAATGGAAATTTTGAGTAGTTTGGAGAACAGGTAAATACCATCTCTGACTGGCCCCATCCCCATCTATTCTCTGCCTCCTGAATCCCAGCTGATCAGGAGGGAATGGGGATTTTGCAGTAACCTTTCTCCTGGATTAGGGAAGGAATGGATAAGTATCCTTCCCCTGCCACACTCAGCAAGACATGTCCACCAAACCACACCCACAGAACCGATAGTAAAAAAAAATTGAATCCTACCACTGGAGGGAGGAAGTAGGATAAGAACTGGGGAAGTGAGATATGTTATTAATATTTCAATGATGCTGAATGTGAGACCACCATTTGAAGCTCAAACCAACTGGCAGAGCCAGGGAAGGTCTGGAGGATTGGAGCTGACTTCACTCAGGGGGCAAGATGTTCCAAAGGATACATTAAAAATATTTGGCTTAAGTATAAATGAAATACAGATGAAAGTTAAGTAGAAAATTGCCTAGTTCTTTTCCAGATGATCATCCTGGTAGAATCTGATATTTCTTGATAGTTGGAAGTTTCAGCAGTGTTTTCCAGACTACATTCACAAGCCATTCCCTCAAATGTCCTCCTTTGAATTTTCTTTGGCTGATGAGAGATGTGTTTTGGGTAACAATGGAAAATCCATTTTGACTTGGAGTATCAATTTGCTTAGCTGGAAAACCTCTGGACCAAGTATAAAAAATAAGACCAATAGAAAAATAGAGGGAAAAAGCCCCAAAGAAACAAACTTCACTCCCTTAAGTTGACCTCCAACTTCATTGGATTCTCCCACAATATCTGGCTGAAATTATATCACAAATAGGAAAGGTGGCATCGTTTGAATGGGAGGGAATTGGGGGGGGGGGGGCATGTAGTAGAGGTTCTCAAATAATGGCTGAGTATTTGCCACATACCTGTGAAGAACATGTTCAGACACATAACACTTAGATCTTCTGGAGATACTCTCTTCTCCTTGCACCTGAAGGCAGAACAAGATGTAATGGATGGAAACTAATCAAGGAGACAACCAACCTAGAAATATGGATAAATATCCTGACAACAGGAACAATTAATCAGTGGAATGGCTTCCCTTTAGAAGTTATGGGTATTCCATCACTGGAGGTTTTTATGAAGAGATTGGACAACCATTTGTCCAGAATAGTATAAGGTCTCCTGCTTGAGTAGGAAGTCGGTGTTCTGACCTAGGCTTCCTGAGACAGTAAAAATCACACCCTTAGTCCCCAAAACCCTCTTTTATTTAAATGGGTTTGAATTATGTTCATTCATAGCCTGTAATGATTCACAAACAGTTTGTGAAGAGTCAGAAGGAAATCTGTCACAGTCTTTCAGGGTAATGCTGATAAGCACCCACCTTTATCTCTCTTGAAACACTGCCAGAGACCTAATTGCAAGTTTTGCAAGACTGCACGGAGCACAGAGTCAAACCAGAGCTTCAGAGTTTAAACTGATTAGAATGAACAAAATTGCTTCCTGCAAAGGCTCATGTCCATTTGCTCCTCTTTTATGTCTTATGGGAGGTCAATCGTCTCCAAGCCTTACTCCCGACTCACCCCTTTTTTTCTTAACTGTTCTTGCCTCTAGCAGCTCTGTGCATGAGTGCACTGGGAACAGCCTCCCGCTGTTCCTCTGCCTCGCTGATGTCTGACTCTGGAGGTTCTGGAAGCAGCATATAACTCCCAGATGGCCCTGCCCCCCCCCCCTGCCTCTGATGCAGAGTCCTCATCTGAGGCTTCCCCAGACTCCAGGACTGGCCCATGCTCCTCCCCAACCTCCTCACTGTCCAACTCTGTTGCCAGCTCTTCAGGCCGCCAGTGGACCATAACAGTTGGACTAGAAGACCTCGAAGGTCCCTTTGAACTCTGTTATTCTATTACTTGCTTTAACCTCCCAGAATGTTTTTGTGCTTTACCTCTTAACATGGCCATTTTCAGGGTGGGTGATTAAGGTTGGTGATGCTAGTTCTTGATTAATTTTAAACAAATATCTTGATAACAGATCAGGATGTTACCAAACCATGAGATGGAGAGAAACCATCTCTCCTGGCAACAAGAGAATGACATGTAGCCCTCATATACCTCGTGGTTGGGAGAAATTGGTACAAGCAAGTGAACTGTGATTTCACTATAAATAGCCCTTGGGTTTGATTCACAGCAGTCTCTGGAATTATTTTAAAATGGCTTCTTCAGCTTTCCTATAGTAAATCAACTTATCAGAGATTTCATGTCCTTGAAAATGTATTATTGCTTTTTCTTGCCTGGCCAGTCAAAAGAAGCCTGATGGGTACAATGCGGGAGACAGGATTATATTGTGGCTACCCACCAATTTAATTTTGAAACAATACCTTTGGGCCCCATAGGAATGCTCAGGGGCATCTTTGGAAATAAATATGGCACTAGGGAGTGACTGTTTGCATTGAGGGAGACCTTAAGGGATGAATTGACAGAAGATGCCAATAGTTAAAGAAACACATGGCTTGCTTTTCCATTTCCCCAGGCGACAGCCCAATAGAAGGTGAGAACTCATAGAACAGTGATGGTGAAACTTTTCAGCACCAAGTGCTGAAAAGGGAGCACGTGCATGCTTGTCTGGGAGAGGAACTGCCCAGAGGGCATGCGCATGGTGGAAAATGAACTTCCAGTTTCTGGTATGCTTGTCTTCCTGTTACTGGCACACATGTGTGTACAACACTCATTTGCTGGCACGCATGCTCGTGCTGGAGAATGGAAGACCAGCTCTTCCAGGTTCCGGCACTGTCAAATGCATGAAGGCCAGTTGAATGTCGCATGTGCATGCCCACCAGAAACCCGTAAGAGGAACAGGCGACACCACACGTGCCAGGCCACATGGCTCCATGTGCCACTTCAGGCATGCGTGCCATAGGTTCGCCATAATGGTCCTAGAATATCCAGTTATTTGTTGTGCGTGTAGGACTTCTGAGAGCCATAAACTCCAAACCTCTGGAAAGCTCTATATCAGGGGTGTCAAACTCGCAGCTCGCAGGCCAGATGCGTCACACGTTGGCCCTGCTCGGTTCAGCGAAGGGGTGGGGGAAGTCCTGATATGTCACGTGATGCCACCGTGACAAGGCGAGTTTGACACCCCTGCTCTAGATGCTTTTTAGAGTCTCCTGAGGAGACTGTTTTCCTTAAAGCAGAGGCAGGTAGCCTTTTAAAGTTACCCATCACATTTGACAAGAGAAAAATGGACCAGGTGATTTCTCCCAGATTCTTAAGGAGAGGAAGTTCTCTATCATGTTAGAGTTAAAACAGGGCCACTGTTGAAACTCCCACTGAGAGAAGTTCCCTCCTGATCTCTGGAAAGTAAAGAACCAGGAAAGCTTTGTCTGAAATCTTTTTCTCCTCGGAAATAATGTGGAAAAATCAGATCCCTTTCATCACATCCGAGTGAGGCCAAGGAGAAAAAAGTTGATGGATAGATTTTTCTAGATAGATTTCAGGTATTTATGCTCCTTTGTGGGATATACATGGATACCTGAAGGGCCGGGATTGAAGGCAAGGGATGGCCAAATCATAAAATGAGGACATGATACAATTGTGCAATTGTACTGAAAGGATGTTACATTCAACAATGGGACTGCTTTTTTTTTTTTTACTACCAGTTCGGTGAGCATGTCTTGGCAGGCGTGGCAGGGGAAGGATACTATAAAACAAAGGTCATAAATATGAACCATTTTCCAAGCATCTGAATTTTGATCACCTGATCATGGGGATGCTGCAAAGGTGGTAACTATGAAAAACGGTCATAAGTCACATTTTTCAGGGTCATTGTAACTATGAATGTTCACTAAATGAACTTTGTAAGTTGAGGACTACCTGTATTGCAGGAGATGACCAGGATGAGCCTAAGGGAGAGTTCAATCATGTTATCAGTCTCAAATCCCTTCTCTACCACAAGAGATTGAAGTCTAGCCCACCTTGAGTTCCGTTGACTCTTATCTACCACCAATTTTCCTTGACTGTCAGTAGTTCAGATTCTTGTAGAGAGGGTTGGCATGAAATAAACCTGTACTCATTTATTTCATTTTGGCTCCTGACTTTGGCTCTATCTATCTATTGTTATTTCTTAATCTGAACAAAGCATATAACTCATGAATGCATCATATTAGCAATTCTAAAACTACACATATATTTCTATAATAAAAAAATATAACAGAACATTCCCTACATTCAGATTAGACAAATACACAAACATCTAAATTTCATGCATGCATACGTACATACATACATACATGTGGTGAAATTCATTTTTTTTTTACTACTGGTTCTGTGGGCATGGCTTGGTGGGTGTGGTGTGGCTTGGTGGGTATGGCTTGGTGGGCATGGCAGAGGAAGGATACTGCATAATCTTAATTCCCACCCCACTCTGGGGCCAGCCAGAGGTGGCATTTGCCAGTTCTCCAAGCTACTTAAAATTTCCACTATCGGTTCTCCAGAACCTGTTAGAACCTGCTGGATTTCACCTCTGAGAAACTCTAACAGTACACAGTGTTGTATACTGAGTGCAATGAATGACAATAAACAAGCCACACACATCCTTTGCACAATTTTGCCATATAATTAGATCATTATAATGTCATTGTAGCTTTTAATAGATGCTACTGGTCAGTCACAGGGCTGTGGGATTCTGGGTCAGGGCATGGAAAATTGCTAATGCTGGCTATGAACCCTTGACTTGGGTGTTGCAAAAATGATGAATGATTGACTAGACTTTACACTGACAGGTGTTTCTAGAAATTGACACAGCGATCTTGGGTCAGTATGCATGGGCTCTCCATGTGCATCAGATTCAGGAAACATCTGGTTCTCCTTTCATAGCCTTTGAGAAGAATATAAAAGGCTGCAGATGTGAATAATGTTTGGGTCTTGTTTGTGCCACTGATTTAATTTCACATCATGTTTCATCTTCATCCAGTGATATGGGTTTCAAAATGCACATTTTTCTAGGCTTGATAATTGTTGCATATTGAATGCACAGTTGGCTTAATTGTACCACAATCTAACTAGCCATAGACTGGTGTGTGTGTGGGGGGGAGTTTTCTTTACATTTGTTTTTGTCATGTTTCATGTAATTATACTCAAGCAAGATTTAATTTTACTTTTTTTTTCAAAAAGAAATATTTTTAGGGGTGTCTGCAAAATTTGCTATTCTAAGGTCCCTGAAAAACACTGTGTCAACTTATAAAGCATTTGTAGGTCTGTTACCAAGTTACCATGGTAATAAAAGGGGGGGGAGTGCATTCCACCTTCGACTAGAGTTGGATCTCAGATTATTACAGCAGGCTTGTGAGGCATGCACCTCATTGGAGAATGTGATTTATGACAGAGACTGAGGGGAGGGAGAAACATGGGCAAAGTTCAGCCATAATTTAAATGAGGTTGCATCTGACTGCAATGGAGTATTGCTGAAATGGTGTTCCTAAAAAATGACTGGATTTCTTTTGAAACTTGGCTCGAGGCTCATGAATTAATTAGGGCATCTTTCGGAAACCTGACACACTGTATGCTATAACAGAACATGGTTTTGATTTTATTTTGAAAAAGGAAAACCATCTCTAGGAAAGCTTAAAGCAAGGCTTTGCATGGTTGTCATGCTTTGTGCTAGTTTCTGATTCTTTTCTTATCCTTGTCAAGCCACTCTCTCTATCTTTCTGCTTTCTTTCTACCCAGGGTTGAATTTACCTATAAAATCCCAAAGGGTGAGCCTGAGAAATCTCTTCTCTTTGAAAACTATGTTCATGTAAATGTATTTTTTTTCATAGCTAGGAGAAAATAGTAAAAGAAGAGAAAGCAAAGTACCCTGTTTCCCTGAAAATAAGACTCCCGGGATAATAAGCCCAATTGGGCTTTTGAGCACATGTGCTAAAATAAGCCCTCCCTGAAAATATTGCAAGACAGCAGCAGCCATGAGGTGACCACAGTCGCTGCCTCCTGCACCTCAAAAATAATAAGACCTCCCCGAAAATAAGGCCAAGTGCTTATTTTGGGGGTCAAAAAAACCCACAGTAGGTTTTTGGTTTTCAGCAGTAGGCATTTCTATCTTTAAATGGCAATTGTAAATCCTTTACATTTATAAATTCTCTAAATAAATAGAATTGTACTTCCAAGAAAGCTGGAAAGTAGAAAGTTTTTGAAAGGTTGATCTAAATTGCTGGGTTTCACTTATAAGATCTTTAGCGATTTAATTTGGGGACATTGCTATGTATGCTTTGATATTTTTAATGAAGCTGTGGCTACCATTTTTTAAAAAATTCACGTCAATTTTGTGGGCCACTAGTCTCCCAAGCCTGATGCTAAAAGAAATTTTAGAGGATGATTCCGCATCCAGGTCCAGCTGAGTCACAATTTTGCAATTTGTGGAGGAGTTGATGGAAAAGGGAAAATAATTGGTTCTGGAGAAAAGAAAGCTGATGTTGAGCATGTAACTGCAGGATGGATATTAGGATAGAAATATATTGGATTGACTTGAAAAAGAGCATAAATAATTTACTGCCAATCTGCACTTAGCTGGAACTTTTCCCAACATATCACTCATTTATTTACTTTATTTACTTATTAGTTTTTTATCCACTTTTACTACTTTATAAGTAACTCAAGAGACCAAAAATGCCTAATTGTCAGGGTCCTGACCGATGCCCTGATAAAAGCAAGAGCTCTTTCTTCCTCCTATTTTCCTCACAACAGCAACCTTGTGAGGTCTGTTTGGGCTGAAAGGAGTGACAGGCCACACAGAATATCATATTTTTGGAGTATAAGATGCACCTTTTTCCCCTCAAAAAAGAGGGTGAAAATTTGGGTGCAGCTTATACACTGAACACAGCAATTTTGGCCTACTAAAACCCCGCCCCCTTTACAAAAATGGATGTACAGAGGGTTTGGGAGGCTTGCAAAATACTCCTGGGGGCTGGGGAGGGCAAAAAGGAGCAAAAAATGGGTCTCCCAAAGCATCTACATGCCCCCCCCTTTTTGCAAAAAGCAGGCCATTTTTGCCCCCCACCCAGCCCCCAGGAGCGCTCTACAAGCCCCCCAAAGCCTCTGCATGCCCCCCTTTTTATTAAAAATGAGGTGTGCAGAGGGTTGGGGGGCCTGCAGAGTGACCCCCCCCCTTTTTCAAAAAAATTACCTTTTCAAAATCATGGTGCGACTTATACTCTGGTGCATTTTATAGTCTGAAAAATACAGCACATATATTTCATTTAGCTAACAAGTGTCCCTTGTCAAGTCCAGTCTAAGAATGACAGAGAACAATCAAGCCAAAATACAGTTCTTTATTTGCTTACACCCAATAGACCGAATCTTGCCAGACTAAACCTTTACTATTTTCATAGCAATGGATATCATTTGAGAGATTCTATGGAGTGGCTAACCTAACTCTCTTTCTATCTGTCCTATCCAGCTCTGGGGTTTACTATCTCCTCACGCCCTTGGATTGTGTTCCTTTCTTCCTGAGAAGAGCAATTTCATTGTAGTCCCACATCATTAGCAAGGTTCAACTAAACCATAATATGCTTGGCTATTTATAACTAAGTTCTGATTTTGAAATTTGATGTGGTTTCACACAGCCTTCTCCAACCTGGGTATTTGGCTGTGGTGTGAACCTTAACATGCAGAATTCCTAGCTCCTGCATTCACTGCTGAAATTTGTAGACCGTGAAGACCACATGTCTTGAGGATGAGCAGATTGGGCAGGATTTTCTGTGTTTTGTGAACCTAGCACAGTTGTGACATACTCAGTAAACCACTGTTTGGTAAGCCATGGCTTAGCATTATCTGTCAACTCAATAATTCTCTCTAGATCTCTCCTTTAAAACTTGTACCAATTGACTTCTAAGTCCTAGTGTGGAAGCTGGTTTTGCTAAGGTCATCAAAGAGGCTGAGAATACAATACATGGACAAGTGGTAACCTTCTTTCCTGCCCTTTGCACCATGCAAGTGGGAGGATGACGTGCAAGAATTGAATTTTAATTCTACTATAAATAGGGCTTGGATTTCAGACTTGGCAGTCTGTGGAATTCTTTCTAACTCCTTTCTCAATTCTTACAATTAGTTTAGTTATCAAAGACCTGATCCTTGAATAACTGCCTGAGCAACTTCCTGTTCTAATATCAGCTGAGAGACATTTGACAGCAAATATTACAAGGGAGAATATCCTTACCCCTTATGGTTCTAATTTTATAAACCATTCATCATGGCATGCTCGTTTATATTTATATGCCTGTTTTTTTTCTTTTTTACTTTATTTTCTTGGTGTTTCCACCTCTCATTTTTTGTGAAGCGTGACTCACACATCTTTTGTGAGGTCTCACTTTGGAAGCCTTCTGGAGGCAGTAGTGGGTAGAAATAAATGCAAATCACCATGGTTTAAACATTGTCAGCACTAATTCATGCTCTAACCCCAATTATTTTGGAAATTCACCAGATGCATTTGAAGTCCGTAAGGTTCACTTCCTTGAGGTATTTAAGAATCAGGATATGGGCAGGCAGGCATTTTAAGGAATCTAGTGGTGATGCATCAGAAGCAAGAAAAATGCTAGATCCCAGTCTCTTGAGGAAACCTTTATTTGTATTTTCCATGCTTCTGGGTTAGCTGAGTTGATTATAGAAAGGCACTTGTCAGTGCCTCGTCATCCTTCTAGTTTATGTTCTATTCACACTGAAGAAAGTGGGAAACTGGAGACCTCTTGGCTTTTATCCTAAAACAATATTCAGAGCTCTAATGTACCAGCATTCTTCATTCAACAGAATTCATCTCAGGGGCTTCCACAAAAAAGAGGGAATCAAGCTATTCTCCAAAGCATCTGAGGATAGGACAAGAAGCAATAGATTGTAACTAATCAAGGAGAGAAGCAACTTAGAACTAAGGAGAAATTTCCTGGCAGTTAGAACAAATAATCAGTGGAACAACATTGCCTCCAGAAGTTGTGGATGCCCCAACACTGAAAGTTTTTAAGAAGATGATGGATAGCCATTTGTCTGAAGTGGTGTAGGGTTTCCTGCCTAAGCAAGGGGTTGGACTAGAAGACCTCCAAGGTCCCTTCCAACTCTGTTATTCTATCTTTCAAGGATCAGACCAAGGGTCATTGCCAACGCACTTTATATCAATTTTAAATAATCATTTCGTGATCTCACCCACTAATATCCTAGAACACAGAATCATAGGGGTGGAATGGAGCTTGGAAGTCTTTTAGTACAATCTCTTGCTCAAGGCAAGAGAGCCTATGCCATCCTGATCTAATGGTTGTCCAGTCTGTTTTTGAAAACCTCCAGTGATGGAACACATACAACTCTGGCAGGCAAGCTGTTTCATTGATTCATTGTTTTCACTGTCAGGAAATTTCTCCTTAGTTCTGGCTTGAGCTCTCTTTAACAAGCTTCCACTCATTAATCCTTGTCCTGCCCTCTGGTGCTTTGAAGACTAAGTAAACTCCCTCCCCTTTGTGGCAGCCTCTCAAGTACTGGAAGACTGTTGGGTCCCACCTAACCCTTCTCTTTGATAGGCTAGACCAGTGATGGTGAACCTTTTTGGCACCAAACTGGAATGGGTGCACATGTATGTGTACACCAGAGCACCAGAAACCCAAAGACCAGATGGCCAATGTGAATCCCGGCCAGCTGGTCTTTGGGTTTCCATGGCATGCATGCACATTGGTCAGCTGGCCTTCAGGTTTCCAGCGTTTTGCAAAGACCAGTTGGCCAGCGCACATGCCGGAAACCAGAAAAGCAACTGGCGACAGTGTGCATGCCCACAGAGAGAGCTCTGTGTGCCACTTCTGGCACACATGCCATAGTTTCGCCACCATGGGACTAGACATTCCTAGTTCCCTCAACTATTCATCATATTATTTAGACTCCAGGCCCTTTATTATCTTTGTTGTTGTTCTCTGCACACTTTTTAGAGTTTCAGGGTTGTTGTTTTTCGTGGTGTGGTGACCAGAACTTTGAAATATGATCTCAGTTGTGCAGTATTGATTCTTGTGATCTTGGTGGTAGTTGCAAAACTGATCTTTTGGCAGTTGCAGAGCATTGCTGGCTCATTCTTGAGTGATGGTCCACTAGGACACCAAGACTCTCTCTCAGACAGCAGTGTTGAGCCAGGTACCCCTTATTCTATACCTGTGAAATTTGGCTTTTCCTGCCTATGTGCAGGACCTTAATTTCTCACCACTGAACTGCAACTTGTTGGATATCTAAAGCTTGGAAAATCGTGGGAGATTATCTTGCAAAAAGACACCTTCAAAGTAATGTTCAGAAATTTATCTTGGAGAAATGATAAAAGATAGAAAACGACCAACATGCATCAGCTTGGATCTTTCCTCTAGAGCATTGACAGAGATAAAATGTGAAATACTCATTTAACAACAGAGTTAAATGTTATCAAGTTGGGTTCCATTCTTGATAAATTGTGGACAAATGCTCATCATTTCAACTTGTCTTCAACAATAATTTATAGTTTTTCCAAGGATATTCCTGTGATCTTCATCTTCTCCATCAGCCTCCCCTTTCTGCTTCTTTCAATCTTGCCAAGGATAGTTATCCATCATTTCACATCTCATGTCCAAACTATGAGAGGTTTTGCTTATTGATCGCTACCTCAAGAGAGCAACCAGTTTTTATTTGCTTCAGGATTGATTGGCTAGTTCTTCTTGCAGCCCATGGTGCTCCTAGGAACCATCACCAAATCCATAATTCAAAGTTTATTTTCTTTCTCTTGCTCTTTCTCAGTGTCAAATTTCACAGCCAAACCTTTATCACTGTAAAGATCATTGCTTTAACTATTCTTGTCTTTGTTGTCATAAGAATACCCTTATTCTTCAGGATTGTGTCTAAATTTGTCAATGCCCTAAGAGTAATCCCCTTTTTACTTCTCCATCCAAATGTCCATTTTTAGTTATTTTTGTGTACATGAAAACAAAGCTGCTAATCACCTTCTTTTCTCCACTGTCAACTGAAAGTTCACTAATCAATTGACTGATACCTTCATTGTCTACTATATAATACCAGTAATAACACAGATGTATTTATTTATTTGATTTCTATAGTCACCAATCTCAGGAAACAACTTTGGGCAGCTTATAATAGATGTTTCACTTTCCAGTTTGCTTTCATAATGTACAACTACTACTAGTAGTAATATTATTAGTGGTGGTGGTAGTAGTAGTCTATTCATTGATTAATCTGTCAGAGTTTGTTGCAGAAAAATCAAATCCAGAAAGCATACATAGATAACTGATTCAGCTGGATTCTAACTTCTTTATATACATAACAACAGACAAATAAAAGTACAATACCAATAGTAGATTATTTCAAAGTGGTAGAAGTTGCAATCAGAATACAAGCAGGAGAGAACATCATCATCTCAGAGTTCAGAGCAGACAGAATAGTTTCAGTTTCGATTCTCAGCACAGACTCAGATCTGTTTTAGCGCCCATTGGCTGACTTAGTTGCTATGCCTATTCATTGGCTGACCTTGTACCCATGTCTCTCCCAGCCATGAATATTCTAACATAATCTTGTGACCTTAGCAATAAAATAAGATAAGGTAAGGTAAAATTCAGCACATATTACACATTCCATAATAAAGTAGGTAGGAGAAAATAGAATGATATACCAGTAATACATATGTCGTAACACAAGAAGTCAGTAAAGAGATACATGAATCAAACTTATCCCAATTTGTTCAATGTATCCGGCACTTAGGACCACTACCTTACTTATAAACTTAGCAGTCCTCATGCAATATGTACATTTGATCCTAGGAGGAAATAATACAATCTGTAGTTCAGATCCTAGTGGGCTGTTCTTTCCAATAGCAATGATAAATATTTAAACCTAATATATTAGACAGTTGAATAAGATATGAAAAATATTTTCAATTACTGGGGTATCTCACATGCAGATTCTCTCCTAAGATGGCAACTGGTAGAAGCTTCCATACTTACCCATGGAACCCAACAACTCAAATCTTTCTCTAGAGTAGGCCCTTCTTAAAATTTCTGTCAAAGTCAATGACAGTTATTTTTCAAGTTGAAAAATAGTTTTATTCTTAGCCAACCAACCCAGGGATCTATTTTTAGCCAACAATTCCATGTTGGTTTGAGCAATAATATCTAGGACTCTCTGTTTAAAAAAAAATCCCTTGCCTGGGTGGCCCTTGAGAGTAGATGTTGAGAAGAAAATCCATGTTGGAAAATTGGCTGACCCAGAAGTTGAGCTGGGCCATGTTTACAGTATCTATTCTATTAAGCCTATCTTAGGAAGTCTTATCAGATCCTCAAATGGATCCTCTACCAGTATGTGAACATTTTAATTATGAAATGATTATTTAAGGAATAGATGCTTGTTTCCACTCTGATCGTAGAAGCAGATGTGTTCCTGTCAGTTCCCAGTGTTCATCCTAAAAAAGGGTCTGAACTTATTCAATAAGTTATAGCTTTATTAAAGGTAAAGGTTCCCCTTTATGTGCTAGTCGTTCCCGACTCTAGGGGGCGGTGTTTATCTCTGTTTCAAAGCCAAAGAGCCAGCGCTGTCCGAAGACATCTCCGTGGTCATGTGGCCAATATGACTAAATGCCGAAGGCGCTGTTACCTTCCCACCAAAGGTGGTTCCTATTTTTTTACTTGCATTTTCTACTTGCTTTTGAACTGCTAGGTTGGTAGAAGCTGGGGCAAGTAATGGGAGCTCACTCTGTTACGCAGCACTAGGGATTCAAATTGCTGAACTGCCGACCTTTCTGATTGACAAGCTGAGCATCTTAGTCACTGAGCCACTGCATCCCTCTATAGCTTTATTAAGGCCCTACAATTCTGCATCATAGGTTAGCATTGGGTCTATTTTTGCCCTGAATGCTTTCAATATAGGGGTCATGCTTTCATCATGAGGTCTTATACTTTTATGTATTTATTTCCACCAGTATTAAATTGTCCCAAGCTTTCAATTTTAAAGCGTGAAATAACTACAGCCATAGACCAACATAAATGGATGTCCAATCACCATCAAGTCAGATGCAATGTCCTCTTAAAATTCCATGTAATCTCTCTTCCTTTTGATTCACAAATCATTGTTGCTTCCATTTTTCAGATTGTTAAATAAGGTGAAGCCGATCTTCTATTTATCTTCCACTTGCCATATTTTCCAGTCCTGCTGTTTCTAAAGTATTTACACTGTATAAGTGAAACTATACATACTTGCCATTATTTTTCCCTGTTTTGAATACTCTGTTTTCTCCAAATTTACTACTAAGGGTGGTTTCTCATTCATTAGCAATAGCAATAGCAATAGCAGTTAGACTTATATACCACTTCATAGGGCTTTCAGCCCTCTCTAAGCGGTTTACAGAGTCAGCATATCGCCCGCACAGTCTGGGTCCTCATTTCACCCACCTTGGAAGGATGGAAGGCTGAGTCAACCTTGAGCCGGTGAGATTAGAACCGCTGAACTGCAGATAACAATCAGCTGTAGTGGCCTTCAGTACTGCACTCTAACCACTGCGCCACCTCGGCTCAGTTGTAAAAGTTCCTCAATTATTTTTACACCCCTACACTCGGGTTAGGAAAATGTAGTTGCAACACTCACATAAGACAGAGAAATAATTGCTGGGCTTCTACAATGTACCCAACCTATTTAGGTCTCCTTTTGCATATTGTACAAACTCAACCATTGAACTAAATTATATACAGCAAAGTTAGATTAAGGGATTAGAACCAATTTAAACTTTTCGGTGTGAGGCAGAGCATGAATACTCATAAAAAATTCATAATGAATATTCCATTTGCAGTCCTGTATTAAGATTCCAAAGAATTTTGATAGGCTGGAACGCAGCTGAAACCAACACAAGGGAAGTCAAGTAAGATAAATGAAGGTCTTGCAACTCTGGTACAGATATTGATGGGAGAGATCAGAGTTGGCAGCAGAAAATGAGAAGAAGATTCAACTGCTTCAGTGGAGAAGCTGGGCGGGAGGCAGCAGTGTGATGCAACTGTAAAAAAAAACAAGAAAGAAAAAAAAATAGGCTGCATTAAAAGAGATATAGCATCCAGTACTTTGGAAGCTTGTTTATTTTTTTAAGTTTTTAATTTTTTATATATGTATGTATGTGTATGTATGTATGTGTGTGTATATATATATATATATATGTATGTATGTATGTATGTATGTATGTATGTATATATATATATATATATATGTATATATATATATATATGTATGTATGTATGTATGTATGTATGTATGTATGTATGTATGTGTATATATATATATATGTATGTATGTATGTATGTATGTATGTATGTATGTGTATATATATATATATATATATATATATATATATATATATATATATATATATATATATATATATATATATATATATATATATATATATATATATATATATATATATATATATATATATATATATATATATATATATATATATGTCAAACCAATGCATGAACAGTGTGGCATGTGGGCGCCATACATCCCAACACAAACAAAACTGATCAAATTCAGGATTATTATTGCATTCAATCAATCTATGAAATTCCCATTACAATATACTATATTAAGTTACAATCTATCATTATTCAAATATTCCACCTCTTTGTCATTATTTCTTCAATTTCATCAACTAAAAGTGTAATACATTAATATTCCCTTTATTTCTAACTCTTACTCTAGTTTTTAATCATATCATCCTACATTGAAAAGCTTTTGCTTTCTTTCCTGTCTAACCTCTAATCATAAAGTGGTTAATACCACTTTATAATGCTGTGGTAAGGCCACACTTGAAATGCTGCATTCACTTTGGTCGCCACAATGTAAAAAAGATGTGGAGACTCTAGAAAGAGTCCAGAGAAGAGCAACAAAGATGATTAGGGGACTGGAGGCTAAAACAGACGAAGGACTGTTGCAGGAACTGAGTATGTCTAGTTTAATGAAAAGAAGGACTAGGGGAGACATGATAGCAGTGTTGCAATATCTCAGGGGTTGCCACAAAGAAGAGGGAGTCAAACTGTTTTCTAAAGCACCTGAGGGTAGAACAAAAAGCAATGAGTGGAAACTAATCAAGGAGGAAAACAACTTAGAACTGAGGAGAAATTTCCTGACAGTGAGAACAATTAATCAGTGGAACAACTTGTCTCCAGAAGTTGTGAATGCTCCAACACTGGAGGTTTTTAAGAAGATGATGGATAACCATTTGTCTGAAGTGATGTAGGGTTTCCTGCCTAGGCAGGGGGTTGGACTAGAAGATCTCCAAGGTCCCTTCCAACTCTGTTATTTTATTCTATTATATATCATCAGCCTATAAGAAAAGAAAAAGAGAAAGGGGGCAACCTTAAATTCTACAAGACATGTAGAAGCCAAATATTTTAAACCTGGAAAAGTGGAAGTATGGGAGAGATCTTCTCTAGGCAGAAGATGGAGCAGCATTGTTTTTTTTTTTTCATGGAAATGTCAGTCATGCAGATTTGGGCTGAATGTTAAGAGAAGCTTCTCAACCGAGGAAATTTTTCAACAGTGAAACAGCCTGCCGGGAGAGAGCTGGCAGGGGCTACGAGACGGACAGTCACTTGCCAGCAATACTGCCGTTTCATCCTTCATTGAAGATCCTGCAATGTGCAAGGGGCTGGACTAAATCACCTCCAAGGCCCCATTATGATTTAATGAGGCATTTTTATTGGCTCCTACCTATAGTAGCAGAAGCAGACAGCAGGTTTTTTTGCACAGCTTCAGTGAGGCCACCGTCCTCACCAGCTGCTGCAAACCGCTTCATAGAAACTATCGAGAGCTTTACTTTTCCCCTATTTTTTTGTCAACATTCATCTTGTCCTTTGGGTACTGGTGCTGTTCAAGAGAAGACTTCTGGCCAAGCTTATGCAAGATGCACCAGCTCCTTTGGCTACATTCAGCTCACAGCCATTTCTTTTGAGCTGCCAGGCCTCTAAGGGAGGCCAAGTAGTACCATCTGGTCTACTGGAAAGGCTTCTTCTTAGCTACTGATTTTAGATTTGCATCCCTTAGGATTTGGGGCTATAAGAGCCAGGTTTCTGGCTAATGGAAAGATCAGGTCTTACCACCAAGCATGACTAACTATAGTGATTAACTATGGGGAGGTAATCTCAACAGCTGGCAGAACCTTCTCTGAATTCAGAATCTAAGCAGGGTCTTGAGGATGAGTAGAAGGGTGTCAAAACTCTAAGCTAAATAGAGAAGGAAAAAAAAAAACAACCTTGGAAGAAGGTAGTGCCAACCATTTCACAATGTTGCTGAGAAAGTTAAAGTTGTGTCCAGGACATGATCTAAAGTCAACATGGTTTTGTTTTTCAGAACTGGCAGAGATAAATATAAAGGAGTTCAGATTAAGGAAATATTTTGACAGGTAAAAGGAGAGAGACATCATGAGTTAGGCAGGGAAAGCAATCTATGAAATGATATCCTTACAATCAGATCAGATAGTGGCTATATGTTGTTCTTCAAAAGTTTACTTTTCTACTTTCTTGGTCCAAGGTTGATTTTAATCAGTAACATAATGTTGGCACTCAGCCTACTACTTCACCAAATCTATCGTATCTCGTTTACATCTAGATTGAGCAAAACTGAAGCTATCCTCACTAGATAGCTTTGTATTTATAAAATCAAATGGAATTTTACTAAGGAAAAATGATCAACTCATGTTGGTGGGAAGGAATCAATTAACCTGATGAAGAAGGCTAGAATGGGAAAGGGCAATGGATTTGAATATTGCTGATGATGCTATAGTATATTTCAATTTGTCAGGAACACTGAGGCCAAATCTAACCATCATAGGTCACCAATGTACATCAGCACCTTCTCTTCTAATATGATGATGATGATGATGGTGATGATGATGATGATGATGATGACGACGATGATGACGATGATGATGTAGAAGTAGTAGTAGTAGTAGTAGTAGTAGTAGTAGTAGTAGTAGTAGTAGAAGAAGAAGAGGAAGAGGAAGAAGAGGAGGAGGAGGAGGAGGAGGAGGAGGAAGAAGAAGAAGAAGAAGAAGAAGAAGAAGAAGAAGAAGAAGAAGAGGAAGAAGAAGAAGAAGAAGAAGAAGAAGAAGAAGAAGAAGAAGAAGAAGAAGAAGAAGAAGAAGAAGAAGAAGAAGAAGAAGCTTCTTTTCCAGGGCCTTAATTTATCTCCTTGTAAAAAATTTCTCCCCTCCCCACCGCATTTTTTCTTCTGCCTGTCTTTCCCTCTTTCCAGATAACACAGGAAAAGGAAAAATTGAGGACACCCAAGATAAGTAATAGCTTTTGGAGACCACAGATTGGAAGATTCTACAAGCAAGGAAGACACAGCCTAGAACTGATCTTAGCAGGCTTAAAAAAAATCCAACTCCCTGGAAGCCAGAAGTCTTTTCAAGATTTCTTCTCCCAGTTTCAAAGCTTCTTCCAGACTCTCCTCCTTTTCAGATACTTTCCTATGATGAGGTGGCATCAAGGCTTGCTTTTCTCCTTTGTCCTACTTGTTAAGTAATACTCATGAAGACTTAGATAAATGCTTGAGAGACTTTGTGTGTAGCTCTGGACCAGGAACTGAAGTGTCATCTTGTGCTTAGTTGCTAGCTTCATCTGAAACAACTTGTTCCATTACATTTGCTGCTTCTGCCAGCAAAAATAGGAGCCACGCAGTTAAGTGTCACAGAGTTGAATAGTGATTCTTCCTCTGATAGAGCTACAGCCTATTGCTCCATACATTTTTGGCCTGCAAAAAAGGATATTAAATTTGATCCTGTGGTCTCACTGCTGGATCTTGATTCCTAAGCAATGTATTCATATCCCAATATTTTTTGTAAAAAAATGTTACAGTTTATTGTAAGTTAAAATATAAATACAAATACAATTTTAACACATTAGGAAGAAAAGAAGAAAGGAAGAGGGAGAAAGGGAGGTAAGGAAATAAAGAAAAAGGGAAGGGAAGGGAAGGGTGGAAGGAAGGAAGGAAGGATGGAAGGAAGGAAGGAAGGAAGGAAGGAAGGAAGGAAGGAAGGAAGGAAGGAAGGAAGGAAGGAAAAAAGTACTGACTTCTAATATTTTTCAGTACAATAGAATATAAAAGTTACAACTTACAACCTTTCTAGAACAACAAAAAAATCACTGTAATAATCAAAACCTAAAATTAGACTTCTATTTTTTTCTCATTTTTGAGTTAAAAGACAGAAGAAGCTTCCAAATAAAAACAAAACTAGATAATGTTTTCTCTCTTAATTAACACAGTCAATTTTGCCCTCTCTGCCAACTCCATCACCTTCGCCATCACCATCCATTGTGGGAATTAGTATACCTTCCCATCTTTGCGTGTATAAGATTTTTGCTGCTATAGTAAGTTTCAAATTTTCATTCAAACTTTTTTGTCCATCAAACCTAAGAGGAAAAATTAAGGGTTCATTTTTATATTTAACAATCTTCTGAATTATAAAAATCTGATCCCAATATTTCTTTGCTTTGTCCAGCAGAGATGATAGACACAACCCTCAATCTGAAGGCATGTGGACAAATGGATTTAAGTGCACATTGAATTACACTCATGTCCCAATTGTGTTATAATTTGGGATTTTCCTTCTTACAGCATTGGCTGCTTCTGATAGGCCCTGCTAGTAAGGAAATGCACAATGTTGTTGCCTTGGACTATGGATGTGGCTAGGAGAAGAATATGATATCTAGTTATCATTTCTGTATTAATGTGTTGCCCTGCATAACTGGGCAAAAATCAAAGAACTAACAGTTACACAGATTGCATTAAAGTTACTTTAAAGTTGCTTTTGTTTGGGATAAATACACTATATTTGTGTTTTTTCACATTTAAACATTTGCAACCATACGCTTTAGCAAAATACTTCTAAAATTACAGCAATCATATCCGTTCAATACATGCTCTTTAATATTAAGCTGCTATTTCTCAGTGTGTTCTTTTGTATCTTCCTTGCAGCCATGGTAAACAATGCAACTTTTTTTTGTTACAAGTTCATCTCCTTCAGACAATAGAAAATATATTTTTTCCCTGTCCAAACTAAAAATATATAGTTGGACTAATAAGGACGTAATGAATTTGGCTCTAAATTCTTGATAAAGTTTGCTATGAAATAATTAATGGGTCAAATCAGTGGTGGGATTCAAATTTTTTTACTACCCGTTCTGTGGGCATGGCTTGATGGACATGTTGCTTGGTGGGCGTGGCAGGGGGAAGGTTACTGCAAAATCCCCATTCCCTCCTGATCAGCAGGGATTCGGGAGGCAGAGAATAGATGGGGGCGGGGCCAGCCAGAGGTGGTATTTGCCGGTTCTCCAAACTACTCAAAATTTCCACTACCAGTTCTCCAGAACTGCTCAGAACCTGCTGAAGACCATCTTTGGGTCAAATCTTTCACTTGTAAGTTATTAAAAATGCATAAAAGGTGTACAGTTTGTAATCTGTTGTAACTTCAATCCAGATAGACAGTTGGCAATACAGAATCCTTGGTATACCAAATTCCAAGGAATCCTCAGGCTCCTTTATAATGAATTAAGTCAGAGAATCTCTTTTGAATCCTTCAAAATGCCTCTTGGTCTCTTCCCACCTGGGCTGAGTAGTCATTTATGAGATAAGCCGTCAATTGTTTTGTCTGCTGTTCCCTCTTCCTTTTTCTCCGTCCTTCTGTAATCTCTCACCATCAGCTGCTTCTTGTATTTGGTTGATACTTTCACCTTTGAAGTCTAAGCAAGCACCCTAATTTTATCCATCAGTCTTTTGCATTGTAAAACTCATCAATTGCTTGTTTGAAAAATCTGTCCCAGGAAAGATCAACCCCCTCCAGCAGTGGGATTCACTTACCTTCCCTACCGGTTTGCAAATGTTTCGCTTGCATGCGCCGTGTCTGTGCATATGCATGGCCTTCTGTGCATGCATAGTGCTTGTACATTATGTCGGGGTGGGTGGGTGGAGCCTCCTGCAGTCTCTGCTACTGATTCGCCCAAAACAGAGAGAACCGGCTGAATACCACCTCTGACCCCCTCCAAAAGGGCCCTTCCAAGGAGAACATAGTCATGTTCATAGATATACTGTATAGAGGAGGAGTGGCAGAGCCCCGGAGTCAAAAGAGGAATCAACATTGAGTCTCTATGTAGCCATAAATAGACCATACCCCTCCCTTGAATTCTGTTAACCCTTACCTAGAGTCAAAATAGGGACACAGTGGCTCAGTGGCTAAGACGCTGGGTTTGTCAATCAGAAAGGTTGGTAGTACAGCAATCTGAATCCCTAACACCGCGTAACAGAGTGAGCTCCCATTACTTGTTTCAGCTTCTACCAATCTAGCAGTTCAAAAGTATGTAAAAAATGCAAATAGAAAAATAAGAAGCACCTTTGGTGGGAAGGTAACAGCGTTCCGTGCACCTTCAGTGTCTAGTCATGCCAGCCACATGACCATGGAGATATCTTCAGACAGTGCTGGCTCTTCGGCTTTGAAACTGAGATGAACACCGACCCCTAGAGTCGGGAACGACTAGCACATATGTGCAAGGGGAACCTTTACCTCAATGTCATAATAGTGCTAACCATTAGTTAAGTAGATTCTTGTGCCTAGGCATGAGCAATAAATATGTTTAGTTGAACCTCACATGTGGTCCTTGTTTTTTGCACCTGACAACTTATTAAAGTTGAAACATTAATAAATGCAATAAAACATAGAGAGAATTAACAAGGTTAAGCAGAACTTGTTATCACAGCCCTCCCCATATACAAACAATGAGAATTAGGAACTTTAAAACATTTATTTATTTTATTTTTTATATTTCTCCTGTGCTCAAACATTTCAGAGATTGCTGTCGTTACCAAGTAGGTTTTGACTGGTAATTCTGCCCTCCCCATTTCAATCTCTCTGTCTCTTATGTGGAGCTGGAAGCTATGATCTAACCAGCATCTTTTAGTCTCAGCAACTTTAAAATGTGTTGACTTCAATTCCCTGAATTCCCCCAGCCACCATAATTTTAAATTGGAGTTCATATACCTTAAAACTGCTGAGGTTGAGAAACACTATCATGATTTATCAAGGTTGAGGTTGAGAAACACTATCAAACTATGGTGTACCATGGGTTGAAAAATCTGGTTTATATTATGTTGGTTATTGGATTTCCCTGCCTATTTTTCACCCCCTTCCTTCTTGTGGGACATGATGTCGTTGTTGGTAGGAGCCTATTGAGTTGTGTTGTTCTTCTTTGAAGGAAAATACACTGTAGAACTCCCACAGTTGCTCATCCAGTCCATCTTATTGTTCATTCAGCTCAAGTTAAGTTTGAGGAGAAGCTTCATGAGGGATTCCTACTTTGGGAGCTAGAGGGGGATGGAGATGAGTTGGTTTGAAGTGAAAGAGAAACATCTGGATTTCCTGCCCATACTCAAATTTTCATGAAATGACTTTTCCTTGTGTTTCTTTATCACAGTGGAAGGCCAATGGCTTGACTGGGGATCTTGGAGCCGGTGTTCAGTGACCTGTTCCAATGGGACTCAGCAACGGACCCGTAAATGCAGTGTCTTGGCTCACGGCTTCGCAGAGTGCAAAGGAGCTCATGCTGATGCCAGGGAGTGTTACAATCCAGAATGTTCAGGTAAGGGAGCCTTCTTTTTCATTGCCTTAAAAAAAAAAACAGGCACAATGGTAGATGACCAGTTTGGGTATCCATCAGAGGTAGGTTCCGGCAGAGACTACTGCCAGTTCGCTCAGGGGAGCGCGACACACACATGCACAGTACAACTAAAATTGCTCTGCGCATGCGCAGGAGCAAAAAAACAAGATCTGGGAGAGCCGGTTCAGGGACGTGGCAGGGCTGGGTCACTGCCGGTTTCAGTGACCCAGGTCGCCAAACTACTACTGGTTTGGCTGAACTGGGCAGAACTGGTAGGAACCCACCACTGGTATGCATAGCATCCCTCATACAGCCCAGCAAGACTGAAAAAGCATGAATCACAGACTGCAGAAAGGTATCACTAATGATTTTTTAAATTTTAATTCTATTCTCTTGTGTTGTTTTGAGGATAGGAGTACAAACAATTTATATCCAGGATGCAAAGGGTCTGTAGATATTTTCACAGCCCTCTTTTTGACTCATGGAGTAAACAGATCCTCAATGGAAGGCAAGTTAGTGTAACTGTTTTTTCTGCAGTTCTAATTATCCATTGTTTAAAACAGACACCTCATGGTTTGCCCCATGTCAAAGCAGCCACCAGTACTCATATGAGTAGACGTAGAGTAATTTTATTGTCACTTTAAATGTACACCAATCGTCATACATTAAAATGAAATCTTGTTGCATAAGCTCTCAAAGGATCACCACCTCCAATATACACTATATAAACACAACAAACAAACAAACAAATAAAATATGCATATACCCACTTACGTTATATGACACAGAGAAACAACACAGTCTAGTTCAGATATATACATGTACATAGCCGAGAAAAGCAAATCTTGTGAGTTTTCCAGACGGAAGGCCGAGGGCAGTGATGGTGAACCTCTTTGGCACCGAGTGCCAAAAAGGGAACACTTTGTGCACTCGTCTGGGCCACGACCAGGAAGAGGAGATGCCCAGGGGGCATGCGCGTGCCAGAAAACATACTTCTGGTTTCCGGTATGTGCATGTGCGCCAGCCAGCAAGTCTTCCGGTTACTGCCACGTATGCTCATGCGCCTATCAGGTGGCTGGTGGATGCCAGAAAACAGAAGACCTGGTCTTCCGGTTTCCAGCATTGCTGCACACACAAAGGCCAGCTGATCAGTGCATGTGCATGCACACCAGAAACCCAGAAGAGGAATGGGTGATACTGCACATACCAGGTGACATGGCGCCACATGCCACTTCGGGCACGCGTGCCATAGGATTGCCAACATGGGCCTAGGGAACCAAGCTTGTTTTAAAACACTAGAAATACTTGGAAATCTCCTCCCAGAGAGGAGCAAAGTCCAAAGTAGCCTTTTAAGCAGGAAAGAAGTTGAATGTTCATACCACCAATATAGGTAGCTGGCAAACACTGATAGTATGAAACCAGTGTACAGGAGGGAGGTCCCCGGGGGAAGATGCAAATGGGTCAAAAGCTGGAATATGGCAACTGTGCCCATTGTGATCACACATACACAAAAGGGATGGGGCAGTACGTTGAAGATTTTGACCCACCCCTTCCTTCTAAGACTAAGCGTCTGCTAAATACTTGATTTCCATTTCCTGGACTTGTTGCTCTTTAACTACTAGTTTACCATTTCTTCTTCACTGCCCGGTGTGATCTCTATCTCTTGGAGGAGTCTGAGGTTGTTGAGTTCAACAAATAATTTTTGAACAGCTCGTCCAGACTGTCTCATTGATCTCAAGACCTTGATGAAGAAAATGAATTCTTCAGTCAAGCAAAAGCAGGGATTTATTTAGGTTTTTTTTTTAAACGCTACCAAGCTTATTTGCCAGTTTGGCCTACAGGCATTTTTAAAAACAAACAAACAAAGCAACTGAGATGAAACAGCAGAAAAAAGAGATAGCATTTAGCTAGCGTTTTAAATTCACCAAGGATGAGAGATGAATAGGATTTCTTTTTATTTGTTTCACTTTTAACAAGCATTTACTTTAATGAGCTCAAGTGAGCATGGGGCCAGTTCTTGTTTTATTCTCCTAGCTCACAACAACAGGTGAGATAGGATGGTGTGAGGGGGGGGGGGAAAGTACGGTTGGCCCAAAGATATCCATCTGAGGGTTTAGACCAATGATACACAAAATGTCAAACCTAATGTCAGGCCTGCAGCCATCTTTTCTTTTGGATTTTTGGCCTGCCACACTTTCTATCATTTTACTATGCATTTTCTATTGTGGGAAAATGGAAGGGAGGATTATAGGAGTGGATGCTATGTAGCCATAACAAAATTCTTTCTAGAAAGCCAAGGTCATCCTTTGTCTTTGCACCTCTGCACCTGACCGGAACTAGATGGGTGGAACTGCCAGTATGGCAGTGGGAGATTGGGCCATGTGATGGACTTGTGGGTGTGGGGGGGGGGGAGATCTTGAACTTTCAACTGGGTGGGGAAAGCTTTCAGATTTGGGTTTTCCTAGATGTGCCAACATGGCTCTTTTAATAAATTGGAACTTTGGTTAATACTTTGCCTTGGACTCTGATTTATTTTTGGATGCTATTTGGAAACCTCACACCCGAATTCTTTGACATGCAAAACCATCTTGTTTTGACATCAGAATAGTTACTTCAGTGGGAAAAAAATCTCTGCGATTTTAAACAAATTCATTTGATTAGTTTGGAGGTGCTTTGTGATAGAAATAGAACTGACTCCTAAGTGGGGCTTAGGAAGATCTAAGAAAAGATCTAAGTTTTTTTTTTTTAATTTGAAACTCTTGCTCATGCACTCAAAATAACTTTCATGCTCAATCTAAGATGTTTCAAATTCAAGATATTTTGCACCATTAACCCTAAACCTCTTAGCACTAACAAAGCCCAACTGTTGCCAATAGACAGGTGTATTTTATATATACAGGTACAGATATTATTCGAGGGGCATTATGGCTCAGCATTTAAAGACCCTGAGGTTGTCAGTTTGAGACCCAAGCTGTGCGCAATGAGGTGAGCTCCCATTCCTTGCTCCAGCTCCTGCCTGCCTAGCAGTTTGAAAGCATGAAAATGCAAGTAGATGAATAGGTGCCACTTTGGTGGGAAGTTGGCAGTGTTCCATTTGTGCTGGCCTCATGACCACAGAAATTGTCTTTCGTCAGCGCTGGCTCCCTCGGCCAAGTAATGGAGATGAGCAGCATGCTCTACAGTTGAACATGACTGACAGGGAAACCTTTACCTTTTACACATTATTTGAGGTCAACCTATGACCTCAATTTAGCCCAAACATTATATTGCTAAGTGAGGTAGTTGTTAAGTGAGTTTTGCCCCAGTTTATGAACTTTCTGGCCACAGTTGTTAAGTGATTCACTGCAGTTGTTAAGTTAAAATGGCTTCCCCATTGACTTTGCTTGTCAGAAGGTCACAACAGGTGATCACATGATCCCAGGACACTGAATCCATTGTAAATATGACTCAGTTCCAAGCATCTACTCTAAATTTTGATCATGTGACCATGGGGATGCTGCAATGGTTTTAAGTGTGGAAAATGCCCAAAAGTCACTTTTTTCAGGGTGTTGTAACTTCAAGTGGTAGTTGTGGCCCACTAGCAGCCAGTGGAGCTGGTGGCAGACTCAGCCAATAAGGAGGTTGGGGAGGAACATGGGCCAATCTTGGAGTCAGGGGAAGGCTTTGGTGAGGGCTCTGCGTCAGAGGCAGTGGGGGAGCAGGCCCTCCGACAGTTATCAGCTACCTTCGGAGTCGGAGATAAGTGAGTCTGAAGAACAGCTGGAACCTGTTCCCGATGTGCACATGAGCAGAGCTATCAGGAGAAGGGAACAATTAAGGAACAACAGTCAACGTGGGAGTAAAGGCACAAGAGGATGCTGAATGGCCTCTCCCATAGGGAACAAATAGGAATGGTGTTTGCAGGAGACAATTAGTTTGTTAGCATGAAGATTTGCTTATCGGAGAGACTCCTAGCCAAGTATTTCCTTGTACAGCATTGCATCTGGAAGCTATCAACCTGGCAACTATCCAAGGGCTGATAAGGTCTGTGTTTGCAATTCACCCTTGAAAGATTGTTTGCCGGGACTTTGCTGGATGTGAATGCTAAGAATACACATTAGCCAAAATAAAAAGGGGTTTTGGGGGGACAAGGAGTCTGTTTCGTGATTTGGTGAAGCCTAGGTCAAAACAGTGGTCACTAAATGAACTGCTACAAGTTGAGGACTACCTGCAATTAATTAGGCAGAATGCCACATCTGAAGGCAGAACAGCTGCCCAGTGAGACAGATTTCAACTCTGCCATGAAATGTTTTCATGAGGACTGAAACCCAGCCATGCGTTGATCCTTGGAAGTCTTCTGCTAAGGAGCAGCCATGATGTGGGAACCAAAGTCTTCCTTGCTTCATCAGGAATACCCAGAGAATGACCGCTGACCTAGATGGTAGCCAAATGGAAAGAAGATAGTCTTCAAGGACTTCATAATCCTGACTCCTTTCCTTGGCCAAACAGTACAACTCCCACCTTTTAAGAACACAATTATAAATTGTTCCCCAGAATCTTGGGTTGATGCTATCCAAATCCTGGGCTATAGACTTGGCAAGTCATGGTTAACATCCCCCTATCTTCTGCCAATTGGTTTGGAGCAGCAGCTGTTCTTTGTAAAATCACAGCTCCTAATGCAGCAGGTTTGAAGATATGACAGCCATCAGACAGATGCCTTTGGGCTTCTCTGCCTACCTTCTCCCCATCATCCCTCAGAATCAAGTTTAATTTGCCAGTTTTTACTGAAGAGTGACAGCTCGGCCTGGAGATGGTCACAGCAGTTTAGTTAGTATCCCTGAGATCAGTATTTCTCAACCTCCACCACTTTAACATTTGTGGACTTCAACTCCTAGAATTTCCCAGCCAACACAATTGGCTGGGGAATTCTGGGTCTTCTTGAAGTCCACATATGAAGTCCACAAGTGGCAGTGTCAGGCCTGCAGTCACCTTTTCTTTTGGATCTTTCACCTGCCACACTTTCTATTATTCTTCTATGCATTTTCTATTGTGGGAAAATGGAAGGGGGGATTGTAGGATTTAGATGCTATGTAGCCATAACAACATTCTTTCTAGAATGTCAAGATCATCCTTTGTCTCTGCACCTCTGCACCTGACTGGAACTGGAGGGGTGGAGCTGCCAGCATGGCAGTGGGAGATTGGACCATGTGATGGACTTGTGGGTGTGGGTGCAAGATCTTGAACTTTCAACTAGGTGGGGAAAACTGGGAAGCCTTCAGATTTGGGTTTTCTCAGATGTGCCAACATGGCGCTCTTAATAAATTGGAATTTTGAGCAATACTTTGCCTTGAACTCTGATGTACTTTTGGGTGCTATTTGGAACTCTGACAGAGGTTGATAAACACTGCCCTAGTTCTTTCTCTCTGAAGCTCAGCCGGTGTCTGAATACTATTGTTCATCCTTTTTGGGATTATTTGGTATGTTTATTGGACTCTCCTTCATCCTGCAAGGTAAATCACTGTGTCTTCCTGTTTCCAGTAACTAGGGGGTCACCTTGTTCCTTTCTCAGGTTATGAAGTGTCTGCTTCTGAAATAAGACTAGAATCCAGGTCTCTAAAATTTTGACTTTGGCTGGGTATGGAGTTGCTACGGAGCAAGTTTATCATAATTAGGTAAAGGTTCCCCTTGCACATATGTGCTAGTCGTTCCCGACTCGAGGGGGCAGTGCTCATCTTAGTTTCAAAGCCGAAGAGCCAGCACTGTCCGAAGATGTCTCTGTGGTCATGTGGTTGGCATGACTAAAAGCTCAAGGTGCACAGAGCACATTCTCTTCCCACCAAAGGTGGTTCCTATTTTTCTACTTGCATTTTTACATGCTTTTGAATGGCTAGGTTGGCAGAACCTGGGTCAAGTAACGGGAGCTCACTCTGTTACGCGGTGCTAGGGATTCAAACTACTGAACTGCCAATCTTTCTGATAGACAAACTCAACGTCTAAGCCGCTGAGCCACGATGTTCCTTTTATCATAATTACAAAACACTAATAGAAAGATTCTCTACAAGCCAAAAGTTAAGAAGTAGAATATCTTATCAAAAGGAGCTTATATGGAATTAGCCTGGGAAAAGGAAGGGATATTTTCAGATATTGCAGAAGAGGAAAAGATGGATATGTATTTTGTATATTCTAAATAGATAGTAAACTCCTCACCCCTCCAGTCAAGAAATTCTTAGAAAAAGAATCAAAGGTACAAGGAAATTTTATCTCATATGCTCAATAGTAAATGAGAGCTAAAGTACATATAGTATGTCCATTTACCAAGACTCAGTAAGCAGAGTCATTTTTCCTTGCAAGAAACCCATTTAAAGAGGCTGTGAGAATCTAAGAGCTTTGATTGTGAACTTCTGTATAAGCTGAGCTGGGCACTTAGCCAAGATGCAGATGAGAATCCAGTTTTTATCCAGTGCATCAAGCAGAAACTGTCTCTACCAATGCCCGAACCCATTATTCTATAGAGAACTATTAAGGTTTCTGTAGGTAGCCTTCTTAAAATCATCTGGCAGTTATTATAGCTTATATGTAATTGTAATGCCAAGGACAGGGGGCACAGTGGCCAAGTGGGTAAGACACTGGGTTTGTCAATGAGAAGGCTGGTAGTTTGAGACTTAAATACCCCATAACAGATTAACAGAGTTGGAAGTGACCTTGCAGGTCATCTAGTCCAACCCCCTGCCCAAACAGAAGACCCTACATCTGCCTCTACCTAGGATTGAACTCACAACCTTCTGAGGCAAGAACTCCACTTTAGTGAGTTCCTGTTCTTGCCCAAGACCTGCCATCCTAGCAGTTTCAAAAGTATGTAAATGCAAGTAGATAAACAAGTGCCACTTTGGTGTGAAGCTTTCTGTGCACCTTTGTTATATAGCAGTGGTGGGTTGCAGGTGGTATGACCCAGTACGAGCGTACCTGTGCCTGCCCAGAGCACTGGGTACCATTCCGGTATGGTGCTCCGGAGGCCCACCTGCCCGCTCGAGCTCCTTACTTGTATTTGAGCTCTTTGGCACTTCTGCGCATGTGCACAGAGAGCACAGTGCCGCAGCTGGAGCATCGTGGAAGCTCACGGAGGCATCGCAAGTGGTAAGGACGCATGCATGCACTACACACATTCATGTAGAGGATGCCAGTACGGTTGCAACAGGATCCGGAACCTACCACTGGTATATAGTCATGTTGGCCACATGACCACAAAAGCATCTTCAGACAATGCTGGCTCATTCAATTAGGATGAGCACTGCCCCCTAGAGTCAGGCATGACTGACAAGGGAAACCTTTCTTTACCTTTTAATGCCCAAGAAGGAGATCCAAGGCTCATATGCCTCAGTGCAGCAGCATGAAAATGATTAGTTGATGGATCGAAGTTGTGGTTATTTATGATTCTGAGCCCAAGAGACAATGATGATGATGACAGGTTGACAAGTTTCCCTATGGGAGGACTCTGCAGCCAGTTAAAAGTTTTGTGAAGCAGGAGATTCGGCAACAGGAATTTTCCAGGGAGAGCAAAACTATTTCCAGGACCAAGAAGTTCACATTCTAAAGGAATCAAGACTTCTTCTTATACCTTCAGCAAAATCAGACAATAGGATATTTCCTAGATTAGGTCTAAGAGTTGGTTTCCAGACTGCTATGGATTGAAGTTCCTGTTATGAAACCAGCCAAATTCCAAATTGTTAGTGAAGAGACCCATCTTCCTACTAAGAGAAATTTCCTGACAGTGAGAACAATTAATCAGTGGAACAACCGGAAGTTATGGGTGCTCCAACATTGAAGGTTTTTCAGGAGATTGGACAGGCATTTGTCTGGAATGGTATAGGATCTCCTGCTTAAGCAGAGGGTTGGACTAGAAGACCTCCAAAGTTCCTTCCAACTCCAACTGTATGCTATTATTTCCGAATCATCAGGAGACTGTTTGAAAGAAAATCAAAGGGTCCTTACAACCTACCTAGTGTCCTGACCTAGGCTTCCTGAGAAAGCATAAATCACAATCTTAGCCCCCCAAACTCTCTATACAGCTATAAATTATGGTCATTCACAGTCCGCAGGGCTTCACAAAAAGTCTGTGAAGGTTCAGACAGATGTCTGTTCGAGTTGCCACAGTCTTTTAGGGGTTACCTTCTCTCCCTGGGAATGCTGCCAGAGGCCTAATTGCCAAATGCAGAGCAAGGCCAAACTTAGCATAGAGTCAAACAGAACTTTTCAAAACTTGAACTGACCAGGTGAACTAATTGATCCCTGCAAAAGTTCATGTACCGTTTGCTCCTATTTTATGTCTTATGGGAGGGGCCAATCATCTCCAAGCCTGACTCCAAGTCGACCCTGTTTTCTTAATGATTCTCACCTTCTGGCAGCTCTGTGCATGTGCACACTGGGAACAGTCTCTTGCTGTTCTTCTGCCTCACTGATGTCCAACTCCGGTGGTTCCAGAGGCAGCAAACAACAATCAGATGGCCTTGGGCCCCTCTCTGCCTCCGATACAGAGCCCTTGTCTGAGCCTTTCCCAGCCTCCAGGACTGGCCCATGTTCCTCCCAATCTGTCCGAATCTATTGCCAGCTCTGCTGGTCGCTGGCGGGCCACAACACCTGAAGATAGTTTGATTCTAAATGGGAAATGGTTCAGTTGCTGGAATTCTTGTAACTCCATCCAGTTCATCTCAATCAGTCTTGCTAAATGCTCCCCAGGAGATTCTGCTTGGGAGGGGAAAATATTAAGCAGTCACTGAGGATCCTGATGCCCAGTTCCCAGTCCCAACAGCCATGCACAGCCATGCTGCTGCCAAAATACCAAAGATTTTGCATGTTTAGTGGTCTAATTAAGGGTTGAAATGAGTGCCTGCGTAATTGCAGAGGGTTAATACTCTCGAATGCTTTAAAAATTCATAAAAAAGAGATTCCCCCACCCCCCTTTGGTCACTTATGCTGCATAAGGTCTTTGTCATTACAAAAGCAACTTGTGGCTCCCATACTGAGTAGGCTGCCCCTTCCTCTCCTAGACCTTTATAGCAGTAGGCACATGAATGAGACGGTGTCATGGCAAGAGCCCTGCATTTTTAATGCTAACCCTCCAAAAAGAAGACAGAAAAGCAGCAGTCTTTTCCCCAATGTGCAATCATTATTTGCATGATGACTTTTGTTGAACGCTTATTGGGAGCATTAAAAATATAATTTCCTGGCTAGAACCTGTAATATTTCAGGCGAGCAAAATGTTAAGAGATCAGGTAAGGGGAGAGTGGAGTGGTCCTTTGCAATTTTTGCCGAGAAAAATATAGTGGTGTGTCATAATAAATTTAATTATCAAAGGCTCCTTTATGCACAAAGTATCTTCTCATGAAGAATGTTTCCTCTTGTGTATCCGAATGATTCTCAGCATTAAACTGCTTCTAAGCATTCTCCCTTGGAACTGAAGCAAAACATTGCATTTTTGCATTAGATGCGCATTGGATTGTTCCTGATGTGAAAAGATAACTGAACTGGCTGCTTGCTGTATTGCCTTATAAGTAGGCAAAGAGACAGCAGTCAACTTCCACAGAACCTGATCACTTAAATCGGAGGTCTCTAAACTTGGCAACTTTAAGGCTTGTGGACTTCAACTCCCATAATTCTCCATAATTCTGGGAGTTGAAGTCCCAAGTCTTAAAGTTGCCAAGTTTGGAGACCTCTGACTTAGATTGTCCAGTCATTCCTGGAATGAAGGAGCTTGATGTTGATCCTGAAGGCATGAAAGAAATGACAGAGAGGGACTTAAAGAAGTGACTTCACAGATGGGTGGAAGAAACTCAAAATAGCCTGGCCTTGATTTTGTGTAGTACAAGATGGGTCAGAGAAAGGTTTCCATGATCCCATTATCCTACTCTATAATCAGGGTCTGATTAAGGTCAACATATGCAGGGTCTTTGATGCTCTCTGAGCTTGGTTGTTTTCTTGCAGATGTTTCCATCAGGTAGCATCATCCGTGCTAGAAGGAAGTGGGCTTTGCTCTCTATATGCAAGTGACTTGCCCTGTCAGTGTTGGCAGGAATCGTCCTAGTAGTCCCTTGATTAGACGCTGTTCAATGTTAGCTTGTTTGTCTAAGTTGCTAGTTCCTTGATTGTTGCTGCTTGATTGTTGTTCCAGTGTTAATCTTGGCACTAATCTCCGTTAATTAGGGTGCTGATAGCTGATGAGGGGTATTTTGTCTTTTTATTTCCTTTTAAGCTTTTTGATTGCCTCTCTTGCATGTTTGTTTATATCTACTGCCTAAACCCAGCCTTGGTCCCTCTCATCCCTTCCATGGCATAACTGACCCGGCATTAAGACTCATTCAGTATTGAAAACTAAAGTTTACTATGGCAGTGAAAGCTTTAATGATAGGATAGTTCATAGAAACTTAGCTCTTCTAGTCAAACCCATTGTCCAAGCCAGGAATCCTCATTCCATCCTGGTTCCCCAAATAAAACCTTCAAATAAAATTGGAAACAAAAAAAAAAGCCCCTCAAACGCAGAGATCATAAAAAAAGGTGCTAGAATGCACGGAAATTGTTAAATTAACAATGGAGCTAAGGGATAGAGAGGAAACAGAGTATTTTAAGACTTGTAACAGGTGGTATAATTGGCTAGAAAAGAGATGTAAATAATATATAATGAATACATAGAAAGTATAACAAAAAGAAATGGTATATATTTAGAGACTAACAGAGGGGTAAATGATGTATATATTATATAAATGAGTAACTATGAAATAAGGAGGTATATGTATAAAACAATAGTCCTCAGAATGAAAAATTCAAAATTAGAACAAAACAATGACAGATAACGGAAAGCTGTAAAAATTTAATCATGATTTTAATGTTTAAAAATGTTGAATAAAAATTATTAAAAAAAAAAAACCTTCAGTGATGGAGCATCCACAATTCTGGGAGACAAGCTATTCCATTGATTAATTGTTCTCACCGTCTCTTGATTTCTAGGTTGGATCTCTCTCTGTTGAGCTTGCACTAATTAAGAGGAACTAGTGATATCCCCCCCCCCCACATTCAGTCGCTTGGTGTCCTACCCACATTCTTATTCTGCTTAAAGGTTAATCCATGGCTGCCTACATAGAGAGGCTACAATGCTATAGTAGCATCTCTGTAGTGTCTGTTCCTTGACCTGGCCATCCTCAAATGGGTGACACCCAATGAAGAAAACCAATGACTTTTCGACAGGGGACGCACACTTCCGGTGCTGTGACCTACAGCATTGATGGTTAACCTTTTCAGCACTAAGTGCCGAAAGTGAAGCATGTGTGTGTATGTGTGAGTATGCTGGAGCGACAGAACCTGCAAGAGAGCAGCTGGTTGGTGCAAATGCACATGCATGCAACAACCAGTTGCTCTTCCAGGTTTCATCACACACATGCATGCTGGACAAGCTGTCTGGCACACATGCACACATCGGAACCCGGAAGAGCAGCTGGGGACAGCACTCTGCCATCTTCGCCATCGCAGATCTCTAGGAACTCTGGCCATGGATTACATTCCTCTAAAGAAGATTATTTTTGGTACATTCTTCCTCTACTAGGACATGAGGGGTGACGTATGCTTCCAGAACAAAATCTGAGACTAAAATGAGGTTCTTTACCATCAGAAATTTGGGAAGAATATAGTATTTGCCTATGTGAGGGACCCAGGACCTACTCTGGTCTTGACAAACTGGTTTTTTGTGGGTGATCCAGTGGTGGGTTACGACTGGTACACCCCGATATGGCTGTACTGGTGCCTGCTGGGGGCACCAGGTACCATTCCAGTGCGATGCTCCGGAGGCCCCCGCCCCGCCCCCGCTCCTTACCAGTATTTGAAGTTTTGGGGGCTTACGCGCATGAGTGTATGGCGCCTGCACAATGCTTCACTGTGCAGCTGGAGCATCGCGGGCAGTAATTACACATGCGCGTCCTGCGTGCATTCATGTGGTGGGTGCCCGGCCCCATTACACCTGTTTCTTTCGGTTGCTTTTTTTTTCTTTCGGCAATTGCCTTGTATCTCAAGATTCTCTGCATCTGTTAAAGGTGCATTCTTGAAAAGAGAGTAGTACCTCCTGAGGGATGGGAGATGAATTCCTGGTGATCACAACCCTGGGTGAGAAGAGAGGCCATTTTAGTTTAAATGAGATCTGAATTATTGATAAATAGGTTTAATCATCTGTGGAGTATTTAATTAAAGCCATTATCAGCCAGCCACGTTGCACTCCTCAGATCCAAAAGGTGTCCTTTCATCTTCAGTGCCCTTCTATCTGGTCCTCCAGCTAAGAGGAAAGCAAATTAGGAGATTATGCATGGACATGTGTGAATAATCTCTACCTCACACCAAGCTGAAGTCTAAGAAACTAATTAAGGGTAACTTATCACAATCTTAGGATCTAGAGGAAGAATTATGATTACAATGGGTGACGTTTAATAACTATAATCAATCAGATCATGGAGATCCCAAAAAACAAAACAAAACAACCACGTCCAGAAATGCAGCTGCTCTGAAAAAGTATGGAGCCACCTGAATTGCATCAGGACAAGACATGCCAGAACTAAGAAAAGCTGTTTAAATTGAGAATGGCCAAGCACCTGCAATGTGACTGTGGTGTACTGGAACAAGCAATAACACATATGGATTGAAAATGTCTCCTCAGGGAATTTCAAGGCATCTGGGATGATCTCATCGCAGCCACACCAGAAGCAGTTAGATGATTAGCTTCTTTAGATATTGAATAATAACATTTATCCTATTGCGACTCTATGGTGCTGTAGTACGGTGATTCCCCCACCCCCATGGTTTTACCTTAATTTAATATTTTATCTTTTAGCTTGTACAGTGATGGGTTCTGGGTCCCATTGCAACCAGTACGGTTGCGTACGGTTGCAACGGGGCCCGGCATCCTCCACATGAACGCCTGCAGTGCACGCATGCATTTTACCATCCAGAGATACCTCCGCGATGCTCCAGCTGCTCGGCGGAGCATCGCGCAGGCACTGTACGTGCTGTGCACGTGCATGGAAGCACCAAAGACTTAAAAGACCGTTAAGGAGCAAGGGCGGGCGGGTGGGCCCTCTGGAGCACCATACTGGAACAGTACCCGGTGCTCCGGGCAGGCTCCGATATGTCCGTACCGGGGCATACCATCTGCAACCCACCACTGATCTTGTACCATCTACATATTTTATATATACATACTTGCTGATGCTCTACTTAAACTTACATTGTGTTTGTATGTATGAGTTTTGTTAGTGTTGTATATCAGTGATTACATGATCTCTGCAGGTGCCACATGATAAATAAATATAAAATAAATAAATAAATGGGATAAATACTATACATCATAACAGCAGCGAGAATGGTACACGGCCAACAATGGAAAAGTGAAAATACACCTTTACAAAGAAAGATAATAAAGAAAGTATTGGATTGCACAGAAATGGCTAGATTGACGTTCGAATTAAAGAATAAAGGACAGACAGAATATCATGATATATGGAATAGATTTTACCAATAGTTGGAACTGAGAGGTGGGAGTTGGAACAGGAAATAAATAGGATTTGTAGACATGAAATGTGTTAAAATATGTGTAGATATAAATGAGTATATTGGGCAGAACAATTACATATACTTAGTAGTGCATGATGAGTATATATGATATTTGTTATATATTATAGTGTGTATGGCAGAGATAACGCCAGGATGGTGGTGCTGTGTCCGATATTTTAATAGGAAATGAATTAAAAAAAGAAAGAAAGAAAAGAGAGCAGCGAATGTGTGCCACGGAGTTCAAAATGCCATAATCCTTTCCTCTTGCTTGTCTGCAGCTGCAAGCCGATGGGGTCCATGGAGTGAATGGAACATGTGCTCCAAGACTTGTGATACCGGCTGGCAGAAACGTTTCCGCATGTGCCAAGGGATGGGAGCACAAGACTACCCCTGTGAGGGCAGCGGGGAAGAAGTGAAGACCTGCAACGAGAAAAAATGCCCAGGTATTTGGCATTGTAGCATTTGGCATAAGGCAGCCCTCCTCAAAAGGGATGGGCAGGAAAGTTCACACACATGGTTTTAATTCAGTTTGATGTGGGTTTTCTCTACCTTGGCAAATCAAAGATGTGAGTCATGCTGGCTGGGGAATTCTGGGAGTTGAAGTCCGTACATCTTTAAATGTATGAGGAGAAGAAATTGCAAATTGTGCGGTATTGAAAGATAACTGTCCAATAAAGAACAGATGTGGGTTCCTACCTATTCAGTCTGGTTCAGCCAAATAGGTAGTAACTCCGGTGGACACATGACCACACCGGTTCTATGATCAGCGGCACCATCTTGATTTTCTGTTCTGCACATGCGCAGAACAATCTTCATTAAAAATGTAATTTTATTCATTTTTTAATGTTGTGCACATGCACAGATCATTTTAAATGAAAATGCGCGCACACACATTTTTTTTTTTTTTTTACTACCAAACCGGAAGTAATGGTGGCCGGAACCCACCCCTGCATCAGGAAGTGTCGGGTAGCACCTATTTTACCTTAAATTTTATTCAAATCTGAACAGATGCTACGAGACTCCTATTCCCCCCCTCCCCATCTTATGCTAACACAGATTTCCTCCTACAATATGCATGACTGGGCATCCATTAGTGTCTGTGGCCATTTTGTCATCTCACAGGGTCAAGTTGACACCGGTGATCAGTCTTGTGAGGTACTTCAGATAAGAGGCAGACCCAGAAGTATTAGCATTATCTTTGTTGTAAGGTTACATCAACAGAATCTTGCAAGTCTGAAAATGCATCTCCCCCACTTTGCTTTTGCAGCCCAAGAACCTAGGGCGTGTCCCTTTTGAGGCATTTGCCCCACCCACTGTCAGGGTTCCAAATAGCATCCAAAAGTAAATCAGAGTCCGAGGCAAAGGATTCCTCAAAGTTCCAATTTATTAAGAGAGCCATGTTGGCACATCTAGGAAAACCCGAATCTGAAAGCTTCCCGGTTTCCCCCACCCAGTTGAAAGTTTGAGATCTTGCCCTCGCACCCACAAGTCCATCACAGGGTCCCATCTTCCACTGCCATGCTGGCAGCTTCCACCCATCCAGTTCCGGTCAGGTGCAGAGGAGCAAAGACAAAGGACTTGGCTTTCTAGAAAAGAATTTTGTTATGGCTACATCGCATCTCACTCCTACAATCCCCCCTCCCATTTTCCCACAATAGAAAATGCATAGTAGAATAATAGAAAGGGTGGCAGGCCAAAGATCCAAAAGAAAAGATGGCGGCAGGCCTGACACCCACTTTTATTCTGTGTGCTCAGCTGTCTTTTATCTGACCATTGCTCAGTCTGCAACCCTTCCTCCTGTTCCCCAAGATCTTTCCCAGGTACCATTACACAGCTTCATCCTTGGGGGTATATTCTAAATCAGGGGTCCCACAACCCCTGATCTATGGACCAGCACCGGTCTGCAGCATGCCAGAAACAGGGCTGTACAAACATGTGAAGCCCCATCTGCATGAGACAGGTAGCACATGAAACCACGGTCCCTCCAGTCTGTGGAAAATCCTCTCTCCACAGAATCAGTTCCCGGTGCCCAAAAGATTGGGGGCTGCTGTTCTAAATCTCTTGCCTTTGAAATAAATTCATATAATATTCTGTTTCCTCCTTTTATTTTATTTCTTTTGTAAATTTGTCCATCTCTACACACCCTACCATTCTATGGTATGGAATGAGTGGTAGAAATGGCTAGAGGACAAGTGTCACGCTTAAGGAAAGACTAAATGAAGAAGACACAGGAGTTAGAAATTAGCAATGTATAGATAGAGATGAACAAACATGTATAAATGGAAAGGGTACATAATGAAGGATTGTAAATTAAGGAATGTATATAATAGTATCCTATGTATAGGCAAAGAGAAACGGAAATAAGGGGGAAGAAGTACATTTACAATAGATGCATACCGAGGTGGAAATGTTGTACAGAAGGAAATTGCAAAAAAAAAAAAGGTATTTTTTAAAAAACAAACTACTTAATAAAATATTTTAAAAAAGAAATAAATTGAAAAGCACATTTTAAATTAGATATGAGAATTGGTAGGGAAAAAAATACGAGATAATTCATCTGCACCAGGGACGTGCAGTCAGGGGAGGCAGGGGAGGCAGGGCCTCACCACTGTCATCATGAAAAGAAAAACAAATGTAAAAGGAAAAAGGCTGAGGTAGTTGCTGCCAGAGTCAGTCGATGACTCTGCTTAGTGCTTAACTGCAGGAGGAGGCAAGAGAACCACGTGCCTCCTTTGCTCTATCTTTATGATCACTTGAGCAGAGTTAAGCAAGGGCTAAAAGGCGAAAAATTCCTTATGCAAAGGAGGCACGTGGTTCTCTCGCCTCCTCCTGCTCTTGCAGCAGCAGCTTTTGCCTTTTTCTTTTTACATTTTTTACATTTTCATCGTGGCAGACAAAAGGAGAGTTGAAATCCTCTGTGACACAGCTGGAAAAGCTATGTGGGTCCTGGGTCAGAGGGAGGAATTCAAAATTATTGTAATTTGTAAGTCATTTTTTATTGTGAGTAATTTCTGTGTGTGTGTGTGTGTGTGCATGTGTTTGTTTCTTCACTTCACTCTCAATTTGAGAGAGAGTTTGTTTGAGAAGAGAGGGAAGGGGGAGAGGCAGGGAGGGCAGCTGGTTTGAGAAGAGAGGGGCAGCCCGCCAGCAGAGGCGGGTCTTTTACCCGCCTCTGCTGGCGGGCTGGCGCTTTCTTTCTTTTGCCTGCTGTGCCCCCCTTCCCTTTCTTCTCTCCCCCCCCACTGGGAGCCCCGTCCTGCTCCCCTCTCCCTTTCCTCCTCCTCCTCTCCCCTTTCTTCACCGGCTGCCGCCTCGCCCCCCGCCTCCTCCGTCCCCACCGCTGTGTCCAACAGAGGCATCTCACATCTATGGCAGACATAGATGTGAGACGCCTCTGTCGGGGACAGCAGCGGGGACGCTGCTTCTCGCCGCCGCCACACTCTTGCCTCACCAACCGTAAACCTCACTGCATGTCACTGATCTGCACGTACTTAATTTGGTGATAGACCATTGCATCTGCTGTCCTTCTTTCCCCCATTGTCTTATCTTTGGGCTAACTTTGCTAGGTGCGGGTATTTGTTCTGCTGCCCTACCAGTTCCCTCTTCTCTCCTTCCAGCCATCCACGAAATGTGCAAGGATGAGTCCATTGCCCTGATGACTTGGAAGAAAGCTGCAGCTGGTGAAACAGTCTACAACAAATGCCCATCAAATGCTACAGGTAGGTAGATATCTGGGTAGAGATTGACAATGTAGGTTCTCCAAATTGGAGCCTAAAACATCACAGAGGACAATTGGAAACGTGGGGAGGATGTATGATTGAGACCCCTTTTCTAAATTGGATTGCACTCTGAAAATATAGGGCCACCTTAGTTGACTTGAATGGCAACCACTTTTTCGATTCTAGATGTATTGGACTGTTGGTCCCATCAGAGTCAAGGTGATTGGATTAGATGGGAGTTACAGTGCAACCCCATATTTTCCCCCTTTATTGAATACTTCAAAGAAAATTACATATACAAGAAGAAATAGGGAAAAAAGTAAAATAATATAATGCAGATAAATGAACCGGGGACTTTAAAATGTCAGGGAGGTCTTAAATATCATTAACATTGTGAATAATTAAATATACCATATAAATCATCTTAAGAGACTAAAAACCCCTCTTAAACCTAAGCTAAAAATGACTAGCAAAGACCACCGTCAACATAATATAATTTGAATAAAATTGCACATTGTAGTAAATTCGAATCCATCTTAATAGAAATCTGTTTGGATTTAGATGAATTATACAATTGAAACACAGATTCCATGCATAAATAAAACCTCAAGTTGGATGTAGTACTACCACTCTTTAATTTAAAACAAAGCCTCAGAACGCTTCTTACTTGAAGTTGCAATCTCTGATATATCTCAGAGGTGCTTTTTCAGGAGGCAACTGGACTACCTTGCTTTTTTCTTGAAGACATTTCACTTCTCTTCCAAGAAGCTTCATCAGCTCTGATTGGATGGTGGGGAATGGAAGGAATATCTGATAAGATTCCTTTTCAAGTAGGAAGCAATTCTAGATGTTGAACGGTAGCAATACCAGTAAAAAGAAGACAGAAGTTGGTTATCTGTACCAACTGGTTTGCTTACAATACAACCCTGGTCAATCTTCCTTCAATTTATTGTAGGTCAGTGTCATTCTTCCTTCTGAAAGGAATTTCCAATTTTGCTTCTGACCTTTGGTTTACAATAACCACAACGGAACATTCTTGTGGAGTTGTGCCTTGCCTTCCACCCATCACCAAAATTTACTGAATTAAAAAATAATTGATTTCCCATCTTGGGGGGAAAAGCAACTACTTTCAGTTTTCTGATTTTGAATTTAGAGAAAGCTATACTTTTTGCAAGGGGACACGGTGGCTCAGTGGCTAAGACTCTGAGCTGGCCGATCAGAAAGGTCTGCAGTTCAGTGGTTCAAATCCCTAGCGCCACGTAATGGAGTGCACTCCTGTTACTTCTCCCAGCTTCTGCCAACCTAGCAGTTCGAAAGTACGTAAAAAATGCAAATAGAAAAAAATAGGGACCACCCTTGGTGGGAAGGTGACAGCGTTCCCTGCGCCTTCTTCATTTAGTCATGCCGGCCACATGACCACGGAGATGACTTTGGAGAGTGCTGGCTCTTCGGCTTTGAAACAGAGATGAGCACCACTCCCTAGAGTCGGGAACGACTAGCACATATGTGCGAGGGGAACCTTTACCTTTATACTTTTTGCAAGCCTTCTTTTTCAAACATGATTGCTTTGACCCACGATGAAAGGCGGCATATTGAAAGAAGCAAAATTCTTCAATATAAAAATTCCTACTTCATTATGGGAACAGGACTAACCTGAGTGCCATTCAAGATGCCACTTGTCACCTTGCATGGAATGGGGCTAGGTTACCTGTGGGACCACCTGTCCCTGATGGTTTCTGCCAGGCATCCCTGTCAGGTGCAAGGAACCAGCATGACTCTATGAGTAGGTCAAAGTAGCACCTTTATTGTTGTTCTCTTTATAAGAATCTCACCAGACGAACTGTGAGATTTTCTTGGGAACAGGCAGATGAAGACTTCAGGAGTCTGGCCTCTTCCACTTCCTCCCATGGAGTGACTCTAAGTCAACCAGCCCTCCCCCCCCCATTGTTGTGGAATTTCCCCCTGTGGTTTTGCGGAATCTTCCCCTTTATCTGGAGATTCTACACCACCACATCTGCAAGCAATGCCATTGTTGAGCCCCAAGAGGTGTACCTTCTCTATTACATTAACTGTCTTGTAGAACAGTCCCTGATGGCCACAATTCTATTAAGCTTTCATAAGCTGTTCCCCTAAGTCTTGTGCGGGGAATGTTGATAGATTTAGCTGAAGTTTTGTGTGATAAATTGCTAATGACATTTTTAGGGGCCATGACCCATTTTCTTATGAATCAGAGCAAACATAGTTTGGTTATGTTTTATGTCCCTTTGCTGCCCAGAGTTCCTTGTATTGATGGAAAACTTTATAAATTTGTTAAATAAAGAAATAGAAAGCTCCATTCTTCAGCTAAAAAGGAATAGCTTGGTTTCTATCTTCTAAGAGAAAAAAAAAACAAAAAACAGGCTGTAATCAAATGTTGGGGGACAGTACTCCAAATAAGGAAACTCAGTCTGCCCTGTAGTAAGATGGGCAGCCAATAAATTTAATAAATAAAATAAAAATAAATGTGACATGAAAAACAGGTAGTTCTTCATCTTACAACAGTGCATTTAGTGACCATTTGAAGTTACAAAACCACTGAAAAATGTGACATGACCATTTTTCACACTTAGGTGGTTGCAACATCCCCATGGTTGCATGAACAAAATTCAGACCCTTGATACTTGACTCATATTTATGATGGTTGTAGTCAGAGGTGGGTTGCTCCCAGTTTGGCCCAGTTTGGCCAAATTGATAGGGGAATTCAGGCTTGGGGCTCAGAACCGGCAGCGACCCAGGCCTTCCACGCCCCCGAACTGGTTCCCTTGCTGACACTGGGCCGATGCCATTTTGGTTTTTAGTGACTGCATGTGCGCAGTTCACTGTAAATTTTTCTGTGCATGCGCGAAGAACAATTTTCATTGAACAGCGCATGTGCGCGGAGCACAGGTTGCGAACTGGTAGTAAAACTGGTAGCAACAAGTGGTAAGTTTCAAATTTTAAAAAAACCTATTCTGTAGGTGTGGCCTATTTTGTGGGTGTGGCTTGGCCATTATGTGACCGGATGGGAGTGACCAAATTGTAAAATGTGGTGAACCTCATTTAACAATGCTCTTGCTTAGCAACCAAAATTTTGGGCTCAATTGTGATCATAAGTTCTCTTTTTCTTTTTTTCTTCCTTCTTTCTTATCTCTCTCTCTCCCTCCCTTTTTCTTTCTTTCCTTCCTTTCTTTTTCTTCCTTCCTTCCTTCCTTTCTTTCTTGTGTGTGTGTGTCTCTCTTTCTTTTTTTCCTTTCTTTCTCTTTCCCTTCCTCCCTTCCTTCTTTCTTTCTTGTGTCTCTCTGCTCCACTTACTTTCTCTTTCCTTCTTTCTCTTTCTTTCTCTCTCTCTCTTTTTCTATCTATCCCTTTTCCTTCCTTTCATGCTCTATTATTCATTCTCTTTCTTTCTCTCTCTCCCCCCCCCCCCCGGCTCTCTCTCACACAAACATACCTTCCAGTTGGTGAAAATTTCTGTTTTGCCAACTGGGAAGCTGACAAAGAAGCCTCATTTTCCCTGGCGCCCACAGCTCTTGGAGGAAGGAGGCAGGCAAGTGAGCCCCGGGACTCATCTCTGCCTCCTTCCTCAAGAGCTGGCTTTGGAGATGGCCAGTCTGGCTTTGGAGATGGCCAGTCTGGCTTTGGAGATGGCCAGAGCCAAGGTGGCGCAGTGGTTAAATGCAGCACTGCAGGCTACTGCTAGATCAGCAGGTCAGCGGTTCAAATCTCACTGGCTCAGGGTTGACTCAGCCTTCCATCCTTCCGAGGTGGGTAAAATGAGTACCCAGATTGTTGGGGGCAATATGCTGACTCTCTGTAAACCGCTTAGAGAGGCCTGAAAGGCCTATGAAGCGGTATATAAGTCTACTGCTATTGCTATTGCTATTGCAGTCTCTCCTATCACTGTGCCCTTCACTTGCCTTTCACCCAGAGGCTCTGCCAGCTGGGCGCCTGCCATTTAACCTCCAAAGAAAAGCTCGGGAGAGATGCACAAACGGCCGCCTGGCTCCCGAGGAGGACTCTGGACACCGGGGGTTGCGGTGGTGCACGCTATTGCTGCTTCTGCTGCTCCTGGTGGCACACCGATTCCAGCAGCTGCTTTCTCCCTTGAAATTTGCTGTCCCGGCAACCCGGAGGGGACATTCTCCCAGTGACGTCTCAGGTGCTCCCACCCTTAGCCAGGAGGGATTGAGGACGGCTGAGTGCAGTTTGGCACCTCCCGGCTCCCCTCAGATCATCGGAGGGCCTCACATGCCTGTTCACTCGCATGGCCTGCGTGCTTCCAGCGGGAATGGGAAGCGCGGGGATCTTAATGTAGTAGGGCGGGGAGGCTGGAGTGGAATATTAAATAAACAAATTTGGCTTCACTTCCTTGCGCGGCAAGAGAGAAAGTTGCCTGAGATGCCGCTGGGAGAATGTCCCCTTTGGGTTGCTGGAACAGCAAGTTTCAAGTCAAAATGCAGCTGCGTCTCAGGCAACTTTCTCTCTTGCCACACAAGGAAACAAGAAACCTCTGGCTGGGTCCCTCACCCTCAGAGGGAGGAAGGGCCAGTTGGGAGAAGGGCCTTGGTCCTGCTGCCTCTGGCGGACAGAGCTTTACTGTCCCATGGTGAAGATTCCATCCCTCATTCCAGAGCCTTTGTAATGGCGGGAACTTGTTCTCACTTGCCCGGGATTTTGCAGAGGCTTCCCACTCTGGGCCTGTAATTGTGCGGGGCATGTGCATGCCTATCTTTTCCATGGTGTGGGGCTGTGGCCATAAGACAAGGAATGCGAGGAGGCCAGTGGGGCCTCGTCCTTCTGAAGAGAACCTATCCTCCAAGAGGGCAGATGTGGTGGCATGCGGTCTTGGGATGTTCTGCGGAGCTCCCCCAGGGAAAAATGGTGCGGGCTATGGCTTTTTAACTAGGCGACTGTCAGAGAGAAGAGGGCAGCGTGTGCCCATGGACTTGTGCAACAGCTGAATCCTTGCCTCCTGTTCCTTCCCACGTGGTGTGCGCTGCCCTCTTCTATCTGACAGCCACCTCATTTCCAATTGGGAGGGGGAAAGAAATCCATCTTTTCCGTCCCTCTCCATGGATCCCTGCCCCAATTAGAAATGAGGCGGCTGTGAAAGACAAGGCAGTGCAACCTGTGCAGCGTGTACAAACAGCAAAAGAAGGAACAGGAGAGGAGTTTGGCTGTTTGAAAAGCCCTGCATGGAACTCCTCTCATGTTCCTTCTTTTGCTGTTTGTACATGCTGTGCGGGGCACGCTGCCTTGTCTTTCACAGCTGCCTCGTTTCCAATTCGGGCAGGGATCCATGGACAGAAAAGATGGATTTCTCCCCCCACCCATTGGAAAAGAGGCTGTCAAGCCAGCCTCCCTCAGCAACCAAGAAAGAAACCACTTAACTCCATTTTGCAGAATTAAGAGTATTTTTACTGGTTATGAAAAGATAGCAGCTAAGCAAAGTAAGATCTGAGGCAAAAGTGCACGTAATCATAGATATCAATATGTGACCCAAACCCCTCCCCCTAGTGACCCCATCCTTAGTCCAATCTGCAAATTCCTCAGGTGTCATGTGAGTTCCATCTTCAAAAAACATCATCAGGTAGATATGCAGGACAGTTGGCCTTGGCAGGTCCATCCACTATCTCCAACATGCACAGTAGATGATGAGAACAAAACTCCCTTTTAACATTCTCTCCTGTACTTAAAACTTCCCTTCCCAAATACCATGCCTTCCCCTCCCCATTTCAATGGCAGCCGAAAGGAAGTAGCAAAACAGAGGCTGACATAGGCGGCTGTGAAAGACACGGCAGCACGACCTGCACGACATGTACAAACAGCAAAAGAAGGAACAGGAGGGGAGGGTTCATTGGACAAGCCCCCCCGCTGCTCTCTCCTCTGACAGCTGCCTCATTTCCAATGAAGAAGGTGGGGAATCCATGTGATTTCCTCCCTCTGTGATTCCCCACTCTCCCTCCGCACGCACGCCAACCAAAACCTCCTGGAAGGCTTCTGCTGGCGGGTGAGTGGGGAGGGCAGGCCAGGGGAGGGACCATTCCGGTACCAGGCCCCCAGAAGTCCTGCTACAGGAAGGCATGCTAAATTCTTTCAACCAGTACATGCGTCCCGGACAGGACCGGCTGAAACCCACCTCTGGCAGCAATCCACCCCTTGTTGTAGTGTCCCGGGTCATGTGATCCCCTTTGCAACATTCTGACAAACAAAGTCAATGAGGAGGCCAGATTCTGTGTTACAAACTTAACAACTGCAGAGATTCATGTAACAACAGTGTCAAGAAAGGTCATAAAATGGGGCAAAACTCATTTAACAAACAAACAAATTTACTTAGCAACAGAAATTGTGGGCTCAATAAGTTGAGGACTTGTATATAATGAGATTGTACTAGGATCTTCTCTCTCACTTGAGGTTGGCTTCCCCATCTGACTCTCCTTCCACTTAAAATACTGCTAAGGTCACAATTTTCAAACTCTCACACTCTCCAGAGCTATAAACACAATAAATAATAAACACTTTGAAGAAAACAAATTGGAAATATATTTTTTGTTTCTTTCCCTCAGTGATGTGTCAGAATGGGGATGATTATTTAGAAAGGCAACAGCAGTATTAGCATGGAAGCTGGGAGAGTCAGGGCATTCAAAAAAGGTTGGGTTGAATTTTCACTTCGATTCTTGCTTATTCTATACTTGAAGTTGAAAAGCATTCCAAATAAAGTGTAATACAGTGGATTGCTGTTTCCAAAGAATTTAGGTTTTCCCATAGGCATTTCTTCCATAGATCCTATTCACTTCCAAGGGCTTTGGGTTGAAAATGTAATGCAATACTGCATTTTCTTTTCTTTTCTTTCTCTTTCTTTCTTTCTTTCCTTTCTTTCCTCTTTTTTCTTTCTTTCTTTTGTTATTTGCAACTGAAAATGCTTTAATAAGGCAATTCAGGCAGAGAAAGGCATGCTAAATCTACCTGCCATAAAAGCAAAAGAATGTGCCCAGTTTACAACTGAGGCTAAGCCTTCTTATTAAATGCCCACCAAATATCTGCAAGAGTCAAGGATGTCCTCAGAGGTTCAGAAGAAGTCAAGATGGTGGGTTCCATATGCAGTCGTGGCCAATGTCTTGACACTCTTCTGAACTCCCTTCTCCCTAATAGGAGTTTCTTAATTCCTTAACCTGGATTACAGAGCAGGTGACAAGCCATTAGGGTCACTTCAAACCCATCACTCTCCAACCCAACCACTGAGCAATAAGTGACTGAATTGGATGGGACTGGATCAGGGGTGGACTGCTGGGGGTTCGCAGGGGTTCGGGAGAACCTCTAGCTAAGATTCTGTGCAGTTCGGAGAACCCCCAAATCCCACTCCTGGCTGGCCCTGTCCACCCCGCCCTGCCTAGGAGTCCCCACGTGGCCTGTTTTGGATGTAGTTAAGTGCAGGGCTTGCACAGAGGTTTGGAGAGGGCAAAAAACATGCCTACTCTACTGGAAGTTTGGGAAGGCCAAAAACGGGCCTATTTCCAGCCTCCAGAGGGCCACTAGAGTTTGGGGGAGGCTGTTTTCGTCCTCCCGGAGGCTCAAGGAAAGCCTCCAGAGCCCAGGAAAAGCAAACACACACACACACACACACACACACACACACACACTGTGGTGCAAGAGACCAACTAGGCCATATCCACCATGGCCAGGCCCACCCAGCAATCAGGCAGAGAACCTCTTGCTAAAATTTTTGAAGCCCATCCCTGGGCTGGATGTACTGTCCTTTTGAGTGATGGGCTTAACTAGTGACTTGCTTCTTTTTCTAGGATCTGCCAGCCGACAGTGCCTGCTCAACTCTCACGGTGTGGCTTACTGGAGTCTGCCCAGCTTCGCACGCTGCATTTCCCATGAGTACCGATATTTACATCTTTCAGTAGGTGCAAATTTTGGCAAGACAACGGTGGCCCCTGGAAATTCCCTCTTCTGTATCCCTTGACCCACTTCCTGCCTGGTTCAGAGAAGGGCTTGGCATGGTGAAAGAGGGGGAACAGAATATTGGGCAAAATACATAAAATGTGTAATATCCAGCTGTTCTTCTCTTTGCAATAGTGTCAACATCCAATGTGAATGGAGTCAAGATATGAACTTGCAACCTGGAATGAGCGAGGAATTTTTTTCCTTACTGGGATCTGGGGTTTTGGGTCTACCTAGAAAGGAGGGTTAAAACAGCCACGCTCCTACCTTGGATAGTTTTTTTTTTCTATATTAAAAGAGAATTGAAAGTAAGCACATGGGTGCATATGTCAAAAAGAAATTAAGCCAGGAAGACAGCAAAATCTCTGGAAAGTGTGCTGCATAGTGTGCTGTAGCTACCAAAAAAGCCAGCACAAGTTTAATACCGCTTTTTAATGCCTTGGAAAAGGCCACACTTGGAATCCTGCATTCAGTTTTGGCCGCCACGATGTAGAAAAGATGTTGAGAATCTAGAAAGAGTGCAGAGAAAAGCAACAAAGATGACTAGGGGACTGGAGGCTGAAACATATGAAGAATGGTTGTGGGAACTGGGTATGTCTAGTTTAATGAAAAGAAGGACTAGGGGTCACATGATAGCAGCCTTCCAATATCTCAGGGGCTGCCACAAAGAAGAGGGAGTCAAACTATTCTCCAAGGCACCTGTGTAGAACAAGAAGCAATGGGTGGAAACTAATCAAGGAGAGATTCAACTGAGAACTGAGGAGAAATTTCTTGACAGTCAGAACAATTAATCAGTGGAACAATTTGCCTCCAGAAGTTGTGAATGCTTCAACACTGGGTGTTTTTAAAAAGATGTTGAATAACCATTTGTCTGAAGTGGCATAGGGTTTCCTGCCTGAGCAGAGGTTGGACTAGAAGACATCAAAGGTCCCTTCCAATTCTGCTATTCTATTCTAAAGAGAAACCTCCAACTCAAAGGCAAGAACCTCCCTCAGCCACCCAAGTGATATCTTGACACAATTGTGTCATATTGAACCCACAATTCCGGTCATAAATTCCGATAGTCATAAAATGGACCACCAAATTATTATGCCTGACTTTATGACTTTTTTTGTGATGGCTCTAATGCAAACACCTTGGATGCTAAGCAAATGTCATGATCATTAATTGAACGCCAGGGTCATTAAGCAAACACCATGGTTGTTCAATGAATCCATTGTTCACTATGGGTGTTTTTTGCCGGAGACAAGAAGTACATGCTGGTTTCTGGCAAAAACAACGTACACTGCAGTCTAATGACTGTTGGTGGGGAGGGGGCAGATGTCAGAACATCAAATGCTGGGCAATTGTAACTTTGAACAGTCACTAAGTGATTGTCCATAAGTCAAGGATTACCTACAGTCTTCAGGCAGCAAGAGAAACCCGTCAAATCCTGGAGCTGTAAAACCGCTCAGAGCTGAGAGCTGGAGGAGGAAGAAAGAGTGCTCTGCCGTCCCACTGCTATCCCTTTACAGCTATTTCTATTCATACTTAATCTCCAAATCTCTTTCTCTGTGTTCTGTTTGAATGTTCCTATTCCCATGCTTGTAGCCGTGTGTCTCGTTATCTTAAACTATTTCTTTGCTCTTTAAATGTTTTCTTTTCCCCATAGATCCTCAGCTCTTGTAGCTAATCTTGGTCCATTTGTACCTGAAACCAATTTTTCCCTCCTTTGTAGGCGGTCATAGACAGAGGTGGGATTCAGTGGGTTCGCACCTATTTGGGAGAACCAGTTGTTAACTTAGTAAGCAGTTCAGAGAACCGGTTGTTGGAAGGAATCCAGAGGTGGCTTCCTACCGGTTAGGCTCGGTTCGGCCAAGAACCGCCAGTGACCCAGGCTAGTCATGCCCCGAACCAGTTCCCCAGTCACTACCATCACCAACTTTTTTTGGAGTTCTGCACATGCGCGGAACAATTTCCATTGAACTGTGCATGCACACACAGTATGCATACAGCACGCATACAGCGTGTGCCAAGCGTGCACATGAGTGAACCGGCAGTAACGCCAGCTAAAACCCACTCCTGAAGAAATCTCCTTTTCTTTTTTACAGGGCTAACCCTGTAAGGAAGGCAGGAAGGAAACATTCAGGTGTTGTTTCTAGCCTGATCTTCATTGCCCTGCTTACAGAAACTGCCTCTCCAGTTAACCATTATTACATTGTAACAGCTAAAGCGGAGCGCCCATCAATGTGAGTGACATTGAGTTGGCCACACACACACAGTCACTTGACCACTCAGGCCCACCTACCCAGCTGGTCATTAGGACAGAGAACCAGTTGTTAAATTATTTCAATCCCACCACTAGTCATAGAATAGCCTTTTTTCCTCTTCCTTCTCCAATCACTCATAATCCTCTGTTTTTGGAGCTGTGTCAGGTCCAACGAACTAGGATGTACATGCAGAGCTACCTCTGAGTACTTTGCCTATAGACAGAAATTGTGGGAGAACAAAGCAATTATCTTCATAATTATTAAATTGTACACTGTGAATTGCTTGGAGGGTCCGCCTTCCCTCTTGTTCTGAATTCCAGAAATTCTGAGTTTCTTTGTCTTTGCTGCCTGGGAAAGAGCCCTTCCCTCCTGCAACTCTGGACTCTATTCTTCCACCAGCTAGTTCTTTGACCTCTAGACCCAGACTGCTACAGGGAAATGCCCTTGACTGGCCTTTCAGGATTTTGTGGGATTTCAGACAGTAGTTGGACTGTCTTCCTCCCCCATCACTTGATTCTGTCTCTCCATGGTCTTACAGCTCTGAGACTTGACACAATGCCAAATAATAGCATTGGAAGGGACCTTGGAGGTCTTCTAGCCCAACAGGAAACCCTACACCAAGGGTCTTCAAACTTGGCAACTTTAAGACTTGTGGACTTCAACTTCCAGAATTCTGGGAGTTAAAGTCCATAAGTCTTAAAGTTGCCAGGTTTTGGAACCCCTGCCCTATATCATTCTGGAGAAATGGATTTTCGGGCTCTTCCTGAAAACATCCAGAGATGGAGCACCCACAACTCCTGGAGGCAAACTGTTGTTACTCTGCTTAATTGTTCTCATGGTTGGGAATTTCTCCTTAGTTCTAGGTTGGATCTCTCTTCAGTGAGTGAGAGAGATCTTCTGCCGGTTACTTCTTATCCTGCCCTCTAGTGCTTTGGATAATAAATCGAGCCCCTCTTGTCTGTGACAGCTCCTCAAATATTGGAAGAGCCTTATTTTCTTGCTGCCTGAAGTCTATTGAAGACTGCTAAGATGTCCTGGTGTTGGATTGGAAGTTTCTCTGCTGTCTTCTTGGCTGCTGTTTTGTCTCTGCTGCCTTCCTAGTTTAACTCCTTTCTTGACACACAAATACTTGCTTTCAGTACACTTTTTGCAAAACCAACCACACTATAAAAAAATGTTGAGACTCTTTAGTGAAGAAGAGATGGGGCATGGGAAAGTTTTAAACCTCCTCCCAATGTACCAAAATCCTGTATCCCAGGAGAGAGAGAAAAAATACTTGCTAATTCCAGGTACAAGTTGACTCTTCCATAGATGTTCAACACCAGAATTCCCTAAGCAGGGAGAATTACCACTTCCAGTCATTTTCTCAAAATCCCATATTGATGCTTTGTCTTTCATGCACACACAAACACCAATCTAGAGGATGTAGAGGATCTTCTGTAGAGGATCAAAGACGCAGTGGCTCAGTGGCTAAGACGCTGAGCTTGTTGATCAGAAAGTTTGGCAGTTTGCCGGTTTGAATCCCTAGTGCCACGTAATGGAGTGAGCTCCCATTATTTCTCCCAGCTTCTGCCAACCTAGCAGTTCGAAAGCATGTAAAAATGGAAGTAGAAAAAATAGGAACCACTTTTGGTGAGAAGATACGAGTGTTCCATGCGCCTTCTGCATTTAGTCATGCTGACCACATGACCACGGAGATGTCTTGGGACAGTGCTGGCTCTTTGGCTTTGAAATGGAGATGAGCACCACCCCCTAAAGTCAGGAATAACTAGCGCATATGTGTGAGGGGAACCTTTACTTTTACTTTACCTAGAAGATCAGGTTTATCACCCTCCTTCAAATCCTCACATAAAACCTAGTTCAATCAGTAACTGGTAGCTGGCTTTAAGATTGATTTTTATTAGATTTATATCTTGCCCTTTCATTCAGAATCAAAATGGTGTACTTAGTACTTCCTCCTTCCATATTCCCCCTACAACAACCCAGTGTGGGAGATTGGGTTGAAAGAGAGACACTTGTTTGAAGTCACCCAGGAAGTTCCATAGATGAGGGAAAGCTCGAACCCAGGGACCCCTGCTCTCAAACCAGTTCCTCTCACTACATTTTAACTGGCTTTCCTTCATGCTATGATAGAAAATAAGGATACTCTGGCAAGAAAGATGAAGGAACCAGTGTTAGGAATTATTTCATCAAGTTAATATTGGCTGAGCAGTATAATCCCATGTGTGTTGATTTCTCAGTAAATTCTCACAAAGGGAAAATTGAGGTTTGTGTTAATCTGCCTGAGCAGGGAAGCTGTGCTCCTTAGCTGAGTTGCCAAAAGTTGCTTACCTGGACAATCTTACTAATTCAGGTCTTAAGAAGTAGGGAGAAAAATAAAGATCTTGCCTTAGGGAGAAAATTGAAGAGATCCAGTAACCTTGTATTTCTCCGTTTCTGCTGAGTTGTTTCCTAGGATTTTCTCTCTGTAATTTGTGGCTAGAATTTAAGAAGGGCTGCTTAAGCTTTCCTATAGAAGCTCTTGAAGAGTTTTAATCCCTGACCTATGAAGGTATTCATAGAGAGTTGAAGTTTTGGTATGGAGAAGTCAATCCTGGCTCCCTTTCCTAAACGGGCAAGGATCCAAATCAACTAAACAACTTCCAGGACATTAAGGTTCAGCTTCTGCTAAAACTCAGTTTTCTTTATATGCTTCTGTGGAGGTCCTCTTTCCAAAGTTGGGGAGAAAGAGCATCTGGTGCTAATCAGTTGGTGCAGAATCAGTTGGCTTCAAAGGGAGCAACTGTCCCATAGCAGATCTTCATCATTATATTTGAGGAACGAGTAGAACTCCTAGGATGCTTTTAATGACCTTTTTTCATATGTTGGACCAGAAGAGCAAAAATATCCTTGGTTTTAATCCTTAATCTGACCTTGTTCCCTTTGTCTCCCTCTCCATATCAAGCTCCGTGAGCACCTGGCTAAGGGCCAGCGCATGCTGGCAGGTGAAGGCATGTCACAGGTGGTCCGTAGCCTGCTGGAGCTTGTTGCCCGCCGAAGCTATTACAGTGGGGACCTGCTCTTCTCAGTGGAGATCTTGCGCAATGTCACAGATACTTACAAAAGAGCCACCTATATTCCTTCCTCAGATGACGTGCAGGTATTATGCTGACATCCAAAGGAGAAGAAACCATTCTTTGACTCTTAGGTTCATGAGGTCGTTGGAGCTGAAGAGACTGGTCGCAATGCATATGCTAAGATTGGGAGCATGGTGTCCAAATAACCTCATGCTTGATGACATCATCATCATGCAAAACTATCACTCACATGCTTGCTTCTAATTGCAGCATGTGCATAATAATGTCATTGAGCACATGTTGTTAGTTTGACATCAGAGTTTGGGGTAGCTACTGCTGCAGGGATGGGCCTCCTAGTGTACCCCAATATACTTAATCTCCAAACTTGGCACCTTTAAGACTGTTGGACTTCAACCCCCAGAATTCCATGGCTGGCTGAGGAATTCTGGGAGCTGAAAGCCACAAAATCTTAAAGTTGCCAAGTCAGGAGATCCCTGCTGTTAAAGGGAAAGCTGATCACTACCATTTGGATTTACTGCTATTGGCAGCACAGTTTTTAAAGATTGAGATTCTTGTGATTATTTATCCATCTAGCACAGCTTTGCATGTTCTTAGTATGGGGAGTTCCATTCCATGGAGCCTGTAGTGAGGTCTAATCCCCAGACCTTCTCCTGCTTTGTTGATCAGACTCCACAGTACTGGCCCAATTGAAGAAAGTGGGAGGTTACCCATTCTAAAAACACGTACAAGTAACCCTTGACTTGTGACCACAATTGAGCCCAGAATTTATGTTGCTAAGTGAGAAATTTGTTGAGTTTCGCCCCTTTTATGACTTTCCTTACCACATTTGCCAAGTGAATCATTTCAGTTGTTAAATTAATCACATGGTTGTTAAGTGAATCCGGCTCCCCCATTAACTTGGATGACGTAATCCCAGGACACTGCAACTGACATAAATGTGAACCAGTTGTCCATCACGTGACCATGGGGTGCTGCCATGGTCGTAAGTATGAAAAAAAAATGGTTGTGTCACTTTTTTCAGTGACTTTATAATTTTGCATGGTCACTAAATGAACTGTTGTAAGTCGAGGACTACCTGTACTGCTTTCCCAAATGAGGGAAGAATCAGGAGCATTTCTCTTGGTGGAGAACTCACATCTCTTTTTTCGTCCACTGGGAAGCTATGATAGCTGGAGCACACCATGCAGAGGCTGAAACAAGGCAAAACATAGGATGACTTCTCTTCTCACCACCAAGCCCCAGTCCTATGTGGCCATCCCGTCCACTGGGAAAACTGGATGTGATGCCACTGGATGCCCTTATTCAGCCATGCATCATCCTTGACCATGTGAAAAAGAGAGTGAGAAGATTATGGGTTATGAAGCTGAGTTGTGGAGCCAACCCCTTTCTATAGGACAGCGATGGCTAACCTTTTTGCCATGCCAAAGGTGGGGAGAGTGCAGGGGGGTGGTGTGTGGGCGTGCCCACACCCATAAATGCAACATCCATCCTGCGCATGCACGCATGACCCCAGCCCTCCTCCCCTCACCATTTTTGGCACTGGATGGCACGGTGGATCCATTTTTCACCCTCCCCAGGCTCCAGAGGCGTAGGAGCCTGGAGAGGGCGAAAATGGCCTTCCCCGTTCCCCATAGGCCCTCCGGAGGCTTCAGGAGGCTTCCCTGAAGCCTCCGGAGGGGGGGAAATGGCCAAATGCGCAAACTGGAAGTCCCTTCCTAAATTTCCGGTTTGCGTATTGGGTTCAGGGAAGCCTCCGGAGAGCGAAAAATGGCTGAAAATGAAGGCTGAAGTCAGTTGGCCAGCGCACGGACATGTACTGGAGCTGACAGGGCAATGTCTTGTGTGCCGTAACACACGTGCCATAGGTTCTCCATCACAGCTGTATGAGTTGAATGAATTAGGCCAGTGATGGCAAACCTTCTCGGCACCGAGTGCTGAAAAGGGAGTGCACATGTGGGGGCAGCACTAACTGCTGAAAAAGGAGTGCTTCATGCGCACGCGCTCTCATCTGGACCACAACCAGGAAAAGGAGCTGCCCAGGGAGGTGTGCATGCTGGAAAATTATATTCCAGTTTCTGGTGCTCACATGCACACCAGCCTCCAAGTCCTCCAGTTACCAACTCTTCCGATTTCCAGCACTGCTGCACACCAGCTGATCGTCACCTGTGCATGCGTGCCAGAAACCCGGAAGAGGAACAGGCAGCGCTGCATGTGCCAGGCAACAGGGCTGCCCATGGCGCTTTGGGCACGCGTGCCTTAGGTTTGCCATCATGGAACTAGGCCATCATCACTAGCAGACATTATATATCTATTTGTTTAGGCACCATGTGACAAGAAGAACACTTCAAATGGGTTTTTTAAGCACAGCCATCCAGTTCCCATGTGGCTTACAAAGGCTAATCAGCAGTTCGTTTGCAAGAGTTTCTTCAGCTAAACTTGGGCATGTTGAGGCTAAACCTGTATGCAAAAGCAGTTTTTCTACTTCTGATCTATGCCTCACCAGGAGGCATTTTTGGAGAAATGCAAAAGAAACACATGATGATGACTAGTGGGAAAGCTCAGGCGGATTCTGCCTCTTAATTTTTGAGCCTGTTCAGAATGCAGCTTTACACAAAGGTAGGGAACAATAAAAATGCCTTAATGTTAACTTGTATACAAACAGAGCCATTTCAAGCCTTCAAAATAATTAGAACTCTTTTTTTTCTTTTTTGAGAAAGCTTGCAATATGGGCATCACTCTGAATATGCAAACGCAATTCGGGAAGGGCAGATGCCTACAAAAATCTACATTTAATAAGGGCAGAAATGATTTGCAAACACAGGAGGTCCTAGAAAATGCCTGTGAATGTTTTTTTTTTTTTAAAGGAGCATGAATATTCAAGCAAAAGATTTTCAGCCAAATACATAAGGAGATGTAAAAATGGGGTTGAATGGAATTTGCTGCTGGGAAATTGAGAAAACTGCCTAAGGCCAAATTGCCATAAATATTAAAACTGTTTCCCACCTTCTGGTCCCTTTCCTTCACTTTCTCCTCTCTCTCCCTCCAGCGTTTCTTCCAGGTTGTGAGCTACATGGTAGATGCAGAAAACAGGGAGAAATGGGAAGATGCACAACAGGTGTGTTGCTGGGCACAGACCTGTGCCTGTGGTGGGAATTGGAAGTGTCTGTCTGTCTGTCTGTCTGTCTCTTTCTCTCTCTTTCTCGATTACATTTTATGAAGCTTTAGCTGAATGGAGTGTACACAACAGGAGATAGTTAAGCTCTCTGCAAAAGTGCAAATACTAGCTTGAGTTGGCTAGTAGCAGTGAACAGTGTCCATGACAGTTCAAGTAATATTACTGATTCCACTCCAAATTGTTAATATGTGATCAAAATAGGTGGCATTATCTTATTTCTTGACTGAATTGAGCAGTCACTGACACAATTAGTTAGCCAGGAGTTAAAATACTGGCTGGGGAATTCTGGGAGTTGAAGTCCACCAGTCTTAAAGTTCCCAAGTTTGGACTTCTCTGCCTTAAGAGATCTCCATTAATTCTGATTCCTCCATTCCCTGTGCAGGTGTTGCCTGGTTCCGTCCTCCTCATGAAAGTGGTTGAAGATTTCATCCATCTGGTAGGAGGTGCCCTCAAGGCTTTCCAGAGTTCCCTTATTGTTACGGACAACTTGGGTAAGCAATTGGAAGGGACTGGGCAGATGAATAGCTACTTTGGGGCTTGGGACTGTCATAAAACGAGAGACACTAAAAAATAGAAATGCAAACATGCAACCACAATTCTGCTTTGAATCAAAGGGTTTATTATTTCATGATTAGTTCAAAGATAAAAATGCCAGAGATTTACATCAATACATAAGATGCAAGACTGTACTTACATAGTTTCGAGTTGCAACACGGGTCAGAGATAGCAGCTATGTCCAATGAGGAGCAGCTACCATCAATGGTGTCGACATGATCACAAGCCTTCATTTTTATACCTTTTTTCACATATCATTTGTTTCCCCTGGAATATTACCAGAGTAACTTCCTCTCTTTGCAGAGCCCTCCTTCACTTACCCCATTTTAATGTGCCTGTCTGAGATCTCCTACCTTCTGCAACTTTCACTTCCTTGTTCTTTCTTACTGACTGTCACTAACCGTCACTTTCTGCAAACACCCATGTACATTTGAAGTTGTCAGACACTGGTTACTTTCAGTTCCTCATTTCCCACCATCTCATTCTTCTTGCTCTAAATATATCCGTACAAGTGCAAACTTTGCAGAAAATGCAGACACAAGTCAGCACATTAGAAATATTAATCTGGTACATTTTGAAATTATATTAGTTTAAACTTTAGTTCAGTGTGGCCTTCAAGCTCACTCCTAGGCCTGTTACCTGCAACTTTCCAATGGATATACCTCTCCTTCCAATGGATATAGTACAAAGAATGGGCTCTGGGCAATGATTGTCTTCTTCAGGCTCAGCTCTTGCAACCCATTGTGAACTTCATGGTAGAGCAGAGGGAGGCGATTTGCAAGATGTATGCGGCTCCCAGCCTCCATCTTGTGGCTTCTGGAAATATATCTAAGTTATCTTTATAAAAATTGTGGGATGTTCTGCCTTGTTTTGTTCCAACCCCCTCCCCCTCCCAAACAAGTTCATGGCTATTTTTCACTTAAGCCCCTTCTTTAAAAAAGTGTTTCAAACTTCTTTCATGCTTCTTTGGGATGCCACCAGAGGTGGGTTCCTTCTGGTTCGGATTGGTTTGGACAAATAGGTAGTAACTCGGCCGGACACTTGACCGTACTGGTTCTATCGGAGGCGGCACCATCTTGATCATTGACAAAACATATTTTCCCCCTTTTTTAGTGTTGTGCGCATGCCCCCTTTTTAGTGTTGTCGGCCGGAACCCACCCCTAGATGCAGTGGTGGGTTCCAGATCCCATTGCAACCAGTATGTTGCAACGGGGATGGGTGTCCACCACATGCACGTGTGCAGTGCGCGCATGCGTACTTACAGCCTGTGATGCTCCAGCTGCTTGGCAGAGCATCATGCAAGCGTCGTACACTCCATGCGCATGCTCGGAAGCCCTGATCAGCTCAAATGCAGATAAGGAGGGCGGGTGGGTGGGTGGGCCCTCTGGAGCACCATACTGGAATGGTACATCCCAGCAGGCACCGGTATGCCTGTACCAGGGCGTACCGGTCATATCCCATCACTGGCTGGATGCCATCATATCATAAAATATCTTCCTGTATTTCCAAGAGATGGAAAACATTTTTAGTGGATCTTAAGCCAATGAGGGTGAAGAGTAAAAGGTGAGGCAGGCAGGATATTGATCTCCGACCTGGACAAGAGCAAAAAGCCAAGTTTCTTCCAAGTCTTATTTCTTTTTTTCTATTCTGAAAGTTCTGCCTCTCATTCATTTGTCCCACTTTCTTCTATGTCCTACCATCATTGATGGGAAATGAGCTTGCATCCATAGCCTCTGATGGTGAATTTCCTAGCTGTTATTGTACAGGGCGGGGCATAACCTTTTCCTAGGGGGTCACAGCAACACTTGTAATAACAACACAAATAATTCATACACCATTCGAAAGCCCATCAAAAACTGAGTTTATTGACACGATTTAATAGTCAGTATGACCACCATTAGCCCTTCGAACAGCATTCAAACGAGGTGGATAAGAACACAACAAATCTTCAAACAGTTCCGTTCGATTTTCCAGATTTTTCAACACAGTTTCCAAATTCATTCTCAAAGTTTCAACCGAATATCGATTTTGACCTTGCTCCTGAATCATCAGAGCTTCCACTTCATCCTTAATTATGGCCCCAATGTTCTCTACCGGATTGAGATCTGGCGAATTTCCCGGCCAGACGTCATTGCCCCAAAATTCGACATTGTTTTCCTTTAACAATTGCTGAGTCGCATTTGCACGCATGCAAGGAGCTTTGTCATGAAGAAAGACAGCCTCACCAACCACCAAGACATTGTCTGGATCACTGAGAAATGGAATGACATTCTCCAATAAAATTTTCTCACGGAAATAACTGCCATCCCAGGATTCCCCTTTATCCTTCAAAACCCAATGCAGTTTCTTGGCTGTGAAAATGACGAAAATTCCGATGCAAGTCGGATTGCGAACGATTTGTCGATATCGTTCATGTTTGGCGATGTCGTCGACGTCTTTAGCCCAAATTCGATCGTTCTGGAAATTCGGTTTTCGAATGGCATAAACGAAGAATTCGTCAGATGGCGCCAAATGAAGAAAATCTTCCTCAGTCCATTCAGACAACCAATCGCACAACCAAAGCCGATCTTGAACGTGTGTTTGAGTTTTCAATGGTTTGCAAATGACGTGGAATGGCTTCAAACCTTCTCGTTCTCGATATCGGCCGATTGTCCTTTGATCAACTCGTTTTCCACGAATTTGAAGGATTTCTTGGGCCACTTTTCGGTTTCCTTTTTGTTGTTTGCGACTGCCAGTTGCAATGATGGCTTTGCTTTCTTGGGACAGTTGCAGAGGACGCCCTTCTCCAAATTTTGTGAAACATTCTTGGGCTGTTTTGTTCCAATTATCAGTAACCCAATCCGGATGACGTTTCAATTTGTTTGCAATCCATTTTTGATTGATAAACGTCGCTCCAGCATCGCGAGCCTCTCGAAAGGCAATGCATTTTATTCTGTCAATGATCCTTTGTTCTTCCGAATCGAATTTTCCAGCCATTCTTAAAGCAAATTTAACATTTAATAGCTCATTCAATTCAGTTTTTTATGGGCTTTAAAATGAGGTGTCGCAGAAGTTGTAAACTGCTGTTGATCTTGCTGTGACCCCCTAGGAAAAGGTTATGCCCCGCCCTGTAGAACTGAGGGACGCAGTGGCTCAGTGGCTAAGACACTGAGCTAATCAATCAAAAGATGGCAGTTCAGCAGTTCGAATTCCTAGAGCCACATAACGGAGTGAGCTCCCGTCACTTGTCCCAGCTTCTGCCAACCTAGCAATTCGGAAGCATGTAAAAATGCAAGTAGAAAAATAGTGGGAAGATAACAGCATTCCATACGCCTTCGGCATTTAGTCATGCCGGCCACACGACCATGGAGATGTCTTCAGACAGCGCTGGTTCTTCAGCTTTGAAACACAGATGAGCACCACCCCCTAGAGTCGGGAATGACTAGCACATATGTGCAAGGGGAACCTAGTGGGTATGGTAAATCACAAAGCACCCATTCATCAGCAGGTGAAGGAACTCATCCCCATCTGGATATGCTGTCTATGATTCCAATAAGACTTTGAGGGGCCCAAAGATGTTTCTCCAAAATAATATATAGGTTGTCTTCAACTTTAGGGACCAGAATTTGTGTTGCTAAATAAGGTTAAATGAATCACACCTGATTTATTTGTAAGTGAATCATACAATTGTTACGTGAATCAAGGTACCCTCATTGACATTACTTATTGTAAGTCGATTGGGAAGGTCGCCAATGGTGATCACATGGCCCCAGGATGTTGCAACTGTCATAAATACATGCTAGTTGCAAAGCCCCCAAATTCTGAAGACACGACCATACAGCAGGAGCCCCTGCGGTATTAATGCAGCTCATTAACAACATCTGACATGATGCTGTGATGGTCGTAAGCAGGAGGACTGGTTGTAAGTGACTTTTTTCAATGTTGTAACTTGTAAGTCCCTAAATGAATGGTTGCAAGTTGAGGACTACTGGTAGATGTGAGCAGATGGTGTTTTGTTAGCTTTACAGCATGTCCTCTGTATTTTTAAAATTAAAATAACCTTTATAAACCTGTAGTGAAGCTGAAGTTTGATGGCCACCAAGGAAGGTGTTTGACCTGTGTTCCATCCCTGCTCTAGAAAGCCATGATGTGAAGGATGAGGATCCAGTGTGCTTTATTTCCTGATCTCTATCCCAGAGTGACACCCAGCCCTATTTTCCTGTTCTCCTCTCTATCCCCTTCTCTTCCTTGGCAGTGATTAGCATCCAGAGAGAGCCAGTTTCTGCCGTCTCCAGTGATATCAATTTCCCCATGAAGGGGCGTCGGGGCATGAAGGATTGGGCCCGCCACTCCGAAGACAAGATCTTCATTCCCAAAGAAGTGCTCAATCTCTCCTCATCTGGTATGTAGCCTCCACAAGGGACTGACTCATTGAGGGTGGGTGGAGATGGGTGGAAAAGGAGACCCAGGAGTAGTGGTTAGAGGAGGGATGAGCAGCTTGAATAAGACATGTGCTCCCAGATGGTCTCCTGCAATTCACTTAGGAAACTGTGGGACTTTCTAAAGAATGCTAGGTTTTGGAAGATAACTGCATCCAGTTTTGGTCACCATACTATAAAAAAGAGGTTGAGACTCTAGAAAAAGTGCAGAGAAGAGCAACCAGGATGATTAGGGGACTGGGAACTAAAACATACGATGAACGGTTGCAGGAATTGGGCATAGCTAGTCTAGTGAAGAGAAGGACCAGGGGAAACAGGATAGCAGTCTTCCAATATTGGAGGGGCTGCCACAGAGAGGAGGGGGGGTCCAGCTATTTTCCAAAGCCCCTGAAGGCCAGACAAGGAATAATGGATGGAAACTGAACAAGGAGAGATTCAACCTAGAAATAAGGAGGAATTTTCTGACAGAACAATCAACCAATGGAACAGCTTGCCTTCAGTAATTGTGGAAGCTTCATCACTGGAAGATTTCAAGAAGAGATTGGACTGCCATTTGTCAGAAATGGTGTAGGGTCTCCTGCTTGGGTGGGGGCTGGACTAGATGACCTACAAAATCCCTTCCAATTCTGTTAATCTGTTAAGGTTCTCATCAAACTGCCTATGCCAGTGTCTCTCGAGTTTGGTAACTTTGAGATGGGTGGATTTCAACACCCAGAATTCTCCAATTCAGGAATTCTGCGAATTGAAGTCCACCCATCTCTAAGTTGCCAAGGGTGAGAAACACAGGCCTTTTCAGGGCAGTCCCTAATAGATCCATCAAAGTAATAAAAATAACTATAAGCTGCATTATAAAAAAAAACATTTTTTTCTTAGATATGAGCCTTCTCCATATTTCCCTTAAGAATAGGGAAAAAAGGACAGTTCACCCTTTGAAAACAGCTTTGACCTGATGAAGACTCAGGGAAATGATCTGTTTATGTAAAGGCTCTATGAACCGTGGCAGTGCAGTGGTTAGAATGCAGTACTGCAGGCTAGTTCCGCTGACTGCTGGCTGTTTTGACATTCACTGGCTCAAGGTTGACTCAGCCTTCCATTCTTCCAAAAATGAGGACCCAGATTGTTGGGGAAAATATTCTGACTCTGTAAACCGCTTAGAGAGGGCTGGAAAGCACATATGAAGTGGCATATAAGTCTAAGCGCTATTGCTATTAAGATCAGCAAAGTAGACTACTGGAGGAATAATGCAAAATGAAGGAAGAATTGCAAAACACTGTTCAGTTTTTTATATTTTATTTTTTTTGTACAAACTCCACATCTTTGCAACGCATTACAGTTTTTTACATATCTGTTGTGATTCTTTTATCTATACAAGTAAATCTAACTATAACTTTATATATTTGTGAATTTACATTATTTCATACATTTTTTCATTCTATATATAATATTCTATATATTATATATATATATATATATATATAACAATTTTTCTACATTTAAGTCATTTTGTATAATATTTATTTGGTATAGTCTATCTCATATTTCTATCTTTTAATCATTTTCCGGTTTTGTAGTTGTCTATTGATTTGTTAATCTTTCTTCCTTTCTTTTTTGCTTTCCTGTTTCCCCCCCCTTTCCTCTAGCCAATTGTACAATAAATCCCATACGGAGTCATATTCAGATTCTTCTTTCTCTTTTAGTTCTTTTGTGAGCCTGTCCATCTCTGCACATTCCAATATTTTTTTATTACATTTTCTTCTGTTGGTGTTTAATTATTTTTCCAGTTTTGAGCGAATGTAATTCTCGCTGCCGTAATTATGTGTATCTATTTTTTTTCATAATTTCCTTTTATAATTCCTAACAAAAATAATTCAGGTTTTAGTGCAATTTGGTGTTTAGTAATCTCCTCTAGCCAATCTTTTATTTTTTTCCAATATTTTTTCGCAGATGTGCACGTCCACCACATATGGTAGTATGTTCCATGTTGTTGGTTGCATTTCCAAGAGATAGGTGAACACTCCGGGAACATTTTCACAATTGTCGCTGGTGGAAGGTGCCAGTTTTTAAAAAAATACAATCTTTATAGATAAATTGGAAAGAGTTCAGAACATTTTAGATTTAGACGTGACTGCCAAAACACCATTTTTAAAAGCTAGATTATTTTGTCTCTGACATTATTGCTAATCTCTGCTTACACACATTATTATATAGGCTGGACTGAAGTGTTGTTATTAGTATAACTGACTCACAGAGTTGGATGTGATATTTCTAATTTTGATTTGGCATTCCCGTTACAGATTCTGTCTCAGCTATTGTGAAAGCCCAACCTCTTTCTCCAGATTTCAAATCAGAGGTGGAAATGTGAGGCTTAGATATTTATAGCCCCATTTATATGATGTGCATTCATATGTTATAAAGCTGAAATGAATGCATATGTTTAACTTGCCATATGCTTGAATTTCCACTCAGAAACCAGAAAAATTGTACCATGGTATAAATATATACATATATATTAAAATCCTTATTGCAAGGATTTGATTCTCTCTTGAACTCTATACTGGTTCAGTTTATGCAGATGCAGCTTGCTTTGGTCTTTCACACAAGCATTAGCCCTAGAAAGGATGGTCCATGCAAATATTCAACTGATGATTTTTCCACCACTTCTTTCTTTGTTCAGTATATAAATCACTTAATACATTCTTGAAACCTTACAAATGTGATCCTTCTGGCAATTGTAGTTTTGGGGTCTCCTCATTGCTCTGAGTCTTGTTTAACATAACCAAGTCCTGATTTCATGTCCCACAAATGGCCCTTTAGTTGCTGCATTAATCCATGAGGCTCTTGTCCTTCTTTCTCCTTCGGTCTGAAGAAACGGATGACTCAGCTTATTTTGTCATTGGCGCCATCTTGTATCGCACCTTGGGATTAATTCTGCCCCCTCCTAGGTGAGTGGATCTACCAAATTGCTTGCGAAAAGCAAGTCCATCTGGTAATGTTTTTGCGGCAATACACCTGTGGTGCATTTTTATTCTGAATGCATTCTCATTCCAGTGACATTGCCAATTTCACCAACAGAAGTCCTCTAGCAGTCATGTCCAAAGTTCTCACAGTGACGGTGAAACCACCAACAAAGGCCGTGGAACCCTTGATCACAGTGGAGTTGTCCCATATTATCAATGTAAGTGTGGGGTCCCGTGGCACTTTTGTCTTTGAGTTGGGTAGAATAGCCTAGCCCAGTATAATTAAAAGATGAGCTCTTGACTTAAACATCTCATTATTACTTTATGTTACAAAATAATGCTCTATAGCTGGAGGTTGAATAGCCAAACCAGGGCCAAACCTGGTATACGTGAAGAGGGAACCTTGGATGCAGAAGAACATATCTAGCATCCTTTTGCTGCCTGAGAACATACCGTATTTTTCGTACTATAAGATGTAACAGAGTATAAGATGCACCATGATTTTGAAGAGGTAAATTAAAAAAAAAAAAGGTTTTTGCACTCTGCAGGCCTCCCTAACATATGCCTCATTTTTTGCAAAAACAAAAAAACAAAAAGGGGGGCATGCAAAGTTTTGGGAGGCTTGTGGTGTGCTCCTGGGGGCTGGGGGGGGCAAAGACAAGTAAAAATAGTTTTTTTGCAAAAATGGGCCATTGTTTGCAAAAAAGGAGGGGTAAGCAGAGGCTTTGGAGGCTTGTAGAGTGCTCCTGGGCCCGGGGGAGGAGGCAAAAATGAGCAAAAACGGTCCATTTTTTGCTCGTTTCTGCCCTCCCCAGTCCCCAGGAGCACTTTACATTCATTTTTGCAAAGGGGGCGGTGTTTTAGTAGGCCAAAAATGCTGTATTCAGTGTATAAGATGCACCCAGATTTTCACCCTCTTTTTTGAGGGAAAAAGGTTCGTCTTGTACTCCGAAAAATACGGTAGTCAAGACAAATGTCTATACAGGTAGTTCTGGACATATGACCATAATGAAGCCAGACCATTAGGGTCATAAATTGTGACAATCATAAAGCAGGTCACCAGATTTTATGACATTTTTTTCTAGTGGCAGTTAAACAAATGTCACGATCATTAAGCATATGCTACAGTCATTAACCAAACCAATGGTTCGCCATGGGCACAATTTTGCATAAAACAGGAATCAGATTTTGACAAACCTATTTGTAAAATATATGGCAATGGAGCATTGCCAACAGCCATGTTCCGAGAAAAGTCAGGTCACATGACTGTGGAGTGGGGGAGGGGGTCAACCATCAGAAGATTAAATTGGGTTGTAAGGCCCCATTTTCAGTTTGGTCGTAACTCAAGGACTATTTGTATTTTGACATTGAAATGAGAGTTTGATTTCCCTAATGAGCAGCATAAGAGGTTAACAGGCAAGAAATATCTGTAGAACAAAAAGCTACTGAGAGAAAGTATCAGAAAAATAAATAATATTGGTGTGTTTTTGTGTGTGATCCGTCTGTCTGTCTGTCTCTATCTCTACACACTAGTTATGACAACAACTGAGCCCAAAATTTCTGTTGTTAAGTGTGACATTTGTTAAGTGAATTTTGCCCCATTTTATGGCCTTTCTTGCCACAGTTGTTAAGTGAATCACTGCAGTTGATAAGTTAATAACCCAGTTGATCTGGCCTCCCCATTGACTTTGCTTGTCAGAAGGTTGCAAAAATATAATCACACAACTTTGGGACACTGTAACCGTCATAAATATGAATCAGGTGCCAAGCATCTGAAGTTTGAGGACACGATCATGGGGGTGCTGCAAAGGTCGTAAGTGTGAAAAATTGTCATAAGTCAGTTTTTCAGTGCCATTGTAACTAAACAAATTGTTGTAAGTTGAGGACTACCTATATTTCATTTTTATTCCTGAAAAACTGCTAGAGACAAAAAAACGGGACTTTTTTTTTTGCTTTAGTTAGATTAGTAGAATAGAATAGAATAGAATAGAATAGAATAGAACAGAACAGAACAGAACAGAACAGAACAGAACAGAACAGAATTCTTTATTGGCCAGGTGAGATTGGGCACACAAGGAATTTGTCTTTGGTGCAGATGCTCTCAGTGTACATAAAAAGACAAGATACATTCGTCAAGAATCATAAGATACAACACTTAACGATAGTTATAGGATACAAATAAGCGATCAGGAAAGTATAAAGGGTTTCAGCCCATCTGTTGTAATTTAGAGAGAAAGGGAAGATATAATTATTATTGACATTTATACTTCATTTCTGTCCTGCCTTTTTGCTATACTTTACTGTCTAAGAGGGAACATAGGAAACAGCAACATACTTTGATGTGCATTGAATGCTTAGGCAGCCTCTGAAATCTATACTGATATTCCCTCTGAAGGAAGAAAACCCACTTATCCTAATTAGATATTAATATCTGAAAATGGATGGATGGATGGAAAAAGGAAGGAAGGAAAGTGGGAGGGAGGGAGGGAGGGAGGGAGGGAGGAAGGGAGGAAGGAAGGAAGGAAGGAAGGAGGGAAGGAAGGAAGGAGGGAAGGAAGGAATACATGGATTTGCTAGGTGTACCATGTCTTGTTCCCCATTCACATCAACCTCTTTCTACTTGTCCTCCAGGGCACCTCACATCAACAGTGTGTGACCTGGGAATACACTAAAGTGTGAGTATATTTCATCTTGCTGCATTGAGTGAATTGTGTAATGGGGCCGCTGTACCAATGATTGACATACTGTACATGCGTGTCTGCAAGTTATTCAACCAAGACCCTTAACAAAAATGAAAGTACAAAACACAGAATCAAAAGTTTCAAAACATCAGCTAAATTAATTCTGAAGTTAGTTGTTTGGCTATCCAAGAGATTGTGTGGGTGATGATGAAGGGAGAAGCCCCTGGATGCCTTCACATGTTGTATCCCAAGCTTTCAAGACTATCCATCCATCTTTCTTGTTCCTTCTTTCTTGTTTCTTGTTCCTCAATTCCATCCTCCCAGGAATTGGATACCCTTCTAATGTTGGGAGGGGTTCTCCAGTTGAAAACAAAAGTCTTACCATTCATCTTTGTTCTGCAATCCTGCAGATAACCCAAGGGTAGCCGATTATTCTCTTGATTTACTCCCAATGTGAGTGTAGGAGGACAGCTTTTGGTCTAATGTGGCAAAAAAAATATCAGAAATCTGGAGCCCATAAATTTTCTTCAACTGCATCTCACTTCATCATATCCATAGAGTGAGTAGACTAAAGTAGGATTTAAACTGGAGAGGGCAGGGGAGGGAGGGAGGGAGGAGGAGGAGACAGGTTGCTTACCTGTGAAACAGATTTTAAATACCTTATCAGTGAGCAATTATAGCAATAGCAATAGCACTTAGATTTGTATACCGTTTTACAGTGCTTTACAGCTCTCTCTAAGCGGTTTACAGAATCAGCATATTGGCCTCAACAATCTGGGTCCTCATGTTTTCCCCCTTGCCCCCCAGGAAGTGGCGGGGACCAGCTGTGCATGCATTTAAATATTTTAGGGGAGGGCTTATTTTAGGGGAGGGCTTATTTTAGTGCATGAGCTCAAAAGCCCAATTGGGCTTATTATCCAGGGAGGTCTTATTTTCAGGGAAACGGGGTACTAACAGTCAAAGCAAATTGGCAGTAGACAAGTGCCAATGGATTGGTTGGACTTAGATCTCTTGTGGCCACAAAGGGACTCAAGACAGATGATATATTTGACTCCTCCCTTGGGCTCAGCCTGGTCATCTCTTATAGCATTTGGGAGGACCATATTTCCCAGGTTACATTAGCCTGTCCCATTAGACCTGCCAGAGAGGGCATGTTGCAGGTATCTTTGGTTAAGAAACTTCATTGGATGGGTTCCAGAAGACATGACTTCTCTTCTCTGGTGCCAACCTTATAGAATATCCCCCCCCCCTAATATTAAATTAGTTCCATCCATTTTGATATTCCAAAAATCCTTGAGACGTGGACGTGTTGTCAAACCTGGAGATGAAATGGCTCTATCGTTCAGGTGACCATTTTTAATCCTCCTGTATTTTTTGCTTTTGTCATTTTTTATTAATATGGATTTTACTGTTTTCTTTGATGTTTCTATATTTGTTGTTGTTGCTTTATCTGATTGTTGTGCACTACCCAAACTCGCTTTCTGGGAGATGGACGGCTATATGAATTTGATTCATAAATAAGTAAACCTAGTTCTTCCAAATTTATCTGATAACTCTGCTGCCTAAGATGAAATGTAAGTTATTAGTTCTGGAGGAAAACAGAGCATTTCTGCTGTCACGTTGCTCATTTTTTCAGATGGAAGATTACAGATGGCCTCTCCATTGCAGGACTGGTTCTGCATTCCAAGTGGAAGTGGGTGGGTCCATGCCAGAAGCTAACTTTATTTTTCTTTCACTTATATTTAAATTTAATCACATTCATCATAGATGATGTGATTACTCTCTAGTCATATACATAGTGATTTCCCCCCTCGATCATAATTAAGCGTTACAATTTGGCAGCTATTTTTTGCAGACTTCTGATATCATCCCTCCAGGCTTTCCTTCTGCATTCCTCTCCTCCACCTGGTTGCGTTGAGATGGAGCGTCCCGTCTTTCTGAGATTTCCCAGGGTGATGTTGGCCAAATGGCAAAACTCACTTCTCTGTCTGTCAAATAAGGATAATATAAGGCACATCTTTGTGCTAAGATATGATGAAATAGCTGAAGACATGTCAGTAGTGACTTTGAAGGCTGGGATCTGCCCATGGGAAGACAAGGAAACCAAGTCAACAAATCTTAGCTAATGTCAGCTCTCTTCCAGGCTGATACTTGAACTCTAAAGGCTTCCAGGCAGAGATTGAAGGACGAAGCTCTTGATAAGATAGTTTTTTGTTACAGATACTAGAGAAGCTATTACTATGAAGAAAACCAACAGCTGTAAAATCAAGCCATATATTTAGCAAACCCAATGTTCATTCTTGATACATTGCTATTTTTTTTTTGTTACTCCATGCATCCCGGCACTCTGAGAACCAATTATTTTTCAGTAGAAATGCACATTATTATCCATGCTGATTGGCTTGTTCTCAGGAACCTTTAGTCCTGACCTTGCTCATGTTAACCCTGACAGCTAATGAATAAAAGCAGGCTTCTGAATTAGTAGTTGACCATCTACTCAGCCATTCTTATAATAACCAGTTTTGCTTCTTCTCTTCTTCAGCACATGTAGGTTCACAATATGGATATATTTCTCCAGCATCTGTATATTTTTTTGTGTAATAAACTAACATGGAAAGGTAATTTCATCTTCCCATGCTGAGGTTCAGGTGAATATGCAGAGTCCAACTCTTCTACCATACCACTGCATTTTCAAACCAGTGAGATCAGAAAATTCATTTGGAAGAAAATGTGATTTCTTCATTTTGCATTATCTAGTTTTTGCCCTCAACCAATCAGGAATAGGTACCTGTGAAGAAGGAGAGCTGTCCATTTCTCTGGTGCTAAAATGTCACTAATCCAGAGATTCAGGGAATACAGGTCGTCCTCAATTTATGAGCACAATTGAATTTCTGTTGCTAAGCAAGACAGTTGTTAAGTGAGCCATGCCTGATTTTACAATTTTTTTTGCTATGGTTGTTAAGTGGATCATTACAGTTGAACTATGTGGTTGAGCTATGTGGTTGCTAAGTGAATCCAGCTTCCTCCATTGACTTTGCTTGTTGGAAACCAACTGGGAAGGTCACAAATGGTGATCAGATGTCCTGGGATGTAAGTACGTGCTGGTTGATAAAGTCCCCAATTTTAATCATGTGATGAAGGGGTGCGGCAACAGTGGTAAGAACAAGGATTGGTTATACATCACTTTTTTCCAGTGCCATTGGAACTCTAAAGGAAGGGTTGTAAGTCAAGGATTTCCTGTATCCTTCATTATCTAGACTAAAATAGCCCCAGCAGTATCTCGGCTGCATTCTTGCCTGGACTTCTTTAACAAGACTTCTCTGCCTCACACTGCTAATAACACTTATCGATTAGTGGGCACATCTTACTGCAAGCTTAATTCGTCGTCTTGTAGCTTGCAAGGAGGTAAACAAAGAAAGAGAACAAGATAGCATAATTTTTTCTTCTATATAATGCAAGAAAAGTAGCGGCCATCTTTTAGGCTGCCTTTATGTTTTGGATTGGGTCTCCAAAACACAAATTAATCATTGCCAGGTGACAAGGTTGCTGGTTTAGATCTAGTAAAACAAGATTCCTGCTCCAATGTACCTTCAGTATGTTTGACTTCAATTCTTATTATCTGTTTCTAGCTAGAGGTTATGGGAGATTAAGACTGACACATCTAGAGGTCACCAAGGATTTTGTTGAAGCTCTAGGAATTGCACAACCAGGCAAATTCATACAGTATCGGAGACTGAAGATAGACAAAATGCAGTTGATAGAGAAAGGCACTCTGGGCAACATCTGTTCTCTGGAATAGCAGTCCATCCCCAGAATCCATGTGCTTCCCACCCTATTGAGGTTCTGGAAATCCTTAACCATCTGGTTCCCACCTCTGATCCTGGAGCAGGGTGACTGCTTAGCTGTGTCAGGTAGATTTTCTATAGCCCTGTGGTTTGTTTCTTTAGATGCTTCTTGTTTCTTTTATGTATTCATCCAGTTTTTACCCCACCTTTATTCCTTTGTAGGTAACTCAAGGCAGCAAACGTACATAATACGCCTCCCACTCCTATTTTACCCACAACAACCCCGTGAAATGGATAGGTCTGAGAGAGGGGGACTGGCCAAAAATCATCCAGACTCCTTTCATGCCTAAAGTGGGATTAGAATTCACCATCCCCAGGCGTTTGACTCAAAGTTACCCATCTGTCTCTCATGCCTAAGGCAAGGATAGACCCACCATCTTCTGGCGAGTCATTCAGCCAACTTTCATGCCTAAGGCAGATCTAAAACTTACCATCTCCTGAACATTGACTCAAAGTCACCCAGCTGGTTTTCTTTTCTAAGGCGGGACTAGAATTCACCATCTCTTGGTTTCTAAGTGAGCACCTTCACCACTAGATCAAATTGGCTGGGGTTTTGTGTGTATGTGTGTGTCTAATATTGTTTCTTCTATTTGTTTATAATGTAAGATATGTAGAGTCACTCTGGAGTTGGGGAGTCTTAAATCAATGATTTGCATGAATAAAGAAATAAACCAGCATTTTAGTAGACAGCAGCCTCTTCAGACCCTGAAATATTATGGGGCATCTTCTAAGAATGCCATTTACTTTCCTTTTGGCATGAACTGGATGCAAAAGTTGGCCTTCAAAATTCATCAATTCTAAGGGATCTTATTTGACGTCTTGAAGTTTTGACATGCTTGCTGCTGCCATCCTCATGTTCATTTTGGCATAATCAGAGGTGCATTGAGAGATGGGGAAACTGCCAGAAACATAACATAATTAAGAAGAAAAAGAGGGGAAAGGAGGTACCCTGCTGGTATGGCAGAGGAGCAACTGGGTTAATTACTTTTGATTTCAAGATAGAATGTCAGTTTTTGAAGTGGCAGCTGTAGATCTTTTTTGCTTTTCTCCTTTACTGGAGGTTGCAAGCTCTTAAGTTTTTGCATGACTTTCAAGAGCTTTAAAAGCAATTTTTTAAAAAAAAAATCATTCTTCATGTAAGATGCAGTAGGTTTTCTTTGTTTTAAACTCTTCTTCTTCTTCTTCTTTTTCTTCTTCTTCTTCTCCTTCTCCTTCTCCTTCTTCTTCTCCCCCTCCTCCCCCTCCCCCCTCCTCCTCCTCCCTCCTCCTCCACCTCTCCTTTCTCCATTGCACCAATGCGCAATGAATCTTGGATTTTCTATTACAGGGTAATTCTATTTTATATCAATACAGAGAAGGAAGATTATGGTAGTGGTTCAAATAATTACCATAATCTTCCCTCTTTGTACTGATATAAAGGAGTGCCATGTCATGGGGGAGGGGATGTAATGCTGTCATTTCTCTGCAGAAAAAAATAATCCCCTTTGCTCATCATGACTTGGATAGATGTGAACAGATTTCTGTAAAAAAAAAAATGAAACATTTTCCATTCTGAGCTAAGTAAAATTCACTGTTACTTTCTTCTCTCCATACTGTTCTTATCTGGGGCTGTTCCTAAAATGACTTCCTCTCTTTCCATATTGGATCTTGTTTCTAATCCCCAAAGTTGTTTTTGAGTAAAAGAATTAAAAAACAAAATATGGTGCACCAACTCTTGGTTAAAAGAAGGAGAAGAGAACGAGAAGACTTAACCTCTTTCTACTTATGTCTTTTCTGGAGGGAAAAAAATGGACTGGATGTGTAATGAGTTGATGAAGAAAAGCAAAGCACTCTGATTTTCTTAATTGGACAACTGTGTATGCAAGAAATTTGGTCTTCATTTATCTCCAGATTGTCCAGATCCTCATTTTGCAGCTTGTTCATCATCTGTAAGAGTAATTAGTACCACACACTTAATTAGGTGCCATCAAGATGGATTCTAATTGCATGGACAAATTCCCATCGCTTCCACCTGGGTCTAAGAATGTGCCTCTTCCAAGCATAGTTCCACATGTTTTTCATTCCATCCTTCCATTCTACTGATTATCTCCTCCTACTACTTCCTTCATCCCGACCAATCCCTTTTCCCAATCTCTCATTTACTCTCATTACATTCCCAGAGTATGTGAGAAATGTTACTCACATGGAGATTCACAAAGAAGAGCCGCATAAAATGTTCTCTACTCATCCAGAGATGCTGGGCTCATATACGTAAATGCAGATTTACAATTTGATTGATTTCTGCTTGAAGAAAAAGCTTCCCAAACTTTCTGTCACATACATATGCAGAAAGATTCTTGATTGTTTTAAACACCATTATTATATAACTTATACATTACTTTTGTGACTGGCCTATAAATCAACCACATCAATAATTCATCCCTCCCTCCCTCCCTCCATAGATAAAGGTAAAGGTTCCCCTCGCACATATGTGCTAATTGTTCCTGACTCTAGGGGGCAGTGCTCATCTCTGTTTCAAAGCTGAAGAGCCAGCGCTGTCTGAAGATGTCTCTGTGGTCATGTGGCCGGCATGACTAAACGCACAGAATGCTGTTACCTTACCACCAAAGATGGTTCCTATTTTTCTACTTGCATTTTTTACATGCTTTCGAAATGCTAGGTTGGCAGAAGCTGGGACAAATAATGGGAGCTCATTCTGTTACGCAGCACTAGGGATTCAAACCACCGAACTGCTGACCTTTCTGATTGACAAGCTGAGCGTCTTAGCCACTGAGCCACTGCGTCCCTGAAGCAATGGGTAGAAGCTTGCTAAAGAGAGATCCAACCTGGAACTAAGAAGAAATGTCTTAATAGTGGGAACAATTAACTAATACAACAGCTTGCCTCCCGTAGTTGTGGGTTCTCCATCACCGGAGGATTTCAAGAAAAAAACGGAGAGCCATTTTTCTGAGAAGATGATAGAAAGTCTCCTTATATGGACAGGGGGTTGGACTAGAAGACCTCCAAGTCCCATCCTGCCCTACGATTCTATAACCTGAGGTAATTTCTCATTTTCAAAGCAGACATGAGATAGTTAACCTTCAAGATTCTTCTTTCATAGTGTTTTTTTGCTGCAGTTTTCCAACAACAACAACAAATGGGAATTTCTTCATGGACATTGCTGTTTATACGTTTGTAAAAACCATGTAGAAGTACATTACAGAAATCGGTCTGCAAAACTATCATCCATCGAGCAAACAAAGTGTTTGTGTTGGAAGAACTCTCTCTACAAAGAATTCAGCGCAAATAGTTCAAAAAAGAGAACCTAAGTGCAATTGCCTCCAGTTTGACAGATTTGCCAAATGTCATTTGATGTACTTACGTACGTACGTACGTACGTACGTACGTACGTACATACATACATACATACATACATACATACATACATACAGTCCTTGACTTACAACAGTTCATTTAGTGACTGTTCAAAGTTAAAACAACACTGAAAATAAGTGTCTTATGACCATTGCAGCATCCCCATGGTCACATGATTTAAATTCAGATGCTTGCCATAGTTGTAACGCTTGCAGTGTCCCGGGGTCATGTGATCACCTTTGGCGATCTTCTGACACGCAAAGTCAATGGGGAAGCCAGATACACTTAGCAGCCGTGTTACTAATTTAACAACTGCAGTGATTCACTTAACAAATATGGGAAGAAAACTTGTAAAAGGGGTGAAAACTCACTTACTGTGACAAATTTCTCACTTAGCAACATAAATTCTGGGCTCAGTTGTGGTCAAAAGTCAAGGACTACCTTTATATCCACATACACTCATATATAGTCCAGTTGACTAGGCTACGTATGAATTTCAGAATTGAGGTGGTAAACCTACCATGTACAGAGTTTTTGGTCTATATCAGTGTTTCTCAACCTTGGTGACTTTAAGTCCTGTGGACTTCAACTCCCAAAATCCCCTAGCTAGCATGGCTGGGGAATTCTGGGAATTGAAGTCCACAGGATTTAAAGTCACCAAGGTTGAGAAATACTGATCTCTATGATGTTTCCAAAGTATTATAGTTCCTACTCACTATTATTTCTTGAAAGAAGGCTTGACCAATCCCAGCTTGGTAATCTTTTCTCGCTTCCTACCACTTTTCCAGTTGAGTGTCCTTACTTTACTGTCATGTTTTAAGAACCTACTCTTGGGTCTTCATAAAAATCTTCTCCCTGGTATTTTTTCCCAATAGCTGCAGAAAATCTCATCAACCAGGACATCAACTCTGGCTTTATGGTCTCCTTTGAGAGGGTCTCACGCATTTCACATTTCATCCATGACCATTCATACTTTAATACAAATACACAGCATAGGGTGTATTTATAGGAGCCAAACAGCTATGAATCAGTGGGCACGATAACCACATCGTAACACTGGTAGCAGTATGATAGACATTCTAGCTGATAGCCTCCTCTAGGGGGCAGTCAGCCTTATTTGATCTAGAACTAATTGACTGTTTCTTTCGGCAGTCTACGGTACTCTTAATTACTATTTTTGCTACCATAATTCAGAGACATCTGTCTATTTTCCCTCACTCTTTTTTTAATATTCAGCTTTCACAGCCATAGATTAGTAGTGGGAAAAAAAATACTACTGGAACTATTCTAGTTCGCTTGTTATTGAACTGCCTTACCTATGTACTGTATTTTTCAGAGCATAAGACGCACCTTTCCCTCCCTCAAAAAAAGAGGGTGAAAATCTGGGTGCATCTTATACACTGAATACAGCATTTTTGGCCTCCCAAAACCCCACCCCACTCTTTGCAAAAATGGCCATGCATAGCCTTTAGGAGGCTTCCAGAGTGCTCCTGCGGACTGGGGAGGGCAGAAATGAGTGAAAAATGGGCTGGTTTTTGCTCATTTTTGGCCCCCCAGTCCTCAGGAGCACTTTGAAGCCTCCTAAAGGCTATGCATGCCCTTTTTTTGACAAAAATGTATATGTTTTTGTGAAAAATGGGGCTTTGGCAGGTCTGCAGAGTACAGAAACTTTAAAAAAAATTGCCTCTTCAAAATTTTGGTGCATCTTATACTCTGAAAAATATGGTAATTCCAAACTGTAAGTGACAGCTTAGGTGGGTGGGCAAATACATACCAGTCTTCTGGAACAGGACAACATCATAATGTTTCTGTCGAAGAAAGAGTAGAAACTCCACTCAATAATTTTTAGAGAGCCAAGGCAACACCAGGCAATAGCTGTTGGGTACAAGCGGGAGATGTATTTGGATTTTGTTATATCAGATTTATATCACGCTTTTCTCTAGTTTTTAGCGCTCATCCTCATGTCATCCTTGCCCCAGTGAAGTCAAGGCTGACTAACTCTTTTTGAGGGCAGAGACACACAACTTTGTCTCAATCGAAGAGAACCTTTGTAACTCAGGTTGAACTGTGGAATCCTTGGTGCTCTCTGGTTGTTTTCTTACAGACATTTCATTACCTAATTTAGTAACATCTTCAGTGCCCGTGAGTGTGGGGTAGTTTATATACAAATGGTTTCCTCTGTTAGTATTGGTGGTAGAGTTCTTGGTGGTTCCTTGGTTAGACTACTGTTTACTGAATTGGTAATTCTTTGATTGGGGTATTTACTGCTTGGTATTAATCTCTATGTGGGACGCAGTGGCTCAGTGGCTAAGATGCTGAGTTGTCAATCAGAAAGGTTGGCACTTTGGTGGTTAGAATGCCTAGCACCGCGTAAAGGAGTGAGCTCCCATTACTTGTCCCAGCTTCTGCCAACCTATCAGTTTGAAAGCATATAAAAATGCAAGTAGAAAAATAGGGACTACCCTTGGTGGGAAAGTAATAGCATTCTGTGCGCCTTCACCTTTTAGTCATGCCGGCCACATGACCACAGAGATGTCTTTGGACAGCACTGGATCTTCGGCTTTGAAACAGAGATGAGCACTACCCCTAGAGTCAGGAACGACTAGCACATATGTGTGAGGGGAACCTTTACCTTTACCGTTATTAATCTCTGCTTATCTGGGTGTTGATTGCTGATCTTGTGGTCTTTTAGTTTTTTGAGCATCTCTTTTGAATGGTAACACCACCTTATCCTCATCTCATTCCCAGCCTACCAGGGAAGCAGCCTTAGGAATATCTTTTCTTACTCTATCATCAGAAGTTGTGTCTTCTGTTTTCTACCAGCCTTGCAGTGCTGTTCACTCCATCTGCTGCATAGAAACACTGAATTACAGGAGATTTGTTTCATTTGCTAATAGACAGTAGAATGCTGGATACATGAATAAAGAGCATCCAAAAATCACAGAGAGGATTTCCTGGAATGGGGAAGTTGAAAAGTGATATTTAGGAGAGGAAGTCAGTGGTGGAGTGGCTGTTATTAAAAAAAAAAACCATTAGCAAAAACTTTGTGCCTGCAAAAACCCACCCAGAGAAAAGAAAGCAAATGGCACTTGCTTTCCCAGGATGAATAGGAAGGGGACACACTTAAATAGTCTACCAGTCTGGGGACATCTGTTTAGCTCACATGTCCACCATTCACATGTCACATGGCTATCAGCTCACATGTCAAAGCAGAGGAAGGGATGGGAATCTGGACAATTTCTTATATTGATTTCCTTCCCACTCAGCAATTTAAGATCACAGTACAGAAAAGCCAAAATCTTAACTTTCCAACTTTCCATAAATATAATGTATCTGTTTCCCTTTCAAGAACTCCCTCATGAGTTGTTGAATCCAGCTAGGTGATCTTTTGTGCAACATGGAAATGTGGACCTATCTTGATATTGTTTTTTTTTAATGGAAGCGTCTTCTTTGAACCCTTTTCTGAGTTACCTTCATAGAGCCATTATTTTTCCAAGTGATGTAGTAGAATGTAGTCTGGAATTCCAGAAGGGAGGAATTCCTTCCTAGAAGGCAAAGAGACTGTGGAGCTTGGAAAGTTTGGTTGGTAGGAAGAGAGTTAGGATGGCCCCTACCTAGTAGTGAAGAACAATAAAGGAAGCTATCCTTAAGTAACTTCACATGTTGTTCTGGAGTCTTGGATCTGACATGTACATCAGAAAATCACTTTTCTCCCAGCCATTTCTGGATTTGTATTTTGCCTAACATTCCTAAGTGTCTTTCCTACACAACTAGATAATAGTCTTGGGTAGCCGAGGTGGCACAGAGGTTAAATGCAGCACTGCAGGCTACTTCAGCTGACTGCAGTTCTGCAGTTCGGCTGTTCAAATCTCACTGGCTCAAGGTTGACTCAGCCTTTCATCCTTCCGAGGTGGGTAAAATGAGGACCCGGATTGTTGGGGGCAATATGCTGACTCTGTAAACCGCTTAGAGAGGGCTGAAAGCCCTATGAAGCGGTATATAAGTCTAACTGCTATTGCTATTGCTGTTGTTGTTGTTGTTAGTTGTGAAGTTGTGTCCGACCCATCGCGATCTCATAGACAACGTTCCTCCAGGCTTTCCTGTTCTCTACCATCCTCTGGAGTCCATTTAAGCTCACACCGACTGCTTCAGTGACTCCATCCAGCCACCTCATTTTCTGTGGTGTAGCACTTGTAGCACTCTCAATTGTGAGAGTGGCAGCCCTCTGCTTTTTTTAACAAAAAATAATACTATTCTGCCATCAAAGTAGTGGCTAGATTGCTGAGGAATCCCTGAAATTGCCATGGAAACGTTAAGCCCTTCAGAGAAATCTGAGATAGGTTGCAAGGTGCAAACTCAGTTCTCCTGAGCCATGCGTCACGGTCTACTTCCATAAGCTACAGTGCATCCATAAACACAGCATAACTTTCTGGTATCAATTCCCTGCAGAGAATTTATAATTTGTAGCTGGCAAATGTTTCTTTCAGGAAATTTCATTCAGCCTTGCTTGCTTTAATTTCTTTGACTCAGAATCCTAGTAACTTCCCAAAGAAGGATGTTATAGAGCAACTTAAAATTTTGGGGATGAAAAGATGGATCAGTGGATCTCACAAGTTGATGATTCTGCATGTTTTCTGCTTTCTTCGCCGTGGGTAGTGAAGTTATCAGATCGATCATTATATGGCAGGGTCATGGCTGTTTTAAATTTCCCTCATCTACGGATATGTGTGTTTAGTTAGGAAATTTATCTTATGTCATGTAGGAAATTTTATGCAATGTCTAGCATAGACAGCAGAGATCCTGCCAAACAATTCAAGAACACAATGAATAATTTTCAGACTACTTTATTAGAACATTTTCTGCAAGCATATGCCCATTCATACCTGCACAGTATAGTCCTTGAAAAGGAAGAAACAGATTAAAAAGACAACATTCTCCTCCTCCACTGTCCTAGTAGATGAAAGAGACATGGGAAATGATTAAGAGGTCATTGAGAGGAAAATCTCAATCTTTCCAAAGCTCAGTGTTCATCTTTTTTACCCCACGGATCAAAGTATCAGATTCTCAAAACAAATGTTAGTTTTCACATGTTCGTGCTTTGTACATTTTCTTGTCTTATTGAAAGTTTTCAATCAAACTTGAACATTGGACACTATCTAACAAAATGAAATTCAATGGTGAAAAAAGTAAGGTTCTACATTTAGGCAAGAGAAACGAAATGCATAGGTACAGTATAGGTGGTACCTTGCTCAACAGTAGTAACTGTAAAAGAGTCCTAGTGGGCAACCATTTAAATATGAGCCAGCCGTGTGCAACAGCTGCCAAAAAGCCAACACAGTTCTAGGCTGCATCAACAGAGGGATAGAATCAAGATCACATGAAGTGTTAATACCACTTTATAATGTCTTGGAAAGGCCACACTTGGAATACTGCATCCAGTTTTGGTGCCATGATGTAAAAAAAGATGTGGGGGCTCTGCAAAGAGTGCAGAGAAGAACAACAAAGAGGATTAGGGGACTGGAGGCTAAAACATATGAAGAACAGTTGCAGGAACTGGGTATGTCTGGTTTGATGAAAAGAAGGACTAGGGGAGACATGATAGCAGTGTTCCAATATCTCAGGGGTTGCCACAAAGAAGAGGGAGTCAAGCTGAGGGTAGAACAAGAAGCAATAGATGGAAACTAATCAAGGAGAGCAGCAATTTAGAACTGAGGATAAATTTCCTGACAGTTAGAACAATTAATCAGTGGAACAACTTGCCTCCAGAAGTTGTGAATGCTCCAACACTGGAAGTTTCAAAGATGTTGGATAGCCATTTGTCTGAAATGGTATAGGATTTCCTACCTAGGCAGGGGTTTGGACTAGAAGACTTCCAAGGTCCCTTCCAACTCTATTATTCTATTTCCTTAAAGACATAAAAATCTGCTTAGGGTTCTTTAGCATCCAATCATGATAGACAGACAGATGCTTGCTTTAAGTCTGTTTCTGTTCTAAAATGGTGTCAGTAGTTGATTATTAAGTTTGCATAGTTCAACTCATATCTTGTTGTTTCCTTTCCTCACCTTTTCTGGTTAGCTAATAAAACGAGGACATAGATATAGCACTGTAGGATCCAGAGAGAATATAATAGGAGGATGTATACAGAGAACAGAATAAACCATGAAAACAGAATAAACAATTTACAACTGTTATCCCAAAGGTGCTTTTTCAGGAAGCAACTGGACTTCCTTGTTTTTGTGTAGAAAATGTTTCACTTGTCACCCAAGAAGCTTCTTCAGTTCTGACTGGATGGTCCTTCCATTCCCCACCATCCAGTCAGAGCTGAAGAATCTTCTTGGGTGAGAAGCAAAAAGTCTTCAAAGAAAAAACCAGAAAGTCTAGTTGCCTCATGAAAAAGCATCTTTGGGACAACCATGACCTGGATGACTGAGAATCCCCCCAGACAACTTTTGCATCCCCAGTCATATGATCAGAATTTGGGCTCTTGGCAACTGGAATGTATTTATGTTGGTTCCAGTATCCTGAGGTCATGTGATTATCATTTGCAACCTTCCCAGCTGGCTTCCAACAAGCAAAGTCAAGGGGGGAGGTAGCCAGATTCCCTTAACAACAATGGCAAAAAAAATGGATGCAACTCATTTAAAAACCACCTTGCTTAGCAATGGAAATTCTGGTCCCAACTCTGGTTGTAAGTCAAGAACTACTTTTATACAATAAAAATATTACTACTTGGAAATTACGATTAGTCCAAAATGCAGTGGTCTGCACATTTTTGGGGTTCTCAAAAATGAGAGCATATAACACCAGTTTTATAGATCTGGCATTAGTTGCTGATCAGTTTCCAGGGAGAATTTAAGATGATAATTTAACCTACAAAGCTCTTTGAGGTTTGGTATTAAGAAATCTGCAGGATTGCTTTCTCCAACCACTTCTGGCCAGCTATTTAAAATAATGAGTGAGAAACTACTATAAATCTTACTTTTTCACTGCTTTTAGGGGGCTGAAGTTAGAAAACACTGTTCTCCTGTGGCAGACTTAAAGCTTCTTATGGAGATCAGATTAGCCCCATCCTTGTGTACAATTCAGAAATGGTTGAAGATGGAATTGTTCTAAAGAGCCATCACCTACTTTTATAACCCCATCTTTACTGTCATTTTTTTTCCATTTTCGCGGGTTCTGTTGTGTTATTTTTGTCATGATTCATTAAGTTTGCACGTTTTCTAAACGTATTACTGTGGTAGTTCGAATTGGCCTTTTTATATTCTGGGTAAAGCTGTTGAGTGTCTTTTTGATTGGGATGAGATAGAAATGTGTTTACTAAATGATGCAGGAATATTATACAGAGAATACATTTCATGTCAGCCTTCTCTTTCCCCTGTCACTCATCTTGTGGTCCTTCATGATCAGGGGTGTCAAACTGGATTTCTTCGAGGGCCAGATCAGCATTGTAGTTCTCTCCACGGACCGGCGGGGTGGTGGTGTAGGGACAGTGGTGGGTTCCGGATTGGGAATGGGGAACAGGATGGATGCCTCCTGCAGCACCCTGCCAGCCAAAACAGGGTGCAGGGGGCGTGCATGGCACCCCCCCCCCCCAGTGCCTCATTTGAATCCTCTGTGGCCTCCTGCAGCACTCTGCCGGGCAAAAACAGGTCATGCAGAGGCTTCCTGAGACCCCCGCATGGCCCCTTTTTCAGCCTCCTCGGACTTCCAGAAGCAATCTGGATGGCAGAGTGCTGCCGATGGCCAGGGAGGCCAAAAACAGGGCACGTGAGGGGGCCACACGCAGTTAATTTTGGGTGTCAGAGGCACCGCGGGCTGGTCCTTTGATATTTCCAGGCCAGATTTAAGCACCTTGTGGGCCGGATCCAGACCATGGGCCTTGAGTTTGACACCCCTGTTGAAGATTATTCTTGATTCACACTTTAGGTTCAGTGATAGATGCAGCATGAAGATAGTATCTCCTTCAGCTTTTGGTTCCTGCTATCTGCAACCTTTTAATAGAGCTGCCATATCACAATACCCAGTTTGACAGATAACAGAATATCAGAATAACAGAGCTGGAAGGGATCTTGGAAGTTTTCTAGTCCAACCCCCTGCCAGGTAGGAACACTTATGCTGTTTCAGACAAATGGTTGTTGAATCTCTTCTTTAAAACTTCCAGTGTTGGAGCATTCAAAACTTCTAGTGGCAAGCAGTTCCAACTGTTAATTGTTTTCACTGTTAGGAAGTTTCCCCTGAGTTCCATCCTTGATTAGTGTCTGCCCACTTTTTCCTGTCTTGCCTTCAAGGGCTTTGGAAAATAAATTGAGCCCCTCTTCTTAGGGGCAGCCTCTCAAATATTGGAAGACTGCTGTCATGTCCCCCCACCCCAACCTAGTCCTTCCTTTCTGTAGACTGCCTATTCCCAATTCTTCCAACTGTTCTTCATGTGTTTTAGTCTCCAGGCCTTTAATCATTCTAGTTGCTTGTTTTTGCAGTTTTTCCAAAGTCTCATCCTCTTTTTTTGCACTCACATGTGTAAATGCTTTTGACAAATCATAATACCTTTGAAGTCTCCGTATCGTATATTAAAAAAAACTATTTTCCCTGAGTGCATCGTAGCAAGGATGGTGTGCTGATTAAACAACATGGGAGCTTAAGAGGCAGGGAAATGGCAGATTGCAAACTCAGATAGAAAATGTTTCCCTTTTGCTCAGTGAATGAGTGGACGGGGAGAGTTAACAATGGCTTGGAGGGGAATTTAAGGGGAACTCTGAACAAATGTTCCCTCTAAGTCAAGACTTTGCTTGGATAAACAGAGTGCCTGATAGGGAAGCAAGAAGGAATACAAGCTTTTTTGCAGGTGATGTTCAGTGAAACAAAAGTGAATAGCCAGGGGACTCTAAATGCCATTTTGTGTGTATGTGTGTGTGTCTTGGTGTTTTCTGAGCTTGGTTGCTTCCTCGCAGATGTTTCATTACCCAACTAGGTACCATGATCATTGCTAACTAGCCATGCTAAAATCTGCAAGAAAACAGCCAAACTCAGAGAGTACCAAGCGCCCGCCCACATTTCAAGTCTGAGCTATAAATATCCTCTTCTATTGGTGCCATTTTATGTGCTGTAAGCAGCAAAAATGGCAGTTAAGTAAGTTCCAACTTCCATTAACGTCTGTGGAACCCAAGGGATCAGGTCTCTGCTGCATATGCCTCAATTAGGATCCAAGACATTTTGAAGTAGCCCAATCCAAATATCCAAGGTTTATCCTTCAAGTAACTTGGACTATCTCTAGCTCCTTATTATATTGGGAAATTGGATATGACTCAAGAGAGGTCTTTCAACTTAGATTTTGAATTCATTAATTTTCCAAAAGGGAACTTCAGTTTCTGAAATGTACTTGAATATTAGTTCCTCAGTTGGTAGCTGGGCTTTTGGTTTGACCTCCAAGCTTGGCAGTTTGGTTGCAAATATTTCATCATCATCATCTGTGTGCTCTGAATTGTGCTCATCTGTCTGACACTGGCCTTTAAATACCTTTTTATGCGATGCAAATTGGTGAACGTTGTTTGTTCAGACAGCCAATCAAACAGTCTGAAATCAGATCATGACTCAGAAGTATCTGAACAAACAACATTCACCAATTCAAAGCACACTGACGATGTTACCTTAAATGGTGACAAAACCTTTGTAACCAAATTGCCAAGTTCGAAACTCAGCCCAACAGCCCAACTTTAGTTTCTTTCACTCTCTTGGTCATTTTTTTTTTGTTCCACCCACCTGTCTTGACCTCAGGTCTTCTCAGCATGGAAAGTAATTTCTCTAGTAGTGTTACTCAGTCTTGGCAAGATTGAAGGGTATGGACTTCAACTCCCAGAATTACCCACCATGCATGCTTAAGTCCATACACCTTAAAGTTACTAAAGTTGAGACGCACTGCCCTAGGGCCAGAGGGAGCTAACTGTGATGACTCCCTTGGACAATTCCCAGATACCTCTGTAGAGATCAGCTCGAGGGAGGATGAGCTGATTCCTGGCACATCAGTTAATTGATGACTCTGCACAGCCATCCGGAAGGGATTTGGCTGAGGCTCCAGCTGGAGAAAGCATGCTGTTGCAGGTGGCCAATGAAGACAAGGAGGAACTCCTTCAGCACCTGATCCAAGAACAAGTAGGGCAGAGAAAAGGCAGGAGCAGGAAAGGTCAGCTAGATTACTGGTGCGGAGGCAGCTTCACTCCTCTTGATGGTCTGCACCAGGAGATGGCTATTTATCACAGCAGACAGATGGAGGTGATAATGGGAACAACTTGTTTGTTTCCTAGCTGTGTGTTTTTCAGTCGTTGTGATTCCTGCCTCACTCTGGATTGACACCGCATTTGGAATGGAATCGTGCCTTGGAGACTTTGGACTTTTCTTGCCTCCTGAGCTCTGTTGTATGTGGATTTCAGTTTGTTCGGTGGAGTTGTTTTGTTTGAGAAACTTTCAATTGCTTTGTGGACTATTGGGCCTTTGCTCTGTGGACTAAACATGGCCTGCTCGTGGATGGATTTAATTAGGACAGTTCTGGGTTTTGGTGAAGGGAACTGCTGGGGAATATTAATAAACCACAGTTTGTGTGGCATGTGTGAGAGTGGGCACGGCAGCACAGTAATACAGAATTGAAGCAGTACTTTTTAAAAGATTGTCTTTCACCAGGACCAAAGTGGTTTGCCACTAGATTATGGTGGAATCTCTGCTGGTGTATCAATTCTTTAAGGACACCACCAAATTTCCACACACAGAAGGATTTTCTCCTTGACAGGATGTAACTCCTTCCCTTCTTGGCTAATAGAAGGCAGATATAAGGCAGACTGAGCCTACTAGCTTTGATTTTCTGTCTTGTCCTCTCAGTACAATGCTTTGTGCAGATTTAACAGATTAACAGAGTTGGAAGGTACCTTATAGGTCATCTAGTCCAACCACCCACTCAAGCAGGAGACCCTACACCATTTCTGACAAATGGCAGTCCAATCTCTTCTTGAAACCTTCCAGTGATGAAGCTCACACAACTTCTGAAGGCAACTTCTGTTCCATGGGTTGATTGTTCTCACAGTCAGAAAGTTCCTCCTTATTTCTAGGTTGAATCTCTCCTTGGGCAGTTTGATAACTCTTCCACTGTTAAACTATTATGACTGATCTTAGAAAGAGAAAACTCAATTTCTCTTGGCTGACATGTCCCCAAGCATCCGAGAAGGTAGCCACATTTTGCACAATGATTGTTTGTATTAAGATAACTTTTGTTATATGATACCTAGCATCATGAGAGTTATCCTTCCTATAAACTCCTTTTTTGCAACCCTGTAATCGCTTAATTTGGGATTCAGTCAGGGTGACTGGCTGGAGCAGAGTGGAGTTTGCAGCATATATTTTTTCTTAATGCCTTGGGAGAGAGAAACGACTTGGTAAGGCCACACTTGGAATACTGCATTCAGTTTTGGTCACCACAATGTAGAAAAGATGTGGAGATGCTAGAAAGAGTGCAGAGAAGAGCAACAAAGACGATTAGGGGACTGGAAGCTAAAACATATGAAGAATGGTTGCAGGAACTGGGTATGTCTAGTTTAATGAAAAGAAGGATTAGGGGAAACATGATAGCAGTGTTCCAATATCTCATGAGCTGCCACAAAGAAGAGGGAGTCTATTCTATTCTATTCTAACTGCACTACCTAGGATTGAACTATGCCATGAAAGCTAGTTTGGTGTAGAGACTTAAGAGCGCTTACACATGTGCTTGCACACTCATGAACCTGCATGCATACACCCACCCACCCACAATGTCATAGAGAAGGCTAGGCTATTTTTAAAAGAATAATTCTGAACATAGCCATATTTCTTGACCAGCTATTTACAGTTCATGATATTTTAACACCATGTTAAAGACTGAATTTTATTTGTTTTCTATGTTTTCTATTCTATCTTTATCTTTTTATTCATTCTTAGCTTGGTGCTTGCTAATTTGGATCACTCTTATTATTTGGTCTCAGTCCATAAATAAAAGGCAGTCAATCAGTCGTCTTGACTGTACATGCTCAGTGCTTAGAGTTTAAGAAATAAGCAAGATGAGTTTCACTCCTTAGTAAGGAAAGGTAATGTAGCAATAGCTTTCACAGAGACTTGGGATGACTTCCATAATTAGAATAGAGCAATTAAAGAGTGCAATTTGTTCAAAGGAAAAGAAGCGATAGAAACAAGACAATTTGTTGCAGTGTACTTTCTCTGTTTATGTCTGCACAAACACACACATATTCATATATATATATATATATATATACTTAAAGTCACAACCCCTGGTATGCCCAAGTGTGGGAGGAAGGTCACACTTCCACTCTCTGTCATTAGGCTCGTCACAAGAGTCCATCGAGACAGAAACCCAATATTTTTACTGTTGCCTTTGTTAGGCAACAGTTATTATTTATCAGCACAAATAATAACACACACATATATATATATATATATATATATATATATATATATATATATATATATATATATATATATATATATATATATATATATATATATATATATATATATATATCAAACATTTTATATATATATATATATATATATATATATATATATATATATATATATATATACACACACACACACACACACACATACATACACACATAAGTACGTGTGTGTGTGTGTGTGTGTGTGTGTGTGTGTGTGTTTATGACTGACTTTTATACCATTCCACAATGCTTTACAAAGGTGTTTTTTCAAAAAGCAAGTGAATTTTCTTTGTTTTTGTTAGAACATTCATGGCTGGGACAGACATGATAACAAGATCAGCCAATGAATAGGCATAGCAACTAACTCAGCCAATGGGAGCTTAAACAGATCTGAGTCTGTGCTGAGAATCAAAACTGAAACTATTCTGTCTGCTCTGAACTCGCAAATGAAACTAACT